>NC_081291.1:86304170-87698545 GCF_030435805.1 Mustela lutreola | reverse complement strand
GGATTCACACAAAAATCTCTGCATTAGAGTTCATAGCAACTTTACTTGTAGTAGCTAAAGTGGAAATAACCTATATGAGTTTCAGTGAGTTTCATCCTCTATTGCAGTTCACAGTTGACACATTCCACAAAAGTTCTCAGAGCTTCTAAATCAGCTTTCTTGTCCCTGACTCTTAAATAAGAGCTGCCAAACAAGGACTTCCAGCCATCTAAAAAAGGTTCTAATCCAAAAGGTAAGGACTAAAACAAAGAAATGAGGGGAAAAATTGGAAGAAAACAAGACTGTCAGGTGAAGAAGCTTCTCACACAAACACACACCAATATATTCAGAGAAATAATGGAATACATTGCACTCATGGAATGAGAACAGGATGCCATAAAAAAAAAAAAAAAAAGGACTGTTCCAGATGTAAAACATAACACCAGAAATAAAGAAGTCAAGAGAAGGTCAGGGTAATATAATATGTGAGAGAGAGAGGGGAAAAAAATGAAGAAATAGAAAATAGAGGAGAAAAGAGAAGAAATTAAAGGATCAATCCATCCAACAGGCCCAGAAAAAAAGGTTAGAGAGAATGAACAGCAAGAAATCATCAGCGAAATAATTCAAGAAGATAAATGTACATTTACTACAGCAGTTTCATAAAATACTCTCAAAGGAAAAAAATCCTATGGCAAGAATTTGTGAGAAATCTGCGAAATACATCACAAATAACCACAAGACATCTTTTGAGTGTACTGAAATTGACAAAACCTCCCTTATTATATTTTGAAAGTGCACTATCATTGTTATCAATGTTGGGTCAGAAGGACAGGGAGATTCACAACTTCTTTCTTCTCCTCATCATTATTTTACTTTCATTTCATTTTTCGTTTGGGGATTTAACCACAATTTAATTTAAAGATTTTATTTTATTTATTTGTCAGAGATAGACAAAGCAAGAGAAGGAACACAAGCAGGAAGAGAGGGAGAGGGAGAAGCAGGCTTCCCACTGAGCAGAGAGCCTGATGTGGGGCTCGATTCCAGGACCCCAGGATCATGACCTCATCCAAAGGCACATGCTTAATGACTGGGCCACTCAGGTGTCCCCACAATTTAATTTAAAAGAACTGAACAAGGTGTAGCACTAAAATCCAATGACTAATTGTGGTATTTTATTTTTTGTGTGTGGTATTTTATTTTATAGCAAAGGTCTATACTTAAGGAAGAAAAAGAACTACCCAGCTTTCACTTTGAGAATATATGTCAGGCTACCTATAGCTCTGGATGTCTTTTTTTGGTTTTAATATTCAGAACTCTTACATGACGCTGAGGGCACCTGTTGGCAGTTCACTGCTCTTCTGATATGACTACATAGGGACAACAGTGGGTAGGTGCCATTTCAGCACTTCTCCTTCCCCTCCCCCCTCACCCTTGCTCTGATGGCCTCACCAAATGAGAGAGGGCTATTTTCTTGATGCAGGGATGTAAGTTAGTATAAGAGGCCAATGTCTCAATAGGCATATCTTGAACATGCCTTCATTTTATCACTACAATAACATTTAAATCTGATTTTTTTGGGAACAAATTGTTCATATGCAGCCAAGAGTCTGTTCTGTCTTATGCCCTGAATTACTTTTCTTCAACAAACATCACCAGAAAATACATACACAGCTCCTTACTATTTGAAGAGGCAATGTTGTACGAAGAGCAAAACCCAAAAAAAAGCAGCTAAATTGATGGTGGCTTTAGAGTTTAATGTGACAGATTCATGTTACTCTCCCTCTTCAAAATCCTTTGCCTTTAATTTTCCTTTGCTTTTTCATCGGTCTACTTCCTACCTTCTCCTTCTCCAAAGTACAACTTCTTGTGGACTGTTTTTTTTTTTTTTTTTTAGATAATAATATACAAATGTAATAAATATTTATTAATCAAAATATATTAATTTTCTATTATAGCCCACACACTGTGCTAGGAATTCAAATTGGAAATGTTAATCAAAAAAGTAATCTTTGTGAAGTTTAGAATGTAATGTCCATTAAAACTTGATATTCCTCAGGTTCCTGGGTGGCTTAGTCAGTTAAGCATCCGACTCTTCATCTTGGCTTGGGTCATGATATCAGGGTATTAGGGTTGTGAGATGGAGCTCTACGGGAGGCCCTGCACTGGATGGGGAGCCTGCTTAAGACTCGTTCTCTCCCTCTCCGTTTGCCCCTCCCACCCTGCTCCCACACATGCTCTCTCTCTCAAAAACAAAAATAAAAACTTGATATTCCTGCCTTATTGCTAAATCTTCCTCCATTTGTCCCTCCATCACTTTCCTCTGTATACATACATATCTATTGCCCATCATCCTCTTTTGTCAGATGTACATAGGACATAGACCAATATCATTTTAAGTGGTAGACTCAGTAATCATTAATGCAGAAGCTGTCAAAAATGCTAAAAATACATGTAAAAGCTCCCCTCCCCATTCAGAGTCAACAACAATGAAAAATAAAAAGTTTTAAGATCATGAAATCAATCAGTTTATTTTAAGCACCCAAGTTGGCTATCAGATTAGGTATGACTAGAAGTAGGGAAAATGTATGCCAAAAACCTGTTTAAACTCTTTAGCACCTGTGTTTCCCCAGGCCCTACCAGTTAGGGAATGACAGAGAGTCACATTTATAGAAACACAGTAGTTTCTAATTCTTCCCTCATCTATTATTGAGTATCTTCCAGATACCTTTTAAAAGCCTCCCCCAAGAATTCCTGCATGTCCCCTACAGATGCCCCACTGATATTGAAAAACAAGGCCTCTCAGCTACCAACTTCCTCTTTTGCTCTGGCTTTAGCTCTGGCTCTGTGTGGCTCTATCAGCAAGACTTCAATCTCTATAAAGCCTAGTGAATGTGCAATTTTACTGATGCTGCCTCTGATGACATTTTTTATCAATGTCGCCTGAAGTCATGCTGTGCTCATGTTGTACTTTGCTGGAGCTGCCAAATTTCCAATATGGCTGGTGCCCTCCCCTGCTGATTGCCCAGTGTCCTCCATGGGGCAGTTGCATTCTGTATTCTCTGCTGTACTGCATAAAACAGACACCCGGTCTTTGTTACTCACCACTAAATATAAATATACTCACCACTAAATATAACTCAGAATGCCACAACACACACACAAGACAAATAAGAAATAAGGTACTGGTTTATTTGTATGGAAATATGCAAAGCGTTGCACCACTGGAAAGCATAGTTAAGAAGGCAAAGCAGAGCCTCCTTCCTCCCATTCTAAACCTAGATCTTAAAGCCTGCAAGCTCATACATTCACAAAAATGTGACTCCATATCACTTAAACAAAGAGTCCTACCTTATATACCCAGTTACACACAGAACAGATAGAGCTTGGAGAATGAGAAGGAAAACCAACCACAAGTACTGCTTCATGGAAGCTTTGTCCCAAAGACATAGCATGAAATAAACTTAGAATGTCTGTGTGTACAGGACATCAAAACATTCATTTTTAGGGAATTGACTTACCATCTTACTCCTACCTTGTGTGTTCTTCTGGTCTGGAGGATTCTTCACTCTTTGTAGGCTGCTGAGACATAGCTTCTGGTGTGCTTTCATGAGAATTGAGCAGGCAGGAGGGAGCTGTCTTCATGTGCACCACCAGGGGTTCTTATCTCTGCATCTTTTCCACTCCTTGCTAAATGAGACCACTGTAAAGCATTACATAACATTACATTATCATTACAACTGTGGATTAATTAAGGAAATCATCTCTGATAATCTTAAATCGAGGTCCATCTTTCATCTCTGGTCTAGTTCATAGTACCTTCTTCAGAATATGGGCTGTGGGCTCTTTGCGGGTTAAGTGCATGGAGACAAAAAGGCCAGGAAACAAAAGCTTGGAGAAGATATATCACATATAAGCATTCTGCTCACTAGTAAATCTGTCCCAGTGAGCAAATTCTCCACATAGGATTAGCTCTTCCACCCGACCGAGGAACAGAAGTTCATTCAACCCTCAAGCCCATTATATACTGAAACAGAAACTTGAGGAAAGAGGTACAAATGTTTCTTCCTAGAGGTTTAAGAAGAGTGAATATCTATGCCTTCCATATCACTTAGAATTTGGGAGAAAGACTTTCAGTTGCATTGATAATCTTCTTCCTTCCCTCTGTATCCCTGTGTCTTTTCTTCTCCCTCCACACTAAAAGTCAAGCCAATCCATGTAGGCAGTAACTAAGGATGATCTGCCTATCATGTTTAAAATCACCCAGAACTCACCTCCTCCTCAGAACATACCAAATTACCCGTATTTATAGAATAATTTCTCCTGAAGAATTGAGGGCCGACTGAACAGCTTCTGCACAACAAATGATAGAGAGAATAGCAAAAGAGAACAAGACAGCTGGGGACATGGCAATGAAGACACCCCCAATAATGCTGTTAACTACAGTGGGGAGGGATAGTACTGAGAACTGGGAACAGATTCTTCTGTCCTTGTGCACAGAAAAAAGGCCACAGTTAAAAGAGCAAATAGGATTAAAAGAGCCAGCCCTAGAACTTCACCAAATGGAAAGCTCAGTGGGTGGAAGGGGCTGAGAGAGAGTCTACTCTCCCAGTCCACCTTGAAAGCACAGACTAGTACACAGTATGGGTGTCCTACCTAGCCTGCCACCTTAGTGAGTCCAAGCCCCTAGCCCACACCAACCCCATCCATCCCACCAAGGCAGGCCCAAGGTGGTACCTACCAACTAGCACGCACTGTAGTTCCAACCTTCATGCCAAGATGAGAGAGTCACAAAGCAGCCCAGAATGCTCTGGGCTTTAAGTCAGCATGCTAGGGCACCCTTGGTGCAAAGCACTCTGGGATTTCTTGGCTGATTTCTGCTTCAGATCCAGCCACCCTGCCAGGGTGCCTCCTGTGCAGAGCACCCTAGAACCCTCCCACTTACACTGGCCTTACCTCCATTCACCTGGCCAGGACACAGCCTGCACTGAGCACCCTGGGACACTCTGACTTACACCCAATCCAGTTTAAGCCCAGGACCACACTGGCCTGCAGCCACTTTAGCTTTAGCTGTCCTGCCAGGGTACCCCATGCATAGAGTCCCCCAGGACCTCCTAGGCTATGCTGTGCTTCAGCTTCAGCCACCTCTCCAGGGAGCCTTCTATACCTTTGTTTTTCCTGGTATACCAGGAATACCTCAGTTTACATCCACTTCAGCTTCAGTTATCCTGTCAAGGTACCCTCTCTGCATAGAGCCCTGGGTCTTCCTGGCTTGCATGCACTATAGTGTCAGCTGTCCTGCTTGGGCACCCTTTGCTCAGAGAGCCCAGGGACCTCCTGGCCCACACCAATCACAGCTCCAGCTGCCCTCCCAGGGCATCTTCTGTGTGTACAACTTTGGGACACTCTGGCTTGTACCCACTTTAGCCTTAATTGTCCTGCCATGGTGCCCACTGTGCGGAGAGCTCTGGGACTCCCAGCCCACATCACCCACAGCTCTAGCCAGCCAATGAAATTCACCACGCACACACAGTGAAGCACCTGCATAGTAGATGACCACACACAAGATAATTCTTTCAAATTTAGGAGAAGTAGCTATTTCATCTAAACCATAGAAACAAACACAGAAAGTCAACAAAATCAGGAGATGAGGAAATAAAAGAACAAACAAGACAAAACCTCAGAAAAAGAACTAAGTGAAACAGAGATGAGCAATGTGCCTGATAAAGAATTTAGGGTAATGATAACAGTATTTTAATGGTATTGGGATTAAAATAAAGTGAAATTTAAAACTTAAATTAAATATTAAAAAGAATTTAAAGTACTGATTGTAAAGACACTGAGAGCTGGAGAGAAGAGTGGAAGACTCAGTGACACCTTCAAAAAAGAAATAGATCATATTAAAAATAACTAATCAGAATTTAAGAATACAATAACTGAAAAAAAATACATTAGAGGGAATCAACAGTAGATTAGTGGATGCAGAATAGCATATCAGAGATCTGGAAAACAAGGTAATAAGAAGCAAAAAGGGAAGAATTTAAAAAATGATAGGTTAGGAGATATCTTGAACAATATCAAGTGAACATTCACATTAAAGGGTTCCCAAAAAAAGTAGAGAGAAAAAGGGGCAGGCAGAGAACTTAAAGAAATAATAACTGAAAATTTCCCTAAACTGTGGAAGGAAACAGAAATCAAGGTCCAGGAAAAAACAGAGAGTTCCAAACAAGATGAACCCAAGGAGGTCCAAACCAAAATACACAATAATTAGAATGTCAAAGATTAAAGAATTTTAAAAGCATTAAGAAAGAAACAAAAAGTCTCATACAAGGGAAACCTTATCAGGCTATCAGCAGATTATTCATCAGAAACTTTGTAGGCCAGTAGAAAGTGGCTTGATATATTCAAAGTGCTGAAAGGGAAACACCCACAACCAAAAATACTTTACCTGGCAAAGTTATCATTCAGAATTGAAGGTGGAATAAAGAGTTAAACAAACAAAAGTTAAAGGAGTTTATCACCACTAAGCCAGCCTTGAATGTTAAGGAAGATTTTTAAGTTAAAAAGAAATGACTGTAATAAGACACAATAAAAATTATGAATAGGAAACGTAAAATATGATAGCATAAATATACAATGTGGAGGAGGGAGTAAAGAAAGAAGTTTGTTGTTTTTTTCAGAATGCACTTGAACTTAAGTGACCGTTGACTTTAAATAGACTGCTATGTACTTGGAATGTTATATATGAACCTTATGGTAACCACAAACCCAAAACCTATAATAGATATACAAAAAAATAAAGAGAAAGAAGGCCAAATGTAACATATCAGAAATTTCACAATCACAAAGAGTAAAATCACCTTCTCCCTACCAATGCTTGGGAGTTGTTATTGTACCAACCTACACATTTTACATTTTCAGGAAGATTCTTTCCCCAAAGGTCTCCTAACATTCGTACAAACATACTCCTGGCAAACCCTCCCCTCCAGTCTCGTAGGAAGGCCTTAACACACCCTAATCTAGGATAATCACAACATTGGCTGTGCTGCAAAATTAAGATTAATCATAAACTAGCTCTTACAGACATTTGTACTTACCTATGTTTACCTTTTGGTTCAGGTTACCAAAATACTTACATTGTTCTAAGCATAGGTATGACTTCTATAACTGACAAAAAGTTGTTTGCCACAAAACAAATAACCAAAGCTTTTGGGTCAAAGACCATGGAAATATAAACTTGCTGTAGTATATGCAACCCCTGATTCTCTTCACTAGGAAATTAATTCTAGTTATTTTCAGAGTTTACATAACCATCAGCTAGGGAAATAACCTTATGGATCTAGGCCTAAATACTAGACTGCTACTATAAAAGATATTTCAGTTGTTTTCATTTTTTATGATATAATTAGTAAAACTTAGTGAAGATTTGGATCTGTTGCCTTTGGACGGAATTATTTGCATATCATCTCCAAGTTTCTGTAATTATTGTACTTTTATATTTCTCAAATTACAGTCTTAATTGCACTTACCAAAGTGAGATCAAAAACAGGAAGCATTTTGATTAACATTTTTTGCAAAGGAGTAGAAAAACCTCTAGAATTAAAGAAATTTTCCTAATTTGCTCAAGATAAGGTAGATTGAGTTTTAGTGGGAAACTAAAGTTATAATGGGAAAATAAAGTTCTTAAAAAACATCATGTAAACCATAAATGACTCTTAATCTCACAAAACAAACTGAGGGTTGCTGGGGGGAGGGGGTTTGGGAGAAGGGGGTGGGATTATGGACATTGGGGAGGGTATGTGCTTTGGTGAGTGCTGTGAAGTGTGTAAACCTGGTGATTCACAGACCTGTACCCCTGGGGATAAAAATATATGTTTATAAAAAATTAAAAATTAAAAATTAAAAATTAAAAAAAAAAAAAACTAAACATAAAAAAAAAATATGAATTGCTTTGGCCAATAGAAGAATGAGATGGAAGTGAAATCGGGCCAGTAGCAGCCAAGGCCTTTATGTGTCTTGAGGGATTCTGCTCACATTCTCATGTTTCTGACATCTTTGTGAGAAGTTCCTGCCTGGGCTTGCCCACTACTCCCAAGAGAAGGTGAACATGTGATTCAGAGACACCCAACCAAGCTGCTCCAATCAACATACCTTGATCAACTGATCCCCTCACCAGTCCACAGACACATGAATGAGTCCAGCTACCATCAACAAAGCTTGCCAGCCAATCCCAGTCTAGATCAATCAACTCCCAGCTGAATGGTAGGTGTTATGAAGATAAATAATGTTTGCTGTTGTAGGCCACTGATATTTTGTGGCTATTTGTTATTTAACAATAGTTAACCAACACAGTCTAATAAATGGAATACATAAACTATAAAAATATAACTTAAATTCCATTAGAAAATTGTTCCTTTGGAAAAGATAAGGTCTAACTCCTCTTGAAATCAAAGTTGCCAGATAAAAGCAAAACATTTCACTTTCAAACCAAGATATGATACAATGATCAGATGTATTTTTTACTATATATTTTAAAGGCAAGTAATATGTGAACACACACACACACATAATCTAAGTGACTATACAGAAATGAGGAGAAATAGAAATTAAGATGACAACCCATTGATCCAGTGGTGGAACTCTAAGCAATTACACCTCACCAACTTAACAGATTTTTAACTTGCCAATGACCACAGTACCATTCCACCAATTTTCAAAGGAAGACTTTGTCTTACCTCACCAAACATTCCACAGCACTCCAGTTTAGGAAGAGACCACACATCTCCATATTGTGTAGTCAAAGTTAAATTTATAGGTGAGAAAAATACAGTGATAGCAATTAAATAAGTACCATCTTATTGTGGCCACTACCTAAACAAAGATTCAGTATGAGAAAGATAAGTCAACATCTGTATTTTACCTTTTGAAACTATTTCTATAAGGCAGTCATTAACATTAATCAGTAAGTACTTCTCAGGCCCTTAAAATCTCAAGAGAGGACAGAGCTTCATTAATGCTAATTTCTGTTTCTTTTCTTGTTCTTGTCTAGGTTGAAATGAAATTCCACAGGTCTCATGCTAACAAATAAGGTAAAAATGTTGATTTGAATTAAATCAGATTATTGGTCTTTTAGCTTCTAACAAGGTATCTTCAATCAATTATTGAGTATCAAAAAGGTGGTATTTCCTTGCTTTGTTTTAAATTAATTATTGTAGACTCGGTTTTCTGCTGCTTATTAAGAAATTAAATCTTAATGAATGTAAAATACATTTAGAAGAATAAAAGACAAGAAATCTATTTTTGCATGACAAGTAGCTTAGAATTTTATATTTAAATTCATTAAAAGTAATCAGAAATGTTCTAAATTCTGTATGATGTGAACATTCACTGAATCTTTCTTTAAGAGTTAGAATTACAAGTCTCAGTCATTGGACATGATATGAAGATACATGTAAAATTTAATAAAAACCTGCAAAAGCCCCCTCTGCCCTTGAAAGTCTGTTTTTTTAATCATTCATTCAAAAACACTTATTGAGTGGGCACCTGGTGGCTCAGTCGTTAAGCGTCTGCCTTCCGCTCAGGTCAGGATCCTGGGATCCTTGGATGGAGGCCTGCATCTGGCTCCCTGCTCTGTGAGAAGCCTACTTCTCCCTTTCACACTCCCCCTGCTTGTGTTCCCTCTCTCGCTGTTTCTCTCTGTCAAATAAATAAATAAAATCTTTAAAAATATACTTATTGAACACTGTATAAGTTAGGGCCTCAGCAGGAAACAGATGGCGTACTCAAATTAGGATGTTTTCAGTAGGGACACATTACAAAAGTGTGGGAAGGGTGGAGGAAAACCACAAGGAGCAGTGTGGTAAATGCTGGACACAAAACATACTAAATCCACGTGTACAAAGGGATGGTAGCATTATCGAAGTCATAAGGAGAGCACCTGGTAATAGACAACTACCTTAAGAGAAGCAGTGACTTCAGGGAACAAAGCTAACTTGAGGCCACCCCATAGGGTGGGAGCCAGCAGCCACGGCAATAAATATTCTCTTCCTCCCTCCCACTGCTCTCTTGCTGGGGAGCTGGAAACCCAACAGTGAACTAAAGGGGCAAAAATGGCTGCTATCATGGGTGTGACATGCTAGTCAAGGGAGATACAGGAAACCAACCTAAGTGCCATGAAGAAAAATAAAGCTGGATAGAGTCATAGAGAAAGCTAGTAGTAGAGTAGAGAAGTGAAATTTAAACAGAATAGCCAACGAAGACCTTGTTGAAGCAGTGGTAGTGGAACAAAGGCACAAAAATGGTGAAGGAGCTAAACATATAGATATGTAGGGAAGAACATTCAAGGCAGAAAGGGAAGAACATTCAAGGCAGAGAGAGAAGAACCCACTTAGGGGATTTCCTGGCCTATTTGAGAATCATCCAGGAGGCCTGTGTGACCAGAGCAGAGCAAAGCAAGGGGAAGGGGTTGGATCAAAGAGAGAGTGTAAAGGACAGGTGATTGGGTAGGGTCTTGTAGGCCACTGTGAATACCTTAGCCTTTATTCTGAAAAATAGGAAGCAATTAAAGGGTTTTCAAGTTGAGAAATGGTATGATTTGACTTCAACTTTATCGGTATCACTCTGGCTGCTGAATGGAGAATAAACTGAAGGTGGTAGGCTTGGAGGAGGAAAGCCTTGTTAGACATTTACTGCAATAACTTACACAAGAGGTGATGGTGATTGAAAAAAGTGCAGTAGAAGTGGAAGTGGTGAAAAGTGAAATTCATTGACTTATGAATAAATACAGTGGTTTATAAGGGCAAGCTTAGGCATCAAAATCTCTGGATTTATGTCTATCACTTAACTGTGTTACTAGGGCAATTCACTTAACCTCTCTTGGTGCTTCATTTCCCTCAACTGCAAATTAGATATAATAGTACCTAGCTTGTAGGATTGTTTCCATATTTAAATGATATAATGTATCTAAATGGCTTAGTAAAGTATCTGGCTCATAAAAAGCCCTCATAAATACTGTGATTGTTACCTGCATTTGAAAAGCATGCTGAGATGCATTTTTTCTTTTTTAAGCTGGTTTTAATTTCTTTTTATTTTTTTAATTTTTTATTTTTTATAAACATATATTTTTATCACCAGGGGTACAGGTCTGTGAATTACCAGGTTTACACACTTCACAGCACTCACCAAAGCACATACCCTCCCCAATGTCCATAATCCCACCCCCTTCTCCCAAACCCCCTCCCCCCAGCAACCCTCAGTTTGTTTTGTGAGATTAAGAGTCACTTATGGTTTGTCTCCCTCCCAATCCCATCTTGTTTCATTGATTCTTCTCCTACCCACTTAAGCCCCCATGTTGCATCACCACTTCCTCATATCAGGGAGATCATATGATAGTTGTCTTTCTCTGCTTGACTTATTTCGCTAAGCATGATACGCTCTAGTTCCGTCCATGTTGTCGCAAATGGCAAGATTTCATTTCTTTTGATGGCTGCATAGTATTCCATTGTGTATATATACCACATCTTCTTGATCCATTCATCTGTTGATGGACATCTAGGTTCTTTCCATAGTTTGGCTATTGTGGATATTGCTGCTATAAACATTCGGGTGCATGTGTCCCTTTGGATCACTACATTTGTATCTTTAGGGTAAATACCCAATAGTGCAATTGCTGGGTCATAGGGCAGTTCTATTTTCAACATTTTGAGGAACCTCCATTCTGTTCTCCAAAGTGGCTGCACCAGCTTGCATTCCCACCAACAGTGTAGGAGGGTTCCCCTTTCTCCGCATCCTCGCCAGCATCTGTCATTTCCTGACTTGTTGATTTTAGCCATTCTGACTGGTGTGAGGTGATATCTCATTGTGGTTTTGATTTGTATTTCCCTGATGCTGAGTGATATGGAGCACTTTTTCATGTGTCTGTTGGCCATCTGGATGTCTTCTTTGCAGAAATGTCTGTTCATGTCCTCTGCCCATTTCTTGATTGGATTATTTGTTCGTTGGGTGTTGAGTTTGCTAAGTTCTTTATAGATTCTGGACACTAGTCCTTCATCTGATATGTCGTTTGCAAATATCTTCTCCCATTCTGTCAGTTGTCTTTTGATTTTGTTAACTGTTTCCTTTGCTGTGCAAAAGCTTTTGATCTTGATGAAATCCCAATAGTTCATTTTTTCCCTTGCTTCCCTTGCCTTTTGCGTTGTTCCTAGGAAGATGTTGCTGCGGCAGAGGTCGAAGAGGTTGCTGCCCGTGTTCTCCTCAAGGATTTTGATGGATTCCTTTCGCACATTGAGGTCCTTCATCCAATTTGAGTCTATTTTTGTGTGTGGTGTAAGGAAATGGTCCAATTTCATTTTTCTGCATGTGGCTGTCCAATTTTCCCAGCACCATTTATTGAAGAGGCTGTCTTTTTTCCATTGGACATTCTTTCCTGCTTTGTCGAAGATTAATTGACCATAGATTTGAGGGTCTATTTCTGGGCTCTATATTCTGTTCCATTGATCTATGTGTCTGTTTTTGTGCCAGTACCATGCTGTCTTGATGATGACAGCTTTGTAATAGAGCTTGAAGTCCGGAATTGTGATGCCACCAACGTTGGCTTTCTTTTTCAATATCCCTTTGGCTATTCGAGGTCTTTTCTGGTTCCATATAAATTTTAGCATTATTTGTTCCATTTCTTTGAAAAAGATGGATGGTACTTTGATAGGAATTGCATTAAATGTGTAGATTGCTTTAGATAGCATAGACATTTTCACAATATTTATTCTTCCAATCCAGGAGCATGGAACATTTTTCCATTTCTTTGTGTCTTCCTCAATTTCTTTCATGAGTACTTTATAGTTTTCTGAGTATAGATTCTGTGTCTCTTTGGTTAGGTTTATTCCTAGGTATCTTATGGTTTTGGATGCAATTGTAAATGGGATTGACTCCTTAATATCTCTTTCTTCTGTCTTGCTGTTGGTGTAGAGAAATGCAACTGATTTATGTGCATTGATTTTATATCCTGACACTTTACTGAATTCCTGTATAAGTTCTAGCAGTTTTGGAGTGGAGTCTTTTGGGTTTTCCACATATAGTATCATATCATCTGCGAAGAGTGATAATTTGACTTCTTCTTTGCCGATTTGGATGCCTTTATTATCCTTTTGTTGTCTGATTGCTGAGGCTAGGACCTCTAGTACTATGTTGAATAGCAGTGGTGATAATGGACATCCCTGCCGTGTTCCTGACCTTAGCGGAAAAGCTTTCAGTTTTTCTCCATTGAGAATGATATTTGCGTGGGTTTTTCATAGATGGCTTTGATGATATTGAGGTATGTGCCCTCTATCCCTACACTTTGAAGAGTTTTGATCAGGAAGGGATGCTGTACTTTGTCAAATGCTTTTTCAGCATCTATTGAGATTATCATATGGTTCTTGTTCTTTCTTTTATTGATGTGTTGTATCACATTGACTGATTTGCGGATGTTGAACCAACCTTGCAGCCCTGGAATAAATCCCACTTGGTCGTGGTGAATAATCTTTTTAATGTACTGTTGAATCCTATTGGCTAGTATTTTGTTGAGTATTTTCACATCTGTGTTCATCAAGGATATAGGTCTATAGCTCTCTTTTTTGGTGGGATCCTTGTCTGGTTTTGGGATCAAGGTGATGCTGGCCTCATAAAATGAGTTTGGAAGTTTTCCTTCCATTTCTATTTTTTGGAACAGTTTCAGGAGAATAGGAATTAGTTCTTCTTTAAATGTTTGGTAGAATTCCCCCGGAAAGCCGTCTGGCCCTGGGCTTTTGTTTGTTTGGAGATTTTTAATGACTGTTTCAATCTCCTTACTGGTTATGGGTCTGTTCAGGCTTTCTATTTCTTCCTGGTTCAGTTGTGGTAGTTTATATGTTTCTAGGAATGCATCCATTTCTTCCAGATTGTCAAATTTATTGCCGTAGAGTTGCTGATAGTATGTTCTTATAAAAGTTTGTATTTCTTTGGTGTTAGTTGTGATCTCTCCTCTTTCATTCATGATTTTATTTATTTGGGTCCTTTCTTTTTTCTTTTTGATAAGTCGGGCCAGGGGTTTATCAATTTTATTAATTCTTTCAAAGAACCAGCTCCTAGTTTCGTTGATTTGTTCTATTGTTTTTTTGGTTTCTATTTCATTGATTTCTGCTCTGATCTTTATGATTTCTCTTCTCCTGCTGGGCTTAGGGTTTCTTTCTTGTTCTTTCTCCAGCTCCTTTAGGTGTAGGGTTAGGTTGTGTACCTGAGACCTTTCTTGTTTCTTGAGAAAGGCTTGTACTGCTATATATTTTCCTCTCAGGACTGCCTTTGTTGTGTCCCACAGATTTTGAACCGTTGTATTTTCATTATCATTTGTTTCCATGATTTTTTTCAATTCTTCTTTAATTTCCCGGTTGACCCATTCATTCTTTAGAAGGATACTGTTTAGTCTCCATGTATTTGGGTTCTTTCCAAACTTCCTTTTGTGGTTGAGTTCTAGCTTTAGAGCATTGTGGTCTGAAAATATGCAGGGAATGATCCCAATCTTTTGATACCGGTTGAGTCCTGATTTAGGACCGAGGATGTGATCTATTCTGGAGAATGTTCCATGTGCACTAGAGAAGAATGTGTATTCTGTTGCTTTGGGATGAAATGCTCTGAATATATCTGTGATGTCCATCTGGTCCAGTGTGTCGTTTAAGGCCTTTATTTCCTTGCTGATCTTTTGCTTGGATGACCTGTCCATTTCAGTGAGGGGAGTGTTAAAGTCCCCTACTATTATTGTATTATTGTTGATGTGTTTCTTTGATTTTGTTATTAATTGGTTTATATAGTTGGCTGCTCCCACATTGGGGGCATAGATATTTAAAATTGTTAAATCTTCTTGTTGGACAGACCCTTTGAGTATGATATAGTGTCCTTCCTCATCTCTTATTATAGTCTTTGGCTTAAAATCTAATTGATCTGATATAAGGATTGCCACTCCTGCTTTCTTCTGATGTCCATTAGCATGGTAAATTCTTTTCCACCCCCTCACTTTAAATCTGGAGGTGTCTTTGGGCTTAAAATGAATTTCTTGGAGGCAACATATAGATGGGTTTTGTTTTTTTATCCATTCTGATAGCCTGTGTCTTTTGACAGGGGCATTTAGCCCATTCACATTCAGGGTAACTATTGAGAGATATGAATTTAGTGCCATTGTATTGCCTGTAAGGTTACTGTTACTGTATATGGTCTCTGTTCCTTTCTGATCTACCACTTGTAGGCTCTCTCTTTGCTTAGAGGACTCCTTTCAATATTTCCTGTAGAGCTGGTTTGGTATTTGCAAATTCTTTCAGTTGTTGTTTGTCCTGGAAGCTTTTAATCTCTCCTTCTATTTTCAATGATAGCCTAGCTGGATATAGTATTCTTGGCTGCATGTTTTTCTCGTTTAGTGCTCTGAAAATATCATGCCAGCTCTTTCTGGCCTGCTAGGTCTCTGTGGATAAGTCAGCTGCCAATCTAATATTTTTACCATTGTATGTTACAGACTTCTTTTCCCGGGCTGCTTTCAGGATTTTCTCTTTGTCACTGAGACTTGTAAATTTTACTATTAGGTGACGGGGTGTGGGCCTATTCTTATTGATTTTGAGGGGCGTTCTCTGAACCTCCTGAATTTTGATGCTCATTCCCTTTGCCATATTGGGGAAATTCTCCCCAATAATTCTCTCCAGTATACCTTCTGCTCCCCTCTCTCTTTCTTCTTCTTCTGGAATCCCAATTATTCTAATGTTGTTTCGTCTTATGGTGTCACTTATCTCTCGAATTCTCCCCTCGTGGTCCCGTGGCTGTTTGTCCCTCTTTTGCTCAGCTTCTTTATTTTCTGTCATTTGGTCTTCTATATCACTAATTCTTTCTTCTGCCTCATTTATCCTAGCAGTTAGAGCCTCCATTTTTTATTGCACCTCATTAATAGCTTTTTTGATTTCAACTTGGTTAGATTTTAGTTCTTTTATTTCTCCAGAAAGGGCTTTTATATCTCTCGAGAGGGTTTCTCTAATATATTTGATGCCTTTTGCGAGCCCGGCTAGAACCTTGAGAATTGTCATTCTGAACTCTAGATCTGATATATTACCAATGTCTGTATTGATTAGGTCCCTAGCCTTCGGTACTGCCTCTTGTTCTTTTTTTTTGTGTTGAATTTTTACGTCTTGTCATTTTGTCCAGATAAGAGTACATGAAGGGGCAAGTAAAATACTAAAAGGGTGGCAACAACCCCAGGAAAATATGCTTTAACCAAATTAGAAGAGATCCAAAATCGTGAGTGGTGAGAAAGGGGATAAAAAGAGGTTCAAAAAGGAAGAAAGAAAAAAAAAGAAAAAATTAAAAAAAAAGAAAAGAAAAGAAAAGAATTTTTTAAAAAAGAAAACACCTAAGAAAAATGTGAAAAAGAAAAAATATATATATTAGATAAACTAGTAAAAAATCGTTAAAAATGAAAAAGGTAACATAAAAAAAAAATTTTACCCGAAGGCGAGAATAAAAAAAAAAAAAAAAAAAAAATGAAAAAGAAAAAATTAAGTTAACTGCAAGACTAAAAAAAAATCACAGGAAAAAAGCCATGAGTTCCGTGCTTGTCTTTCTCCTCCTCTGGAATTCTGCTGCTCTCCTTGGTATTGAAACCGCACTCCTTGGTAGGTGAACTTGGTCTCGGCTGGATTTCTTGTTGATCTTCTAGGGGAGGGGCCTGTTGTAGTGATTCTCAAGTGTCTTTGCCCCAGGAGGAATTACACCGCTCTTACCCGGGGCCGGGGTGAGTAATCTGCTCGGGTTTGCTTTCAGGAGCTTTTGTTCCCTGAGCGCTTTCCGTAGAGTCCCGGAGGACGTGAATACAAATGGCGGCCTCCTGGTCTCCGGCCCGAAGGAGCCGAGAGCCCAGGGCCCCACTCCTCAGTGCGCCCTCAGAGAACAGCGCCCAGTTACTCCCGTCTGCCTGACCTCCGGCCGCGCTCCGAGCTCTCCGAGCCTGCGACCGGTTCAAGGTAACACCGAGCTGTGAGCTTACTGTCGGCTCTGTCTCTGTATCCGGCTTTCCCGTTCCAATACCCGCAAGCTCTGCGATACTCAGACACCCCCAATCCTTCTGTGACCCTGCGGGACCTGAGGCCACGCTGACCCCGCGTGGGCTTCGCCCCGGTTTAGCCTCTGGAGCGATGTCCCTCAGCAGAACAGACTTTTAAAAGTCCTGATTTTGTGCGCGGTTGCTCCAACGCTTGCCGGGAGCCGGCCCCTCCCCCCGGGGTCTATCTTCCCGTCGCTTTGGATTCACTTCTCCGCCGGTCCTACCTTTCAGAAAGTGGTTGTTTTTCTGTTTCCAGAATTGCTGTTCTTCTTCTCTTTGATCTGCCGATGGATTTTCAGGTGTTTGCAATCTTTAGATAAGCTATCTAGCTGATCTCCGGCTAGCTGAAGCAGTCTCAGCTTGCTACTTCTCCGCCATCTTGACTCCTCCTCTGAGATGCATTTTTAAAGTTCTCTCTCATTATTAAATTAATGGAAGATCCTTTCATGCAAGACAGAAGAAGTCTGCAAGATGTCACTTATTTTCAAAAAGGCATTTTTGAAAATCCATGGTGGTCTCCTTGCCTATCCCTGAATTCTCTAGGCAATGTCTAGCAGGCCCATGCCACCTTGCATACCTCTGACCAGAAAAAAGTTCCTAGTTAGTTTGAAGTGGAATTTTTCCCATTGTCACACCTGCTAGTTCTAGACCTCTCTGGAGATTTACAGCTCAATTTCTCTTTCACGTGGCAACACTTTTGGTATTTGAAGAAAGTGACTAGCCCCTTCTTCTCTTCTAAAGAGTCTTTAGACAGCAGTTTTTGTTTTGTTTTGGTTTGGTTTTGGTTTTTAACCAGCCTTTTAGAACAAAGCTCCATGGAATGGGTAAGCGGTTAATGATGAGCCCTGTGTCTGGAATCATAAAAGCTAGGATTTTAGGCCGACTCATTTACCATTCCATTGCACATTCTGTTTCCATCTCATTCTTAACTACAGTCAATTAAAGACAAACCTTCTCAGACGCCAGTGGTTAGAGAGAATCACGTTGGTTCAGGGTTGACCAATGAAATGCAAGTGGAAGTATGTTACCTTGTGCTTTATCCTTCTCCATGTGTATATTGCCTTCATTTTCCTTCACACTGATTGTGAGTGCTGTACTAAATACTCCCTCAATCTCGTTCTGGTACTAACATTCCACACTTGGATTTTCTTTCTTTTTTTCTTTTTTAAGATAGATATATATATTTATTTATTTATTTATGAATAAATTATCTATTTATTTTAAAGAGAGAGTGGGAGGAGGGGCAGAGGGAGATGGAGAGAGAGTCACAAGCAGACCCAACACTGAACATGGAGCCTCACACAGGGCTTGATCTCACAACCCCAAGATCATGACCCAAATAGAAATGAAGAATTGGATGCTCAACCAACTGTACCACCCAGGAGCCCCCCACACTTGGGATTTTCTAATCAAAGTATCTATTCCAATTAATATGTTTAATTCAGGTCAAACAACCTACCTGAAAGCTAGATTCACTCTTTTGATTTATCTTCCCTCATTTATATAGCTTTATTGGATCTAGTCTAGTGTCTTGTGGATAGAAAACACCTAATAGGTGATTGCTAAATTTAATATAGCTAGAAAGATTAAAATAGGATACCATTATATATATACTTTACCCACCAGATCACTCTTCTCTGAACTACAGCAACTTGGTAAACAAAATAGCACTTGCAAACAAATATATCAGACATAAATTTTTTAGCCTTTCATACTAGTTACCTCATTATATTGTCATGGATTCCTTTCCTAACACATTTTTTTCTGCTCATAAATAGTTGTATTTTAATAATAGGAAGCTGAGAGATAGTAGAGAAACATAACTTCAGTATGTTTGCATTCACTATGTTTGCATTCACTTTCTATATTACACTTTTGAGATTATTCTGGAAGAGTATTGCATTCTTTTCATTTAACATAAGGATATCCCATCTCTTTAGTGTTTTTTTTTTTTTTAAGATTTTATTTATTTGACAGAAATAGAGACAGCGAGAGAGAAAACACAAGCAGGGGAAGTGGGAGAGAGAAAAGCAGGCTTCCCACTGAGCAGGGAGCCCGATGTGGGTCTGAATCCCAGATCTCTGGGATCATGACCTGAGCCAAAGGCCGATTCTTAACGACTGAGCCACACAGGCAGCCCTTTAAATTGTTTTTTTAAAAACATGATATGAAATCATTAGTGATTTTTTCCTGGGAAAGTGATTTTTTTTTTTTCTCAGAGCATGGCATTTAATAGACAATTAATAGATACAAAAACTTAAGCACAGAAAAATTATAACTGTCCTGAATTTATATAGTAAGATTTTGCTCTCCTTCTAACCTAACTTCTTCCTTTGAAATATGAAGGTATCTCCCAAAATATTGATGTTGGTCATCAATAATTGTGACAAATATCAAATGAAAATCAACTTGTAACATAAGACACCCAAGGAAATTACAAAGAACACATATAGATAAGAAATCAATGTGTAAACATGGATAGATGAATTAGAGGATAGATGGGTGAATGGATGGATGGAGATGAATGGATTCTATGAATCTGAGTTGGATTGCTTTTCAATTAGAACAAATTGTCAAAGTCTGCATTAGAGAACAGTTATATGGAAAAAGATTGAAGGTTTAACATTTCCTTTATGCTTCAGAGCTAAAATAAGGAGCCTGATATAATCTCATCAGAAAATGAAAACCTGTGAATCACTCCTGACAGGAATGGATCTTTCTCCAAATTCAAAGTTGTCCCAGCTGCATTCCACCAGCACATCTCATGCTGTTGCAGAAACACTGTAAACAATGCAAAAAGCCACTGTGGAGCTTTGTGCAGTACAAGTCAGTACCCATAATGACAAGCATGCCATTAGCATCTAACACATCCGATCTCCTATGTAAAGATAAATGATATGTGTTCCTTCTAATCCTAACTAACTCCAGGTTACTTTAATTCTAGAGAAAGTATTTAGATACAAAGGAAGTGAATTATAATATCTGAAACACAGAAAAACCACACATTAGAATAAACCCTCCAATATTGCCAAAGAAATAGGTATTGAGGAAAGGAACCAAGGAACATGTCCTTGGTCCACCTAAAGGAAGGAACCACAGTTCTCTAGAGTACTCTCAGCATCATTCACTTGACCTTCTACACTAGCTTCTGGTGCCAGTAAGACACACTCTCACTTAAACTTTCTCATTTCACTCCTAAATATTTAAGTATGCAAGTTTTATTTATGGGTAAAATGTTAAAAGCTCCTTTTAAAAATTATAATTCTATGTTAACTTAAGAAAAATTATTAATTTTTTATTATCATTGAATATCTAATCACTACTTGGATTCTTTTCTGTCTCTCTCTCTGTCTCTTTCCTCTTCATTTTCACTGTGTGTGTTCAAACCAGGATCGAAGGGTGTCATTATTCCAAGGGTCAACAGTAGGTTGCTATGTCCTTCATTCAGTCTCTTTCAACCTCTCTTTATCATGCTCTCACTCTCCCTGAAATTTGCTTATTATAGAAACCAGGTTGTTTATCTGGCAGAGTTCCTCCCTATCTGCATTTTACTGGTCATTACCCATGTTGTTATATAACATGTTCTTATGTCTCTCTTTCCTGTACGCTTATATTACTTTCTAAGTTTCCCATAGATCTAGAGGCCTAATCAGATTCAAACATGATTCTTTTCTTCTTCTTCTTCTTCTTTTTTTTAATCTTCTCTTTTAAATATCTGAGGGAAGTATCTGGGCTCCAAATGCCACATTATCAGAGAGCCACTTTTGCCTATGTCTGTTCCATCCCTAAATTTTACAAGAGACTATGGAAAGGACAGACACATTCTGGCTGCCACCCCCACTCCATTTCCTGCTATGAGAAAGAACTATCTGGCCTAAACTCTGAGCCATCTCTAATAACTTCAGGTTAACAGTTGGCAACACCTATGCCAATCGAACCTCTCAAAGTTTTAGCTCTGAAATCAGATTCCCTGTTCTCATTTTTTAATTTTGTTCCACCAAAGTCTTCAGTTAAGATCCTCTCAACCTGTTTTCTAAGTTTTCATAAAAGGAATGGTCTTGGCTTTGAGCCTTTGGTTCATAGAGGTTCCACGATTTTAGAACTTGTGACTTCCGCTAGCCTTTAAACTGTTACAACAAAGACCTACTGTCCTTATAATTACATAGCTGAGAAAAAACACTACATTCTTCTTGAAACAAAGAACATCCTCTGGCAAATGATTTGCTGTCTTCATCTACATAGTGAAATAGTGGGCAAGTTTATTTGATAAGCCCAGCCTCCAAGATACAGGATTTAATATAAGTATAGTCTTCTGGGACCATAGAATTTCATAAAAGCAGTCACAGTAAGTCTAGAAAAACTTTCACAATGGTTACCCGATATAATCCTTCAAGGAAAATTATGAGTTTGACCCACTACCCTCACTCTAAAGGTTGGAAAACCAAGGCTCCATAACTTTCCAAGGGTCATAAAAATCTCTTTCCATTACAACATACGGTATTTAACCAATATTTAAATCAACAATGGTTGTCCAAAGTCAGACGATAACATAGAAAAGAACCAAATTTTAAAAATCTGCACAGGTCTGGCTAAAAGCAGTATGCATCCTAAAACTGGTGCAGCAGTCTTTTAGAAACAAGGGGAGGGTGAAAAAAAAAAAAAAAAGAAAAGAAAAGCTCTGCATACTTCTCTAGGCCCAGGAGACTGGCAGTGCACCCTGGGGGGTAATCTTCTGTTACTGATGGGATGCAAAGTGCTGGTATGGCAGAGGCAAGACTCAACTTGGCATTGTTCTGTATTTTTGGCTCCAAAGCCATAAGATTTTTCCTTGCTAAGCTGTTTGTCTATCCTTGCTGCATTTTCTCATTTGGTGTCATCAATACTTTTCTGTAAACATCTTTCCTTTTTCTATTTAGCACTGTTTTTCTTTAATATCAGAATTTATGTGCTATTTAGGATTTAGTTAAGTACCCAAGTTTTCCATATCAAATGAATTTTATTTGCTTATGTATATAACCTTTCCTGCTTGTACCCGACACTGGAGAGTCTGTTTACTCCATCATCTAGTCCTCAGGTGTCTTCTGACCTGTTCAAACCTAAACAATAGGGAGAAGTCTGAGTCAGAATCTGTCATTTCATGCCATGTTGAGATGATTGGAACCATTGGCAGTTTTTGTTTTGTTTTGTTTTGTTTTAGCAGGTACTCCACAAATGGACCTAGACTATAGAGGCAAGGCAAGATAGGATTTTGTTGTACATCTTTCCAAATTTACCTTGTTCAAGTCAACTTATTCCATCCATCCATCCATTCATTCATTTATTCACACATTCCTCCGTTCACTCATTCACTCACTCATCCATCTATTCATTCACTTAACTACTCATTCATTTATTCATTTATTCATTCATTCATTCAAGAAAAATCTGTTAAGTCCCTGCTCTATGTCAGGCACCACTGCTGAATCAGTCCCTCTACTTTCTATCCTATCCTGTCCCTTCCTATCTTCTTTATTTATTTTTTCTTGTTCTACTCCAATTTCTGGATCCATCTCAAAAGTTTTATACTTCTTTTTTATCACCTCCAGTGCATGTAATAGTCTTTCAATATATATTTGTTTAATAAGAAAACTTAAGAGAACAAGAAATGTGAAATCATGGTGAGTAAACAAGCTAGAAGAAAGGTTAGGAGGGGTTTAGAATATAAAATGGCCAGATGATTACCTAATCTGACAAGATTTCTAGGAGTATACTCTATATAGCACTTGGAGTAGTGGTATATAATTTAAACTCTATAGAACATGAGAGGTAGAAGAAAAAAATCCATTTATTTATAAGATGAGTTGCTCTCCCCAAAAAGACATGATGTAATGAGCATAGGGTGTTATACATAACTGATGAATCATTGAACACTACATCTGAAACAAATGATGTACTATATGTTGGCTAACTAAATAAAATAAAATAATGTTAAATTTAATTTAATTAATAAAATTTAAAAATATGGAGATTAAACAAATACCAAATTAAAAAAAAAAAAAAAGATTAGCTCTTCCAAGGCTAAGTTATTGTGACAATTTTATTTCCTAAATAGATAAAGTCAGTGGCTTGCAATAACTTCTTTGATATAGGGCAAGTGATATAGTTTTGCTAAAACAGTCCACCTGGATTACGATTCAGTCAGGATGCACTAGGTAGTATATACAGGTTCGGGAATAAAATAGACCTGAGTTCAAGCCTAAATTCTAATATTTCCTACCTATGTGGACTTTGGCAACTTATTAACTTCTCTGAACCTTTGTTTCTTTATCGATTTTACAAGAATAATAATACTTTTCTTTAAGGAATTTGAAAATTAAATTATAAATATGATAAAATTTTTAGCCCTGCCCCTAGCATTTAGTAAATGTTAATTATGGTTGCTATTAGTACTATCATATGGATTTAATAATTCTCATAAGCAAATTTAGTCAGTTCTTGGTTTATTTTCATACATGTCTACTTCTGCTTCTGCTCCTTAAAAAAGAGTCATCACCACCATATTAAAATGTGTACTAGCTGCAGTTTTCAATGAAGAAAATGTAATTTACTTAATATTTTCCAACTTTAAAAGAAAAGCCAAACTGCTTACTATATTGACAGTGAGTGTTTCAAGTAACATGAACTACTTCTGAGAAAGTCTCTGAGCTTCATTACTAAATCAATCATTTCTTCCTATTGGCTTTACTATAAAATGGCCAATAACCCTGAGTGAATCCATCCTTTATGTACTAACTTAATAAAATTTTTAATGTACAGGTTTGGGGCAGACTATAATAAAATGTGAATCAAATAAGGTTAAGGGGGGGAAAAGCCAATCATTAGAAGGATTTTTTTTCTTTATTTTTTTTAAGATTTTTATTTATTTATTTGACAGAGAGATCACAAGTAGGCAGAGAGGCAGGCAGAGAGAGAGGGGTAAGCAGGCTCCCCACCAAGCAGAGAGCCCAATGTGGGGCTTGATTCCAGGACCCTGAGATCATGACCTGAGCCAAAGGCTCAGCCTAACCCACTGACCCAGGCACCCCAGGAGGAATTTTTTTTTAAGTAATCACATGTCAGGTAGGGTCACCCTGCCCCTTAAAATGAAGATTGATTTAAATGCTGTGCCATAACACTAGGAAATCTAATACTCTCTTTGAAATTCCTACAAATGGACTGGAAGCCTGGGTTCTTGTGGTCACTTGGTCTCCAACTATCTGATTCTGCTGCAGATAAATTATTCAATTTATTAATAATTTCCCCTTGATCCTCACCTTCTTCCAGCACTGCATTGATCCAAACTTAAAACTTGGCCTCTTCTCTTTATTCCTATAGACAAACAACTCAAAAAGAGCATTTGTGGGGCACCTGGGTGGCTCAGTGGGTTAAGCATCTGCCT
Organism: Mustela lutreola; assembly: GCF_030435805.1. NCBI lineage: Eukaryota > Metazoa > Chordata > Mammalia > Carnivora > Mustelidae > Mustela > Mustela lutreola. Next base: position 87,674,069 of record NC_081291.1, on the reverse strand, counting down.
TCAGCTCAGGTCATGATCTCAGGGTCCTGGGATCAAGCCACATGTCAAGCTCTCTGCTCAGTGGGTAACCTGCTTCTCCCTCTCTCTCTGCCTGCCTCTCTGCCTACTTGTGATCTCTATCTGTCAAATAAATAAAATCTTTTTAAAAAATTAATAAATAAAAAAAATTTTTTTTAAAGTGAGGGGGAGGGAGAGGAAAACAATTTATCATGCTAATGGACATCAAAAGAAAGCTGGGCTAGCAATCCTTATATCAGGCAAATTAGATTTTAAGCCAATGACTGTAATAAGAGGTGAGGGAGGACATTATTTCATACTTCTATCCAACAAGAAGAAGATCTACCAATTATAAATATTTATGCCCCTAACATGGGAGCAGCCAATTATATGAGCTATTATATATTATTTAAGTTATTATATATAATAACAAAAGTAAAGAAACACGTCAACAATAATACAATAAGAGTAGGGGACTTTAACATTTCCCTCACTGAAATGGACAGATCATCCAAGCAGAAGATCAACAAGGAAACAAGGTCTTTGAATGACACACTGGGCCAGATGGACTTCACAGATATATTCAGAACATTCCATCCCAAAGCAACAGAATACACATTCTTCTCTAGTGCACATGGAACATTCTCCAGAATAGATCACATCCTGGGTCACAAATCAGATCTCAACTGGTACGAAAAGACTGGGATCATTCCCTGTATATTTCCAGACCACAGTGCTTTGAAACTGAAACTCAATCACAAGAGGAAATTTGGATAGAACTCAAATACATGGAGGCTAAAGAGCATCCTACTAAAGAATAAATGAGTCAACCAGGAAATTAAAGAAGAATTTTTAAAATATATGGAAACACATGAAAATGAAAACACAACTGTTCAAACCTTTGGGATTCAGCAAAGGGAGTCCTAAGAGGGAAGTATATAGCAAATAAGCCTTTCTCAAGAAACAAGAAAGTTCTCAAATACACAACCAAAATTTACACCTAAAGGAGCTGGAAAAAGAAAAACAAATAAAGTCTAAGCTCTGCAGGAGAAAATAATTAATAAAGATTGTAGCAGAAATCAATGAAATAGAAACAAAAAGAACAATAGAACAGATCAATGAAACCAGGTAGGAGCTGGTTCTTTGAAAGAATTAATAAGATTGATAAATCCCTGGCCAAATTTATCAAAATGAAAAGAGAAAAGACCCAAATAAAATCATGAATGAAAGAGATCACTCACAATAACAAAGAAATACAATTTTAAGAACATATTATGAACAATTATATGCCAACAAATTAGACATTCTGGATGAAATGAATGCATTCCTAAAGATGTATAAATTACCAAAACTAAACCAAGAAGAAATAGAAAACCTGAACAGACCCATAACCATCAAGGAAATTGAAGCAGTAATCAAAAAAACTCCCAACAAATAAGAGTCCAGGGCCAGATGGCTTCCCAATTCCCATTCTATCAAACTTTTAAAGAACAAATACCTATTCTTCTGAAGATGTTTCAAAAATTGAAATGGAGGAAAATTTCCAAACTCTTTATGAGGACAGCATTACCTGATCCCCAAACCAGACAAAGACCTGACAAAAAAAGAGAATTACAGACCAATATCCCTGATGAACATGGAATCAAAAATTCTCTCAAATATACTAGCAAATAGGATCCAACTGTACCTTAAAAAGATTATATACCATAACTGAGTGTGATTTATTCCTGGACTTCAAGATTGGTTCAACATTGGCAAATCAATCAATGTGATACATTATGTAAATATATGGGACCAAAAAAAAAAAAAAAAGGACAAGAACCATATGATCCTCTCAACAGATGCAGAAAGAGCATTTGACAAAACAGAGCATCCTTTCTTGATTAAAACTCTTCACCGTGTAGGGACAGAGGGAACATATCTCAATATCATAAAAGCCATCTATGAAAAGCCCAAAGCAAGTATCATTCTCAATGGAGAAAAACTGAAAGCTTTTCCCCTGAAGTCAGGAAGATGGTGGACATGTCCACTATCACCACCGCTGTGTAACATAGTACTTGAAGTCCTAGCCTAAGCAATCAGACAACAAAAAGAAATAAAAGGCATCCAAATCAGCAAAAAGGAAGTCAAACTCCCATTCTTTGTAGATGACATGATACTCTATATGGAAAACCCAAAAAATTCCACCCCAAAATTGCTTTAACTCATATAAGAATTCAGCAGAGTGGCAGGACATAAAATCAGTGCAAAAATCAGTTCCATATCTATAGACTAACAGTGAGACAGAAGAAACAGAAATTAAGGAATACATTCCATTTACAATTGTACCCCAAACCATAAGATATCTAGGAATAAACCTAACCAAAGAGGAAAAGGACCTGTACTCAGAAAATTAGAATACTTATGAAAGAAATTAAGGAAGACCCAAAGAAATGGAAAAATGTTCCATGCTCATGGATTAGAAGAACAAATATTGCTAAAATGTCTATGCTGCCTGGAGCAATGTACACATTCAATACAAGCTCTTTCAAAATACCATTGACTTTTTTCACAAACAATCTTAAAACTTGTATGGAATCCAAAAAAACCCTGAATAGCCAAAGGAATGTTGAAACAGAAAACCAAATCTGGTGGCATCACAATTCTGCACTTCAAGCTCTATTACAAAGCTGTAATCATCAAGACAGTATGGTACAGACACAAAAACATAGACACATAGATCAATGGGACAGAATAGAGAACTCAGAAATGGACCCTCAACTCTATGGCCAACTAATCTCTGACAAAGCAGGAAAAAAAATAACCAATGGGAAAAAAGTCTCTTCAACAAATGATGTTAGGAAAAACAGACAGCCACATGCAGAAGAATGAAACTAGACCATTTCCTTAAACCACACACACACAAAAGGACTCAAAATGGCTGAAAGACCTGAATGTGAGACAGGAATGCATCCAAATCCTAGAGGAGAACACAGGCAGCAACCTCTGTGACTTTAGAGCCCACAGCAACTTCCTGCTAGACTCATCTCCAAAGGTAAGGGAAACAAAGGCAAAAATGAACTACTAGGATTTCTTTGAGATAAAAAGCTTTTGCATAGCAAAGGAAACAGTCAATAAAACCCAAAAACAACTGACAGAATGGGAGAAGATATTTGCAATTGACATATCAGATAAAGGGCTAGCATCCAAAATCTATAAAGAACTTCCCAAACTCAATAACCAAGGAACAAATAATCCAATCAAGAAATGGGCAGAGGACATGAACAGACACTTCACCAAAGAAGATATACAAATGGCCAATAGACACATGAAAAAGTACTCCACATCACTCAGCATCAGGCAAATACAAATCAAAACCACAATGAGATTCCACCACACACCAGTCAGAATGGCCAAAATGAACGAGTCAGAAAATAACAGATGTTAGTGAGGATGCAGAGAAAGGGGAACCCTCCTACACTGTTGGTGGGAATGCAGGCTGGTGCAGCCACTTTGGAGAACAGAATGGAGGTTCCTCAAAGGGTTGAAAATAGAACTACCATCAGACCCAGCAATTGAAGTACTGGGCATTTACCCCAAAGATACAGATGGAGTGATCCAAAGGGGCACATGCACCTGAATGTTTATAGCAGCAATGTCCACAATAGCCAAACTATGGAAAGAGTTCATTGACAAAAGTTCATTGTCAAATGTTCATTGACAGATGAATGGATAAAGAAGGTGTGGTATATATACACAATGGAATACTACTCAGCCATCAAAAATGAAATCTTTGCAATGATGTCAATGGGACCAGAGGGTTATGCTAAGCAAAATAATTTAATCAGAGAAAGACAATGATCATATCTTCTCAATGATATGTGGAATTTAAGAAACAAAACAGAGGATCACAGGGGAAGAAAAGAAAAAATAAAACAAGGTGAAGTGATAGAGGGGAGGGAGAAAAAACACAAGAGACTATCAATCATAGGAAACAAACTATGATTGCTGAAGGGGAGGGGGCTGATGTGGTAACTGGGTGATGGACATTAAGGAGGGCACATGATGTAAGGAGTACTTGGTATTCTATAAGACTGATGAATCACCAACCTCTAACTCTGAAACTAATAGTGTATCACACATTAATTAATTGAATCTAAATTTTAAAAAAATAAACAATAGATGAGAAATAAAAAGTGAAAACACAGTGATTGGGGTGCCTGAGTGGCTCAGTCAGTTAAGCATCTGTCTTTGGCTCAGGCCATGATCTCAAGGTCCTAGGATCAAGCCCCACATAAGGCTTCCTGCTCTGTGGGAACCTGCTACTCCCTCTCCCTGCCACTTCTTCTGCTTGTACTCTCTCTGTGTGTCAAATAAATAAAATTTTAAAAAGAAAGAAAGAAAACACAATGATTATAAAGATGAAGAAAAAAAGAACTTGAATTATTTCAGCTCTGTCATTCTAAGTGACCACTTGAAGTTTTCATTTGTGTCTAAAATTTGTTGACTGGGGGACCATTGAACTCTGCTAGAATAGATTCTGAAGAAACAGTGACATAGGCAGGACTGTACTTTCTGTGTATATGAAATGTGAATTTTTTGTGAATCTCCACTAAATCTTTCAAGACTTCCCTCAACTTATTTGTATATCTGTTTTCATGTCAGTTAAAATTAATTAAATTACTTATTTAAAATTAAAATTAATAAATAGGTTCCTCAACCATGAGTGAAGATTGACAAATCTGCGATACCATATACTGAGCATGAATACAAGGGGATCAATTTTGACTCAGACAAATTTGCAGAATTTAAGGCTCAGCAACAGAATCTACGTTATTATTCATTACTGCAACAACCAATATGTAGGTACAGTTTTCTCCATTTTTATAAAAAATAAATTAAGGTATTTTAAATAAAATAAAATATGGAGACTCATGAGAATGTACACAAACTTCTTAAAAGTCCCAGGATGATCTACTCTTAAAATCTGAAGTAGCTATAAGGCAATCATATAATAGTTTCTGCAGAAATGTTTTAGTTTAGTTACTTTCATGAATAATCACATTAAATACTTTCTTCATACAGAATAGAGAAGCCAGAATGTGAAGGTAGGTAAATATCAAAGTAAAGAGCTCACCAGGAGAATCAAGCTTACATTAACCAAAGAAAATGATGGATAAACAAGATACCAATCATTGTATTTACAATAAGGTAAATTACTTCCAGTCAGCCAAGAATGCCCATTCTGTTGTGATAAGCACATTCTTCTCCAAGAGAAAACTCCTTGTAGAGCTCTATGCAAAGGCAAGTTACAGAAAGAATACATGGTGAACATGGAACTAAAGCAGAGAAATTAATTATATAATTCTTGCTTTGGTTGTTACCAGACAAATGATAGTCCGAAATACCCATTTTCACGATAGGAGCATACATGCATTTGGTATCTAGTGCTCATGTTAGTTACTGAGATATGGGTTTTCATTTATTCTAGAGATTGTTGGCATAAATAGAGCTCACTCTATCTCTGACCTTCCTTTCCTGCATTAACCAAAGTGACCAGCCACTTCTTTTTGTTATCATCTTTACCCATATATGCAAATACCTTCAGTCAAGGCTAGTAGCCTAAGGGCCATTTGATCTTATTAAATTTTCTTCACATATTTCTGAAGGGACCAAGTGTGCTACATTCCAAAGTTATAATTTCACTCTCCAGGGTCTATATATTATTCCTCTTGTTTTTAAGGCACCACACTGTTAGGACTCCCTTTCCCCCTCACATAGCCAAATGAATATGTTCAAAGACAGAAATGTCAGCTTGCCTATTACACCACCATCCACTTCCTCTCCAGGGTAGAAATTCACCTACACTCATCTTTTGAAAAACCTGAGGGACCTCCCTCAAGGCAATGAACAGCAGTCTAAGAATAGTCTTCCTAAAAAAAATAAGAAAGTCCCTGAGTAATAGCAAGGCATAAATCATAAAGACCTCTAGAAGTTGGTCTCTAGAGGTTAAAAATAAAGTTTTATGAAGTAGTGATAAAGAAACTAAGCTTAGGTTTTTGAATTCTCCTAGTGCTCTCCTTACTTTGCTCAAGATTTCAAAATGGCAAAACTTTTAATGAACACTGTAAAAATAGGAACATATCAACCAATGTATATTTCTGAGTACCAACTGTATGCCAGTTCTTGTAGCTGTAAGCAATATTAAGATAAGGTCATGGTCCTAGCTCTCCAGGACTTTACATCTAACACAGAAGGCAGAAGAAATAAATCAGCAATTGGAATAGAGGATGAAAAGCACTTTTGAAAAGCAAATAGCTATCCCCTTGGGAGAAGCTCAACCCTCAGCATCAGCAGGGGTAAAGAATGTAATCAAAGAAGTGGACTCTATTCTTTCCCCATCCTTGGGCTTTCTTCGATCTAACATGGCACCAGTTGGAACAAGGGGCAAAGCGAATTCACAGACATCCAATTTATTTACTCTGGTTATGACAGCTTTGGGAGAAAAGACAACAGATTTGTAATATTCCTAAAATTTCCCAGTCCACATGCTTCATTCAACCATTTGCTTAACACCCAAGAAGACATCTCCTGGACACAGGCTTTGTGCACCTCACAGAATCTTCCAAAATTTCCTTTCATTAGGTAAGGTCAGTTAGATCAATGCCTTTTAAGCCTCTTATTTGAGCTGTATGTACTTTTTTAAAACAAGTACATACATCCCTAAAATAAGGAGGAACCAGAGCAACTGAGAGAGAAGCCCATACATTTTGGTCCTCATTAGACTCTGCTCCCTTAGGTTGAACTCCAGTGCTGCCCTTAACTCATCTGATGTGCGTGGCCACAAAGCTGCAAGCACACAATAATCTTACCCTCATCATCTTTTTTTACAAATGTCCACCAAGAAGTCACTTAATATACTCAATTTTTACATCAAATGCAATACATTTTCCTCCCTTTGTATAATAGATTTCCTATTTGACCAGTCCTACTCAATTAAGGGACCATGGGCAATGAAGGTGAGACATCTACCCCAGTCCAAGAAGACTTCTGAGAAATATGATAGCTTACATGGATAGAAACTAGCTAGGTAGAGAGGAAGAGGAAGGGACATTCAAGCAGAGAGCTCACAACAGGGACAAGGCCCAGAAGTGTGGGAAAATGTGATTATTTCAGGGAAACAGTTTTGGTTTAAAAAAAAAAGCTTCTAGGATATGAAAAAGAAGGTCATAAGAAGAGGGCATAAACAAACCCAGCAGCCAACTGATGAGGAAAACTTGAAATACTGGGTCCAGCTGTTTCTTTCTCTTTTTTAAAGATTTTATTTATTTATTTATTTGACAGAGAGAGAGAGAGCACAAGCAGGGGGAGGGCTGGCAGGGGGAGAGGGAGAAGCAGGCTCCCAGATGAGCAAGGAGCTTGATGTGGGCCTTGATCCCAGATGCTCAACTAGCTGAGCCACCCAGGAGTCCTGGGTCCAGCTGTTTCTGTCTGTTAATCACTACAAAGACAATAAACTGTGTATTTCTTGTCCACTACCGCAAACCCTAGAACAGAGTATGACACAGAATAGAATATATACTCGATGAATGTGTGAATAATTGAATGAGTAAAAAATAAATACAGGTTATCCTTTATGTATAGCAGTGCTACATATAGCACTCCCAGTATTGCAATCCTATCAAGGGAGCTATTCATGAAAAGGAAGAAAAAATTAGCGCTAGTAGGTATTCAGATAAAATACGGCACTTTGAATGCTCAGAATGTTTCTCTCGCCTATGCTGGGTATGTAGCTAGAGAAGACGTCTACAACTTTGGCTGAATGCTGGAATCACCTGGGGGAGTTTTTTAAACTCTCAAAGCCCAGTTCCCAATCAAATCAGAATGTCTGGAGGTAGAACCCAGTAGTAGTGTTTTCATGACTCCAGGTGATTTTAAAACGTGGCCACAGCTGAAACTCCTGAGCTTGTGCATTGGTATGGGCCAGGGTTTACAAGAGAGGTTTTTCATCTTTGGTATAGATAGGAATAACCTCAAGAACTTTTTACCTTCCCCCCCAGCCAAACCACATGCAAACTCGCAGCTCCTGACTTCGCAAGGGTGAGAAGGAGATCCCCATGTGTGTTTTGAAAAAGCTCACTAGAGAATTCTGCTAGATGCCAAAGTTTGAGCAGCACACCTTTAGAGAAATGATAGTCAGTTTGGCAAATACTCAAGGGTACCTAGAGGGTAAAGGGAGGGAATAGAAATGAGAAAAGAACTCTATCTTCCATCATGAGCCATGACACCATCACTGCTGGAGAGACACTGTGAAAGACTGAATATGGAAATTGCCATAAGACAAATGATTAAAAGTATCTCTTCATTCAGAGAAGTGGTGTGTTTATCTCTCCCGGCTCATGACTTGTTTCCTGGGAAACACATCAAGTGATGAGACCACATATCAGGCTTCAGGTATAAACCTAATAGTTGAGCATCAGCTTGACTCATCTACATCTCTCTCAGGCAATGGTAAGAAGAACCCCCAAGTCCTACAATGAGGGTTTCTGGGCACTCTTATTCATATTGAAGCTGTATTATGAATCATCTGCTCCTGCATTGCTGACTGTGAGCATTGTTCTTTCTTTAATTAAATCCCTTGAGTGAAAAGATCTTTCCAATCAAACAAATTCTGGAACGCTCTGCAGAGGTAAGCAGATTAAAGAAAAGAAAAATAGGGTCAGCCAATTATTTGTTAAGGGAGTGGGAAGTGAGAGCTATCATATACCTCTTTTTAAAAGAACATGAATCAAGGAGGTAAAAAATTTCCTAATAGTCTGCTGCATTGTCTTCTCCACAAGGCAAAAAAGACTTTTACAATTTTTTTAAAGTCTTTGAAGACAGAATCAATGAGCTTCACTGCAGCACAGAGACCAGAGTTTCTCAGACTGTCAAAAAAAGAAAGAAGTCAGCATTCATTAGTATTAAATTGAGCGTTTTCTCTTATCAAAGTCAGTATGCATTCTCTTGTCTTTATAATACTGCATTTATTAGCTTGTCTAATTTGCTGTTATTAACTAAATGGAAGTGCTTGCAGACCCAAAAGTTACTTTGTTTTTGTATAATTTGTTCGCAATTTCTCTTTTTTCCCCCCTCAGGGAAAATGATCAAGGGTGAGTTGCATCGCTCTTATTATTATTTATAATAATTATTAGTGAAATCTAACTTCCACATGTCTTTATGTAGTACCATTTAATCAAGCTGCTTTGCCAGGTTTTTTTTTTGTTTTTTGTTTTTAATGGTTTGCTGGTTTTAAGACAAATAGTCTTATGCTCAGAAGCTTTGAGCCTGGCCCACATCAGAATAATTAATGATTTTATGATGCTTGTCACTTACACACATTTCCTCAAAAGGAAGAACTGTGTGTTGCTGACAGACCTCACATGCACTTCTGTCTACTTCAAAGGCCTTCTATTTCTAATGTCAGTAACTAATATTTGCCCCACTTAAGGAGGATTTGTGTCAGGGAGGGGACAGCAGCCTCTTCAACCTTAAGAACTCTGGTGAGAGTGGTTGTCATTACTCTCCTACTGCAAAAGGATAAATAGGACTGAAACGGAAAAAGAGGAAAAAGAAATGTATACTGACTTTAATAAGAAAAAAACAATTTAATACTAATGAAAACCAATTTATTTTTTTAACAGATTGATAAAAAAAAGTAGCAAAGGTAATAAATGATTTTATTTATTTTTTAATTTATTTTTAAATGTTAATATTTATTAAACAATAGTGGCAGGCTGGTACCTTGCTAAATCTTTTCCATGAGCTACCTTTATCTTAGTCTTTATCTTCCAATAATCATATAAAATAGAAAGCATTGTTATCCCCATTATAGAGAAGAAAACTGAGGCTCAAAGAGATTTAGTGACTTATCTAAGGTTACACATGAGGTCAATGGACAAGCTACAACTGGAACCTGATTAACTCAAAACTCTCCTGGGGATGTCCTGAAAAATGTTCATGCTACTCAGGAGGAGACAGGTGGTACTCATTCCAAAATGTATTTCCCCATGCTTTATCTCATTATGGATAAAGTCAGTGTAGTTGATAATTGTGGTCTTCAAATTTTGAATTTGTTAAGTATTTTCTCTTACATAAATGCATTTCAATCTCATGAAATCAGCAATGTTCCTATATTACATGGTTGTAACTTTAAACAGTGCAAACTACATTTTCTCAAAAGCTGACTTCTCAACAAAACAACAAGGCCACCCACAGAATGGGAGAAGATATTTGCAAATGACACTATAGACAAAGGACTGATATCCAGGATCTGTAAAGAACTCAAACTCAACACACACAAAACAGATAATCATGTCAAAAAATGGGCAGAAGACATGAATAGACACTTCTCCAAAGAAGACATACAAATGGCTAAAAGACACATGAAAAAAATGTTCATCATCATTAGCCATCAAGGAAATTAAAATAAAAACCACAATGAGATACTACCTTACACCAGTTAGAATGGCAAAGATTAACAAGACAGGAAACAACAAATATTGGAGAGGATGTGGAGAAAGGGAACACTGGTGGGAATGCAAGTTGGTACAGCCACTTTGGAAAACAGTGTGGATATGCCTCAAAAAATTAAAAATAGAGCTACCCTATGACCCTGCAATTGCATTACTGGGTATTTATCCCAAAGATACAGATGTAGTGAAAAGAAGGGCCATATGTATCCCAATATTCATAGCAGCAATGTCCATAATTGCCAAACTATGGAAAGAGCCAAGATACCCTTCAATAGACAAATGGATAAAGAAGATGTAGTCCATATATACAATGGAAAATTATTCAGCCATCAGAAAGGATGAATATCCAAATTTTGTATCAACATGGATGGGACTGGAGGAGTTTATGCTGAGTGAAATAAGGCAGAGAAAGTCAATTATCATATGGTTTCACTTACTTGTGGAACATAAGAAATAACATGGAGGACATTAGGAGAAGGAAAGGAAAATTGAGTTGGGGGAAATTGAAGGGAAAGATGAACCATGAGAGACTGTGGACTCTGAGAAACAAACCGAGAATTTTAGAGGGGAGGAGGTGGAGGGATGGGTGACCCTGGAAGTGGGTATTAAGGAGGGCACATATTGCATGGAACACTGGGTGTGGTATATAGACAATGAATTTTGGAACACTGAAGAAATTTTTTTTTTTTTTAAAGCTGACTTCTCTGGAGCTACTGAATGTCTATAAAGACATATTTGGCTGGGGCGCCTGGGTGGCTCAGTGGACTAAAGCCTCTGTCTTCGACTCAGGTCATGATCCCAGGGTCCTGGGATCGAGCCCCACATTGGGCTCTCTGCTCAGCAGGGAGCCTGCTTCCTCCTTTCTCTGCCTGCCTCTCTGCCTACTTGTAATCTCCGTCTGTCAAATAAATAAATAAAATCTTTAAAAAAAAAAAAAAAAGAAACATTTGGTTTTTTTTCCCAGAGTGAGTGATCACCAAAAATAAGCTATAACCAGATATGCATAGACAAGTCCTCTTTTCAAAAAAAATTATTTAAAATCAATTAATTAACATATATTACATTATTAGTTTCAGAGATAGAGTTTAGTAATTCATCAGTTGCATATAACACCCAGTGCTCATTACATCAAGTGCCCTCTTAAATCCCATCACCCAGTTACCCCATCCCCCACCCACCTCCCCTTCAGCAACCCTCAGTTTGTTTCCTATAGTTAAGAGTCTCTTACGGTTTTTCTCCCTCTCTGATTTCATCTTATTTTGTTTTATCTTCACTCCCCCATGTTCATCTGTTGTTTCTTAAATTCCACATATGAATGAAATCATATGATAATTGTCTTTCTCTGATTGACTTATTTCACTTAGCCTAATACTCTCTAGTTCCATCCATGTCATTGCAAATGGTAAGATTCCTTTTTTATGGCAAAGTAATATTTCATTGTGTATGTATATACCACATCTTTATCCATTTATCTGTCGTTGGACATCCATTGCCATGGAACATCATAGATACACATTCCAGTCATTTTCTAAACCTAGAGTTGATTTGCTTTCAGTCTGTTTGGTGTATAAATATGCAGCATTTGATGGCTAGTGGTAAACTCAAAAAAGTTTTGCTGGATATCTGCTCTGTATTCAACAATGTGATAAGTATGACAAAAGAAACATAAGCAAAGGTCCTTGCCTTTGGAAATTTCACAATCTTATTGGTGAAATGAATCACTCATACGAAGAATTCACAAATGAGAAAAGCATGTTATAAAATGATAATCATATGTAAGAAATAATTCTGTGACAAAGGTGTTGAAAAATCTATAAGATGAATTGTATACTTGTTCATTTATCAAATATTAATTCAATACTTGTCAGGTATTGTGAGATTTCAAACAGGAATCTTATATGGCCTCTGTCCTCTAGTCTAAAAACTTATAATCTAGTTTGGGAAAATATAGATCTATGAACAAAAATAAATAAAATACAAATTAAACATGGTATGTCTGAGAAGAATATATGATATGGAAAATCAGAAAAGGCTTTATAAAACAGGTTCCAAGTAAGCTTATCTTGAGGGCCAAGGAGAGTTTCAATGAATGAAGAAATTTCCAGAAGGATAATTACACATGTGAGCCTGTGTGTGCATACATATAAGCATTCATACATTTTTAAAATGAAGAAAGAAATGCACAAAACTTAAATGGTTATTTATGGATGGGAAAACCATAGGGGATTTTTGTTTACTTCTTGACAAATTTCTGAATTTTCCAAGTTCTTGATACTACACACGCTTTTCTTCATAATCATAAAATACTTTTTTCATTTCCAAAGCATTTTGAACACTCTTGGTAATAACAGGCAAAGGCTGAAACAACAACCAAACAAAGCAGATATCCTTCTTACCTTGTTTAAAGGAGGAATGAGGCACCATGGGAATGGAAATGCATGGGTTGAACTTCCTTCTCCATCCATCCAAACTTCCTCATCCATCCAAAGTTGAGGTGGTTATAGATTTTAACTGTGTTTTTATGGACCCCATATAAAAGGAACTAATGTCTTCTCTGTTGAGCTGTAAATAGAAAAAGTGATCCCGAGATCTTTCCAAAGCCTGTGTCCTGTTGTATATCCTCCTTCAAAATTGAGTTCTACTTCCCCCAGTTATTCTGTATTATCAGGAACCTATAAAAAGCCTTCAATGACTTGTGTCTTAGTCCAAGTATCCTAGAAAACAAGCTTGAGACAAGTTTTAAGCATTGAGAAATGTAAACTCCAAACAGTAAGAGAGGCAGAGAAAGATGGGAAGTAAATATAAGGTGATGTATTCCATGCCAGCTATTGTTTTACAAGTCACAAAGAGACACAGCTGGTCTCTCAGCTCTATGAACATCTCCAAACAAGATGCATAGAAAACTCTGTTTCTGTACAACCCATGAAAAGGAAGGAGGAAGAGGAATTGATCTGATGGCTCCCCATCTTCATCTCCTGTTTCCCTTTGGACAGTTTTCCCATAAAGAATCAACTCTTCTTCATGTTTACATTATTTTCTCTCTTTTGACATTGTTGGGGAAGCCAGGTCCCATGCCCTGTGACATGGAATCCATTCTGAGTCCAGTGAAAAAGAAAAGAACCAGGGTCCATGGATCAGATTCGTCCAGGCTCACACCATGGTGGGTGCCATGGAGTCATTCTAGCTGAAGAAGTTCTGATGGTGTTGGCAACTGTCTTCCCATGGGCTAGTGGCTGAAGGCCCATAGACATGACTCTGAGAGAGTCTAAGATACTGCTTAATATGTGTCCAATACAGCTTGTTATCTTAGCCTTGGATTTCTCAGGTAAAGCATATCTTGAGACAGGTCCATATACAGGGAGTCATTTCAGGACATGATTTGGGCAATAGGAATGGAGGAACAGCAGAGAATGAAACAGAAAAGGGAGAAAACCAGTGTAAGTGTTCCACCTGACTCAGTCACTGCTGTGTGCACCTGCTGGATCAGTCCTACTGAGACCTCCTGAGAAGCCATGTAGACCATGAGTCAGAGTTGAACATCTCAGGGACAAAGAGGGAGCATATTTTCCCTGGCTCCCATTCCCTGTAGGTTAGGTATTGCCCATGGGAAGCTAACTCCCTTGCACTTTCCGGTCCCATTACAGAAATACTAGGTGTATTCCCAGTCAACAGGGTCAGAAAACCTCATGACAGAAGGTTGAAGGTATATAGTATGGCTGAGGGGAGGTCACACCAGCACAAAGTTGGTTGCCATAGGAAGGACTGGGATAAAATGTGGGCCAGGAGGCAATGAGGAAGAGTACACATCTGTCAACAAGCATTTCAACAATAGGATTATTCCTTATTTTTACTTTCAAGAACTGGTTAGATATTTCGTTGTCAATTGTCAGTTTTTATATTTAGATATTTAATATGTAACTCTATAAATATGGTATATTCATCTTAACTGAAATTAAGCCATAAAAAACATTAGCTGTGTTAATTAGGTTTATATTAAGGTAGGTAAACAGGGAAAGTATTTTTCTTTCTCTTTCTTCCTAAAGAAGAATCTCAGAAGGAAGAAAACTTACTTTTACTATACTAAATGATATTCCCTGTGCTAGGCACTTTGAAATATCTTAACTTTCCAAAAACGTTATGAGAAAACATTGTAATCAAGATGAGAATTTTTACACCTCATAGATTTCCTATAGTTTCCTAGACCTGACACCTCTTACACAGCATGCTCATCAAAAACTCCCTCCCCCTAATTCCTATAACTTCCAACTTTACTTCTGCAGGGTTACTTCTGTCTCAACCCCTTCATTTAGGAGTAACACATTAGTAAGTTTCATTCTTGTAGAGCACACAGAAATCAATCCCTTGGTTGTGAACACCCAAAAATCCAATTACATTCATGGTTTCAGGAGTACAATTTGGGTTTTCAAAGCATGAGGAATAACAGAAAGAGATCACATCCATCACCACCCATCCCCCTGCTTCTCTCTGAATTCCCCATACCCTGCCCCCTTCCAGAAGCCTGCTCAGAATACACGACCATCACAGCTTCTGAAAATAGGAAGGGCAACCTTCTGGCTCTGGCTGTCATTGGGAGCTGCCTGATTGAGTTTGCGAGACTTCTCAATCTTCAGCAGGACACTGCTAAACAAAATTACATCATTCCCACAACATTAATTTGGCCAAGAGAGTACATATTGACTCTTTATTCTATTATACATCAAGCTTTGTGCTAAGAACCAGAAATCATAGGCACCATCCATGCCGACATGGTAGTCAGAATTTTATGGAAGAGTCAGACAAACATAATCATTATTCAAACTGATAAGCTTAGTAACACAAACACTGTCAAGTAACAGAAGAAATGATTGAGGCAACCAGCAAGGCTTCAAAGATGGGTAATGCCTAAAGGTGAATTTTAAAGAATGAAGGTGAGTTTATCATATTGAGAAAAGATGGGAAGATGCTCCAGGGGCCACAAAATTTATAAGATCATACAGACGGGAAGTCCCATGATATGTTTAGGATTTACATAGCTTTAAATTGATAGATGCAGAGTATAAAATGAAAGAAGTGTGACATGAATTTGAATAGGTAGAGGATAACCAGGTGATGAAGTTTGGAGTCATGCTAAGGAATTTGGACTCCTCCCATGCATGGTAAGAACTAGTGAAATATTTGAAACAGCAACATGACATGGCTAATTTTATATCACTCTGGTTACCACTGGTGGAGAGGAGGGGCGGGGATCAGAGACCAGTGAGAACAAGGGGAGGAAGACTCACTGGGACTCCAATGCAATAGTCCAAGTGAAAAAGGATTAGACCATAAACATAGGCAACAACATTGAGTACAAGGATGAAAAATAGGTTTTAGAACTAGATAGGAAATGAAGCTGACAGAATGTGGAGAAAAGAGAGGTAGAGAGTAAGAGAGAGGTTAAAATCAAGAATGATATCCTGATGTCTGGATGAGTGACAAAATGAGTGGTAAGGCCACCAACCAACAAAGGAAATATGGGACAAAAAAGAACAGATTTATGGTGAGTGGTAGAAAAAGAGTTTAATTTCAGGCAAGGCAAATTTGAGTTGCTTGTAAAACATTATATTGACTAGCTATTTATGCAGAACAACTCCAAAACTTATTTGTAGAATAAGTAAACAAACAAACAAACAAACAAACAAAAAAAACAGTTACTTACTATCACTCATGTATCTATAGGCTAACAAGCTCAACAGGGCAACTTTGCTTTAAAATACTGTGATGGGTGGGTCTGCTTCTCATTATAGGTCTTGGATTAGATCGGGATTCTCTATTCCATTTTTCATTCATTCTCCTTGAACCAGCAGGCTAGCCATGGTATTTTGTGTATGTGTCCGAGGATAATAGAGGTAGGAGAGAGCAGGTAAAAATAAACAAAGTCTCTTAAGGCTTGAGCTCAGAACTCTCATTCTATTCCTTCCACCCATATGTCAGTGGTCAAAACAAGGCATAGCATGTGGCCAACCCCAAAGTCAAAGAATGGGTTATCCATTATCCACAAATCAGTTCTGGTAAAGATGTAGATGCAGACAAAGATGAACATTTCAGTCAATGATATGTTGGCTGAAACACACCAGTAAAGATTTTCGGAAGGCATTTGGATACATATGAAACAGAAGCTTGCAAGAGAAATCAGGGCTCAAAGTTATAGATTTGGGTTTCATTAGAGTATAACTGATAATTAAAGTGATAGTATGTAGTTACATATAGTGATAAGAAAGAAGGGCCAAAGAGAGAACCCTAGGAAAAACTAACATTTATGAGGAATTCCCAGAAGGAAATTGGGGGGGAAAAATGGTCTCAAGGGTTGAGAAAGGCACAGGAAGCTTTGTTGTTAAAGAAGCCAATTGAGTAGAGACTTTCAAGAAAGACACAGTAGTTAAAATTACATTACTTATAGTAGTAATAATAAAATATTTATCATTTACTAAGAAACAAATATTATTTTAAATTCTTTTACATGAATTATTTCACCTAAAACTTATAAGGACAAAATGAAGTATGTAACATTACTTCTCCATTTTGCTGATAAAGGAATTGAGGTAGATAGAATTAATTTGTGCAAATTCACATAGCAATTTAAAGAAGACTCCAGAACCCATACTGTGAACACTGATACCAGAATGTGTCTTTAGAGTTTCAAATGCCAACCTTTCAGTCTTTGAAAAAATTAATACTACAAAATACTCATTTTTACCCTAATCTCTCCAACTCCTTGTACTGACAGCACTGCAGTCACTGCAGTAATGAGTCCTTCACACATTTAGTTCACCCAAAGCCCTCCCCCCAAGAGCATGGTTTTTGAACTAAGGCTTAAATTAGGAAGATTGCTTATATTCTATAGTTTAGTAAATGACAGATTAAGAAAAACAACAAGAAAGTAAAATATGTGGATCATCTACCATTTTCCTCTCTGATTGATGTGAGTTTCAAACATAGACTTGATAGGTAGAAATAAACATCTGGCAAATACGAGGCAAGCTGGGGCACCTGGGTGGCTTAGTGGGTTAAAGCCTCTAGCTTGGGCTCAGGTCGTGATCCCAAGGTTCTGGGATCAAGCCCCACATCAGGCTCTCTGCTCAACAGCGAGCCTGCTTCCCTTCCTCTCTCTGCCTGCCTCTCTGCCTACCTGTGATCTCTGTCTGTCAAATAAATAAATAAAATCTTAAAAAAAAAAAAAATACCAGGCAAGCTGCTGTTTCTTTTGGGAGATTGTGCTTGTTAGAATAACTAACAAGGTGAAGATACCTTGTCTACCAAATTCAATTCAATTGTACTCTTTATGGATTTGGTTAGATCTTTTCACAAAACCAAGGCCTTTGACAAATTCATAAATTTGATCTACATGATATGAGTTCATTCAAAGTATACTTGAAAGGAAGATAACATTTTATCCTGTGTTATAATTAAAACTATGTAAATAGTACTTAGTATGCATGGACAAAAAATGTTAGAAACTATGGAAAATGAAGATCAGTTATGGGGAGTCTTTAATTTATAATAACATTTCTGTTATTATTTCATAGATAATGTTCATTCACTACATTAGCCCTCTTTTTGTGTGTATGGTTTTGAATCTACTCCATGAAGTTTTCCCTCCCCTTTAAACTGAACAAACTTCTAAAGACAAGAAATATTAGTATGATTTATTATTTATGTAAGGAAATTTTGTCTAAAATAGTCCTTAATTTTTTAATTCAAAGAATCAGTAATAGTTCTTAAAAACTAAGCCAACCACAAAAGTCACATATACTAGGTCTTTGTTACACCAAGTATAACCTCAGATCAGGGAGCTTGTTAAATACAGATTCCCGAGGGGCACCTGGGGGGCTCAGTCAGTTGAGTATCTGCCTTCTGCTTAGATCATGATCCCCAGGGTTATGGGCTCAAGCCCTGTGTTGGGCTCCCTGTCAGCGGGGAGTCGGCTTCCCCTGCTTCTCCCTCTGCCATTATCTTGCTCATTTTCTCTCTCTGTCTCTCTCTTTCTCTCTCAGATAAATAAATTTAAAAAATAAAATAAAATACAGACTCTTGGTCCCGCCCCAAACATATGGCATCGGAATCTGCGTTTTAGCAAAATCTCTAAGTGAATTTTTTTCACATTAAAGTTTGGAAAACACTGTCATAGATGACAATCTCTCTTTACGGAACTTATATTTTCTACATCCTTATTCCTAGAAGCTGTGTTCTTATTCCTACATAATTCCTCCAGCTCATTCCAACATATTGCTGTATAGCTGGGGAGGGGGGGAATCAGTAACACAAAACAAAATCATCTTCATTATTCTATCTAGATCTTTACTTACATCCAACTTCAGAAGTTTAGTGACTCAAGGATGTTACTCTGAATGTTGTTACTTTGTGTTCTCATCTCACTTTTCCTTGCAGACAAGCCTTCTTCAAGGCAAGGAATGTGTTGTATTTATCTTTGTAGCTCTAGAAGCTACCACAACATCTGGCACACACAAGGTGACACATAATATTTTCTGAATAAATTAATGACTATTTTTCCTTGCATACATTTATTTTTTGGAATTAACTTTCTTGTAGATTTCAGAACCCTGGGAAGAAGATATCTTTTATTACCCATCTTCCTATCATCTAGCAGAATACCTTGTGTGTAGTAGGTGTTTCATAAATGTTTACTAAATCGAGTTGAATTGGTCATTGGGCATGAAAAACAACAGAGCATTTACTAAATTAGGAGATTTAATCTGAGAGTGAAGTTGAACCTGTTAGCAGGATGGAGAAAGCATCAATGAGAATGAAGTAATTACTATCATTAATGAGGGTTGCTGGGGGGAGGGGGTTTGGGAGAAGGGGGTGGGATTATGGACATTGGGGAGGGTATGTGCTTTGGTGAGTGCTGTGAAGTGTGTAAACCTGGTGATTCACAGACCTGTACCCCTGGGGATAAAAATATGTTTATAAAAAATAAAAAATTTAAAAATTAAAAAAAAATGTAATAGGATAAAATTCTGCCTGAGGGAGGAGAAAAGTAAGGGGCATTAATTTTTTAGTAACCCAGTGAGTTCAGGATTATTTTTTGACTCAGATGTGTTTTAATACTTATGCAAATGAGACTAACTCAACTTCTTAAAAGGCAGTGTGATATTGTGAAGACATCCATAGTCACTTTCCTTTCTGGGTAAAATGGGAGCAATGATAATACTTGCTAGAATATATGGTAGTGTGAGGATAAAACAAGACTGTAGTTAAAGGGCTCAAGCCAGTTCATAACACATTATTAGGTGTTGAATAAATGTTAGCTTCCTTCTTCATTGAATGAAATCTAATGCCTTTACTATACCCTGTTCATTCAATTATTCATTCCATATTTAGTGGAGATCTACTCTGGGGTCAGGAAAGATTTCAAGGAGGAAATGACACTTGTTTGGAGCCTGGAAAGACGAAGGTTTCAATACACAGAGAAAAAGAAAGGAAATTCAGGTTGAGAAACAACATGAAAAATAGCACAGAGTTAGGTGTGTTTAGAATACCAGGTAAGCTGAAAAATAACAATAGACTTTGAAACTGAAAAACCAGTAGATGAGGACAAGAAGATGGGTAGGTTTGAATGCCAAAATGAATATTTTGGTTTGCATGCTGTATGCTGCTGGAACCACTGGAGAATTCTGGCATCAACTGTGGCTATCTTCTAAACTTCTTCTCACCTCACTCTTCACAGCTTTCTCTAGATGATGTCATCTATTTCTATATCACTGTGAGAGCCTATATGACCTAAATCTTCACTTCCACCCTAGACCTCTTCCCTGAGCTCATATCCATGAGTACATACCTTGCAACTGCCTGAGGACATCTCCCTATGGAAATACCACAAACTTTTAGTGGACCGTGCAAAAAGCAAACATTTATCTGTCCCAATTGTTTCTATATCAGATTAATTCCACTATCATCCACCTAGTTCTTTAAACCCAATACTTAGTGTCCATCCTTGACTTTTCTCCCTCCCTCACCATCTATATCCAATCTAGAATCAAATTCCTAATCATTTCTTGAATATTAATATTTCTTTAATCTTAGCTGGATCAACTTTAGCACAAGTCAATGCTATCTTTCACCTGGATGAATATACCAGCCTAACTGGTCCTCCACTTCTACTTTTGCCTCCTCTCCAATTTATTCTCCACATAAAAATAAAGGTGACTTCTTGGGGCACCTGGGTGGCTCAGTGGGGTAAGCCTCTGCCTTCAGCTCAGGTCATGGTGTCAGGGTCCTGAGATCAAGCCCTGCATCAGGCTCTCTGCTCAGCAGGGAGCCTACTTCCCCCTCTCTCTCTGCCTGCCTCTCTGCCTACTTGTGATATCTCTCTCTCTCAAATAAATAAATAAAATTTTTAAAAAAAGATGACTTCTTAAAAATGTCTATCTCTGCACACTGCTCCCCTGGCTGGACTCCTTCAATAGCTTCTTTCTCACAGATGAGTAAAATTATAATTCCTTAAAGTGGCTTGTAAAGCCCAGGGCAGTTTGGACGATGCTCATCCTCATATTTGTTTCTTGCTATTTTTTGCCTTTGATTACCACACCCCAGTCCAGCTTTCCTAATGTCATGGTCTTTACATATGCAATTTCCTCTTCTTGAAAGTTCTCCTCTCTTTTCCCCCACCAGTGTGGCTAACAGTACCTCTGGTAGTAGTATATCAAGTGTATAATGTCTTGTGCAGTGTCTGTCCTCCCAAGAAGATTGCACAAAAGCAATCAAAACCCTCTGTGCCAGTGCTTACCTAGATAATTCCTGGAAAATAGAAGCTGCTTAATAAAAACATAAGTAGAGTGGCACCATCAGAGATGTGTGGGATCCCTCTGATGTCAGAACAAAAGTTGTCCTGGTTATCAAGTTAGATGACTACCAGGCCCAAATTAGATAAACAGGAAAAAGAAACAGATACAGTAAAAACTAGTGGTGTTCACATCAATATTCTGTATCTAAAATGAAAACTCACCACATTCTATAATTGAATAAATACATGAAATGGAACTTCGAAGTATTGCCTACAACTGGACCTGCTAAGAAGGCACTGATGAGGGCGCCTGGGTGGCTCAGTGGGTTAAGCCGCTGCCTTCGGCTCAGGTCATGATCTCAGGGTCCTGGGATCGAGTCCTGTATCCGGCTCTCTGCTCAGCAGGGACCCTGCTTCCTCCTCTCTATCTCTCTCTCTCTGTTTGCCTCTCTACCTACTTGTGATCTCTCTCTGTCAAATAAATAATAAAATATTTAAAAAAAAAAAAAAAAAGGCGGCACTGATGACCCTAACAGCTCTCCATAATTCTATAACCTTCACCATTGTTTCTGAGAAAGGGACCTACACTTGAGGACTTTACAGATCTATTCAATCTGTAACGACTGCTTATAAGTCTCTTTTACTACCTTAGAAAGTGGCCCAAAGAAGATTTCAAGTCTTTTTAATCTACTTCAAGAGAGAAACTGATTATTTGTCTTTCTAGAATATCTACACTATTTCTTGTATTATACTTGATGTGGGTAAAACTAGAGGGAAATATTTATTAATGTAAAATAAGCCCAACAGTATTGTTCAGTATTGCTACTCGTTCACAGCTCGTTTTGAAAGTTTATTGAAGATGGCACAAGTGGAAAGGTATTCCATGCTCATGGATTGGAAGCACAAATATTTTGAAATGTCCATAATGCCCCAATCAATCTACAGATTTAAAGAAATCCCTATCAAAATACCAACAAAAATTTTCACTGAACTACAACAAATAATCCTAAAATTTGTTCGAACCCACAAAAGACCCCAAAGAGCCAAAACAATCTTGAAAAAAAAAAAGCTGGAGGTATTACCATTACAGATTTTAAGTCATACTACAAAGTTATAGTTGTCAAAACAGTATGGTACTGGCACAAAAAATAGACACATAGATCAATGGACAAAGATAGAAAGCCTACAAACAAATCCATGAGTATATGATCAATTAATCTTTGACAAAAGAGGTAGGAATATACAATGGGGAAAAATAAAGTCCTTTCAACAAATGTTTTTGGGAAAATTAAATGGCTACATGCAAAAGAATGAAACTGGACCACTTTCTTACACTATACACAAAAATAAAATAAAAATTGATTAAAGACCTAAATATGAGACCTGAAACCATAAAAATCTTAGAAGAAAGGATGAGAGACATATGGCTATAGCAATATTTTTCTCTATTCCTGAGGCAAGGGAAACAAAAACAAAAATAAACTATTGGGACTACATCAAAATAAAAGTTTCTGCATAGAAAGGAAACAGTCAAAAAAACTGTAAGACAACTTACTAAATGGGAGATATTTGCAAATGACATATCCAATAAAAGGTTAGTACCCAAAATCTCTAAAGAGCTTGTAAAACTCAACACCCCCAAAAATGAATAATCCAATTTAAAAATGGACAGAAGACATGAACAAACATTTCTCCAAAAAAGATACAGATAGCCAACAGACACATGAAAAGATGCTCAACATCACTCATCATCAGGGAAATACAAATCAAAACTTCTATGAGCTGTCATCTCAACAGCTGTCAGAATGGCTAAAATCAACAACACAAGAAACAACAGGTGTTGGTGAGGATGTGGAGAAAAAAGGAACGCTTGTTCACTGTTGGTGGGAATGCAAACTGGTGTAGCCACTAGAGTATACAGTATGGAGGTTCCTCAAAAAAAATTAAAATAGAACAACCTTACAATCTAGCTTTGCACTACTAGGTTTCTATCCAAAGAATACAAAAACACTAATTTGAACAGATATATGAACCTCCATGTTTATTGAAGCATTCTTTACAGTAGCCAAATTATGGAAGCAGCTCAGGTGTCCATCAGTAGATGAATGGATAAAAAAGAGGTGGTATATATAGACAATAAAATACTATTCAGCCAAAAAAAAGAATGAAATCTTGTCATTTATAATGACAAAAATGTGGATAGAGCTAGGGAATATTATGTTAAGCAAAATAAGTCAGTCAGAGAAAGACAAACACCATATGATTTCACTGATATGTAGAATTTAAGAAACAATACAAATGAACAGGAAAAAGAGAGGAAAGGAAAGGAAAAAGGAAAAAGAGAGTGAGATGTCAAGAAACAGACTCTTAACTATAGAGAACAAACTGAAGGTTACTAAAAGGGAGGGAGGCGGGGGGATGCAGGAAATGGGGAATGGAGTTTAAAAACTACACTTATCATGATGAGTACTTGAGTAATATATATAGAACTATTGAATATATTGTATACCTGAAACCAATGTAACACTGTATGTTAAGTATACTGAAATAAAAATTTTTTAAAAGAGTTTTTAAAAAGAAGGTTTATTTGTTGCAGGAATATTTTTTGGTACCTTTGCAACTGTCAGCACAGATTACTCAGGGAATATATTATTGTGATATTTAAAGGGAAAAGGCATATCATTGAATAAGCTTTTGGTCAAATCCCAGCAAGCTAAGAATTTGCTGAGAAACTATTTTAAATTTATTTCAGGGCTTTAAGCTCCTATGGCTGAATATACTTCTAAAAAGCTACATAATTATCTAAATAATAAAATATTCTCCTATCCATTTCTCTGGACCCATCACTAAAGGAATGCTTTCTTTCAACCAGGAAAAAGAGAAACAAAAACTTTTAGAGTTCTGTGAACTAGGCTTGAAGTTAGGGGTGATGTTTCGCACAAATTTATCTGGTGACCAAGTCATTTTTCTGCTCTAGTTGCTTGTCTTATTTTCAAAAGTGAAAGGCAGTCAGGTGATAATTAAGGTCTCTTGCTCTTGGAGATATATCTCACAGTCCAAAAACAGAGTTACTCAAAAGATTGCAGAGGAATAGGAGACCTTGGTTTCATCTGGTCCCAGGAATTCAGTAAGATAGCAATCAAATCACTCTGAACACCTGCAAACTCAAACAAAGATCTAAGAAAAGAATAGCTGCAACTCTACAAATAGAAAAGCGACCACTTCCTGCAAGGTAGGAGGTGTGGAGAAAAGAATCTGAGAGATATATAGGAAGATAAACCGCGGGGGGTAGGGAGCCTCTGTAAGCCAGCTACCGCAATGTGATATAGCAGCTGAGTAAAAATCAGAACTTTTAGATGTCTGCTCTGGTAAGGGACTTGCCTGCCTGAAATGCATTCAGGCAGTGAAGCTGGGATGGATTCCTTGGTGGAACAGTGTTGTTTCAACATCCCCGGGTTCACAGAAAAACCAAGGGTCCCTGAGTGCTATAGAGCACCCAGGCATCAGAACAGGGAAGCCAGCTGCAATCAGTGAGTCCAGGAGTGGACTTTCAGCTCTGGGTTCCCATAAACCATGAAGTGTGTCACAGTCGGGTGATAGTGTAGAGCACTAGTAGGAAATTTTTTTAACCTCCTTGATTCACGTTCTTCTAAAAAGAAGTACATGAAGCTCTTGCTTCCCACTCTCATAACAAATAATTGGCTGACCCTATTTTTCTTTTCTTTAATCTGCTTACCTTTATGTGGAAAACCCAAAAGACTCCACCCCAAAATTGCTAGAACTCATATAGGAATTCAGCAAAATGGAAGGATATAAAATCAATGCACACAAATCAGTTGTGTTGCTATACACTAACAGTGAGATAGAAGAAAGAGAAATTAAGGAGTTGATCCCATTTATAATTGTACCCCAAACCATAAGATACCTAGGAATAAACCTAACCAAAGAGGCAAAGAATCTTTACTCAGAAAACTATAAAGTACTCATTAAAGAAATTGAGGAAGGCAAAAAGAAATGGAAAAATGTTCCATGCTCATGGATTGGAAGAACAAATATTGCTAAAATGTCTATGCTACTTAGAGCTATATACACATTCAGTGCAATCCCTATCAAAATGCCATCTACTTTATTCACAGAGCTGGAACAAATAACCCTAAAACTTGTATGGAACAAAAAAAAAAAAAAAAAAAAGACCTCAAATAGCCAAAAGAAATGTTGAAAAAGAAAACCAAAGCTGGTGGTATCACAGTTCTGTGCTTCAAGTTCTATTACAAAGCTGTAATCATCAAGACAGTATGGTACTGGCACAAAAACAGACACATAGATTGATGGAACAGAATAGAGAGCCCAGAAATGGACCCTCAACTCTGTGGTCAACTAATCTTCAACAAAGCAGGAAAGAATATCCGATGGAAAAAAAAAAAGTCTCTTCAGGGCACCTGGGTGACTCAGTTAAAGCCTCTGCCTTCAGCTCAGGTAATGATCCCAGAGTCCTGGGATCAAGCCACACATCAGGCTTTTTGCTCCATGGGGAGCCTGCTTCCTCCTCTCTCTCTCTCTCTGCCTGCCTCTCTGCCTCCTTGTGATCTCTGTCTGCCAAATAAATAAAATCTTTTTTTAAAAAAGTCTCTTCAACAAATGGTGTTGGGAAAATTATGACAGCCACATGCAGAAGAATGAAACCGGACCAATTCCTTATACCACAAACAAAAAAAGGTTCAAAATGGATGAAAGGCCAGAATGTGAGACAGGAATGCATCCAAATCCTAGAGGAGAACACAGGCAGCAACCTCTGTGACTTTAGAGCCCACAGCAACTTCCTGCTAGACTCATCTCCAGAGGTAAGGGAAACAAAGGCAAAAATGAACTACTAGGACTTCATCGAGATAAAAAGCTTTTGCATAGCAAAGGAAACAGTCAATAAAACCAAAAAACAACTGACAGAATGGGAGAAGATTTTTGCAAGTGACATATCAGATAAAGGGCTAGTATCCAAAATCTATAAAGAACTTCCCAAACTCAATAACCAAGGAACAAATAATCCAATCAAGAAATGGGCAGAGGATATGAACAGACACTTCACCAAAGAAGACATACAAATGGCCAATAGACACATGAAAAAGTGTTCCACATCACTCAGCATCAGGCAAATACAAATCAAAACCACAATGAGATACCACCATACACTAGTCAGAATGGCTAAAATGAATAAGTCAGATAACAACAGATGTTAGTGAGGATGCAGAGAAAGGGGAACCCTCCTACACTGTTGGTGGGAATGCAGGCTGGTGCAGCCACTCTGGAGGACAGAATGGAGGTTCCTCAAAAGGCTGAAAATAGAACTACCATCAGACCCAGCAATTCCACCACTGGGCATTTACCCCAAAGATAAAAATGTAGTGATCCAAAGGGGCACATGCACCTGTTTATAGCAGCAATGTCCATAACAGCCAAACTATGAAAAGAGCCTAAATGTCCATCGACAGATGAATGGATAAAGAAGGTGTGGTATATATACACAATGGAATACTACTCAGCCATCAAAAGATGAAGTCTTGCCATTTACAATGACATGAATAGAACTCGAGGGTGTTATGCTAACTGATATAAGTTAATCAGAGAAAGACAATTATCATAATTCTTGATGACTTGATGATATGTGGAATTTAAGAAACAAGATGGAGGATCTTAGGGGGAGAGGGGAAAAAAATAAAACCAGGTGAAATCAGGGAGGGAGAAAAACCATAAGAGACTCTTAAGCATAGGAAACAAACTGATGGCTGCTTGCAGGGAGAGGAGTTGGGGGATGGGGTAACTGGGTGGGCATTAAGGAGGGCACGTGATGTAATAAGCACTTGATATTATATAAGACTGATGGATCACTGACCTCTACCCCTGAAACCAATAATACATTATATGTTAATTGAATTTAAATCAAAAATTTAACAAGAAATAAATAGAGAGTTAGACATTATGAAACAAATAATTGTGATACAATGTGATACATATAACAACAAAATTCGGGGGAAACTTCTCCATGGAGGTATTGGCAAAGAAAGTCTTCAAGAGAAAAAAGGCCCTCAGGTGAGGTCTTGAAGGACAAATAGGAGTTGGACAGAATGAGAAAGTGAGAGAAATGTATGCCAGGCAAAACAAAATTGGGCAAAGTCCTGGAGGCCTGAACCATCATGTGTTTCCATGAAACAGCAAGGGATTTATGGTAGCTGGAGCACAGCCTACTAGTAATAAAGCTGCAGGAAGTGAGCTTAGCAAGCTAGGCTGCAACCAGAAGAGATGATTTAGATAGGAACTGGGCAGGATGTACATTAAGGGATTTTAAGGAATTAAGAAATATGAAAATTTTTTCACTCTAGAAAAATCACTCTGGAGTAATAACAGAGGATGCAAAGAACGTATGTGAGATCAGATGCAGGAAGACCAACTAAGGCAATTGTTATTATGAAGTTGTAAAATGGCAAGTGACAGTGAGAATGAGAAGGCATTTTTAACACTCACACACACAAACCTATATTGTCAGGGCTCAATAAGTGATGAGATGTTGGAGTTACAAGACAGGGTAAAGCTGATGCTAATTTGCATAAGGAGATAAGACAACAAAAGTGATAACATGCTGCGAATATAAAATGGTGCAACCACTATAAAAAAAAGTCTGGCAGATTCCGGAAAGATTACCATATGTTACCATATGATCCAGCAATTCTACTCCCAGGTATATCCCCAAGAGAAATGAAAACATATGTCTAGCAAAATCTTGCACAAGAATATTCATGCCAGTATTATTTGTAACAGCCAAATGGTGGAAATAGACCAAAAGCACATCAGCTCATGAATGGATAATAAGAATATGGAACATCCATATAATGGAATATTATTCAGCGACAAAATTGATGAAGTACTGTTGCATGTTACATCATGGAGAAACCTTGAAACAGCTAAATGAGAGAAGCTAGGTACAAAGGAATACATATTGCATGATTCCATTTATATGGCATGTTTAGAATAGGCAAATCCTTAGAGACAAAAAGTATACTGGTGATTTCATAGCACTAGAAGGTTAAGGAGAAATGGGAAGTGACTGCTAGCAAATATAGAGATTCTCTTTGAGGGGACAAAACTATTCTAAAATTGACTATGGTGATTATTGCCCTACCCAGGAATATACTGAAAATCACTGAACTGTCACTTTAAAATGGATAAATTGTATGGTATGTGAATTATTTCTCAATAAAGCTGTTACTTAACAAGTGCTAGTAGTACCCATTCCCAGCCATAACCTCTTTAAGGATAAGAATTATGCCACAGACACAGCAGGGACTCGGGAAAATGTTTACTGAACGTGAAATCACATGGATAGATCAGAATCAAAGTGGAGGCAATAGCTAATTATTATGATGCCACAGATAGCAAAATCTTTTAGACTCTGGTCATGCACCTAAATTAAGAACTATCCAAAAAAATACCAACATGATGCCATATGTTCTTTGTTCCACCTCTCAAGTGTTAACCAGCATCAGGGTGTTCTTGGCATCGTACATTAAATTATACGTAGATAGTGAGTCTCCCAACCTGCTCTCTTTTTTTTTTTTTTAAGATTTTTATTTATTTATTTGACAGAGAGAGATCACAAGCAGGCAGAGAGGCAGGCAGAGAGAGAGGAGGAAGCAGGCTCCCTGCTGAGCAGAGAGCCCGATGCGGGGCTCGATCCCAGGACCCTGAGATCATGACCCGAGCCAAAGGCAGCGGCCTAACCACTGAGCCACCCAGGCGCCCCCCAACCTGCTCTCTTAATTGAACCTAATGACTATTCCTCCTACATGACTGAGTTATCCTAGAGGACTGGATTGTGAAGTAAGAGAAAGGTGTGGAATTTGAAATTGAGTTCTGTTTATTTGTTTGTTTGGTCAGTATTTTCTTTAGTTTGAATTATTTGATATGGATTGGCTTTTAGAAGCAATGAAAAACAGAAAGGAAGACTTCATCTTTATTAGAATGTAGTTCACTCTTACAAATACTGCTTGAGATATGTTATGGCTTTGCCAATTAGCCCAGAAATTTTTTATTTGATTGATTTCTTTGCATGTTGTGCTTTATTTTATTTAGCCTTGCCTTGCCTTGTCTTGCCTTGCCTGCTTCGCCTGGCTTGGCCCAGCTTGGCCTGGCTTTGTGCATGTTTGCTTTTGTGCATGTACTCAGGGCTATTTATCAAGCCAGGCACTAGAATAGTAAGTGTAATGCTTATGTGAAAACAAAATAAAACTAAATTTAGCCATTCCATACAAAACCTCTGGGTGAAAGATGAGAAGGACAGTTACTTCCAGACATTCAAGGCATCACTTTAAGAAAATACAAAAAAGCAAACAATGCCTAAAATTCTTTGTAAGTAAATCTGCCCCCCTCCACAGCACACCAGTTTACATCACTCTTAGCATCCTCTTATTTCTCCAGGAAAGCCATTGAGTGTAGACAAGGATAGTTTAAACAGGAAAGGACTTTATTATAGCCTATAACCCTGAGCCCTGGAATAGAAATATGGAGAGAGGCTAGGTGAAAAGTGATCATTTTCATCACAGTATATATTGACGGACTTACCCAATTTCTTCTCATTGTAATGATTTGACACTAACAGGAGCTTTCCCTTTGGATTGTCATCTGTCTCCAGAGGAATTTCACCCACAGGGTGAAATTTGTCACCTTCCATTTGTCAACCATCTAGGTGGAACCCAGAACCCTACCGCCAATTCTACTACTCAGATCTCCAAAAACAACTAACTCTGTAGTGGGACCCATTAAACAAATAAAGATTGAAACGTTGTCAAAATGTGACTGTATAGCTTAGCTGGAAACATACCTCAAAAGGAAGCTCATAAATATGGCAAATTGCATCCGAAGTGTTTATACACTGAATCTAAACAGATCTTTTTTATACAACAGTAGAAATAAGTTTACTTTTTCTTGCAGGATGCAACAGGAAGCAGGCTCCCCACTGAGCAGAGAGCCCGATGTGGGGCTCGATCCCAGGACCCTGGGACCATGACCTGAGCCGAAGGCAGAGGTTTTAACCCACCGAGCTACCCAGGAGCACCCCCCCCTTTTTTTAGATTTTATTTATTTATTTGACAGACAGAGAGCAGGATGTCAAAGCTGGAATATACACTTTAAAATTCCATCAGAAAAGTCAGTTTATTAAGATCTATCCTCAGGACTGACTCCACTATACCCTGTTACACTATTGTAAAGCACACCAGGAATCTATGCAATGTAAGATAATGAAAATATTGCAAAATTTGTCTTTTATTAGGTACTTTGGCAAGTCTTTAAAGCTGCTTAATGTGTTTAGTAGAATAATAGTAGTAATAATAAATGCTTATTAGTATTCAATGTATGTCAGGCTCTGTCCTAAGTTCTAAGAACGTACTAACTCATTTAATTCTTACAACCCTACATAGAAATGCCATTATTATACCTATTTCACACTAAAGAACTAAGGTAGAGAGATCCTGAATAATTTGTCAAACTCATACACGTAGTAATAGAAATCCGGCTTCAGAGTCCTTATTTTTCCCATTTTATTGAGATATAATTGACATAACATCGTGTTAGCTTCAGGTGAACAGTGTGATGATTTGATACATTTACATATTGTGAAATGATTACCACATTAGGATTAGTTGATACTTTCATCATGTCACAAAATTACCATGGTAAGAACATTTAAGAACTACTTTTTTTTTTTTTTTTAAGATTTATTTATTTATTTGAGAGAGAGAA
The DNA here is from genome assembly GCF_030435805.1 of Mustela lutreola. Taxonomy (NCBI): domain Eukaryota; kingdom Metazoa; phylum Chordata; class Mammalia; order Carnivora; family Mustelidae; genus Mustela; species Mustela lutreola. The sequence continues at coordinate 87,643,007 of NC_081291.1, read as the reverse complement.
AGGGAGGGAGGGAGCATGAGAAGGGGGAGGGTCAGAGGGAGAAGCAGACTCCTTGCCAAGCCAGGAACCTGATGCAGAACTCAACCCCGGGACTCCAGGATCATGACCTGAGTCAAAGGCAGTCACTTAACCAACTGAGCCACCCAGGTGCCCCTAAGATCTACTTTCTTAGCAACTTTCAAGTATATAATATAGTGTTATTAATTATAGTCACCACCTTGTATATTAGATCCCTAGAACATAACAATCTTATAGCTGGAAATTTATGCCCCTTTATACCCAACATCTCCCCATTTCTTCCACTTTTCAGCTCTTTGCAACCACCTTTCTACTTTCGGATTTGGGAGTTTGGTTTTTTTAGAGCTCACATATAAGTGAGATCATAAGATATTTGTCATTCTCTGTTTGATTTATTAGACTTGCATAATGCCCTCCAGATATACCCATAGATGCAGAGTATGTGTTTTAAACATTACACAGTACTACCTCAAAGTAGAAAGTGGTCTAGGACCGTAAATGTCTAGGACCTGGATTATAGTTTCTTTGGAGTTTAGATACTTTAATTCTAAAACGATTCAGTGATACATAAGATAAACTGTAAAAAGTTATAATAAATAATAATTTTGCCATTTATTAATGTAACAGGCACTTCATTAGATATTCTTACTATTAATATTCTTAATATTAACAACATTCTTACGAAGGAGGAATTATCATTATCGCTAGTTTACATGTGAAGAAACAGGACAAACAAGAGCTAAATCATTTAATCCTTTAATAATAATTTAATATGCAAATTCAAATTGTGTATATTTAGTTTATAAAATCTTTCACTTAATATGAATCTATCAAACAAATCAAGTGAAAAAATATTCAAAATATGTGTAATTTTCCATTAACAAAACTCTGTGTCTGAAAAGGGGGGAAAATATGACATTTTTATAAAATGGTCACTGAGCAAATGCTTAACCAATCAATTTTACATTGAAAATCAAGTCTGTGATGCACGGTTGTTTCTTTAAACCCTTCCCCACAAACATGATGAAATAAGAATAAATAAATGTTCAGGAAATCATTAATCATTTGTGGTATTAGCATCTGCAGAAACAGAAGGAGATTAAGTCTCTACATATTAAAAGATTAATGAGTATAATCAGCTTGTTCTTGTACCCCCTCCTTTCTCAAGTTTTTTTCAGCCCAGACATCTACAGTATCTTCTGTTCTGTGTAAATTACCTTAGTTCCATGAATTCACAAGACTCCCACAATGACAACCTGCATATTAATGTATCCTCTACTGGCTTCCTTCCCTTCCCTAACTTCCCTACTTCTCTAGTAGTGGCTTCTACAATTATCTCCCATATGAAATACTCTCAACACTCACATCCTTCTCTTAGAGGGAAATCCAGCCTAAAAGATTTTCAACATAGACCTTGTTTCGCCATATGAAACTGTCTTTTTATTTGTCTTTCTTAATCTCAATCACACTCATCATTTTATCTCCAGCATACTGCCTGGTACATGAGGGTCTCTTTCTAGATGTTTTCTAAATAAATGGACAAAAGAATAAAAGAATAAGTTTCTAATCAAATGTCTTTACGTCAGAATGCTCCTTTATCATTAAAATCTAGCTTTTGCCTCCAGTGTTGGGGGCCAGTGTTTGGGAGCCACACAACCATGTGTGGTCCCCTACCCAAGAAAATCTATGTGTCAGTGGGATTCTGTTTTCAGAGTCACGCAGAGCAGGAATATATTCTCTTAACATGAGACCCCAACTCTCTAGACCTCGCTACCACCCTCCCTTCCCCTCTTCCACCCTCTCCCATCTATAATCACTCGGGCAAAAAATCGGGACTAATTTTTGTCCTCTCCTCTCCAACATGGACATAGTAACTAGAACCTTTAGTTCCCCAATCACTGGACTCTATCTCTTCATCCCTACTGATTTGGCCTTAGTTAATGCCTTCACTCTCCTTTGAACAAAGTATTTTAAATGAGCCTTCTGGCCCCCTGCCTCTAAAACCTTTTTCAAATTGCCATTGAAAATATATACACATACACACACACATATACATATATGTATATACATATATATACATATATATATACATATATACGTGTGTGTGTGTGTGTATAATCTGATTCTAACACCCCTTGCTTAAAATTTTACAACGGATTTTACCCACAGAATATGTCCATATCCCTCAATGTAATCTGTAAAGCTCCTCTTAGGGTAGTTCTTCCCATGTCCCCAGCCTTCTGTCTCATTGCACTCCCCTGAAACTTCAGATCCAGGAGTTCAGCTCAAAGAGAAACTAACAATTCTGCCAAAGACTCCATGCTTTCTTCACACTTGCTAGCCTTGACTGTTTGAAATTCCCTACTCCAAGCATTCCTAGAAAGACTTCTCATCTTTCAATTCTAAATTCAAACGTCACTACTTCAATGAAGATTTTCCCAGGGGGAATTACTACCCACTCTTTCCCTTGGCCCCACAGAGTACTGATAGCTACTTTCACCTTTGGGTTCCATAAAAGTGGAGTGCACTTTTTTTTAATGGATCTAGGTTGTACCTACCTATTTAAATGATCTCATTAGCTAAAAGAAGGCTGGCTATATTCCAGGAAGTGAATTGATGATCAATCTTAATTTATTTTACAAAAGTTAGGTTTGTGTTTCTTCTATTAATCCATGATTGTAAATGAAAGGAATCTGAGGATAGGTGGTTCTTTGTTTCCTAGCAGTAATAAAGCACTGTCCCTAAAGCCTGCCATTCTTCTATCTATTATTTTTCTCAAAACAATAGGAATGTTTCAAGCTGTTCAGGTCTTAGTTTCCCAAAAATATCCAGAGAAAGGGTATCTAAAAGGGTCAACTAAAAAGTCATTATTGGAGAGACAGCACGATTGTTTCCCAGGAAGATACAAAAGCTTATGGGCATTGGTGACATAGAAATGTCTTCTAAAATATTTCAGATAAGTGGTCTCTCTTTTTTTTTTTTAATACAGTCATGCATTGTGACTATAATAACACAATTCCTTCCAGAGGGAGGCAACTCCAACCCAGTAAGGAAATGAAAGAACAAACAAATCAGAATAGTGCCAAGTGAGGAGATTATTAGGGGTCCCTATGTCTGAGAAGTAGAAGCTAAAGGAAACTCAGATACATCCCCAGGGGAGCGCTCTGGCAGGAGAAGTTATTGTATGAAACTAAAGGTTTATTCACTAACTAAATTATACTTCAAGTTTTCAGCAATTATTTCTGGAATCACTTGATAAAGAAATTGAATAGGAAATTGTCTATCAGTGCATTTAGCCTGAATTTTTCTTCCACTTTAGGAAATGCCAAGTCATATTACAAGGGCTGAGGTTAACAAATGTGGCTCTGAGTTTGACTTTTTCAAAATCCAAAATGGAAAATATGGACCACTAAGTGAGAAAAACCCCTCCTTTCCTCTGACTATGCAAATGGAAAGAAGGGGAGGAAAAGTCAGACCCCACAGGAAGATGTAGGGATACATTTGGGAAGTTAGACTTGGTCTCTTGTATTCCTTAAGTTTTGCATTCAAATAGAATTCAAAGATTCCACCCAGTGAATGTATCTTCTGGCCCTGAGCCAACACAGAGGTGATGTTATTGAATCACAGACATGATTTATGTGCAGTAGACAGATGAGGTCTGTGTAAGCTCACCAAGCAATTTTATTTTTAGGTTAGGTTAACAACCTTCTCCTTGTTTCTAGTAATTTCTCTACTTTATTTATTCCCCATCCATCCCAGGTCCCTTTTTCTATCCAACTTCTCCCACTAGTTCTTTCCCTCTATTTATTTCCTTATGTTTCACTTGCTTCACTTCTCTTCCATGACCTTCCCATTTATATTAGTTAGGATTCCTGCAGAAAAAATTGTGAAGCAAAGATTCAAATACAAGTAATTTGTTTAGAAAATGCAAGAACTCCTGCAGAGGGGTGGGAAAAGAGGTTAAGGAAGGGGGAAAAAAATCACTAACAGGGTGTGTATCAGGTAAGTTAACACTGTGGGTAACTGGAGTTTGATCTCACAAGAAAACTCTGGAAAATCGTGTTAACACTGTGGGTAACTGGAGTTTGATCTCACAAGAAAATTCTGGAAAATCGTGTAAAATCACATGCCTCACATTTTTCCCAGCTGAGTCAAGGGAGCTGGAGTATTTGTATACCACCTCTCAGCAGTCACTGGCTGAGGGTTGGTACTAAGGAAGTTAATTTCCTGCTTCGTCAGACCTGCCATGCACTCAGGGAGAGCTCTTCCCTGGCTTGAGAAAACAGGCAGAGATACAGAAACTGGCAACTGGAAGTGGCAGAAACATACTGAAGTCTATAAAGCCCTGGTATGGGGTACTAAAAAACAGCTACCATGCCTGTCCTCTTTCCTTAGATTCTATCCCCTCACCTCATAAAAATGACCTCCATCAGTGGTAATAAGGTGTTAACAGCTGGCAAAAGAAACCAAGCAAGGCCTCCATTTTAAGAAGCAGTCATTAAAGGACTTTAGGATATGGCCAGTGATAATATGAATGTGCCGAAACTCTGTCCATGGTTTAGAATGTTCTATAAGCCTCAGAAAATCAGGAAGCCACTTAAAGCTTCAATGCTTCTATGGCACCCATGATGGACGAGCTGTCAGATGACTATCAGAGCACCACAGAGAAATTTCAGTATCAGACAGTGAGGGTCACTGGGAAGTATCAGAGTGTATTAACCCTCATTTTAGAGCTAGATGTGTCAAAATATGCTATGTTGACAAAAATGCTGTTTTCTTTTTAAAAATAACATCTGTCTACCTTCTTATAGTACTTGGCAAAGGACACTATTTTGCATAGTACATGAAAGAATAGGATTGGAATTAGGCCAGATACAAATGCCAGTTTTGCTTCTTACTGAAGCAATTTATTCAATCTATTTGTTTTTCTATCTATAAAATGAGGATAATAAATATGAGAGTGTGTGTGTGTGTGTGTTGTGTTTGGCAGAATACTTAGTAGTCCTAAATGTGCTCAGAACATGACGTGTGGTAGTTTTGTGCAATGTCAACTTCTCAGCAACTAGAGATAGAACAATGCTTCCCTTCTCTAATTAATTCTAGGTTAGCACTGGCCACAAAAGAAATTCACACAAGGCTGGGAAAGCAGAGGTAAAGCAGTAGCCATTGCACTCTGAAGGTTGGTGCAGAGCACCAGGCACTGTGACTGCTCACACACACTTTCACTGACCTCTGATCTGCTTGGTTGCAGATCAAGCAACCAAGACCTGGAATCACCCAGACCTGCAGATCTTCCAGCTCCAACTGGTTCTCCTCCTTTAGCTTCTGCAGGTCCTGGGCCCCATGCATGTGCACCAGTGAAGGGCACCAGCTTTTTTCACTCACATTGTCAAGATCAGAGTTAGTGACAGTCATGGGTTCCAGTTCCTCTTCGTGGGTTCCCATCTCTCCTTGCTCTCATTTGCATCCAGTATTCCTTCCTAATTATAGATCTAACTGATCCATAGAGACTTCCAGTCAAATATTATACCAAATGGGGAGGCAACAGACTGCAAAGCCTATCCCACCAGCTCCCACAATTATATAAAGTCTATTCCAGTAATAAATGCCTTATTCTATGTCACAATATGACTAATATAACATGGTAATTATATGATAAGTTGTTAAAATGAAACTATTTCAGACTCAGTAGTCCTTAAGTGGTGTCGTGTATAAGCCTCCAGAAGATAATAATGTAAGGTGTCTGAGATAAAGGGCAGGTGACAGCAAAAAGTGATGATGTCATTCTTCTAGTTATAATCCATTACGGTTTTCCCATTGCACTCAAGATAAAGTCTACACCTGTTAATATAGCACACAAGGACCTTCAGAGTCACAATTCCCCTCTCCAACCAGGCAAAAACTGCCTTCAGTTACTCCATTCTTTCTCCTCTCCTCCCGTGTCTCCCCTTCCAGCCCATCCCCATCCTGTCCCCTCTTCTTCCTTCCCTCCCCAGCTCTCCCTCCCTTTCTACTTTCCAATTTTCTCATAAGCTCTTCTCTCTATAACACAAGCTCTTCATACACACACACCTATATGCGCACGTGCATACCTCTTTCACCTAGCTAATCTCAGTTTTTACCTTACTCCTTTTAGTATAGCCAGGTTACTGGCTCCAAGAATTGAGTTTGGAAGTAGTACTCTAAGCATTCCTTATTTTCTCACTTCCTGACTTTTCATTCTCTCTCCTTACTACCACCTCATCTTTGTCTAATTTCCAGTGTTCTCTCAGAACTTAGATGCTACTGCTTCTTCAAATGTCCCTTGAACTACATTAAATTCTCCTCCTGGAGACACTTACTCTTGTCTTTATCACACAATATCGGAATTAGGTATTTATTCAACTGTTGCCCTTAGTAGATACTTAACTCTGCTGCCATTTGTGATGGATACACTGTGATGTGCTTCCCACGTCTCCTTTCAAAAATAAAGGACTTTGTATTTCGGTTTCTGGGAGACCTGCTGGCAAAGAGCCCTCTGCTGCCTGCCACTTTGGGGATTACAGAAAGTTGAAAGAGCCACCTTGCCCAAAGTTGCACCTACCATTAGAGGGAATCAACATTGATGCAGATGTTTAAGGCCCCACCTTCTTGCCCCAGCACAGATCAGCTCTGAAGGGTCATTCTTCAGAATTCCCCAAATGGTTGGCTGAAGCTTCCACTGAAACTACCTTACAGTTCAATCTCTGCATCTACCCCATCTAGCTCTTTCCATTTCCTTCCACAGGTTTGATCCTAAGAACCCACCCAAATATGCCTCTTGCATACTACTATCTGTCTCAGAGTCAGCTTCCTAGGGAACCCAGTCTTATTATAGGGCCTCAAATTGGGTGTCATTCAATAAATACCAGTTGGTTAAATACAAGACACAATGGTGAAGACCCAAATCATCAGAAACACTGGAAGAACAGGGAAATAAAGCTGAGGGACTACTATTCAGCTGCCTCAATGAGTTCAAGTGCTCTCTAGAAGTCTGAAAATATGTGGTTTCAGAGTTACAGACTGATGTATCCCTACAAACTTTCTGTTGCTATAGCCCCAGCCAGTAGCTCATTGGGGATGATTTAATTATATAAGGACACATAGCCTGGTTGAAGAAACTAAATTCTATCCTAGATAACTTGTGTTTGTGGAAAACTAATAAAAAAACTCTAAGAATTCCTTATTAAATGACAATAGAAGGAAAAGACATTCTAGAAAGAAAGAAAATGTTGGGAAGGAAGAACCAAAGACAAAACCAAAAAAAGTAAAGTACTCTTTATACTCAGGAAGTAATCAGAAGTTCACACCATCTGGAATTCATAACAGAAAGTGACAGGGAAAAAGGTGGGAGTCATAGATAGAGCTGAGTGAATAGATGGAAAAGTTAGTTGTAAAAAATGAGCGTTAGAATATCCTAAACTTTCATTCAAATTAACAATGATGCTTATCTACAAATCCATTAGTTAACTTTTAATGTTGACTATTTTCTAAAAAATACTTTTCTGTTAAAATCATTAAGTTCATGTTTAATGGATTCACTCCCTATAAATCTAATTAGTCCATTCCCAAGGATTAAGTTATATTCTAAGAACATTAGGTTCAGGTACCATTTTACTTGTCATTTAATGCAATAAATTAGGTATATTAATAAGCAGGAGATATGGAATACGATAAAGGCAAGTGTTTTGTCATGATATCTAAGCAATAAACATCAATATGTAGGGACCCCTGGGTAGCTCAGTCAGTTAGGCATCTGCCTTTGGCTCAGGTCATGATCCCAGAGTCCTGGGATCAAGTCCCATGTTGGGCTCCTGACTCAGCAAGGAGCCTGCTTCTTCCTCTGCCTGCTCCTTCTCTTGCCTGTTCTCTCTCTCCCTGACAAATAAATAAATAAAATATTTTTAAAAATCAATATTTAATAATCTATTGTGAATTCTGTTAGAAGTCAAATGTTTGCTAAAGAATTCTACACCCTTTTAAAAATGTTAAGTATAGAGGCTTACACTGAAAATTTCCATCTTGTTCATATGCTTGCATCCAGTAAGATAAGGAGCATCTATATCATAGCAGTTACCACAATTTAGTATTATTTTGTGCTTTTTTTATTTATATACTGTCTCCTTATATCAACTCCTTGGGAGCAGAAATTATGTTTTATCTGTTGTTGTTTCCCCTATTTTATCTCTAACACCTAGCTTAATACCTCTCTCACAACTGACACTCAACAATTAAGTGGGGGATAAGAATAAGTGAATGCTGAATAATTATGAACTAAAAAAAAGTCATTTTGGAGGACTTTAATTATATTGCTAGCAACCTTAGAGACTTTGATGAAACTGACTTGGAGCCATTAAAATCCTGATTTTTAATTTTTGTCAAGTGGAATGGTAAAAAACATGCTTACTACCCACACAATTTCATGCCTCCATCAAAATATCATCACCATCAGCATGTTAGAATTGAAGAAAGGGAGAATGGATGGTAGATAAATCCATTCTATGAGTTAGAGTTTTTTGGTGGCAAGTGACAGAAACCCAATAGCTAACTTAAGCAAAGGAGAATTAGGTTACCAGATCAAGAACAAATTACAACAAAATGAAACAGAAACCAACCATAAAACCAAAAATCCTTACTGGGATTATCATTCAAAAACATTTACTTTATAGGTTGATTTGAGGAAAGTTGTCATGTCAACTACATTGAAACTTTCATAAAAATTTATCTCTTCATTAAGAAATTTTCTATAATACATTTCAGCAATTATTTTTTTCATAAAAGTATTGTATGTTTTCTGTTAGATATATTTCTAGATACCTTTACATAAACATATACCCACGTACACACAAGTGTGTGTCAACATTTAAGAATTATATATTCTAGTAGTTACTTGTTATATACATGAAAATTAAAAACATTGTGCACTGAATTTATATACTTTATCAGCCAGCCAGAGATATGCTACAAACCTCAACACTCAATGGCTGTGTTCTTGTGCCACTTTAAGAAGAACAGAAGAGATTTACAATTTCTAAGTCCATGAGGTGTGAGCTCTTTGGTCCATTAGCTTGCACAGAGTACAAATCTGAATAGTTGCTAGGTAGAGTTGACCCTTGAGGCAAGTCATGACACTTAGTCCCAAGCCTTGTTCTAAGTTGAATAGGAACATGGAAGATTCTATTTTCTGAAAAGACCACAATAATGTCTCCTATTCTTCATGCTCTTCTACCATGTGACCTTACCAGTAACTCAGCAAGAGGCGGCACTTACTTTCCTTCTCCTTGAATTTGGGCGATCCCTTGATGGCCTTGATGAATAGAATATTGCAACAGTGACATTCAATGACTTCTGAGGCTAGATAATAAAAGATGATGTGGCTTCTACCTTGCTCACTGAGACATCTACCATTAAAGCTATGGGACATCCTGTAAGTCCAACTGCTCAAAGGCCTCCATAATGTGAGGAAGTCAACCCCCATGAAAAGACTGCATACAGATGCTCCACTTAACACACCCAGCCATGGTTTGAGTCAACAACCAGCACCAACATCCAGACATGTGAATGAAGAGCCATCTCTACAAATGGATTCTCTAGCTCTCAGCCATGTGATTTTTCCCAGCTGAAGTCCCAGACATCACAAAGCAAAGCAATCTATCCCTACTATGTCCCTACTGAATTGTCAACCCAAAGAATTTGGGGCTTAATAAATCGTTGTTATCTTAAACCACACAGTTCAGAATGGATCGCTATCCAGCAATTGTAAATGCAGCAGGATTTAACCAAATCTTTCTGAGATCTCCAGCGACTGGGGTCTAGAGCCTTATTTCTAAATTCTGCTACAGGGTGAATCATGTCAGAGCAAGGCTATGGAGAATGCTGGTATCTAAACCCCAGCTTCCTAGATCCAGGTGAGAAACTATTCATTTGCTCTCAGGATGATACATATTCAGAATCAGAGTTTGCCCAGTTTGGGTTAGTTCTTTTTTGAATCTCCATTTTTTCCAATCAAGGCCACAGCTCCCTTCCAAGAACTTTAGAGTGCAGGATCAAGGGAGCCTACAGAAAAGACAACCATGCCACTGTATCTGTGAATAACTGACACAGCCAAACTTCAGACTAAGCCTGGCTCAGTTATTTTAGCTTCACTTTGTGTTTTCTCAAAGTATGGTTTGCTCAGCTACTTTTGTAATTTTCTTTTTAACAGGATAGCTGAGAAAAAAACATACAAGGGGGATGGGGGAGCCTCTGTTAAAAACACACATTGTGTCAAATAATTAATTGCTCCCCAAAATACAGTTTAGCTGACAGAACCTCAAATGAAGTCAAACCTCATATTGTCTTATGTTCTTATGTCGATTCCTCTTTTTGGGTCCCTAAAGCAACATTTCTCTAACTTTCTTCTTTGACTGCAACAGGGAGAAAAACATTCCTGAGCCTCTTTGTTATAATTTCCTTTTTCAAAGTAATTGCTTAGAATATCACCCCAGTAAATTCAGAAGGTTTTCTTTAAAGTGTTATTCCTTACTTCCAACATGAGTAATTCATACAACTATAAAAGCCCAGCTCCCCATAAAAGATGATTATGTGCTAAAAAGACATTATTTGATTGTGAAACTCTCAAGTTGCTGAGTGGGTTGCAGAAGGATGCCAAAAGAATCCTTTGAGGGGAAATGTCTTTCCCATCTTTTCCTGAAATTGCTTGTTTTCACTTTGGAAGGAAGATGCAAGTGTCTCAGCTTCACAGTTTGAGGAACTTTACCTTGGAGGCAAGAATTCTAGCTATGAGAATCCCAAGATAGTAGCACTAATCAAAAGGCCTCTCGTTGGGAGACATAAGCATCCCCACACAAGATAAGAACACCAGTTCCTTATGAATCCTGCTGACAACTATATTTGCCTCCTTCTAGAATAAGAGGTCATCCTAGATTTTCAGAAGTCTACTTATTTCTAGAAATCAAACCCAGGTCACTTTTGTTAATAGGAATGTTCTGGTAGCTTACGGCTTTGTTTTTAATGGCTTTTAAATCTCACAGAAGGATATTTTGAGGTGGGAAATTATTATAGAAAGAATCATAGTACCAGGAAACTGGGACCCTATAGAGATGGTGACTCATGTGATAGCTAGTCTCCGAGGATATTCTCCAACAGTCTCTCATCTTCTGTATGCATAAACTAAGCCTATATGCTAATACAAATATCTGGCAATTTGTGCTAGATTTTCCATTGCTTTGACTGACTCAATGATAAAGAAGCCGAGTTTTGGTAACCTCTTCTTCCCTGAAGGTACCTTGAGCTACTATTAAGAAATCCAGGTTACCCTGCTGGAGAGAAAGATGAGACACCAAGTGGAGAGAAAGATCACATTCAAAAGCACCAATGTGCAAAATAACTACTGTTTATTAACATTGCATTTCATCAAATCATTAAACTTTCCTGAACGCCAATTTCTGAATTTGTAAAAATAAGGACAATACCAGTTTCACTCTCTTGTGAAAATCAAATGAAATCATTCTCTCTTCTTTAGGTTTATTGAGTACCTTCTGAGGCACTGAGTATAGAACAATAAATATATTATGAACACTATTTTATAAGACACTGCATCCTAGGAGACACATATAAATCCCTGAGCTTAGTCTCAGACTATACTTTAAAAAATTAGTAATAATGATAATAATATGATCTCAGGTTGTATAAGGCATTGAGGGACTATAAAAACAAAACATATAAGGTGTGAGTTGGGTGGAGTATAGAGGGAGAGGGAAAGAGAGAATCTCAAGCAGACTCCATGCCCAGCATGGAGCCCAGTGCGGGACTCAATCTCACAACCCTGAGGTCATAACCTGAGCCAAAATCAAGAATTGGACATTTAAGGGACTGAGCCACCAAGGTGCCTGGCATAATTCTTATCTTTAAGAAGCTTTTAAACTAGTTAAAAAAAAAACTGGGCCTAGCAAAATAATAAGAATATTGACTGCATATTATTATGTTCTAAATTCTACAAATGCTGCCTGAGAAATTTAAAAACTGGAAAATGAAGGTGGGGTAGTCTTTAAATGCATGATAGAGGGGAGAGCAAGCCAAGTTTCAGTGGAATGTAGGTTTTGTGGAGATAGTGATATGGGAAGGTGATATTCCTAGATGGGAAACAACTTAAACAAGGTTAATAATGAGAGCAGTGTTGTCAGTAGAACTTTCTGCTCCAGTGTTATATATGTGTTATATATACGTGTTGTCTACTATATTAGACCCTAGCCACATGTGACCATGGCAGTATTGACATGTGATTAGTGTGATCAAGAAACTAAATTTTTAATTTATTTAAAATAATTAATTTTAATTTAAATAACTACTTGTGGCTAGTGGTTACCATATTGTATGGCATATACTCAAAGGACTTAGAAAAAAGCCATGACTTCTTCTATCACTTTGTGTGATGCCATCCTAGCTCAGTTGACAAACTAAGATTATTTGCCTGCCACTACTTCACCCTGACTATCTACTCTGAAGTATAAAACAGACTATCGAAATAAGTCTTTCCCCGGGCACCTGGGTGGCTCAGTCGGTTAAGCATCCAGGTCTTGATTTCCACTCCAGTCATGATCTCAGTCAGGGTTGTGAGACTGAGCCCTGAATGGGGCTCCACACTGAGCATGGAGTCTGTTTAAGGTTCTCTCTCTTCCTCTCCCTCTGCCCCTCCCCACCTCTCTCTCTCTCTCTCTTGCTCTCTTTCTCACACAAAATAATAATAATAATAATAATAATAATAATAAATGAATAAGTCTTTCCCTGCAACATTAAGTCCAGGGAAACCTCATGAATTGTCATTTTTATTCTATTCTCATATCTACTCCTTGGGTTAATCTGAGCCAAAAGTTTCTCCCTTCAAAGGAGTGGTATTTTCTATAAAATCCAGAGAAGAATGGAACCGTGTATATGGGTGTGTGTGTGTGTGTGTGTGTGTGTGTAAAGCTGTGTGTAAAGCAATGGAAGCTTATTAAGTGAAGATACCAAAAAACTCTCAGGAGTGAGAGGGGTCACCACAGGGTTGCCAAGAGGGTTTTAAGTGTTGGTCTTTTATAGAAAGCTGACGAAGGAATTTAAATCCATTTACCATATCTACTGATAACACCTTCAATGGCTTACTTCCTTTTCAAGGCCTGGTTATTCTTTGTTGGTCACAGGTGATTATCATAAAGACACCCACCTCACATGACCAATGGACCCCACACGCCTAGAGCAAGGTGGTCCTCCACCTCACACACTTGGGGCAAAGTGGTCTTCCACCCCACTTAAGAAACAAACCAAAAACAACCAGCAATGAAGAAAACAACTAAAAGCCTTTAGTATGTATCAGTTTCCTTGGTTACAGGTAATAAAGAAAAAGGGGAGGAGCAAAACATTTGAAGTATGAATAACTGGAACAGGAGACCAAACCAGATAAAGGACTCAAAACTCACAGTAGCATTTAGACCACTAGCAAAGCAGAGTGAGAAAATGAGGCAATTATCCTTATGGCCCAAAGCAAAAATAAAATCTTTCACCTGGAAACAGCCAGAGAGAATTTCAAGTGAAAGGATTTTTTGGTTGTTGTTTTCTGTTGTGTTGAGCTGATAATTGCCAGGACTTATTTTCTCAATATACCCTTCGGCATAGCTATAGATAAAACACAGAAGGACCTATCGGGAACGAGAGTCTGCCTGTGATGAACATGATGGGACCCACATCCCTTTAGGAACTAAATCATGGCCAAATAGGAAAACCAGAAGAGAATAGAATATATACAAGTCCAGAAGCTCTGAGGAATATAAGAAGAGATAGCTGCTTTGTTTTTATTTGTTTTTTTCAAGAGGCTTTCGATGATGCTTCATGCCCAGCTGTCAACACTAAGTTGAAGAAGGCATGAGTTGGGAGGGAGGGAGCGGTATTCCAGAAGCAGCAACAGCAGCCATCCACATTACTGTTTGTTCACATTAGTAGGCACTGGCAGGCCATTTTGTCATGACTTGTCCTATTTCTCTCCAGCAGACCTATGAGAAAGTCTCATTGGAGTGTGGAAAACATGCATATGGATGCCCTAATGCCGGGAAATGGCGCCTAGGGAAAAGTATACTCGTTAGGTTAGTTAGTGAGAAGGAGAAATAAACCAGATAACAAGAAATCAACTCCAGAATCAGTTTGGATAATTGTCCTGGATTTGAAATGCCTTTCTGCCAAGACCCAGCAGATCCAGAAAACCAGAGTAAGTGCTATAGTATAGTAGGGAAAACTCGAGTGATGTATTAGCCAGTGTAGGACAGGCAGCTGGGACTGGCTTTGCCCTCCAGCAGGTTAAAAGGCCGACACTGTGGAGCGAGGCTCTCCATGCGTACATCAACCACAAAAGAATCCCCCTCACTGTTCAGCGCATTGTGCTGGAGCAGTCAGATTTCCAGAAATAGACTCGCCCAAATCCCTTTTTATATTTTCCAGAGCTGAAGCTGAACTTTCAAGGGGCATGACTTTGCTTTTATTTTTTACTCTTCTTTTCATCGATGATTGAATTTCCTAGCGTTGCTTTCAGATCAGATGTTATTTTGGGCACAACTCAAAGAAAGCCCTCCATATACATTGAGAAGCAGTGGGTGGCAAAAAAGTTCAACTTCATTCCTGATTGAGCAAAGAGACACATCAGGGGGTCCAGGAGAGGGGGGGAAATGCTAAAGGCTCCAAAGTCCTTGGAATGAACAAGTATTTGGCTACATAGGATGGTGCTGGCTGATGTTCAAAGTCTACCAAGTTTTAAGGAAGGATTTTCAGTTTTTCAAGTATCAGAGCTATTGTTCACATTTGCTATCATCACAAACAACATATTTAACCACTAATTATGCTTGTAATTAAAAATTTTAGGAGTGCCTGAGTGGCTCACTCCGTTAAGTGTGTGACTCCTGATTTTGGCTCAGGTCAGATCTCAGGGTCTTGAGATTGAGCCCCATGTCAGGGTCCTGCTCAGTGGGGAGCCAACTTGTTTCCCTCTTCCTCTGCCCCTCCCCCTGCTCAAGCAGTGCTTTCTCTCTCTCTCTCTCTCTCTCTCTCTCTGGGATAAATAAATAAATCTTTAAAAAAAAAATTAAAAATTTTAACAGTAGAAGCTATACAAAGTCACCATGGTTTTGCAGCTAAAACCTGAGCTAGGCTTCTCTCAATAGCATATTAACTCTCCAGTCTTTATTCATAAGTTACCGTCAAAATTCCACTCCTCCCTCTCGTCTGCCAGGAGAGATTTGTTAAGTCTGAAACCCTGTGCAAAACCATTTGCCTAATTGTCTCACTTAATTTTCATAATCACACATCGAGGGAAAATTGGGGATCAGGCAGATAAATAACTTGCCCAAGAATAGAAAGATCATAATCAGATCTAATGTGATATTTACACTCAAAGGCCTTCTGTCTGACCACAAGGAGAAAGGAGCATTTACTTTAAATTCAATATTTGAAGATTTTAAGATAATGACCTGCAGTAGGGAAGTCCCAGTACTTCCAGTGACGTGCCCACAGGAAGACAGCACAGGCCATTATTTTTTCTTTATTGGTTCCAAGGTGTATTGGAGAAGCAATATCACTTTAATTTACTCCCCAGGGACAAAATAACAAAATATATTGGCATCTTGAACCTGCCGAAACAGAATTGAAATTTTTGTGGGTCCTTCTTTCCTTCCTTGGAAGCCTAATCCATCAGGAACCACCTGGGACAGCACCCACACACACTGCCACATCGCTTCTCAGCTGGGCTCCTTCCCGACAAGCTTCTCAGCTGGATCCTAGGCAAAGAAAATGTGTTTTTGCTTGGGGAAAAAATAACAACAGCAGCAGCAACAAAAGGAAAAAATCCATAGCAGCCCACCCACATCTCCATCTTAAGAAGCTTAAATCAAATGGGGCAAATAACTGAGAACAAGCTTCATATATTCAGACCTAGAGTTTAAAAAAAAAAGATTTTCACCAACTTTAGACGTGTAATGAGAACCCTTAAGCTCTCACTGAAGATGTCTTCAAACAAACGGGGAAGTATCCAAGCCCCAAATATATATCTACTTTGTTTACCCAATATACATCTATTTTATCTACTTTGCTTGAAGACAAGAAACTTAAGCCCTACTTTTCTCTTTGACATTTCTTGGTGGCAGAGTGGTAGACTCATTATTAAAGAAGACTGTTCTCTTGTTCTGAGCCATTCTTAAGAAGATGAAATATATTAAAATATGACTATCCGGGGGATGGTGACAAATTTGCGGATGATTTTTATCTCTATCATTTTTACTAATCTCTATTTCCTATTTCAAAATGATTGCCTTACATATGTTGTTAAAAGCTGTCTTATTTAGAAAGGAGAGTTACAACTTGCATGTAAGGAAATAAAAAGAAGAAACTGGTATGTTCCTAGAACTTCTGAGATAGCTAGGAAAACGATTTTAAGGCTTCAGTGGGCCCCTATAGTTCTCAGGGTTTTGCCTTTGGGAATTCAGTTTGAGCATGAATAGAATGTTGTGGACATCTCCCTGGAGCAGAAGGCAGCAAGTCAATTCAGCAGTGGGATGACCTTGAGCAGATCAATTAACTTCTCCAGTTGTTGATTTGCTTATTAGAAAAAGATACACTGTATACACTCTAAAGACCTCTTGCAGTCCTAACTGTGCTCAGAATTCAACGCAATGTGCCATATTTAGACTGTAATGAATGCTGCTGCTTGAGATAATTAGGTATCCTTTGGGATTGCAAGATGGTAAATGGATGCCTGTTTCTCTCAAAGGATATTATTCCCCCATCTGCCAATTCCCTTGAGTCAAGATAATAATCATTAGTCCCTTCCTGAATTTGTTCTTGTCTCTTTTATTACACATATAGTTTGAAAATGATGTACACTCTCTTATCCCATGCTGAGATGTATTTCAGAAAGCAAGGCAGACAGTATTGTCTGTCCCATCACCATTTCTATAGTCAAATTGTCATCACCCTTAACCTACTGGAAAATACCCCAGAACCTCAAAAGAACCCCAAAACAGAGTGGTTAAATGTAATGTGACAAATACAATGATAGCAAATACATGGGGAAGGGCATTTCTATATGAGCTGGCCAGAAAAGACCTCTCTGAGGAAGAAGGATGTAAACTAAGATATGTTAGATAAAGAATCATGCATGAGCAAGGCAAGGGAAGAACTCCCCAAGAGGAAGGAACAGCATGTACTAAGGTCCTGAAGTGGGAAGAAGAGTGCCATATTCCAGGAACTCAAAGAAGTCCAGTGTGATCAGCCAGAGAGAAAAGCACATGAAATGAACTTGGAGAGCCGGAAGGCCTGGTTCATACATCACACTGCAGGCCGTGCTATGGTTTGCTGCTGAGCACAGCAGGAACCATTCCACAGAGGTATGTTATCAGATCCAAGTCTTTGAAAGAAAAAGTACTCCGGCTGCTATGTGGGAACTCAATGTTTGGAGTGTGGGGTAGCAAGAATAAAGGTGGAAAGAACAGTGGGAAGGGTTCAGAGAACTCTGCAACAGCTCCAAGAAGAGTTGACTGGACTCAGATGGTGACAATGGAAATGGGGAATCTGGATGATATTTGGAGATATGTTTGAGATATATATATTCTACTTTTGGAAGTAGAAACAACAGAACTTGTTAATAGATAAGATGTGACGGGGGTGAGTAGCTGAAGGGAAGCGATGACTACTCGGGTTCTGGGTCAAGTAACAAAAAGACAAAGAAATTTTGGGAGAAACCCCAATTTGTGTCATGAAAGCAAGACTTGTCTGTGTACAGATGATGTTAAACAAGGAAAATAAATGGGTTTCCTAGGGAGAGAAAAGACAGAGGAGGGTGGAGGACACGAGGCCACTATCAGGGACTATACTATTTACAACAGAGAGTGAGATGGAACCAAGACGGAAACCAAGAGGGAACCAAGGGAGAATACTGTCCCAAAACCCAAGAGTGGAAAATATTTCAAGAAGGAAAAATAGTGGGGTACCTGGGTGGCTCAGTGGGTTAAAGCCTCTGCCTTGGGGTCAGGTCATGATCCCCGAATCCTGGGATCGAGTCCTGCATCGGGCTCTCTGCTCAGCGGGGAGCCTGCTTCCTCCTCTCAATCTCTCTCTCTCTCTCTCTCTGCCTGCTTGTGATCTCTATCTGTCAAATAAATAAATAAAATCTTTCTTTAAAGGAAAAAAAAATAGTAAACTAGGTCTAATGCTACCCAGAAGTTTGATAAAATGAAGTCTGAAAATTAACCGCTGCACATAGCAACATGGATGTCATTGGTGACCTTAACAAAGGAAGTTTTTTAGTATTAAAGTTTTTAAAGTTTTTAAGTTTTTAAAGATATGTTAGTGAACTCAGCTTTGGTGTATCAAGGAATGAACTGGAAGAGAGAAGGCAAAGGTAACACACATATGCAATACTTTGAATGGGAAATATATTAATATGACTCAAAATTCAAGCAGTACAACAGAGTATGGAGGGTGAAGTCTCCCTCCCACACGTGTCCATATGCCCCACTGTTCTTCCCAAGTTAGTCTATGCCTAAGTATGCAATGTGCTTGCCTTTTTTGTTTGCTTGTTAAACAAATGACAGTGCACTATATACACAGTTCTGAGCCTGCTTTTTTCATCTAAAAATGATCCTAGAGATCATTCAATATCACCATATAAAGAGTTTTCTTAATCTTTTACAAACTAGTATTCCGGGGTGCCTGGGTGGCTCAGTAGGTTGAAGTCTCTGCCTTCAGCTCAGGTCATGATCCCAGGGTCCTGGGATCGAGCCCTACTTCGGACTCTCTACTCATCAGGGAGCCTGCTTCCCTTCCTCTCTCTGCCTGCCTCTCTGCCTACTTGTAATCTCTGTCTGTTAAATAAACAAATAAATAAACTAGTATTCCATTGAAAGGGTTTAACAATGTATTTAATTAGCCCTATTTGACATTTTGCTATTAAAGGCAGAGATGCAATAAATACCTTTGTGTGTATGTCATTTTGTAAATGTGCAGGTTTATGTACTCAAAATTATATACTAATTTTGGATGTGGAATTATTATCTCAAAGAGTGTGATTTGGGAAAATACCGTCAAATGCTATAGATGCAGAAGACTTTCTTGTCTGGGATTGTACAAATTTAACCCAGAACTTTTCCAAACCTCTGAAACTATAATGGCAAGGCCCTTCCATCATTCTTCTCTGCAAAATTAATTGGCATGGGGTACCATCTTTAAAAACATCACAAATTATTCCACCTTTAAACATATTCCAAATTAGTTGTTAAAGGAAAAATTGGTATTTCCTAAATAGGTAAAATTTTTGGTCTCAGAACTCTGAACATCATGAGATTAAATCAGCAAAGTAGAAATTTCTTTTTTTTTTTAGTAGAAATTTCTGATAAAGTTCCTCCTAACACTAGACCAATTAAACAAAGTTCCAGGTGACAAATTAATATCCAAATGAGTTTCGAGGCATTTTCTTCTTATATTCTATCAGTTTTGTGAATGTAGACGCTTTTTGTACATAATGCTTAATATCGAAGAGGGTAAGAAGTCTAAAAAAACAATTAGCTTTCTTTTTGTTTTTGTTTTGTTTTGTTTTCCTATTTTTTTGCAATTTATTTTTTTTCCAATTGTGATTATGTTACATAGGATCATGACCTCCATCTTGTGAGAAGATTCTCTCCCTTGCTTGCTCTGATGAAGCAGGTGGACATGTTGTGAGGCTCATGGGACAAGGATCTAAAGACAGTCTCAAGGCACTGACGGTAACCTCCAGCCAATACCAGCAAGAACTGGATCACTCTACCCTACAACTATAGGGAAATGAATTCTGCCAAAAACCATGTAAGCTTAGAAGAAGATATCCTCCCACCTGCGTCCTCAGGTAAGAATCCAGGCTTGCCTGATGTCTTCACTGCATCCTTGCAACGAGCTAACTAAGCTATGCCTGGACTCCTGACTCACAGAAACTGTGAGATAATACATTTGTGCTTTTTAAGCTACTGCATTTGTGTTACTCATCAAATCAAGTTAATAGAGCATGATTTTCATAATTGGGAAAAACTTAAATTCTGCTGTATTTCATAAAATGGAGTAAAGTTTAGCTCCAGTTATGACCCAAAAAAGTTTGTACAGGTTTTAGTCCAATTAATAAAGTTGTGGTTTCCCTCTAAAGAAGCCTGACTTTCATAATTCAAAATGTGAACTCTGGTAATTTTATGATACAGGTCATTTTATGTAATATATCCTTCCATTTCAAAACATGCAAGGTAAATGTAGATCTGAAGTGGATGCTAATAAGAAGAGTATATGCATTGCTCTGATTTTATTGTTTAATTCTCTATTTGCTATGACTTCCAAACTTGAAAAAATTTTATTTCTCTGATTCCAGACTACAGAGTAGAAAAGGTAAAAAAAAAAAAAAAAAGAGAGATTAGCATTTACTCTATGCCTGCTATATACCAAACCTGAACTGGATGTTGAACATATACTCTTTCCTTTAATTTTCACAATTGCCCTGCAAGGCAGGTGTTAACTTCACCATTCAACTTTAATATGCACCACCGGCAATCTTGCCAATGCAGATTCTGATCTAATAGTGTGGGTGGGGCCTGATTCCGCTTTCCCAACAAGCTTCCAGATGGTTCCAATGTTGTTGATCAGTGTTCCACTGCACTTGTTTTCCCTGGTTTCCCACCTCTCCGGCCCCTTCCCAAATGACTCAAACCTATTAGAATATAAACTATTTAGGGAAATATAAACTGAACTAAGGAAATGAATATAAAATGGCTTTTTAACCAAGATGGAGTTGCTCTGGCTAAATAGGTCCTTACAAGGTGTACCAAAATGTTTTGGTCAGGTTACTTTAGTAATCCATAAGCTAAGAGAACTTTAGGAGGCATATAGAAACTGAGTTGTTAGTGTCCATCTGAAGAGTAAAACACAAAACACATATACTTACAGATATTGTGATGTAACTTGGTGTGGATGTGCAAAGAAGGAGATTTCATTTAGAGATAGCCAGTGAGAAATTATAGGCATAGACCCTTCTATTTCCAAGGATTACTTTAAAGAGTTGACTGGGAATATCCCAATATCCTGTAAAAATCAACATCCATGTATATTTTCACCTTTAAAATTTAAATAAAAAACAACTCCTTTCTTTTTATGACATTGAATCCCTAGAGAGGAAGAATTTCTTAATTTCTCAACGATAGTCAGTCAATATAACTGAGGGTGGTCACTCTCTTCAGAGACAGCGCTCGCCGGTCAGTCTGACTTCTAATGCTTAGCATAGAATAGAGTTTTGCATAACTTTCACCTTGCCTCAGTCTCATTCCCCTGGCCGATCAGTCTAACTTTTAATACTTATCATAAAATAAAGCTTTAAATAACTTTCGCTTTGTCTCAGTCTCGTTTCATTTAATAACGGACCTAACATACCTAAGAGATCTAAGAAGATTCTTCTTGAAGAGGCAAGAAATGTAATGCTGTTTGCCAGTCACCTAACCAAAACAGTTTAGTTTTCCTACTTTGCAATGAATGCACTTAGAATAACTGTGAAGTTAACTACAATTAATGCTCAACCTTAATTCTTTTTTTTTAAGATTTTTTTTTGTTTTGTTTTTTGTTTTATTTCTTTTTAGTGTTCCAGATTCATTGTTTATGCACCACACCCAGTGCTCCATGCAATAGGTGCCCTCCTTAATACCCACCACCAGGCTCACCCAACCTCCCACCCAACTTCCCTCCAAAGCCCTGTTTGTTTTTCGGAGTCCACAGTGTCTCATGGTTTGTCTTTAAAGATTTTATTTATTTATTTATTTGAGAGAGAGAGCTCAAGAGAGTAGGGTCAGGAACAGAGGGAGAGGGACAAACAGACTCTGTGCTGAGTGCAGATCCCCAAGCGGGGCTCCATTTCACAACCCTGAAATCATGACCTGAGCTGAAATCAAGAGGCAATCGATTGCAGAACAGACTCAGACATCCAGGTGCCCCCAAACTTTTTTCTTTAAATGTAAATTGATATGCGAAACACAGCTAAATTCCATTAGATTTGAAATGATCCTGATAAAGAGCACATTCTTCATTAAATTTTAACCAGGAGCTCTATTAATTACACATCTCAAAACGGACCCTTGATAGCTTGATTAAAAGGTTTCTTGCTTCATGTTGTGACACTCCTTCCCATGTGGTTTCCAGTTTTATTATCAGGGGAACACTTTTTCATCACTGTTTGCTAGGGAGGGCATTCTAGGTTAAAACTTGAATTTCTGAGGATTTATTTCAAACCTCTTTAAGACTTTAGTATTTGAAAGGATTTATGTACCAAAGTGTTAAAGTAAGTACAACGCACAAATTCTTGAATCCCGAAGAAATCAAATGTCTTCTGGTTTCCCTTATGTCTACATTATTAAAACCCCTTCAGGGCAAAAGCTCCAATATACACATTATCACTAATAAAAAAATATATAGTTTAAGCCCCATAATTGATTTTTTAGGGGGTTTTGTATTACTGCGTATAAGTAATATGAAGGTGGAGTTTTCATTTTTAACCAGTTCTCCTCCATATTCTGATTCAAGCCACTACCACCACAAATGAAAGATTTTTTCCTTTTTAAAATAATTTTTGAACAAATAAATTTTATTGTATTTTATATGGAAAGCAATAAAAGATTTATTTTAAAGTCTGTCACTCAAAGAAAGCTACTTTTTTTGCTGTATTTCTATCCATTCTTTAAACATGTATTTGTGTATGTATATGTGTGTGTATAGAGTCTTGTTACAAAATTAATGCATACTTATTATATAAGAAAACATTAATTTGAAAGTTAACATTTCTTATAATCCCACACTCAAAGATAACTATCACTGATAGTTTTTTCTAATATTCCATTATTCTCTTCCAAATTCTAATCATACACTTATTCATTTACTGTTTGCTGAGTATTTACTATGTATTAGGCACCATTTTGTATACAGTAAAAATTAAAGCACCAAAAAATTGACAAATTCTGCCTCCATGGTGCTTATATTGTAATGGAAAGAAACAGATAAAATAAATAAATAAATAAGCAAACCATATAGCATGTTAAATGCTGT
Source organism: Mustela lutreola (assembly GCF_030435805.1). NCBI lineage: Eukaryota > Metazoa > Chordata > Mammalia > Carnivora > Mustelidae > Mustela > Mustela lutreola. The sequence continues at coordinate 87,619,859 of NC_081291.1, read as the reverse complement.
TCACTGCTACAGAGAAAAATCAATGTAAATTTTTGATGTTTTGAATCTCGACTTTTTTCCATACTTAAACTTATCATATATTTATGTCTATGTTATTAACATAATTTAACATGTAGATATCTCACAGTTAACTATTCACCCATTATTAAACATTTGCAGTTTCTAATTTTCTACTGTTTTAAACTTTGTAATTGTCTTTCATTGTTTTGTATGCCAATATGTGGTCTTCCTACATAATTTTTTTTTTTTTTTTTTTGATGATTTTTTTTTTTATTTTTTATTTTTTATAAACATATATTTTTTATATACATATATGATCTCCCTGATATGAGGAAGTGGTGATGCAACATGGAGGCTTAAGTGGGTAGAAGAATAAATGAAACAAGATGGGATTGGGAGGGAGACAAACCATAAGTGACTCTTAATTTCCTACATAATTTTTAAAAAATATTTGATTTATTTATTTGAGAGAGAAAGAGGGCAAGGGAGAACATGAGAGCAGCAGAGGGAGAAGCAGGCTCTCCACTGAGCAGGAAGCCCCATATGGGGCTTCATCCTGGAACTCTGGGATCATGACCTGAGCTGAAGGCAGACGCCCAACCGATTGAGCCACCTAGGCACCCTCCTACCTAGTTTTTAATCAACTCAAATACAAGGATGATGTCCCCTTCAATCTTTATGTCCCAAGAGTGATCCCCTGTACAAAGCTCCCTACTCATCTACATTCAGTGAATGTTTTCTGAATAATAAACACACAGCCTAATAAGTTAAAAGTTAATTACAGAAATGTAAGTCCTCAAGGGACACTGAAGTAACACTGAAAGTAAGCTCCAGGCTAAACAAGGACAATGGTAGGATAGGGGTACACCGTATTTTGAGAAAACTCTACAGATAGAAACCTTCTTGCCTTCTAGTTGTATCACTGGGGAAAGAGAGAATTCGGCTTGAAACTGTGAAGTGCAATTCCAGTGATTTATGTTTTAATAGGATATATGCTCTTCCTACTAGAAACTATATGTCATATGTTTAATTGATAGAAAAGCCTGAAAGGACGGGGCATAGTGTGTGGGTGAGAGGAGAGATAAAAGGACCTACAGATCATCCTATATAAATGTTCTGAGAAAGCTTGATTCTCATGTCACAGATGATTTACCTGTATTGCTACCCGAAAGCAGTAAGAGGGACCAGATCTCCACCTCCACTGAGTAGCTACCATGTGCCAGGCATGCTAGTAGGCACTGAGAAAAACAACAGGTCTTCATGGAGTTTCGAGAGTGGAAACAGAATGGAAGTGGGCAATGAGGAAGGGAGACAGACAACCACAATGTAAGCAAACAAGTAAATGATTGAAAATTGTGGTAAGTGCTCGGACACAGGTCCCAGGAGTCATTTGGTGGAGGCAGGTATATACTGAAAGTAAGAGCATTTCTGAGGAGAAGACACTAGACCTAAGACCTGAACAATTAAGTAAGTCATCCATACAGAGAACAAGGGCAGAGGGTGGAGTGACGGGAGGAAGAAGAATGATCCAAGTAAAGACCACAGCATGGGCTTGACTGTGAAGAAGCCAATTTAACCTCAGAATGTTTCCCGCTCTCCTCTTTCATTTGCACAACCCAGGTGTTCCCATCCTGGCTTCCTGCCTCAGCCTATTTTCAACAGCCTGTTTCCCAATTAAATTTTAACTTGTGTTTCAGTGACTTAGCATCCTGTTCTCTAACAAAACAATTTATTTTGATGTACTCAGACTAGATGAAGTCCCATGTGATACAATATTTTTGCAGATTTTAATTTTTCTCTGTAACACAAATCACAATTGGTGTGTGTGTGTGTGTGTGTGTGTGTGTGTGTGTGTGTAGACTTATATAAAAAAAATTCTAACCAATATTTCCTAAGTCTAGCTAGAGGTAATATTTATGTATTTACATTCAGCCAAAGAATACTCAAGCATTCAGTGATCACAGGAAAACTTCACCTGAATACTTAAATGTATCTAAATTGATTTTGAAAGTGTCTTAGAAAATCAAGATTCTACGTTTTTAAATTACACTATTACTTATTTACTTGGAAAATAAGTTTTAAAAATTAGAGTCCTTTTGGTATTTTCTTGATGTAGAGAAAAATCCTCGCTTTTTTAAATAACTGAATTCATTCAAATTTAATAAGTTCAATGAATTAATTATTATGAAGTTGATGCATAAAACCAATCTGTTATTGGAAACTTATAAACTAAAATGAACAAGTATAATTTTCTTCTGTCACAAACTTTTTTTTAAGATATTACTTATTTATTTGACAGAGAGACTGCGGGAGAGGAAACACAAGTGGGGTGAGTGGGAGAAGGAGAAGCAGGCTTCCCAGGACCCTGGTATCATGACCTGAGCCAAAGGCAGACTTTAACCGACTGAGCCACTCAGGCGCCCCTGTCACAAATTTTTTTTTATTAATTTTTTTTATCAATTTCTTTTCAGTGTAACAGAATTCATTGTTTCTGCACCACACCCAGTGCTCCATGCCATATGTGCCCTCCTTAATACCCACCACCTGGTACCCCAACCTCCTTTCCCCCACCCCTTCAAAACTCTTAGATTGTTTTTCAGACTCTATATAAATTTCCCACAATATTCAACTCTGGCTTACAACCCGGTTTTTGAATTTTTACAGTAAAATTTTCAACTTTATAGGAAATCTCTGAAAACATACATAAACTCAACAAAATAATTTGATTTAACTTTAGTATCATGGTAAATACTATGGAAGTGTTCACTTTTTTATGTGTGGTCAATGGAAACAAAATTTAATATTTAACTCTGGTCTTTAATTTCTTTTTTTTTTTTAAGATTTTATTTATTTATTTGACAGAGAGAGATCACAGTAGGAGAGAGGAAGGGAAGAGATCACAGAGAGAGAGGAAAGGAAGCAGGCCCCCTGCTGAGCAGAGAGCCCGATGTGGGACTCGATCCCAGGACCCTGAGATCATGACCTGAGCTGAAGGCCGCAGCTTAACCCACTGAGCCACCCAGGCGCCCAGTCTTTAATTTCTTAAACATTCTCACATCCATTGTTTTCTCCAGGTTCCTATTACTGAAAAAAAAAATTAGCCTCTAATCTTAGTTTAATTTTTATTATTTCTATTGATATTCAATAGATGCAAAGGAATAATTATAAAACATGCGTAAGGCATAAAGAAGAACAATAGAGGAACCCATTTGTGCTCATGCGCTCATCAAGTTATTTAAGAAATAGAACACTTCCAATTAACTTCTGATGTTCTACAATGCATAACCTCAAACATATGTCACCAGTTCTGAAACTAAAATATTAGATATAAAAGAATTTAGATGCTTCTGTTTTCCTGAACATTAGCTTACTTAATGAAATAAGTTGTGTGTTTCTGAAGGTTTAATTATAGAACAAATATTCAAGCATTTAAAGAAATGTAAAAATGGCTGAGAAACATGAAAAAGTAGAAGAAAGGGTACCCACACAAAAATAGAGATCATTTATGATTCTCTATGAAAACCAGGACAAATAGGTGATGAGAAGAGTAAATCAAAATAGGATTCATGAAATGAAGTACCAAATGCCAACAGTCAACAACAGATCATTGCAGAAAGAAATGAACCTGAACGCTAACCTTTATTTTCTTTAACCAATATTTTATTTATTTATTTATTTGGCAGAAACAGAGAGAGAGAACAAGCAGGGGGAGAGAAGAAAAGGAGGAAACAGGCTCCCTCGATCCTAGGACCCTAGGATCATGACCTGAGCTGAAGGCAGATGCTTAACCAACTGAGCCACCCAGGCACCCTGAACTCTAAGCTTTAAAATGGACAATATCTGAGATAAGAATTCAAAATCTAAAACGAACACAACAAATGCTGTTTGAATGATAGTGTTTGATATCAGCTCTTTTATGGGAACTGTTTGAAAGAAATACATCTAGGGAAAAACTACAAGGGACATATGTGTGGGATAACAACCAAGCCAAGGGATATGCATTAAATGGGCACCAAGGGTCTCTCATTGTCTGTATTACTCACAGGGAACTATTTGTTGGTTTCTTCTCAGAATTTTCTCTTAGATGTGTAAATAAGAAAATGAAATACATCAACATTTTATTTAGCATCAGGTGCCTCTAGAATAACTTATATTAACATTATGTGCAACTATTTTTTCAATGTATTCCTCCTTCCTTCCAAAGGTTTCATGAAAAATGATCCTGACTTCTTCATTACTATATCCCAAATTGGCCAGCTCAGTGTCTAACATAAGAATATGCTCATTAAATATTTGCTGACTGATAACAAATAAGTTAATTGTTTCAAAATGTATCTCCAAAGGAACAATATACTTGATTTTTAATAATAGTCCCCAAAATTTTCAATATTCAAGTCTTTATTTCAAATCCACATCAATCCCTTATTTTGAGAAACTTATTCTATCACATTATAATCATTAATGTGATTAATGATCTCTAAACAAAAGCATTTAATCCTAATCAGTACTTCCAATTCCCTCCAGAAAACCAGCATTATCTCCTTAAATTCTAAGATACCAGCCAAAATTAAGGTGTGATGATGTTATATCAAGTCCCTATTGTCTAATAACCAAAGAATTTCATTTAGGCTTTTTGGAAATATTGAAAATAATTCACACTGCCCAGCAAGAGTCTTCTCTCTGCTCAATTTAAAATAACTCCTTTTGCTTACATGCCTGCTACAACCTTCAAAATTGCCCTCAATCCTACTCATACAAAAAAAAAATTATCTTCACATTTCACAAAAGACAATCCGTACTGCCTTCTTCTTCCTCATCCCCAAAGCCTCATACTGCCCTCACAATGCTGTCCCAAAGAGAAAAGGAATTTTACACTACCACTGGCTCAGTTACAGGGAGAATGTTAGTAGTTTTAAGAATATGGCCTTTTTATGGACATTGGGGAGGGTATGTGCTTTGGTGAGTGCTATGAAGTGTGTAAACCTGGCGATTCATAGACCTGTACCCCTGGGGATAAAAATATATGTTTATAAAAAATAAAAAATTTAAAGAAAAAAGAATACGCCCTTTCTTCATGGTCAATTAATCTTCAACAAAACAAGAAAGAATATCCAATGGAAAAAAGACAGTCTCTTCAACAAATGGTCTTGGGAAAACAGATGCAATAGAGTAGAGATGTTGATATGAGTGTTTGAGGTTAATAGGAGGACATAGAGAGGGGTTTTAAGCAGACTGATTAAGGTATTAAGGACTTGGCTCTCCATGCTGCATGTGGGATGGAGCAGTGATTCCCAATTTTGATTGCACATTATAATCACTTGGGGCAAATATTTAAATGTCTCATACTCAGACCAATTAAGTCAGAATCTCTGGAGTGAGACCCAAGTACCAGTCATTTGTGTCTTTTGGGCTGAATCCAATGCACAACCAGGTTAAACCCACTGATCACTGGATGGAGGAAGCATGAATGAGAGCAGGAATCCAATTAGGAGGCTTGCATTAGTCCACATGAGAGAACATTGGAGCTTGGACGATGATGATGGCATGAAGATGAATAGCTTTTCTCTATATTTTAGGAAGAATGTACAGGAATTTCCTATTAATTGGTGTAGAGCAAGGATAGGATGTCAGAGAAAGTAAAATCAGGGGCGGTTCCTACATATCTACATGCATGTTGGCTATTCCCTGGTAAAGGAAAAGATAGGAGAAAAGCAAGTTGGATAGGGGGGATGAGTTCAGGACATGTTAAATTTTAGATATAAGTGAATCATCCAAATGGAAATGGTAAGCATGTAGTTGGGCTCAGATTAAAAAAAAAAAAAAAAAGAATGAAAGAAAGAAAGAAAGAAAAAAACTGGACCAGAAACATAAAACTGGGGATCATCAGGATGTAGGTTAATTTTGAGCCTTATGATAGGTGAAATACAGTAAAACATAAGGAAAAAAAAGAAGGAAAGTACTGCATGTTAATCCAGAAAAGTCACAACATGTTGATGTAAATCTGTGTATGTTTAGTCTTCCAAGTGATTTGGATAATGAACCAGGCCGGAAACCAGTTTTATAATATTTTTGTTCTAAAAAATTCTCTGGCAAAGGTACTTCTCCCATGTTTCAAATAATCCCAAGAAATCTAGGAAGGGGAATATGTTTCTCAAAATACTTAGTGAAAATAATTACTGGGGGAATTCATGAAGAAAAGATCATTAAGGCAATAGAGAAACAACAATGGAGGAAAAGTATGATGTGTGTTATGACTCGGTTTCTTAAAGAAGGATAAATGACTAATTGGATGGATATGAACATTCTGAATATCCTGGTTTCTTGTACCAGTCATTCGAGACCAGGTAATTAAGCACATGCTCTCACAAAGTACTTTTTCCAGACACTTGTACCAAACTTTTAGATCCTGCTAATGTCAGAAGGAATCGTGAAGGGACAAACGGAAGCTCTAAAATGGAACTGTAATTACAGCAAAGAGCATAACTATTACTTATAATTACAGGCTTCTCAAGAGTTTTTCTTTCCTTCCATTTCCAGAGATTTGACCCCTTCAGAGGTAGAGTAATTATAAATACTAGGGAAGAAAGACAGATTTAAAGGTTATCTGTCAGGAGGGGGGAGCATATGCTTCACACATTTCTGTATTTTCATGAAAGGAGACTAAAAAACATGGTGAATGCCATCTTAAGAAATAGGTGCTTAACGTCAGAATGAATATAAATAATTTATTTAAATGTTATATTGCAGGGCAATACCTGTACCTTCTAATGGATAATAAAGTAGCACAAAAAGTAGTTTCATTCCAAATAATCTGTTAAAATTAAGGGATCTCCAAAGAAAAGTTTGGTAGCAAATAAGAATATCAAGATAGCATATCAGTTCTCTGAGCAGCTATTTTCCATTTTAACCTCCACCAAATGAGGAGACAACTCTATCCAGAGAGATCTGATCTCTCTGCCTCCTCTCCCTAGATAATCTCATTCTCTCACAACACTCATGTTTATGTGGGTAACTCCCAAATTCACTGTTGAACAGAGTGATCTTGAAATTGTCTAGGTAAATGATCTAGTCAGCCAGTCTCTAATCTCACATTTTTCATGGCCTCCTAGATAACTTTAGACAATTTTAGATCACTCTGTTAACACTGATTGCATCTTCTTCTGCTGCAAAGCTGCATCTCCTCTGTGTTATCTTTTTCTATTCATGTCATCACTACCTTCTTCTTTTTTATTTAAATTTTTTATTTTTTATAAACATATATTTTTATCCCCAGGGGTACAGGTCTGTGAATCACCAGGTTTACACACTTCACAGCACTCAAAAAGCACATACCCTCCCCAATGTCCATAATCCCACCCCCTTCTCCCAAACCCCCTCCCCCCAGCAACCCTCAGTTTGTTTTGTGAGATTAAGAGTCACTTATGGTTTGTCTCCCTCCCAATCCCATCTTGTTTCATTGATTCTTCTCCTACCCACTTAAGCCCCCATGTTGCATCACCACTTTCTCATATCAGGGAGATCATATGATAGTTGTCTTTCTCTGCTTGACTTATTTCGCTAAGCATGACACGCTCTAGTTCCATCCATGTTGTCGCAAATGGCAAGATTTCATTTCTTTTGATGGCTGCATAGTATTCCATTGTGTATATATACCACATCTTCTTGATCCATTCATCTGTTGATGGACATCTAGGTTCTTTCCATAGTTTGGCTATTGTGGACATTGCTGCTATAAACATTCGGGTGCATGTGCCCTTTTGGATCACTACATTTGTATCTTTAGGGTAAATACCCAATAGTGCAATTGCTGGGTCATAGGGCAGTTCTATTTTCAACATTTTGAGGAACCTCCATGCTGTTTTCCAGAGTGGTTGCACCAGCTTGCATTCCCACCCACAGTGTAGGAGGGTTCCCCTTTCTCCGCATCCTCGCCAGCATCTGTCATTTTCTGACTTGTTTATTTTAGCCATTCTGATTGGTGTGAGGTGATATCTCATTGTGGTTTTGATTTGTATTTCCCTGATGCCGAGTGATATGGAGCACTTTTTCATGTGTCTGTTGGCCATCTGGATGTCTTCTTTGCAGAAATGTCTGTTCATGTCCTCTGCCCATTTCTTGATTGGATTATTTGTTCTTTGGGTGTTGAGTTTGCTAAGTTCTTTATAGATTCTGGACACTAGTCCTTTATTTGATATGTCGTTTGCAAATATCTTCTCCCATTGTGTCAGTTGTCTTTTGATTTTGTTAACTGTTTCCTTTGCTGTGCAAAAGCTTTTGATCTGGATGAAATCCCAATAGTTCATTTTTGCCCTTGCTTCCCTTGCCTTTGGCGATGTTCCTAGGAAGATGTTGCTGCGGCTGAGGTCGAAAAGGTTGCTGCCTGTGTTCTCAAGGATTTTGATGGACTCCTTTCACACATTGAGGTCCTTCATCCACTTTGAGTCTATTTTTGTGTGTGGTGTAAGGAAATGGTCCAATTTCATTTTTCTGCATGTGGCCGTCCAATTTTCCCAGCACCATTTATTGAAGAGGCTATCTTTTTTCCATTGGACATTCTTTCCTGCTTTGTCGAAGATTAGTTGACTGTAGAGTTGAGGGTCATCACTACCTTCTAAACTGTAGATCTCAGATCCATCTTTGTCTTTTCTTCTTTGCTCCCACTAGATAATGTCAATCTGTGCATTTTTAGTTTGCTAGTTGCCAAGCCCTCCACTTTAACTTCTACTGACTCTGATGTTTGTCCCTTCTTCCCAATTACCTCTGCCATTTCCATATCAAGGTCTTGTTATTTCTTGCCAAGACTACTGTTGTAACCACTGCACATATACCACCCACAGAAGTAATTTTCCAGGAAGCTATGAAACTTGGATTTGGGGGCCCAAAATTTATTTGAGCCCCTTCTAAACCCTTACACCTGACGTCAAATGTGTAGTGTTGTATTCTTTTTCTTGAAGAGAACCCCTGTTTAAGCTTTAGGACCCCTAGAACATCAGATAAACTTTCCAAAGGCATGAGTGACTATACCACTCTGTGACTCTGTGGTTCTCCACTAGCACTCCCAAAGTGATAACATAATAAATCCATTCTCCTTTTTCTGATTGTAAAGCATTTCTTGGTTGGGCCCAAACCCTCCTTCCCACCTATATTTCTATTACTCCACTTAATGTGTATTATTCTCAAACCGAATTGCTACTAGACACCCATTGGATAACCAACTCCACTGTGCTTCTGTTTACATATTTTTCCTCTACCAAGAACATTCTTCCTTCCTCAACCTTATCTTTCTCCCCATCACATCCCCAAATTTATATTTTACCCAACACTAAGGTTCCAGATTAAGTACCATTACCCCAATGAAGTCCTTGCAGATGACTGCTGTCTAGATGCAAGCTCTCCCTCCTCTGAACCCCCATTTATTAGTATTTCTGAAATCAAATCATTACTTTATATCTTTCAGTATAAGCAAACAATGGCCCATGGGTCAAATCCAGGCTGCCACCTGTTCATAGTTTTATTGTAACACAGCAACACCCATTTCTTTATCTACTGTCCTGTGGCTGCTCTTGCACTACAACAGCAGAGCTGAATAGTTGCAACAGAGGCCCTCTGGCTGGCAAAGCCTAAAATATTTAATATCTGGCCCTTCACAGGGCCAAAATTTTCTAACCCTGTCCCAGGTTATTTCTGTAGTCATTTAACTTCTCTTGTAGACAATAGCATGAGCTACTTGAGGAAAGAATCATTGTCTCATTTTTACTGATATCCCCCTACAATGTCTAGCTCACTTTACTGAAAAAGCATTGAATAATGCTATACATTTTTTTCAAGCATCCTCACTGCTAAATGGTTTTAAATAAAATATTTTGGGTATTCAGATTTCAATCCCAATTAGCATTGGGAACTTAAAATATTTCAAATACACACATCCATTCAACACTATTCATCTTGTAAATTTCATCCAGAATATATATATATATGTATATATACATATATATATATATATATATATATATATATATATATATATTTACCTATATTCATCTTTTTTAACTTCTTAAAATTAAGGAGTTTTCTTATTAGATAATTAGGTAGACTAATTTATTATACCAATTTTTGTTTGTTATTTCTTGCATCCATGGTGAAGAGATTAGCATGTGCAATGATCCCTGGAATGTAAGAAGCAAGAGTAGGGACACGAAGAGAGTGGCTGGTACAATGGGAGGACATTGACTGATTTATGCACTAAGAAAATCACTCCTGATGGAAGGGTTTATAGGTATAAAAATCCTACATCAAAGGTATCTCACAATATAGACAATGAAATGCGATTCCTAGATAATTTATCAAGAAAGGCCTCAGTGCCCAGCTATAAGGAGAGTGGTTTGCTGACAGCCTTACTAACACAACATGAGTTGTCAATGTTGTCAACAAAAAGTTGTCACAAAAAGTCAGTGTGACCTTTGCCAAACAATAGGTGAAAAATGGCATTTCAGTTGTTTCCATATGCATTTTCCTTACCATGAATAAGAGTAAACATTTTTTCAAATGCTTATTTTTATATGTTTAAGAATGATGTTGTTTCTGCAAGGTGTCTCTTCTTATCCTTTGGCTGTTTTTCCATTGGGCTGTCTTCATCATATTGATTAATAAAAATTATTTTTCCCTTCTCTTAAAAACAGCTTTTTTGAGATATAATTCACATACCATTCATTCAAATTTAAGGGTATATTTCAATGGTTATCAGTGTATTAATAATATTGTGCAACCATCACCACAATCAATTTTAGAGTATTTTCATCCCCCCTCCACCAAACTCCGCATCTCTTAGACATCACACCCCAATTCTCTATCCACCACAGCTCTAGACAGCCAGTAATAAAAATTCTTTATGTTTTAGAGAAATTGACTATTTATCTACAATGTAGGTTGCAACTCATTTTCCTAGTTTGTCACTTGTATTTTGACTTTGTTCATGGTGGCTGTATTGGGAGGACTGATTTCTGTAGGTCTGGAAATTAGCCCAAACTGTTCTTGCTGAAGTACCTACACAGCACTGATGCCTAGGTCAAAGTATGAAATGAACTGATTAATAGCATTTCTTTGTAACTATTACTTTCTGGTAAGTTGGAGAGTAGTTTATGCCAGTTTGTTAGCATTGTTGATTAATGACACTGAGACTGAAGATTTATATCTAGCCTCATTAGGATGCCTAGAAATGCTCTGACATTCAGATTGGTTACATGGAAGTGACCAGCAAGGTAAAAGAAGCCCCATCTGAAACCCATTTTAGGCTCCCTAGTTCTGAGATATGTCTACACACGTCAGTGGTTACTGATCTGGTAGATTAAATGCATCCTGGTACAGCTCTCCAGAGTGTACCTGGAGTCGGTACCTGGCCTCTCCAGACCTCTTGCTGCCAAGCTACTCTTAGATATGGTACATATCCTTATTTTAATGCTGTTGCTATATTATATCATTTTCCAAAAATGAACTGTGGGTTTGAAAACACTGTCATCTGGGGTCTTGAGAGTCTTCTTTAGCAAACAAATCCTAAACACTACTGTCAGTGCAGTGACATTTATCATAGAAATTTTCTTTTAATTTTACATAGTCAAGACTGTCAACTTGCTTTACAGCTCTGTGATTTGTTGTCTATTGTTTTTATCTGGACTAATTTTTCAACAGATTGTTGATTTATTTAACCTTCATTCTTAGCTTAAAATTTCTTCATTTGTTGTAGAACTTTGTGTCTCAGACTCTTTTGAGTGTGAGCCTTGGTTCTTCATGTGTGTCTGTCTGTCTGTCTCTCTTTTTCTCTCTCCATTCCACATGAACTTATATTGATAATTCAAAGGATTTACCCCTGAGTGATTTGGGGAAATACAAAAAATCCAGTTCACTCTCCAAGTCAGTGGGAGACTTGTTCATCAGACTCATGGATTCTTGTTAGTCATAAACCCACAATAGTCTCTTTCTGTCTCACTTCCAGAGCAAGGGACATTAAACAGGAAGCCCCATATAGTCCCTATTTTCATGTTCATCCAAAGCTCAGCAAATCCACAGTGTGAACCTCAATCAAACTTTGATTTTTTTCTTTCCATTGAAATGTTCCTGTGTATTTTGAGCCCATTCCTGTCTTTTATACCTATAATTCTAACATGTTTGAAGCAAAATTTACAACTATATTTTGGCCAGAAATATATAATAATATGCAAATATTTTATATATTTCTCCTTCTATATGCTGAAAGGAAGAGAATGTTATATATTTTATATACATATTTTATTATCTGTTTAGCTATGGTACCAAGAAGGACTCTTTTAAAGCTTTTAAAACCATGACCAGGTGAACAAAGAGCACCCCTCAGAAGAATTTGATTAATATCCTCTAGTCTCTATCAGGACTCCAGCCAAAATTTCTGACATCGCCATATATTTTAATAATCCCAGCTACTCACTGGGCAATCTTTCCATGTAACAACAGATCACTGACCCACCACTCGGACTAAAGTTCTGAGTGTGATGTTTTGATTAAAAACTAAATTGCTAAGCATTGTGCAAGAAAAATCAGGCTACTATAATTATAAGTTTAAGTAGCTGAAAGCATCTGAGAGAACAGCCTCTGATCTCTTCTTTCATTGTTATAAACAAGAGGATTAAAGTCAAAAGACCATCCAGAGGTCTGATGTCTGAAAGAATGCAGGGATAAAGTACACTGTGAAGCAACTTTGTGATCCAACTGAGATCCTCTCTAAGAGTATTAAAGAGTAAAAAATAATTAATTAATTAATTAATTAATTAATTAAAGAGCAAAATCATTTGCACCTAGAGAAGGCTCTGAGCCTCAGCTAAATCACTAGAGAACTATTGTTCTCCCATAGTAATTAAGTGTGAAGACTGTATTCGCCAGAACGCCAGAATTCTTTTCCACAGGGAGCACTAGCTTTGTTTAGAAACAGTTCCTCAACAAGCCTGCCTAAGGTAGATGCTGTGACCCACAGGGAACCTGAGAATATACAGGAGTGACCTGGAAGAAATTCTTAGTTTTACCAGATGGAGAGGAGGAAAGGAAGAAGAAAAAAAAAAAAAAAAAAAACGAGAAGGGCATAACAAGTAATTCAGTAAAAGTCTTCAAAAATATATAAAGCCTTGATAATAATGACTTTTTTCCCCATGGAAGCAATGAAGGGATGGGCTTATACATCCAGGATGTCCTGAAACAAGAAAGAGTCCACATGGACAAGGGAGTACAGGAACTAAAAGAAACACAAGTCTAGTCCCAGATTCAGCAAATATTTTCTGTTAAGAGCCATAGAGTAAATATCTTGGACCTTGTGGGACATATAGTCTCTGTTGCAACTATTCAACCTTGCCAATATCACATGAAAGCAACTGTAGACCATATGTAAACAAATGTTCCAATAAAATTTTATTTATGGACACTGCAATTAGGATTTCACATAATTTTTCATGTGTCACAAAATATTCTTCTTTAATTTTTTGGTCAACCATTTAAAAATGTAAAAGTTATTCGTAATATATGAACCATATACAGACATAATATTTGGGCCATGAGCTATAATCTACCACCCGCTGGCATAAGATATAAAGTATAAGAAGGCAGTTAAATCATGGGAAGAACTTCAGACTGTCCCACGCAGTAGAAATCATGATAGTCTCTAAAGATAGGGTTGCACCTGCTGCCATATAGATAACTTCCATCAAAGCTCCAGGTAGTTCTATAATAAAGAGGTAGTGAACTCTAAGCAGCTTCTTAGTTACCTTAGCAGACCCTCCCTCTTGGCCTCTCTGCACCTCTTTCTACCCAGTCTAGATTTATGCAACACTTTTGTGCCTTATTTAAGCAAAACAAGTGTTGTTTTAGGACTAGGTAGGACATGGAGAAAAATTTCATAGAAGTGGAAAGAATAGGGGCGCCTGGCTGGCTCAGTGGGTTAAGTCTCTGCCTTCAGCTCTGATCATAATCTCGGGGTCCTGGGATTGAGTCTCATGTTGGGCTCTCTGCTCGGTGGGGAGCCTTCTGCCCCCACCCCTTCTCTGCCTTCCTCTCTGCCTGCTTGTGATCTGTCAAATACATAAATAAAATCTTAAAAAAAAGAAGAAGAAGAAGAAGAAGAAGTGGAAAGAATAACCAAATGACACAAATTTGGTTTTTCAGAAATCAAGAGGCAGTTAGATCTCAGGCATAGACTTTCAAAGACTTGAATTCATTATATAATTGAATTAGTGTCTTAGCTCAATGAAGATGAAAGTTTTTACTTTCTCTCACTCCTTTGAGCCGCACATTTCCTAAACTAGGAGGTAAATGAAGAATCAAGCAATTCAAGTTTCCACTGGGCTTAAAGACAGTGGGGGGAAATATCTGAGGTAGGAAATGAAATCTCATGTGTTCTTGATTCACTCCAAAGAAAAGCATTCAAAAATCAAAAGCTGCATGTTGAATTTGGATTAAGAGAACAGGGAGCGTGAGGGGAGAGAAAACAAGGAGATGAGGATGGGCAGGTAAGTATAACAAAAGAAATAAAGATTATAGGGTTGACTTCATTTCAGTTTCTAATTCACTAGTGTTTTTCTTCCCCTTGGCACTTAGAAAGTTGATTGTAGATCCAATGTAAAATTGCCTTACAGTTTTAAAACAGTGTAATGTTTAAAAATATTGCTGTTAAATTTCTTGGGATTCAAAGCCTTCTGGAAAATATGTAATTCACACTATCCAAATTTGACTATATAATGTACTAATGCACCCAACAGATCGGAGAATCTCTATACCTTTCCTTAAACTGCCCTCAGTTAAGGACTTAACAAAATGCTCAGGGAGGTTTTTCTCTGCCTCTGATGAATGAATAATGAATGCTCTCCCCTCCACTAGAAACATCAAGGCCACCTATTCTTTTCAGTCCCAAGATTCTCTAAGGGCATCCCCTTGAATCCAGTCTCATAGTTTTCAGTTTTTATCCAGGTCTTTACATTTTAAAACACATTTGGGATTACTTACAATAAAAACAGAGACAAAATAAGATCAAAGATGATTAAAATAGAACCAAAGACTGATACAAGCAAACCAGAAAATACCAAGAAGTTGTAGAATTGTTAATCAAAAACTGTGCTCAGTTTTGGGTGCAATTGTAAATGGGATTGACTCCTTAATTTCTCTTTCTTCTTTCTTGCTGTTGGTGTAGAGAAATGCAACTGATTTCTGTGCATTGATTTTATATCCTGACACTTTACTGAATTCCTGTACAAGTTCTAGCAGATTTGGAGTGGAGTCTTTTGGCTTTTCCACATATAGTATCATATCATCTGCGAAGAGTGATAATTTGACTTCTTCTTTGCCGATTTGGATGCCTTTAATTTCCTTTTGTTGTCTGATTGCTGAGGCTAGGACCTCTAGTACTATGTTGAATAGCAGTGGTGATAATGACATCCCTGCCGTGTTCCTGACCTTAGCAGAAAAGCTTTCAGTTTTTCTCCATTGAGAATGATATTTGCGGTGGGTTTTTCATAGATGGCTTTGATGATATTGAGGTATGTGCCCTCTATCCCTACACTTTGAAGAGTTTTGATCAGGAAGGGATGCTGTACTTTGTCAAATGCTTTTTCAGCATCTATTGAGAAATGGGCAGAGGACATGAACAGACATTTCTGCAAAGAAGACATCCAGATGGCCAACAGACACATGAAAAAGTGCTCCATATCACTCGGCATCAGGGAAATACAAATCAAAACCACAATGAGATATCACCTCACACCAGTCAGAATGGCTAAAATCAACAAGTCAGAAAATGACAGATGCTGGCGAGGATGCGGAGAAAGGGGAACCCTCCTACACTGTGGGTGGGAATGCAAGCTGGTGCAACCACTCTGGAAAACAGCATGGAGGTTCCTCAAAATGTTGAAAATAGAACTGCCCTATGACCCAGCAATTGCACTATTGGGTATTTACCCTAAAGATACAAACGTAGTGATCCAAAGGGGCACGTGCACCCGAATGTTTATAGCAGCAATGTCCACAATAGCCAAACTATGGAAGGAACCTAGATGTCCATCAACAGATGAATGGATCAAGAAGATGTGGTATATATACACAATGGAATACTATGCAGCCATCAAAAGAAATGAAATCTTGCCATTTGCAACAACATGGATGGAACTAGAGCGTATCACGCTTAGCGAAATAAGTCAAGCAGAGAAAGACAACTATCATATGATCTCCCTGATATGAGAAAGTGGTGATGCAACATGGGGGCTTAAGTGGGTAGGAGAAGAATAAATGAAACAAGATGGGATTGGGAGGGAGACAAACCATAAGTGACTCTTAATCTCACAAAACAAACTGAGGGTTGCTAGGGGGAGGGGGTTTGGGAGAAGGGGGTGGGATTATGGACATTGGGGAGGGTATGTGCTTTGGTGAGTGCTGTGAAGTGTGTAAACGTGGTGATTCACAGACCTGTACCCCTGGGGACAAAAATATATGTTTATAAAAAATAAAAAATTTAAAAAAAAATTGTGCTCAGAGTTTCTAACAGAGAAATAGGGGAACAGGTGATATTACTTTTCTTTTTTTTATGTTTAATTATTATTAGAAGAAAATACAGGGGTGCCTTTCTTGCTCGGCTTGTTAAGCATCTGCCTTCTGCTCAGGTCTTGAACCCAGCGTCCTGGGATCCAGTCCATGGCCAGCTCTCTGCTCAGCAAAGAGCATGCTTCTCCCTCTCCCTCAGTCCTCCTTCACCCTCTGCCCTCTCCTGAACACTGGTGCTCACCCAGCTTGCTCTCTGCCTCTCTCTCAAATAAATAAATTAAATATTTTTTAAAAAGAAAGATATCTTATGGTTTTGGGTGTAATTGTAAATGGGACTGACTCTTTAGCTTCTCTTTCTTCAGTCTCGCTGTTGATGTATAGAAATGCAACTAATTTCTGTGCATTGATTTTTTATCCTGACACTTTACTGAATTCCTGTATGATATCCATCAACAGATGAATGGATAAAGAAGATGTGGTCTATAGATACAATGGAATACTCTGCAGCCATCAAAAGAAACAAAATATTGCCATTTGCAATGTGTGGATGGAACTAGAGGGTATTATACTGAGCAAAATAAGTTAATTAGAGAAAGACAATTATCATATGATCTCTCTGATATGAGGAATTTGAGAGGAAGGTCAGGGGGTTGTAGGGGGAAGGGAAGGAAAAAATGAAACAAGATGATATTGGGAGGAAGACAAACAATAAGAGAGTCTTAATCTCATGAAACAAACTAAGGGTTGCTGAGGGGGGTCGGGAGAGGGTGGTGGGGTTACGGACATTGGGGAGGGTATGTGCTATGGTACTTCACTCCTGTGAAGTGTGTAAGCCTGATCATTCACAGACCTGTACCCCTGGGGCAAATGATACATTATATGTTAATAAAAAATAATTTTTAAAAAACAGCAACTTATTTCAAAGATTCAATGCTTTGTTTCACTCTTAAGTTTTGAAATGAATTTTATTAGTAAGAACATGCATTTATTTACCAAGATCTACATCTGTGCCTCCGTGTTAAGCAATAGAGAAACAGAGGTAAATAGAAAGTATTTCCTTCCCTCCACGTCCTTATAGTATAATGAAGGAAACAGATATTCAAATAAACTACTAATATTGATTAAGATTCCTAATGGAGCCATATACAAGATGCTGTAGTATACAAAGATAAGGCAACTAACTTTGTCTGTGGTTGGCTAGCAAAACTTCCTGGAGAGAGGGATATTTGAAAGATGAGCATTAAATTCATCAAAAGGATAAAAAGGAATGAGTATTTCAAACAGAAGGACGAGAAAACATGCAGATGTAAGGATTAATGGCTTCTTCAAACAAATGCAAAAAGAAATGCAAGGAAAATAAAGTCTTCTATAGAGTAGGGTATAGGGGTAGGGGGTAGTGAGGCCAAAAAAGGAACAAAACACAATTTATAGATTTATGAATTATGTCCACAATAAGAGATTTTTAAGAAATGCCCCAGGTGAGATTAAGAGTCACTTATGGTTTGTCTCCCTCCCAATCCCATCTTCTTTCATTTATTCTTCTCGTACCCACTTAAGCCCCCATGTTGCATCACCACTTCCTCATATCAGGGATATCATATGATAGTTGTCTTTCTCTGCTTGACTTATTTCGCTAAGCATGATACACTCTAGTTCCATCCATGTTGTCGCAAATGGCAAGATTTCATTTCTTTTGATGGCTGCATAGTATTCCATTGTGTATATATACCACATCTTCTTGATCCATTCATCTGTTGATGGACATCTAGGTTCTTTCCATAGTTTGGCTATTGTGGACATTGCTGCTATAAACATTCGGGTTGCTGGGGGGAGGGGGTTTGGGAGAAGGGGGTGGGATTATGGACATTGGGGAGGGTATGTGCTTTGGTGAGTGCTGTGAAGTGTGTAAACCTGGTGATTCACAGACCTGAACCCCTGGGGATAAAAATATATGTTTATAAAAAATTAAAAAATTATATAAAAAAAAAAGAAATGCCCCAGGTCTTTTACAAAAGTATATTACTTTCGAATCATCTAGAAGGTTTTAGAAGGGCACTTCTATAAGGAATCCTAGATGATATGTAACTTGAGCATTTAGCTCTTCAGACAGTTGACTGTGATCCATATACCCCTATCCTTCTTAGAGAAAGCGTTGGCTTCACCCTCACCATTAAAATGGGACTCAGAGGTGTCTGAGTGGCTCAGTGGGTTAAGCCTCTGCCTTCAGCTCAAGTGGTGATCTCAGGGTCCTGGGATCAAGCCCTGCATTAGGCTTTCTGTCTCGCCCTCCCTCTCTGCCTTCCTCTCTGCCTACTTGTGATCTCTATCCATCAAATAAATAAAATCTTTAAAATAAATAAATAAATAATAAAATGGGATTCAGCACTCCATAAAAAAATGATAAGAAATAGATTATATTGAAAAGTTATAAAGAGAAGAGGAGAGACTTATATTACTTACATACTTCCATAATTATCACAGAAATTTTAAATTCAGAAAACAATGGAATAAAATAAACTTTCAATTTTTTCCAGCCAACAAAAGCCTAGAAATGCTACATAAGATACAACCATCTCTGATTTGGGTATTTTTGTTGTTGTCGTTAAGTTCATGGGAAATAAAGGGAAATTCCCAGGTACTACAAAGGAAAAAGAAGCTAAATATTATGGTAGTAAGAGTTTTCTCTGATATTAGATTTTCCTGGAGGATTGGTGTAGATCTTGGTAATTAAATGCTTAAGTTTGCTCTGGCTTTTTTTGGTTTGGTTTAATCAACACTATTGATTAACAATTTATATACAATAAAATGTACCTATTTTAAGTGTACAGTTTTGAAAAATTATAACATAGATATGCCCTATAATTACAATGATTGAAACCCAATATTTCCATCACTCCAAAAGTTTCCTTGTGTCCATTTGTAGTCAAGCTTTCTGAACCCCCAGCCCCAGGTAAGCATTTGTCTGCTTTCTGCCACTGTAAATAAGATCCCCCAACTTTTTTTTTTTTTTTACAATTTCTTGTAATGGACTCATACACTATGCAACTGTTGGGGATAAAACTTCCTTCCTCATAAAGATTTTGTGAGTCATCCATGTCACTGCATATATCCGTAGTCCATTCCTTTTTACTGTGGAGAAATATTCCATTGTATGGATATACTGCAGTTCCTTTATGCATTCACCTGTTGATAGACATTTGGGTTTTCTCTAGTTTGGGGCTAATATGCATAAAACCAGTATGAACATTTATGTACAATTCCCCCAGTAAATACCTAGAAGTGGAATTGCTGGTGTCATATGTTCAACATTATAAGAAACTACCAAACTGTCTTTGAAAGAAGATTGTGCCATCTTACACTTCCAATAGCAGTGTATGCATGTTCCACATTCTTTCCAGCACTTAGTATTAGTAGTCCTTATTTTAGCCATTCTAGTAGGCATGCAAAGCAATCTTACTGTAACCTTAATTTGTATGTTTTTGTGCTAACAAATGGTGTTTAGCATCTTACAGGCACTTATTACATTCAAATATCTTCTTTGTAAGGTGTCTATGCAAATATTTTACCGATTTTTATTGAATTATTTAGCTTCTTATTATAAAGTTATAGAATTTATTGTATATTCTGGACAAAAATCCTGTGTGAGATATCTGTATTGTTAGTGGTTTGCATCTCCATTTTTATCAGTTCAGACTTTTAGATTAGGTTAAACTAAAGAAGCTCCTGCAATTGTCTGATGATCCATGGATTCCATGTTTCTAAAGTCTCAAGGAGACTAGAGTCAACTGAGATATTATATGTATGGAACAATAGATCTGAGATTGTCTTATTAATGTCCTACTAAGAACTAGACCCCTACGCTTCATCAGATTTTCTAGTACAGTGCTTCCCCACGCTTAACCGTATACAGAATCATCTAGAGATGTGTATAGCATACAGATTCTGATTCTAGTCTGAAATAGAGTTTCAAATTCTACCTTTCTAACAAGCTCCCAGATGATGTGGACTTTGTTTATCCAGAGGCCACACTTTAAGTAACAAGGCTCTAGTAAAGACAGAACAGTTTTTAAAACAACAAAAAAAGATAATTCATTCCCCAGTTTATACCTAAATGTCCCAGGACCAACCATAAAACAGTTGAGTCTGTCTTATCAGCAACATTATCAGCATGCATTCTAAACATCTCAACCCATTTCATGCCACAAACTGGTATTCATTAGAGAACAAAGTTGCCTCTGAAGTTGGTATGGTAGGAGAGGCAGGGGAGAACAGAAAGAAATGAGAAGGACCCATAGAATGTTCCATTCAAGTTGATTGCCAGATTAAATAAACAGTCAACTATACATATTTTTCAATCTCCAAATTAATATTTTCCATGACAATAAACTGGCCAACTTAGGATATAATATAAACACCACATTAAAAGTACCAGGGAGCCCAGAAAGGCTCTATTACATTAGCTCACATTTAAGAAGACTGATCACCCTAAATGCTTTCTAAAACAGGGTCATTTACTTATATATTTTAGTTTTAACTTTTGTAGTTTTCAACAACTTATTAGACACAAAGTTTCTGAGAACATTTTAAATGAAGATTGGAAATGCTTTTTGTGTGTCTGTGAACTAATACTTCAAGTCCTGAAAGAGATTTGTTACTACACATGTTTAAGTTAATGTTTGTTAAAGAAATTTCTCATGTCAAGAAAAAAAAATAAACACAATGGTTGAAAAGAATGAAATGACTAGGCAAGAATGTTTGATAACAGCTGGAATCAAAAGGTTCATCTTTAATGAACATCACTTGATAAATTCCTATTTATATTTTTTTAAGATTTATTTATTTATTTTAGAGAAACAGAGTATGCAAGAAAGCAAGCAAGTTAGAGGAGGGTCGGAGGGAGAGAATCTTCATGCAGACTCTCTGCTGAGTGTGGATTCTGATGCAGAACTCTACCCCAGACCCCAAGAGATCATGATGTCACCAAAACCAAAAGTCAGCCGCTTAACCAACTGAGCCAGCCAGATGCTCCTGATAAATTCCTATTAAATAAACTCAAATGGCTCAGAAAGTCATTTATGTCCGCTATTATTTTAACACTCAGCAAAGCAAAACTCTTTGTGTCTGTGCTTTGGAATCCACAACTAACTGACCAGACACATGAGCAATAGTCAAGCAATATATTTCTGACTGACTCATAAAAAAAGAGATGGGAATTATGTTGTGTTAGCTACCCCAAACTGGAATAAAGATTTTTTAGGAATAACTAAACAAACTCTTCTCAGTATTAAAATGTGTAAAATCTTAGCTTTGAGAAAGCAGTTTAGCCACATTAAGTCATTTATGAACAATTGATACCAAAGATTTTTGGGAACCCAGCCCCCGAAACTTATTTTCTGTCCTGTCAATTCCAGTATTGCCATTACCAGTAGAGACTGTCAGTTGTCTCACAAAATCCATTCTCCTACTCTTCCACAGTAATAGAGTTTAAGCAATAATTGCCCAGTTAATGGTGTATTGCCTGATCACCCTTAAATAGCCATATAATGCTTATCATCAACTTAACATGGGCAGAAGTAAGGTGTGCAACTTATGTTTCATTACTTATGAGAAAAGAATATTTTGCCCTAAACCTCCACTCCTCCCTGTCTGGTGGGCCTAAGATTTAGCTTGACTATATAGATTAAGAGAAAGCCCCAGAATGTAGAGAGCTCAAGTTAAAAGAAACCTGTGTCCTTAATTGACTGTGTAAGGCTGAGCTGTCCTCACATGGACTACTCCTCAAAACTCCTTTGCAATACTTGAATAAGCCACATTCTTCTGTAAACCACTATGATGTTCCACACTTCCCCATTTTATAACAGCTTTGCCTATATGTATCCTCTGCCACAGCCTTCTAAAGAAATTGTCAACAACTGAGTCTTACTAAATTAATCTGATAAAGCTATTTAAAATCTTCCTAGGAAAACTATACCAATCATACATGAGAACTGTTTGTGTGTCCAATAATAACATTGATGTACTTATGGGCAAAACTATTTTTAAAAGACTGGAGAAGTTAGCTGTTTATGTCACTGTTAAATCATCGTGCTTTAAGTAATAAGAGAAATATATTTAAAGGCAAAACATCTTCAAAGAAATTGAAGATAGCCATCTACACACTATCAGTCATTTTTATTTCCTGTTATCCAGAAAGAGATTATATGTGGTATAAAAAGAGGGAAATTATCTGTATATATTATCAATGCCAACTCTCTTTCCAAAATCAAAGTGAAAAGTGATTCATCCTACCCCTCCTGATATATTGCTCACTCACTGAAGAGCATATTATTGGCATATTTCATTAGGCAGTGTTTCCTAACATACTCTCCTTTTTCTATGGCCCCATGGATTAAGGGGAACAACTTTCATTATGAAATCAATCTCCACTTGAACACTGGATTTATCTATTCATTCATTTAGCACTAGGGATACAAGGATGGATATGGTTCTTTCACTACATTCAAAGAACTCTCAGCCCAGAGTAGGAGACAGACATCTGAAAAGATTATTACATACAGAATGAGATACGCAATGGAAGAGAAAAGCAAGTGCTTTAAGAGAAGCCAAAGGGGTAGCTTGTCCATTTATAAAGGTCAGGGATCTAGTCTGTCTTCTTCCACCATTGTACCTCAGTGTCCCTTCAATATATTCTGATCAAACTGAAGTGAATTTAATTTAGAACTAAGCTACCTCTACAGGACTGTAACCGTAAATGAGATGCTTCTTTAGGTCATAATTTCCTTGCCAGTAAAATGAAGAAACTAATATTTACCTCATAAGATTGTTTTGAGAAGTAAATGAAATAAAATATATGCAATACCCACACATAGTAAGGACTTAATATATTAAGTTTCCCTTACCTACTCTCTCCCTACCAACAATGTCTCTATTTTAACCTTCAAGTAATATTAATTTATATTAGATTTATTAACAATTATTCCACTTCCACTGATTTCAAGAAATGTTCTGCCATGTATTTCTAATTTCAGTCTATAAAACTCTTGTGAACAGTATGTTCTAATATTTTAATACCTTCTATAAGTAATATTATTTCCATACAATGGTCTAATTTTGTTTCATCAAGTGTCTTTTTTTAACACATGGTGATTTATTGCGAAATTCTGTTCACATGATTCAGACTATACTTTCATCAACTAAGTCCAGACACAAGGAAAACAGCTTTTCTTTACTGACATCTCAACCCACCAGCCCAAACTGCAGCACAAATTAGTCACCCACCATGAATGGAGACAATAACCTGAAAGAAATCAGATCTTGTACATGTACAAGTATTCTTTCATGGGTGAAATTCAAATGTGGAGCAGTAAATATGTAATCACAGAAACCAATATGAAAACTGATACAAAAATGGGAGTTCCAACCAGAACAAAAATGAAATTGTCCTGCAGAAAGGCCTCTACTAATAAAAACATACACAGGACACACACACATACACACACACACACACACAACATATATAAACATGTATGGAAGATAACTTCCTTTAAAGAACTCATAGAAATTATAAAATATAGAAGATATTCATGTTGGTATAAAATTCTGTTGCCAAAAAATACATAATAGATAATGTATTCATGATATATAATTGATAATGATTTGACAGAATAGCTTATGGAAAAACAACTCTTCCTCCAAGAATAACTAGAAAACTTGAATACAATACCAAAACAAAACCTTTTTAAAGGCTAGGAGAGCCACCAAGGCAATTTGAACTTGAGAAGCCAAGATGTCAGAAAAGTAATCCAGGAAAGCTGCTTTTACCTTCAAAGCATTTGCAAATAATTTGCATGGTATCAGAATTTGGAAAAAGAACTGTGAAAGTAGAACTTCTGAAAAAATCATCAGTGTAAAGAGACAAAAATAAAAACATGCCCCTAAGGCAGCCAATAATTGAGCAGTCAGTTCCTAACGGGAAAGAGAAGGGAGAGAAGTTGAACACATGATGGTATCCCACCCAAGCATTTGTTGGATGGTTAC
The DNA here is from genome assembly GCF_030435805.1 of Mustela lutreola. Classification (NCBI taxonomy): domain Eukaryota; kingdom Metazoa; phylum Chordata; class Mammalia; order Carnivora; family Mustelidae; genus Mustela; species Mustela lutreola. Next base: position 87,595,280 of record NC_081291.1, on the reverse strand, counting down.
CCTGCATGGGGCAAAAATCGAGAAGCTAAATATGGAGATTCTGAAAAGAAAATAAAAATGTTTGCCAGTCTCAACTGCTTAGGAAGAAAAATAAGAAATTAAGAACTGAAAAGTATGGGACCTAATAAACACCTCATCTGGACTCTCAACTAGAATCTTAAAATTACTATATCCCAGTGATAGAGACAAACAAATATTTGTCCTCCTTAGAAGGAGCACATCCTGAACCTGTGAGCAAAGTTCCTAAATGGATGAAATCTGTACCCATCCTATCTGCCTATCAGTCAAGAGTGAGAAGGTTCTTTGGATAATAATGGAAAATAACCAGGAATACCCAGAAATAAAAATGGAGGGGCATCTGGGTGGCTTAGTTGGTTAAGCATCCAACCCTTGGTTTTGCCTTGGGTCACGATCTTGTGAGATCAAGCCCCACCTTGGACCCTGACTGAAGATTCTGCTTGGGATTCTTTCCCTCTTCCTTTTCCTCCCACTGGGCCCTTCCCTGCGCACACACACACACATACACACTCACTCACTCACTTACTCTCTCTAAAATAAGTAAACAAATCTTTGAAAGAAATAAATAGACCCAAAGAGGAGCCATTTATTGGAGCTATCTAACACAGAGATTAAAGTAAATGCAATTAATATGTTTAAGAAAATAGATGACAAATGGAGAATATTAAAGAACTGGAATTTCTAAAAAATAATTAAATGGAACTCTCAACAACTGAAAAATGCAGTAATTTAAATTAAGAACTTGGTATCTATATTTAAAAGCAGAACAGGGGTGCCTGGGTGGCTAAGTTGGTTAAGCATCCAACTCTTGCTTTCAGCTCAGGCCATGATCTCATGGCTTGTAAGACTGAGCCCTGGGTAGAGAGCCCTGCATGGCTCCAAGCTCACCAGGGAGTCTAAGATTCTCTCCCTCTGCCTCTCTCTTCACTCATGCACGCATGCTCTCTCTTTCTCTCTCTCTCTCTCTAAATTTCAAAATCTTTAAAACATAAATTAATAAAATCAGGGCATTGAAGGAGTAGTGGCGCAGCTGTTTCCTCTGAAGCTGTGTTGATCAGTGACTTTGGTGAAGGCTAAGAAAGTTGAAACAAATTTGCAGATGATATACAACTTCTAAGATTTATAGGGGAGGAGTCAAGATGGCGGAGAAGTAGCAGGCTGAGACTACTTCAGCTAGCCGGAGATCAGCTAGATAGCTTATCTAAAGATTGCAACCACCTGAAAATCCATCGGCAGATCAAAGAGAAGAACAGCAATTCTGGAAACAGAAAAACAACCACTTTCTGAAAGATCAACAGGAAATCCAGCCGAGACCAAGTTCACCTACCAAGGAGTGCGGTTTCAATACCAAGGAGAGCAGCAGAATTCCAGAGGAGGAGAAAGCAAAGCACGGAACTCATGGCTTTTTCCCTGTGATTTTTTTTAGTCTTGCAGTTAATTTAATTTTTTTCTTTTTCATTTTTTGATTTTTTTCTCGCCTTCTGGTAATTTTTTTTTTAACTTTTACCTTTTTCTTTTTTAACGTTTTTTAACTAGTTTATCCAATATATATATTTTTTCTTTTTTATATTTTTCTTAATTGTTTTCTTTTTTTAATTCTTTTCTTTTCTTTTCTTTTTCTTTTTTCTTTTTTTTTTCTTTCTTCCTTTGTGAACCTCTTTTTATCCCCTTTCTCCCCCCTCACGATTTGGGATCTCTTCTAATTTGGTTAAAGCATATTTTCCTGGGGCTGTTGCCACACTTTTAGTATTTTACTTGCTCCTTCATATACTCTTATCTGGACAAAATGACAAGGCGGAAAAATTCAACACAAAAAAAAGAACAAGAGGCAGTACCGAAGGCTAGGGACCTAATCAATACAGACATTGGTAATATGTCAGATTTAGAGTTCAGAATGACAATTCTCAAGGTTCTAGCCGGGCTCGAAAAAGGCATGGAAGATATAAGAGAAACCCTCTCGAGAGATATAAAAGCCCTTTCTGGAGAAATAAAAGAACTAAAACCTAACCAAGTTGGAATCAAAAAAGCTATTAATGAGGTGCAATCAAAAATGGAGGCTCTCACTGCTAGGATAAATGAGGCAGAAGAAAGAATTAGTGATATAGAAGACCAAATGACAGAGAATAAAGAAGCTGAGCAAAAGAGGGACAAACAGCTACTGGACCACGAGGGGAGAATTCGAGAGATAAGTGACACCATAAGACGAAACAACATTAGAATAATTGGGATTCCAGAAGAAGAAGAAAGAGAGAGGGGAGCAGAAGGTACACTGGAGAGAATTATTGGGGAGAATTTCCCCAATATGGCAAAGGGAACGAGCATCAAAATTCAGGAGGTTGAGAGAATGCCCCTCAAAATCAATAAGAATAGGCCCACACCCCGTCACCTAATAGTAAAATTTACAAGTCTCAATGACAAAGAGAAAATCCTGAAGGCAGCCAGGGAAAAGAAGTCTGTAACATACGATGGTAAAAGTATTAGATTGGCAGCTGACTTATCCACAGAGACCTGGCAGGCCAGAAAGAGCTGGCATGATATTTTCAGAGCACTAAATGAGAAAAACATGCAGTCAAGAATACTATATCCAGCTAGGCTATCATTGAAAATAGAAGGAGAGATTAAAAGAACAAACAAAAACTGAAAGAATTTGCAAACACCAAACCAGCTCTACAGGAAAGCTTGAAAGGGGTCCTCTAAGCAAAGAGAGAGCCTACAAGTGGTAGATTAGAAAGGAACAGAGACCATATACAGTAACAGTCACCTTACAAGCTATACAATGGCACTAAATTCATATCTCTCAATAGTTACCCTGAATGTTAATGGGCTAAATGCCCCTGTCAAAAGACACAGGGTATCAGAATGGATAAAAAAACAAAACCCATCTATATGTTGCCTCCAAGAAACTCATTTTAAGCCCGAAGACACCTCCAGATTTAAAGTGAGGGGGTGGAAAAGAATTTACCATGCTAATGGACATCAGAAGAAAGCAGGAGTGGCAATCCTTATATCAGATCAATTAGATTTTAAGCCAAAGACTATAATAAGAGATGAGGAAGGACACTATATCATACTCAAAGGGTCTGTCCAACAAGAAGATTTAACAATTTTAAATATCTATGCCCCTAACATGGGAGCAGCCAACTATATAAACCAATTAGTAACAAAATCAAAGAAACACATCAACAATAATTAAATAATAGTAGGGGACTTTAACACTCCCCTCACTGAAATGGACAGATCATCCAAGCAAAAGATCAGCAAGGAAATAAAGGCCTTAAACGACACACTGGAACAGATGGACATCACAGATATATTCAGAACATTTCATCCCAAAGCAACAGAATACACATTCTTCTCTAGTGCACATGGAACATTCTCCAGAATAGATCATATCCTCAGTCCTAAATCAGAACTCAACCTGTATCAAAAGATTGGGATCATTCCCTGCATATTTTCAGACCACAATGCTCTAAAGCTAGAACTCAACCACAAAAGGAAGTTTGGAAAGAACCCAAATACATGGAGACTAAACAGCATCCTTCTAAAGAATGAATGGGTCAGCCAGGAAATTAAAGAAGAATTGAAAAAAATCATAGAAACAAATGATAATGAAAATACAACGGTTCAAAATCTGTGGGACATAGCAAAGGCAGTCCTGAGAGGAAAATATATAGCGGTACAAGCCTTTCTCAAGAAACAAGAAAGGTCTCAGGTACACAACCTAACCCTACACCTAAAGGAGCTGGAGAAAGAACAAGAAAGAAACCCTAAGCCCAGCAGGAGAAGAGAAATCATAAAGATCAGAGCAGAAATCAATGAAATAGAAACCAAAAAAACAATAGAACAAATCAACGAAACTAGGAGCTGGTTCTTTGAAAGAATTAATAAAATTTATAAACCCCTGGCCCGACTTATCAAAAAGAAAAGAGGACCCAAATAAATAAAATCATGAATGAAAGAGGAGAGATCACAACGAACACCAAAGAAATACAAACTATTATAAGAACATACTATGAGCAACTCTACGCCAATAAATTTGACAATCTGGAAGAAATGGATGCATTCCTAGAAACATATAAACTACCACAACGGAACCAGGAAGAAGTAGAAAGCCTGAACAGACCCATAACCAGTAAGGAGATTGAAACAGTCATTAAAAATCTCCAAACAAACAAAAGCCCAGGGCCAGACGGCTTCCCGGGGGAATTCTACCAAACATTAAAGAAGAACTAATTCCTATTCTCCTGAAACTGTTCCAAAAATAGAAATGGAAGGAAAACTTCCAAACTCATTGTATGAGGCCAGCATCACCTTGATCCCCAAACCAGACAAGGATCCCATCAAAAAAGAGAACTACAGACCAATATCCTTGATGAACACAGATGAGAAAATACTAAACAAAATACTAGCCAATAGGATTCAACAGTACATTAAAAGGATTATTCACCACGACCAAGTGGGATTTATTCCAGGGCTGCAACGTTGGTTCAACATCTGCAAATCAGTCAATGTGATACAACACATCAATAAAAGAAAGAACAAGAACCATATGATACTCTCAATAGATGCTGAAAAAGCATTTGACAAAGTACAGCATCCCTTCCTGATCAAAACTCTTCAAAGTGTAGGGATAGAGGGCACATACCTCAATATCATCAAAGCCATCTATGAAAAACCCACCGCAAATATCATTCTCAATGGAGAAAAACTGAAAGCTTTTCTGCTTAGGTCAGGAACACGGCAGGGATGTCCATTATCACCACTGCTATTCAACATAGTACTAGAGGTCCTAGCCTCGGCAATCAGACAACGAAAGGAAATTAAAGGCATCTAAATCGGCAAAGAAGAAGTCAAATTATCACTCTTCGCAGATGATATGACTCCACTCCAAAACTGCTAGAACTTATACAGGAATTCAGTAAAGTGCCAGGATATAAAATCAATGCACAGAAATCAGTTACATTTCTCTACACCAACAGCAAGACAGAAGAAAGTGAAATTAAGGAGTCCATCCCATTTACAATTGCACCCAAAACCATAAGATACCTAGGAATAAACCTAACCAAAGAGGCACAGAATCTATACTCAGGAAACTATAAAGTATTCATGAAAGAAATTGAGGAAGACACAAAGAAATGGAAAAATGTTCCATGCTCCTGGATTGGAAGAATAAATATTGTGAAAATGTCTATGCTACCTAAAGCAATCTACACATTTAATGCAATTCCTATCAAAGTACCATCCATCTTTTTCAAAGAAATGGAACAAATAATTCTAAAATTTATATGGAACCAGAAAAGACCTCGAATAGCCAAAGGGATATTGAAAAAGAAAGCAATGTTGGTGGCATCACAATTCCAGACTTCAAGCTCTATTACAAAGCTGTCATCATCAAGACAGCATGGTACTGGCACAAAAACAGACACATAGATCAATGGAACAGAATAGAGAGCCCAGAAATAGACCCTCAACTCTACAGTCAACTAATCTTCGACAAAGCAGGAAAGAATGTCCAATGGAAAAAAGACAGCCCTTCAATAAATGGTGCTGGGAAAATTGGACAGCCACATGCAGAAAAATGAAATTGGACCATTTCCTTACACCACACACAAAAATAGACTCAAAATGGATGAAGGACCTCAATGTGTGAAAGGAATCCATCAAAATCCTTGAGGAGAACACAGGCAGCAACCTCTTCGACCTCAGCTGCAGCAACATCTTCCTAGGAACAATGCCAAAGGTAAGGGAAGCAAGGGCAAAAATGAACTATTGGGATTTCATCAAGATCAAAAGCTTTTGTACAGCAAAGGAAACAGTTAACAAAATCAAAAGACAACTGACACAATGGGAGAAGATATTTGCAAACGACATATCAGATAAAGGATTAGTGTCCAGAATCTATAAAGAACTTAACAAACTCAACACCCAAAGAACAAATAATCCAATCAAGAAATGGGCAGAAGACATGAACAGACATTTCTGCAAAGAAGACATCCAGACGGCCAACAGACACATGAAAAAGTGCTCCATATCACTCGGCATCAGGGAAATACAAATCAAAACCACAATGCGATATCACCTCACACCAGTCAGAATGGCTAAAATCAACAAGTCAGGAAATGACAGATGCTGGCGAGGATGCCGAGAAAGGGGAACCCTCCTCCACTGTTGGTGGGAATGCAAGCTGGTGCAGCCACTCTGGAAAACAGCATGGAGGTTCCTCAAAATGTTGAAAATAGAACTGCCCTACGACCCAGCAATTGCACTATTGGGTATTTACCCTAAAGATACAAACGAAGTGATCCAAAGGGGCACGTGCACCGGAATGTTTATAGCAGCAATGTCCACAATAGCCAAACTATGGAAAGAACCTAGATGTCCATCAACAGATGAATGGATCAAGAAGATGTGGTATATATACACAATGGAATACTATGCAGCCATCAAAAGAAAAGGGAAAACTGCACAGCCATACTAGGCTGGCAATATGGGTAGCCAGTTGAATTTCAATTTACCATGGTAAATATATGCATGCCCTACCAATTGAATTTTGCCATTTGCAATGACATGGAGGGAGCTAGAGAATGTAATGCTAAGCAAAATCAGTCAGCCAGAAAAAGACAAATAGTATATGAGTTCATTCATTAAGGAGTGCAGTTGTTGTGATAAGCACCTGGTGATGTATGGAAGTGTGGAACCACTATATTGTACACCTAAAACTAATATTATACTGTATATTAACCAACTTTGATTTAAATTTAAAAAAAAAAATCTTGTGATTATTTCCTAGCTTCCAGTCTTTTTGCTCTTTCAAAGATAATATTTTATCTCACTTTTTTCTGGTTGCTTTTATCCAAAGTTTTTATATTGTGGGAAATTTCAAGCAACTACAGAATTTTACAGAATATTATAATGAACTCCATTTCTCCATCATTCAGGTTTGATAATTATTAACTTATGTCTAATCTTCTTTAATCTCTAGTTGCACCAAATTTTTCTTCATATTTTGAGTCAATGTCAAAATATCAACTTAGGATTCCAGGGTGGCTCAGTGGGTTAAAGCCTTTGCCTTCAGCTCAGGTCATGATCCCAGGGTCCTGGGATCGAGCCCTGCATCAGGCTCTCTGCTCAGCAGGGAGATTGCTTCCTCCTCTCTCTCTCTCTGTCTGTCTCCCTGCCTACTTGTGGTCTCTGTCTGTCAAATAAATTTAAAAAAAAAAAAGAAAGAAAATAAACTTATCAGCTACTCATTTATTTTGTATATATTTTAGTATTGTACCTCTAAAGCTGAGTTTATTTAAAAACACATAACCACAACACCATTAGTATGCCTAAAAATAATAGTTCCTTAGTATGATCAAACAAATATTTAAAATTATTTGGAAAATACAGATAATAGGTATATATATATGTATATATATGTATATCTACCTATATATACATATAGATATACATATATATACATATATATAGGTAGATATATACATATAGATATACATATATACCTATATCTATAGATAGATATCTATAGATATAAATATACACATACATTCTTAACATCTATTTAACATATGTGAGCATATGTGAACATGTGTGTATGTTTAACATTATTTAGTTTGACATTCTTTTGGTTTGAATCAGGAATCAAGTAAGATTTATTGTTGGGATTGGTTGATATATTTTTCAAGTTTTTTAATATATATTTTCCTCTCTTTCTCTCTCTCCATTCTCTCCTTCCTTATTTATTTCTTTCATCTTGTGCAGTTTGTTTATTAAAGAAATGGGATCTTGTGTGTGTGTGTGTGTGTGTGTGTGTGTGTGTAGTTTTTTTACAGTCTGTACTTTGCTAAATGGATCCCTGTAGTTCTTTTCTTTTCTTTCTTTTTTTTTAAAAAAGTATTTATCAAACAACTATTTAAAATTATTTGGAAAATACAGATAATAGGTATATATATGTATATCTATATGTATATATAGGTAGATATACCTATATATACATATATATATGTAGGTAGATATACATATAGATAGGTAGATATATACATATAGATATACATATATACCTATATCTATAGATAGATATCTATAGATATAAATATACACATACGAGAGAGAGAGAGAGAGAGTGCACAAGCAGGGGGAATGGCAGGCAGTAGGAGAAGCAGGCTCCCCACTGATCAGGGAGCCTAATGCACGACTCAATCCCAGGACCCTGGGATCATGGCCTGAGCCAAAGGCAGATGCTTAACTGACTGAGGCATACAGGAATCCCTATCCCTGTGGTTTCTTTAACATTTCCAGTTATTTGTGTTTACTGTAATATGGTGGCTGGATGTAGACTTGGGATTTATGTTTTTGGGCAAGAATACTCCATGGGTGTAGTTAAATTCTTTCATTAGAAGTTACATGATGTATGGTGGTCTCTTTGTGATGTTAGCAGCCATTGGTGTTGAATGTGTAGAGAGTGTATAATTTTTTTTATTATTTTTTAAAAGGTTTTATTTATTTATTTGAGAGAGAGAATGGGGGAGAGGGAGCAAGAGAGGGTAGAAGTCAGTGGGAGAATCAGATTCCCTGCTGAGCAGGGAGCCCGATGGGGGACTCAATCTGGGGACTCCAGGATCATGACCTAAGCTGGAGGCAGTTGCTTAACCAACTGAGCCACCCAGGCACCCCTAGAGAGCATATAATTAATTAGAGTTTGCCAAAATGTGAAATTCTATCATTTTTTATTTTTTTATTTGGTATTCTATCTACTATATGATAACCCAGTGATACAGTTTATATAGTTAATGCAGATAAATGCTGGATTCTTTCCCTTTACTTACCAGTTTTCAAAATAATTTAGTGTTGTTCTCATTTCTTTGAATGATAGTTACTTTTTTTCTTTTTTTTTTTTTAATAATTTTTTATTTTTTATAAACATATATTTTTATCCCCAGGGGTACAGGTCTGTGAATCACCACGTTTACACACTTCACAGCACTCACCAAAGCACATACCCTCCCCAATGTCATAATCCCACCCCCTTCTCCCAAACCCCCTCCCCCCAGCAACCCTCAGTTTGTTTTGTGAGATTAAGAGTCACTTATGGTTTGTCTCCCTCCCAATCCCATCTTGTTTCATTGATTCTTCTCCTACCCACTTAAGCCCTCATGTTGCATCACCACTTCCTCAAATCAAAATCCTAGAGTAGAGTGCAGACAGAAACCACTGTGACCTCAGCTGCAGCAATTTCTTGCTAGACAATTTTTCAAAAACTAGAGAAACAAAAGCAAAAATGAACGATTGGGACCACATCAAAATAAAAAGCTTTTAAACAGCAAAGAAAACATTAACAAAACTAGAAGGCAGCCTACAGAATGGGAGGAGATATTTGCAAATGACATATCAGATAAAGGGCTACTGTCCAAAATCTATAAAGAACTTACCAAACTCAACACCCAAAAACAAAAAGTCCAGTTAGGAAATAGGCAGAAGACATGAACAAACATTTCTATGAGGAAGACTTATAAATGGCAACAAACGCATGAAAAAGTGCTCAACATCACTTGGCATCAACGAAACAAAAATCAAAACCACAATGAGATACCATCTCAGACCAGTCAGAATGACTAAAATTAACAGCCCAGGAAACAACAGATGTTGACAAGAATGCAAAGAAAAGGGAATCCTCTTACACTGTAGGTAGGAATGCAAGCTTGTGCAGCCACTCTGTAAAACAGTATGGAGGTTCCTCAAAAAAGTTAAAAATAGAGCAACCTATGACCCAGCAATTGCACTATTAGGTATTCATCCAAAAAATACAAACATAGTAATTGAAAGGGGAATGTGTACCTGAATGTTTATAGCAGCAATGACCACAACAGCCAAACTGTGTAAGATGTCCATCAACAAATGAATGGATAAAGAAGAAGTGGTATATATACACAATGGAATATTACTTAGCCATCAAAAAGAATGAAATTTTATTATTGCAATGACATAGGTACAACTAGAGGGTGCTATGCTAAGCAAAATACGTCAGTCAGAGAAAGACAAATACTATATGATTTTATTTCATTCATATATGGAATTTAAGAAACAAAACAAATGAACACAGGGGAAGGGAAGTAAAAATAAAATAGGATAAAAACTAACAGGGAGGAAAACCATAATTGACCCTGAATTTTAAGAAACAAACTGAAGATTTCTGGAGGAAAGATGGATGGGGGAAGGGATACCTGGGTGACAGGCATTAAGGAGGTCCCTTGAAGTAATGAATACTAGGTGCTAACATTCAATAAATGAATGACTAAATTCTACCTCTGAAACTAATTTTAAAAAGCATTAAAAATATAGCCTATACAAATGAAACAAGAGAGCAGCAGAATTCCAGAGGAGGAGAAAGCAAAGCACTGAACTCATGGCTTTCTCCCTGTGATTCATTTGTCTTGCAGTTAATTTAATATTTTTTTCAATTTTTTTTCTTCTGCTGCTAATTTTTTTTAACTTTTACCCTTTTCTTTTTTAACGTTTTTTAACTAGTTTATCTAATATATATTTTTTAATTCTTTTTTAAATTTTTTTCTTTATTCGTTTTCTTTTTTTAATTGTTTCATTTTTTTTTTCTAAACCTCTTTTTATCCCCTTTATCCCCCCCCCCCCACGATTTGGGGTCTCTTCTGATTTGGTTAAAGCGTATTTTCCTGGGGTCTTTGCCACCCTTTTAGTATTTTACTTGCTCCTTCATATACTCTTATCTGGACAAAATGACAAGGCAGAAAATTCACCGCAAAAAAAAAAGAACAAGAGACAGTACCGAAGGCTAGGGACCTTATCAATACAGACATTGGTAATATGTCAGATCTAGAGTTCAGAATGAAAATTCTCAAGGTTCTAGCCGGGCTCGAAAAAGGCATGGAAGATATTAGAGAAACCCTCTCGAGAGATATAAAAGCCCTTTCTGGAGAAAAGAACTAAAATCTAACCAAGTTGAAATCAAAAAAGCTATTAATGAGGTGCAATCAAAAATGGAGACTCTCACCACTTGGATAAATGAGGCAAAAGAAAGAATTAGCAATATAGAAGACCAAATGACAGAGAAGAAAGAAGCTGAGCAAAAGGGGGATATACAGCTACTGAACCAGGAGGGGAGAATTCGAGAGATAAGTGACACCATTAGACAAAACAACATTAGAATAATTGGGATTCCAGAAGAAGAAGAAAGAGAGAGGGGAGCAGAAGGTATATTGGAGAGAATTATTGGAGAGAATTTCCCTAAGATGGCAAAGGGAACAAGCATCAAAATCCAGGAGGTGCAGAGAACCCCCCTCAAAATCAACAAGAATAGGTCCACACCCCATCACCTAATAGTAAAATTTACAAGTGTTAGTGACAAAGAGAAAATCCTGAAAGTAGCCCGGGAAAAGAAATCTGTAACATACAATGGTAAAAATATTAGATTGGCAGCAGACTTATCCACAGTGACATTGCAGGCCAGAAAGAACTGGCATGATATATTCAGAGCACTAAATGAGAAAAACATGCAGCCAAGAATACTATATCCAGCTAGGCTATCATTGAAAATAGAAGGAGACATAAAAAGCGTCCAGGACAAACAAAAACTGAAATAATTTGCAAACACCAAACCAGTTCTACAGGAAATATTGAAAGGGATCCTCTAAGCAAATAGAGCCTAAAAGTAGTAGATCAGAAAGGAACAGAGCCAATATACAAAAACAGTCACCTTACAGGCAATACAATGGCACTAAATTCATATCTCTCAAGTTATCCTGAATGTTAATGGGCTAAACGCCCCCAATCAAAAGACATAGGGTATCAGAATGGATAAAAATACAAAACCCATCTATATGTTGCTACAAGAAACTCATTTCAGACCCGAAGACACATCCAGATTTAAAGTGAGGGGGTGGAAATCAAATTACCATGTTAATGAACATCAGAAGAAAGCAGGGGTGGCAATCCTTATATCAGATCAATTCAATTTTAAGCCAAAGACTATAATAAGAGATGAGGTAGGACACTATATCATACTCAAAGGATTTGTCCAACAAGAAGATCTAACAATTTTAAATATCTATGCCCCTAACATGGGAGCAGCCAACTATATAAACCAATTAATAACAAAATCAAAGAAACACATCAACAATAATACAATAATAGTAGGGGACTTTAACACTCCCCTCACTGGAATGGACAGATCATCCAAGCAAAAGATCAACAAGGAAATAAAGGCCTTAAATGACACACTGGACCAGATGGACATCACATATATATTCAGAACATTTCATCCCAAAGCAACAGAATACATATTCTTCTCTAGTGCACATGGAACATTCTCCAGAATAGATCACACCCTGGATCCTAAATCAGGTCTCAACCAGTATCAAAAGATTGGGATCATTCCCTGCATATTTTCAGACCACAATGCTCTAAAGCTAGAACTCAATCACAAGAGGAAATTTGGAAAGAACCCAAATACATGGAGACTAAACAGCATCCTTCTAAAGAATGAATGGGTCAGCCAGGAAATTAAAGAAGAATTGAAAAAAATCATGGAAACAAATGACAATGAAAACACAATGGTTCAAAATCTGTGGGACATAGCAAAGGCAGTCCTGAGAGGAAAATATATAGCAGTAAATGCCTTTCCCAAGAAACAAAAAAGGTCTCAAGTACGCAGCCTAACCCTACACCTAAAGGAGCTGGAGAAAGAACAAGAAAGAAACCCTAAACCCAGCAGGAGAAGAGAAATCATAAAGATCAAAGCAGCAATCAATGAAATAGAAACAAAACAACAACAACAAAAAAAAAAATAGAACAAATCAATGAAACTAGGAGCTGCTTCTTTGAAAGAATTAATAAGATTGATAAACCCTTGACCAGACTTATCAAAAAGAAAAGGGAAAAGACCCAAATAAATAAAATCATGAATGAAAGAGGAGAGATTACAACCAACACCAAAGAAATACAAACAATTATAAGAACATATTATGAGCAACTCTATACAAACAAATTTGACAATCTGGCAGAACTGGATGCATTTCTAGAGACATATAAACTACCACACCTGAACCAGGAAGAAGTAGAAAGCCTGAACAGACCCATAACCAGTAAGGAGATTAAAACAGTCATTAAAAATCTCCAAACAAACAAAAGCCCAGGGCCAGACAGCTTCCCAGGGGAATTCTACCAAACATTTAAAGAAGAACTAATTCCTATTCTCCTGAAACTGTTTCAAAAAATAGAAATGGAAGGAAAACTTCCAAACTCATTTTATGAGGCCAGCATCACCTTGATCCCCAAACCAGACAAGGATCCCATCAAAAAAGAGAACTACAGACCAATATCCTTGATGAACACAGATGCGAAAATTCTCACCAAAATAATAGCCAATAGGATTCAACAGTACATTAAAAAGATTATTCACCACGACCAAGTGGGATTTATTCCAGGGCTGCAATGTTGGTTCAACATCTGCAAATCAATCAATGTGATACAATACATTAATAAAAGAAAGAACAAGAACAATATGATTCTCTCAGTAGATGCTGAAAAAAGCATTTGACAAAGTACAGCATCCCTTCCTGATCAAAACTCTTCAAAGTGTAGGGATAGAGGGCACATACCTCAATATTATCAAAGCCATCTATGAAAAACCCACCACAAATATCATTCTCCATGGAGAAAAACTGAAAGCTTTTCCGCTAAGGTCAGGAACATGGCAGGGATGTCCATTATCACCACTGCTATTCAACATAGTACTAGAAATCCTAGCCTCAGCAATCAGACAACAAAAGGAAATTAAAGGCATCCAAATCAGCAAAGAAGAAGTCAAACTATCACTCTTCGCAGATGGTACTCCAAAACTGCTAGAACTTATACAGGAATTCAGTAAAGTGTCAGGATATAAAATCAATGCATAGAAATCAGTTGCATTTCTCTACACCAACAACAAAACAGAATAAAGAGAAATTAAGGAATCAATCCCATTTACAGTTGCACCCAAAACTATAAGATACCTAGGAATAAACCTAACCAAAGAGGCTAAGAATCTGTACTCAGAAAACTATAAAGTACTCATGAAAGAAATTGAGGAAGACACAAAGAATGGAAAAATGTTCCATGCTCCTGGATTGGAACAATAAATATTGTGAAAATGTCTATACTACCTAAAGCAATCTACATATTTAATGCAATTCCTATCAAAATACCATCCATTTTTTTCAAAGAAATGGAACAAATAACCCTAAAATTTATATGGACCCAGAAAAGACCTCGAATAGCCAAAGGAATATTGAAAAAGAAAGCCAAAGTTGGTGGCGTCACAATTCCAGACTTCAAGCTCTATTACAAAGCTGTCGTCATCAAGACAGCAGGGTACTGGCACAAAAACAGACACATAGATCAATGGAACAGAATAGAGAGCCCAGAAATAGACCCTCAACTCTATGGTCAACTAATCTTCAACAAAGCAGGAAAGAATGTCCAATGGAAAAAAGACAGCTTCTTCAATAAATGGTGTTGGGAAAATTGGACAACCACATGCAAAAAAATGAAATTGGAGCATTTCTTACACCACACACGAAAATAGACTCAAAATGGATAAAGGACCTCAATGTGAGAAAGGGATCCATCAAAATCCTTGAGGAGAACACAGGCAGCAACCTCTTCGACCTCAGCAGCAGCAACATCTTCCTAGGAACATCGCCAAAGGCAAGGGAAGCAAGGACAAAAATAAACTATTGGGATTTCATCAAGATCAAAAGTTTTTGCACAGCAAAGGAAACAGTTAACAAAACCAAAAGACAACTGACAGAATGGGAGAAGATATTTGCAAACGACATACCAGATAAAGGGCTGGTGTCCAAGATCTATAAAGAACTTAGCGAACTCAACACCCAAAGAACAAATAATCCAATCAAGAAATGGGTAGAGGACATGAACAAACATTTCTGCAAAGAAGACATCCAGATGGCCAACAGACACATGAAAAGTGCTCCACATCACTCGGCATCAGGGAAATACAAATCAAAACCACAATGAGATATCACCTCACACCAGTCAGAATGGCTAAAATTAACAAGTCAGGAAATGACAGATGCTGGCAAGGATGTGGAGAAAGGGGAACCCTCCTACACTGTTGGTGGGAATGCAGGCTGGTGCAACCACTCTGGAAAACAGCATGGAGGTTCCTCAAAATGTTGAAAATAGAACTACCCTATGACCCAGCAATTGCACTACTGGGTATTTACCCTAAAGATACAAACATAGTGATCCAAAGGGGCATGTGCCCCCGAATGTTTATAGCAGCAATGTCTACAATAGCCAAACTATGGAAAAAACCTAAATGTCCATGAACAGATGAATGGATAAAGAAGATGTGGTATATGTACACAATGGAATACTATGCAGCCATCAAAAGAAATGAAATCTTGCCATTTGCAATGACTTGGATGGAACTATAGGGTATCATGCTTAGCAAAGTAAGTCAATAGGAGAAAGAAAACTATCATATGATCTCCCTGATATGAGGAACTGGAGATGCAACATGGGGATTAAGGGGGTAGGAGAAGAATGAATGAAACAAGATGGGATTGGGAGGGAGACAAACCATAAGTGATTCTTAATCTCACAAAACAAACTGAGGGTTGCTGGGGGGAGGGGGTTTGGGAGAGGGAGGGTGGGGTGATGGACATGGGGGAGGGTATGTGCTGTGAAGTATGTAAACCTGGCGATTCACAGCCCTGTACCCTGGGGATAAAAATACATTATATGTTTATAAAAAATAAATAACATTTTAAAAAAATGAAACAAGATGGGGTCAGGAGGGAGACAAACCATTAGAGACTCTTAATCTCACAAAACAAACTGAGGGCTGCTGGGGAGAGGGGAGTATGGAGAGAGTTGTTGGGTTATGGATATTGAGGAGGGTATGTGATATAGTAAATGCTGTTAAGTGTGTAAGCCTGATGATTCACAGACCTGAAACCCTGGGGCTAATAATACATTATATGTTACATTTATATTACATAATTACATTTACACTGTATTACATAAATTACATTTACATTACACAATACATTATATGTCAATAAAAATAATTTAAAATTGTAAAAAAAAAAAAAGTAGCTTATACCTATAAAAGAAATTAAATCTATAAATAAATACAGTCCCACGAAGAAATCTCCAGGCCAAGATATCTTCACTGGTAAATTTTGTAGAATAGTTAAGAAAGAAATAGTAATAATTTTACAAAAACTCACCTACACCCTAAGAAAAAAGAGGTCTATTTCTTTTAAGTCAGCATAACCTTAATACCAAAACCTGGCAGAATTCTAACTGAAAGAATTATAAAATAATAAATTTATGACATTTAAAGCCACTAAATCTGGGGTACCTGGGAGTCTCAGTTGGTTAAGCATTCAACTCTTGATCTCACCCCAGGTCTTGATTTCAGGGTCATTAGTTCAGGCCTCCACATTGGCAGTGGAGCCTATGAAAATAAAATAAAAGCCTAGGGGTTATAAAAGACAAATTGAGGAAATTCCAAACATCATACTGTGATAACAATGACAGAAATCAAATACAACACATTAATGATAAAACTCTTAACAAATTGGGCATAGAAATGAAATTCTTAATCTGAGAAAGAATATCCACAAAAACCTTATGACAATTCACATATTTAATGATGAGATTTAAAAGCTTTCTTTCCTAGATTGGGAATGAGATGAGGATGTCTTCTAGCATTATTTTTATTCAACATTGTGTAAGAGTCCTTATCCATAATACAAGGTAAGGAAAAATATTCAAAATGCAATGAAAAAAATTATTCCCCCATAAAGTGATCATGTTCACAAAAAAAAAAGCAAAACAATACATGTCCAAAAAATTTATGTCCAAAAGCAAAATACATGTCCAGCACCCTAGAATCTACTTTGCATATTGTTAATGTGTTTTCATCTTTTAATAATTCAAGATGAAAACACATTAACAATATGCAAAGTAGATTCTAGGGTGCTGGACATGTATTTTACTTTGATCTGGGTGTGAGTGCATTCATTTTGCAAAGATTCACCAAGCCATTCCATTATGATTTTTTAAATAACTTTATATATATATGTTCATACTTCAGTAGAAAGATTATTGGTGGGTAAAAGACATGTAAAAATCTGCACTGAATGATGATTTTGAGTGTGTACTCTGAATCTAGACTTTTTCCTGGCTCTGCCTTTCCTATCTATGTGTCCTTATACAAGTTACTTAATTTCTCAACTCTTTAGTAATCCTATCTACAGTATGGAATGACAGTATCTACCTAATAGCTTACTGGAGGATTGAGATAATGCAAATAAGGTGCTCAAGGCTCCCCAATGAAAAATTAGTAATTATTAACTATTAACATCCAACAGTCAATAGATCAACCGCCAACCTAAAAAAATAGAATTCACACTAGAGAAATAGAAATAATCAAACAATCCAGAAGTGACTTCAAAATAAGTATATTTAAAACTTCAAAGAAGTAGCTTGGGTGGCTCAGTTGGTTAAGCAGCTGCCTTCAGCTCAGGTCACGATTCCCAAAGTCCAGGATTGAGCCCTATGTCAGGCTACCTGCTCAGCAGAAAGCCTGATTCTCCCTTTCCCTCTGCCTGCCTCTCTGCCTACTTATGCTCTCTCTCTTTCAAATAAATAAATAAAATCTTAGGGACCTGGGTGGCTCAGTGGGTTAAAGCCTCTGCCTTCGGCTCAGGTCATGATCCCAGGGTCCTGGGATCGAGTCCCGCATCAATCCCTGCATCGGGCTCTCTGCTCAGCAGGGAGCCTGCTTCCTCCTCTTTCTCTGCTTGCCTCTCTGCCTACTTGTGATCTCTGTCAAATAAATAAATAAAATCTTCAAATAAATAAATAAATAAATAATAAAATCTTTTAAAAAATTCAAAGTATTTCAGAGCATAAAAACAGAAATTCATGGACATTTGTAAAAAAATAATCAATGGATTATTTTTAAATTTTTAAATAAAAGCCTAATCATTGAAATAAAAATTTTATTAGACATTAAATTAATTACATGTAAATTAATTACAGGTAAAAAAGAACTCATTAGTTAGAAGAGTAAACTGAAGAAAAACCCTAAATGAAACAAGAAGGAAATGAATTCAAAAAACAAACAGGAACCATTGATACTACATTTAGATGCTCCATATTATATCTAATCAGAATTCCAGAGGGAAAGACTAAAGAGAATAGGGAAGTAATGGCTGTTCCCATTATTCTGAGATTATTTGTGAAGAGCAGAAGAAAGATTTGATTCCTTAGTTGAAAACACATACTGGGTCCCAAGCAGTACAAATAAAGGTAAATCCATGAAAAAATATTCGGGGTGTGGAGGTACCTGAGTGGCTCAGTTGGCTAAGTGTCCAACTCTTGATCTCTTGATCACCAGCCCAGCTGGTGCTCTCAGGCTTGTGAGATTAAGCCCCCATTGTGCTCCAAGCTAGGTATGGAGTCTGCCAGATTCTCTGTTCCTTTTCCTCTACCCTCCGCCCCAACTCTCTCTCTCTCTCTCTCTCTCTTTCAAATAAATAAATAAATAAATACATCTTTAAAAATATATCTAGGGCACCTGGGTGACCCAGTTGGTTAAGCAGCAGCCTTCGTTTCAGGTCATGATCCCAGGGTCCTGGATCAAGCCCCACATTGGGCTCCCTGCTCAGTGGAGAGCCTGCTTCTCCCTCTCCCTCTATGCCTGCTACTCTGCCTACTTGTGCTCTCTCTGTATTTCTTTGTCAAATAAATAAATCTTATAAAAAATAAAAATAAATAAAAATAAAAATATATCTATATATAATTTAAAACTGCAGAACATCAATAGTAAAAGAAAGCCTTAAAAGCTCCTGGAGAGGGGCGCCTGGGTGGCTCAGTGGGTTAAAGCCTCTACCTTCAGCTCAGATCATGATCCCAGGGTCCTGGGATCAAGCCCCACATTGGGCTCTCTGTTCAGCTGGGAGCCTGCTTCTCTCTCTCTTTCTGCCTGCCTCTCTGCCAACTTGTGATCTCTGTCTGTCAAACAAATAAATAAAATCTTAAAAAAAAGAAAAGTTCCCAAAGAGGGTACCTGGGTGGTCCAGTTTCTTAAGCAACTGCTTTCAGCTCAGGTCGTGATCCTGGAGCCTGGTCAGGCTCCCTGCTTGGCAGGGAGTCTTCTTCTCCCTTTGGCCCTCCTCTTACTCATTCTCTCTCTCTCTCAAATAAATAAATAAAATCTTTTTTAAAAAAGCTCCCAGATGGGGCACCTGGGTGGCTCAGTGGGTTAAAGCCTCTGCCTTCGGTTCAGGTCATGATCCCAGGGTAATGGGATCAAGCCCTGCATCGGGCTCTCTGCTCAGCGGGGAGCCTGCTTCCTCCTCTCTCTCTGCCTGCTACTCTGCCTACTTGTGATCTTTTAAAAAATTAAAAATAAATAAAAATGTAAAAGCTCCCAGAGAGAAAGATTACCTAGAATAGAAAGATAATCATACTGACATAAAGTCTATTCAACAACAATAGATGTTATGGCATGTTGGAGTGTCAAAGTTTCAGAAATCTTGTGAGCCACTCATTAAAATGTCAGTAGCTTGAAATAACCATGTTTGGAATATTTATACCACAGAAGCTGACAAATGCTGCAAATCAGGATTCTTTCTTCAATCTCCAGAAACCATCTACCAAAACATTACTGAATAAACGTCAGATAATAAAAATCTCCAAAATACTGATGGAACATGGATCCTAATATTCTATACTACTTCAAACCATCATTGCAGACATAAGGGGAAGAGAAAGCATTTCCAACCTAACTAAGACTAAAAAACTCTTTTACCCACAGATCCGTGCCAAAAGAAATACTAAAAGCTATGCTTAGGTAGGAGAAAAATAAAGCCAGAGGTAAGGAATAAATAAATAAAGCAAATGAAATTCTAAATGCAAATAAGTATTAATGATAGAAGAGTATAAATAATTAAATTTATATTTAAAAACAATGTGGAATCAAAAGCATCTGCAATAACGTGGAAGAAAACAGTAACTAATGGAGGGGATGTTGGAGGGATGTTTAATAGGTTAAAACTCTGTTGTTCTTGTTGCTGTTGTTAAGGAAGAGGATAAAACTGATTAATTTTTAAACTTTGTTATAAAAACATAGTTTAGTATGTTTGAAACTGCGTTAGAAATAGCATAACACACAGCACATACTTAATACATATTTGCTGTATCTACTACCAAAGAAAAGAAATCTTTCTTATTTTTGAGTTTAGAAAACAGCACTGCAGAAAATAATGAAGGATTGAACACCCCATATTCTGTCCGAGTACAAAATGACCTTAAGACTTGCTATTCACTGTAGCCAAAAGAGCTATGGACCTAACATTTAACATTGTAACCATCTGGACATGAAATTATGGTAACACGCAATCTTGGTCGTTTGTATTCCGTTTCAACTTGTTCTAGTCCTCTGCCATGTCTACATCTCTGAGATGGACTATAATAGCCTGCTATTCTCTCAAAAAAAAAAAAAAATAGTTCTCAGAACATCATGGATCTGATTTTCTTCTTTATTAACCATATTTTAAGTAGTTCCATACAGGATGAGAATTTTTGACATTGCTGATCCATTCCCATTCGAGATGTACAGAAATATAATTGTCTCTGTACCAAATTCTGATAACATGAATTCTCCTAGTCAATTATTCTTTCCTGGAACTATACATTTAGTAGAGTTGAGATTAAAATGGGATCTACAGAAAAAAAACAGTCAGGGAGTAGGATACAGAGGCAGAAAGTGCTTTCTAGTGGATTTGATTAATTCCCTCATAAATTGGTTTTTTTTAACCTTCATACAAAAGATAAATTTGCTTTGAGATATACCATCACCAACGAAGAAATGCAGGGTAATAGAAAATATTGTCTTATGGTTATTCTGAATTCTGATTACCTCTTGCATGATTTCTCATCTACTTTATAATGCCTTTAATTTAAAGCATACTGAATAATATTTAATATGAACAGTCTCTGCAAAGTTCTCACAGAAAGCATAAGCTATTGTCCTGTCCTTGCCCCATCCAGCTGTTCCTTACAACCAGAGTGACCCAGTTTACCTGGGATGTTCCCAGTATATGACTCTTACCTGGCATAAGCATTAATAATGCATTACTGTGCTCTCAGAAGTATTCTCATTTAGACAATAAATTTTATTGTCACCCTCCTTATGAGCACACAGTTATGCCTCTCCCTGATCAAGTGTAGAGAGTAGTAGATTAATATTACTGAATGCTTGCTTTGATTAAGTAAGGTAGTTAGTGGGATAGAACTGTGTAAGTTATGTCAATTCCATCTCAGCACTATCATAGGAGGTAATATTTATTACTAACTTACAGGTGAGGAAAATAATGCTCACAGAGTCTGAAGTGGCCACAAAGCTATATATCTTATGAACGGCTAAGTAAGCATCAGAATCCAGGTCCAAAGTCTAACCAGTGGTTTTCCTCCTGCACACCTTCTCAATGAAAGAAAAATGAATCAGAACATCAACATCTACTCCTGTGAAACTTGGAAAATCTGTTAGTGCTCCCTACCAGAAGGCAAAGGCACAAGGCATTCATTGGAATTCAATTTTGGGTGGCCATCTGTGGGAGATAATGTGCAAGGTTTTTCACAAACAATTTCTCTGGTCCCATGCCACACCTCTTACCCAGCAGTTGAGTCTTTTGCCCCTCCCTTAAATCTGACAGGTTTTGACCAATAGAATGTAGCAAACTTGATACTGCCTACTCCAAGCCTAGGTCTTAAAAAGACTGGAAACTTCCCTTTGGCTTTATTGCTATCTTGAGCCAACATGTAAAGAACTCCAGGCTATCCTATGGGAAAAGAAATCACACAAAGAGAAAGCCAGTGGAAGAAAACCGAAACAATACAGCTGACATGGATCACCAAGGATCCTAGCATGTGAGTGAGGTAATATTGGGCTTATCGCCTTTCCCAGCCCCAGATGAGCACAGCTGCATGAGTGAACCATTTCTGCCAAGTCCTGCCAGGATTTCCTGACCCATAAAATTGTAAGAAAAAAAAAAATTGTAAGCAATAAATGGGTATTACTTTAAGACACTGAGATTTGGGGAGGATTGTGATGCAACAATAGATACCTGATAAACCATGCTCTCCCCACCTCCTAATCTCTATTACTCAACTGCATAACAGACTCACCTTTCTGGGTCTTTTAGGAAGTCAGGAAATGATGCCCTGGTAGGAAAGGCTGGCCTGGAACCAAAATGGACCAGTAGGCTTATTTCCTGTCAACACTTCCCAAGCCAGATTTGTTCCACTTCTACTTTCCTTTACCTCAGATAAAATTCTAAGAATATTTCCTTTCTGGTTTTTTTTTGCTATGCCTCTACTTCATAATTCTAAGGTCATTATCATATCCAGTTTGGTTCTTCCCTCAAGGACACTAAAACTACAATTTTTTTTAAAGATTTCATTTATCTATTTGACAGAGAGATCATAGGTAGGAAGAGAGGCAAGCAGAGAGAGAGAAGGAAGCAGGCTCCCTACCGAGGAGAGAGCCCAATGTGGGGCTCGATCTTAGGACCCTGGGATCATAAACTGAGCCGAAGGCAGAGGCTTTAACCCACTGAGCCACCCAGGCACCCCTAAAACTACAATTTTCATGTGGCTATTTTTTAGCCTAAGGAAGTTCTGTAAATGCGTGTCTGTGTGTGTGTGTGTGTGTGTGTGTGTGTGTGTGTGCATGTACAGTTTTCATTTATATTCACTTGTTCTCAACTAAGTCAAAATTACATTTAACTCTTTGTATAGTTGATTCATACAACATAAATGTCTAATCTCTTTATATGTCTCCCAGTGCCAACTAATAATGTGCCAATTTCCAATAAGAAGCCCCTTTTATTTCTCTATAAAAATTCTTTAATCCAATTTGATTCATTCAGCAGTCACAATATGAATATGCTACATTGACCTGAAGAGCTTATTCAGTGTTTTCAAGAGATCTCTACTGTTACCAATGGCAACCAGAGAATTAGCTTGACATCTCAGACTATAAAAACCTTACAGTCCATCTATATGATGAGCCCAGCAGAGAACTGGGAGGTTTATGATGTTTTAATCATTGATAATTTTGGTTGTTGCTGATGAGCAGAATTTTTAATGTGAGGAACTTGGAAAGGGTTCCAAGGAGAGTTGCCAAGGTAATTATAACCGCCTTGTAAATTGGTTTGAAGAATATGCCAGGCTATCAAAACGACCATCAGCATATCTGACCCTCCCCTCCCTGGCCACCCCAACTATTCATCAGATGTTCTCAGCCTTAATTGAAATTGACAACACAATGATGACAAAAATGTTCCATGACTCATGCAGCACATACTACTTCATAATCCCATAGAGAATGTGACAATAAATAATGAGAAAATTCATTTATACCCTGCTGACTTCTGAAAGTTTTAGGTAGCTTATATTAAAAATGCAGTGAGAATAATGCACAAAATTAATATAAGGCAATAGCCAGGCTTGGATATTTTAAAATACTTAAGAGAGGAGATAAAGGAATAGAGATTAACCCCCCCCCCAAATGCTAAATAAACAAACATAGGTTATATGGCTATAAGTATAGCCTTGTCTATATAGCATGGAAGAGAAGTGATAGAAGGAGCAAGGAAAAATACACTCCTAGTGAAGTGTCATGGGGAGATGGGAGGAAGAGAAACTGGAGGCAGAGTACCAAAACACACTGGGGCCCAGTCTCCATAAAGTGCACTGTTCTAAAATTTTCAAGTGTCTCATTTAATCTTCACAGGAATTTATTTAAAAAAAAAAAAAGTCAATTCCCAGAGCCCTAGTGACTTACCCAAAGTCTCACAACCAGAAAGCATCCAACCTATTTGCCCAACCTAAAATCATATGACTCCAAAGCCAATACTCCTCCTTCTCAAACATTCTCAATCAGCAAGGAATTCATTCAAGGGCACTAAGCAATAGGATAAGTAGTTTTATGCAAAACAATTCTTTCACCCATGCCAAGGTGCTCTTTATGGGTCTATTTTCAGAGGACAAGTATGTTCCAATGGTAACATTTGTATACAGTGATTAGGGGAATAGGATACAGAGTAGGCAAAGAAAATTTGAATCCCTGTAGCATCACTTCCTAGCTGTGTGACCTTTAGCAATTTACTACACCTCTTGGAACGCTTCTGTCAGAGAAGTGGGAATCATTATGCTAGTTGACTGAATAGTGAAAAGATGACATGAGACCTCATGATGCAAATTACCTGGCATAGAGTTCTGAACACTGTAGAACATAATAAATAAATAAATAAAAACATAATAAAAAAATAAAGACTATCGATCTATTTTATTTTCACTCCAGTATCTATGATTATTAAGTTAAGATGGCTGGTGACTTTACTGAAGTATATACAGGTAAAATGACACGCTCTCTGGGACTTGTTTCAAAATACTTTAGCTTAAATAGGGGAGTGGGGGAGGATTACGTGAGAATAGAGAAAACGAAACCAACAAATTTTAATGATTGTTGAAATTAGGTGAAACTAGTACAGTGAGCTCATTCTACTATACTATTTTTGTGTATATTTCTATTTTTCCACAATAAAAAAAATGTAAGATTTTTATTTATTTATTCAACAGAGAGAGATCACAAGTAGGCAGAGAGGCAGGCAGAGAGAGAGAAGAGGAAGCAGGCTCCCTACCAAGGAGAGAGCCTGATGCGGGGCTCCATCCCAGGAGCCTGGGATCATGACTTGAGCCAAAGACAGAGGCTTTAACCCTCTGAGCCGCCCAGGCGCCCCCCACAATAAAAAATTTTTGAAAAATGTTCGTGGTTAGTCCCCAAAGGGCACATATGTTGGTTGAAAACTGCCAGTACTAAAGACTAAGAAAAAGATAAGACTGAATTCAATGGAAGCCTGGCCTCTTCTCAGAAAGCCTCATGGATCTTTTCCAGGCCTGGAATAAGTACATTCTTAAATCTTAGCTGCGCAGCATGATATTGGAAAGGATGACATTGTCCTTCAGAAGTTTGAAGCCATAAGTTACCAAACTCCAGAGCTAAAGCTAATTATTTTCCCAACACCATCATCTTGGTTTACCTTCTCCCTATTTGCATCCACTGGCATCATCCAGCATTTTCATCCTTTCTGCTCCTACTACGGACCCCTGCCCCCACACAAGAGACACAGCTTCCCTTTCCCTATAAACATTCTTCTACCTGCCCAGGATTACAACCAAACTTTCTAAAGCTTGTCTTCCCCAAAACTCCTGCAAAATGATCTTTTCTCAATGGCTTTGAATATTTGCAATACATTTCTTGAGTTAAACAAAACAGCATTTTTAAAAGGCATATATGCTTTTTAAAAAGGAAAACACATTGTTATCCATTTGTATAAATTAACTGATCATAAATTAAGTAGCATGAAAAGTCCAGAGTATAGAGATTGGGGAAAGGAGTACATGTTCTGAAAGAGAAGCTTATACTGAGAGGCAAATTTCACAGTTTAGTTCCATGCTTCCCAAAAAAACTGTCTTATGTCTATATCCTTCACTCCTGCTCCATACCAAGACTTACCTGTGCATTTGTCACATAATAGTCCACTTTCTGTTTTCTAAGCTAAATAATAATGGCCAGCTTATACTTGGTAGGGTAAAAATGGCTAACACATGCCAAGTAGGGAACTCCCTAGGGAAACATTGGGTCCATGGATTAAAAACATAGACCTTGGAATCATAGTACCTAAGAAATGATAGAAAACAACTGGTCCTCTATATCATTCATCAGTGGCATAAGATGCTAGGCTTTTATTTATGCTATTAAAAATTATCTGTGTATTTGTTTTCTGAAATTAGGTTGGACTATGAAAGTGCAGCCCTTCACCAACTAATGTTACCTCTTCATTTCACCATGTCAAAGTGCCATTATAGAGCCATGAGGCAACCCATCTTAACAAAGCAGAATTTAATTATCCAGTTCCCTTCAGAATTTTCTCACAAGCCTGAGTAGTGACAAAACTAGTAATTCTAGAACCTCTGTAATGAGTTGCAGCCAACAGAACAATATCATTATTTCAGATTCATCCAAATTCTGCAATTTATTCAATTGCTGTCTCTGGCTCTTTGCATAAATAGATTGAAGATATTTGTCTCCAGTTAAATTCTTTTATGAAATTTGAATTTACTTTCAATATTAGTGATTTCTTTCTTTGGGAAATCAACAGCCAAATAACAAAGAAAAAAATTTAGTTAGACATCGTCCTAGAGATTTCAGCCATCCAAAAAAAAAAGATTTATTTATTACCAACCCCCCCATTCTCTACCCCTTTTTCTTTTTTTTTTTAATTTGAATTCAATTAGCCAACACATAGTACATCATTAGTTTAAGATGTAGTAATCAACAATTCATCAGTTGTATATAACACCCAGTGCTCATCACATCTCTATCCCTTTTTTAGAAAGAGTCCATGAAATGTCAAGTCAAAGCATTGTATTAAGAAACAAGGGAGAGGATGCGGAGAAAGGGGAACCCTCCTACACTGTTGGTGGGAATACAAGCTGGTGCAGCCACTCTGGAAAACAGCATGGAGGTTCCTCAAAATGTTGAAAATAGAACTGCCCTATGACCCAGCAATTGTACTACTGGGTATTTACCCTAAAGATACAAACGTAGTGATCCAAAGGGGCACGTGCACCTGAATGTTTATAGCAGCAATGTCTACAATAGCCAAACTATGGAAAGAACCTAGATGTCCATCAACAGATGAGTGAATAAAGAAGATGTGGTATAGATACACAATGGAACACTATGCAGCCATCAAAAGAAATGAAATCTTGCCATTTGCGACAACATGGACGGAACTAGAGCGTATCATGCTTAGCGAAATAAGTCAAGCAGAGAAAGACAACTATCATATGATCTCCCTGATATGAAGAAGTGGTGATGCAACATGGGGGCTTAAGTGGGTAGGAGAAGAATCAATGAAACAAGATGGGATTGGGAGGGAGACAAACCATAAGTGACTCTTAATCTCACAAAACAAACTGAGGGTTGCTGGGGGGAGGGGGTTTGGGAGAAGGGGGGTGGGGTTATGTACATTGGGGAGGGTATGTGCTTTGGTGAGTGCTGTGAAGTGTGTAAACCTGGTGATTCACAGACCTGTACCCTTGGGGATAAAAATATATGTTTATAAAAAATAAAAAATTAAAAAAAATACAATTAAATTAAAAAAAAAAAAGAAACAAGGGAGCTTGGACTTAGACCCTACATGGCCAGAGACACTGCCAACCAGGGACTTGGAGCAAATCAGACACAGTGAAAAACAGTTTTTCAAGTCTGCAATAAGAAATGGTATCCAACAAACCAAAAAGCAGGTTCTTAACTCTAGAGAACAAACTGATGGTTAAAGAGTACATTTATCTTGATGAGCACTGCGTAATATATGGAATTGTTGAATCACTATATTGTACACCTGAAAAAATATAACACTGTATATTAACTATCCTGGAATTAAAATAGTTTTTTTTTTAATATTCCAATTGGGACACCTGGTTGACTCATGGGTTAAGCATCTGCCTTCCACTCAGATCATGATCTCAGAGTCCTTGGGTCAAGTCCCACTTCGGGGGTCCTTGCTCAGCAGGGAGCCTGCTTTTCCCACCAACTGCTGCTCCCCCTGCTTGTGCTTGTGCTCTCTCATGCTCTCTCTCTCTCTCTCTCCTGACAAATAAGTAAATAAAATCTTTTAAAAATAAAAAAAATTAAATATCATCCAATCAAACTACATTACCAAAAAATGTGAGAGGAATAATGGAAAGAGTAAAAATGGAAGAGGCAAACTCTGAAGAATCTTGGTGGAAAAAATAATGGACAGACGACTAGTGAATGGCAAGGTGCAGTATTTCCTGAAGTGGAAGGGACTTACTGACAATACCGACAATACTTGTGAGCCTGAAGGAAATTTAGATTGTCCAGAGTTCACTGAAGCATTTATTTTTTTCTCTTCTTCCCCAGTTTTTTTTTTTAATTTTTCCAGTGTTCCAAGACTCGTTGTTAATGAACCACACCCAGTGCTCCATGCAATACGTGCCCTTCTTAATACCCACCACCAGGCCCTCCCAACCCTCCGCCCCTCTACCTTCGAAAACCCTCAGTTTGTTTCTCTGAGTCCACAGTCTCTCATGGAAGCATTTATTAATTCTCAAAATGCTGATACAAAAAGAAAACTTTTATCTGAGTAAATGTAATAACAGCAAATCAAAGAAAAGAGATGTTGCTGATAAACCAAAAGGATTTGCCAGAAGTCTTGATCCTGAACAATTAGTGCCACAGACAACACTGGTGAATTAATGTTTGTCATGACATGGAAAGAAAGATTCAGATGAGGCAGAGTTGGTGCTGGCAAAAGAGGCAAATGTAAAGTGTACTCAATTTTTTTTTTAAAGATTTTATTTATTTATTTGACAGAAAGAAATCACAAGTAGATGGAGAGGCAGGCAGAGAGAGAGAGAGGGAAGCAGGCTTCCTGCTGAGCAGAGAGCCCAATGTAGGACTCGATCCCAGGACCCTGAGATCATGACCTGAGCCGAAGGCAGCAGCTTAACCCACTGAGCCACCCAGGTGCCCAGTGTACTCAAATTTTAATTGCTTTTTAGGAAGAGAGACTTACTTGGCACTCTTATGTGGAAGACAAAGCTCAATAATTGTTTCCATTGATATATATATATATATATATATATATATATATATATATATTTATATATATAATCTGGGTCTTGGCTTTTTTATTTATTAGTGTGAAGATATAACATTCTAATGAAAATCAAGTTTGATATGTTTGCTTTGAAGCATTATTGGGGGAGTCATAGGCGGGCTTTTTTGCATCTATAGCACTGATTACTTTGTGGGTTTGGAGGGGTTTTCTGTAACCTGCTCTTTTTTTTTTTCAAGTCTTTATTAAATTCCAGTTAGTTAATAGACACTGTAATATTAGTTTCAGGTGTAGAATTTATTTATTCATCACTTACAACACCCAGTGCTTATCACAAGTGCCCCCTTTAATGCATCCATAATGAAATCCCCTATTTCACCCACCCACCCCACCCACCTTCCCTCTGGTAAACCTCAGTTTGTGCTCTGCAGTTAAGAAACTGTTTCTTGGTTGGCTCCTTTCTCTCTTTTATCTTGTTCCCTTTGCTCTTTTGTTTCTTAAATTCCACATTTGGGTGAAATCATATGGTATTTGTCTTTGACTGACTGACTGACTTTGCTTAGCATAATACCCTCTAGTTCCATCCACATTGCTGCAAATGGCAAGACCCCATTCTTCTTGATAACTGTGTAATATTACATTATACATATGCAGGACTTCTTTATCCATTCATCAGTCAATGGACATTGGGCTCTTTCCATGATTTGGCTATTGTTGATATTGCTACTATGAACATTAAAATCTGCATCTCTGTATCCTTTGGGTAAATACCTAGCAGTAAAATTCCTAGGTCATAGGGAAGTTCTATGCAGAGCTGTTACACCAGTTTGCATTCCCACCAACAGCATAAGAGGGTTCCCCTTTCTCCAAATCCCCTCCAACATCTGTTGTTTCCTGTGTTGTTAATTTTAGCCATTCTGACTGCTGTCAGGTGATATCACTTTTTAATTTTGATTTGGATTTCCCTGAAGACCAGTGATATTGAGCGTCTTTCCTTGTGTCTGTTAGCCATCTGGATGTCTTCTTTGGAAAAATGTATTTATGCCTTCTGCTCATTTTTTAACTGGATTACTTGTTTCTTGGGGTGTTGAGTTTGATAAGTCTTTTATTGATTTTAGATACTAAACCTTTAACAGATATGTCATTTGCAAATATCTTGTCCCATTCTGTAGGCTGCCTTTTAGTTTTGCTGATTATTTCCTTTGCTGTACAGAATATTTTTATCTTGATGAATTCCCAATAGTTTATTTATGTTTTTGTTTCCCTTGCCTCAGGAGATGTATCTAGTAAGAAGTTACTCTGGCCAATGTCAAAGAGGTTACTGACTGTGTTCTCCTCTAGGATTTTGATGGATTCCTGTCTCACATTTACGTCCTTCATCCATTTTGAATTTAATTTTGTATATGGTGTAAGAAAGTGGTCCAGTTTCATTCTTCTGCAAGTGGCTGTCCAGATTTCCCAACACCATTTGTTGAAGTGACTGTCTTTTTTCTGTTGTATATTCTTTCCTGACTTACTGAAGAATAGTTGATCATATAGCTGTGGGTTAATTTCTGGGTTCTCATTGATCAATGTGTCTGTTTTTATGCCAGTACCATACTGTCTTGATCACTACAGCTTTGTAATAGAACTTGAAGTCCAGAATTATGATGCTTCCATCATTGCATTCCTTTCTCAAGATTGCTTTGGCTATTTGGGGTTTTTATGGTTCCATACAAATTTTAGGATGGTGTGTTGTAGCTTTGTGAAAAATGTTAATGTATTTTGATAGGTATTGCATGAAATGTGTAGATTGCTTTAGGTGTAGACATTTTAACAATATTTGTTCTTCTAATCCATGAGCATAGAATGTTTTTCCATTTCTTTGTATCATCTTTAATTTCTTTCATCAGTGTTTTATAGTTTTCAGAGTACAAGTCTTTTATCTCTTTGGTTAGCTTTATCCCTAGGGAGCTGATGGGTTTTGGTGCAATTGTAAATGGAATAAATTCCTTGATTTCTCTTTCTGCTACTTCATTATTGGTGTATAGAAATGCAACAGATTTCTGTATGTTGATTTTGTATCCTATGACTTAACTGAATTTGTCTATCAGTTCTAGCAATTTTTTGGTGGAGTTTTTTGGGTTTTCTATACAGAGTATCATGACATCTGCAAATAGTGAAAGTCTGACTTCTTTATTGCTGATTTGTATGCCTTTTATTGTTTTTAAAGATTTTATTTATTCATTTGACAAAGAGAGACACAGTAAGAGAGGAAACACAAGCAGCGGGCATGGGAGAGGGAGAAGCAGGCTTCCCGCCAAGCAGGGAGCACAATGCCAGGCTCCATCCCAGGACCCTGGGATCATGACCTGAGCTGAGGTACGATGCTTAATGACTGAGCCACCCAGGTGATGCTGGATGCCTTTTTTTTTTTTTTTCATCGTCTAATTGCTGAGGCTAGGACTTCCAGTAGTATGTTAAATAACAGTGATGAGAGTGGACATCCTCTCCTGTTCTTGACCATAGAGAAAAAGCTCTGTTTTTCTTCACTGAGGATATTAGCTGTGGGTTTTTCATACATGGCCTTTATTATGTTGAGGTATGTTCCCTCTATCCCTATTTTGTTAAGGACTTTTATCATGAATGGATATTGTACTTTGTCATATGATTTTTCTGTATCTATTGAAAGGATCACATGGTTCTTATCCTTTCTTTTGTTTTTGTTTTGTTTTTCCCTTTCTTTTGTTAATTTGGTATTTTGTGTTGATTGATTTGTGAATATTGAACGACCCTTACAGCCCAGGAATAAATCCCACTTGATTGTGGTGAATGATTCTTTTAATGTGCTGTTGGATTCTATTTGCTAATATTTTGTTAGAATTTTTGCAACCACGCTCATCAGGGATATCAGGCTATAGTTCTCTTTCTTAGTAAAGTCTTTGTCCAGTTTTGGAATCAGGGTAATGCTGACCTCATAGAATGAGCTTGGAAGTTTTCCTTCCATTTTTTAGAATAGTTTGTGCAAAATACATATTAACTCTTCTTTATTTTTTTTTGTTTTTAAAATTTTTTATTTTTTTAATTTCTTTTCAGTGTACCAGAATTCATTGTTTATGCACCACACCCAGTGCTCCATGCAATACATGCCCTCCATAATACCCACCAATAGGCTCACCCAAATTCCACCCCCCACTTCAAAACCCTCAGATTGTTTTGTGGAGTCCATAGTCTCTCATGGTTCATCTCCCCCTCCAATTTCCCCCAGCTCCCTTCTCTCCATCTCCCCATGTCCTCGGTGTTATGTCTTACACTCCACAAATAAATGAAACCCTATGATAATTTACTCTCTCTGCTTGACTTATTTTACTCAGCCTAATCTCTTCCAGTCCTGTCCATGTTGATACAAAAGTTGGGTATTCATACTTTATTTTTTTTTAGGAGGTAAAAATGAATCATTTATTTAAAGGTTTTAAAAAATTGGGGTATATAAAATTTCTGATTATTACAAAGATTGCAAAATATTCATTTTTAGAATAGATTTAATGTCATATATGTACACATCTAAAAATTATTTTAATAGATATATTGAAAGCAATAACATATATATATATACAATTATATACATATGTGTTTTTTTAATATATACTAAGACTAACGTCTTACAAGGGAAATTCACATTATATTAGTCCTAATAACATCTTTTGTTATTCTTTTTTTTTTAATTTTTTATTTTTTATAAACATATATTTTTATCCCCAGGGGTACAGGTCTGTGAATCACCAGGTTACACACTTCACAGCACTCACCAAAGCACATACCCTCCCTAATGTCCATAATCCCACCCCCTTCTCCCAAACCCCCTCCCCCCAGCAACCCTCAGTTTGTTTTGTGAGATTAAGAGTCACTTATGGTTTGTCTCCCTCCCAATCCCATCTTGTTTCATTGATTCTTCTCCTACCCACTTAAGCCCCCATGTTGCATCACCACTTCTTCATATCAGGGAGATCATATGATAGTTGTCTTTCTCTGCTTGACTTATTTCGCTAAGCATGATACGCTCTAGTTCAGTCCATGTTGTCGCAAATGGCAAGATTTCACTTCTTTTGATGGCTTCATAGTATTCCATTGTGTATATATATCACATCTTCTTGATCCATTCATCTGTTGATGGACATCTAGGTTCCTTCCATAGTTTGGCTATTGTGGACATTGCTGCTATAAACATTCGGGTGCACGTGCCCCTTTGGATCACTACGTTTGTATCTTTAGGGTAAATACCCAGTAGTGCAATTGCTGGGTCATAGGGCAGTTCTATTTTCAACATTTTGAGGAACCTCCATGCTGTTTTCCAGAGTGGCTGCACCAGCTTGCATTCCCACCAACAGTGGAGGAGGGTTCCCCTTTCTCGGCATCCTCGCCAGCATCTGTCATTTCCTGACTTGTTGATTTTAGCCATTCTGACTGGTGTGAGGTGATATCGCATTGTGGTTTTGATTTGTATTTCCCTGATGCCGAGTGATATGGAGCACTTTTTCATGTGTCTGTTGGCTATCTGGATGTCTTCTTTGCAGAAATGTCTGTTCATGTCCTCTGCCCATTTCTTGATTGGATAATTTGTTCTTTGGGTGTTGAGTTTGCTAAGTTCTTTATAGATTCTGGACACTAGTCCTTTATCTGATATGTCGTTTGCAAATATCTTCTCCCATTCTGTCACAAAGCTGTCATCATCAAGACAGCATGGTACTGGCACAAAAACAGACACATAGATCAATGGAACAGAATAGAGAGCCCAGAAATAGACCCTCAACTCTATGGTCAACTAATCTTCGACAAAGCAGGAAAGAATGTCCAATGGAAAAAAGAGAGCCTCTTCAATAAATGGTGCTGGGAAAATTGGACTGCCACATGCAGAAAAATGAAATTGGACCATTTCCTTACACCACACACAAAAATAGACTCAAAATGGATGAAGGACCTCAATGTGCGAAAGGAATCCATCAAAATCCTTGAGGAGAACACAGGCAGCAACCTCTTCGACCTCAGCCGCAGCAACATCTTCCTAGGAACAACGCCAAAGGCAAGGGAAGCAAGGGCAAAAATGAACTATTGGGATTTCATCAAGATCAAAAGCATTTGCACAGCAAAGGAAACAGTTAACAAAATCAAAAGACAATTAACTCTTCTTTAAATGTTTGGTAGAATTCCTCTTGGAAGCCATCTGGCCTTGGACTTTCATTTGTTGAGAGATTTTTGGCTACTGATTCAATTTTTTTATTGGTTATGTTGTAGTTGACTTCATATTTCCTAGCATTTTGGTCAGAAATATGAGTGGTATGATCTCAACCTTTTTGTGCTCTTTGTGGCCTGATTTGTGATGTAGTTTGTGATCTACTCTGGAGAATGTTCCATGTGCACTTAAAGAGAATGCGTATTCTGCTGCCTTAGGATGAAATGTTCTGAATGTATCTGTTAAATCCATCTGGTCCAGTGTGTCATTCAAAGCCATTTCCTTGTTGACTTTCTGCTTAGATGATCTGTCCATTGGTGTGAGTGGAGTGTTAAATTTGCTCCAACTATTGTATTATTATCAATGAGTTCTTTATGTTTGTTAATATTTGTTTTATATAGTTGGGTGCTCCCATCTTGGAGCCATAAGTATTTATAGTTCTCATGATTCATAGCTCTTCTTTTGTTCAGCTTCCTTATTTTCCATTTTTCTATCTTCTATATCACTTAATCATTCTTCTGTATTCCTCTACTTCTTCTATCCTTGTGGTCATTACATCCAGTCAGTTTCAAAACTTGGTTATCACATTTTTCATTTCTGCCTGCTGGTTTTTTTGTTCTTTTATCTCTGTAGTAAGGGTCTCCCTGATGTCTTCCATGTTTTTCTCAAGCCCAGCAAGTAGCCTTATGATTGTTGCTTTAAATTCTCCAACAGGAGCACTTTTTCATGTGTCTGTTGGCCATCTGGATGTCTTCTTTGCAGAAATGTCTGTTCATGTCCTCTGCCCATTTCTTGATTGGATTATTTGTTCTTTGGGTGTTGAGTTTGCTAAGTTCTTTATAGATTCTGGACACTAGTCCTTTATCTGATATGTCGTTTGCAAATATCTTCTCCCATTCTGAAATCTTGCCATTTGCAACAACATGGATGGAACTAGAGCGTATCATGCTTAGCGAAATAAGTCAAGCAGAGAAAGACAACTATCATATGATCTCCCTGATATGAAGAAGTGGTGATGCAACATGGGGGCTTAAGTGGGTAGGAGAAGAATAAATGAAACAAGATGGGATTGGGAGGGAGACAAACTATAAGTGACTCTTAATCTCACAAAACAAACTGAGGGTTGCTGGGGGGAGGGGGTTTGGGAGAAGGGGGTGGGAGGGTATGTGCTTTGGTGAGTGCTGTGAAGTGTGTAACCTGGTGATTCACAGACCTGTACCCCTGGGGATAAAAATATATGTCTATAAAAAATAAAAAATTTTTTAAAAAAAGTATAAATTCTCCAACAGGCTTATTAGTTATATCTGTTTCAATTAGATCTCTGACCATGAGCTTCTCTTGTCCATTTTTGGGAATGAATTCCTCCATTTTAGCACTTAGTCTAAGTCCCTGTCTTCCTTAGTGTGTTAGAAAAGTCTGTTATGTTTCCTGCCCCTAAGAGTAATGGCTTTATGAAGATGTTGTACATTGTCCAGGACCCAGTGCTTCAGGGAGTGTCCCTGATGTGTGCTGTGTTTTGGCTGCTTTATCCCTCAAGTTAGTCATCTTCAGAAGTTCTCCTTCCCCACAATGGGCAGTGTTTGCACCTTGGCCAGAGTGTGGAGAGTTTTAACTAGGCATGTTCTTGTCTGCTTATTAAATGAGACCTGATCCTACTTCCACTAGGACTGAAGCTTTCTGAACTTTATAGTCAGTAGATATGGTGCATGCAGATGTTCTGTTGGTCTTCTGGGGAGGGTGCCTGCTGCACTGGTCCTCAAGCATACCTGCCCAAGAAAAGCGATACCACCAGAGCACAGGGTTACGAGACCTGGTGTAAGCAGGTTAGCCAGTGTTGGGATTGTGCTGAAGTTGGCTTATGCTGAGGGGCCGGGAGGAAAATGGTGCCAGCCAGCTACTTTGTCCCCAGAGAGGGGCCTCCATGCTTTCTGCTTTCAGGGAAGCACTCCCAGAAGAGTGAATACTTTCCCCTCCTGCATCTCAGGCATTTTCCAGATCACTATTTTCACACTGTCTGCCTCCAGGTTGCTTGCCTGTCTAGAGCAGCACAGTGCACTTTGGGCTCTCTCCCAGCCAAGCCTGCTGACTTTCAAAACTTCAAATTTCAGCAATGTGCTGTAGCAAAGGTTTGCACTGGTCTTCGGCAGGGGGGGGAAGTGTATCACTACGTAGGGACTGATACACATTAGACCAAGAAGGGCAGTTGCACCAAAGTGCAGCATTTGGAGCAAAACAGACTGAACAGCCAGTGTCTGGGTTAGCCACCCTCAGCAGGTGTCTCTGGGCTTATGCTAAGGGGTTGGGAAGGGAATTGGGGCCCTCCAGCTCTTTTGTCCCTGAAGAAGTGCGGCCTCTCACAGATGTGTTCCAAGAAGAGTGAGCAGACTTTCCCATGTGCCTTAGGTGATCATCAGATCATACATCTGGTCTGCCCTGGGGGGATTGCTTATATGCCTTCTGCCCAAGAGCATGACAGCACCCTCAGGACTCTATCCCAGCCAAATGCCCCCATCTCTAAAACTCCAGTCTTTGAGTCTCCTGACTGCAAAAACTCATGAAAATCAGGCCCCCTTTTTCTCCCTGCCAATGGCTTTGGGGAAGTCTCCTTGTGCATATCCTGTGTGCTTCACTGTTTCTTCCCTTTCTCTGCAACCAGGGCCCCCCCACCTGCAAAATCTGTGTACATTTCTCCCCCAAATCATGTCCCCACACTTCCTATCTTCC
The DNA here is from genome assembly GCF_030435805.1 of Mustela lutreola. Lineage (NCBI taxonomy): Eukaryota > Metazoa > Chordata > Mammalia > Carnivora > Mustelidae > Mustela > Mustela lutreola. The sequence goes on along the minus strand of NC_081291.1, from coordinate 87,558,560 downwards.
TCTATGTGGATTCTTTTCTCCCTCTAGTTGTGCAGTTTGTTCTGTCAGTCCTCAGATTGATTTCTTTGGTATTCAAAATGATTTTATATTAATCTAGCTGTGTTCCAGGGATGAGGCAAGTTTAAGGTCCTCTTAGCTCTCTTTCTAGCACTGGTTACTTTGAATAAATAAAAACTTTGTTAGTTGCTTTCTTTATCAAAAAAGAATATTTGAGACCATATATTATTTTGATCATTATATTATCATTTGAAACATATATTATTTCCTTTCCACTAGAGAACAGATTTTTCTAAATATCAGGGAAAATATCCATAGTAATTACTCAATCAGAATTTATATTTAACTCCTATATACTTAAGGACCATTCTGGGTTTTTTGTTATTTGGGATTTTTGTGTGTATATATATATACATATATACATATATATGTATATGTATATTTATACATATACATACACACATATATATACATATACATACACACACACACACATATACACACACACACACACACACACATATATATATATATATATATATAACACACATAAATAGCTTCCTTTTCTCTCTCTTTCTCTCTCTCTCTTTCTTCCTTTCTGCTTTATGTTCATTTGTTCATTTGTTTGTTCATTCATTCTTTTTAACATTCACCAAAACAAAACAACATGTCATAACCATGGATAGCCCATGTTTCTGGGATATCCTCATTTTGAGTAACCTAAGAAATAAATCACTTCAAGTTAAGTTGAAATTTTTCCTAAAGCTCTAATCTTTCAAATCAAATGGATGATTTTGTAATGAATTGGACAATTTAAACAGAATGTAAATGATTTAAATTGGACAACTTAAAAACAGTCATATCAGAATTCATATCCATATCTACAGTTATATAAATGCAAGTTTATTTGCAAAACCCCTTAATGGAAAATTTTATCACACCAACAACTTCTCTACTCAAATGAGAAAACTAGAGAAGTCCTGGTATGTTTTAATTAGGTAAGCAAAATTAGTTATATGGACATTTACAAGTTCCTTCTAGTGAACCATTCCTTTGCAAGTTGAAATCCCTAAAGGGGATTTCAATGGGACAAAATGGAACTAAAAGGTCATAATTCATGGAATGCCTCAAATTTAATTTATGGAAACCTAATCATAATCAGATGGCTGGAGATGTTGGCAATTGAGGACCTGCTGGAATAAATGGTGAACAGATTTTTGTGGTCCAAATTCTTGACCTGCATGTGTTTTCTTTATCCCAACTCATTTCTTACATGTAGGCTCAATCTTCTCAATATTTGGGTTACTGGTTCAGAAGACACCAGGAAAAAAACAATAACTTTGTAGTAATCAGAACATTTGTTATCCAACTGTATATTGTTTACTTTATTGTAAACAGTTGTCAATAGACAGTTTTATATTCAAAAAGAAAAAGAGAAAAGAAACAACATATTCTTTCCTAAAAATTCTACATAAATTCTTTGGTCTTTCTCTTTTTTCCCTCACAGATATAACTGAATCCCAGAGATAATTAGATCTATTCTCTTAGTCTGCAATTACCTTCATGGCTTGCTTGTGAATGAATGCTTTTCCAATACCATTTGGGTCTCAGTGCATCACTCTGGTGCCCACACATTAACCTAACTAACTAGACTGCAGCTAATACCCCTCACACATGTGTTTTTCTTGATGTCAGTCTTTCATGCCCAAACATTATTTTTTTTAAGATTTTATTTATTTATTTGACAGACAGAGATCACAAGTAGGCAGAGAGGCAGGCAGAGAGAGAAGGAAGCAGGCTTCCTGCTGAGCAGAGGGTCCAATACGGGGCTCCATCCCAGGATCTGGGATCGTGACTCGAGCTGAAGGCAGAGGCTTTAACCCATTGAGCCACCCAGGCGCCCCATGCCCAAACATTATTACTCAGGCAATTTAAAGAACTGTATTCTGAAAAGAAAAAACAAAATTATTTGTATGCTACTTTTCCCTTCTAGATTTCTCACTTCGGTTGAATGGGACATGCTTACGGCCCTAACCAGACTGATTATCCCCTTGTGCTGCTCCACCTGTATATGCTAGACTCTAATGTCCCATTGATCAGTCTTTGATTGCAGTTGTTCACTAACCTATCTACTGCCTCTTCCAGACGAGGAGTTTAAGGCAAGAATCATCTCTCATATGCCTCTAAATCCCTGGCACAATACCTGGCACATAGGAAACACACAAAAATTAGTGCTGACTGAACATATGACCCATACAACATAGCAGCATCCTGTGATGTAAAATCATGTCTGACACAGAGGAATTTTCATATAAACTTTGATATTCTTTTCTTTATCTTTGTCTTTTTTTTTTTTTTTTAAGTAGGTTCCATGCTTAACATGGGGCTTGAACTCATCATGATGCTGAAATTGAGTTGCATTCTCTGCTGACTGAGCCAGCCTGGCACCCAATATTCTTAACTTTAACTGCTATGTGTCTAAATATGGATTGAAAGTACATGCTTATATTGTTCTGTTGGACCTTTCTATCGGTCTTCCATTCTAGGAAATTTCCTTTATTTCTCTGAATATTTCCTTCGCTCCATTTCTCATTCCAAGAGATTAGATTTTCTCCTAAAATTTCTACTAATCAAATGTTACAATTTCTGTATCTGTTCTTTCCTAACTCCATATTTGTACATTTATCCATTTTTCCAATTTTTTATCCTTTTTATCTCTTTGTGCTCTGTTCTAAGAGAAATTTCTTTAGCTTGAGTCCTCAGCTGTATCCATTGGTTCATCCATTAATTTTTTTGACATTACTATATTTCTACTGAAGTTATATACTGTAACATGTACAGGTTTTAAGCATAAAGTTCAATGAGTTTTAGAAAATGTATATAGCCATCTTTTATAAAAGAACTCAATTTATCGTTACCCACAAATTCATGCTAAAAAAAAAAAAATGAGTAACTGAACTTCAGGAAAAAGAAAATGAAGCTCAGAGAAATAAGTAAGTGCATGAAATATTACAATTATTCTCCAATCTAAATAATTGTTTGGTAAAATACTCAAAATACCCTGAAACTAAATTCCAGTTGAAATCAACACAGGAAATGAGGAAATGTGAGAAGCAGAAGACATAAAAGCACACTACATTTTTACTACTGTTTTAATGGAAAGCTATATAGGTACTAATTAACTCAACACATTAGAACAATACAGCTAATGGCTTGTGTTAAAACTTAAGAGAAATCACAGCAGAGTAACAAAAAAAAAATTGGATGATCCAGTAAATCATTTTGGTAAGGTCATTGTGAGAAGGTAACATTTGAACTGAGACCCAAAGGGTTAGATGACCTTACTATGCAAAGTGGGGAAAGAATATTTCAGACAGAGGAAACGGCATGTGCAAAGGTCCAGAGGCAGCAAAGGGATTGACATGTTTGAGGTACAGGGATGAGGCCAGTATAGCTAGAGCTCTGAGAAGAGTGAGAAAGAAGCAGTTAGATCTGACAGATAGGAAAGAGCCACCATGCAAGGCCTTCAGTCAATATCAAAGGTTTGGATTTTATTCTAAGTTCTGAGAGAAGCCTTTGAAGTGTTTTAAGTAAGGACTGTGCTTATCTAACTTATGTTTTTATAAAATTACTATAGAGAACAATTTGCAGAGAAGAAAAATGGAATTCAAGAGACTAGGTCAGAGGTGATGGGGACTGGATTATAGATGGCATTAGAAACAGAGTGAAGTAGAGGAACTGGGGAAATATTTTAGGGGTAACAATGGCAGTCCCCACCGATGGACTGGATATGAGGGGTGAAAGAGAGAAGAAAACTAAAGATGTCTCCTAGGTTTCTGGTTTACACAATGGGTGAATTTGTTCTATAAGCAGGTGATGGTTTGCATTACTGGGTGGCTCTCATTGAGCTGGGAAAGGATTCCATCTGAGAAGAGAACAGGTAGTGGGATGGAAACCCACAGGTTATTTCAAACTGTTAATATGCAGATGCCTTAGTGGATGTCCAAGTGCAAGTGTATGTGCACAAAAGATACAACCCTGGCATTCCTGAGTGGTTCAGTGTCCTCAAACACAGGGGACTGGTAAGATGAGCTAGGGGAGAGTGTGGATGGACAAGGCCCAGGGTGACTCACCCATGTGCTCTACCTGTTAGGAAGTGAAAGAGAAAATGAGAGGCACAAAGAAGTTGAGAATCAGCTGCCAGAAAAAAAGAAGATAAACCTTTATATATCAAGCGATCATTTAAGGAGTAAGGTATTTCTGTCAGCTCCTATTAATATTTAATAATTATGTTCCACTCAAAGGAACAAAAAATCCTAATATGTTCTGGGATTTTAATTATGTGACTCCTATCCTTCCACAATCCTGGCTCCCAACTAAAAATTGCCCTGTAGGAACTTTGATTCAGTGATTACTAACATTTTTACCAAAACCTACCTCTTAGAGAAGGTTCCCATCCAACTTCCAGAGTTGTTAATAGTTCTAGAAATAATAAACATAAATACTTGGCACAAAACAGCATCAATGGATAGTAGCCATGTAATAACATATTAATTCCTCTCTGAGAAGACCTAAAAATCTTACTTTCATTGTTATTTAAGAATGTCTATGCAGATACATTAAAATATATACTAGTAATGTAGGACCAGGGACTGGCATCAAAGATTTGAAGAATGAAAAGAGGAATAAAATATGCTCTGTGGTTTCACAGATCTTTACCATCCACTACAATGATTCTCAAATTTAGAGACACATCACAATCATCTGGGGACCTTGGGGAAAAAAATACGGATTCTAGGCACCACACTAGTAAACTTTAATTCAATAAATGTGAAGTACTGTTCAAGAATTAAATTCCACTGGGGTGCCTGGTTGGCTCAGTGGGCTAAAGCCTCTGCCTTTGACTCAGGTCATGATCCCAGGGTCTTGGGATTGAGCCCCGCATCGGGCTCTCAGCTCAGCGGGGAGCCTGCTTCCTCATTTCTCTCTGCCTGCCTTTCTGCCTACTTGTGATCTCTCTCTCTGTCAAATAAATAATAAAATCTTTTAAAAAAATTAAATTTCACCATTTCTACGTATGTACAATGACTCTGATGGACAGTAAAATTTAAAAGCCACTAATTGCATAAATGAAAACTATCAGCAGGATTTCCTAGTCTGTGGTCAACCTCACAGCATGGTAGGGAAGGGAAATAAAATGTTAGGACTGCTGACCATGAAAATACTTTTCAACACTCATTCCCCTCCACATGGATTATAATTCAAGAATTGTATCCCATACAGCAACACAGCTCAGGAAAAAATGAGGCGTGTTGCCAGGAAGGTACCACAGGAAATAATCCACCATAACTTCCCAAGAAAGTTCACAACCTTCACTATGGCTCTGAAGTCTAACTAAAAGAGATCACAGAAATTATTCTGGAATGATGTCACCAAAAGGTAAAGTAGCCTCAGCCTAGGTGCCTGACAAAGATCAACAATTAGACAGTTATCCACAAATAAAAGAAGCCTCGAGAGAGGTCAGGAGTCCACTCAAGAAACTTCATCAACCCAACAGAACAAAAAAAAAAAAAAAAAAAAACTAAGAATAACCACACAAAAAAGGAAGGAAAAACAGCTTCATTTTGCCCAAATCATCCCATCCCCCAGGCTGGTTCTGCTCAGCACAAAAGGGAACTCCCCAGCTAGAAAGAGTTCTCCCCAGAAAAAAGAGCAGAGTGTTACCTTTTGGGACTGCTTTGGTTTTCCTCCATCCAAAGACTGAAAAAGCAGAGGTAGATAGAATTTGCTAGGAACAAGGATGAAAGGCAAGAGCTACTAGCACTGGCCATGGGCAGAACTGAGACGGTTCCTGGTACCCAGCTACTCTCACCACTGAAGAAACCAATGACCACCATAGCTGTGGACCCCTGCAGACTTTACTGATGTTTACCTCACAGGTATTCAGGTTCACAGATACCAGACACCTGAGTCCCTTCTGGGCCCCACTGGAACAAGGGATCCATGTCAGCAGCCAGCCCAGTCCTCTGCTGCTGCATGAACGCAAGATACAGCTAGACACCCACAGCTGATCCACACCACTGTGTGCACACTTAGGGCTAGCCCATCCAGCTGTGTACTTGCATGCCATGAGTCTGACTCTCAGGACCAGTCCCTACTACTGTGTGCATGCCATGGTGAGAACTTGCAGCCATGGAAGTACATAAAGACAGCCAAGGCCCCACAGCTGCCTGTGGATCTGGATTCAGCCCCATACCCCCAGTTGGTGGCTGGCAGCACAGCGTGCAATTATAGCAAGACCCTCAGCAGTGCACCTGCATGCCTCCTGCCCAACCTTTGTCACCAGCCTCCACTGTTTTGTGCATGCTGTTGGGAGACCCTGTAGCTGCAGGAATGCACACCAACAGCCAGGGCCACCACAGCTACCAGTGCACCCACAGTTGACCCAAGTCTTTGCTACTGGCCCTAGCACCCACGACTACATGTACACCTGCAACCAGCCCTTCTCATTATACAAGCAGCTGCAGCTGGCCCCCACAGTTGAGTGTGTGCATACACCAGCTCTGGCCACTACTTCTGCCCATGCTGGTCCCTAGCTGCTGGACCTAGAGGCATTGCTGAGGACCCCAAAGCCCTTGCAGCCACTGTGGAGCCAAACAACACTTGACAAAGATGATGAACTTGTCAATGCTGTGGACCCAAACAGCCTAACTTCACACCCTCCTGGGCCAAGAGTCTCCACACATCCCTGTACTTAGAATTCTGCATGATTACATCCAGGGTCACAGCACATTCCAGCATGCCCCCATGAGGAGCTGAAGACCTTTCTTTATGGAAGCCAGTCCATAAAATCTTGAAGATGTGACTTCTTCTCCAAATAAAGTGAAAGATAAGTATCATACGATTATCTCAATAAATGCAGAAAAAACATTTTACAAAATATAACATTCTTTCATTATAAAAATGTTCAACAAATTGGAATAAAGGAAATACATAGGAAAATAACAAAGCCATTTACAACAAGCCCACAGCTAGCATCATACTAATGGTGAAAGGTTGAAAGCTTTTCCTCTAAAATCCATAACAAGGGCGCCTGGGTGGCTCAGTGGGTTAAGCTGCTGCCTTCGGCTCAGGTCATGATCCCAGGGTCCTGGGATCGAGTCCCACATCGGGCTCTCTGCTCGGCAGGGAGCTGCTTCTTCCTCTCTTTCAGCCTGCCTCTCTGCCTACTTGTGATCTCTGTCTGTCAAATAAATAAATAAAATCTTTAAAAAAAAAAATCCATAACAAGTCAAGGGTGCCCATACTCACCACTTCTAATAAACAAAGTACTGGAACAATTAGGCAAGAAAAAGAAATAAAAGACATCCAAATCAGAAAAAAAAAGAATAGGGGCGCCTGGGTGGCTCAGTGGGTTAAGCCGCTGCCTTCGGCTCAGGTCATGATCTCAGGGTCCTGGGATCGAGTCCCGCATCGGGCTCTCTGCTCAGCAGGGAGCCTGCTTCCTTCTCTCTCTCTCTCTGCCTGCCTCTCAGTGTACTTGTAATTTCTCTCTGTCAAATAAACAAATAAAATCTTTAAAAAAAAAAAAGAAAAAAAAGAATAAAATTGTCTTTTGTTGCAAAGGATATGTTGTTATATAGAGCAAATCCTGAAGTCTCTACCCAAAAACTGTTAGAACAACTCAACAACTTCAGTAAAATTTCAGAACACAATATCAGCATATAGGGGAAGAAATCAGAGTGGGAGATGAACCATGAGAGACTGTGAACTCCAGGAAATAAACTGAGGGTTTTAGAGGGGAGAGAGGTGAGGAATGGGTTAGCCCAGTGACAAGTATTAAGGAGGGCATGGATTGCATGGAGCACTGGGTGGTATGCACAATGAATCATGGAACACTGCATCAAAAACTAATGATGTACCCACTTAAGCCTCCATGTTGCATCACCACTTCCTCATATCAGGGAGATCATATGATAGTTGTCTTTCTCTGCTTGACTTATTTCGCTAAGCATGATACGCTCTAATAAAAAAAAAAAAAAAAAAAAAAAAAAAACTAATGATGTAGTTATGATGACTAACAGAATATAATTTTTTAAATGGGGGGAAATAATTAATTAAAAAATAAAAAAATCTGTTGTGTTTGTATATACTAACAAATATCTGAGAAAGAAATTTAAAAACCAATACAATTTACAATAGCATTACAAGCAGTAAAACACTTAGGAATAAGTGTAACCAAAGAGGTAAATATCTATAAACCGAAGAGTAAAAGACTTTAATGAAAGAAATTGAAGATGAAATAAAAAAATAGAAAGAAATCTCATATTCATGGATCAGAAGAATTAATACTTTTAAAGAGTCCATATATAGCTATCCAGAGCTATCTGGATTCAATGCAATCCCTATCAAATTTCCAATTGTATTTTTCAAAGTAATAGAAAAAAAATCCTAAAATTTGTATGAAACCAAAAAAGACCCTAAATGGCCAAAATAACCCTGAGATAGAACAAAGTTAGAAGTATCACACTTCCTGATTTCAAACTGTATAATAAAGCTATTATAGCCAGAATAGTATGATGCTGCCATAAAGATAGATATATAGACCAGTGGAACAGAACTGAAAACCCAGAAAAAAAATCCTCACTATACAGTCAACTAATATCTGACAAGAGAATCAAGAATACTCAATGAGGTAAGGATTGTCTTTTCAGCAAACAGTGTTAGGAAGAATGGATAATCACAGGTAGAAAAATGAAATTAGATCTCTATTTTATATCACTCGAAAATGAATGTGAAATGGATTGTTAAATTTAAGACCTAAAATCATTAAATTCATTGAAAGTAAACTTTGGGATTTAGCTCCTTGACATCACTCTTGGCTATTATTTTTTGTATATGGCAACAAAACCAAAAACCAAGTGAGACTACATCAAACTGCAAAGCTTCTGCAGAACAAAGAAAACCACCAACAAAATGAAAAGACAAACTACAGAATGGAGGAAATATTTGCTAACCATATATATGATAAGGGATTGGGATCTAAAGTACAAAAGAACTTCTACAACTCAATAGCAAGAAAACAATCTAATTAAAATTGGGCAGAGGAGTTGAATAGCCATTTCTCCTTAAAAAGACATACAAATGGCCAACAAGTACATGAAAAAATGGTTAACATCACTAATCATCAGGGAAATGCAAACCAGCGCTACAATGAGATAGTGTTAGAATGTCCATTATCAAAAGCAGAAGAAATAACAAATGAGTATGTAGAGGAAAAGGAATTCTGATGCACTGCTGCTAGGAATGTAAATTGGTGTAACCACTATGGAAAACAGTATGAAATTTCCTCAAAAATTCAAAAGCAGAATTACTATGTGATCCAGCAATCTCATTTCTAGGTATATATCCAAAGGAAATGAAATTGCTGTCTTCAGATATCTGCTATCCCACATTCATTGCAGCATTATTCACACTAGCCAAGATATGGAATCAACCAAAGTGTCCATTTAGGGATGAATAGAAAAAGAAAATGTGGCATATATAATAATTGTGGTATATATTATATGTATAGATAATATTCAGCTATGAGAAAGAGGAAAATCCTGCCATTTGTAACAACATGGGTGATCCCTTGAAGGCATAATGTAAAGTGCAATAAGTCAGACAGATAAAAATAAATAACATATGATCTCACTTCTACATGGAATTTGGAAACATCAAACTCATAGAAACAGAGAGTAGAATGATGGTTTCCAAGGCCTGAGAGGAGAGAGAAATGGGGAGAGGTTGGATAAACTGTACAAATTTTCAGCTGTGAGATGTTCAGGAGTAAGTTCTAGAGATCTAAGGTACAGCATTGTAACCATAGCTAGCTATACCATGTTATATACTTAAAAGCAGCTGTGACCTTGGAGCTTTAATATTCTCACCATATCAACAATAATAAAACAGTAATTATGTAAAGTGAATGATATGTTACATTATTGTGGTAAACATTTCTTAATATATACATGTATCAAATCATCCCATTGTACACATTAAACTTATACAATGTTATATGTCAATTATTATCTCAGTAAAGCTGGAGGGAAAAAAGAGGAATCACTCTTCCAGTGTATCTCTAATCATAGTCTATGGCCCACTACAGGGTCTCCCTAGAGCCAAACACTGATGCTATGTTTCCAGGAAAGTAATGTGGAAATATACATACCTTCCTTTTATACGGTTTAATAACACACTAGTTATTATGAATTTATAAAATTTTTGCATTCACAAATTAAAATTATGACACTACTAGGATGTACTGAGGTCTCCAAATTCAGTGAGAATTCCTCAAACAAGTCTGCCATGCATCATTTGGCAGACGTGCAAAGCTCCTCTCTGGTATGTGGGCATGCAGAGAGTCAGCACTCCCACGATTTCAAAGATGCTGTTTCAGTGCCTCAACAATGTTGTCCTGAGCCAACTGTGGTATGCTGCCTTTGCTATCTTTGTTAATACAGACTTTGAATTAATTTAATGTCTTATTTTTATGAATCATTTTGTTTTTCTATGTTCTTGGCATTCTGATTATAACTTTGTTCCTTTTTTTAGGTTTTGATACATTCTTCTTCTTTTTTTTAATACCTGTATTAGTTTCGTATTGCCCCTGTAACAAATCACCAGAAATTTAGCAGCTTACAACAGCACAAGGTTATCTCTCATAGTTCTGGAGGCCAGAGGTCCAATATCAGGGCCACAGTCACTATGTCATGAGGGCTGGCTCCTTCTGTAGGCTCTGAGAAAAAGACCTAGTTCACTTATTTTTTTTTCCCCAACTTCTAATGGCTACCTGTATTCCTTGGCTTGTGTCCCCATTCTCCATTTTCATCCTTTTTCATTTTATATTATTTTATTTTTCAGTGTTCCAGAATTCATTGTTCATGCACCACACCCAGTGCTCCATCCAATATGTACCTTCCTTAATAGACACCACCAGGCTCCGTTTTCAAAGCAGATCGCTCAATCTTCTGTCTCATCATCACATCACTTCTTCTCTCCCGTGTTCAAATGTCTCTCTACCTCTCTCTCTCTCTTTTTTTTTTTAAAGATTTTATTTGTTTGACAGAGAGAAACACAATAAGAGAGGAAACACAAGCAGGGGGAGTCGGAGATGGAGAAGCAGCTCCCCACTGAGCAGGTCTGTGTCTAGATTTTTTTTAAAGATTTTATTTATTTGACAGAGAGAGAGAGTACAAGTAGGCAGAGCGGCAGGCAGAGAGAAAAGGAGAAGCAGGCTCCCTGCTGAGCAGAGAGTCTGATGAAGGACTTAATCCCAGGACCCTGGGATCATGACCTGAGCCAAAGGCCGACGCTTAATGACTGAGCCATCCAGACACACCTCCTTACCTCCGTTTCATAAGCATGCTTATGATCACGTTTAGAGCCCACCCAGTCATCTCCCCATTTCAAAGGGCTTAATTTAATCATATCTGCAAAGTGCCTTTGCAATTACAATTACAATAAAATTACAATAAAATAACATTCATGGGTCCCAGAGATCAAGGGCAGGAGAAGAGCATCATTCAACCTCCCATAATAGCTATTGCTTTTCATTTTTGCAATCTTGACTTTGTCAAGCTTGCCCAATTCCATATCACATTTCCACTCACGTAACACTTACCATAGTGCTTACAATGTAGCAAGAAAGCTAACTTTGAACTAATTTTTACATGTATAGTAATGAGTATTGCAGAAGATCAAGTAAAGTGTGATGTGAGTATGACTGATCAGGCACCTACCCCAAGCTGTGATGTCAGGGAAGACTTCCCTAAGACTGATATTTGAGCTGGGACATGAAAGATAAATAGGACTAGAGAGGTACAGGGGTCAAGGTGGGTTGGGAAAGTTCCTTTTTAATTTCTCACTGGCAAAGGGAATGTGTAAAATAAGAGGGCTTTGAGATTTTTGTGTTACCTACCTAAATAGGTAAATAGACTAAGGTCCCCAAAATTCAAGCTACTACCTAAAGATCCTTATTTTCACTATACCCTAAGAGTCCTTTAGGAATTAGAAAAAGTGATAAGAAGTTAGTGTTAAACCAAGAAACTTGGGAACATTCAAATCCTGCCTCAGGCCAGCTCCTTCTCCCCACCATAGTATCTTAGGAAAATACATCCACAGAGGGCAACTCATGGTTATTCTTAGGCTTTGGCCCCAAAACCCAGTACAGAACTCTGGGTTTCAGGCTGGAAGGGAGCCATAAACCTAAAACCAAAGTTGGACAAGGCCATAGTCTCCAAATGTCTCCCCACAAGATACTAATTACAAAAGAGAAAATAGTCACTTTTCAGTACAGAAACTCTCAAGACCCTACTTTCACCAGGTGATCAAAGTTAGTATCACCAATAATAGATCATATCAATATCATATATATCCCAACATGATGCACTAAGAAAGATACATCATTTTTGTGGTTTTCTTGTCAGAAATGCATAATCTCGATCAAATCATGGGAAAATATCAGACAAATATCAAGTGAAGGATATTCTATGTCATAATTGGCCAGGAATCCTTTTGTACCTTTATCAAAGGTAAAAAAGCAAACACATACATACACACACACACACACACACACACACACGGAAGGTGTCACAGACTGGAGACAAGGGAAACAAAACAACTAAATGCAATGTGGGATCCTGAATGAATCCTGGACCAGAAAAAGGACACTAAATAAAACCTGTAAGTTAGTTAATAGTATTATACCCATGTTAATTTTCTGGCTTAGATAATGGCTTTACTATTATTATTACTATTACATGATCTATTATCATTAGAAAAACCTCAGTAAAGGGTAGAGGGAGCTCTTTGAACTATTATTGTTAGCTTTTTGATGTGTCAAATTATTTGAAAATAAAAAGTTGTAAAAAGAAACACTGTAAGCAAATTAGATGCTCAAATTTGGGCTTTATAAGTGTTTACAAATATTAAAAGCAGGTTAAGTCTCCATGACAAAGCAAGAGCAGGGGAGTCAAGTCTTTCATTAGACTTCCCACAGATGGAGCCTGCCTCATTTAATAATCTTATACGAACTGACTGAAAAGTACACTGATCCCTGTTACCTAGAACTTTTTGTTACCTAAATGTCTCCAACCAGAACACATAGGACCAAAATATGTCCTGAACTTTGTAGGCTTAAGGTTAAAATGTCAGATGGAATTGGGCAGAGATGGATGTGATGCATCATGCAATTCCATGTTTCCCCCACTGCTACAGTCTTTTCAAAACTTAAAATATAATCCATTAACTTTGGACCCTATGTTGATTTCCCAACATGAAACAGGCTAGATAGACCTTAGTTACTTTGGGACCTGGTAAAGCTATGCATGAATACCAGCATCAAGTAGGGGGAACGGAGCCTTAGGAGAAAGACAACTAGGATTCAGACTCTGACTCATCTTAAATTATATTCTAGTTCTGTGACAATGAACAAAAACTCTTTCTAGAAAATCCTTCTTCTGCAAATTGGCAATGATAAAAAAGAGTTGTTATACAGACCAGATATAATGTTTGAGAAGCTAACAGAGTTGATGAGCTCACAGAGAGCACTCAATAAAGGACTGTCCAGTTATACAAAAGAGTTTTTTGTTGTTGATAGATGTTTATTTTTTTAACATATATTGTATTATTTGTTTCAGGGTGACAGGTCTGTGATTCATCAGTCTTACATAATACCCAGCACTCACCATGACACATTACATGAAAGAATTTTTAAGAAGAGTTGACGCTCTAGAGTTTAGATAAGGGCTATTCTTCCATTTTTTACTATTCACTCCTATCCTCAGTGACCACTTAATTCTACCTAAGGTAGTAATGTCCCAGGAAATATAGACTATGCTGAGTTCCATGATGAGCGTATTCTCCCTGTAGTGCCTACAGTGAAGGTTTGGATCACTCAAACTTTGGAAAAAAATTTCCAGATATTTGCCTGTCTACTCAATGACCTCTTTTAGAACAAATAGAAGAATCAGTATAGATGAGAAGAGCCAATACATTTAAAGTTTAAGAAGACTTTAGCAAACTTTCAAACATTGGCTTATATTCACTGATAAAGTATTTTTTTAATAATTTTTTATTTTTTATAAACATATATATTTTTTTTTGTCTCTAGTTTTTTTTTTAATTTTTTATTTTTTATAAACATATATTATTATCCCCAGGGGTACAGGTCTGTGAATCACCAGGTTTACACACTTCACAGCACTCACCAAATCACATACCCTCCCCAATGTCCATAATCCCACCCCCTTCTTCCAAACCCCCTCCCCCCAGCAACCCTCAGTTTGTTTTGTGAGATTAAGAGTCACTTATGTTTTTTTGTATACATACTTCAATTAAGCTGATAAACTTAAATTACCAAAATAAACATGGCTAAGGCATCTATATAGAGGTGCTTGTGTATAGGAATATTTGTGGAAGGCTGCCTAAGAAACCAGTTATGATGGATGTCCCAAAAAATAGAAACAGGCACAAAGGCCAAGAGCAGGAAGGAAAGTAACTTTTCAGGGGACACACTCTTATATTGTGTGATTTTTTAAATGATATTCATATATTACATATATATTCATATATTACTTTTTTAATGATATTCATATATTATATATATTCATATATTATTTTAAACTATATGCATATATTCATATATTCACATATTTAATAATGTGTTAAGCACATTATTAAATATATAATTTGAAAGTAAGAAAAATGTTTCCATAAACACTAATGACTCTGTTAAACAGCTAGACAGGTGGAGAAGAAGAATGAGGTCATTGCTAAATTCCCATGACATATAAGGGAAGAACTCCAGTTCTTACATAAATAAATGCAGCTACCATCTTATCTCCTCCAGATAACAGACTTGGAGAACAGAACACCTGGACCAATGCTCAGGATATGTTTCTACGGCACTCTTTGTGTCTTGTGCACATGAGATGATGCTGCCTTAGCAGCCAGCCAATTCCACTTCTTTGAAGGGTCTACTGTGCAAAGACAGGCACATTTCATCCAAATGCCCCTTTGTCAGTAGAAATAAGTGAAAATCCCCACAATAATGACATTAGAGGTGAGAACAGCAGAATAAAAATAGAGGTTTGAGCACAGAAATTGGCTTCCAGGGTGGGAAAAAAATGTTTGCCTTTGGGAGGCCATTAAGCAGGTAATGACTGTCTGCTGTTCTGCCTGGAGCCTCTGCAGTCATGGCTCTCGTGAAGGTGGCTATTAAAGTCTAGATGAGATGTCACAGATCAAGAAAGGTTTTGCAAATGAACAGAAATGTCACGACTTCCAATGGAGAACTAGTTCTGATACATCAATGTCCTCTTCCCCCTTGAGCCACAAACTGTGAATCTCACCCTCCCTGACTTACTGAGGGGAAACTGTTGCAAAGTTCCCAGGGATTCTCCTTACTCTCTGATATTCATTGAGTTCTTACTACAAATCACTTTGCATGGCTCTTAGTCCTATTTTAGGCATTAACTCTTCTGTTTTGACATTATCATCAAATGATCACAATTTTCTATGAATGAATATTTCAGATGAGATATATTCATAAAGAATATTCAGGATGTAAACTTACTAGTTGCTCTGGGAACTTGGAAGCATAAGGCCTTATCCTCAGAAGTTGACTGTAACATTGTCAGCCACAACCTTGACAATAGAAACTTAAAAAAAAAAATTTAAATTCTAAGATACATAAAGTATACATTTTTAAGTTTACAACCTGATGATTTTTTTACATATATACCCACCTGTATAACCACATGCCAGATAAAGTTCTGCCTTCTGCAATCAAAGAATAAACCCTGCACAGAATGTAAATTGGTACAGGCACTCTGGAAAACAGTATGGAGGTTCTTCAAAAAGTTGAAAATACAGGGGTGCCTGGGTGGCTCAGTGGGTTAAGCCTCTGCCTTCAGCTCAGATCATGATCTCAGGGTCCTGGGATCAAGCCCTGCCCTGGGCTCTCTGCTCAACAGGAAGCATGCCTTCCCCCCTCTCTCTCTTCCTACTGGTGATTTCTCTCTCTGTGTTAAATAAATAAATCTTAAAAAAAAAAGTTGAAAATTCAGCTACTCTATGACCCAGAAATTGCACTACTAGGTATTTACCCCAAAGATACAAGTGTAGTGATCTGAAGGGGCACCTGCACCCCAATGTATATAGCAGCAATGTCCACAATAGCCAAACTATTGGAAGAGCCCACATGTCCACCAACAGATGAGTGGATAAAGAAGATGTGACATACACACACACACACACACACACACACACACACACACACAGGAATACCACTCAGCCATCAAAAAAGAAAAGGAAAGGAAAAGAAAGAAAAGAAATCTTGCCATTTGGAACAACATGGATGGAACTTCAGGGTATTATGCTAAGCAAAATAAGTCAATCAGAGAAAGACAAATACCATATGATTTCACTCATATGTGAAATTTAAGAAACAAATCAGAGGAGTATAGAGGAAGGGAGAGAAAAATAAAACAAGATGAAATCAGAAAGGGAGACAAACCAAAAGAGATTCCCCTCCCCCAAAGGAGACTCTTAACCATAAAAAATAAACTGAGGATTGCTAGAGGGGAGACAGGTAAAGGAATGTGGTACCTGGGTGATGGACTTTAAGGAGGGCATGTGGTATAATGAATATTGGGTATTATATAAGACTGATGAACCACTGAACTCTACCTCTGAAACCAATAATAAGTATATTTTAGTTAATTGAATTTAAATTTTAGAAAAAGAAAAAATCTTTAAAAAGAAGAAAACAGGGGTGCCTGGGTGGCTCAGGGGGTTAAGCCTCTGCCTTTGGCTCAGGTCATGATCCCAGAGTCCTGGGACCAAGCCCTGCACTGGGCTCTCTGCTCAGGAAGAGCCTGCTTCCCCCTCTCTCTCTCTGCTTGCCTCTCTGCCTACTTGTGATCTCTCTTTCTGTCAAATAAATAAAATCTTTAAAAAAAAAATTTTTTTAGATAGAAAGAAGAAAACAGTATGGAAGTTCCTCAAAAAGGTAAAAATAGAAATACCCTATAATCCAGCAAGTGCAGCATAAAGTGAAGCTGAAGAGTTAGGTTCTTTTCTCACAGAGTCGAAGAATGAATCTTGGGAACAAAGAAGAGTGAGTAAAGTGATAAAGTTTTATTAAGTGAGGATAGAGATAAAGGTCTCAGGAGTGAGGGGGTCCCACGGGGTTGCCACTGAAGGCTTTTATGGTTGGTCTTGTATAGAAAGCTGACCAGGGAATTTACATCTTTCTAACATCTCTATTGATAGCACCACTGAGTAAGGACAAGTGATAACACCTTCAATGGCTCACTTCCTTCTTAGGGTCTGATAAATCTTTGTGGGTCACAAGTAGCTGTTATAACAAGACCCCACCTTTGACACCTAGGATGGGATGGTCTGATTTGTTTCCTTATCTCTGGTTTCTTTACACTTCCACATTTTGGGAATTTTTGTAAGCCTGATCCCTATCTATTTCTCCCTACCTAGGGAGGTAGAGAGCCCTGACTGTCCCTTACATAGAAGTATTGACCCAAAAACACAAACATACTGATGTGAAGGGACACATGCACCCTGGTGTTTACAGCAGCTTATCAACAATAGCCAAATTATGGAAAGAGCCCAGATGTACATCAACTGATGAGTGGGTAAAGAAGATGTGGTGTAAAAAAAAAAAAAAAATGTGGTGTATATATACAATGGAATATTACTCAGTGGTCAAAAAAAGAATGAAATCTTGCCATTTGCAACAATGTGGATGGAGCTCTGGTAATAATGCTTAGTGAAATAAGTCCGTCAGAGAAAAACAAATACCATATGATTTCGCTCATGTGTGGAATTTAAGAAACAAAACAAATGAACTTAGGGGAAGGGGAAAAAAGAGAGGGAGGCAAACCATAAGAGACTCTTAATAGTAGAGAACAAACTAAGGGTTTCTGGAGGGCAGATGGGTGGAGGATAGGCTAAATTGGTGATGGGTATTAAGGAAGGCCCTTGTTGTGATGAGCACTGGATGTTGTAAGTGACAAATCATTACCCCTGAAACCAATATCACACTATATGTTTACTACAATGTAAATAAAAAATTAATATCAAAAATAAGAAGTATTGGGGGGAGAAAGAATACACCCTACATCATTCCATTTAAATGATGGGGAAGAACAGGCAAAAATTAACACACCTGTATATCCACCACCCATACCAAATAGAGAACATTTCAACACCTGATATGATTCCCTCTTGCCTGTTCTCAGTCAATACCATGCCTAACAGAATGAACTGCAATTCTAACACCATGGGTTATGTTTGCTTATTACTGAAATTCCTCTAAATGTAATCCAACACTATGGATTCTTTGTGTTGCTGATTCGCCCAGATTGCTGTATGCATCAGTATTTATTTTTATGCAAAACAGAATTCCACTGATTGAATATGTTGGGGCCGATTCCATGTTAAAACCTGTTAAACCCCTACAGCCTGCCTTGACCTACTTAGCCATAGTGACTCCATGTTGCCTAGGTAACCATTTTGTTGTTTAATAAATGCCTCAGGAGTTACTGATACCAGGTCTGGGTAACTGTTGCTAAAACACATATCTAAAACAAGGCCATTTTGTTGTTTAATAAACGCCTCAGCAGTTACTACTATTGGTTCCGGGTAACCATTACTAAAACACATAGGTATGGGCGCCTGGGTGGCTCAGTGGGTTAAGCCGCTGCCTTTGGCTCAGGTCATGATCTCAGGGTCCTGGGATCAAGTCCCGCATGGGGCACTCTGCTCAGCAGGGAGCCTGCTTCCTCCTCTCTCTCTCTGCCTGCCTCTATGCCTACTTGTGATCTCTCTCTGTCAAGTAAATAAATAAAACCTTTAAAAAAAAATAAAAATAATAAAACACACAGGTAGGAGATATCCAATCAGCCAAAGCCACATATGTAGAGGTCTGTGGTTGTGGCCTATAAAAACTAGCCTGTAAGACCAAGGGGGGTCGCTCTCTTCAGAGGCAGCCATGGCCGGTCAGTCTGACTTCTAATGCTTGGCATAGAATAAAGTTTTACATAACTTTCACTTTGGCTCAGTCACGTTCCTTTGATAATGGACCCAACATTTGGGGGCTCATCCGGGATCAAATGATGAGCACTGAGCCAGCATCAGAATTTCTGGGAAAAGCCTCTGGAGGTAAGATCTCCAGATTTTATTGTGAGATGCGGTCTGTCTGTCTGGTTGCAGAGCTGCAGGGTATGGCCCACCAGGGAGAAGCTGGACACAGCCATGCTTCCCAGGGCTGGAGTGGATGCAGGGATGCCCCATCCCTCTTCTGGTAGAATGCCAAGGGTTCGAGTCCCCCTAGGCGGTCAGGGGACCGAGAAAATCCCCACCAGCAGCAGGTTCTGGGTAAGGACCTCTGGGTCTGTGGTTGTCTGTGTCTTGTCTTTTTGTTGTCTGTTGTTTTGTTTGTTGTGTTTGAAAAAATGGGGCAAGCAGAGAGTAAGGGGACTCTGACTTTCATCTCTCCATTCCTCCTAATAGATGGGGGACTTCTCCCTTGCTCAACTCGAGACAGAGACTTTAAGGAATATTCCCAAGCAGCTGCCAAAACTCCCTTTGTTTCAGGGAAGTCCCTTGCCTTCTCTGGCCCAACCTGGACTGCCTAGCCCCTCCCCCTTGCTTGCAGGGCCTTCTGGCAGCACTTTGTTCTTCTGTCTCCCCCTTCTCTCTCCCCCTTCTCTCTCCCCCTTCTCCACACCAGCTTGGGTGTGGCCTGCATAACTGGCTTCTAGACCATCCACAGTGCTTCCTGCACCATGGCTCCTTCTCTCTTCACTGTCAAGGAACAAAAAGAGCACCCCCTGGACCTAACACTCCCCACTCCAGATCTTCCCACCCGTGCCTCAGGTAAACATTCAAAGTGGAGTGGGTCCAGGTGGAACATAAATTAGAATTTAAACTAAGTTAAGTTTGTTGATTTAATTAAGTTATAGCAGTAAATGTGAAACTTCAATCAAAGTTTACTGAAGGTCAAATAAGCTCATGTTATTTGTTAAAACCTGTTAGCAAAGAAATAACGGAACTGATGATTAATTGTCTATCTCAAAGTTAATGGGTAATTTTTTTTAAAGATTTTATTTATTTATTTGATAGAAAGAGATCACAAGTAGATGGAGAGGCAGGCAGAGAGAGAGAGAGATGGAAGCAGGCTCCCTGCTGAGCAGAGAGCCCGATGCGGGACTCGATCCCAGGACCCTGAGATCATGACCTGAGCCGAAGGCAGCGGCTTAACCCACTGAGCCACCCAGGCGCCCTTAATGGGTAATTGTTAAAGTAGCTTTCAAAGTCTTTGGTAACCTGAAACTTTAAAGGTTTACTTGGATGACAAATGGAATTAAATTTGTTGGACATCTAGGTCTTAACCAAATAGGATAAAATACTAAAGCATTAATTACTGGAACCAGGTTTGTGCTTTTGACTTCTTACTGCCAAAAAAAAAAAAAAGTATTTAAATCTGTTGGTAAACATGTTTTATGCTTAACTGATTCATGAATTTGCCATCTATAGAATTCTGTTCTAACTGTTCACAATTGGTTAATACTTAGCCATCACTAGAGACTAAAATGTTTCTAAGAATAAAAAATTCTACTAACTGTAATTAAGTCAGACGGAAGTAAGAAAAACAACCCTATATGTAAAAAGTAGGAGATATATTTTTAAAAAAAAAAGGAATGGAAATACATTTTGTTAAAGATAAAAGATAATTTTGTCTTAAATGTGATAATCGTTTGGAAAAATGGCTTGGAACAAAACCTGGATGCAAAAAAGCTGTAAAAAGTTTGTGAAGGAAAATCTTCAAAATAAGAAATTTTAGGTATAGTCAGGATGGACTAAAATTAAAATGAATTTTAAAATGTAGCACATCAGAATGATAAATACATATGAAATGACTCCATGTATTCTAGACTACAAAAAAAAAAAAAAAAAAAAAAAGATGCCATTAAGGTTTTTATTAAAAGTTTTAGTGTTGTCTAAAAAACCAGAGGAAATGTAGTTGACTGATAACTGATAATAATTTTAGAAAAACTACACACACACACACACACAAAAAGAGGGCCTAAGAGAGTAAGTAGTTTTGTCTTAAAATAAAAATATCTGGTTCTACCAGAACTTGAAAGAAAATAATAAAAACTAAACTTGAGTGTATTTAGTAAGTCATAGAAGGCTTGGGGAAAGTGACCTTTATTTGCCTTGGTTTGTAGGTTTGAAAGAGAACAATGAAATATGTTGGAAATTTAACCATGTTAGATCAGTTCTGATGGATGTATTCATGAGAAGGAAAAAAGACTAATAAATCTTTTCCTGTAAAATGTTTCTCTTCAAATGAGGCATAGTATTTAAGAAAGAAAGACTAAAGCCCTGTGTCATGACAAATCTATATTGGTGATCCACTCAAGTAAATATTGACTATTATGTAAACTAAAAAACACTGGTATAAAAAAAAAAAATCTGCTTTCTCTCTGTTCAAGAAAACAAAGTTTTCTTAAGTTAATTGATCTGCTGTTAAGAAGAGAATATAAATGGTTTTCTCTTTGCCTGCCCAGAGAAACCAGTTTCTATGTTTTGTTTTATCCATAATCCTATTTAAGCATGAGCTTTAAAACTTAAATCTTAGCAATTGTCAACAAGATTTAAATTGTCAATGAGATTTCTTTGACTCATACAGCTTCTCCTTCATATATTAAGTTACTCAGAAAGTAATGCTAGACCAGTGATAAACCTTGGGTTACATTTTGGGTAAATGCTATAACTGTTATAGAAATTCTTTGCATTTCCTAAAGTTTTAACCTTTTGATAAGGTCATCACTTGATATTATAATTATTGAAATGTTATGTGTCACAGAAGTAACCTGATTTTCTTGCCAGTTAAATTGTAAAACATTATCTATTCTGAATTTTTGTCACTTATAATTGTTTTAATTCTCTTGTAAAATAAGTTTTACCTTAAAGGATATTCATATAAAAGACTTTTAGGACATATACAGGTATTTGATATGTTAAAAATCCTAGAACTAAAATGTGTAAAAATTTCCAAAAGTAAAAGCTGCATTCAAACTGAACCAGAATTAATAACATGGAACTAAATGAACTAGAAGATTATAATATTGTATCTGTTATCTTAAACATTGCTGGTTCTCTAATGTTTACTCTTCCAGACTTAAAAAACTCTTTTCTTAAAATGTCTGTGACTTACAGAAATGTAAAAGTATTTATTTATAAACAAATCAAAGCATTAAACTTTTCTCTCTATCTGAACCTTCTGAAACTCAAAAGTTCTCAGCAAGTAATTGGCTATTTGCATAAGTTTAATAAGAATCTGTTCTCCTTGTAACAGAACACCATTGGAAACACTGGTTATTTTACCAAGGCTTTGACTAGAATATCATATTTGAGAAAGACTCAGATATGACCAGACAGCTTAAAGGAACTAAGGTGGACTTTATAAAACCTGGAGCCATAAAGCCCCTTGAAACTGTTGGCCTGATAACTTGCTTACAGAGTTCCCAGCAGCCTCACCAAATGAGTAAAGAATGTCACTTCCTGCAGGTGCAGGAACCTCAGGATACTTTGGGGACCTCAGAAAGAGAAATTCACCCAAGTTGACTAATATTGCAGGCATATCTGATGGCAAGTACTTGGCTTGGCTTCTGGCCTGGAGAGGCTATTACAAGTTCAACCTAGAGATTCCTTATAAAAAGTTCCAGCAAAGCAGTTTCTAAAATATCTATATGATCACTCACTGTTCTTGCTGAGCTTATGTAAATAATTAAGACAAGTTTGTTAAAACTGGACTTGTTTTTCAAATAAATTAGTGCTATTTTGCTAGCTCTGAAAATGAGGGTTATTTAAGAAAGGAAAATTATGTTTCAGTAACATACCTTTGTGAATATTAAGTTCTAGATTTTGTTGTCTTTAAATGTTTGTTTACCTAAACTAGACAACTTGAGATAAACTTCAGAGAAGTTACACAATAGCTCATTTAGACGATCTTGCCTAATATTCTATAGGGATAATAACAGAACCCATTGGACACAAATATATGTTAGTAGTTTTTATAGATACCTTTTCAAGCTAGGTAGAGATTTTCCCGCCAAACATGAGATGGCAGAAATAGTGGCCAAAAAAGCTACTAGAAAAAATAATTCCTACATTTGGGTTGCCTCTCATGATCGGGTCAAACAATGGCCCTGCATTTGTAAGTTCAGTTTTACAGGCATTGGCCAAGGCCATGGGCACTAATTAAAAACTACACTGTGCCTACCAGCCCCAGAACTCTGGATAAATAGAGAGAATAAACCAGACTCTTAAAGAGACCTTGACAAAGTTAATTCTGGAAACTGGCAATGGATGAATGGATCTCTTTCCCTTCACCCTCCTTAGGGCACGATGTACATACTAC
Source organism: Mustela lutreola (assembly GCF_030435805.1). Lineage (NCBI taxonomy): Eukaryota > Metazoa > Chordata > Mammalia > Carnivora > Mustelidae > Mustela > Mustela lutreola. The sequence goes on along the minus strand of NC_081291.1, from coordinate 87,535,069 downwards.
TTAAATAAGGTTACCCCATTTAAAATAATGTTTGGGAGACCCCCTCCACTCTGCCCATGGCTGCAAAAGGTTACCCTAACAAAAATGACTGATCAGTCCGTACTCCAGTCACTGCAGGCACTATAGTCCGTCTTAAAAAGATCCCACACAGGGACCCAAATTGCTTACACTAAGATGGAGATGGAAGTAGAACCACACCTTTACCAACCCAGAGACTTGATTTGGAAGCCTCGCTGAAAGGGACCATTCACTGTCTTCCTGATCACCCCCACAGCAGTAAAAGTAAAAGACATCAGGACCTGGATTCACACATGTCACACCAAACGAGCCAAAAGCAAGAACACCCCCCAGAAATAGGAGCCACTGCCGGTGGACCCCACCAACTGTGGACTAAAACTAAGATTCAAAAAGGTTTCCTAACTTTTAACCCTGTTCCTACTCAGCAGCAGCCAGGAAACACCTCATTGGCCTAAAATAGCCCAATGGACCATAATAGTCCCTACTGTCTTCACTAACTTCCTTAAGGCCTCCACCAGAGCCTGGTTTGCTTGCAGTTCAGAAAGAACCAAAGAATTAACTAATCTCCAAAGAAAAGGGGGGAATGTTGGACCAACTCCACTTTAAACCTGTTAAACCCCTACAGCCTGCCTTGACCTACTTAGCCATAGTGACTCCATGTTGCCTAGGTAACCATTTTGTTGTTTAATAAATGCCTCAGCAGTTACTGATACCAGGTCTGGGTAACCGTTGCTAAAACACATATCTAAAACAAGACCATTTTGTTGTTTAATAAACGTCTCAGCAGTTACTACTATTGGTTCCGGGTAACCATTACTAAAACACACAGGTAGGAGATATCCAATCAGCCAAAGCCACATATGTAGAGGTCTGTGGTTGTGGCCTATAAAAACTAGCCTGTAAGACCAAGGGGGGTCGCTCTCTTCAGAGGCGGCCCTGGCCGGTCAGTCTGACTTCTAATGCTTGGCATAGAATAAAGCTTTACATAACTTTCACTTTGTCTCAGCCTTATTCCCCTGGCCAGTCAGTCTAACTTGTAATGTTTGGCATAGAATAAGGATTTGTATAACTTTCACTTTGGCTCAGTCTCGTTCCTTTGATAATGGACCCAACAGAATATACTATGTTTTGTTTATCCATTTTCCTATTGACAGTTAGCCTGATGCAAGTACTTACAATGTTGAATAAAACTACTGTGATCATCCTTGTGTATCTTTTTGTAGACACGGGTACTAATTTCTCTGTTAGATAGGATTGGAATTACTGGTTCACCTAGTGGGCATTTATTTAACAAGAGCAGAGGTGACCAAATGGTATAAATTCTTTTATGAAAGTTCATAGAATTTGGAGAACTGTTTAGTAATGAGAAAAACCCTTTTCCTCCAAAAATCTCTCCCAGGTGCCAACAGCCCACACTGACCTCTACCTTCCTGATTCCTACCTTCTCTACTTTCCTGACTCCTCTGTATCTTCTCGGGATGATCCAACCTTTATTCCCAGAGTTTAACCTGGGAAGCATGAGTGATCTGTATTTTTAAATTCTGCACATTTTCATAAGAGAAGGTGCCTCCCCAGAATGATATTTCACCATTTTCTAATTAAGGAGAAATAACCCAACACATAAGAAAAGGTCCAGAACTGTAGATTCTCAGAAGCTAAGGGAAGGGGCAATTATTTTTTTAAGATTTTATTTATTTGACAGACAGAGATCACAAATAGGTGGAGAGACAGGCAGAGAGAGAGAGGGGAAAGCAGGCTCCCTGTTAAGCAGAGAGCCCTATATGGGGCTCAATCCCAGGACACCAGGATCATGACCTGAGCCAAAGGCAGAGGCTTTAACCCACTGAGCCACCCAGGCACCCCGGGAAAGAGGCAATTTAAAGAAAGAAACATGCTTAGTTAAATTAAACACTTCATAGAAATCAAAGAGAATATGATGGGAGTAGGAAGGATGAAGAAATCAAGAATGGCAATATGTTGATGACTGTTGCAGCTGGATGATGAATATATGGAAGTTCATTATACTAATCTCATTACTTTTGTATACTTTTGAAATTTTCCATAATGAAAAGTTTTGAGGCATTAAATTTGGTCATTTTAAAATTTTGATAACTTTCGAAAGAATAGTTTCTTTCATTAGAGTAACTGTCTAAGAAGCATGCTCAAGGGCATAGGCCATGAGAAAGGAGCAATGTAGATTCTCTATTAAGAAGGTTTGTGAAGGGGGTACCTGGGTGACTCAGTCAGTTAAGCCTCTGACTCCTGATTTTATCTCAGGTCATGATTTAAGGATCGTGCGATTGAGTCCCAAGTCAAGCACCCAACTTGAGCCTCGTGCTTAGCACAGAGTCTGCTTGTCCCTCTCCCTCTGACTCTTCCCCTGCTCTTTCTTGCTTACTCTCTCACTCTTTCTCTAAAATAAATAAATAAATAAATAAATAAATGACATCTTTTTTTTTTTTTTTAAAGATTTTATTTTTTTTTATTATTTATTTGACAGAGAGAGAAATCACAAGTAGGCGGAGAGTCAGGCAGAGAGAGAGAGAGAAGCAGGCTCCCGCTGAGCAAAGAGCCCGATGCGGGGCTCGATCCCAGGACACTGAGATCATGACCTGAGCCGAAGGCAGCGGCTTAATCCACTGAGCCACCCAGGCGCCCCATAAATGACATCTTTTAAAATAAAAATTGCCATGAACATCTAGAAGGAGATTCTGATAGACTGGTTAAATAAAGGAATGAAGGAAGGACTCCTGGGTGGCTCAGTGGGTTAAGCCTCTACCTTCAGCTCAGGTCATGATCTCAGGGTCCTGGGATGGAGCCGCATTGGGCTCTCTGCTCTGAGGGAAAGCCTGCTTCTCCCTCTCCCACTCCCCCTGCTTGTGTTCCATCTCGTGCTGTATCTCTCTCTCTCTCTCTCTCTCTCTCTCTCTCTCTCTTTCTCTCTCTCAAATAAATAAATAAATAATAAAAAATAAAATCTTTTAAAGAAAAATAAAGGAAGGAAGGAAAGATGCAGTGGACATTTTAATAATCTGCCTAAGTATTAAGGAAGCATGAGCATATATTTAGACAAAGAGAAGCCAAATGATGCTGTTCAGCTACAGAGACCAGATTGCCAGGAGTAACACATTACAGAAAAGTGTTCCTAACTCACAAACTTGAAAACCTATCAGAACTAAAAATGTCCCATCTGTCTGCCAGTCCCTGATGCTCCCTCTCTCTCCATTCCCTAATGTGGGGAAGTTTAATATGGATTTTATTGATATTAACAGAACAGTCTCTTTTGGAAGTCACCTGATACAATAAAAAAGAAGAAGGAAAATAACAATTTTATGACAATCTTTTGGTACTTAGGCCAGTTTCCCTAATAGAACATTTCTTATCCAAGGAGGAAGAGAGAGAATTAGTCACACAAAGGTTAACAGCAAGAAGGGTCAAGTGAAATCTCCCATGTGCTCTCAGAACTGGAGTTTTTGAAAGCTAAAGTCCACGCACTTCCCCACCAGCTTCTCTTCATGTTTTCCTTGCTGTGCTATTATCAACCAAGCACAGGCTTGCCAGAAGTTAGTGTCCTGAGGTCTTCCTCAGCTTTCCAAGTCTACCAGTACTGACTGCTGTGGCTTCCGTGGAAGAGCTGTCAAGGAATGTAGCCACAATTACATGGGCAGCAGTTACATGGGATCATGTGGCACAGGTGAAGAGGCCTCCTAAGAAAGGAGGAGAGGTTGGTGATGTTGCAAACAGAAGGGATGCCTGAAGGAGTACAGGTCCTGACAGGCTTTGAGAGTATGGGCCAAAACGTCAGCCCCTAGATATACAAGGAAAAGACTGGAGCCAAATTTTACTGTTTTTACTTCTAACTCTGCCTCCTCCTGTGCCACACCTCACAAGTAACTTATTAAATTGATTTTTGTTGTTGGGGCACCTGGGTGGCTCAGTGTGTTAAAGTCTCTGCCTTCGGCTCAGGTCATGATCCTAGGCTCCTAGCGTCCTGGGATTGAGCCCTGCATCGGGCTCTCTGCTTAGCAGGGAGCCTGCTTCCTCCTCTCTCTACCTGCCTCTCTGCCTGCTTGTGATCTCTGTCTGTCAAATAAATAAAATCTTTTTTTTTTAAGATTTTATTTATTTATTTGACAGAGAGAGATCACAAGTAAGCAGAGAGGCAGGCAGAGAGAGAGGAGGAAACAGGCTCCCTGCCGAGCAGAGAGCCCGATGCGGGACTCCATCCCAGGACCCTGAGATCATGACCTGAGCCGAAGGCAGAGGCTTAACCCACTGAGCCACCCAGGCGCCCCTAAAATCTTTTTTAAAAATTTATTTTTGTTGTTTAAATAAAACTTATGTTGTGCTAATATGACCTGGGCATGTTCTAAGCCCTTGACACACTTTAGGAATCTGGTGAAACCCATGGATTTTCTCACAATAATTTTTAAAATGCAAAACATATAATATATAGGATATATAAATCTTTCCTAACATCATATTTAGAACTTAAAGATAAGATATTCTTTACAAAAAGCCAGAGTCAGGGGAACTGCAAAAAGACCAACCACAGCAAATTCAACCACTAAAACCACACCTTGCATTTCTTAGTGTAGAACAAGCCCCAGTTATTGAACTACAGCAGATTTTTATTAAAAAAATAAGACAGGTGAGATTTAAGAAAAGCATTATCATCTGCACTGTGAAAATTTCTTTAACTGTGTGGCTTTAGAGCAGCTCACTTAGGGACCAAAAAAAAAAAAAAAAAAAAAAAGAGGCAAGTAATGTGTTATAAGATATATTATGAGAAAGCCAAACCACCACCTTTAGACTGTACTAGGTCCTTCCCCAGGATACCCCCCATCAGCTGCAGACCTCCTGGCATGGTGACACTCTCTAAACTTGCCATGTCTGAGAATTATTCTCTTTCAGACAGAAGAATCCAAAGTGGGCCTCAGTCTTTCTGAGTTGCCTTTTCTACATAGTAGAGTCCTGTCTCAATGTTAGACTACAATACCACTCACTAGCCTTCTATCCACCCTCAATATATTTTCCTTACTGCAGCCAAAACCGTTGTTTCCAAACTCATATGTGATCCTCTCAATCTCTCCGTCCAAAAAACTTTTAGGTTCCCCATTTCTCTTAAGATCTGGGCAAAAATCTTTCATGTGGCTTCCATAGGTCTGCGCAGCCTCGCCTGAGCCCTGCCCTCCAGCCTTGCCTCCTTTTACTCCCTTTACAGCCATTCCCTCCTTTACTGATCCAGCATCCCAGTCCTCTCCAGTTCCCTGTATTCTCTGTACCTCCCTGTTCTGCAGGTGTTTGCATGTGCCTCCACCTAGAATGTTTTTCCCACCTCCTTCCCCAAGGTAAAGCTTTTGCGTCCTTCAGATCTCAACGTGTATCAGGAAAGCCACCCACATCTCCTTGATTACCGTGTTTCATCAAGTCAGTGATGTACGTTTCTTTCCCCTTTAGCACGAGAGTATGCCCTATAAGTAAACGGAGTCTCCCAATCACTGCTGGCCCAGATTAAAGTCAAACTCTTCCAGAAAGATTTGCACTTGCTTCAATCAGTCATCTCAGAGAACTATCAACCTGAAATCCCCTTAAATTCTCTGCTTGAGTTTTTTGGACACAGTATAGATGTGAATTCAAATTGAAAACACTTTAGTACTGACTTGCCATTGGAACTCTTAAGGGAGTTTTATTTTCCTCCTACCACCCATGCCAAGTTTGAGATCAGCAAGTTTCCTTGCTGTCCCTTATTGTGAGATTACTTTTTCCTCATTTACCCTTTTATTGAGTAGGACAGCCGTCTGGTACCCCAGCTAAATGTGACAACCTTTTGGCACCAAAGGGTTTCCATTGTGAATGATTTTTTTTTCCTTAGTGGTACATAGAATAATCATGCATTAAATAATGATTGCCTCTAATTTTGAAGAAATACTGAGTTACAAATTCCCCAGCTTTCTTATTTGCCACAGTTGTAGTTTCAGCTTTGTTCTAAGTACGTGACAAATCTACCTCCCTTACTCACTATAAGCTCCATGAGGACTGGGACATCAGACCTCATTTTTTTATCATTGAAACCCTAGAGGTTTACACAGAACTTGATTTTTAAATATTAGTTGCTCACTTAACATTAACTGAATGAATGAATGAGTTGATAGAGGAATAGATGAATGAAGTATATCATTAATACACATACTGTGAAGATCATGATCCACTTGACTTACCACCTTTCCAAATCAACTAGACTTGTGATCCTTTGGATTTAATGCCACAAGAACTATAAATCCATACCTGAGGAGTAACACACACCTCCAAGCCCATCCAAATGGTTTAGACCTCTGCTTCATTCCTCTTTTACCTCTCAGATCACTCCCTGCCTTTCCCATCACCCTGACTCTCCACCCCTGACCCTTTTGACTGTAGAGCCCTGCCACAAACACCAAACAAGTGATGTGCATCAGTGCTGATCTGACTGGACTTCACTCACCAGCCACATCCTCTGGTTTTTCCTATCAAGATGCCATTATTTACTCAGGGGAGATGGTGAGTAAGGAGCAGCCCAACATCCTGTGCTGGATACCCAAGTGAGCAGTAGTCTTTGACTCTTCAAAGCCAAGTGAGATTCAGGTTTCTTAGTTTCTGGGGTCTTCAATTCTATCATCCCTCAGCAAACCAATCCCACTACAGTTTTCTTAATTTTGAGCATATTTTTCTTCAGATTCAAAGCTCTTTGTGTCCAGGGACCATAATACAAGGAATTGTGGTCAAAATCCTGGATTTGGAGTCATACAAACTGCATTTGAATCCTTGCTTGGCCACTCTGTGGTCTTGGGCAAATCCCTTAACTTCTCTGTGGCTGTGTGCATGCTAATAAAATGAGGATAATGGCCACCTCCTGGTGTGTAAAGTGTAGGGAAACATATTCCCAATCATACTGCCTTTGAGGCCATCATCCTCTAGCTCTGAGCCCCTGGTTTTTCACTGTATTTCTGATATATTCTATTCTGAGTTCCAGTGTCCACCCTAAACTCTGAGATTGGGGATCCGTCTAGAGACTATGCTACCTGCAGTTTGATACCTGTTGTTTATTTGCCTTCCTGGTACACAGTATCACCAGTTCTCAAACTTCCCCTTATTATATTCTCTACCCACACACACCAGCATCCTTGTAGCTGATGAAACCTTCATGCCTGGAGCAGGCCCCAAGATAGCACTAGAGTAGGAGATCTAAGTTTTGTCAGGTCCCTGGAATTCAGCTAGATAATTATCAAACCATTCTGAACACCTGTGAGCTAATAGGAGATAGAAGAAAAGAACAGCAGCAACTCCAGAAAAATTACCTCTTCCTGGAAGGTAGGACATGCAAAGAAGTGAATCCAAGGTGATATATGGGAAGAGTGACAGTGAGGGGGGAGGGAGAGCTGGCTCCCAGCAAGTGATAGAGCAGCAGAGCACAAAACTGGAACTTTTATAGGTCTGGTCCACTGAGGGACATCACTCTGGTGGCTAAGCAGAGGGTGGAGCCCTCTCTGGGACAGTTTGGTCCCAGGACCCACGGGGTCACAGAAAGACCAGGGGTGCCTGAGTGCAGCAGAGCTCCCAGGTATCAGAGCAGGGAAGCTAGCTGCAGAGACAGAGCTTAGGAGTGGGAGGTCAGCTCAGGGTTGCCATAAACTGTGATCTGTGGCAGTCAGGCTGCTGTTCTTCAAGCAGGGATGCAACAAGTGACAGATCTGGGGAGACTCACCTTCTTTCCCAGGGAAGAGTGGCACAGGAGGGCGCTTCAGGAATCTGCTGGGTTTGGAGACTCCAAACGGGGCCATGTGCCAGAGATAGAAATGCTCGATCACAGGCTGGGTGAGCACAGAGTGTGGCTAGAGACCAGGGAGAAAGGAGTGACTGACTGCTCTTCTCTGAGGACTCAGTGAGGAGTGCGGTCCCAATCTCTCAGCTTCTCCAGGACAGAGATTGGGAGGCCGTCATTTTTATTCCTGTCCTCCAAAGCTCTACAGAAAATGTTTAGGGAACAAAAGCTCCTGAGAGCAAAGCCAAGCAGATTACTTAGCCTGGCCCCTGGTAAGGCCGGTGCAATTCTGCCTCCGGCAAAGACATTTGAAAATCACTATGACAAGCCCCTCCCGCAGAAGATCAGCAAAACATCTAGACAAGACCAAGTTTACAGATTAATGAGAACTTCAAAAGACCAGCACTAGGGAAATATAGCAAAAAGAATTCATGGCTTTTTCTCCATTATTTTTTAGTCTTTCAAAGTTCATTTTTTAAATTTTCTTTTTTTCTTTTTCTATTTCTTTTTTTAAATTTTTCTTCTTTACTTTTTCAACAACTTCTTATCAATTTCTTTTTTTAAACCTTTTTTTAAATTTTCATTTTAGTCATAGTCTATCCCTACATTGTATTTAACTATATGTGTCTGTGGGTGGGGAAAGAAAGAGGCATCAAAATCCAGGAGGCACAGAGAATCCCCCTCAAAATCAATGAAAATAGGTCAATACCCCAACATCTAGTAGTAAAACTTACAAATCTCAGAGACAGAGAAAAAAAAAATATTGAAAGCAGCTAGGGACAGGGTCCATAACCTACAATGACAGAAACACTACATTGGCAGCAGACATATCCACAGAGACCTTGCAGGCCAGAAAGAACTGGCATGATATATTCAGGGTAGTAAACAACAAAAATATGCAGCCAAGAATACTATATCCAGCTAGGCTGTCATTGAAAGTAGAAGGAGAGATTAAAAAGCTTCCAGAACAAACAGAAACTAACAGAATTTGCAATCACCAAACCAGCCCTACAAGAAATATTGAAAGAGTTCCTCTAAGCAAAGAGAACCTTAAAGTAACATAGACCAGGAAGGAACGGAGACAATATACAGTAACAGTCACCTTACAGGCAATACAGTGGCACTAAATTTATATCTTTCAATAGTTATCCTGAGTGTAAATGGTCTAAATGCTCCAATCAAAAGGCACAGGATATCAGATTATATAAAAAAAAAATAAGACCCATCAATATGCTGTCTGTAAGAGACTTATTTTAGGCCCAAAGACACCTCCAGATTGAAAGCAAGTGGGAGGGAATGGAAACCATTCATCATGCTAATGGACATCAAAATAAAGTTGGGGTGGCAATCCTTATATCAGACAAATTAGATTTTAAACCAAAGACTAGAATAAGAGATGAGGAATGACACTATATCATACTTAAAGGGTCAATCCAACAAGATGATCTAACAATTTTAAATATCTATGTCCTTAAAATGGGAGCAGCCAATTATATAAGCCAACTAACAAGATCAAAGAAACACATTGACAATAATATAATAACAGTAGGGGATTTTAACATCTCCCTCATTGAAATGGACAGATCAGCTAAGCAAAAGATCCAAAAGATCAACAAGGAAATAAAGGCTTTAAATGACACACTGGACCAGATGGACCTCACAGATATACTCAGAACATTCCATCCCAAAGCAACAGAATACACATTCTTCTCTAGTGCACATGAAACATGCTCCAGAATAGATCACATCCTCGGTCACAAGTCAGGTCTTAACTGGTACCAAAAGACTGGGATCATTCCTGTATATTTTCAGACCACAGTGCTTTGAAACTGGAACACAAACACAAGAGGAAAATTGGAAAGAACTCAAATACATGGAGGCTAAAGAGCCTCCTATGAAAGAATGAATGGGCCAACCAGGAAATTAAAGAATAAATTTTAAAAATCATAGAAACAAATGAAAATAAAAACACAACTATTCAAAATCTTTGGGATGCAACAAAGGCAGTCCTAAGAGGAAAGTATATAGCAATACAAGCATTTCTCAAGAAACAAGAAAGGTCTCAAATACACAACCTAACATTACACCTAAAGGAGCTGAGGAGAGAACAGTAAGGAAACCCTAAAACCAACAGGAGAAGAGAAATAATAAAGATCAGAGCAGAAATAAATGATATAGAAACCAAAAGAACAAATCAATGAAACTAGGAGTTTGTTCTTTGAAAGAATTAATAAGATTGATAAACCCCTGGCCAGACTTATCAAAAAGAAAAGAGAAAGTACCTAAATAAATAAAATCATGAACGAAAGAGGAGAGATCACAACCAACACCAAAGAAATACAATTATAAGAACATAAATGAATGAAACAGAATAGAGAGCCAGAAATGGACTCTCAACTCTCTAGTCAACTAATCTTTGACAAAGCAGGAAAGAATGTCCAATGGAAAAAAGACAGTCTCTTCAACAAATGGTATTGGGAAAATTGGACAGCCACATGCAGAAGAATGAGATGGGACCATTCCCTTATACCACACACAAAAGTAGACTCAAAATGGATGAAAGACCTCAGTGTGAGAAAGGAATCCATCAAAATCCTTGAGGAGAACACAGGCAGCAACCTCTTTGACCTCAGCCACAGCAACTTCTTCCCAGAAACATCATCAAATGCAAGGGACCCAAGGGCAAAAATGAACTAATGGAACTTCATCAAGATAAAAAGCTTTTGCACAGCAAAGGAAACAGTCAACAAAATCAAAAGACAACCAACAGATTGGGAGGAGATATTTGCAAATGATATATCAGATAAAGGGCTAGTATCCAAAATCTATAAAGAACTTATCAAACTCAACACTCAAAAAACAAATAATACAATCAAGAAATGGGCAGAAGACATGAACAGACATATCTGCAAATAAAATAAGACATCCAAATAGCCAACAGACGCATGAAAAGTGCTCCACATCACTCAGCATCAGGGAAATACAAATCAAAACCACAATAAGGTCCCATCTCACACCAGTCAGAATGGCTAAAATTAACAAGTCAGGAAAGAAGAGATGTTAATGAGGATGCAGAGAAAGGGGACTCCTCCTATACTGTTGGTGGGAATGCAAACTGGTGCAGCCACTCTGGAAAACAGTATGGAGGAACCTCAAAAAGTTTAAAATAGGGCTACCGTCTGACCAGCAATTGCACTACTGGTATTTACCCCAAAGATACAAAGGTAGTGTTCTGAAGGGACACATGCACCCCAATGTTTATAGCAGCAATGTCCACAATAGCCAAACTATGGGAAAAGCCTAGATGTCCATCAACAAATGAATGGATAAAGAAGAGGTGATATATATATACACAATGGAATATTATGCAGCCATCAAAAAATGAAATCTTGCCATTTGCAATGATGTGTATGGAACTAGAGGATATTATGTTAAGCGAAATAAGTTGATTAGAGGAAGTCAATTATCATATGACCTCACTTATATGTGGAATTTGAGAAACAAGATAGATGATCATGGAGAAGAAAGTTAAAAATGAAGTGGGACAAAAACAGAGAGGGAGACAAACCATAAGAGACTCTTAGGAAACAAAGTGAGGATTGCTGGAGTGATGGGGGGTGGGAGGAATGGGGTGGCTGGGGGATGGACATTGGGGAGGATATGTGCTATGGTGAGTGCTGTGAATTATGTAAGACTGATGAATTACAGACTTGTACCCCTGAAATAAATAATTCGTTATATGTTAATTAAAAAAAGAAAGAAAAGGAAAAAAAAAAGAAATCCTCACCCCTAACACGGTTCTCACTTGAAGCCTGCCTCCTCTCCTCTGATATCCTTACCTACCTGGCTAACAGGCAATCTACCCATAAGCCTTACCCTCTCCCTATTTTACTATTTATTTTCCAGGATTCAATCCTACATGGTCTGGCCAATACTACAACCTTCAGAACTCAAGTTCTATCACCAGGAAAGTCACTTTTTATTTAAATGGCATAAATAAAATGCAATAAATAGTCTCTACCAAAGCTGACTTCCGACCAAGTTTCCAAAGCCAGTAAAGACTGTCGTGTCCCCACAACAGTTCAGCCTTTATCCTACATATGTCCTCATGCTGTCATGAGATTTCCTTCCATCTGCAGACCACTATGTTCACCCCCAAAGTCTCACTACTCACTTCCCTTCACACACCAACCATGAAGACTTATAAAGTCAATGTTGTATTCATTTATCAATTATATTATACTTTATAATTATAATTTTATAATTAAAATATATAGTACATATGTCATATATACATGATATATATATACATGATACATATATATGTAATATATATCATATATATGATATAATATATAAATTATATAATTTATAATTATAATCATGTGTTTGACGGCTGCATAATTTATCAATTATCATCAATTATAAGAATAAAGCTATCAGGTAAAAGATTGAAGATAAACAAGGTATCTTAGTCTCAAAGTATCGCTCCACAGACCACATACTGATTACAATGCAGAAGAGTGATCTTTACAAGGAAGAAATCGAAGTGACAACACCTAACCAAACTTGGGCTTTGATCAAGTTTAACATCATAAATAATGGGACAAACTGACATATGCCTCTTGGTGACATGCACCAAGAAGAACTCATTATGGCTTATGAATTACTCTTGCCAAAAACATTTAACATGGATATAATCCTAAGGAAACAAAGAGACGAATCTAAATTTGGGGACATTAGCCAGGACTCTGAAAAATGTTTTTAAAAGGGGGGATCATTAAGGAGCAAAATTAATAAATTCACTTCATGAGTGCATGATCCTTGGTTTAAAAAACAAAAAATAACCATAAAGTACATATTGGGATAATTAAAGAAATTTGTAATTAAAGAAATTATGTAATTATATTGAATTAATTTATCTAAATTACTTTTCTTGAGTTTGATAATGGTATAGTGTTTATACAAGGATGTTATGCTGAAATATTTAGAGGTAAAGAGTATTGCTGTGTGAAACTCTCATATATATATAGAGAGAGAGAGAGACTTATATACACAGAGACAGACAGAAGAGAGAGTAAGAAATTGTGGCAAAAGACTAACTAGTGATCTAGATAAAAGGTATAAGGTGTTCACTACAGCATTTTTTTTTTCAACTTTTCTGTAAGCTTCACATTTGTCAATATAAAATGCCAAGGGAAAAGGTATAAAAGAATGGTGTTATTTCTTTTGATATTTAGGGAAGAAGGAGGTTAAGAAAGGATTTGGAACAGTAAAAAACATACCAAGGAGCATGGTTACATAAGATGGAAAGCACTCTACCTTTCAAGTTTCTCAAAGAAAAATGAAGCTGGTCTCTTCTTTGTCCTGAAAGCCCCTCCCTTTCTTGTAGCAAGCAGGTGCTGAATTGTAGATGTGTACAGTGCTTCACAGCACTTCACCTACATTTTGCCATTTGATGTTGATGAGTAATCTGCGAAAGAGGCAGGCCAGGCAGTTACATTCACCTTTCAAATTAGGAATCAGAACCCGAGAGAGAGGTTGTCTTGGGCTCCAGTAACTACAGCTCAGTATGTGGCCGATGCTGTCTCCCCTTCCATCCTGGAAGTCAGTATTTTTTTGCCGCCTCCTGAGAAGAATGAGGCACAAATAAGTCACCTGCAAGAAAATGGGAGCAGGTGGCACCCGAACTGGGACCTGACACGAGAGATGAGAGACGAAACAGGAGAAGAAGCCCCAAGGTGAGTTTTGCACGGCCCTTCCCTTTTCCCGCTGGTGAGTTGTGGCTACTTATCGCAGTGTATGGGTAATCTAGAAAGCACAAACATAGCCCTTACCTATGTTTATGGAGACAGCTCCGAGAGGTGGCAGGAGAAAAGTCAACGAGGGCCAACTTTTGGAGCTTTTAAAAGTAATTAAAGAACATTGTTCCTGGTTCCCTACATTAGGGACTTCAGATTTACAGACAGGGAAAGAGTAGGTCATGAGTTAAAACTCTTGCATGCTAAAGGGAATGTTAATTCCAATTACTGTATGGCCTACTTGGACGCGTATTCACTCCGTTTTGGAGCCTTTATAAACCCCGGATTCTGATAGTGATAATGAATGTTCAGGAGAAACTAAAGAAGAGGAACCTGAATATGCTATTCCGTAGGGAAAAGAAATTACTAAAGTAGTTGTAAAGGAATATCTAAAGGAGGAATCTCCTCCCCTCTCTCCTCCAATATCAAAACGAAAAGGGAGAACAATTGTGGCTGCGTCATCACCATCAGCTCCGCCATCCTGTAAGAAGTCTCCATTTAGTCAAAAGGATGAAAAATCTATGTTATCAGCCATTCGAAAAGACCTTCTTGAAGCAAAGCGAGTAGGAGACCTAGATGCCTTACATTTTAATTTCCTCGTCACTATTAGAGAACATATTGTTCCAGGACATGATTCTAACAACCCTAATGGCATCTATGAGGCCATACATGAGCCATTTCCCTTCAAATTACTGAAGGAGTTAAAACAAGCAGTATGTTGTTCTGAGGGATGGTTACATTTTTTCTCCACAACAATAGCAGCTCACCATACCATGGCTATTCATTCATTTCATTGACTAATGGGCGCTTGGCAGACTGGGTCAATAGAACATGTGACTCTTGATCTCAGAGTCAGGAGTTCAAGCCCCACATTGGGCATAGAGATTACTTTCTAAATAAATAAGTAAATAAGTAAATAAATAAATAAATCCACATTCTATAAGAAAGAGATGACTATCATTTCATTGAGTAATTTTTACGATGTGCCAACCATATGTTCGGGACTATGGATATAAAAAGCTGAATAAAATCTTTGCTCAACAATATTCAAAGAGTGTTTATCCACTCAAAGAAATCTTACTAGTCTCCAAATGCCAGGCATTGAGCTGGGTGTGGGGATACCACGTTAAATGAGACCTTCTAGGAGAGCACAACCAAGGAAGGGAGACTGAAGCTTCAGACACAGTGTAAAGAATGTCATCAGAGTGGAAAACACAAATGTTCTGGCTAAATACTTTTCTCTCCCTTATCATAATGATAATCCCACTTTATTGGAATTACTTGTTTTAATATTCACCTTCCCCACCGAGAGCCACCAAGGCTCTAGATCCACCAAGGTATACCTTCAAAGACCCTCAGTGGATACCTGAAACTGTAAATAGTACCTGAACCCTATATATACTGGGTTTTTTTTCTGTACATATTTTTTCCCTACATACATACCTATGATGAAGTTTAATTTATAAATGAGGCACAGTCAGAGATAAACCCCAAAAACTAACAATAAGGCAGAGCAGTTACAAAAATATACTATAACAAAAGTTATGTGAATATGGTCTCTCACTCTCTGTCAAAATATCTTACTGTACTGCCGTTACCTGATGCCATGAGATGATAAAATGCCTACATGATGAGATGACATGAGGGGAATGTTGCAGGCGCTGTGACATCAGAAGGAGGCTGACTCACTTTCCCACCAAGGTTAGTGGTGGGAACCGAAACTGCTGAAAGCCAAACCCCTAATAAGGAGAACTACTTTATACCCCAAGCCTCGAGCAACAGTTTCAGAAACAGAGAAGGCACTGAGTAAATATGTGGAAAATAAACAAGGGAGGGAGGGAGGGGGTATGGAAGGAACATCTTACTCTGAAATCCAATCTACCCAGGTAGGTTAGGATATTTATAGCACTCCTCTTCTCACAACCCACTTGCCAACTAGCAGCGGCCCATGTCTCATTGTCTTTGATGTTACCACTCCAGGGAAGTGAGGAAGAAGGCACTGTGGGTGAGGCATGTCCACAGAATCAGCAAATCTTATCCACAAGCCCACAAATGCTCCTGAGGGAAAAGCTTCATGATTGCTTTAGGTATATCCATGGATGTTTTAGGATAGTTCACAGAAGAACCCTCTCAGTCAATCCCCCTAGCATTATGTTCTTCTAAGAGATAAACTATTTGTCAGTGTGCCTATGAATAGAATTGAAGGGTTGTAAGGAAGGAATTAAGTCATCAGAGCCATAATGTGTGTGTGTGTGTGTGTGTGTGTGTGTGCGCGCATGTGCATGTGTGTGTGTGTGTGTGTTCAGCAGTTAACTCTATCTTCAGGTAGAGGCCCTGCAGAAAACTTGACATGAGGTCCCAAACTCAAAGTTCCTAAGACCTCCCATAAATATCTGACTTGTGCCAAGTTTTCAATATTTCAACAGATGAGGAAGAATATGATGCTAAAGAGTGTCTCAGCCATTTTTCCAGCTTATACCTACTTTGAACTACTTTTAGCAGTTCTGTGATTAGAATTATCATTGCCATTCTAAAGAGTAAGAGTATAATTCAAATGCACAAGGTATCCCAGGACATACCATATCCTCAAGTACTCAAACATGAGGATATGAATTGACCAGATCAGGAGGTTAAAGACAAGCAGAGCCGTGGCAAAAGCCAAACCCAAACAGGGGCCAGGATTTCCATGTTCTTGGCACATAGAGGCTTTCTACTTTCTGCAGATTAGAACTTCCCAAATTTTCCCAACTTGGCTAGCATTTACCCTTCATTCCTCAAACCTAAATCCCTTGAAAACAGAGCTCTCTCCTTTGTCAAATTACACCTTTATGTGTTATTCCAAAAAGGAAAAGATGACCCCAGTTCTTTCTCTCAGTTTCCCTATCCCCTCATAAAACTGAGCATATTCAGATATTTCACTAACTCCTTCAGATACCCTTTAATAAGGCAATGCTTATAGGTATAAAAATCATTTAATACATTAATACATTTTCTCAAGGTTAATTTTTTTCTAAAATCTTTAATTTCCCAAAGCACGGAGTGAAAAGAAAGGATAAAGTTAGTTAATACTAAGAAGGAATACTGGGTTTTGTCTCTTAGGAAGCAAAGATGACCACTATTTTCTTTCAAATAAAGAAAAGAAAATGGATTTTTTTTTTAAGATTTATTTATT
This sequence comes from Mustela lutreola, assembly GCF_030435805.1. NCBI lineage: Eukaryota > Metazoa > Chordata > Mammalia > Carnivora > Mustelidae > Mustela > Mustela lutreola. Next base: position 87,518,277 of record NC_081291.1, on the reverse strand, counting down.
TGACACACAGAGATTACAAGTAGGCAAAGAGACAGGCTGGGGGCATGGGGAGCAGGCTCCCTGCCGAGCAGAGATCCTGATGTGGGGCTTGATCCCAGGACCCCAAGATCATGACCCAAGCCGAAGGCAGAGGCTTAATCCACTGAGCCACCCACGTGCCCCGAAAATGGATTTTCTAAGACAGTGTTGGTGATCCAGAAGTCATCTAGGAGTATAAAAGTCAATTTTTTTTTTTAGGGCTTACTCTATAAGGTATATACTATTATGCCTTTTAATAAATGGAGAAATCATAGCTTGGAATGGTTAATACTGCCCCCAAGGTCATAAGCCTACCAAGTGATGGAACTAAAAGTGAAATCCAGGTAGTCAGATGTCTGCAGTAAAGAATAAATTTCAATGCAGAAAATAATGACTAGTTTCTCACTTCAATGAAAGTATGTTTCCATTAAATCTTGAAATAATTAATCTGTCCTTAAATATAGGTAACTAGAATAAACCTTGGGAGGATGTGGCCTTAAAACATAGCCCCTAGCTCCATTTCTATGCTGGAAAATTTGGTTGTCAGTATTGAATAATCAGAAGTTATTTCCCTCACAGGCCAAAACCACTTTAAATCTTCTGAAAAAGATAAACATCAAATTCTAAAGTAAAATCCTTTATTTACTAATGATTGTGTACATTTTCTTGCCATTTGTAATTTTCTTCATGGGCTCTTTATGTTTTTTATTGATCAGTACATAGTAGACATTCGTTAAATGCTGCATTGAATGAATGAATATCACTGACACTCTATTATAGACAATAGCTGAAGACATACTCACTGGGTGTTCTGATCCTTGGCTATTTCAGTTACCTTCTGCTGCATAACAAGTTACCCCAAAACTTAGTTGGTTAAAACAATAACAATTTATTATTTTTCATGTTTCTACAGGCTGATGTATTCAGCTGGGCAGTTTTTCTGCTCTACATGGTATTGGCTATATCACTGATGTGGCTACATTCAGGGAGGAGGAGTGGGCGGGGTACCTCAATGTTCTTCTACACAGGATATCTGTCTCATCTTCTAAGAATTCTACACATGGCCTCTCCATGCAGCAGACTACCCTCGACCTCCATGCAGCAGCTGGGTTCTAGGAGAAAGTCTTCCACCAAGACCAGCCCCAAAGTGCAAATACTTACCAGGTACTCATATGGTTGAATCAGACTCAGTGTGTGAAGGGACAATAGAGAACATGAATCCAGGGGGTGTGGGTCATTTAAGCCACTGGTATAAATGTCTACTTCATACGCCAGCTTGTTTCCACATCTTATCTCTTTGGTATGAACTGGTCCAGAATAGCAGGGTTATAATTGACAGGATCCTATTAGTTAGAAGTAATAATAATTCAACTCAGACAAGCTAAAACAAAAATCAAAATATATGGACTCATATTATTATAAATTCAGGCATAGTTGGATCTAGGCACTCAAATACTGTGTTTGGGACACCCTTTCTCTCTATGTCTTGGCTCTACTTAAGTCCATGTTAGCTTTATTTTCTGAAAGACAGTTGCCATGTGATGAAAAAAAAAGTCAACAATCCATCTTTAAATAGTCTTCATAGCTCACAATCTCAGGAGAGAGACCTCATGACTTTTGATTTCTCCAAAGAAACTATTTCCAATGAGTCAGTGGAAAGAATGCCTTTAGCCCATTTTTTTACTGAAAGAATGGTGGTTATTGCTGTATAACAACTGTTTTAAAACTTAAGTGGCTTAAAATGATATAAATAAACATAAAATCATTTTATTATCTCAAGGTCTCTGTGGGTCAGAAATATGATACTGGTTCTGTTGGACAGTTCTAGCTCAAGATCTCTCAAGTGGTTATAGGCATACAGTAACTGGAGCTAGAAGTGAGGTAGGAATGTGGGGTCAGCAGGAGCAGATGGGAGCTGGCCAGGCATCTCTCCCTATGTATAGCGTCAGGACTTCTCCTTGTGGTCTCTCCGCATGGGATCATTTGAGCCTCCTCATTGCTGGATGGCCTGAGGGCAGTCAGGCAGTTTCCATAGCAATGCAGGCCTCCAGCATGAGTGCTCCAACATACAAAGTGAAAAATACATCATCTTTTGTGACCTAGACCCAGAAGTCATTCAACATCTGCATTCTGTTGGTTATAAGTGAGACAGAAGAGATTCAAGAGAGGAGGAATCAAACTCCACCTTTTGATGGTAGGGCAAGTATCTATAAGAACACGTGGACTGAGGAATACTCTTTTGGCCAGATTTGGTGAATATAATCTGGCACAGCAGCCCTTAAAGGGCTCTGGCTTGATGCCGGAGCCTCAGTTCTAATGTACAACTTACATTAGGCTTAGGTTACCATGATGTCATGTTACAAACATGTTTCTCCAATTTCAAATTACCTATTTGTTTCAAGCATCCAAGGATTTCCATATCTTTTTTTAGAGATACAATTTAGTTGTGTTTCTGTTCTCATATTTTGTCCGTCAGGCCCATGTGTTTGTAGTGGGAGGAGAAACAGTGTTAGCCCGGTCCATATGCCCAAAACTGGATTTCAGCTCTGTTCCTTGTCTGGAAACTTCAGTCCCATTTGACAGATTGCCACTAAATTTAAATTAAATTTATTCCGGGGCGCCTGGGTGGCTCAGTGGGTTAAAGCCTCTGCCTTTGGCTCAGATCATGATCTCAGGGTCCTGGGATCGAGCCCCATATCAGGCTCTCCGCTCAGCAGGGAGTCTGCTTCCCTCTCTCTCTCTGCCTGCCTCTCTGCCTACTTGTGATCTTTCTCTGTCAAATAAATAAATAAAATCTTTTAAAAAAATTTAAATTTATTCCAAGTTTTAACTTGAGAGAATAAAACACATGAACCTCATTTGTTCTCTTGCCAAAGGTGAACTCAAATGTAAGAATTGCAATGAGTCTTGATCAAAAGAGTCATATCTATATGGCAGTGAACTACAGAACATAAAAAATATGAAAAAGTCTTGAGAACAAGAAAAGAAAAGATATATATCTACAAAGAAATAGTCAGAAATCAGTTATTTCAAAAGTAATAATGTGAACTGAAATACAATGAATGTTGCCAACATGTTGACCAACAATAATTATTAATTAAAATTCTATACTGAGCTAAAACATTACATGATTGAAAATGAAAGTGAAATAGACAGATTGAATTAACAATCATAAGCCTTTGCAGGAAGAAATACAGAAAAGGAAAAGAAGGAAATTAAATCCAGAGGAGGAAGTGAGTTGTAAGAAGCAACAATAATCATAGAAACTGTAAATATATGGAGCATAAATCAGTTCATCCAGAAGTTCTTTCAAGTCATTAAGGTACAAACTCAAAGGAAGAATGGCCCAGACACATTCCTGAAACATCCCTTTCAACATTTATCTGATCTATTAGGTGGTGGTTCATACAAGTGCCAATGCTTGCAGAGATGACCATGAGATCCTATAACTGTACATTAGACATCTCTATTATGACACTGAACACATAAAATAGTTACCTGCACTGAATTCTCAAACAGATAATTTAAAATATCTATGATTTAGGGGCACCCTGATGGCTCAGTTTGTTAAGTGTTCAGCTCCTGATTTTGGCTCAGATCATGATCTCGGGATCTTGGGACTGAGCCACACCCCACCTCAATGCTCGGTGGGGACTCTGCTTGAGAGTCTCTCTTTCTCCCTTTCCCATTTGCTCGCTCTCTCGCTCGCTCTCAAATAAATAAATAAATCTTTAAAAATAAATAAAATATCTATGATTTAATATGCCAAGGGCTATGAAGAATAGACAACATGCAAGAACAGCTGGATAATTTAGGCAGAGAGATGAAAACTCAAAGAATGAAAAAGAAATGATAAAACTCAAAAACACTGGAACAGAAATGAAGAATGCCTTGGATGGACTCATCAGTGGACTTGACATGACTGAGAGGAAAATCAGTGAGCTTGAAGATAGGCCAATATAAACTTCCCAAACTAAAAGGCAAAGAGGAAAGAACAAAACATCCAAGAGCTGTGGGACAATTTTATATTCAAAAGGCCTAATATGGGCATAATTTGAATATCAGGAGAGAAAAGAAAGAGAGAGAGAGAAAGGGAGGAAGAAAGGACATCAATATAAGCTCATTTTTAATTTAATTTATTTTTTAGTTTAGTTTAATGTAGGCACAAATGTTTACACATAGAAATATCTGTATAAAAAAAGGAAATATCTGTATATACACAGTCTAATATACACATGTATATTTCCTTGTTCTATTAGCTGAGAGGGAATGGAAACAAGACAGCCCAGTAGCAACCAGCACACCTAGTGCTCAGAACTTGGTTCCCAATACCATTCCCTACTAATAGGGCTGGTTAGGACTCTTTGGAGAAATGGCTAATTCTATGACTAGAACACAAAATACGCAAAAAGAGCCCAGTGCATGTCTGTGGTGCTAGAAAGTGAGAAGGTACTAAAACATAAACAAAACCACTGGAAAATTTTGAGCAACAAAATAAAGCAATGTTGGGACACCTGGGTTGCTCAGTCAGTTAAGCCTCTGCCTTCCGCTCAGATCATGATCCCAAGGTCCTGGAATTGAGTCCCACATCTGCCTCCTTGCTCAGCAGGGAGCCTGCTTCTCTCTCTGCCTCAACCTGCCACTCTGCCTGCTTGTGCGTGCCGTCTCTCTCTCTCTTTCTGACAAATAAATAAATAAATAGAATCTTTTTAAAAAAATAAAGCAATGTTGAGTTATAACTCAACATATATAATAAATATATATGATATAAATAAACATAAATGGGGAGAGGAAGACAAATCTACACAGAAATATTGAAAATAATTTACACAAATACTTTGCTCTCAAAGAGATAGAATATAATTTCCCACTTCTTAAGTGTGGGCTGTGCACAGTAACTTCCTTCCACAAAGTACAGTACAGAAAAGGAGGGAAAAAAGTAAAAAGCCACCCAGGTGCCCCGATAAATAGTCTTTTTTAAAAAATGATGAACACCTCTTTAAAAAAATAAAATTATAAAATTATGGGGTGCCTGGATGGCTCAGTGGGTTAAGCCTCTGCCTTCTGCTCAGGTCATGATCTCAGGGTCCTGGGATCGAGCCCCGCATCGGGCTCTCTGCTCAGTGGGGAGCCTGCTTCCCCTTCTCTCTCTGCCTGCCTCTCTGCTTACTTGTGATCTCTCTCTATTTCAAATAAATAAATAAAATCTTTAAAAATATATTTATAAAATATAAAATATTTATAAAAGGTAAAAGCTTATTTTTAATATTAAAGTAAATGCCACCAAAAAAGAGAGCATGAGTACATAGGAGCAGAGAATAGAAAGAATGTAAACAGTGGAAGGTCCTATAAACCTGGAGGGTGAAGAACTGAGAATGACTGAATGCTGATCTGCCTGGTCACAGAATTGACAGAAGACTTAAAGCTTTATCATTCCAGAGGAAACTTTAGAAATGCAGAATCCCGGGCTGCAGCCAGGGGATCTACCAAATAAGAACCTGCATATTAACAAGAGCTACAGATGATTTATATGCATATTAAACTTTAAAAGGCACTATCTTAGTGGCCATCAAATATAAATTGCCTATCCTCACCTCCTCCCAGCAAAATCTCAAGAATTCAGTTTTTCTGGTAGACATATTTGCTTACGAAAGTTGATGAACTTGCCTAGGACTCTAATTGTAAAAATATTTCTAACAGGACAAACTCTAGCCTGAATTTCTGAGCAAAGAAAAATTTTTTTCAGATTGTATTTATTCATTTGAGAGAGAGAGAGAGAGTACAAGCAGGGGGAGCAGCAGAGGTAGAGGGAGAAGCAGGCTCGGCTCCCTGCTGAGCAGGGAACCCCATCCCCCAGTGGGACTTGATCCCAGGACGTGAGCCAAAAGCAGACCCTTAGACAAAGAAATTCTGAATCTTGAGTTCTGTCCTAGCTAACCATTCCTCTAACAACTTAGAAGTTGGAATGGGGAATGTCTTTTTAAAAAGTGTGTATTGATCAGTTCAAGGTATTGATATACACGAGCTCACTCCAAAAGAAAAAGGAGAAGGCTTTTTCCTCTACCCAGGTGAAGATGTGTTCACCTCAATCTACAGAGTGGAAAATTAGGCAGAGTAATTACACATGGAATAAGGACTATAAGCTCCAGATTACTCTCAGGAAACATTTCTGAGTCTAAATGCACTTTTTAATTAGCTCTTCCAATAGCATCATGCTAATTGGCTAATTTGGAAATGATATGAGACCCTGTGTGCTTTAAAGAAAATCTGTTTGTTGATATATTTATTTGCACCTGAGACTGTCTTATTGCTGGCAGGACAGATATTATTAAAACAGAATCACCTGCTTATTTTAACCAGATTTTTTTAACGAACACACATGAATTGGATTATCCCTAGGGTTTCAGGAGGAAGTATTAGCATTTTGAGTGATGGGAAATTGCCACTTAGCTGGGAAATAAATGAGCTTTAAATAGATCCCATTATTTTTTACAAGGTTTTTATTATAAATGTTTCATAATAGAAGAAATGCCCTTCAAGTCTATCCTCATTGCTGTTTTATGATTGGGGTGTTAACCTCTAAATAGCCCAGCTCTTCACATCAAGCCACTGTGAGTTTTCATATTTTTACTACATAAAATAAAATTACCTTTTATTGGTCCACATAATATTTCCAACGAGTTTCTCTATTTGTCAGCTATGTTGTGAAGAGAATGTATTAAGTTTATTTACCTGGGCTAGGGAGCTTATAACAGTTGTTATGGGTTTAATATATTTTACCAATAACAAGACTATCCTGAACACTATAGAAACATGGATTCAGGTGAGAACATGGTGATATATTTGGATATTTATTTTTATCTCACTTGAATATTTCACATTGTTTTACTCGTGTCACTAAGAGATGACATTTTATAATCCAAAGGAGTCTCCACTCTAGCTTACTATTTTAAAATGTTCCTTTCCAACCTAATTACTGCCACAAAATAACAAAAGGAGAAGCTGCATGGATTACCCTGGATTTTGGAAAGTGCAGTGGAAAACAGTCTTCTCTCTCCAGTTTAACATTCTTGTTTTTACTCAGAATATTACTGAGCCTCTGCCGCCCTTCTGCACTGTGGGCTAAAGCTCTGAAGTTTGGAAATGCTAGGGTGCCCCCTACCGTTACAAATGAGGACGCACAGTTCTTTGCAGCTCCATTCAAAGAATAGGATTCTCCGGAAAACGATATTAACCAGAGTTCAGTCAAGGCACGGTTAGTCGCATGGCGGGTGGAAGGAAGAAGGGAGGAAGGGAGGACGAAGGAAGGAAGGATGGATGAAAGGAAGGAAGGAAGGAAGGAAGGAGATAGGAACAGATAGGAAACCTACCTGAGGATAATATTTTTTCAGCTTTTGTCAATTAAATTTTTTTTGTTTTATTTAAATTCAAGTTAGTTAACATACAAAGTATTATTAATTTCAGGGTAGAATTTAGTGATTCATCAGTTGCATCTAACACCAAGTTCATCACATCAAATGCCCTCCTTGGGGCCCGTGGGTGGCTCAGTCATTAAGCATGTGCCTGGTCACTATCCCAGAGTTCTGGGATGGAGCTCCCTATGAGGCTCCCTGCTGGGGGTGGGGGTAGCCTGCTTCTCCTTCTCCAGCTCCTCTCTGCCTCTGTTCCCTCTTTCACTCTTTATGTCGTGAATGAATGAAATTTAAGAAAAAAAAAACTTTTAAAAAATGCCCTCCTTAATACCCATCACCTAATTACCCCATCCCCAGCCCTCACTTCCCTCCAGCAACCCTCAGTTTGTTCCTTATAGTTGAGTCTCTTATGGTTTTTCTCCCTCTTTGTTTTTATCCTATTTTACTTTTCCTTCTTTTTGTTTTATTAATTTTTTTCTATTTTCTTAATTTTTGAGGAACCTCCATACTGTTTTCTACAGTGACTACACCAATTTGCATTCCCACCAACAGCGCACCCAAAGGTTCCTTTTTCTCCACATCCTCACCAATGCTTGTGTGTGTTTGGTGTGTGTGTGTTATTTTAGCCATTCTCACAAGTGTGAAGTGATATCTCATTGTGGTTTTCCTTGCATTTCCCTGATGATTGGTGATGTTGATCATTTTTTCATGTGTCTGTGGACCACCCTAATTTTTTCTTTAGAAAAATGTCTATTCAGATCGTCTGCCCATTTTTTAAATTGGACTACTTTTTATTATATTTTAAATTTTATTTTACTATTAATGTTTTTGGTGTTAAATTGTATAAAATCTTTATTTATTTTGGATGTTAACCCGTTATCTGATATATCATTTGCAAATATCTTTTTTCAATCAGTAGGTTGCCTTTTCCATTTTACTGATGGAAAAGCTTTCATTGTGATGTAGTCCCAATAATTTAATTTTCCTTTTGTTTCCCTTGCCAGAGGAGACATAACTAGAAAATGTAACTATAGCTGTTGACAAGGAAATTACTGCCTATACTTTCTTCTAGGAATTTTGTGGCTTCAGGTCTCGCATTTAGGTCTGATCCACTTTGAGTTTGTTTTTGTGTATGGCATAAGAAAGTGTCCAGTTTCATTCTTTTCCATGTAGCTTTCCAGTTTTTTCAATAACATTTGTCTTCTTCCACTGTATATTCTTGCCTCCTTTGTCATAGATTAATTAACCACGAAAGCATGGGTTTATTTCTGGACTCTTTATTCTGTTCTATTATCTATGTGTCTGTTTTTTTGCCAGTACCATACTGTTATGATTACTACAGTTTGGTAGTATATCTTGAAATCTAGGATTGTGATACCTCCAGCTTTGTCCATTTTTTTTTTTTCCAGATTACTTTGCCTATCCAGGGTCTTTTGTGGTTTCATATGCATTTTAGAAATATTTGTTCTAGCTTTGTGATAAATGTGGGTATTTTGATAGGGACTGTGTTAAATATGTAGATTGGTTTGGGTAGTATAGACATTTTAACAATATTTCTTCTTCCAATCCATGAGCACAGAACTATCCATTTGTTATTTCTTAAATATCTTTCAGCAATCTTTAATAGTTTACATAGTACAGATCTTTCACTTCCTTGGCTAAGTTTATCCCTGGGTATTTTATTATTTTGTGGTACAATTGTAAGTGGGATTATTTTCTTAATTTTTCTTTCTGCTAATTCATTATTAGTGTATACAAATGCAACAGATTGCTATCATTAATTTTATATCCTGTGACTTCACTGAATTCATTTATCAGTTCTAATACTTTTTTGGTGGAGTCTTTAGGGTTTTTTATATATAATATCATGTTACCTGCAAATAGTCAAAGTTTTACTTCTTCCTTACCAATTTAGATATCTTTTATTTCCTTTTCTTATCTGATTGCTGTGGCTAGGATTTCCAGTACTGTGTTGAATAAAAGTGGTAAGAATGGAAGTTCTTGTCTTATTCCTTAGAGGAAAAGCTCTCAGTTTTTCACCATTATGATGTTAGCTCTGGGTTTTCATATATGACATTTATTACATTGAGGTATATAAACATAACCTGTTCTGTTGAGAGTTTTTATCATGAATGGATATTGTACTTTGTCAAACACTTTTTCTGTGTATACTGGAATGGTACCATTTTTATCCTTTCTCTTGTGAATGTGATGTGTCACGTTGCTTGATTCACAAATATTGAACCACCCTTGCATCTCTGGAATAAATCTTACTTGATTGTAATGAATAGTTTTTTTGTTTTTTTTTTTTTATGTATTATTGGATTTGGTTTGCCAATTTTTTTAAATATTTTATTTATTTATTTAACAGAGAGAGAGCTCACAAGCAGGCAGAGAGAAAGGCAGAGAGAGGAGGAAAGCAGGCTCCCTGCTGAGCAGAGAGTCCAATGTGGGGTTCGATCCCAGGACCCTGAAATCGTGACCTGAGCCGAAGGCAGAGGCTTAACCCACTGAGCCACCCAGGTGCCCCAGTTTGCCAATATTTTGTTGAGAATTTTTGCATCTGTGTTCATCAGAGATATTGGCCTGTAATTCTCTTTTTTTGTAGTGTCTTTATCTGGTTTTGGTATAACCAGCTCCTAATTTCATTGATTTTTCTATTGTTTTCTTTAGTCTGTGTGTCATTATTTCTGCTCTAATCCCCCTTATTATTTTCTTCCCTCTACTGGCTTTAGGCTTTGCATGTTGTTCCTTTTCTAGCTCCTTTAGGAGGACCAGGTGCCCCTTTTTCCACATTTTTTATTGTGGTCAATTTCTGGTTTCATATCATTGTGTTTGGAAAAGATGCATAACACGATTTCAATATTTTTCAATTTGTTGAGGTTTGTTTTGTGGTCTAATATGTGATCTATTCTAGAGAATGTTCCAAGTGCATTAAAAAAAAATGTGTATTCTGCTGTTTTGAGATATATATATATAAGGTCCGTTTGGCCCAATATGTCATTCAAAGCCAGTATTTCCTTGTTGACTTTTTGTCTGGATGAATTGTCCATTGATGTAAGTAAGGTGTTAAAGACACCTACTGTTATTGTTTTACCATCAATTTGTTCCTTTTTGTCTGTTAACAGTGGCCTTATGTATTTAAGTAATCCCATATTAGGTATATAAATACTTATAATTGTTATATCCTCTTCTTGTATTGTTCTCTTTATCATTATCCTTCTTTGTCTCTTGTTACAGGCTTTGGGTTTGGTTTTTTTTTTATTTTTATTTAAATTCCAGTTAATTAACATACAGTGTAACATTAGTTTTGGGTGTACAATTTAGTGATTCAACACTTACAACACCCAGTGCCCATCATCACAAGTGCACACCTTAATCCCCATCATCCATTTAACACATACTCTCGCCCACCTCCCCTCTGGTAACCATCAGTTTGTTCTCTATAGTCAAGAGTCTGTTGTCTGTGTCTCGGTTTGCCTCTCCCTTTTTCTTCCCCTATGATCCTTTGTTTTGTTTCTTAAATCCACGTATGAGTGAAATCATATGGTATTGTCTTTCTCTGACTGTCTTATTAGCTCCATCCATGTTGTTCCAAATGAGACGGTGTCACTCATTTTTATGGCTGAGTAATTTACTTCTTCTTTATCAATTCATGAATCAGTAGACACATGGGGTCTTTCCATAATTTGATGATTGTTGATAATCCTGCTATAAACTTTGGGGTGCATGCATCTCTTCAAATTAGTATTTTTGTATTCTTTGGGTAAGTACCTAGTAGTGCAATAGCTGAATTGTAGGGTAGTTCTATTTTTAACTTTTTGAGGAACATACATACTGTTTGGCAGAGTGACTGCACCAGTTTGCATTGCCACCAACAGTGTAAGAGGAACCCCTTTCTCCACATTCTTGCCAATACCTATTGTTTCTTGTGTTGTTGATTTTCTGACATTCTGACAAGTATGAGGTAATATCTAATTTTAGTTTTGATGTGTATTTCCCTGATGATGAGTCATCCCGAACATCCTTTCATGTGTCTTGTAGGCTGTCTGTATGTCTTCTTTAGAAAAATGTCTATTCATGTCTTCTGCCCGTTTTTTAATTGGATTATTCATTTTCTGGGTGTTGAGTTTTCTAAGTTCTTTTTTTTTCTTTTAAAGATTTTATTTATTTATTTGACAGACAGAGATCACAAGTAGGCAGAGAGGCAGGCAGAGAGATAGGAGGAAGCAGGCTCCCCGCTGAGCAGAGAGCCCGATGTGGGGCTCGATCCCAGGACCCTGAGATCATGACCCAAGCCAAAGGCAGAGGCTTCAACCCACTGAGCCACCCAGGTGCCCCAAGTTTTCGAAGTTCTTTATATGTTTTGGATACTAACCCTTTTTCAGTATGTCTTTGTAAATACTTCCCCCCTTTCCATAGGTTGTGTTTTTGTCTTGTTGATTGTTTCCTTCACTGTGCAGAAACTTTTTTTCTTGATAAGGTCACAATACTTCATTTTTGCTTTCATTTCACTTGCCCCTTGTGGCATGTCTCGTAAGAAATTGCTACAACTGAAGTCAAAGAGTTTATCACCTGTGTACTCTAAAATTTTGATAGTTAGGATGCCTGGGTGGCTTAGTGGATTAAGTCTCTGCCTTTGGCTCAGGTCTTCATCTCAGGGTCCTGGGATCAAGCCCTGCATTGTACTCTCTGCTCCGCAGAGAATGCTCCTCACCCCCCGCCCCGCCTGCCTCTCTTCCAACTTGTGATCTCTGTCAAATAAATAAATAAAATATAATAAATAAATAAATAAATAAAAGTTTGATGGTTTCTTGTCTCACTTTTGGGTTTTTAGTCCATTTTGAATTTATTTTTGTGTACAGTGTAAGAAAATGGTCCAGTTTCATTCTTTTGCATGTTGCTGTCCAGTTTTCCCAACATGTAAGCTTTGTTTTTAAGTCTGTTTTGTCTGATAGAAGTATTATTAGCCCATCTTTCTTTTCACTTCCATTTACATGGCAAATGTTTTTCCTCCTCTGCACTTTCAATCTGCATGTGTCTTTAGGTCGGAAATGAGTCATCATACAGATGGGTCTTGCTTTTTAATCCATGCAGCCACCCTATGTCTTTTGATTTGGGCAGTTAGTCAACTTACATTTAGAGTAATTATTCCTAAGTATATACTTATTGTCATTTTGTTACTTGTTTTACAGTTGTTTTGTAGTCCTTTCTTCTTTCCTCTTCCCTTCTGGTTTGAAGGCTTTAGTGATATGCTTGGATTCTTTTTATTTTTTGTATATCTATTACATGTTTTTGATTTGTGGTTATCATTAGGGTCATATACAACACTTTATACATATAGCAGTCTGTATTGATTGTTGTTTAAGTTTCAACCCACTAAAAGCACTAAATTTTTACCCCCCCCCCAGCACCATGTTTTATATATATATTTTATAGCCTTTTATTTTTGTGAAGTCCTTGACTGATTTATGTATAACTGACTTTACTATTTTTGTGCTTTAACCTCCACACTGGTTTTATAAGTGACTAATCTAGTTTTATTATGTTTGTATTCATCTGTAAAATTTTTTCCATTCATAATTGCTTGCTTCTGATTATAACCCTTTCTTTTTTTCAAAAAAATTTCCTTTAACATTTCTTGTAAGACTGACGTATTAGTCATGAACTCCTTTAACTTCCATCTGGAAAACTCTTTATCACTTCTTCTACTCTGAATGATCAACTCACTGGGTGAAGTGCTCTTGGTTGGAGGTTTTTTCTTTCAGCACTTTGAATATATCATGGCACTCTCTTCTGTCATGCAAAGTTTCTGCTGAAAATCAGCTGATATTCTTCTTGGGGTTCCCCTGTATTTAAACATTTTATCTTACTGCTCTTAAAATTCTCTTTATTACTACTTTTTCCCCTTTTATTATGTGTCTTGGTGTAGACCTCCATGGGTTGATTTTGCTGAGGGCTTTCTCTGCCTCCTGGATCTGGATTTCTGTTTCCTTCCCCAGATTCAGGAAGCTGTCAGCTGTTGTTTCTCTAAATAAATTTTCTACCACATATTCTCTTTTCTCTTCTGATATCCTTATACTGTGAATGTTATTACACTTGACTGTGTTGCTGAGTTCCCTTAACCTATTCTCATTTTTTATAATTATTCTTTTTCTTTTTGCTATTCAGCTTGGTTGCCTTCCATTATCCTGTCTTCCAGCGAGCTGGTCCATCCTTCTGCCTTCTCTAAACAACTATTGATTTCCTCCAGTGTATTTTTAATTTCAGTCACTAGGTTCTTCAGCTCTGACTGGTTCTTTTTTATATTTTCTCTTTGTTGAAGGTCCTACTGAGGTCCTCCACTCTTTTCTCAATTCCAGGATATTTATGACCATTGCTTTAAATCCTTTATGAGGCATATTATCCTCACCTCACTTAGCTCTTTTATTATGGTTTTGTTCTGTTCTTCCATTTGGGACTCATTCCTGTATCTCATTTTGTCTAACTTCCTGTGTTTTTATGTATTAGTAATGTCAGTTATGTCCTCTAATCTTGAAACTAGTGACTTAGGAGGAAGATGTCCCATGGTATTCTATACATAACAATGTTCCCTGTTCACCAGAACCAGGAGCTGCAACAGTGTGTCCTATGTGGGCTGTATGTGCCCTACAATTGTGTCTAAACTACCTTTGCCTTCAGTCAAGTCAGTTGCAGTGGCCCACTTTGCCTGTTGGGGGCAAGGTTCAGTTTCTATGCTGTTAAGAGGCCAGTTTGGGATTGTCATGGACTTATAGTTGGATGGTGTCAGCAGTCAAATCAGATGGGCTGCCTTCAGCCCATTTGCTGGGGCCGTAGTCGCAATGAACTGCAGGGCACTCTGTGTTGTTCCTGGAGCAGCTTTCATTGGTGGGCAGGACAAGCAGACAAATCAGATGCCTGCCCCCAGTCCATCTGTTGGGGCTGCAGTAGCACTACCCTGCAGGATGCTATTCCTGCCTGTCCCCTGAGAAGTCTTTGTTGGTGGGTGGTGTCAGCCCCCAGGGTATATGCCTGCCCCCAGTCCATCTGCCTGGGCTGCAGCGACCCCAAACTGCAGAGCATCTCCCTGTGCTGCTCCCTGAGATGTTTTTATTGGTGGGTGAGGCCTGCAGTCAGACCACACGTCTGCCCCTAACCATCTACTGGGGCTGCAGACATGCAGATCGGCAGAGCACTCTCTGCACTGCTAGGTATAAAGCTCAGCTGCTGTGACTGCAGTTGAACTGGTAAGTGTGGTTATCACCACCTCTCCCCAGGGCTGGAGTCGCTTTGCAGTGGTGATGGTCCCTGCTGGGGCTGCTTGCCAGATTATGTCCCAAGCCACTTTGGAGGGACTCCTGATGAGTAGGGCAGGTTGGATGGTGTGGATCCACTGGAGAACACAGGAGTGCACAGTGTTACCAAGATAGGTAGTGTTTGCCAGCTTCCCACACGTATTCAACTCTCTAGGCTGAGGAGTGGGGAGGGAAATAGCATCCACCAGCGCTTCTGTGCATGGAGAAGTCTCCCAAAGATCCCTGACCCTCCAGCACACATTCTGAGATTAGTATATAAATCCTCTTAACCAACCAACCAACAAAAACTTCTACCTACACTCCAGGTGCTTTTCAAACTGTGCTTCTATTCTTATCTTGCTGTGTGTGTAGGCAGGGAAGGGGGCGGTGTTTGTTTTGCAGTCTCTTAAGGGTGAGGACTGTTTCTTATTGCCTTTTGGCTCTCCCAGAGGCAAGCCTGCTGATTTTTAAAATATCTGGAGTTAAGCCCCACTGGTTTTCAAAACCAAATGTGGGGATTAGTCGTTTCAGAGAAGGTCTCTCATGTCATGTGCCTATTTTGCCTGGTATGGGGTATTGGGGTCTCTTCTTTCTCTGTGCTTGTGATGTCCCTCCCATTTGCAGTTAGTCTCCCTGGGAGTTTGGTTCCCAACTGTCTCTGCCCCTCCTACCCTGTTTGATATGGACTCCTCTCTATGATTAACTATGGAAAGTTTGTTCTGCCGCTCTTCAGATCATTTTCTGATGTAGTTGTTACACGGTGTGTCTGTGGAACTGAGACGAGGTAAGCCTAGCCTCCTACTCTGCCATCTTCCCAGAAGTCTTTTTTAAGATTTATTTATTTATTTATTTGACAGAGAGAGAGATCACAGTACGCAGAGCGGCAGTGGGGTAGGGGGCGGGGAGCAGACTCCCTGCTGAGCAGAAAGCCTGATACTGGGCTCAGTCCCAGGACCCTGAGATCATGACCTGAACCAAAGGCAGAGGCTTAACCTACTGAGCCACTCAGGCGTCCCTTCCCAGCAATCTTTAAAGGCTTCTTCTTGAGGCCCCTGCGTTGCTTAGTTAGTTAAGCATCTGACTTTTGATTTTGGCTCAGGTCATGATCTCAGGGTGTGAAATCAAACCCCACTTTGGGCTCATGCTAGACATGGGGTCTGCTTAAGATTCTCTCTCTCCCTCTCTCTCTGCCCCTCTTCAGGAGCTATAAACAAACGAACAATTAAAAAAAGGCTGCTTCTTTAGTGACAGTGTTTATACAGCAAACAGGAAATGTTGGTCTTCACAAAAGACAAACTGGAAAGTTTCTAACTGCTCAGAAATTAGGAAAGACAACCTTTATAAACCAACAAGCTGATCTTGGTGGTATCATAATCCATGGAGGTATTCCCAGCCAGACATCTGGCAAGTCAACCCCAGCCACCAGGCCTGGAATAGGCAGAGGCAGCCTCAGAGTATAACCTGCTACCACCTCATTGTACATTTCAGTTACAACACTAAATGTACTTGTGAGTGGCAGTGGCCTCGGCTGATAATGGATTGCCAGGGCCCAGTAAGAAGCAAGTAAGTCAAGGATTCAATTCTAGGGGCTCCTGGGTGACTCAGTCTTTAAATGTCTGCCTTCGGCTCAGGTCATGATCCCAGGACTCTGGGATCGAGCCCCATATCCGGCTCCCTGCTCTGCAGGAAGCTTGTTTCTCCCTCTCCCACACCCCCTGCTTGTGTTTCCTCTCTCACTGTGTCTCTCTGTGTCAAATAAATAAAATCTTAAAAAAAAATTCAGTTCTAGAAAAGAGAATCTTTCCATGTACATAAACCCTTTGGACATTAGGTAGTGAAACTGAATCTGTAATTCAATTCAATTCAGACACTTTTATAGTGAGGCTTTGGCTTTTTTTTTTTTTTTTAAGTAGGCTCCATACCCCGCTTTGATCTCACAACCCTGAGATCAAGACCTAAACTGAGATCAAGAGAGATGCTTAACTTACTGAGCAACCCAGGCACCTTCTGAGTCTCTAGCTTTTAAATAAGGCTTGCCCAACTAGACATCACTAGGTCCATCACCCCAGTGCTACCTTGCATTCAAGGCAGGTAGCAAATTATCAATCAGCTTAACTTGGATTCACTTGGATTAACTCATCAAGGATCAGTTCAACCATCTGCCCCACTTTGACTCTGATGTTTTTTTTTTTAAGGTTTTATTTATTTACTTGACATAGAGAGATCACAAGTAGGCAGAGAGGCAGGCAGAGAGAGAGAGAGGAGGAAGCAGACTCCCTGCTGAGCAGAGAGCCCGATGCGGGACTCGATCCCAGGACCCCGGGATCATGACCTGAGCTGAAGACAGAGGCTTTAACCCACTGAGCCACCCAGGTGCCCCACTGACTCTGATGATTTAATTCATGGGGGGAAAAAAACTTCATAGAATGTAGTTTTCTGAATCCTAAGCAACATCAACCCAAGGAGCAAGGGAAACAGTCTTGGGCACAAGATTGCAGGAACCCACTCACAAGAGAATATTGACAATAGGCTATGATATAGCATCTACATTACCTCTAGTCCCTTGAGGCTTGGATTACATCACAGGTCATGAAGCTTAAATATAGAAGAATTGTTTCAGATGAGTGGAAACTAAAGAGACATGACAACTAAATGCAACATATGATCATTGATTAAATCCAAGCTAGACCCCCCAAAAAATACTTTTCACTGTAAAAAGCATTAGCATCACAGAATTTGGGGAGAAATTTGAATATGGTCTACAGATTAGAAAATAATATCATAGTAATGATAATTTCCTGATTTTGAAAATTGCACTATATTTGGATAGTAGACTACATTTGTTTTCAGGAAAGACATACCAAAGTACTTGGAAGTACAGTGTGAATGTGCAGGTAGGTGGGTAGGAGGATGGATGGATGGATGAATGGGCAGAGTTGAAGAAAACAGGGCTGGACAGTAGTTAAAGCAATAAAAGACAGGTTTTCTTCAGAACTGTTGCAACAGGGGAATAGAGACCTCAGTGAAGAACTGGGTTCAATTCTAAACATAACAAGGAAAAGTGGGTAATTATAGCCAAGAAGCAGGTTGGGGGAGGTCAGTGCATGGAAAATTATTAAGAGAAGACATAAGGGTAGGAGTAATTCTTGCAAAATAAACTTAAGAATTTTTTCTAAAGACAGACCAAGGTTTTATACATCAAAGATGGGGGATGAGGAATTTGATCAGACATAAAGGTAGGGAGGGTAATCAGATATCAAGAGTAGGAAGTCACTCTGGATTTCGCAGGATTCTTACTAAAACTGAGCAATACAGGGGCCCTGGGTAGCTCAGTCGGTTAAGTGTCTGCCTTCAGCTCAGTTCATGATCCTGGGGTCCTAGGATCAAATCCCGCCTCAGGCTTCTTGCTCAGCAAGAAGCCTGCTTCTCCTTCAGCCCCTCTCCCTGCTTGAGCTCAATTTCTCTCGTTCTCTGACAAATAAATAAATAAATTTAAAAAAAAATAAAACTGAGCAATGCAGGCTCAGTAAGGACAAAAACAGAAAGATGGATAGGTAGGTAGGTAGATAGATGGATGGATAGAGAGGTGTTTGTAAATGTTTAATAACTGGCTCTTCAGAAGGGAAAAAATTCATGATCCATAGCATTTGTTTGTTTCCTTAGTGTAAATACTTGCACCGTAGACAATTTCAAACTATCAGTGTGGAGTCACTGGATGCAGCAGAGGGAAGAAATACTCACAATCGACTATAGTGAACCATTAACAGCAGTTCTAGCACACCACTGCCTGATGCTTTGTACTAATTTTGCAAATCTACTCTAAGTCTGAAATTATTTCAGAATTCAAAGTTAATAATTTTTAATATAAGTTACCTATATAATAAATGAATTGTAAAATTACTTTTTCTAGACATTGGGTAAAGCATTTTTTTAAACCTTAGGTCTCTCTCTCTCTCTCTCTCTCTAAGTAATGGTAGACCATATATAACTAGTCAAGCTTCATTGGTGGCTTCAACCCACACCTGAAGCTTCTGATGTAGAAAGAACACATACACTGAGGTCACACCTTCCCACCAAAGGGCCAAGGCATGAGGGAGGGAATGAGTTAACACAATTTGCCACTGATAATTTCTAAAGCTACCTGTAATGGTGGGTCAGCTGTGCCCTTTTAGGACAATATTTTTTTTGGCCATAGAAAATAGATTTTTTTTAAGTTTTTACTTAAATTCCAGTGGGTGCAATCTTGATTTCTGGTGTACAATTTAGTGATTCTACACTTACATACAACAGCCAGCACCCATCACCACAAGTGCACGCCTTAATCGCCATCACCTATTTAACCCATTCCCCCTCCTACCTCCCCTCTGGTAACCCTCAGTTTGTTCTCTATAGTTGGGTCTGTTTCTTGGTTTGCTTCTCATTTTTTCTCCCTATGCTTGCTTGTTTTGTTTCTTAAATTCCACATATGAGTGAAATCATATGGTATTTGTCTATCTCTGACTGACTTATTTCTCTTAGCATAATACTCTCTAGCTCCATCCACATCACCGCAAATGGGAAGATTCCATTCTTTTTTATTCATAATATATGAATACACACACACACACACACACACACACACATATCTCACATCATCTTTATGCATTCATCAGTTGATGGACGCCTGGCTATTCCCATAGTTTAGCTATTGTTGATAATGCTGCTATAAATGGCCATAGGGAGATAGCAAAACTAATGGCTATTATGTCACTGATGAAACTCCACATTTTGTTCTCTAGCTCCTGCTTCCTGTACTTGTTTCTTTTCCTCAGACGCTAACAGAGATGGAAAGCTTACTAAACTTATTATTAAGCTTATTCCGTTCTGTTATAGTGACACCTAAAGAAAAAAAAACAAAAGGTTGGAAGCAAAATTTTGTCAACCTGGTATCACAAACTAGACTTTGAAATTCAGTCAACCAACTAAATGCATAGACTTCTTAAGTATTCTAAACATACCTTACCTTTGGTAAGGTAAAAGGTTAACTCTAAGTGCTTTTCAAGTTCTTGGTGTTTTATAGAATATAAAATAAATCTTAAAATCCCAATCAAATTTATTAGCCATATACACAGACACAGGAGTCCTACTACAGTGATTGCTGAATTCTAACATAATATCTAAAACCAGAATGGACTGAAAATTTTTGATGAATTCAGATTTAATAATTCTTTTGTTTAAATGAATGAACTCCAAAAATATCACATGGTTGTTTTACACTTGACCCGGTCTGCATGTTGTATCTCATCCAGAACATTTCTGATGGTCTCAACACAAACTTCTCCTCTGTGATGCTTTTTTGATGCAAGATTCCATACATTTTCAAATTCTTCATCAGAAAGCTTGACACCAATATTACAAAATATCTCTGCAATCTAGAAAAAAAATTGAAGGTCAGACTAAGATTTGTGCTTTTATTTTATTTTTTTTAAGATTTTATTTATTTGACAGAGATCACAACTAGGCAGCGAGGCAGGTAGAGAGAGAGGAAGGGAAGCAGGCTCCCCGCGGAGCAGAGAGCTTGATGCGGGGCTTGATCCCAGGACCCTGAGATCATGACCTGAGCCGAAGGCAGAGGCTTTAACCCACTGAGCCACCCAGGTGCCCCAGATTTATTTTTTTTTTAAGATTTTATTTATTTATTTATTTATTTATTTATTTGACAGAGAGAGAGAGCACAAGCAGGCAGAGAGGCAGGCAGAGGCAGAGAGAGAAGCAGGCTCCCCACTGAGCAAGGAGCCCAATGCGGGGCTTGATCCCAGGATACTGAGATCATGACCCAAGCCGAAGGCAGTGGCTTAACCCAATGAGCCACCCAGGCACCCCTTTAAATTTGAATTTTAAAAATATCTTTATAACATCTAATACTATGGATATTTATCCCCCCAAAATTGTGCACCAACACATGTATGTACATGTGTGCCTGTTATATATAATAATAATCAGCTATCAAAAATTCCAGTATTTTCAATTCAGGAATCATTTTGTTAATATGAAGATGAGAATATTCACCTATACTAGCCCATATACAAAATTGCTTCCAACTCTTTGTTTTTGGTTGAAAGAAGACTTGCTGGATCTGAGTTCTATCTCACTTCTTATCACTAGGATCTTGTATATGTCATGTCAATCCCTTGAAAATTAGTTTCTCTTCTCTAAAATATGATCACTTATAAAATGTCTCTTACTGGCCTCTTATAAACCTTATAGTTATAGGTGTGCAAATGTCAGAAAGATAGAGTATGCATGAATAACTGAGCAAACTAAAATTTGAGCATATTGAAAACCAGCAAATTCTGGTTATTAGTAATTTTTCTGCAATGATAATTATTATGGGAAAACATATTTCTTACATCCCAGGGAAAATTTAAGAAAGGAAAGATAAGAACCAGCAGTGGAAAGAAATGTTAGAATGAGTAGAGGAAATAAAAGGTGTGGGAAAAAAATGAAACTAAATTTATTTTTTTTAAGATTTTTTTCCATTTATTTATTTGAGCGAGAGAGTGAGAGAACACATGAGCGAGGGGAGAGGCAGGGAGCCTGATGCAGTGGGTGGGGGCTCTATCCCAGGACCCCAGGATCATGACCTGAGCCCAAGGCAGACACTTAACCGACTAAGCCATGCAGGTGCCCAAAATTAAATTTAAAAGAGGAAAAATATTTACTTTGAGGCATACAAAAAAAAGCCAGGAGGGAAATGGAAAGAAAGGTTAGTGAATAGGAAAGCCAAAGAAATACAAGTGCTGCAGAATACATCTATTAAACAAAATCTTAACAAAATTAAAAGATCTCCTAGAAATGATGTGCCCTCATGGGAAATTAACAGTATAATCAAATACATTTGAAATTCAAAAAAGCAGAGCTGCAAGCAGCTGCAGTTGTACAACAAAAACACCTCAGTGCCCAAGTGCAGAGCTGTGGTTTCCCCCCATCCAGGGGCAGGTAAGGACTGTCCTGACAGAGCGAATTCCAGAAATAGCCCAAGTCAGTCTTGAGCATCCCAAACCTCCACCTCCATTTCCTTCCCGCCTCCTCAGGAGGCCTCCCTCCCCTAGTTCCCTATTCCATCACAGTGCACTGATTTGCTATTATTTTCCAGAAGTCCATCCACTCTCAAGTTAGCATTACTACTCAACCACTCATTTGGGTTTTCTTTTTTTCTAGAAGTGTGAATTAAAGGACAACTTCCTAGTTAAAAGAATTTTAGGTATCATGCAACAAGCATGATTTTTGTTTCTTTTGGCAACTATTTCATAGGCCCTTTAGAGTAATCAAGGGAAGTGAAACACTTTGGGAGTGTCCCTTTGAGTTCCTTCATTGGGAACACCCAGCAGGCATCTTCTCTGAGTTTCTCCTCCCTTCTTCTTTCTGTCTCCTACCTCAGTGGGGATTAAATGTTGGGATGAATGTATTATAATTAAGGTAGTAGTTAGTAAGTTTTCAAGCCATCAATGCTTCATCTGAAGTGCCAGAAGGTACCATCTGACTGTCTCCTCAACCATTCCTAGTTCTGAATATGAAAATTCTGAAGAAGCTATTGCACCCTAGTTTACACCCTGCTTTTTATGAGTGCAGACCAAGGCAGGTTGGCCAAGCATTGCTATTAATCTTTGGCTCTTAGAACCTCAGTGGCTATTCTGACCTAGCCGGTTGTTTCTGTTTTATAACCCACGTAGGAAGAAAATCACCTACAATATGAGGACCATGTTTTCTAACAAACAAAAACCAGATACATGGGTTGACAAATAGTGTGGCAACAGGACAGAATAAATAAATCAGTGCTCTCACAGATAATCTAAGACAGAAGATAGCCACGGTACATAAAGAGGGCACAGAGTGGCCCTTCTCATACTTACTTCTTGGTTTTGGAGATACAAAACCATAAGATACTTACACAAGGAAGGGACCAATCTCTTCTGCTTTTTCTCAACTACGAATAGTGTTGAGTTCCTCAGGAAAATGTTTTTCTTTTTATGTGTAGGTCATAGTGGATATATAATGTGAATGTAATGTTTCCTATGATAGAAGAAAAACTGCTCCAAGAATCGTATGAAAACATCAACCAGAACAACCAAACTGAACATTATCCTCAAGAATTCTGTATTTGGGGGTGCCTGGGTGGCTCAGTGGGTTAAAGCCTCTGCCTTCGGCTCAGGTCATGATTCCAGGGTCCTGGGATCGAGCCCCACATCAGGATCTCTGCTTGGTGGGTAGCCTGGTTCCCTTCCTCTCTCTCTGCCTACTTGTGATCTCTGTCTGTGAAATAAATAAAATCTTTTAAAAAAAAATCCTGTATTTGAGGATCCTGATGACTTTTGTAATATCAAAGCTCACATTTTATACAGTCTAAAATTAAATAGTTGTGGATAAATAAACATTTTCATCTTTGTGTGTTTGTGTGAAGCTGACATTTCTTCCAAATCTTATGAAATAATATGCTGTACCTCTTTTTTTGATCTGGTCTTGAAGAAGTCTCTTTCAAACACTCCTTTCTGGCCAAAGATGGTAGGATGTAGTAAGGAATAGGCATTGCCCTCTTCACCATAATTAGTTCTATCACTGACACGACGAATTCGGGGGGCAGGAATATCAGACCGAATGGTTGGAACACCATAGATGGGATAACCTAAGACACCAATGAGAAAGGGAAAAAAACATTCTAAAACTGAACTGTACAATATAGTAGCCACCAGCCACATGGAGCAATTGAGTGCATACTTGAAATGGGTCCAAACTGAGATGTGATATAAGTATAAAATACACACTGAATTTCAAAGATTTAGTACCCCCCAAAAAAGTGGCATATTTAATCATTTTATATTGATTAATTGTTAAAAAATATTTGGAAGCTCTATATACTATACATAAAGTATATATACTATTAAAATTTATTTCACCTGTTTCTTTTGCTTAATGTGGCTACTAAAAATTTTTAAATACATAGAACTCCAATTATATTTCTATTGGACAACACTATTCTAAAGGGAGTAGCAAGATCTCATTATACTAGAACATATATAACATGTCTATAAAATCCAGTTAAGAAAAATGCATAAAACTTTAATCATGTCCTTAGTCTAAGGAAGTGATCTTAGCCAACATAAAATAGTCTCTAACTAACCAAGAGTCATCATGCTCAATAATAAGGTATGAGTTGGGATGCCTGGGTGACTCAATCGGTTAAGCCACTGCCTTTGGATCAGGTCATGATCCCAGGGTCCTGGGACCGAGTAACGCATCTGGTTCCTTGCTCCGTGGGAAGCCTGCTTCTCTCTCTGACTCTGCCTGCCACTCTGCTTGCGTTTGCTCTCTCTCTCTCTCTGACAAATAAATAAATAAACAAATAATAAGATATGAGGTGTTATGAGTTGAACTATATTCTCCCCAGATTTATATGTTAAAATCCTAATCACCAGTACCTCTAAATGTGACTTTATTTAAAAATAGAGCGATTTCAGGATGTCTGGCTGGCTCAGTTGGTAGATCTTGGGAGTATAAATTAGAGCCCCATGTTGGGTGTAGAAATTACTCAAAAGAAAAAGAGTCATTGCCTTTGTAATTAATTAAGACGAAGTCACACTGGAATAGAGTAGGTCGCTAATCCAATGTGACTGGGAGTCCCTATAAAAGGGGCCATTTGGACCCAGGCTTTCACACAACAGAACACCATGTGAAGTTGAAGGCAGAAATCAGGGTGATGCAGCAAAAGCAAAGGGACACCAAAGATTGCCAGCAACACACCAGAATCTAGGTGAGAAGCCTGGAACAGATTCCCCCTCACAGCCCCAGAAGGAGCCAACCCTACCAATACCCTGGCCTCAGACTTCCATCTCCCAAAACCATAGATGATAAATTTCTGTTCAGGTTTGTGGTACTTGTTATGGCAGCCCTAGCAAACTCACAGATGGAGAATGAAGATACAGAGAATTGTTTTGCAAAAGCTCTTTAAATATTTGAAGGTAATCTGCGTATATCTAAGAATCACATGGCTTATGGATTTCCTAACACTTGGCATAGTCTGTGTAACATTCAGTGTTAAGGAAATCATCTTACTTGGGTCATCATTAGCAATAGTTCCATTCAGCCTGCATTTATTGAGACCTCCTGGATGGTTCAAATACAGAACTGAATGAAAGGCCCTAGGCTTTGAGAAAAGCCTAGTGAAGGTAGCAGCTGGGGACAATACAAGGACAGACAAAGGACACTTCTATGTTTGCTGATTGTACTTCAAAAACTCAGCAAATAATGTGACATACTCACAAGTAGAAGGAAGAGCCCCTACAACTGCATTGATCTCAGAAGAAGTTGTCTTATAGTGACTAGAAACTTTATCACTTGGCCTCAGAAGTGTCCGAAGAGTCTTTTCTGAGCTCCCTGGTTCTTTTAAGACAATATCTTCCGGCTTTATCAGGAGAGTTGGTTCAGATTCTTCAACATTAGCCTCATCAGGATTTGCACAAGCTGGTTTTTTACCTTTAAGCAAAGAGTTGAGGGTGGGGGACAAATTACTGGAAGAAATCACTATTGGGTGCTTGCTGCTCTGTAACAAAATCAGCTTTCCTGGTTAGTTTCTCCTTGCTGGTAGAGACTGAGACTGAGCAGAGGTCACTAATGCCAGCATCCCACTGTGGAAAAGCAAGAGCAGGCCAATGTCATACACCAGGAAATCTGAATGTGGCCTGTTTCTTCTCACCATTCCACCCACTTTAATCTAGAATAAAGCTTTTACATCTAAGACACCAGATGAAAAAATGAAACCTTTTTTTCCCTTTAAAAAAAAATAGAGTTTATTTTTATATTTAACTTGAACTACAGGATTACCAGAGTTGTTTCCAGAGTTGTGCCCCAAGGAGAGACTGGAGAAGACGCATGTGGAGTTGTAAATTCCACACATACCTGATGGTGAGGGGGAGCCCCCCACGTATTGCAACATTCGGGGAGGCAATGAGAACACAGTGTGAGCTCAGGAACCGATTATATAAATAACCTTCTTCACATCGGTGTATAAAACAAAACCCTGAGGTAAAACTCGAATTGTAAGACTCAGTCCTTTTGAAGATCTGCTTTGTTGAGTCGTTCTGAAATTTAGGAGTAAATTCCTGGCGCACCTTTTTCACAGAGCTGGGAGCTCCACAGCTATCACTAGAGGGCGCTGTGGTCTTTCAATCTGTGGACGAACGCTCGGGGTTTGGGGAAAGCCCAAGCAAGGATTATAAAGGCAAATTGGTGCCCCAGTATCCGGTTGGGGTGGGAACTGTGGCAAACCAGAAAAGACATGCCTATCTAAAATCTGGAGCCCCCATTCAGATCCTGGCAATCTGCCATGAACACATTCAGGTCTTGTGTTCCAAAACTTCTAATCTCCTCCCTGCGCCCCACAAAAAGCAGAAATCTGGACCAGTATGAGAAAAAGTGTCTCGGAAAACTGTTTGAAAGCCACTGCCTTAGCATACTTACCCCTTTTGGGGCGCCGGGGTGGTTCAGTGGGGTAAAGCCTCTGTCTTTGGCTCAGGTCATGATCCCGGGGGTCCTGGGATCGAGCTATCTGCTTGGCAGGGAGCCTGCTTCCCCCTCTCTCCCTCTGCCTGTCTCTCTGCCTACTTGTGATTTCTGTCAAATAGGTGAATAAAACCTTAAAAAAAAAGAAAGAAAGAAAGAATACTTACCCCTTTCCTCTGAAAGCGGAATTGGATATGAGAAAATTCCTGGCAAAACTTTCCTGAGCCCCTGACTGAACCACTGGCCACTGTCTTAGAAGATGGAAAATCTCAAGGACTCCATTGAAAGCGACTGATGAAGTCAGAACCCAAGCACTAGGAACAATTTGAAAAATGATCTGGTTTGAAAACAGGCTTCTACTTTCCCCCACTACTCGAAGAGTTGTGCCAAGAAGAAAAAACTCTATCACCCCTTTGTATTTCTGAAAGGACTAGGGAAGAATTGTTTTCTATAAAATCTTCATTAGGCAAACAAAATCCCCCTACTGTCCTAGCTGCTTGAACAGAAAGGTCATCTCAGAAACTCATAAGGGCTCCCATCATAAATAAGGCCCCAAATTTGGTTTTGGCCTTGCAGAAAGGCATGACCCAGGAATAAAAGTAAAAACAGTAATAACTTCACTTTTTAGAGGAGAATATTCCAGAGGAGATAGAAATGTAAACAATCTTTTTTAAAAAAGTTAATCCTCTCTAATAATCAAGATTTGAACATTAAAGTGAACAACGTGTCATAATAATAACTAAATTACAAGAATGATTGGAATAATACTCAGTGGTAGCAAAGTTAGAATAAAACCTCACAGATCTGGCTGATAAAATTGCAAATTGGTACAATCATTTAGAAAAGCAAAATGAAAATATAGTTACTTCTGGGACAATAATAACATTCATAAGAAATTAGATATAATTAGAAACAAAGATTTTTGAGAGATGATAATCATTATAGCGTTACTGATATTACTTTTAAAAATCTGGAAATAACCTAAATTTCAAAGAGTGAGGAAATAGCTTAGTAATTCATCTTACATCTGCATGAGGGAACTGAAAATGAAGTTCATAAAAAAGTTTACCATAAAATTATTTCTTAATTCCATAGAAATTTGAAAACTAAATTTTAAAAAGCCAAATAAAAATGGTACATTCACTGTGATTTTATATAGAGAGAGTACATCTATGTGTGTATGTATATCCATACACACACACACACACACACAGTGTTAGTGATGCAAGAAGTCAACGTGGAAACAGGAAAATATTTAAATAAAGGTAAAGATTGCTTTTCTTTCTCATATAAAATGCAAAAGAATAAATTTTCTTATGTCAAATCCTAGACTACTACTGAGTTTTCCTGGGGGAGGGGAGCTAATTACTCTAAGACAATGGTTTTTCAAACAGCTTTCTGAGGAACTATCTTTCATATTTTGGATTTTGGTGTAAACTGTTTTGCTTATAATTTTTTTTTTTGAAGAGGTTATTGCATGGTTCCAAATTCAAAGACATAAAACACATAGATTAAAATGTGAGTCTTGCTGCCACCCTGTCCCCTATCTACCTGGTTCCCCTTAAACATCACCAAACTCTTTCCTGTCCTTCCACAGATATTCTATGCATAAATAAGCAAATAATATGTATCTATGTGCATATTTTTAATATAAAATATTAAAGTTGACAAGAGTCAAGCTCCTAGAAAATTGAAAATATAAAAGCCCATGTAAGAATTCAGCAATCTTTCAAAAATTAAATACCTTTAATAATGACCCTCTCTTCATGCTCTTTAAGAGGCATTCTATCTTTCCAGTTAAGAAAATTTGCAAATTCTAGGTAGTTAATCTGCCCATCATTATCGACATCACAGTAGTCAAAGAGCTGGTCCAGGAGCTTCTCCTCTAAGTGTAAGCTGGCTTGTTCACAAGCCTCCCGAAGCTCGGCTTTATCTATCACCCCATCTCCATTCTGTTAGACACAAAACAGAAAAAGATGAAGCAAGCATTGTCTTTAAGAGCAGAGTATGCAACATGTATTATCTCATTTAAGAAAAAAGAAAGAGATCACATAAATTCAAAGAATTTGCCTTATTTTTTACATAAGAGCAGTCAAATACTAAGTGAGTTCCTCATTGTGTTAACCTGATATACACACAGTAATTTGAACCCTGGTTGAAGCAGGATGTGACACAGAATCTTTGTTCATTCCACTTTAACATTTTTTTTCTTTGAATCATGCTATTTACACTGTGGCTGGGCAGGTGTAACCATGATTTGTGCTTGACATTTCATTTAACCAACATTGTGAACTCTTGATAGCTTTCTACATTTTCCCATGCTTTCAAAGTTTTTAACACCTCTGGTGTTCCAACTGAGCACTAAATGGTTCTCCATTCTTTTGTCTGGTAATGAGGAGAAATTGGGGAAGTAGTTATAGGCCAAACACAGGGAGGTAGACTCTAAGACCATTGCCTGTTTGTTGTCAACACTCCTGTGGGCAAGAGGGACATGCTAGCAATCTGGCCACAGTGTAACAATTAGCACTAAAATTCATCCTGGTATGGGGAGCAGGGGAAGTTCCACCTTCTTCCAGACAACAGTTAAAGACAGGAGTACCTACACTAAGTGAAAAAGGAGGGAAATTTATGAAGGCTCTGGGCAGGAACTAGTTGGTTCACTTGGGAGATAAAAAGGTAGTCTATGTCCAAACCACTCTGAACACTCCCAATCTCATCTGATGTTGGGAGCTTAGCAGGGTCAGGCCTGGTTAGCACTTGGATGAGAGACAAAGGAGCCAAACACATAATGCTTGTTGTTTTAAGATTGTATTGATTTATTTGAGAAAGAGAGAGAGCGCAGAGCAGCAGAGAGGGGCAGAGAGAGAAACAGGCTTCCTGCTCAGCAGTCATGCTCCATCCCAAGACCCAAGATCATGACCTGAACTGAAGGCAGACACCTAACAGACTGAGCCACTCCGGGGCCCCACGTAATGCTTGTTAACAAAGAATGGCAAGACCTGAAGTATCTTACCTCTCAGCCCCTCCTGGAGTCTATCAAACCTAAAACCCACTTGGAGATGATAGTGAAAGATCTGAGTATTTTTGCAGTCGGTCCCGGTTGCTTTTTTTTTTTTTTTTTTTTTAGAGATTTTATTTATTTATTTGACAGACAGAGATCACAAGTAGGTAGAGAGGCAGAGAGAGAGGAGGAAGCAGGCTCTCCACGGAGCACATAGCCCAATGCAGGGCTTGATCCCAGGACCCTGGGATCATGACCTGAGCTGAAGGCAGAGGCTTTAACCCAATGAGCCACCCAGGCGCGCCCGGCTGCTATTAAGGGAGCTTTGGCCTTCTCAGAGAAGTTTCTGAGACAAACTTCCCAGAGAAAAGATAAATGACTCATTGACTAGTGTTTCAGCTCTTATGCTCAGGATTAGTTTTAAAATGCTTATGAAGGTGATCCCTGGAGAATGGGGAACTCACCCAACAAACTCTAGATAAATTCCTGCAGTCAGATCCATAGGCCTGGAAAACATCCCTGATGCTTATATTGAAACAGAATGAGAATTTTAAACATATTATCTTGATAAGGGGTTGCAAAGGCCTTGGACTATAGACTCTTTTATGAAAACTTCTGCTACAAGCCCAAGTCAACCAAAAATGCAAACTCCATAGCCCTAGCTGAAAAGCTACCTGGGATATGGCAGTTGAATCAAGAGTTTCTCAAAACTGTAATAGATGGTACCAACAATGATGGCTTCATTGCCCAATATAGCAATTTGTATGGATTGAAAACATGATAAGCGTCCATTCTCTGCTCATTCTCAGATAGAAATCAAGCTTCTGACTGAACTTAAACCATCCATATGAAACCTTTGCTGCCTGGATCCACTGTTGTACCAGACATGGTAACACACTAATCATTAGAAAGTAAATCACACTATGTTTTGGAGGCAAAGGCTACCACACCATATGCCATACTTGTGACTCCTGACAAAAGTTGGCCAGTTTGTCTCATGGGGGGAAGACACATCCACATAAGGCATTGCCTCCATGCTCCTGGCATACTGACTACATGAACCTCTGTGGAATTGCTATCCCAGTTTTATCAGCCAACGCCAAGCATAAGCGTATGGCCCATGAAATTAATCTAACCCATGTGCTTTGCTTTCTGGACCATTCTCTGCCTGACAATGGTGTGTCTTATAGCCAAAGTGTTACTCAACAATGAGCTGTCAGTCAAGGTATTCAATGAACCTTTCCTACACCCAGCCATCCACAGACACCTGATAGGACTGAGCTTTGGAAAAAACTTTTCAAAAATTGTCTAACTTCCTCACCAGCTTCTGGCTCACACAACCAGTTTTATCACTGAATATACCTGTCTCCAAAAAGGAATAATCTCATCTCAGCTCCTTCCTGGATAATGATTAGAATAAAAGGAATTGATCCTCAACTTTCTAGGCAACTAATCTTTGACAAAGCAGGAAAGAATGTCTAATGGAAAAAAGACAGTCTCTTCAACAAATGGTGTTGGGAAAACTGGACAGCCACATGCAGAAGAATGAAACTGGATCATTTCCCTATACCATACACAAAAATACTCAAAATGAATGGAAGACCTAAATATGAGACAGGAAACCATCAAAATCCTAGAGGAGAACACAGGCAACAACTTCTGTGACCTCAGCCATAGCAACTTCTTGCTAGACACGTCTCCAAAAGCAAGGGAAACAAAGGCAAAAATGAACTATTAGGACTTCATCAAGACAAAAAGCTTTTGCACAGCAAAGGAAAACAGTTAACAAAACCCAAAGACAACCAACAGAATGGGAAAAGATATTTGCAAATGCCTTATCAGATAAAGGACTAGTATCTAAAATCTATAAAGAACTTGTCAAACTCAATCCCCAAACAACAAATAATCCAATCCAGAAATGGAAAGAAGACACCAATAGACAATTGCTCCAAAGAAAACATCCAAAAAACACATGAAAAAAATGTTCCACATCACTTGGCATCAGGAAAATGCAAATCAAAATCACAATGAAGTACCTCCTCACACTAGTCAGAATGGCTAAAATTAACAAGTCAGGAAACAACAGATGTTGGCAAGTATATGGAGAAAAGGGAACCCTCTTACACTGTTGATGAGAATGCAAGCTGGTGCAGCCACTCTGGAAAACAGTATGGAGATTCCTCAAAAAGTCGAAAATATAGCTACCACGTGATCCAGCAATTGCACTACTGGGTATTTATGTCAAAGATACAAAGGTAGTATCCAAAGGGGCACTTGCACCCGAATGTTTACAGCAGCAATATCCACATTAGTCAAACTGTGGAAAGAGCCTAGATGTCCATCAACAGATGAATGGATAAAGAAGATGTGTTATAGATATATACAACAGAATACCACTCAGGAATCAAAAAATGACATCTTGCCATTGGCAATGACATGAACGGAACTAGAGGGTGTTATGCTAACAGAAATCAGCCAATCAGAGAAAGACAATTATCACAGGGCTTTACTCATATCTGGAATTTGAGAAACAAGACAGAGGATCATAGGGGAAGAGAGGAAAAATAAAACAAGATGATACCAGAGAGGGAGACAAACCATAAGAGACTTTTAATCCTAGGAAAAAATCTGAAGGTTACTGGAGGGGAGAGGGATGGGGTAACTGGGTGATGGAAAAAAAATAAATAAAAAGAAATTAAAATTTTCAAAAAAAATAATAAAAGGAATTAAAATAATATACTTATTTTGAAAATTTGGGACTCTACTGTGACCACTTGTTGACATGATGAGTCTTTTTATTTCCTCTCCATATTTTAAATTTCCTAAGTGGAAAGACTGCATATTATCTGAAATAATGTTTGATGTACAGTGAGTGTTCAATAAATAACAGAATTAATCCTCTAAGCCAAGAAGATTCATTTAGAAAATCATGGCTTACTTATTCTGTTTTGTTTTGTGTTTTTCATTAAAGTAAATCTGGGCATTCAATAATAAAAGATTCAAATAATCAAAAATTATCCTACAGCTGTACTAGAAGACCCACATCTTATTACCCTCTCAGAAAAAAAGAAAAAGAAAAGGTTCCTAGAGGACACTGAGCACTGCATTGTGCATATTAAAAGTTAACCATTTAAAAGGTATATCAACATTAAATAATTCTCAGTAATTTCCTCCCTGCTTAATTTAATTTTATCATAAGGAATATGCCTGGTGGTTCACTAAGATAATCAGCAGCTATTAAGATGATCATTTTGCCTATAATTACATTTAAAGTGAAGAATTTTTAAAAAGCAGAGCTCTATGTATTGTGGTAAGTTCTCTGATTCATATCACTACTATCTAAATTTATCCTGCTATCATCTATCATCTTTGTAAAATACTTGTATTTATGTAAAGCTTAAAATGTACTTATTTGAGCTTACATATTTTAATTCTGAAGATTCATTTTTAAATTACCTATAAATAGCAATTGGTCTCTATTAAAAACCAGAGAAACAGTTGAATACTTACATTTTCTTTAAACACAACTTTGTGAGACATATAGTGAGTGACTGATTGGTGTTTGTCCCTACATAATTGGTACAAGCCTAAATGAGATACTTAACCCACTTTTTATTCATCAGTACAATACATGCACACAGGCCTCTAATCTAAAAACAAATAAAATGAATGGATTAAACTGAATAAGCCAATGAGTAATCAAGATTATTTTAAGATAAAAAATGTGAAGTATAACTTTTCTAAAATTGTGCTCAACATTGGAAGGGGGATACAAATATTATCTTTTCTTTTTGAGATAAAATAAAATTATTCTACTTTTTTCCCCCTTCTCATATCAAGATTATGATGCACTACATCATTGCAGGTTTATTTATGAGCTTTTATTTGTTTAAATTAGACTCATTCTAAAGTAGTTTCAGGCTGCCTAGAAAAATAAGTACCATTAAAAAGAGCCTCAAAATTGAGGAAATCAGGACAAAGAGAAAATCAAGATAAAATAAAATAAGAAGAAGCACACAAAATGTGTGCTGTTAAGAACATGTTCACAAACTAGATGTACTTTGTTGAATTGGCTCTGAGCTTCCTGGTGGCCAAGTCAAAAAGGTACTCACAATCAGTACAAAATTCATGCTGTTTATGAGGTAAAAAACAAACCAGATACATAAATGAAGCATACTTATTTCCTTTAGGAAGACTGGATTTCTTAATAAAGAGGATACGTGTGACAAAAATAAATAACGACACCATGGGCATAGAAACAAAATTG
Organism: Mustela lutreola; assembly: GCF_030435805.1. Lineage (NCBI taxonomy): Eukaryota > Metazoa > Chordata > Mammalia > Carnivora > Mustelidae > Mustela > Mustela lutreola. The sequence goes on along the minus strand of NC_081291.1, from coordinate 87,484,749 downwards.
TGTGATGTTTCATAAGAGGTTGACACAATAGTGTACCTTACTATAGCTAAAGGCAGTGCAGCTTTGTGAAAGCAAATCTGTGATGGCCTAAAATGGTGTGAGGGAATTATGCAGGCCCAGATTGATCTGACTTTATGAAAGGACACAATTTAGAGTATGTTAGAAATGGAATCATCTTACACTCTCAAAACTGAAACTACATCCTGCTCCCTCTGGGGAGAAGCATTCCAAGCTTGACTTGAATGCAGACTGTCAGCCCTACATGTACATACTCAGTTTTAGGTATAGCCGGCCTAGACCCAGGAGTCTTCCCTGAGGATCTATGATACCTGCCCCTCCCCCACCACCACCCCCTTGCTCCCAGCACAACACAGTTCATTCTGCCACGGTGGTTCTCAAGTTGTATCAGAACGGCCGGCAGTGCTTGTTAAAACACAATTGCTAGGCCCCAACCTGGAGTTCCCAGTTCAGTAGATGGGCCTTAGAATAGACATTTCTAACAGGTTCTCAAGTAACCCTGGTGATGATAAAAGGACCACACTTTGGCAACCACTGATCTACTCCAGGGATCAGCAAACTTTTACTGTCAAGGGTCAAAAAACAATATTTTAAGTTTTGCAGGCCATTCAGTCTCTGCATTTGTAGTGCAAAAGCAGCCATAGAAAATACTTAAAACAAATTGCCATGTAAAACTATTTACAAAGACAGGTGGTGGGCTATTTGACTCTCTCCAGCCATAGTCTGCTGACCCCTGATCTACACCAACCTGCCAGGATCTATAAGTCATGCATAGTCCAAAAAAGTCCATTCAAATACTGGCCTTATCATAGTGCCTGAAGGCTGCCAACAAAGTGTCAAAGTTTTGGCAGTTAAATTTCTTCAAGTGATGTCGCACAGCTGCAATCAGGGCTCTCTGTCTATCCTTTCCTCGAAGATATTCACCTGGAAGTCTGTTATGGATGAGATCACCAGCTCCTATTAAAGGGGGAGGGGGGAGGGAGACTTTTATCTCAATTTAAAGTCTGTTAATATTATTCTGATCCTAAAAAAGAGAGATCTAGCAAAGTCTGTGAATGGAAAAAAAAAAAAAAAAAAACCCTCATGCCTAAATCTGACATTATTATGCAGCAGGACAGAAAACCCTTATGTATAAAAAAGTACATAAAGTAATTGATAAGGCTTAATATTTCTGTTTTATGTGACTTCTCTGCTCAGTGAAAAAGTTCTAACAAAATTAATTTGGCCGGGGGTAGGGAGAGTGGGAAATCATCAGTCCTATTTGACTATCTTTCCTAGGACTTTAAGCCCTTGTCTCTACCTCTTTGCACACATTTGTCTACAATGCTGAAGATCTGAAAGCTAGGAAAGAGTCCATGTGGGGGCCACACTATATGCCTTGAAGTTTACTAAACCTCTGGGATCCCTTGCAAAAATTGAACTCAAAAACCCTATTCCCTCCTAATATGAATTTCCAGTCTGCCTTCAGTATGGCTATCAAGCTCCCATTTCTCAGCCCTGCTTCCTGAGAACCACCACCTGCACACCGACCCTCACCCACAATTCTATTAACTGAGTCCCGACCCACAACCCCTCAGTTATCTGGAAGTAATAAACTCTCCAATCCACCTGCTACATTCCTCTAGGCCTGGCCCTTGTTTCCATTTATCATTAATAACTTAGGGGAACTTCCCCAGATTATGACACAAAGAAAGTACAAACATAGACACTGCCTAGAAGCATTCCTTGCCACTCCCTTTTGAGAAACATTCCTTGGATGTTAATGGTGACAGCGATCAGACTAGAGTTGACCACGTTGCTTCAGATGTTACGGCTTGGTAGATGTCACAAGACGGAACCTTTTCCCTCAGTTCATTTTCTCCTGGCCTGTACTCCTCCCTTCCTGCTTTGTTGGGGCAGGATTATGTTGGCAGTTGGCTATGATATTCTAGATGGAATAATTTAAATCACTACATTTATTGCAGTTTACGGCAACTAATATTTATACCTACTCTGTGTAAGGCCCTGTATTAGGCTCTGTCAAGAGTCTCTTTTAATAGATACCCATTGCACCTCTAAGATTCTTGCTTATTATAAAATCAGGAGCTGATCTCACATATTCTGATAAAAGTTACATTTTTACAGGTAGATAGGGGTGAGAAGCCCTCAAGAATGCTAGTTCCAGGAACTGGGCAAGTGCCTCAGACCAAAACATCTGAAATGAAATCAGCTACCATCAGATCATCCTGAAGTGGGCCAAACACAAGCAAGGCTCTGTGAGAGGAAATCAAGACAGTGAGACTGATTTTTGACAAATAAGCATGGCTTCCTCTCCTCCTCCACATTCCTGCCTCTGACATAAACACTGTGGGTGGCTCTTGTATATAATGGAGATCTTCCTTCTTCCACAAGGTGGCTCTTGGTTCAGTTTTTATCTTCAGAGGCCTTCCCTCTCTATTAATATGCAAAAATAACCATCTGATTGGTTGTTTTTTCAACTCCATGGGTTTTCCCACCATAATCCCACTAGGTGTAACTTCTGTTGAGTGAAATGTATCTGATATCTTCTTCTGGCTCTGCCCTGAAAGAATATGTTTGAAGCTCCTGTCATATCACTTTTAATTACTCGAGTCATCTCTCTATATAGCTAAAATCAAGAGCACAAGTTCTGACTCTGGGAGACCTATGACCTAGCTATCACACCATGGCTGTCAGAAAAGCCAAGCAAGCTCTTTAATTGTACTCTGCCTGCAACCAGTTCCCATTCAGCAGCACTGTCCACCAGTCCTGGATTTTCCTTTTACTTGCCTCTGCTCTGGTGCATCCTAGGAGCAGGCCACAACCCTTGCACTCTTCCTGGAGGTTTCTTAACATAACCAATAACTACAGGCCTTAGAGATGAGACATTCCTTGTACTGCTGCCTTTATTTCCATAAGTAAGCGTAAAGGAGAAATTAGGGCCCAGTTAAGAAATCAAGATGTTTCTAGAAGCAGCAGCTTTCTACAGAATAAATGCTATCAGGTTTTGTTTTGTTTTTTTTTAATGCTATCAGTTGACCCCAATAATAGTCACAAAAGGGAGAACCTGGAGTTAATCTGCATCCATCCATAAACTCCAGGAAAAGTCCAAAGAGGCCTCAGTGTCCCCTTTCATAGTTAAACTATGCAGCACCAGTGCTGCTACTGATACTTATATATTTTTTAAAATTATTAATGTCAGTGTTCTTCCTTTTCATTCTGTAACACTATCTCATTCCATTTGTAGGGATAACTTTGATCCATTATTGGAAGATTTGTCAATGTTGTCAAATTGTCAAAATGATAAACCATGTGTTGGATTCACCAATTCATGCCATAAATATTTGTGAAAAATGTACTGTGTGCTAGACCCTGAGGATCCAACAGACAGTAAGACAGAGCACACACCAGCATGGAGCCTCCCTCAAGTAAGCAGTATTTACCACGATTACCTATTTATTTTTTAGGCCAGTTGATGGATTTCCTAAATCATCTCTTAACCACTCTTACCTGTAAGACAGCCTCTATGATGAACAGTAACATCTGAAGACAGAACTGAAATACAATCTTCTAATTAATGCAATTATGATAGTCTAAAATACTGTTTCATAAGCTCAATAAATATATATATATATATTTTGTCAGTGAATGGGCTTCAGCTAAAACATTTTCAGTAGCGGTTCTCAAACCTTAGCATACACAAGAGCCTACTGGATTAGAATGTCTGGGAACAGCTCTCAAGAACCTGCATATTTAATAAATTCCCTGGATGATTTGAATGCAGGTGGACTACAGACTATATTTTTGAAAACCGCCAATATACAACCCAATCCTGATAAGCTTTAGCATAGTCTTTCCTTTGGATGTCTACCATATAGATTGCTTAGAAATAAAGACAAAATCTTGGCAAGTTTCTTCTGCCGATTTATAGCTTAACTGATTGATTGGCTGGTAGGAAGGGAGTGGTTCTTAATTCTGTGATCGAAGAGTACATTGGTTTCTCCAACTTGCATGTGCTTAGAATTAATCCAGGAATATCGTAAAATGCAGTTTCAGTTTCAGGAGTCTGATGTGGAGCCTGAGATTCTGCAATGCTAAGAAACTTAGAGGGGACACCAACACGGCCAGTCTGCAGACCACATTCTGAGTAACAAGGGCCTAGTACAGTGCTGGAATTCATTAAAAAGCTGCCTCAAATCACCTTGGCTTATTTAATACAAGACATATTTATTTTCTAAATAAAGCCTTGACTACACTGAGCCTTGACTACACTTTAGGTATTCATTCACAAAAGCTTTAAACTGTACCTATTTCAAACACGATATGAACATTTTTTTGTGTGTGCTACAAACTGTTCATTAATGTTAATGTAACATTTGAAGCCTTTAAAATTAGAAGTTTGAAGGAAGGAGATGGTGAATTCAACCACATAACTTTGTGAGGATGTTACTGTTTTTTTTAAGGAGAAAGTTTGTATATTTACCATACTCCTCAGCACGAAGACAAGCTCCAAATGTGTGGTCTGGGGGAACATTCATTGTTTCTGCAATGCTATCAAAGAAAACAAATCCTTTAGTTAAAATACTCACCACATGGCATCTCTGGAATTTAAAATATGCTTGCCATATGTTTTTAATAGCCTGTATTTCTCCTGTAACTAAACTATGAAGATCAAACAGAAGTTCTCCTGCCCATCTTCCGTCTAATCTTCCACTGCATAGGCAATGTTTAAACACCTTCCCTAGCTTTCAAAAGCCAGGATTTAAAAAGAAAATTAAGAACATACTCAAAGCAGAATATGGAAATAGAGACAGATAGGAAGACAGACAAGAGACAGGGAAGAGAGAAAAAATGTAACATGGTAAGTTAAATTTCTAACACCCCAGAAATAAAGCTTTACATAAAATTCTCTTGCCCTCCTTCTGTGAATGCCCTCTTCATCTCAGAGGACTCAGCGCCTTTCTAGAACCCCAGGCCCTAGAGATACTAAGAGAGTTCCCTAATGAACACAAAGGTATGACTTTCTTACTTAATGGATAGAACCTAATTGAAAACAAACCAACATTTACCCCAAGAGTGCTTCATCCAAAGACATTATCAATTTAAACAATTATTAACTTACGGGTCTAAAACTCTTCCAAGTTTATGCTGAAACTTTTCTTTGAAATCATCAACTCTTTTGGATATGATCTGAGCTCCTTTTTTCCTATAAAATTAGAAAACTGTCAAGCATTTCTATTACCAAGTATTCCTGGAAACCAAATACATATACACAATGAGGAATATCCAAGTGTCGTTTGTTCTTTTTTTTTCTTAAGTATTATTTATTTATTTATTTATTTATTTACTTTAGAGAGAGAGAGCACCAGTAGGGAAGGGAGGGGGCAGAAAGAGGGAGAGAATCTTAGGCAGACTCCATATTCAGCATGGAGACCCACACGGGGCTTGAACTCAAGACCCTGAGATCCTGACCTGAGCTGGACAAGAGTTGGACACTTAACCAACTGAGCCATCCAGGTGCCCCTTGGAATACCATAGTATCATTCGGGCCATCAAAACATACACATAATTTCAAGAAAAGTTATATGCTAAAAAAAAAAGCTGTGTATGTTCATTCTTCTATCACTTATATTCTATTATAAAGATAAGTTTACAATTGAATAAAACATTTGGTCTAAAGAATAAGACAAGCAGATTTAAAATTTTTTCAGTAAACAGGGGCACCTGGGTGGCTCCGTTGGTTAAGTGACAGCCTTCAGCTCAGGTCATATCCTGGAGTCCCGGGATCGAGTTCCACATCAGGCTTCCTACTTGGTGGGGAGTCTGCTTCTCCCTCTGACCCTCCTTCTTCTCATGCTCTCTCTCTCATTCTCTCTCTCAAATAAATAAGTAAAATCTTAAAAAAAAAATTAATTTTTCAGTAAACAAAACCAAGGTGTTAACATCATCATCAAAAAATTCAACTACTGGGGTGCCTGGGTGGCTCAGTGGGTTAAAGCCTCTGCCTTCGGCTCAGGTCATGATCTCAGAGTCCTAGGATCGAGCCCCAAGTCGGGCTCTCTGCTCGGCAGGGAGCCTGCTTCCTCCTCTCTCTCTGCCTGCCTTTCTGCCTCCATGTGATTTCTGTCTGTCAAATAAATAAATAAACCTTAAAAAAAAATAATGCAACTACTAAAATTTCTAGAAGAAAATTAAGCACCAAATAAGTAAATAACAGAAGGATATAAACAGATAATTCACATCTAGTAAGCAAATATATGGAGACTAATAAATATATAATAAAATAATATGAAAGTGGTACTTTGAACACAGTACATAAGCAAATAGAAACAGACAGACAGACAGAAAGAGAGAATACCCAACACTGATTGGCACAACGTATGATAAAACACTTGGTAGATAGCTTGTGCAAATTGCTATAATCCTTTTGGAAATAATTTGGTAACATGATTCAAAAAGCATAAAAATGGTCATTCCCTTTTATCTATGTCTGGGAACCAGTCCTAAGAAGATAGTCCACACAATAATGTAAAATGTGGGAAAGTTACAGATATAAAAATGATTGTAGCCTCACTGACTACAAAGGAAAAAAAAAAGGAGATAAATGTTTGATCATGGAGGGCAATTATGTCACATTAACAAGAATACACTTCACATGCATTTTAAATGTTAGTTATTAAGAATACACAACAATATAAAATTATTTTATGTTAAGTGAAAAAGCAGGATATAAAATAGGATTGTGCTCTGATTAAAGCTATGCAAACGTTTACACAGGAAGCTACACTAGAAAGAAATACATTAAAAAGATAATAGTGGTTGAATTTTGGTGACAAGATTATGGGTGATTTTATTTTGCCAGTTTTCTGTAACATAATTTCATTACTTTTATCACCGTGATTAAATGAACAAGGTTTCTTTTGAGAACTGGAAAATTACAACACTACTATTTAATAACATTAAAATTAACAAACTCTCTATTGTTTTGTTAAGACTAAAAACAATGAACATTTAATTCTTAAACTCCATTTGCTTTTAAAACTATTTCCTCTACTAGAAATACTGAGCTGAATAAATTTCTGGAGAAGAGTGACACTCTGTGGAGAAACAAAAGATGAAATACAAAGTAATTCATCTCTTCTGTCTTCATTTACTTCCCATGAGTTCAAAAAAGGGAAAAAGAACAATATGGTATAGTCGGAATAAATCAATGGCAGTTTAAGGTCCATAATTTGAACAAATAAAGTTGATATTCTAAAAACCAGTTCCAAAGGCATAATTAAGAACATGCAGGGATGAAGCGGGGAAGGAATATAAATCACAAAGCCTATTCCTTTTGCCCTAAAATTGCCTGGATTATGTTTCTGGGAGAAGTAGGAAGTATCTGCAAGCAGTCATCTATGTCTAAATATCCATAACTGCAACATCCATTGCACAGCCTCACAGTGTTCACTAAACAACTTGAAATAAAGGCTTCCATGTGAATTATTTCAATCCCACACACACTCACCTATCACATGAAGATTCTGATTTATGAAACCAAAGGTCGTAAGAAGAGTACAGATGGAGGTAGCTTTACAGAGGAAATACGCCCCTTAAAAGTTGAGTGTAAACCAAGTTTACATAAAAATATAAAATTGAGATACCTTGAAATGTAAACATACTTAAGGGTGAATTAGTGAGTTCTTTTTTAAAGATTTTTAAAGATTTTATTTATTTATTTATTTGAGATAGAGACAGAGTGGGAGGGGCAGGGACAGAGGCAGAGGGAAAGAGAGAGAGAATATCAAGCAGATTTCACACTGAATGTGGAGCCCAGAGCCTAGAGCCTGTTACGGGACTCAATCCCATGACCCTGAGGTCATGACCTGATCTCACAACCCTGAGATTATGACCTGAGCCAAAACCAAGAGTCAGACACTCAACACACTGAGCTACCCAGGGTGCCCCAGTGAGTCCTTTTTAAAATCCAGCAAACCAAAGTAATAATTATTGTTTTAGCAATAATTAAGTTTTGAAATATAAGAAGTATGATCAAATAAAACATAGTTCCAGTAACAACATTTCCTTGGGGATAGAAACAAGTTGGATGAAAATGAACCCTGAATATTACCTGCTTTTACAAATTCAGCGTATTTTTTAAATTTTGATATAATTGGCATATAACATTGCATTAGTTTGGGGTATACTCAGTGTATTTTTCTATGACTATCCCACCAAAACATTGATAAATATGTCCTTGTTAATAATCTAACGGTTCTGCTCTTAAGATTTTCTTAAGGACCACATTATCAGGGCACCTGGGTGGCTCAGGTCACGATGCCCAAGTCCTGCATCGGGCTCCCTGCTCAGGGGGAAGCCTGCTTCTCCCTCTGCCTGCCACTCCCCCTGCTTAAGCTATCTCCCTCTCTTTCAAATAAATAAATAAAATCTATTAAAAAAAAAAAAAAAAGAACCGTATTATTGTTAATGTGTTTATTTCAGGTTTTTTATAAATTGATAGCAGGTTTCTAAGTGGGATAAACCATATTTTGTTATCACCCACTAAGCATTAATTTCTATATTCTATTTAATGATATTTATCAACAGTCCTTAAATATTTAAATAAATATTTAAATGACTTCATTTTTCCTTTATATGTGGTTTAACTGCTTTAATATTAATCAGTTAACAAATATTTGTTGTATGGCCTCTTTTGTACTCCAAAGAAAACTATCTCATATGGGTTTAATAGAATATTATAAGAATTTATTTGGTGTTTGTGTTTTACCTTTATTGTTTTTGAATAATTCAAGTATTGGAAACTCATTTAATAAAAAAGTAGAAGAGGAATGGAAATCGATATTCTGTGATCACAGCATCCAGTGGCTATAAACCTGGTATAGTGGTTAGGGGCAGTCTCTGGAGCCACACTGCCTGGGTTTTATTCCTACCCCTAGGACTTCTTAGCTGCACACTATTGGGTAAATGATTTAACTTCTGTGGACCTCAGTTTCTTCATCTGTAAAATGGAAAGGATAAAAATTATAATGCACCTACCTCCCAGAGTTATTGGTAGGATTAATTCACTACTATGTAAAGCACTTAGCCCTCCGCATCTGTAACAGGGAGCTCCTATCACCGGGACCAGACAGACAAATGAGCCAGGCAGTTTGGGTATCTGTGGGAATGCAAACTTTACCCGCACACTGAGACCCATGGAGTCTTGGATGGCCAGTGTCTTCTTTAAAGAGGGCAGAGGGCAAAACAAATCCACTCCCAGCACTGATGTGTAGAAGTGCAAGTGCAAGGTATTAGGTTCCTGTGATTGCTGCAACAAATTCCCACAAACCAGTGACTTTAAACAACAAAAACCTTCTCCCACAACTCTGGAGGCCAAAAGTCAGAAGTCAAAATGTCAGCAAGGCTGTATTCTTTCCAAAGGCTCTAGAGGAGTGTCTATTCATTGCTCGTCCAACATTTGGAGGTTATTTGGCATTCTTTGACCTTTCTTGTGTTAAGGTCATATCACTCCAATCTCCTCCATGAACCTCTCCATCACCTCTTCTCTATGTATTTTCCTTTTCTTTCTCAAATATCCCTCCACCTTCCTTTATAAGGACACTTATCACTGGGTTTAGGGTCCACACCAATAATCCAAAATGACCTCTTTATCTCAGGATTGTTAACTTAATTACACTTATAAAGACCCTTTTCATACATAAGGTAACATTCATAGGTTCTAGGGATTAGAATAAATATGTGTCTTTTGCGGGGGAGAGCACCATTCAAGCCACTACTTCAGTATTTCCAATCTTCTGATTTTTTAAGCATAGTAAGAAATAAGAATTTTTATTGCTAACCTCTCAATGCTTAAATATCGGCTTATATATACAATATAACACAGAAAATAAAAAATTAAGGAACTTTAATTTTCTAGGTAAGTAGTCATATATAGAATTAAGCCATAAAAGGTCACAGTTTACAAGAGCTGAATCAAATACTCAGGTGCCCAAATAACTACTAAAAAAAACCAAATGATAAATGACAGTACAATTATATGTGATAAGATTATGTTCTAGATATCAGAAAGCTGTATCTTTAAGAAACATGAATAGGGTTGGGGTGCCTGGGTGGCACAGTGGACTAAGCATCTGACTCTTGGTTTCAGCTCAGGTTGTGATCTTGGGGTCGCGAGATCTTGGGTTCATGAGATCAAGCCCCATGTCGAGCCCCACATTGGGTTCTGCGCTCAGCAGAGTCTGCCTGTGTTTCTCTTCCCCTCTCCCTATGCCCACCCCCTCTAAAATAAATCATTAAAAAAAGAAAAGAAAAAAAACATGAATAGGTTTGATTCTATAGATGAAAAACATACATATATCTTCAGATCTGCTATTTATAAAGGCATGAAGTAATTTAGAATGACACACACAGTATCATGGTTATCTCTGCAAGAACTGGACATTTTGGAAGACATACTACTATATATATTTTCCTATTAGCTTTATGTTTGAACCATGTCAATGTATTACTCCCCTTAAAAAATAAATTTAATCAACAACTTGTTTATTTGTTTTTTAAGATTTTATTCATTTATTTGACACAGAGAGAGATAACAAGTAGGCAGAGAGGCAGGCAGAGAGAGAGGGGGAAGCAGGCTCCCTACTGAGCAGAGAGCCTGATGCGAGTCTCGATCCCAGGACCCCAGGATCATGACCTGAGCCAAAGGCAGAGGCTTTAACCCACTGAGCCACCCAGGCACCCCAACAGCTCTTCTTTAAAGTCCATGTGACATATATTTAATACCTGTTTCAAGACCCAATATAATTAAACTTACATTTGTAGCTCATGGAGCCAATATAAAGTTTTTGCCATGGCTCTTCCATCATTAAAATGTGGTGTTGGAACCCCATACAAGTTAAACCTATGGAAACTTGATGGGTTATACTTTCGATTCTTTGCTTCTCCTGTGAAAAAAAGAGGAAGCAACACAAATAACCTTATCTTGCCAGAAGCACATTATGCTCTCACTGACGCTGAAAATGGGAGTGGGAACTAAATGCAATTGTAACAGTGCCAGGATTGCACAGATTTGGCTAGAGGACAAGCACCCTCCTATGTTAGCTGGGAGACTGGCAAAACAAGAGTTCCTGTGTTAATACTTGGTTAAGTAAGTCAAGAAATGATGTAGGAGAAAGACATATAAATGATGAAAAATTCAGGCCCCATTAATGTTACAGAAATCCTGAAGATCAGGGGAGGTACTGCAGTGCTTTGAGACCCCAGCTGTCCTTTCCATTCTGCTAAGATCTGAGAGGCTGTTGTGTACTTGTTCTCACAGAGATTTGGTGAGATCATCAGAACATTGCAACCCTCCTTTTTCATTATAATCACTTATCTCATATTAGGAACTGAAGGCTGAGTACCCAAAGGGAGGTCTTTATATTTAAGATCTAATACTGTACTTTTTTCAAATCATGATGTAGTATTAGTTTTCTATTCTTTTTTTTTTTAAGATTTTATTTATTTGACAGAGAGAAATCACAAGTAGGCAGAGAGGCAGGCAGAGAGAGGGAGGGGAGGAAGCAGGCTCCCTGCGGAGAGCCCGACGTGGGGCTCGATCCCAGGACCCTGGGATCATGACCTGAGCCAAAGGCAGAGGTTTTAACCCACTGAGCCACCCAGGCGCCCCAGTTTTCTATTTTCTAGATAAGAAAAGTAAGACTAGGGGTGCCTGGGTAGTTCATTCGTTGAGTGTCTGCCGTCGGCTCAGGTCATGATGCCAGGGTCCTGGGGTCAAGCCCCGCATGAGGCTCCCTGCTCGGTGAGAGCCTGCTTCTCCATCTCCCACTCTCCCTTCTTGTGTTTACTATCTCGCTATGTCTTTCTCTGTCAAATAATGAAATAAAGAAATGAGGGCGATTCAGCCTCACTAGTAATCCAAACAATGTAAATAAAAACAAAAAATATGTGAAATCATAATTTGTCTCTCAGTTAAATAAAAATAAAGAAGATGGGAAAGCTCACTATTAAGGAGGATGTGGAGAAATGTAAATTCTAATATACTATGGGTGTGAGGGCAAATTGGGGCAGCTATTTGGGTGAATGGTTTAACTCTAAGAGTAAATACTTCAAATGCTCATAAATCTAGGAATATATCCTTAAAAAATACATCATATTCACAAAGATATATAGGCAACATTACTTGTAATACTGAAAAATATGGTATAGATAACTGACATGAAAATGCAACTAAGGTATTTCATTAAATGGGGGAAAAGGAAATAGAAAAAAGTATATGCAGTGGGGAACAAAACACACGTATATTCTCATATACAAACACACAAAGAAAGGCATCTATGGAAGTATCATCTGGGGGTGCCTGGGTGGCTCAGTGGGTTAAAGCCTCTGCCTTCGGCTCAGGTCATGATCCCAGGGTTCTTGGATCCAGCCCCACATTGGGCTCTCTGCTCAGCAGGGAGCCTGCTTCCTCCTCTCTCTGCCTGCCTCTCTGCCTACTTGTGATCTCTGTCTGTCAAATAAATAAAATCTTAAAAAAAAAAAAGTATCACCTGTAAAAGATTGGGAATTAAAGAAGATTTTCTTTTGTATTTTAATTACTTGTAATGACTAAAATTAAGTATATTTAAAAGATATTATATATTTGTTATTGAATGGTGCTCTTGACATAGTATTTTAAATAAAAAACATTTAATGTATAAAGCAAGTTCCCCAAAAGCATGGAGAATATCATCCCTCTTAAGGAAAGGTAGATGGCTTATTGCATGCAGGTTAGAAAGATGTTCAATGTATCAAATATAGTTATCTCTGGATAATGGAATTTCAATGTTATATTTACTTTCTCATTTTTTTGAGATTTGTATGTGTGTGTGTGTGTGTGTATTTGTTTTAATACTTATTTAAGTAAAGTAAACTCTACCCCCAATGTAGGGCTCGAACTCATGACTCCAAGATCAAGAGTCACATGCTCTTCCAACTGATCCAGCCAGACACCCCAAAGATTTGTTTTAAATAATTTCTACACCCAACATGGGGCTCGAACTTACATCCCCAAGATCAAGAGTTGCAGGCTCTAACAGCTGAATCAGCCAGATAGATGCCTGCCCTATTTTATCGAGATATTTAAATTCTCTACAATTATTATGTGCTTTTTAATAAAAAAATAAAGCTACTTTCATTAGGAGAAAAAATAAGGACAATATTAAAGAGATTGGATTCTGTGCCTTTTCAAGAGGTCAATGAGACTTCCATAAAAATCAGCAAATGAAGGTAATTTCAGTCATTTTATAGTCTATTAGAGCTCTTTTAAAAATAAAAAAAGAAATCTATACTCATTTTCCTCCAACTGCTAAATGCATATAAGATATCTAATTACAGGTGGTCTACCTGTATTTTACAGGTTGTATTGAAAACAATTGAAAGTTATTGAATTTTATTGTGCAATACATACTAAACTTTTTCAAAAAATGAATAAGATATTTTCACAAGAGAGGGAGAGAACAAAGGAGGAATAAGGGAAGGGAGGACTGGAAGGAGGAAAGGAAGAAAAGGAGGGAGACAGGGAAGTAGATGGGGTACCAGTGACTGGTGATGGAGTAAAGGGAAGCAGGAGCGGCATGAAGGGGAAGGCAGAGATGATCTCAAGACGGGATGTGCTCAAGTGTAGGGGAAGCAGCAGAGACTGGCCATGAAAAAAGAGAATGACAGATTCCAGACAGCAGAGCAATGGGCATAGGAAACAGCACCAGCTATGAGCAGAATTAGGAGGAAGGGCACAGAGAAGAACTATGGTTGGTGTGAGAGGCTAGAGGAGGAGGAGAAAAAGTAAAGAATTAGAGAAAGGAAGGATGAGAGCATCCTTGTGCTGCAGTAAAGGGTAAGTCTTGCTTCTAGTTAATGAGGATTGAGCTCATGAATCAATCACATACAATCCATTGGCTTTCTCAGGACATACATCAGAGCCCAATTCCCAATCTATTATATCAAGATTCCACTTAACATCAACATGTCAACAACTAAGCTGTATTTCATAGCACTGTAAACATCTAATGCCTTTTAGTTGTGCTATAGAACACTTCTAGTAATGAGCTACATTAGACAAGATCACATAATAGTAGTAGTAGCGGTGGTAGTAGTAGTAGTAGTAGCAGTAGTAGTAGTAATTGAGCACCTACTATGTTCTAGGCACTACGGATGCATTTTGCAGGTACTCACCTAATCCTCACAATATTATAATCGCCATTTAAGAGATTAATGGACAAGCAAGTATTTGAAGCTATTCTATGTGATTCAAAAAATTGTGTACTGACCATTACCCAATCTAAGTCCTTAGAGTAATCCTGACATTTGAATAAGGACAGTATTTTCTAAGCCTAAAACTAAATGTAACCTTTCTTAGATGTTTTTCCTTTAAATAATACATACATTTCTACATCTGATATACAAAATGTCTAAATATATGTGTTCCTAGTTATGAGGATTTATGACCTTATGAATAAGTTACTATTTACTGATCACTTACTATATGCCAGGCATTGCTTTATGCACATAATCTCCTTTATTCCTCTTTGCAAATCTGAGAGTCCTCAGGTCTATTTTACACAGGGAGACACTTACCCACATAATAATCATTGTGAGAAACAATATACAAATCATGTCCTTCCTTTCCTTCCTTAAATACTTCTTCGTAGGATTTTGGTGGATTCACCACATCTCTAGCAGGTAAGTCTGAAGGAAGAATTAATGAAATCAGTTTTAAGGTAGCTTTTATCTATTTCTAACATATTTAAATTGACCAGAACAAATAACAATGAGGTATGCCAATGACACAAACAACATGGGCATTCTGAGAACACAAACGAAGATTTAGCAAGAAAGACAGGACACCACCTACGTGTTACTGTCCTAGGGACTCCCACTTGACCTGTCATTCCCTCAAATTCTAAATAATATCCCAACTGTGTATTGGCTAACTATTTAAGTTATTCTGAGCTGTATTCCAAGCCTGGTTAAATTTTCTGATTCTGAGATGCTCAGGACAATTTTGATTTTAGTTTGCTCCAAACTTCCCAAAATGTTCTAAGCAAATTTGAATCTCAGTCAGTTTCAGAAGCCCTGATGCCTTGTGGGAATAAATTTGGTGATAGCTGTAGATTGAAGCATATACCCTAAGTCTGTTTTGATCTGAGTATCCATCTTCAAAGTAGCCAAAAGTGCTAGGGAAAGCACTGGTATCGGTAAGAAACTCTTCCTACTGATCCCAAACCTAGAGCAATAAGTTATTTGTTTAATAGCTGCCTTCCCAAGACTGGTGGACCCCAGTTTTATATACTGTGAATTATTTTGTTTTTATTGTTTATGTAATGATTTTTAAATATAATTCCAATCATAATTTCATTCTTCTCTCTCAACCTGATAACATAGATTCAGAAGTTTTCTTTCTTTTGGACTTCTGCTAAGACTTGGGGTCTGTAAACAAATAATTAAGAATACTAGAAAGTGGATCCACTCAAAATAATCCTGTAAAGCAGTATTTTTTTTGTCTGATATATGAAATATTACACCTATGAATAGACAGATACACGTTTTGGAACATTGCTTCTATTGTATATTTAAATGAGGTACACCTTGACAGTACTTTCTTATTAAATGGTCCAATCCTAGATAGTAGTTATGATACAATTACTGTAATGCTGTAATGCCATGTCTACATAAATACAATTTTAAAATCTTATTATAAAATAAAGGATACATCATCTGCTCTAAAATACATTTTTTAAAGTTTTGAACTTTAATTTTAACTTTAGATCTGATATGATCAAGCTGTAGACTTTGAAGATTTTACATCCCAAGAGAGAGGCATAATTTATCTCCACAGTGGTGATACTGTGTTAAAGAATATAATCTAATGGACCTTTTGGTGGAAAAAAATATAAGATTCCTGAGGTAGAGCCTTAATGGGTGCAGAAGAACAAAGAGAACCAAATTTCTTTCCAGGATAAATAAAAATGGAAGTTGAGGTCCCCTTCGGTAAGACCACGAGAGAGAGAGAGAGAGAGGAAGAGACATGAAAAGGAGAGGAGGAGATAAGTGTGAAACAGGTGGAAGGTAAAATGACCAACAACATGGCAGAAGGCTGGGGCTTCCGAAGAAACAATGGCCTGTGACCAATTCCATTATAAGTTGTTGTTAGTTGAAAGATGCACTCTACTTCCTCTCATAATGAGAGTGAAGCTCTGCTCTACAAGCTGCCTGCATTTAGCATATGTGGGTAGACACTGTGGATCTGCTCAGATGGAGAAAAGTCCACAGCATTTGACAAACTTAATTGTTCTGTGGTCTGCTTCATAGAGTTAAGAGTTATGAACACATCAGGGGCACCTGGGTGGCTCAGTCGGTTAGGTTAAGCTGCTGCCTTTGGCTCAGGTCATGGGTTCAGGATCCTGGGATCGAGTCCCGCATCAGGCTCCTTGCTCGTCAGGAAGCCTGCTTCTCTCTCCACCTCTGCCTGCCTCTCTGCCTGCCTGCGTGCTCTCTCTTACTCTCCCTCTCTCTCTCTCTGACAAATGAATAAATAAAAATCTGAAAAAAAAAAGAGTTATGAACACATCAGAAGCATTGGTGGAGATAAAACACACAAATGTATGTCCAGGGAGAAGGGACTGAGGACTTCATAGCTGGCTCCAGTATCAGTTTTCTTGAATCTCTCTCCTTTCTCTTTATACCATCTCTATTACTCATTGCATCTGTTTCCAAAAGCTGAATTTTTACTGCCATGGTACACATCAACTCTAAGGATTCTGGATCTGAGAGTCATTTTCTTGCTATGAATCATCATTTACACCACCACCAAGTGCCGCATCAACAAGATATTTAATCCTGCTTTCTAAGAAGACATTGATTTTCCTTTTCTTTTCTTTCCTTTTTTTTTTTTTTTTTTTTTGGAAGACATTTCACCATCCAACTCCCCATCACTTTTTTATTACCTCTGATGACTGTTGTCCCAAATGTTGTATTGAGCACATCCAGGCCTTTAGGTAATCCCGGTGTTTGATCATGAGATTTTCCTAGGGGTGCCCGTTGATTGCTAAAATATACTGATTCCTTTTTATCTTTAAGTTTCTGTTGAAATGTTGTTATAGGCTGCGGGTTGATCAATACCTTTGCCTAAAGAAATCATATAAAGCACAGATATAACAACAAAGAAAGCAAAAATCTGAAAACTGAAACTAATCCATAGCTGGGAAGAAGAGAAAGTGATTGTGGAAAAACATTTAATTATCCTTGCCTTTCCTCATCTCTTCAAATCAACTGTCAGCATTGAAGCTATGTAGCTGAAACATGCCCTACATGAACTTACTTCACTGAGGCCCTAAGGTTTATAAGAAGAATGCCCTGGTTATTTGATGCGGATTCTAGAAAAGCGGAAATGACAAGTACAAGAATCACATGATTGCCACGAGCGCTCTCCAGAGGTATAGATCGGGTTTTCAGAATCTAGACTGCCCAATTAACACAGGTAACAGTCAGCCCACTCCCCCAAATTCTATACAAGCACTCCGCTGGGCCTCGAGGTTCTATCACCCAGCCTTCATCCTCTCTGTTCTCTAACAAAGCCTGACAGCATTTCTCTTTAGCCTGAGAAAATGGAATGCAACTTGGCTTGTATTATCTGAGGTGAAAATATGTAGATTGTCTCTACAATCTAATTTCTCTACAGTCTGGTGGCTGTTGCTGCTTGGATTGTTTTTTCACTACTCAAAAGTAAGAGTGGGAAGGAAATTGGAACTGATGATTTCATTAATACCTCATTCATGCATTTTCACCTTAGTAAGTTAATAATGTACAGGGAAAAAAGGAAAAGAAGTTACCGGTATCGAAATTTTAGATCTTATTCCATGTGTCAAATAAGGAGCAATTTGGGGATCCTTTGCTCTACCGTAAAATACTCTCTCAGCTCCAGCAGGTGGATATCTATAGTTGAAAAATTTTTTTGCCTCAGGTGGAGTAATTAGCTATAGTGAGACAAGAAAATAGAATTAAGAACAGTTTTTTAAAAATATTAGGATTAACCTATCCCAATCAGTGAACACCATTGCATGAGTGTAATAAGTCCATGGGGAACTACAGACCCATATAATGAAACTTCCTAAAATGTGTTTTATAGAAATGAATGTCATATTTCAAAAGTTATATCTAGAAAACAACCAAGAAGTACCCAGGTTAAAAAGCATACCATAAATGACTATTTTCTATAGAAATAAAAGGTATCTCCAATGGTTTTTATAGAGCTAAAAATTGTAAGCCTAGAGTTTTCACTTCCTTGAACAAAATCATTAGAAGTTCTCAAAGTGCAGTAAAGAATCAAAATTGACCACATTAAGTTTATACAGCTTTCTTAAGGAGCATTGAGAGTTGTCTTAAGAGACAACTGAAGAGACAAACCTAAGGGTTTACAAAAATGCCTATTGAAAATGCTCACCCTGGGAAGTTTTTCAGTCAAACAGGTTGCAACTCTGTCTCCAACAGGAATAACTTTTCCTGCCTAAGGGGAGAAGCAAACAAACAAACAAACAAGTAGTTGGTCATTGTCAGGAAAGAGGAGGAGTATTTTGAAGAATGGCATTTATTTTGAATCTTGCCTATGCATCTTATGCTAGAAAGTTACTTTCAATGGTTTAACACAATTAAGAAAAATATGCAATACATCAAATCTAAAGTAATCCTGATTTATAATATAAACATTAAAGCTAAATATATATAAGTATACCTTTTTTACAGTGTTAGCTTTGTCAGTGTCCAGTTATGGGATCTCTGTGACATGCTGAGGGAGTCAACTTTCAGAAATAATGTTTATCAGTTGTACTATGTCATCAGTACAATGGGAATATGGCTGTGTTCAAGCTAAATTCAAGATAAAATGTTAGGTACTTCTGAGTGTGTGTGTGTGTGAGTGTGTGTGTGTGGTATGTTTGCATATGCGTGTATTTCCACTAACATCCTAACTTTTCACATAGGCAAATATGTCATTTCTGGCCAAGCTCCTTCAGTGAATGGCCCCAATGCACTGGTTTCCTTCACTTAATTGTTTTTTAGACTTCTTTTTTTTTAAGATTTTTATTTATTTATTTATTCATCAGATACAGAAAGAGAGAGAGAGAGGAAGAGGGAGAAGCAGGCTCTCCGCAGAGCAGGGACCCCAAAGTGGGACCCGAAGCCAGGACCCTGGGACCATGACCTGAGCCAAAGGCAGCCGCTTAACCCACTGAGCCACCCAGGTGCTCTCCTTCACTTAATTTAACTCGGGTCTTATCTGTCCTTCCTTTGCCCAAGGCAAAGATTACAATTATTCCCAGCGGTGTACTTTTTATCTATTTCTCCTTTGTCATTTCAAGACAGCTGATTGTTACTTCTGGAAAAGGATAAGTTTTGGGTATTTTTTAATTAACATATAATGTATTATTTCTTTCGGGGGTACAGGTCTGTGATTCAACAGTCTTACACAACACACAGTACTCACCACAACACACCTTCCCCAATGTCCATGACCCAGCCACTCCACCCCATCATCCCCACTCCTCGAGCAATTCTAGTTTGTTTCCTAGGATTAAGAGTCTCTTGCGGTTTGTCTCCCTCTCTGGTTTCACCTTATTTTATTTTTTCCTCTCCTCCCCTTTGATCCTCTGCCTTGTTTCTTAAATTCCACAAATCAGTGAGATAAAATTTTCTTTCTCTGATTTACTAAGCTAAGTAATTAACTCAGCATAATACCCTCTAGTTCCATCCACATCATTGCCGAGTGGCAAGATGTCGTTTTCGATGGCTGAGGAGTATTCCCTTGTGTATGTATACACCACACCTTCTTTTTTCATCCATTGGTTGTTGGACATCTAGGCTTTTTCCATAGTTTGACTACTGCGGACATTGCTGCTATAAACATTGGGGTGCAAATGCCCCTTTGGATCACCACCTTTGTTTCTTTGGGGTAAATACTGAGTAGTGCAATTGCTGGGTCAGATGGTAGCTATATTTTCGACTTTTTGAGGAACTGTTTTCCAGAGTGGCTGCACCAACTTACATTCCCACCAACAGTTTAAGAAGTTTCCCCTTTCTTTCCTGTGTGTGTGTGTGTGTGTATGTGTGCGCGTCATATATGTGTATATATGTTATATATATATGTATACATACACACACATATATATATAATGGAATCTATAATGGAATATTACTCAGTCATCAAAAGAATAAAATCTTGCCATTTGCAACAATGTGGATGGAACTAGGGGGTATTACACTAAGTGAAATAAGTCAGAGAAGGACAAATACCATATGATTTCACTCATGTGGAATTTAAGAAACAAAACAAATGAAAAAAAAAAGAAACAAAACAAATGAAAATAGGGGAAGGGAAGAGAAAATAAGATGAAAATGGGGGGAGCATAAGTGTTGTTTATGTAGGAAATAAAATGTAGGAAATAAACTGAGGATTGCTGAAGGGGAGGTGGGTCAGGGGAAGGAATAATTCAATGATGGGCATTAAGAATGACACTTGATGTAATGAGAACTGGGTATTATATGCAACTGCTGAACAACTAAATTCTGTTCCTTTTTTAAAAAAATTCTATTCCTGAAACTAATAATAAAGTATATGTTAACTAAATTGAATTTAAATAAAGAATTTTTAAATACTCTGATAGCCAAACAAAAATAAATAAATAAATAAAATAGATTGCCTGGGTGACTCAGTTGGTTAAGCATCTGCCTTTGGCTCAGGTCATGATCTTAGGGTCCTGGGATCAAGTCCAGTATTGGGCTCCCTGTTCCACAGGGAGTTGGCTTCTCCCTTTGCCCCTTCTCCCACTCATTCTTTCAATCTTTCTCTCTCAAATAAATAAAATAAAATAAAATAAAATCTTCAAATAAATAAAATTTTAAAAATTAAAAACTAAGGGAAAAAACTTCCCATAATGAGTATTTTGGATCTTCGGAGGAGCATGGAGAAATCAGGATGGAAAAAAGCAGAGAGATTAACATTTGGGTGGATGGATGAATGTGTAGATGTTGGTAGGGGGACAGATATATTAAATAAATGGATGGCTAGATGAAAATAAAGACACATGAGGTGTCTGCATATGTCCAACTCTTGGTTTTGGTTTGGTGGTGATCTCAGGGTCATGAGATCCAGCCCCACATGGGCTCTGTACTCAGCTCAGAGTCTGCTTAAGATTCTTTCTCTCTCTCTCTGTTTGGTCCTTGCCCACCATGAATATACTCTCTCTTTCTCTCTAAAATAAATAAATAAATAAATAAATCTTTTTAAAAAACTGTGTAGGGACACCTGGGTGGCTCAGCTGGTTAAGCGCCTGCCTTTGGCAATCTATTTTATTTATCGGTTTAAGAGAGTACCTAGATAGAGTACCTAGATAGAGTACCTAGATAGAGTACCTAGATAACATCTCCTAGAGTACCTAGATAACATCTCCGGGTATAAAAGAGGAAGCCCACAGACATGACTAGACAGAGAATTTAACTGCTTTGCTAAAAAGTAGGTAAAAATATGAACTATTGGGGTGCCTGGGTGGCTCAGTGGGTTAAAGCCTCTGCCTTTGGCTCAGGTCATGATCCCAGGGTCCTGGGATCGAGCCCCACATGGGGCTCTCTGCTCAGCGGGGATCCTGCTTCCTCCTCTCTCTCTCTTCCCACCTCTGCCTACTTGTGATCTCTCTCTGTCAAATAAATAAATAAAATCTTAAAAAAAAAATATGAACTATTGATGGGCTAGACTAAGGAAGGAAGGGTTAAAGGAAATAATAAATAAGACTGAGGAGAAGATGGGAGGAAGAAAAGATCTTGCAGCTAGTGAGAGGCCAGGAGGCATAAGACAAGAAATCAGCCAATGAGGAGGAGTCCAGCTTTAATGCCAAATCTTAAGTAAATTTTACTCATAAACTACACTATGTGAAAAAAAACTTACGTAAAAAAGGATAGGGACTGTGTTGTAAATTGGGTTAAAGCAGAGTACAGAAAAGGGAAGAGATATACAAGTGATTTTTTTTTTAAAAAGACACATTTATTCAGCATCATGATCAGACTATTACATTTAGCAATCAACAGCATGGGTGCAAAACAAAAAAATCTACATTAAAACCCTTTGTTGGAATGCTTTACACTTTCCACAGAACAGAAACTAAAATAACCTGTTATACAATTAGTCACAAATACAGTCCTCGAGTTTTTTTGCCCATACACATGAGTATTGTCTAAAACATGTCTTCTTTGTAGCAGCTAGGCCCTGCCACCACTGTGCTTGGCTGAGTTCACAAATCTGTTGTAACCTGTAGCTTCCCTGTCACTTCTCTGGCTCTCCTCTCCTGCTAAGCTTTGTTTCCTGGCAGTAATTAAAACCTTCTGCCACTGCCATAGCTGCTGCTGCTGCTGCTGGAACCACCATAACCACCTTTGTTTCGTGGTTTGGCAAAGTATTGGCCTCCACCACCATAAGGGCCAGAGCTTCTGCCTCCAAAATTGCCTCCTTTCATGGGTCCAAAATTTGAGGACTGATTGTTGTAATTGCCAAAATCATTATAGCTTCCGCCACCTCCAAAGTTGCTTCCACTACCACCGCCATAGCCGCCTCTGCCTCCTCCGTTGTTATAGCTGTCATAGCTGCCACTCCTGCCATAGCCACTGCCCTGGTTTCCATAATCCTGTCGACCATTTCCATAGCCTCTGCTTCCTCCAGAGTAACCAGGGCCGCCTCCTCCATAACCACCATCATTACCAAATCCGTTATAGCCATCCCCACTGCCACCATATCCACCACCACCTCGACTGCCACCAAAGCCACCTCGACCACTGAAGTTTCCTCTGCGACCAAAGTTGTCATTCCCACCAAAACCACCTCCACGACCACCACCAAAGTTTCCAGAACCACTTCGACCTCTTTGGCTGGATGAAGCACTAGCCATCTCTTGCTTAGAGAGCGCTTTCCTTACTTCACAGTTGTGGCCATTCACAGTATGGTATTTTTGAATGACAATCTTGTCTACAGAATCATGGTCATCAAGTGTTACAAAAGCAAAACCCCTCGTTTTTGCCACTGCCTCGGTCAGTCATGATCTCAATCACTTCGATTTTCCCATACTGTTCGAAATAATCTCTTAGATGATGTTCTTCAGTGTCTTCTTTAATGCCACCAACAAAAATCTTTTTCACAGTTAAGTGGGCACCAGGTCTTTGAGAATCTTCTCTTGAGACAACCCTCTTTGGTTCCACAACTCTTCCATCCACCTTGTGTGGCCTTGCATTCATGGCAGCATCCACCTCCTCCACAGTGGCATATGTGACAAACCCAAAGCCTCTGGAGCGCTTGGTGTTCAGATCTCTCATTACCACACAGTCCGTAAGTGTTCCCCATTGCTCAAAATGGCTCCTCAGACTCTCATCGGTTATTTCAAAGCTCAGACCTCCGATGAAGAGCTTCCACAGCTGTTCAGGCTCTTTGGGAGACTCTGACTTAGACATGACGGCGGTGGGAGGGGAGACTTTAACGATGCTTACTCAGCAGCGTCCACGGGCAGAAAGGAGTAATCTAACGAACGTATCTCTACAAGTGATTTTTTAATTCAGCTAAAAATTGTAAGAAATCTCAGAAATATCATGAAACATAAAGTCTCTCCTGCTATACCTGCTATGGGAGCTCCAGCCATTCTTTTAAATATTCAATGGAAAGATGGCCTCATTAGGCTAAAGAACATGGGGATATTCAGGCAGCTATTTATGTGAGTGATAGATAGAAAGAAGGATGGATTGATGGATGGATCAATCAATCTGTGGCCTGTTGGGTAATTCTATTTGGCTCTCACTGGCTTCCCTTCCAAATGTTTGACAGTAGATAATCTCGGTTTTCATCATTGTAAACATTTTTTGGACAGAAATGCCCTTAGAATTCCTCATAGACAAGGGGCGCCTGGGTGGCTCAGTGGGTTAAAGCCTCTGCCTTTGGCTCGGGTGGTGATCCCAGGGTCCTGGGATCGAGCCCCACATCTGCTCTCTGCTCAGCAGGGAGCCTGCTTCCTCCTCTCTCTCTGCCTGCCTCTCTGCCTACTTGTGATCTCTGTCAAATAAATAAATAAAATCTTTGAAAAAAAAATAAGAATTCCTCATAGACTTGCCCACATGAAAGCAATTTGACTACAAATCAGCAGGACATCAGATGTCCTCATGCCATTTGACTGGAGACACAAAAATGGAAACCATTATGTCTGATTTCTATCTAGAGTGTCATAATATGTCTGACAACTCTCCCTCAGCCCACCTCAGTCATGAATCTTTTTTTATTTCAGTTGTTCTCAAAGGCCTATTCACCAATTTGAGGTATGAAGGGTAGCAGAATAAAGATTATTGCGAGCTGATTATTCTAAGAAACAGCAGGTGAGAAAGAAGTGCTGAAAACAAGAGTAGAAGTTACCCTTTCATAAGGGATATTTACATTTTACAAAGGAAATTATTTGTAAAGGTATCTCTCTCTCTGTACCGGGAAGAAAAGAATGACTCTAAGTCTCCAGCCTATCAATGGCGAAGGCTGACTTAAATCTGCATAACAAATTTTACCCTTGTTTACCAGCATTCTCCTGGCAACTCCCCAAAACTTGACTTCCCTTTGCCCAAACATCTTTCTTTTGTCTTTAACTTAAGATGGTATTTAAGGAGGTGGCTTGGGCCATCTCGGGGAGTTAGTCAGTCTTTCTGGGTATATTCCATGTATTCATGAGGTATATATATTTTAAAACTTCTGTTTGTTTTACTCTTGCTAATCTGTCTTTTATAACAGAGAGTTTCAGCCAAAAACACAGAAGAATAGAGAGGAAATTATTTCTCCTCCCCTATAGTTTCTCTACCAAGCCCCACAACATAAATGTGTTTTTTTTCTTCAAAGCTTACACTTTGAATCTAGCTATTCCAAACATACTCGCCAAGTTTGGTGAAAATTTGTTGTGTCATTTTTCATTCTGGTCCACTAAGTGGCAAACAATGAAATTGTGTTTTATCTATATAGACATAAATTAAACACACTAAATATAATTAGTAAACACATAAATTAAACACACTAAATAAATTAAACACTAAATATAATTAGTAAACACATAAATTAAACACACTAAATAAGTTAAACACACTAAATAAATTAAGCAAACTAAATACAATAGGCAAATAAATAAATTATGGTATCTTCAATTGATATACTATTGTAGAATCATTTCAAATGTTGTATATAAATAATTTTGAATGGTATAAAAATGTTCATGACAAAATGGGAATTAAAACAAAGATGTAAATTTGCATGATACAAATACACAGACTCACACCTCTATATGCAGCAGTACGTACAGAATACATAGACAAAAATTGCTAGTTGTGATTCTGCTTGAGAGGTGAGATTACAGGTGACTTATTTTGGTTGTACTATTCTCAATATTTTATTACTATGTATTGCTCTTTTACAATGCAAAAGAAAGCAATAAAATTACTAAAAAGTCTATAACCAACATCAACTAGAAGAAAAACAGCAGCAAGAGCACTAGAAACTAAAAATGATAATCAAGTACATCCAGACCCAAGACAGAATTTAGGAGCAGCTTTAATGGTCACCTTAAGTTTTACTTCCTTAACTCTAAAAGGTGGCTTAGAGTGATCCTAAGGACCTCCCTAACCTGAGAAGAAAAATTATCTTCCTGGAGACTTTTTGTAGCCACAGGGGGTATCAGAATCCAGCCAAGAAATGTAACCAAATATTAAGTGTAACCCTACCCGCCAACAAGCCAAAAAACACACCCTCTCCTACTGTGAACTCCTAGCAGGGACCTCTTCTTGCACTGCCAGGGATGGGTAGAGCTCCTTAGCACTGTGTTTCCCAAACTTTAGTCCCATGAACACTTATAATTAATGGATATATATATTTTTTAAATTCTGCTGGCAAAAACTTGAGAAATGCTGGATTAGTAATGTACATTTAAATCTCGAAAGGAAGGATCATTTAGTGATTTTCCACTAATTTGACCTTGGAGGTTTTATTTATCTGTGACATGAAACTAACCTTGCATGCAAAGTCATATAGGAAACCCCAGCTGGAGTTTCATTTTTCTCAGTGTTTCTACTACTGACCTCATTTATAAAAATAAAAGTCATATTTTCCAAGGTTGGTAAACAAAGAAAAATCTCCATATAGGCAAGACAATGGGTTTTCAATCACATAAATCTTGTCCTCTTTCTCTTAAAGGTTTCTTCCAGTTACTATATCTCGACCACAGATTGATTTTAGAGAAAGAGGTGCTGCACCCTTAACTCTTGGGTTCAAACTTACATTAATGCCACACAATATAACTAAGGCCAGCCTGGAATAAATACTTTAACAATTACTGATAGATTTTTCTAAGGGGAGAGAGAGAGAGGTAGATAAAGTCTTAAACCCAAGGAAGATAAGAGAAACTGTTTTATAAGAAATATTTATCTACATCTTGGGGGTTCCTGCAGAAAGGACTCCCCACCTGAATTATCACTTACCTCCATATAGCATTGTTTTCGCACCTATCACCCAGAAGGATAAGCCCATGCACCCCCAACTTCAAGTCAAACATTTATACATAATACAGATACAGAGAGGATGACATCTGGTTCAAAAGCACTAGAAAAATGAAAGCCTGTTATTATTGTCTTTCTCTTTCTTTTCTTTCTTTCTTTTTCTCTTTCAAAATTAACTTCTAAGTAATACATGTTCTTTGCTCAAAAATCAAAGGGTTGTAATAAAAAATGGCATTTCTCTGCTCCATTTGTACCTAGTTCTACTTTCTAGGGCCAGCTGTCTTCTATACTTTAAGCCATTTCTTCTGATACTTATCTTCATGTTTCTAAACCCTTGTACTGTTATATATTGATTACTTTCAGATAATCAAAAAAAATCCAATTAATTTCAGATAACTGCTACCCTTTTATGATGGAGAATGTTGTAGCTCTCTTCCACCACCACTACACTTCCCTTCTCTCATCCTTAATATGGGTACATTATACTTTTTAATAAAGCCAATGGTGTTTATATTATCATAACTGTTCACTCTTGAACCAAGAAGGTATATTATATATATTATATCATGTTATATTATTTTTTCCTAGTCATAGCCTTTGCATTTGTTTTGTTAACATGTCTATTTCTAAATTTTTCCAAATGCTTCAACTGATCTGTCAAATTTCCAGAGTACTTTTGTTTGTTTTTTAATAAACTCTCTCCTATAACCCTTCCTCCTCCTGGTTTAATCTTAGCTGGTTACTTTTAGGCCTGGAGCACAGCTCTTGTCCTGGGAATTTTTTTTTTTTTTAAAGATTTTATTTATTTATTTGACAGAGAGAAATCACAAGTAGACGGAGAGGCAGGCAGAGAGAGAGAGAGAGAGGGAAGCAGGTTCCCCGCTGAGCAGAGAGCCCGATGTGGGACTCAGCTCCCAGGACCCTGAGATCATGGCCTGAGCCGAAGGCAGCGGCTTAACCCACTGAGCTACCCAGGCGCCCCGTCCTGGGAATTTTTCTTTTGCCATTCTTCAGAGCTAAATTGCCCATTCCCTAAAACCTAACTATTACTCTTTTGGGTGTATGCCCCCATTTCACTGAAGTAATTTCTTTAGTCATTGCCCAAGAAAGAATACATGAAAAGTCAACTTCTGATTCCATCTGTAAAAAACAAAACAAAACAAAAATATGGGCTCAAAATGGAGCCACTTCTGTTTAGCCCATGTCAGCAAACTAGGACTTGATATCTAACCTAATTGCAGTCTCAGCCAGTCCCAGGAATGGAATTTTAAATCAATCACTCTGGAATTTCCTGAACAACATTATTAAGGTCATCTGCTTGATAGACCCCACCCTTTCCCAAAGAAAGGTGACCTTGCCTGTAATAATCTTTTCTCTTTATTAATGACTTCCTTGTCCCCACCCCCTTCTGCTTATAAAAACCTTCCATTTTGTACAGGTCCTGGGAGCTCTTTTCCACTTACGAAAGGGGATGCTGATTAGTTCATGACTTGTTGCAAAAAGCCCATTAGATCTTCCAATTTATTCAGTTGAATTTTTTAACAGATTCCTGAAAATATCTTTATTCTATCCTTATGTTTGGTTAATAGTCTGGCTAGGTATAAAACACAAAGTAGCAAATAATTTTCTCAATTTTGAAGGCATTATCCAATGTCCCTTAAGATGTGGTGTGGGGTGGGCGCCTGGGTGGCTCAGGTCATGATCTACAGGGTCCTGGGATCGAGTCCCGCATCGGGCTCTCTGCTCAGCAGGGAGCCTGCTTCCTCCTCTCTCTCTCTCTCTGCCTGCCTCTCTGCCTACTTGTAATCTCTCTCTGTCAAATAAATAAATAAATCTTTAAAAAAAAAAAAAAAGATGTGGTGTGGGGGGCTCCTGATGTCTCGGTCAATTAAATATCTCCTTCAGCTCAGGATCAGGTCATGATCCCAGGGTCTTGGGATGAAGGCCCACATCAGGCTCTCTGCTCAGCATGGAGCCTTCTTCTCCCCCTCCCTCTGCCTGATGCTCCACCAGCTTGTCAAATAACTAAAATCTTAAAAAAAAAAAAAAAAAAAAACGTGATCTGGGACACCAAGTGGGCTCGATTAGTATAGCATGTAACTCTTGATCTTGGGATTCTGAGTTCAAGGCCTATAGTGGGCTGGGTGAAGACATTACTTGGAAAAAAAAAAAAAAAGAGGTGGTCTTGCTGTTTAGAACTCTAATGCAGTTCTGGGACCTTGGGTGGCTCAGTTGGTTAAGTAGCTGCCTTCGGCTCAGGTCATGATCCCAGGATTCTGGGATCAAGTCCCACATCAGGCTCCTTGCTTGGCAGGGAGCCTGCTTCTCTCTCTCCCTCTGTCTGCCACTCTGCCTGCTTATGCTCTGTGTAAAATAAATAAAATCGTTAAAAAAAAAAAAAGCAGACATTAAAAAACACAAAGTCTAATGCAGTTCTGAATTTTGTTCCATTGTGTGTGACTTTTTTTTTTCCATGTGGAAGTATTGAGAATCATCTCTGTATCCCCAGTTTTCAGAAATTTTGTAACAATGATGCATGCTATGGGTTCTCTTTCCTTCATTTGGAATTAACTCCTTGTAATCTTGGTTTGTATCCTAAATTCAAAGAAATTTTGCTGTATTTCCTTGATAACTTTCTCTACTTCATTTTATCTATTCTCTCTTTCTGTACATAATTCTTTGTTATTGTTGTTTTTAAAGATTTATTTATTTGACAAAGAGAGAGACAGCAAGAAAGGGAACACAAGCAGGGGGCTGGGGAGTGGGAGAGTGAGAAACAGGTTTCCCTGCCAAGCAGGGAGCCAGACTTTGGGCCCAATCCCA
This sequence comes from Mustela lutreola, assembly GCF_030435805.1. Taxonomy (NCBI): domain Eukaryota; kingdom Metazoa; phylum Chordata; class Mammalia; order Carnivora; family Mustelidae; genus Mustela; species Mustela lutreola. The sequence goes on along the minus strand of NC_081291.1, from coordinate 87,455,331 downwards.
GGACCCTGGGATCATGACCTGAGCCTAAGGCAGATGCCCAACAACTGAGCCACCCAGGCGCCCCTCCTTCTGGACCTACTTTTAATCAAATGTATCTGAATATTTCTGATCTTCGTCTTAATGTCTGGGAAATGCCTTTTTTTATCCTCCTGATTTCATTGAATTTTTAGTTAGACTATATTTAGTTCTGAAAAGTTCTGTCCTTTATTTTTTTTTTAAAGATTTTATTTAAAGTTCTGTCCTTTTAAAAGTTGCCATCTCATTGTATGGATGCAACATCCTTTATCTCTCAAGTAATATCTTTTGTTCACATTTTCTTATGTTCCCTCTGTGTTTGTGTGTTTCCTATTACCTTGTTTTGGCCCCTTGCTTTCAAGCTGAAGTCTGATCATTATATTAAAAAGTTAAGCACTACAAAGATGATTAGTAGCTCTGTGTGTGTGTTGCAGGATTTGTTGAGTCTTAGGTTTTCCTATAAGGTGATCAGATGATGAGGCAGCCTTTATTTTGGTGGAATCCCCATTATCATTTTTTTTTCCCCTCTAGAATATTCAGAACTTCAGCGAATAGTTATAATGGTAATAAGAGCTGATAATTACAGACCACATAGCAATGTGCTAGACATTGTTCTAAGTGTTTTATATGTATTTATTTGCATGTATATTTTATCTGTATTAATTCATTTAGTACTCAATGTTTTCCACAAAGTAGGTGTGCAAATGAGGCACAGAGAGGCTGAGTGGCAGAATTATACTACTTAATATACTGGCAGATTCTTGAACCAAAGCAGGCTGGCTTTCAAATCTCTCCTCTTACTCATGATCCTCCACTGCCTCTATGCACTGCCTACTGGTGAGAGGGCTGGCTTTCCTCCTCACTGTTGGCCCTCCTGGAGCCCACTGGGAGAAGCAGCTGGGGAAACCGCATTACAGAAAGTACACTTTGACTTATTAATGTCCCATTTTGGGGAGCTTGGGTGGCTCAGTGGGCTAAGCCTCTGCCTTTGGCTCTGGTCATGATCCCAGGGTCCTGGGATCTAGCCCCGCATCAGGCTCTCTGCTCAGCAAGGAGTCTGCTCCCCTCCCCACAGCGCCACCCCCCACCGCCACCTGCCTCTCTGCCTTCTTGTGATTTCTCTCTGTCATAAATAAATAAAATCTTTAAGAAATAATATCCCATTTTCAGCATAGACCTATACCCCTGACTTCCCTTGGCCTTGGCATCTTTGACATTAAAAACTGTTTTGAGAAAATAGATCCACAGATTTGTTGGAAGGGAGGGAATCAGATTTGGTGTGGAGAGGTAGGAAGTCAGGACAGCATAGGATGGAAAAGTGGACCTAGAAACCAAACTGTGCTGAATATGAACATTCAACTTATCTTGACTTTCAGATCCAAGCTTTACTACCCTTTCTTCCAAGGCCTGAGCTTCTCAGGGATTATTCCAGGCAAACTAGGTCATACATGGTGGAAATTACCACCTGATTTCCCTCAAATTTCATTTTCTTCTGTGTTACAAAATCAGTTGTCATATTCATTGCCTCTTTTCTAAAGTTTATTGAAATTTCTTTTTTTCTTCATATTTTATTTATTTATTTGTTAGAGGGAGAGAGAGAAATTGCACACACAAGGAGGCACAGAGGGAGAGGGAGAAGCAGACTCCCCACTGAGTAGGGAGCCCAACATGGGACTCGATCCCAGGACCCTGGGATCAGGACTGAGTCATGATCTGAGTCAAAGACAGCTGCATAACCAACTCTGCCACCCAGGTGCCCCTAAAGTTTACTGAAATTTCTTAACTATTGTCTCTCTTCCCTATTTTACTTTTTCTTATGGTTTATTATCTTTAAAAAAAAAAAAACTATTACAGGCATCAAAAATCAAAAAATTAGCACTGATATAACATTAGTATCTAATTTACAGACACCATTCAAATATCACCAATTGCTCCAATATTGTCCTTTATAACAAAAGGAACAAACCCAAGAGTACAGTGTGATTTTTTGGTTCCTCTGAGCAGCAGATACCATGGTTAGGCATATAAGAGATTTATTAGGGAAAACACCAATGAATGATAACAGGGGAGGAGTGAGTAGGGAGAACTTTCAGACTATGATACCCCTGTGAAAGGAGAGAAGGAAGTGTTAAGAAGGAAGAGCAAGAAGGACACCTGAGTGGCTCAGCTGGCTGAGTGACCGACTCTTGATTTCTGCTCAGGGTCTTGGGATCAAGTCCCGCGTCTGGCCCAGTGGTCTGCTTAGGATTCTCTTTCTTTCCCTCTCCCTCCGTTTCTCTCCAAGCTCATACATTCATGTGTGTGCACACTCACTCTCTTTCAAATAAATATTAAAAAAGAAGGAGGAGGAGGAAGAAGAGCTTCAGACTACCTCAGAGTTCTGAGAAAATTTGGCCAGCCCAATGAGTGGTTTCTGAGACTAAGTTTCCCATTAAAGAAATCCAGTTGGGTAAAAAGAATCCAGTCCTAGGATCCCTGTCACATTCAATCACTGAGAGCATCAGTGTGGCAATAGCTTCATGGGGGCAGCAGGAGGAAGCTATCAGTTGGCCAGGCTCCCCACAGCAGGTCCTCTTGAAGGGACATGGAGCCAGGCACCTCCACACCTGCATAGGCACCACACCTGCAAAGCATTTAGTTGCCATGTCTCTTTTGTCTTCATCAGTTAGGAACAGTTCCTAATATTTCCCTGTCCTTCACGACCCTGACTTTTTTTTTTTTTAAGATTATTTATTTATTTATTTGACAGAGAGAGAGAGAGAGAGATCACAAGTAGGCAGAGAGGCAGGCAGAGAGAGAGGAGGAAGCAGGCTTCCTGCTGAGCAGAGAGCCTGATGCGGGGCTCGATCCCAGGACCCTGGGATCATGACCTGAGCCGAAGGCAGAGGCTTTAACCCGCTGAGCCACCCAGGCGCCCCACGACCCTGACATTTTTTGAAGACAGGCCAATGTTTTATAAAATGTCCCTCAGTTTAGGTTACTAGTGTTTTCTTATGATTAAAGTTATACATTTTTGTCTGGGATATCACAGAAACATTGCTGTATTCTTCTGTCAGGGAGGACACACTGTTAATCTGTCCTATTACTGATAATGTTAACTTTAGTTACTAAATGAAGGTGATGCCTGCTAGGTTTCTCTTCTATAAAGTTATGTTTCCTTTGTAATTAATAATTATTCATGTAAATATCTAGTTCCTCACCAAACTTTCACCTACTATTTAATATCCATTGATGATTCTTGCCTAAATCATCACAACTATGAGATGATTGCCAAATGGTGACATTCTAATTCTAACATTCCATCCACTTTTATTAATTGGCATTATATTACAAGAAGCTTTCTTTTCTTGCTATTTATTCAATCATTCATGTATTTACATGTGTCTGGGCTCATGGATATCTATTTAACTCAATGGCAATTTTATTCAATGTCTCAAATATAACAGTTTGGTCTACTAAGAGCTCTTTCAAGCTTATTTCTGTGCCCCTTTAACACATTTGAATTATTCTTTGAAAATTTTCTTAGTTTTTGGTCTTAAAGTGTTCCAAGATCATATTGTAGTGCACCAACCCCAGAGTCAGCCATTCCTCCAGAATCTTGATTCCTTTTAATACAGAATGGTATTAAAAAATCAAGATCTGGTTTTGGTGTGTTCATTGCTACCAGATAAACATTGCTTCTAAGTCCTCTTAGAGGACAGAGGGAAGAAATTTATGTGTATATACACTCTCCCACATACTAGCATCTTTATCAATTTTATAATATTCTATTTTTTTAATACATGTAGATACATAGATATGGCTTTGGACATGGACACTTACCATAAGGTTGTACCAATACATCCAAATACAATCCAATACACAGGATTCCTTTTATCCTTCTCCTTTTCATATTAGAGCAATTTTTTTCTCAGTGAGAAACCTGGCTCCTATTGTCCTCAATATACCCACTTACTTTCTCAGCCTTCTGTATGTAACCAAATTCCCAACTGCACTGACCAACTCCCCGCTCAGCCACCCCCTTTCTCAGTTCCCAATCATACCAGTCCAGCCTCATTTGGCCACCACCCCAGTCAGTCCCCATTATTACAGCTTTCAGTGACCATTTCATGTGATTGGTTCCCAAGATTCAGGTCAACTCAGGAAGATTGATACAAGACATTTTTAACTACTGAAGACCCACTGACCCATAATCATCACACCACCTTCCTCTTCCCAAACTCAGTGTGGGCTAGCATAATGTCCCATCTCTCCCGCTGGGCCTTGGTCAAGATCACTCTGTTTTACCCAGAGATAACCCTAATTCTGAATTTCTTAGAGAAAAAGTTAGGAGTGATAACATTAATTTCTTTCTGCTCAGAAGGCCCTGAACCTATATGCAAATGAAACCACTCACTTCTCAGATTTCTACAGACATTGGTTCTTTGCAAATTCTGACAAAATGGATATTTTCTGTGAATAGCTATGAGGTACTCTTAGTGAATATGAAAAATAAGGCACCCCCATCACATGACATTTATATTATAAAATCATTTGTCAATCTCAGGTCCATAAACTCTAAGTTCCTTGAAATCAGGTATTTTTGTAGCTATAATGCCTAAATACTGTCAAGTCATTGTAGACAATATAGTTTTTTTAACCTTTATTTGAACCTTTCCTTCCTTTTTCCCCTTTGTACCTCAGGGCTCAATACCGTTTACCAAGGCACTTTGTAAGGTTCAGTTCTGTCTAATAACTCAATGTTTCTGTCACAGTCAGTGCATTAACGGTGATCAAGGGACAGTCTCAGGATGTCTTGGAGAAATAACCATTATAGAGATTTTGATCTCTACCAGAGTGTTAAGAGCCAAGAGCCCTTTTATGAGCTGCACAGAGAGGACCTCTCTTTATCAGAACATTTTCAGTTCTTGAAGGACACTCTAAAAATCTCTCCGCAGGCCACCATTTCTTGGAAACTTTTCCTGAATACAGGTCCTTGTACTACACCAATGACCGTTTTATTAGCAGGACTAGAAGGCTTAATGGGGGTCTCATAAATCCATCAGAGCAGACCTTCACATACAGCTCAACACCAACTTTGGGCAGCAACTTCAACAACAGGATGAGTGTCCTTCCCATGAGATGTGTCTCCTCCCCTTCCCTCAACACCAGAAAGGCCTCTGACTAAGATGAGCTCCCCAGTTCCCTGAATACACCTTAATGCAAAGCAATGTCCTCAAGGATTTTTAGCAGGTTCTTCACAATAGGAATTTCCATCTGAACACTCCTCACAGTCATGTGCTTGAAACTGGGTTTTGAACTCATCCATATGCACTTCCTTCCTTCGTTAAGACTGTATGAACTCAGGGTCACCAAACAGGTAACCATCTCATCCCTTGGTGAGGATACTGAGGGATCTCCTGTCCTTCCCCTTTCAGCTATGTGAATTCTACCCAAGCCTACCAAGAAATAGGTAGTATACATAATGGATAAACAGTTACAAGCATAAAGACAACTGGAAATAGGGGAAGGCTTCCCATATCCTTTTACCAACATTACTCTCATACCAAACTCAAAGAAATATGGTACAAAAAGAAAACTACTGTTCAATCTTACATGGGATCATAGATGAAAAAATGCTAGCAAAATAGGAGCAAATCAAATCCTGGAATATGTTATAATAGTAATATATTAAAACCAGGTAGGACTTAGCTCAAAAATATGAAGATGGTTTGATATTAGAAAATTAATGGTTTTAATTTAGAAAACATGTATTTCAGCAAATGTGGGGAAAAGCTCTTCAAGGTTCAAACTCTATTCCTAATTTTTAAACACTTTTAGCAAACTGGGAATGAATATACGTATCCTTAATTTGCTATATCAGAAATCTCCAGCAAAAATAATACTTGACATTGAAACATAAAAATCATTCCCATTAAAATTTGAAAAGAGACCTCACTTTCAATATTGCATTATTGGTCAGAAGCAATGCAATGAGATGGGAAATAGAGATAGGAGGTGTACATACTGAAGAAGGAAAGAAAGTATCGATATGATTGCCTACCTAGAAAATCCAAAAGAAATAATTGTTAGGTAGGACACAATGGGAGGTTCCTCAAATAAGAGGTTTGAAAACTATCAGCAGAAGGGAGGAGGGGAAGGGACAAAAGCGGGAAAGGAATGTGTTTTGTTTTGCAGAACCAACAGTTCCAGCCAAGGAGATGCTTAACTAGGTGTTTCACCAGCTAGCCCCTTGTTAGGTGGGTCCTGCATGGTAACACCTTGAGCCAGTTTGAGCTGAACTGGATGGAGGTGAGAACCTGTGCAAAAAACCCCTCTGAACTGTCCTAAGGATACCTTTAGTTCATTATAATATTAAGTTCCCTTCCTATGAGCACAGTTTCTGTCATTTTCTGAACATACAATGTATGCACTAGCACGTTTACATGGGAGGCATGTGCAATTAAACCAAAAGTGCACATGCAAACTCCCTGTCCCTACCCCAATACACTGAATAAAAGTTTCCTATACTAACCCCAAGGGAGACAGTGCTTTGAGAGCTATTTCCCTGTCTTCTTTCTTGTAACAATAAAAAGTTCTTTGCTTTCAATATTTCCTTGGGTTGTGCTCAATTTGATGTACCCCAAGCAGCAAACCCCTTGAGTTCACTTCAAAATGAGAAGCAAATAAGACAAACAGGAGTTGACCAAGAAGACCAGATACAAGAATAACAATGAAAGAAACTTATGGAACAATTTTCAGTCTCATCACAAATCCAATAAATGTAAATTAAAACAATGCCTTACAAATCATTATTAATTTTTAAAATTCTGTGGTACAATCTTTTAGAGAGGGATTTGGCAACAGTAACTAGAAAAAGATCCATCCTTTGGCTTCTGCTGAAACTCTATCCTGAGGAAATATTCCAAGACATATAAAAAGATATATACATAAAGATGTTCACAGGCTATTTTTATAGAAAAATCTGGAAAAAATCTAATGTCCAACACGAGAGTAAATTAACTAAAAAATCATATATTAGCTTAAAGAAATACTGTTTTTTAGCATTAAAAGATCTTTTAAGGTCTCTCTATTAACACTGAAGTTGTATTAAATGATAATTATTGAAAAACCAATAAAAACAATTTGTATGTTTGGCATAACAACTACCTAAAAACACATTTGGAAAAAAGTGTCACAAGAAATGTAGTATAGTCAAGAATTCAGACTCTTGAGTCTGAAGTTGTGACTTCAAATCCTGAGACTACCACTTCCTAGCTATATGACCTTCGCCAAATTATCTAATTTGCCTCAGTTTCCTCATCTGTAAAATGGAATTTAATAATAGCAGCTGTCTCATAATTTCGTTATGGAGGCCAAAGAATTTATACCTGCAAAGCTCCATGAGTAGTGATGTTGATATGGTAAACTGCTAGTAAACGTTCATGTGAATGCCGCAGAATACTGGTAGGCATTGTGTGAGGGTAATAAGATTCTGGGTGTTTTCATTCCTGTTTTCTAAGTATTCTAAAATATTGTTATTTTTGTTTTATAGTAAAAATGGATATTTAAATATTAAAATTATTATTTCTAATCCACACTAATCTTGACTTCTCTTGACTTGTACCCTAATTTCATTTCCTCCTGTTTATCTAGGATCTGGTTCCACCCATTATTTCCTTTGTATTATCTTAAACTTCTCTACTGATTCACTAAATAAATAAATAAATTCCTAAGTGGAGTCTTTACTCCCTTCTTTTCACTGTCAACACTTAAGGAAAAAACAAAATTCACAATAATTTTCTCCAATTTGAATTTCCTCTTCACTCTTCAGTATATTGGAATCTGAATTCTCTCTCCATTATGCCATTCTACCAATGTTGCTAATTTCCTTAATGTCCAAAGCTAATTAATCTGTATCCTCTTTACCCTAGCACAGGTGTTTTAATACTGCTAGTCACTTTCTCCTTGAAACTGTCTACCGTGTCCTATCACACAGAGAAAGGAGGATGTGAGAGGAAGAGGAAGCACAGGTTTAGAATTGCCTCTGTTGGAAACCAGAAGCTGGTATCTGCCCGTGTGTGAGATCAGGTCTGAAGCCATAGACTGTGGGACCAATCCAGAAAGAAGAAGCAGGTGTGGTCAAGTGAAAGGCTATGGCTGGGGAAATCCAATAAGGGAACCAGAAAGCAAAGTGGGTCAAAGACAAAAGAACAAACACTCTGAGTCCCAAGGGGAACAAAAAGTCTGTAGACATAGAAAAAATTCTGCAGAATCCTTCTGACCACTTTCAGCAGAATTGTACTGTCAAATCTCAGTGTGTGGAGTCTTTTATTCTCAGAATACCTCAAGGATGCTTCTTTTATGTTCCTCAATACCACCCTCTTGGACTCACTTTTTTCTTCTGTTCATTCTCCAATTTAATCATCCTGCCTTCTTTCAACATATATTTACTAAATGACCACTATATGCCAGGCATTATGATATGCCATGAAGCTGCACAATAAATAAGACCCACTCTTCAAAAGCTCACCTAATTGACAATTCTTTCTTTGACCACTGCATAAATATGTTTCCCAAGGTTCTTGCCTAGATTCTTCTCCTATCCTACCCATGGCTCCAACTGTCTCACATTACCAACCATAACCTTGGATTCTTCATCTGATATCTTGCAGATATTTCAAATTCAGGATGGCCAACACCAGATATTCATTTGCCACCAAACCAGAAGAGATCATTATCAAACTAGAAACCCCTAAGTCATCCATCAGCTTTCCTAGCTTTCCTTTCTTTCACCACATAGAACAACAACTGGAAGGCAATTCTTTTTTTTTTTTTTAAGAACTTTATTTTATTTTATTTTTAAAGATTTTTTTTCCTCTTCTTCCTTTTCTCCTCCTTCTCCTTCTTTTCCTCCTTCTCCTCCTTCTTCTTCTCCTTCTCCTCCTCTTTCTCCTTCTCCTTCTTCTTCTGTAGGCTCCACACCAACTACAGAGCCCAACACAGGGCTTGAACCCACAACCCTGAGATGGATGCTTGAACTGAGATCAGGAGTTGGAGGGTTAATCAACTGAACCACCCAGATGTCCCTGGATGGCAATTTTTAACAATATCTCCTACAAAGCCTTCAAAATTGCACTTTCTTCTCTATCCTAACTCTACATGAATTTTCATCCACAATTACTTTGATAAAGCCTTCTAACTTTTTCCTGTCACCCAATATTACCCCCTTTGAGTCCACCATTACTGCTGATATCAAAATTATCTTTCCAAAAGGCAAATTTTATTCACCATTGCTTCTGTTTCCATATGTTCTGGATGTTTAGATTTCTTCCACATATTTCGTTTTCATCTGTATCTCTCTTTTTTTTAAAGATTTTTATTTATTTATTTGACAGATCACAAGTACGCAGAGCAGCAGGCAGAGAGAGGGGGGAAGCAGGCTCCCTGCTGAGCAGAGAGCCTGATGCGGGGCTCAATCCCAGGACCCTGAGATCATGACCTGCTGAAGGCAGAGGCTTAACCCACTGAGCCACCCAGGTTCCCTGAGCTCAGATATTTCTAAATCAGCTCAAATATTACTTGCTCTGCAAAGCCTTCCCATCTCCTTCAAACAGAGTTGCCCAATCTTTCCACTGAGCTCTGTGCTTAGAGTATATATCTATTAAGGAAGAATCAAATTTGTTTTCTACTCATTTGGAAACCTATATAACATTTGTTCAGTTATCAGTCTCTAACATTAGAATGAGTGTCTAAACCTAGAGTGTATGAATAATGTGGTTTTTGTTGTATATTTTCTTGTATCCAGCAAAATGGCTACCACTACCACAAGTCTTTGCTGGAAGAATAAATAATCACAGAATATATAATCAATGCGGGAATTTTTCTTTCATTATATGACTATTAGGATACAACATGTATCTTGGTGAAAGGGTTGAGGAAATGCAGATTGATCAATAAAATGAAGGTCAAAGGAGAAGTCAGGAGGAACCATCGGTATGGTACACACAGAAAACAAAGCTGACATCTAGGAAGGAAGGCAAAGAATGAGAAAATATCAAAGTGAAACCTTGAAAGAATCCAATGGGACAAGGAATTATCAGCAGCTCAGCGAAATCTTTACAATTTGACTCCGTGAATCCAAACACGTCTCATCAGTTTATCATCTTGATAAAGACATGGATATACAAAGTTCTTAGGGAAAGTACTAGAAAAAAACACTTACAGTTGGCCAGCAAGGCATCCGATCAAAAAATTTCCCAGAGTATATGGGTCTGATGCGATCTGGAGGTTCTATTCCTGGTTCAGTGTTTTCAGCCTCCTTTCTCTCTTCAGGTTGTTGGGCAAACTGGCTCTCAGAAGGTTCTATCACCAAGCCTATTTGGGGCCCTGGCTCTTCTAGTTTGGGTAGACCAGTGTCCACCTCCACAGGAGGCTTCATCTCTGTACTGGGCTTGATCACCACACAGGTCTCTTTTCCCAGTTCCTGTGTAGGTTCTAAATCCAAAGTAGGCTGCTTCCCCAGTGAAGCCCTTACTCCTCCAAAGGAACCAGCCACAGAACCTCTCCTGCTCCCTAGAGCCTGTGGACTTTCACATACCATGCCCAAGTGAGGCTGTATCATCCTTCCAGAGCACCCTGCCAGAAGACAGTCATTTTCTAACCCCATTCTTCCTGGTAACATACCTAGAGATTTTGTTTCCTGGGAGGCTGAGACCCCATAGACTCCCAAATTACTCCTCTCCGGGAGGGTCCTAGAAAGATTCTGTATTTTTAATTTCATTTCAAGCTCCTTGCTCAATGGAGATTTTGTTTCTGGTGATGCTATCCTCTCCTCAAATTTATTACTATCCAGGAGGCTCTCCCTACATGAGGAATCTTCTTTTCCTAATCCCACTCTGAACCCTAACTCCGTGGGAGATTTTGTTCCCATGAGGACCCCCCTTTCTCCTGAGTCATCCTTTCCTTCGTCCGTGAGACCAACCTCCATACTCTGGGGACATTTCCTCTCAGAAACCCTCATTCCTTCAGCTGCACTCATCTCTAAGGGGAAAACTGCACCTGGCTCAATGGAAGTTCCCAAGCCCTGGGGGTGCCCCAACCCTTTAGGGAACCCCACTCTCACGAAAGAACACATCTCCACTCGGACTCCCTGCCCACAGCTTCCTGCCTACCAATTTACGCGTAGAGGAGTTCACAGAGGAGAAGCAGACGAGGGTCTGTTTACCGGGTTACCTAGGAAACAGGGGCGGGGCTTGGCGCGCAATTGTTTCATCAAGCTGGTCTCTACCCATTTCTCCCTCTGTCTCGGTCCGTTTCTCTCCCTCTCCTTTCTCTCCCTCTTTTTCTTTTTTCTTTTTTTTTTTTTTTAAATAAAGATTTTATTTATTTATTTGACAGAGATCACAAGTAGGCAGAGAGGCAGGCAGAGAGAGAGAGGAGGAAGCAGGCTCCCCGCTGAGCAGAGAGCCCGATGTGGGGCTCGATCCTAGGATGCTGAGATCATGACCTGAGCCGAAGGCAGCGGCTTAACCCACTGAGCCACCCAGGCGCCCCTCCCTCTTTTTCTTTCTCTCCTTCCCTCCCTCCCTTCTCTTTTCTTCCTCCTTCCTTACTAGATCTGAAGGGCAAGAAAACTTGAAGGATGTGGTCTTGGGCACTAGAGAAAATGCTCACCAACTTCTCTTCAGTTTTGCAAGCAACTCACTCTCCCTAGGATGGGTTTAGCCTCGGGCCGCCCCCTGGCCATTTGCCTATTAATTTTACTGGCGAACAGGGAATAAGTAGCCATTTTTCGGTGGTGACCATTAATTTTAGGTCCTTCGTTATGCAAGAACATGCATACTGCATGTAGTTCTTTTAGCCTAAAGAACTACCTTGAATTCTGTTATTATATTTGGTACCTGTGGTAGAGAAAAAAGTCTTTGAGAACATTTACACTTTAATAACCAAGCTTTAAATAACATTGAAATAAAGTTTGAGATGTGTTACACAATAATGCATACTGACTTTTTAAAATACTGTGGCAAACTCAAACTCGTTTTAAGCACGCGATTTTTTTTTTTTTTTTAAGTGTGTGTTAGAGAAGGGTGAGGGACTGAGGGAGAAGCAGACTCCCTGCTGGGTAGGGAGCCCTAGGCAGGGACCCATCCCAGGACTTCAAGATCATGACCTGAGGCAGAGGATTAACAGCCAGAGCCACCCAGGAACCCGGTTCAGTATGGGATTTTCTTTAAATTGTCAGGTTTTACATTTATTTATTTACATATTCTCTTCACCCAGGGTGGGGCTTGAGCTTACAACCCCAAAGTCGAGTTGCATACTCTTCAGACTGAGCCAACCAGGCAGCCCCCTTTGTCAATGAAAGTCTATTTGGTGAATATTTGTAATTTCTACACATTCATGGGAAATACAGCACCTAGCTTGGAATCAGAACAGAATTTATAGGATTCCAGTCTTTTAGAAACTATGAAGGACTTGTAAAATTTAAAATAAAAAAAAAAAAAGTTAGGAGATATTATTTCACATTTGAAAAAATTTGTATAAAGTAATTTTCAGATAATTAATATAAATATTCTTCTCCCCTTAAGCATTTTAAATGACTTGATAGCATATAAATGAAGGTATGTCTATGGATAAGCATTCATTCAATTCTTTCATTTTACAAATAACTATTAAGTACTTACTTTGTGTCAGTGCTAGGAATATTGTGAAATACAAGCCAATCCCTATCTCTTGGAACTTACTTTCTAGTGGGGATGGATAACCATCAAGTAAACCAATAAATAAGATCATTTCACATACTGACAAGTGTAGTGAAGAAAATACTTTCCTATAAAGGGATACTGCTTTAGAATTTGTGGGCTTAGAAGTTATTTGAACTGAGGCTTGCTTTAAGCCCTGCTTTTTAAACATGACTAACTCTGTTCCCATAGTCTTTTTCTCATTGCCTTATCACTATGCCTGCAATTCCTTCAGTTAGAATTACCTTTAGGTTTGTCTCAGATAGTCCCAGTTAAAAGAACATTACCAGTCATTACCATCTTTGATTCATTCTTCAACTACACAATGGTGGAAACATTTCCCAGAAGAGAAGGTAGAAGATACAGATAGGTAAGAGTGCTGGAGATGATAGATGCAAAGTACTAGGAATTTGTGAATGGGTATTTAGAGATTTGAGAGCAAAGGAAGCATTAAGGGCTGTGTTCAAGTCTATTAACTTCATTTAAGGCCCATCCCTCCACTTTGTAGCTTCCTTAACAAATTATATCAATAAATAGGATTCCACATTTGACACTAAAAATATACAATTATCTGTTATCTTCAGTTACCTAGGGGTGAGGAAGAAAACACAAGCATATTATGAGTGGCAGCACTAAGAGCAACGATGTACTGTGGCATATCAGTCTCTCCAAAATTGCCAGTGGAACTTAGAAGTGCTGCCATGGGAGCAGCCCTCTTCAAGGCAAACATTATGACTAAACTATAAAATACTGTGAAATGTATTTATGAAGGGGGTAAATTAAAAGACAAAATTGGTAGAAAAAAATAAATGAGGAAGCATTATCCTAGAACAATGAAATGGGGTGTTCCTAACAATTTAAATTACAGTATCCATGTGTTATTTGTGAGGACTTCCTCAGTCAAATGCTCATCATTTTAAATGCAATTAAGTTCACAAATATTTTGAGGTCCCTATTGTCAAAAATCCTTTGTGAGGAATTGAAATGATGAATAAATTACTGTCTTGGTCCTTAAGAACTTTAAAATCCTAATAAGATTTTATTTATTTATTTATTTATTTATTTATTTATTGGAAGAGAGCAGAGAAAGAGGGAGAGAGAATTTTAAGCAGGCTCCATGCCCAGTAGTTCAGGAGGCCTACTCAGAGCTCCATCTTACAACTCTAAGGTTGTGACCGACTAAGCCATCCAGGGCCCCCTCCCCCAATGAGTTTTAGATTCCCCAATGGGAATGAAAATGTGAGGAGAAAAGTCTACGCACTATAAAATAAAGCAGATAGATATTAGAACCATCATAGGGAGTAAAGCAAACTATTGAAACTATTGGAAAAAGATAAATCCCGTAGAACTACAGTTGACCCTTGAACAACACAGTTTTGAACTGTGCTAGTTCATTTATATGTGGATTTTTTTCAATATATCAGAAGATTTTTTGGAGATCTGCAAAATTTTGAAAAATACTTGCAAATGATATTGCCCAGAAATACAAAAAAAAAAATTAAGAGGAAGTTAGATAATATTGTAAGATTATATTAGATATTATTGTAAGAATATGTAATAAATATAACATATAAAATATTTTATTGGTAAGACTTCCAGTCAACTATACGGTACTAGTATTTAATTTGGGGGGGCATCAAACATTACATGCAGATGTTCAACTGTGTGGGGAGTTGGTTCCCCTAACACCTGCATTGTTCAAGGGTCAACTATATTCTCAGATGTGATCAAGAGCATTTGGTTTCTTGGCGAAAGTGAAACCTGCAGTGATGAACATTAATTGTGTTCTGGGAAAGAGAGAACAAAGTGATTAAATATGCCAAGATGAGAACACATAGGCAACATTCTGGGAACACTGGGTATACTGGTATGATTAGGGTACAAAGCAAGAGTTTGGGGAGAGGGAAACTATAGAAATAGAATGACAGAAATGTGGGTTGGGCCTAGAGAAGAACTTTGGACTCTATTTTGCAAGTGAGATATCATTGAACATTTTTGAGAGTTACTGGCTGAAATGCAAAAAATGATTGAAAAGATGGGACTATGCATTAATTCAGTTTATATGAACACTACCATAATGCTAGGATTAGATCACAGGTGTTGGGATTAGATCGCAGATTTGGGGATTAGAGAACTTGGGGTATTAGAATGGAAAATGGTTTATGAAGGGGGAAGATGATTTTCCCATTTCAAGTCCAGTTGACTGGAAGTCTGTTAATACCAGTCAACTAAGCAGAAGGAGGTTTGGGCTGGAAAGTTTGGTTTGGGATGTAGTGTTAACATGCCACAACTGATGTGACATAGCCTATTTCCTGATTCTTCCTTGGATTGTCCAAGAGGTGCTAACATGACTAACACATTACACTGGAACAAGCTCTTGAGGATCAAGTGCCACAGATACCATTTAGGTATGACACATTATGCTCTTCTGGTTAGTAACTGGGAAGTTCATCTAGAAGACTGGCTGTTCAAGGATTCAAATCATCTTCCTTGCATAATGTTGACAGAGAATCCCCAGGATACCTTACCTTAAGTATACATCCTAGACAATGTTGATGTTCTCAAAACAGGGCTATACATGCAAAACCGTAAAGTAGCCCTTACCCTGAAGGAAAGTCAATTTAACATTCTATCAAATTACAAAACGAATTATTTTGTTTTGTTTCAGATACCTGGCCGGAAACTACTGTATGAAATTTAACCAAAGAAGAGTGTGTTATGTCGATCTGCAGCGGAGGATAATGTTTTGAGGTTTTGGGTTTTTTTGTTGTTGTTGTTTTTTTACTGGAATCCTGCGTAAGAACTCAGGACCAGTTTGCAGGTTAGAATACAATTTCACTAGCAGTGGTGATTTTGGACAAGTTACACCATCTCTTTGCTTCAAATTCTTTACCTTTAAAACAGGCACGCCTCACTCACTAATCACACAACCATGACTAGAGACTCCCAGCTGCCAGGCACTGTGCCACACAGTGTTGAGGACCACTTTGGGGAGCTAATACTCTAATTTAGGAAGGCAATTAGTCTCAGATGTTCATTTGCCTGAGACCTTGTAGTGTAAAAGTAAAATAGGATAACTCGCAAAGGAAAATCCTTAATAAAAGCAAGCTATTATTTTAAGATTCCCCCCCCCCACACACACACACACAAACAGGTAAACTGAATAAAAGCAATAAAAGCTTATTATTTTAAGATTTTCTCGCCTAGAGACTTTTGGTATGGGGAGGTTCTAATCCTTTTCGCAGGAGTAAATACCTTTACGACCCAGGCTTCCCCCTCAGGACACGTTCGGAGAGCTGGGGAGGCTCTCTCAGGCTAGAAAAGTCCTCCCCAAAAAGCCCCCTAGCCGTGTTGGGGTGCTGCAGAGTAGCGTTAATTGGGCTGTGAGCTCACATTCACAAAAGGAATTTCTCCGCCCCACATGGGCAGGGAGCAACAAACCCCTGTTCTCGAGCTTCCCCAAAACCCAGGCCATAAAAGAATTCCCCCACCCCCTACCGCCGGGAGCCCAGGACCGCCACCCAGATGACAATGGCGCCTGCAAGGGCGGGGCCGCGCTTGCCTGGGACGTGGGATGGAGGAAGCAGGCTGGCTCGCCCCTGGCTGAACGCAGAGGTCACATGACACGCCCCAGCCGGCCCCGCAGACCAGCCCCAGCTGAGAGGGCTTTGAGAAGGGGCGGGGGAGCGGACGGAGAGGTGGGGCTAGCTACCGCGGAAGTGACGAAGGGGCGTAGCTCCCTACGTGCAGCGACGTGGCGGCGAGGCCGGCGCCGAGCGGCGGAAGTGGCTCCCGGGTTGGGACTTGAGTGTTTGTGTTTTGGTTCGCGGCGGAGCCGGCGGCTAGCCTGAGGGGAGGAGGCAGAGGAGGGAGGAGGAGGAAGAATTAGTCGGAACTCGAGCGCCGGCGGCGGTGAAGGAGGAGAAAGGAAAGAGGAAGGCGGAGCGGAGAGAGGCGGAGACGGAGCCGGACGGGGGCGGCACCACGGCACGATCCCCGCACGGTCCAGTCTGAGGGGAGCGGCCTGAGGAGGAGACGCGCCGCCACCGTCTAAGCCACCGCCACAGCTTCAGCCTCTTTTCGGGCTACGCCTGGGACTTGCTGCCGGGAGGCTTCAGCCCCGCGGCTCCGCGTGCTGCCGTCTCAGGTAACCAAACCTTCCCTCCCTTGCCAAGAGCCAGCCAGGACCCCAGGTTATGCGCTGTTCTCAGTCTGTCCGCGGCCCTGCCGGCACTGTGTCTCCCGCCCATTCTTCTTCACCTGGCCCCAGTGCCCTGGACCAGAGTTGTCGAGCTGGGCATCTCGTCCTGCCGGCTCTGGTGATTCATTCCTCAAAGAGCTCCGGGGATCGGGATTTGCGGACTGACTGAGGGAGCGACGGGTGTCACCCTCTTCCCTTCTCAAGATGGCGCCGTGAAAGAGTGCTGGAGGCCGCGGTTCCGTCTGGCCCCTGTCCTGGCAGTCCTGGAGGGGGTGGTCCCAGCCGAAGCCAGGCCAGGGTGGGGGAAGCAGGATGGGAAAGATGGCCAGGGGGCCTGGCGGGTCCTGCTTGTTCGGGCTGTCCGGAGTTTGGTATCAGTTACTCAGGTGCTCTCCAAGGAGGAACTGGGGCCTACAGCAGGTGTGAATTTGGGGAGCTCCGCCTACCTTCGACTTCGAAAGACCGGTAATGGAGGGAGGAGGAGGCTCATCAACATAGTCTGCCTAGGGGGTGTCTCATCTATGAAAGGTGATGAACCGCAACTTTAAAGAACTCAAGACAACTAGGCCGCTGAGCATGCACAGTGGTAGAGAGAGACCTTATGAAACCTGTCCCGCTGTTCTCTTCCCTTAGGAGCTGGTTACCTCCCGAGACTGTACGCTGTGAACGTCATAATTCACAAATTTTGGTTTTTGTCAGTGTCATAACCAGTTAGAAAAAAAAACACGTGTACAGCACTATGATAATTCAGGAGGGCTCAGAAACTTTACTTTTAATGTAAAATTGGGATAATATGAGTTCATAGGGTTGCTGTAAGCAAAATTCATGGAATAGTGGTTGGCACAAAAGTGTGTGGTAAATGTTAGCTGCTGTTGTTAATACTCTATTCATTAAAGAATACCTAGAGACCTTTATAGACTACCACTTAATTTTCAAAAGATTTAAAAAGCATTTTATGCAAAATTTTTGTTTTGCAAAACAAAACAGTAGTGAATACATTAACCTTAATGTTAGGCTGCCTGTATCTTTTATAATTACATTTATTTTCTGCTAGAGAGTGTTGGAGGGAGTTATAGTCCAACAGCTTTAACCCTTAGAAGGCAAAGCTAAAATCATAATTTTTTATGGGAATGTCGTTTTTCCTGAAATTTTGGACCATGGAAATTCGGAGCATGTTGTCCTTGACAAGTATTTGAATTTGCTGTTTTGGAGGTAGTGAAACAATTGGGAAGTGTTTCTGTTGGTATTGAAATATCTGAGTGTGTTGGTACGTGTTCATTCTGCATGATATTCTGTTGATACTTGGTCATTATTTCATCAGAGGGCCCCTTTAATTGCCAATTTTCAGTCCCTTTTATGTGTTGGCCCCTGTATTGGATAGATAGATAGGTAGATTGATTCATTCTGTCATCTAATTCTCCAGTAGATATGTAACTTATTTAAAGATATTATTTATTTATCTGACAGAGAGAGTGAACAACGAGAGAGGGAACACAGCAGGGGGAATGGGAGAGGGAGAAGCAGACTTCCTGCTGAACAACGAGCCCAGTGCGGGGGCTTGATTCCAGGACCCTGGGATCATGACCTGAGCAGAAGGCAGCTGCTTAATGGCTGAGCCACCCAGGCGCCCCGGAGCATTTTTTATTACAGAAAAATTTTGAAATGTACAGAAATAGGGAGAAGAGTAAAGTGAACTCATCGCCATTAAATTATTTTGTGGCCAGTCATGTTTTATTTACATCCCTACTGTTTGGAAGCAACTCAAACATCTTGTTTCAAGTGTGAATAGTTCGGTATGCATTACTAAAAGGACACTACAAAGCTGCCGTTTAGGTAAGTCAGTGGTGATTTTGTTGTCTCCAACATAAGATTGCTTGGATATTTATTAATGAATTCATTGTCCAAAGGGATTTTTATCTAAACTCATTTCATGGGGAAGGCAATTTTCTTAAATGAGGTACCTAAATGAAATATAACAGTTACTTTAAGGAGGGAATCATCAGATTTAAGGAGCACATGATCAGATTGTAGCTAAAGATGGGAGGAAACCATTGTGATTTGTGAGTAGATTGGAATAATGTTCCCTTATTCCTTTGAGATTGAAAATTAGCATTAGGTGATAAGAGAAGTTGCCATTTAGGTTAGGTTTTTCTAGATGTGTTAAATAGAAAATAGTGACATATTTAATTGTTAGGCCCAAACTACAGAATAGCGTTAACAAAGTAAGACACTAATTAAAGATTACCACATAGAGGACCTCTGTTAACACTTCCATGTATAATGTACTTGAGCACATGAAACAATTCTAAGTCTTTTAGCCACTGGACACACAAACCTGAGAGCCTTATAATACTTGTTGCTCCAATTTACCGTTAGTTAAACAAAAAAAATGTATAATTTTACAGGGGCCTTCCCATAATAATAGCCAACATTTATTGAGCTCTTAACTGTGTTCTAGGATCTTTTGTAAGAACTTTCCATTTATGAACTTTATTTTCCCTAAAACTATTCTAGTCCAGCTAGTCTGGCTCCAGAACCTAAACTCTTGAATCATCTCTCAGGTTGACTGAGTTTGAAACGTAGCTCTTTCATGGCTTTGTCACAACTCTGTCACAGTAACTGTATGACCTCAATCAAGTTACTGAACCTCTCTGTCCCTGTTTCCTCATTTTTAAGGGTTGTAGTATCTATAGGATTGTTGAGCAAATGTTAAGTACTTAACTACCTGGCACAAAGTTAAGTCTTTAATAAAGATTAGCTATAGAGTTTTTTTTTAATTCTGAAAATTACAGCAGGATTTTAGGCTTAAATCTCATACCTTTATATTATTACAAAGGTAGTGAACTTAAATGACATTCAATGTCATATCGATGTTAAGATTATCATGCAATAATATGGTACAGGCAAAATTTGCTGAAGTGATTAACATTAGATTTGTTTTGTTTCCTGATTTATTTAATTTTTCTTTACAGGTTTCTCTACATCTAGAAAGAAAAAAATTGACACCTTGCATCCTGGAAGTTCATTTAAGAGACTGAAATTAGGGACTTCTTTCAAATTTGGACATGGCTAATCGAGGAGCAACAAGACCCAACGGGCCAAATACTGGAAATAAAATATGCCAGTTCAAACTAGTACTTCTGGGAGAGTCTGCTGTTGGGAAATCAAGCCTAGTGCTTCGTTTTGTGAAGGGCCAGTTTCATGAATTTCAAGAGAGTACCATAGGGGGTGAGATTTTCTTTTTTCTCTTCATTTAATTAAATTATACATTGGCAAAAATTTTGCGGTTCTAGTTGTTTGATGATGAATACCTAAATAGGTTGCATAGTGAAGAAAACTGTTCAGCAGACTTCAGGCTTTAAAACTTACGTTGATTTTTGTTTAGATAATATCTTCCTACATTTTGATTTCCTGGTTATCCCCAAGATGGTTTTGTGTATAAGCTGGAATACAGATGCAAGCATGAAGAGAGTCAATATCCCAAGTATTTAGATTTGATCTGATGCCTGTTCCTTGATAGTTATTAGAGGCTTTTTCAAATTAATACATGTTTTAGCACTTTAGGATGAGTAAGAAAATAGTAAAAGTAAATAATGAAAGTTAACCTTAAAATTCTAATTCTAAATAACTGGACTGTTTATAAATTACACTGATTAGTAAAATTAATTAAATTTTATTAAACTTGTTTAAGAGTGCTCCTAGGGTGAAGGAAGAGAAAAAGTCAATGATCAACGGAAGAGGGACAAAAAGGGAAATGGGACCTGGAGAGAAAGACAAAAGAAAGGTTAAGAAGTAGAGTACACTGAATACAGTGGTTGTGGTAGAGCTGAAATGAGGGGAAGGTAAGAGGCAGGAGAAAGGTAACAGCTAATAGTGCAGTGTTATGGATAGAAGACAGGAAATTTGATAAATTGAATTTAATCAAATTCACAATTATATAGCAGTGGGGCAAAACAACCTTTTTTTTTTTTTTAAGAATTTATTTATATGATAGAGAGTGAGAGGATGAGGGGGGAAAGCAGATTCCCTGCAGAGCTGGGAGCCTGATGTGGGACTCGATCCCAGGACTACAGGATCATAACCCGAGCTGAAGGCAGTGGCTTAACCAACTGAGTCACCCAGGCACCCCCAGAACAGCCTTTTCCAAGCGTCCTCTTTCATCTGTCAAATGAAGCTTTTGAATTGGGTAATACCAGAGGAAACACGGTTTTAAGATTACAATATTTTGCAAGGGGTATATAATTAAGCAGTACTATATTTTTAAGGGTATACATAATATATTTTAATGTCCTACATATAAAAAGTCAAACTTTTGAGATGCTTAAGACTGATACTGACACATAGCAACTTCAGATCTTTCAGAAGTGGAACTTCCTGTCCTGCATTTAGTGTATGTTCTCAAGTACACTTGAGGATCTTGTTCATAGTTCAGACCCTTAAAATAAAATAGTTTATAAAACTAGACTACCTCCTGGTCTTTCCCTGTATACAGGAAGTATCCTGCATAGGTGATATTTCCACTTCAGTAGACTCAGAGAAGTGTGGTGATTGTCAATCTCTTGTTTGTACATCTCTCAAGTTACACAGTGTTACATGTTTTAGTTTGTTGTATTTTGTTTTTCAAAATTGATTTATTGAGAGAGAGAGAGAGAGAGAGTGTACACAGTGGTGGGAGTGAGTAAGGGCAGAGGGAGAAGGATAGAATCCTCAAGCAAACTCCCTGCAGAGTATGGAGCCTATTATGGGACCCATCACAGGGTCAGTCCCAGAACCCTGAGATCATGACCTGAGCTGAAATCAAGTCAGCTGTTCAACTGACTGAGCTACCCAGGTGCTCCTAGTGTTTTGTGTTTTTATAATGAGCATGAAAAATGTAGTCCATGGTATGGAGCTTTTGAGTTAGAAATCCAATGAATAATAATAATGAGTAATATACTTAATATACATTCTTGTGGTGTCTTTGTTAGTAGATTTATATATATATATATATACATACATATATATGTGTATGTATATACATACATATATAGACACACACATACATTTATGTATGTGTAGAGACACACACAGACACATACATCTGGTTTAGTAATGAAATATCAAGGTAATAACAATTCTCGAGTGGTTGTCAGTAGCAGCATTTCCCAAAGTACTTATGAGTTTGAGGCTATAAATACATGGGACAGATAGAATTGATAAATGCCACCCTCCCCCTTTTCACAATACATACCAAAATAACAAAACACTGAAATGCTATAGTAAAGAACTTAATTCCTGGGAAACTGCAGGAGCCTCAGAAGCTTAAGACTAGAATCTTTTTTTTTTTTTAATATTATGATCATCCGAATGTATTTTTTCCTAATTGACATTTCAAGCAGGACGTTTACAAGAAAAACTTAATCCTGTATCAATGTCATAAGTACACATATTTTCTGATATGTGTGTATGCGTATATATAGTCTGCAAATTAGATTATTTACATTTCAGTAATGAGTTTTTCAGGTTTTTGTTCCTACATGTAAAGCTTCCTTAATATTTTCTACTTGTACAGATCAAATCTTCTTTTTAAAACCAACTCTATAAGGAATTTATACCCAAATTTCTGTGTCAGTGGTTGTTGGATACTTTCTAACTGCCTTGACTATATAGTAATATCTTTAGGAGGTATGAAGTGCCATTACTATTATAGCTGTGAGCACCGGTATTTGGTTTGGTTTTGAGACATTACTGACATAAAACATTGTGTAAGATTAAGGTAGAAGACAGTGATTTAATGTCATGTTTTGACAACAGAACAGTGACAAAAATGTGTCAGAGAACGAAGTGCTATTCTTTTATGCTGTTTGCTAACAGCATAAGGGTGCTGTTCACCCTTAGGAATTATAGTAGTAGTCTACTTAAGGATTTCAAGGTTTGAGCTATTTAATGCCGAATACCACAGGTCTGTAACTTTTAAGAAATAAGTATTTTTGTTTTGGCTGATGTGAGATAAGACTTAGCTAACAGATGAACCTGGCCCAATGTTTTGCATTTCATCTGTGCTTTATTTTTTGATTGTTTATATCTGGTAATAGTCATTATGGTCTGAAGAGCTTAATTAAAATTTTCTTCTGATTGTGTTTTACAGGGGGGATCATATGTTGTACTCTTTAATTTGTATATTCTAGACCTTACATTCATCAAGAATATCAGGGTAGTTTATGTGATTCTTCCTAAACATGGAAGTTTGATTTAAGAATCCATGTTGTCTCTCAATTTCACATACAATTGTCCCTTGATCCTGTAACACTCACAATGAGGTTAGGTCATTAGGTGATGGGTGTAGCACTTTGGGGAGTTCTAGCTTATTTATAGGGGTTTAAAGTCTGCATGACATTTTTTATTCTTATTAAGACAAGCCCAGAAGGTTGGCAAGGAATGTTGTCTTCCTTCCTGCTATCTCATCTGAAGGCTTAGTATTGACTCAGTTAATATTTGTTGGATAGGGCTGGCCATCTTTCACTTAACACCTTGAGTAGTTAAAGACTTTACCAGATTTCAAGTGAGTTACTGTTGTCAAAAAAAAAGAACCAGAATTTATTTTTAAACACATTTAAGTATTATTTATAAACAAGTAGATAGATCTTCGGTGTAAGAGCAGCATAAGGGTATGCAGTGAAATAAGATGTAGTCATTCAACTCTTTTTTTCTTTTGAAAGATAAATGTTTTGTACCACAGTTTAATTTTATAGGCAGTGTCATCAGAGGAATAGAAGACACATGGTTTAGGTTATAGAACTATACATGAGAACATTAACAGCATTCTCTTTGCAGGTACTGTAATTTTTGAACTTGGGTTTAGAGCAGTGGTTCTCAGAATGTTCCCTGTTCCAGGAGCATCTTCATTACCTGAGAATGTGTTAAAAGTGCAAATTCCTATATCCTATATTGAATCGAAATCCTGAAGTGGAACCAGTGATCTTACATTTTAACAGGTCTTCCAGGTGATTTGATATGTGCTGAAGTTTGAGAACAACTACTTTTGTGTTCTGAGTAGTCAATATTACTTTTACACTGAGGTTCTTGGAATAATTGCCTTTTTTTTTTTTTTTTTTTTTTTTTTTTGAACTGTAGTTTGGGTAGGATTTCTAAAAATAAGTTGTTTATCCAACTGCTCCAGTTTGAAGATAACAAGTATTTTGTCCGGTTACATCATATATTATTTGTATCTGTTTGTATGGAAACCCTTTCCACAAGTCTGTTAACCTGTTGGGCCCTTTAAGAGAATATGGCCCCTTCTCGGTCCCATCTAGGTTGCTCTCCCCTGTCTTTCCTAAGGAACTTAGAGTATCTGGAGTTTTCAGTTATCTGTACCAATGCTGCTCCCCCTTAGAGTCACAAGTAATCAAGGACTGATTATACCCTAAGTTAGAGAAACAAGTGCCTTTTTAATTGTAGTTCCAGTACATGGCACATATTCTGAGGCAACTCATACTCAGCTTTATTTTACTCTTACAGAAAGGAAAATAATGGTACCTAACTTGAAAAGGTTTCGGTGAGGATTAAATGAAAGTACATATAAATTTCTTGGCTACTGTGCCTAGCATAAAGTAAAATGCTTATTAAATGTTAGCTGCTACCACTACCATCACCACCATTACTTTTTGCTGAGTCATTTTTGTCACTGTTCTGTTGTCAAAACAGGACATTTATTTTGGAATCATAACTATTCCATGTAGTGCATAGTGTTTGATTTAGGATTTGACAATGTTAAAAAATTTACGTTTAGATTTTCTTTTATTGAAAGACAAACCCTCGGATTAAAAATTATAGGAACAGTCGCTTCTCGGCCTTTTGTCTAAGATCAGGTGTAAAAATTATAGGAACAGGGGCGCCTGGGTGGCTTAGTCGTTAAGCATCTGCCTTCAGCTCAGGTCATGATCTCAGGGTCCTGGGATAGAGTCCCACGTCGGGCTCCCTGCTCCACAGGAAGCCTGCTTCTCCCTCTCCCACTTGTCCTGCTTGTGTTCCCCTATCTTACTGTGCCTCTTTCTGTCAAATAAATAAAATCCTTTAAAAAAAAATTATAGGAACAAACCAGAGTTTTTTTTAGAGGTTTTTATTTGTCAGAGAGCACGTGAGCACAAGCAGGGGGAACGAACTGCAGAGGGAGAAGGCTCCCTGCTGAGCAAGGAGCCCAATGTGGGACTCGATCCCAGAACCCTGGAATCATGACCTGAGCCGAAGGCAGATGCTTAACCCAAGATGTTTAAAACCTTATAAGCAAATACTTGCATTAAATTTGAGCCTTCCAAAAATGAAGTTTTTGCAAATTCATTCAAGTAGATAGTATGAGCATTTACAACTTAAGTTTCTTAAAATTCTACATGGTAAATCCTTACTAATTTCCCCCCTCCATTTATTGGTTTTCACAAAAGTGGTTAGTCATGTATATTACACTAAATGCAGGCCACCCACATGAACTAAGTTATTTGTAGAAATTTTCTCAGAGGGAGAAATTACACTGTTAAGTAGAATACTAAATGTATTCGGATATTAAACTTACTTCCTAAACTGGGAAAGAAAGCCTAGCCAGAAAATTTGAATCTGAGTAAGTCATGTTCTTCCTGTAGTAGTAAGCTTTCTGTTGCCCTTCACTTGTTTGCCTTCAGAAAAACCAGTCTGTATATAGATGATCCCCAGTTCACAGGGGTTCTACTTAAGATTTTTCAACTTCATGATGGTATGAAAGCAATACAGACAGTAGAAACTATACTTTGAATTTTGATTATCTTCCAGGCTGGCAATATTCAATATAATACTCTTGTGATGCTTGCAGTAGCTGGGAGTCCTAACTCCCAGTCAGCCACGAGATCACAGGGTAAATAACTGAAACAACCATTCTGTACCAGTAACACCATTTCATTTTTCATATTTAGTACAGTATTCAAAAAATTACACAAGATATTCAGTACTGTGTTAATAAATAGTCTTTGTGTTAGGTGATTCTGCCCAACTGTAAGTTAACATAAGTGTCCTGAGCACATGTAAACTAAGGTAGGTTAGGTGTATTTTTTACTTTTACCATATTTTCAACTTGACGATGGGTTTAGTGGGAATAACCCCATCAGGAGTCCAGGAAGACCTGTACTATAATCTGTGCATTTATTACCTTTATCTTTTTTCATCCACACATTGCTCTCAATTAAAAGTGCTTTTTTTTTTTTTTTTTTTTTTTTTTTTAAGAAGCATGTACAAGTAAGGGGGTGGTACAGAGGGAAAAGGAGAGAGAATCTTAATGTTAAGCATGGAGCCCTATGTGGGACTTGATCTCACAACCCTAAAGTCATTACCTGAGCAGAAAGCAAGAGTTGGATGCCACCCAGGTGCACCTCAATTTAAAAAACTTTTCCGAAAGAACAGAAAACCTAGAGATAGACCATTAGCATATGGTCTTCGATTGGTGAGGAAAACAGTGAAGTGTTCGTTGTTCTTTCTAACACAGAATTAAAATTGTCAAAGTTAATCATTGGTTTCAAGTGGAAGAATATCCTTATGCATGATAGTGTTCACTTCTAGAAAGTGTGTATTCAGTCAGTATTTGAGATAAGTTGTATTACTCCGGGAAGTTGGTAGAGATTTGGTGCTTTATATCAGTTTGTACCAGTTTGCCCTAAAAAATGAATCTTTAATAGTCTAAACATCGTTATTCTCCAGTATCCTAGTTTAAAGTGTTACACGTGACTACTAAATATTGCTGTCAGTTAGGAGTCTGTAAGCTTGTTTCTAATTCTGGTACCTTTCTATGAACACTTATCTGAGACCTGTTTGTAAAATGAGAGGGTTGAACTAAATAAGGATCCTTCTAGAGCAAACTTTCTAAAATTTTTGTCCCATCTTACTTAATTCATTTATTGTCCTCTGATGCTGCTAAAGTGCTCAAAGCTGTTTGATAGGATCTTTGCCAGTTAGTCCTAACTATAGTGAACAGCCTCTATTGATTGACTAATTTGCTGCTTTTATTCTGTCAGATTGTGAAACTTCTTTAAAATTCATTTACTCAATGAATTTACTCAGCTCTTAACACTGCTAAGTACTAGTTAAAGATGACCTTATGGTTTGGGATGGGAGACAGATTGAGTACACATAAGGAATGAAAAATGGTATTATATACCATTATTTATTTATTTGTTTGTTTGTTTGTTTTAAAGAATTTATTTATTTGACACACAGAGACAGCAAGAGAGGGAATACAAGCAGGGGCAGTGGGAGAGGGAGGAGCAGGCAGGGAAACCTGATATGGGGCTAGATCCCAGGACCCTGGGATCATGACCTGAGCCAAACAAAGGCAGAGCTTTAAGACTAAGCCACCCAGGCTTCCCACATAAAACTATGTAAATTATGTCTAAATTTCCAGTTGGCCTTCCTGTTTTATTTATTATATATTCCAAAAGAGGACATATATGTATATATAAAGGAAGTGTATTGTTAGTTACATACTGGAAAAATCTGTAAGTTTTCAAAAGCTTTGGTGCTTGGACTTGATCACATGTATTTTGGCTGCATTCAGTCTATTTTTGCTACCTTTCTGTTGTTGACTCTGTTCTAAACATTTAAGGTTTGTGGATAATTGACCTTTTGTAGACAGCAGGGACCCATAAATGATACTTGTTCTGGATAATGATTGGGTGTGGTGGGGTGAGAACCTTTTTTAAAATTTGCTTTTAATAGAATAAGAATTCTGACTTGATAAAAATAAACAGGAAGTTTTGTTGTTGAAAAATGTTTCTTTTCCCCTTTTGTGTCTTACACCATAATAATCTGATCTTATATGCAATTTTGTGGTGCACACTGAATTTATTATAGGATGACATAATTTGGAGTCATCATAGAGCTTTTTATGACAGGCCTCTTAGTGGAGGAGGATAAGAATGTGTAAATGTGAGAAAAGCAATAGGAATAATTCCAGAAGTTTTGGAATTTTGATCATTGGCTATCTTGATACAAATACGAATTCTAGCAAACAAATTACTAATTCCTCAAGATGAGAGTGTGCTTACTGAAGTCACATACTGGATTTTGGAAATAAGGAATTATGCTCCTGTTTTATTACTTTTATATAACAGAATATACAAATATACAAAATTACTTCAATTATTTTGAAGTAAGTGTTGATGAACAGCATTCACCCTCTTTCCAAGGTAATATAGATGTGGCAGAATAAGTAGAAGCAGGATGAGGGACCACTTATTCCTGGTTTCTATCGTTAAAGATAGCAGGTGCTTTTGGACTCAGAAGAGGATAATCTATTGATATGGAACTAAGTCTATATGTAATAATTGGACACCTTTAGCATTTTTCAGTGTTTTTACAAGTTTCATATGGACCTTACCATAGCTATATGATAATACACTGAAAATTCTATATTCTCCCTTCTATATTCTCCCTTCTATATTCCCAACCCCACTCAATTCTTTTCCCCAGAGACAATGTAACTTCGTTGTATGTCCTTGGGAGGTTGCTGTTACTTTAAATTTATATAGTCTCTATACTGTGGAATTTGAAACATCAGGGCCACTGTACTGTATCATATTTTTTACTCTTAATACTGTCCTAGTTATTAATTGCTCAGAAAAAAATGACCACAAAACTTAATGATTTAGAGCAATACCATTTTCTCTCTCTCATGGTTCTGGGAGTTGAGTGGGCTTTGTAGGTGGTTTTCTGATCTCTCATGGGTTGCTGTTGGTGCTGGGGCTAGAATCAGCTCAGCAGCTGCTGGCTGTTGATTGGGGCCTCAGCTAGAACACCTACATGTGGTCCTTGCCACCTGGCTTGGGTTTCCTCACAGCATGATGGCTGGGTTCAAGAATGAGTGTCCCAAAAAGTACCAGGTGAAGCTGGGTGACCTGTCATGACCTAGCCTAAGAATTCACACAGATAGCATCAGTTATGTTCTAGTCACAGGCTCACACAGATTCAAAGGAGTGTAGGTGTCATGTAAGAAGAATGTGGTGTAGGAAATGTTGTTGAAGCCATCTTGGAAAACACAATCTGTCAAAGATCTATCCATATCATTTTAGGAAGGGCATTTCATTTATCTTGGCTGTAGCAGTATCTCATTGCATGGATCATACCAATGTTTAAATCATTTAAATCGGTTCTTTAGTTTTGGATTTGCACATTGTTTTATATTTTTGACTGTTAACAGTAAGTGCAATAAATAATTCATAGTCATTTCTCATATATCCCAAGTATTGCTATTATGTAAATTTCTAGAAGTTGATTGCCTTTGTTTGTCAAAGGTTACATACATTTGTAATTCTGGTAAAATTTTCCAGACAGCCCTTCAACAACAGTGTACAGAATGTCTGTTACTCTATTTTACTATCTCAGGGGACTTGTAGATTTTACTATTCTGCATTTTTTATTGTACTTTTTCCCATAATATGAGCAAGATCAAGAATCTTACATTTTTAGAGTCCATTGTGTTTCCTTTCTCTGTTAACTATAGCTCCATGATAGTCTGAATTTGTAATAGTCATGCTATTATATACCATTTCATTTATTAGTGTAATTTCTCAGTATCTCTGTGTTATATCGTATTTATTTTAGTAACTGGTAATTTCACATTCTTTAACTGTACTCATACTGTTGGACATTTAATGTTTGTATTTTTGTTTGCTGTTTCAGATAATCATCTAATTGTGGCTATTTTCTGAGAATTTTTTTCCACTCTGGACTTATTTCTGTAAGGTTTCTAGATGTGGTTACTGAACCAAAAGTAATTTTATCAAATGATGGTGGGATCAAAAGGATTTCAGTCTTCTCATTACTTTTTTCCTCCCTTGGAGATACTTCAGTTTCTTAAGGCATTGCTTGGCTTACATAATTGTATTCTGAGATTGCAGGTTCCTGTAACAGTTACTCTTGAGAGTTAAAGTCTTCCTTGTCTCTCTCTTCTCCCTTCTTGCTTGCTTGCTCTTTTTTTTTTTTTTTTAAGATTTTATTTATTTGACAGAAGGAGCACAAGTAGGGGGAGCAGCAGGCCCCTGGGGGGGGGGGGGCGGGTGGAGAGCCTGATACAGGGCTCAATCACAGGAGCCTGAGACCATGACTTGAATTAAAGGCAGACACTCAACCAACTGAGCCACCTGGGCACCCCTCTTGTCCCTTCTTTAACTTGTCCTTTTCCATTCTTGTGTTCTAAAATTCTCATATATTAGCACTCTAAGCTAACTTAGTGGATAGGTTTATTGCTAAGTATTAGTCATTTTCACAGCCAGTGATCTTTTAAAGATCTGGGCAGTTCTGTTTAGGAAGCATTAAGTGCTATGCTAGGTTCTTGAAGCCAGTTGAGAAGGTGTATCACTAAAGAGAAGGATGGGGAGCTTTCCCCCTTTTCAAATAAGCATTTTCATTTTCTTTAGGTAAATACCCAGAGGTGCAATTACTGAATTCTGTGTTAACTTTTTAGTTTTTGAGTTATTTTTTTAATGTTTAATGTTTTCTGTAGTGTCTGTACCAGTTTACATTCCCACCAACAGTGCACTAAGAAAGCAGCTCTGCTCACCACTATACCACCAATGCTGCACGACCAGCAAGTGCACTAGGATTGCCCTTTCCCCACATTCTCGCCAACAATTGTTATTGTTTCTTAACTAGCCATTCAGACTGTGTGAAGTGATATTTCATTATGGTTTTGAATTGCATTTCCCTGATGTTGAGTGATGTCCAGCATCTTTTCATTTGTCCTTTAGCCATCTGTATGTCTTCTAAACATGTTTAGGTCCTCTGTCCATTTTTTAATCAGATTATTTGGGTGTCAAGTTTTAGGAGTTCTTTCATGTATTTTGGATATTAACCTCTCATTGAATACAGCATTTGCACATATTTGCTCACATTCAGTAGGTTGCCTTTTCATTTTGTTGATGATTTCCTCTGCAGTACAAAAGCTTTTTTTTTTGATGTAGTCTGAATTGTTTATTTTTGTTTCCTCTAGAGTTTTTAACTGACTTGTCTACACTAATTTCCAGCAGTTTGTTTATTACAGTTCAGGTTTTCCTCAGCCTTCTGATCTGAAATGTGTCCTTACCATATCCACTTTTCTAATTTTGGGAGCAGTGGATTGCCCTGTGACCCCACTTTTCTTACAGATCTAAGAAGAATTGTTGATTTTTCAGTTTGTTCATCTTCTTGCATGTTAGGATAGGGTGGTGACTTTTAAGCTCCATACATGCAGAATTAGAAATCAGAAGTCATTTTTTCCTTGAATTTTATGGGAATTTAATAAAGTATTATTTAAACTATTTAATAAATAGTTAATTATATTTAATAAATTTAATTATATTTAATTATATTTAATAAATAGATAATCTAATAAATAGATCAAAAGTAGGCAGAGAGGCCGGCAGAGAGAGAGGAAGGGAAGCAGGGTCCCTGCTGAGCAGAGAGCGGGATGCGGGGCTTGATCCCAGGACCTGAGCCAAAGGCAGAGGCCTTAACCCACTGAGCCACCCAGGCACCCCTAATAACTTCTAACAGCCTCTCCCTTTTCTCCCATCTCTTTCGCCTTTCCTCTTTGTAATGCAATCATTCTGCTTCCAATTTATTATTTGATGCATCATTGTCATGTAAATACAGTCTTAGAGTAAAGATTTTTAAAGGTTTGGGCCCGTGGTGGGGCAAGCACAGGCTCTTAGTCTTAAGATTCAGACCCTGGTTTTATCAGTTCATTCTAGGGTATTCAGGTTTGGGGCACAAATTTATTATTAATTAAACTCAAACTCTAAAGACTAATTTTTTAAGAATGTGTACTAGTTTAGTATCAGAAATACTAGTGTAATGTTTGACAGGTGAGGTGTGACTACTTTATGTCCTGGTTAGTGGATTCCCTTAGGATAGTCAGGTATCCTTTAATATTTTCCAAGGTTGCAGTTCATTTGGCAACATCTAAGTTACCTCTAGATGTTGCTAAATGATTTCTGTTGTAAAGTATGCATAATATAAAATTTACAGTTTAAACATAATTTTAAGTGTATAGTTCTGTGGCGTTCAGTACATTAACCTTGTATAGCCATCAATACTCCCTGTCTTCAGAACTTTTTCATCTTCCCCCAACTGAAACTCTGCTTATTAAACAATAACTTAGCCATTCTTCCCCACTTCTGTCCATAGCAAATACCATTTCTACTTTCCATCTATGAATTTCACTGCTCTAGGAATCTCCTGTAAAGGAAACTATACAGTATTTATCTGTAATTGGCTTATTTCACTTAGCATGTCATCAAGGTTTATCCATGTTCTCATGTGTCAGGATTTCCTTTTTAAGGCGAGATAATGATCTGTCACATGTATAATACCACAGTTTGCTTATCTTTCACTGATACTTCATTTTGGATTTTTGGATTTCTTCCACCTCCTGGCTCTTCTAATGCTGCTGTGAACATTCTTTTGGGTGTATATCAGAAGTGTAATTGCTGAGTCATATGGTGATTCTGTTTGATATTTTTTAAGAATCTCTACCATTTTCCCTCGCAGTACACTATTTTATATTCCCACAAGGGTTCCAGTTTCTCCATATCCGTGCCAACTCTTGATTTCTGTTGTTTGTGTTAATAGCTGTCCTGATGGGTGTGAAGTGGTATCTCATTGTGGAATTTTCATTTTTCTCCTGATAGTGGTGTTAAGCATCTTTGCTTCTTGCTCATTTGTATATCTTCTTTGGACAAAAATCTGTTAAATTTCTTTGCTTATTTTTAATTGTGTTGTGTGGATGTTTCATGTTGCTGAATTGTAGGATTTTTTAAATATATTCTAGATATTAATCTCTTACCACATGCTCATTGATACTTTTAAGAAATGAATCCTATGCAATTAGTATTTATCACCCTTCTGTTTCTCACATTAATTGAACCGTAACTCTTTCCTGAATACATGGTTTTGCTGCCGTAGTCAACTTGGGTATTCTTCACTATGCACATATGATTTTAATGGGAAGTAAAAATGGGCAGTTTTTTATTTTGTCTGCTGTCAGCTCTAGAATATCCACATTTTTTTCTCTATATATAATTTTATATGAAGTCAGTGCTCATCTGAGAAAATCCATTGTATTAGATTACTGCTGTGGGTATTTCCCAAAGCCAGTTTCTACCCTGATAATTTTGGTACCTGGTTCTTGATGCTACTTGGTTAATTCCTGCCATCCTTTTCCCTGATTGGTTATTCATCTTGAAGTTCGATCCAGATCCATTGAACTCAGTTATTAAATTCCTTGTCTCTAATAACCTTTGTTTCTCCTGTGAATCACTTCCAAATAGTCTCTCTAGTTTGGATTTTATGATCTACTTCTGAGAAACTGAACCAAGGCCCTGCTCTTCTCTGGCAATTACAGTCTTACCTTTCAGGGTTTTTTTGTTTTGTTTTGTTTTAAGATTTTATTTATCAGAGAGAGGAGGGGGGAGAGAGTGAGCACAGGCAGACAGAATGGCAGGCAGAGGCAGAGGGAGAAGCAGGCTCCCTGCTGAGCAAGGAGCCCGATGTGGGACTCGATCCCAGGACGCCGGGATCATGACCTGAGCCGAAGGCAGCCGCTTAACCAACCAAGCCACCCAAGGCCACAAATTTACTGCTTCTCAGAGTATTACATACGGGAGAACATTCGTGATCCTACTATGAGGACGCTACTGTTTTTTTTTTTTTTAAATTTCTTCTGTGCTTTTTTTTTTTTTTTAAGATTTCATTTATTTATTTGATAGAGATCACAAGTAGGCAGAGAAGCAGGCAGAGATAGAGGGGGAAGCAGGCTCCCTGCTGAGCAGAAATGTGGGGCTCCATGCCAGGACTGTGGGATCATGACCTGAGCTGAAGGCAGAGGCTTTAACCCACTGAGCCACCCAGCCACCCAGGTGTCCCCCTTCTGTGCTTTTTTGGGCATGATTTTACATAGATGTACCATATCTCTATCAGGAAATTATATATTTTTTAAATTAATTAATTTTTTTTTCTTTTTTCATTTTATAACCATTTTTTATTGAATTGCTACTTAATATACCTACCAGGACACCGGTATCTTTTTATTTATACACTTAGGTTGCTTCTAATTGTTAAATACAAAAATTCTTTTAAGCATAAAGATTTGTTCTCCCTACTCTCCTGCTCCCCATACCATCTTTTGGAGATTCCATGAGATGTTAGATTAACAAGTATGAGCATTTTTATAGTTTTGCTATGTGTTGGCAAAATTGTTTTCAAAACTACACAGTGTCACCAGCAATATGTTTGTGACACACTTTTTTTTTCCTTTTTGCTTAGATAGGAGGTAAAAAATGGCCTTTTTTTTTTTTTAAGATTTTATTTTTATTTATTTAACAGACAGAGATCACAAGTAGGCAGAGAGGTTGGGGGGGGCAGGCTCCCTGCTGAGCAGAGAGCCCGATGTGGGGCTCCATCCCAGGACCTTGGGACCATGACCTGAGCCAAAAGCAGAGGCTGAGCCACCCAGGCACCCCATAAAAAAATGTCCCTTTTCTTTTCAACTTTTTGCTTTAGGGATGATTTTCTGTATTACTAGTGATGTTGACTTTTTATGTTCTATTCCTGTTGCAAATTTTCTTTACACTTTTATCCTTGATGCTTTTGTAGTTTTTTTAAGATTTATATGAGCTCTCTATATATTAAAATTTAATCTCTTAGTATCCACTGTAGAAATTTTCCTAAAATGTCTTCACTCCTGTGTTTGGAGTAATGATACATGTTTGCAGACAAAGTCTCAATTTTTTTATGTAATCAAACTGATAGTCTCATGGGATAGTCAGTTCTAAGAAGGTATTCTTATAAAATTTGAAAAGAAGTTGGGGTGGTATTGGTTCCTTGATTTTTCTCTTTTAAGCCCTTCTATTTAATTCTTGTAGACTCATTTTAGTTATTAGGTTAAACCTTTTTTTTCTTAGTTGTTAACCTTTTGTAAATTTTTTTCTCTGGTCCAGTATATTACAGTGTCTGTTCCGTACTTATTATTTATGAAGGTCTTACCCGTTACAGGCCTTTGGTATTTGCAGATTTAACATTTACAGTTTCAGCTATTACCAGCTGACTACAAGGTCTATGATTCGCTAATTTGTAGTTTTGCTGAGACTGAA
This sequence comes from Mustela lutreola, assembly GCF_030435805.1. NCBI lineage: Eukaryota > Metazoa > Chordata > Mammalia > Carnivora > Mustelidae > Mustela > Mustela lutreola. The sequence goes on along the minus strand of NC_081291.1, from coordinate 87,420,274 downwards.
ATGTTACTTGCTTGCCGCCAGCCTTTCCATTAGGAACTGATCATGTAGCTCATAGAGGGAGCCTATTAGACAGGCCAGCACCCACATCTCAACGCAGCTTTGTTTTTCTCTACTTGTCGTCGCGTACACAGTAACTCTCGAAGTGATAAAAGCTGTTTCTTTGTGAAATGTGGGCCCGAAAAGAAAACCAACTGCTAGTGCTGGTGATGAAGTGAAGAGAAAATGAAGAGGTCTAAGAGTGTGGTGGTTCTTAGCCAGAAAATAGACGTTTTGGATAAATTAAAGTGGTTGTGCAGATTCAGGTAAGTTTGTGGTGGTTAATGTTAAAACAGTATTGATGTAGTAGTTTATATTTTGAGTGTCAGAATTTATTTTTATGACCTTATAAATGACTAGTCGTATAATTTTAGAAGCATTGAATATGAAGATGTCAGCTATACTGCACTGACTTTTATGGGGGAAGTATTTGAAAACTTGAGATCTTTAAGGAAGCATGATGGTCTTGCAGTATATAGCATCAGTAATAATACTGGATTATCCCACAACAGACAATATTTCTGTTCTTGTGGCCCTACAGCACTTTTAATTGTTTTAATGTGTTTCTGAGGTACCCTAAGACCCATTCCCCTGACCGCTAAATACTGGTACTTTTCTCCTCCTCCAACCTTATAATCTGTTTATCATACCATATGAACAAAACTATGGTATTACCAAGTTAAAAAAGATCTTGATGGTATCTTGTTTAAGATTGTTGTTAGTTATAAAATGACTTGAGTAGAGGCCTTTGGAAATGTCATTTTTTCCCCATTTGGAAACTGTCTATTCAAATGTTATCTAAGATACCCCCCAAATAATGCCACATATCTTTTGTGAACTTCATTTAATGAACGTTTTGAATAGTTTTATGACCTGGGATTTTTATTAGATGTTGCATATGAAGAATAGTTAACAATAATTTCTCAAGAAACTCCCAGTCTAGAAGAAAAAGATTATATAAATCAGTGATTACAAAAACTGTGAAGATATTCATTGCACAGAGGTGGTAGCTATAAAATAGGGTGTGATAAAGAATGCTTTCTAAGAGTTGAGTGAATTGATTATTCTTGTTCTTTGTTAATATGATTGGAACTCATTCTCCCAGCATAACACTGAAAACCTGGTTATTGCTGTGTGTTTTAAGGATGTTGACTTTAATCTATTCTGGTCAATTTAAAGAACTCATTATCTGCACTTTTTTAGCTGATGCCTTTGCATTTTCTAGTCAGTCTTACACAAGTAATCTCTTTTCAAAAATCTGTCTAAGGATATTTGAAATAATGAAAAATAATGCTGATAGTGGACAGTCTTACTTGTTTCTAGATTTAGACTGCTTAAGAGCTGTACTCTTATCAAAATGCTAATTTCAGGCCTACAGGTAGAAGAACACTTGATAAACTTTGAGGAAGATTCCTACATGTATATTAGGAATGGATATTGCCTCAGATGCCTTTTTGTAATTTATTTAAATACATGATTTTTCTTTTTTAGCCTGCTGGTGTGATAGCTTTATGTTTCTGAATCTTACTTGGTCATAGCTGTTGTTCTTTTAATGTATTTGTGGAAATTTCTTTGCATGTATTTTACTTGTCATTTTTGTATATACATTTATAAAAAAGACTGGTAATCTTTTGTGATGTCTTTTGTGTTTGAGAATCAGATTATATTTCCTTTGAGGCAGTATAACTAGTAGTTATGTTTCTGAACCTAAGGTTGATTTATGTAAGTGTAAGTGAATGTTTTTACTAGTATATTTGTGGTCATAGAAAACAAAGTCTGAATGCAAATTGTAATCAGTTTTGTTTTGTCTTTTTTAAAGGTGCATCAGACTGTACTTGAGAAATGGCTTATTTTGTGATTCATTTTTTCCTTCTTTTCATTTTATGGAAGAAGTACTGTTTTAGAGGTTTAATTTAACGGGTTTAAGAGGTTTTTCTTGACTCTGCAGGAGAACCTTTCATGACTGAAAAAGTGACATAGTCCTTTTTTGGAATTCTTTACCATAAATACAGGATTTAAGAAAATGGATATTTCTTAACTTTGTATGTTAAAAAGTTCAATGAATTCAAATACATTTTAATTATGTCTAGCCACTTCTGAGAATTCACAGAACTATTAATTAGAATCTGCTTAAAATAAAGACATTTCCAGTTAAGATGTTTGCAAAACTGAGGTTATATTTGCTAATACAAAGCCAACAACCATGGTGATAAAAATACTGTGGGAAAAAAATGTTATATTTAATGTAAAAGATACCTAATTAGGGTGTCCGGGTGGCTCAGTTGGTTAAGCAACTCTCTTTAGCTCAGGTCAGGATCCCAGAGTCTCAGGATCAAGTCCGGCGTCAAACTCCCAGCTAGCAACACTTAGAAATTTAGTCTAACAGTTGCTATTTTAAAGTTCAAGTCTGTTGATTAAATTAATGGATTTTCATTTTTTGTAAATATCCATTACATTGTTTTTCCTGATGTTTATTTTTAGAACTAAGAGGATCATAATGGACATTTTACTTCATACTATTGTCAACAAGCAGTTCAGAGAATAAGTGATACCATAATTTGCAAGATTGGATAGCAACTTCTTAACCCTAAATGCAAAAATATCACTATAAAGTAATACATTCTTGGGGTGTCAGGCTGGCTGAGTCGGTAGAGCTTGTGCCTTTTGATATTGGGTTTGTTAAAATCTGAGAAAAGAACTAATGAAAAAGCACAAATGCAAAAAAATCTGTACAAGGATTGAAACAGCTAGGAGATAATAACAGTGTATCTAACACATTAAGTCTAGATTGAGATTATAACAATTATAAAAAAAGTGTTTTGAGGGTAAAAAATATTATAACAAAAAATATTTAGTATTACAGGCATGGGACTAAATTCCCAAATATGCCAATAACTACTAGGAGAATGGAGCAGGGCGCATTGTGTTGACAGTGTAGATGATAGTTATATAGGTATGCCAATCCTTCCTCTGTGTGTCCTCCCCACTCCATGCAGTTTTTCAAGAATATCTGTATATTCTTACATAAGTCTTACATAAGCATATATGGGTATCAAACTTTGAGGCCCAGATCTTGCAAGTATCTAAAGCCACTATTGACTGTGCTATGCAATATATCGCGTTTCCAGGTGTTCTCTGTATTACGAAAATATTAGGGTAAGAATGATAAACTTATTCCAGACATTTTCTTCTTTCAGCTGCTTTTCTAACCCAAACTGTGTGTCTTGATGACACAACAGTAAAGTTTGAAATATGGGATACAGCTGGTCAAGAACGATACCATAGCCTAGCACCAATGTACTACAGAGGAGCACAAGCAGCCATAGTTGTATATGATATCACAAACGAGGTAAGTAGAAATGTATCCAACAATGAGAATAGTTTAAAAATACATTTTTGGTATTCAGAATTTTGATTCAAGATTTTTTTAAATCTTTTTTTTTTTTTTTATAGCCAGTCATGACATTTCTGCCAAAGCTTTTATGAGTTAGAAGAGCTGATTTTTAAGAAAAGAGAGATTAAAGTGTCACAAATAATATAATAGTCCTAAGAATTTCTTTCCAAGAGTCACATTGAAGAGTCTTCAAAGCCTTGTGTTACAAAAGCGCTCCCTAACCATTTTTTGAGCATGTGCCAAATAGCTGTTTCTTTGTTTCTCAGGAGTCCTTTGCCAGAGCCAAAAACTGGGTTAAAGAACTTCAGAGGCAAGCCAGTCCTAACATTGTAATAGCTTTATCAGGAAACAAGGCTGACCTTGCAAATAAAAGAGCTGTCGATTTCCAGGTATGTTTGAAAGCACATGTGTATTGTAAATTTTTCTTCTGTGTCCACATATCAATTACATTTATAATTTTTAAACCATGCAAATAATAGAAAACAATTTTTAAAGCAAATGTATATCTACTCTATGTAATGTAATGCTTCTCACGATAAATCTGAATTTTAGATATCCTGACACATTGTAATACATAAATTGGTTCAAAGATTTTGTTGACTAGGGTTCCTGGGTGGTTCGGTTGGTTAAGCATCTGACTCTTGATTTTGGATCAGGTCATGATCTCATGGTCATGAGATCAAGCCCTACATCAGGCTCTGCGCTGGGTGTGGAGCCTGCTTGAGATTCTCTTTCTCTCTCCCTCTCTCCCCCTCCCTACATCTCTTAAAAATTTTGTTGATCTAAACAATTACAAAAGAAGTAATTGTTGACAAATAATGCCGAAATATATAAAGCAAAAGGTGATCAGCTCTTACCTAATCTCTCCACCCCCACATACCTTGGTATCTTTCCTTTTTTATTTACCTGCCAGTATTTATTTCAGCACACATAAACATACCAACATACACACATACATCATACAGCTTACACTTAGGTGGTTTTTGTTTTGTTTTGTTTTGTTTTGTTTTAGATTTATTTGACAGATATAGTGAGAGAGGGAACATAAACAGAGAGAGTGGGGGGGGGGGGGAAGCAGGCTTCCCACTGAACAGGGAGCCTGTCATAAGGCTCAGTCCCAGGACCTTGGGATCATGACCTGAGCCACCAGGCACCGCTCACTTACATGGTCCTTAAAAGGGCCTTCAAAAGGGTGCCTGGGTGGCCCAGTTGCCTAAGCCTCTGCCTTCGGATCTGGGCTGTCAGAAAAGTTTGTTGTGGTCATTTTATTTTATCTTTATTTTTTTTAAAGATTTTATTTATTTATTTGACAGAGAAACAGAGATCACAAGTGGGCAGAGAGGCAGGCAGAGAGAAAGGGGGAAGCAGGCTCCCCGATGAGCAGAGAGCCCAATGTGGGGCTCAATCCCAGGACCCAGATATCATGACCTGAGCCGAAGGCAGAGGCTTAACCCACTGAGCCTCCTAGGCTCCCTGTTGTGGTCATTTTATATATATAATATGAGTGATGGGAAAATTGTCTTTGATGATGGCTATTGATGGAGTACATGGGCTGAGAAAGGGAACTAATATTTCTTGGCACCAGTAGGTAGTAAGCCGAGCATGTTGCACGTGTGATTTTATTTAATTCTGGTTATGATCATGTGAGGTATAATAACCTATTCTTTCTAAGATGGTTACATCATAGAGGGGGAGAGAGAACAGTTAAGTTATAGTCAGAAGTGGCCTTCTCACAGAACAGTTCAAAGGAAACTCATCTTTTTCATTAAATGGGAAAGGTAATTGGTTGCTCTTCACAACAACTTGAGGATCAAGGCAATAATACGTGTAAATTGTAAAGCATGACAAAAATATAGAGTAGTAATATTTTTAAAGGAATGATTTATGACATATTCAAAATTAAAATATAGTTAGCCATTTAGTGATTGAGGCCAGTATTAGATATTTAGATTCCCTTTGATTTCATTGCAAATGATAAGCATAAATAAAATGTGCCATAGAGATTGAAGAAAAATTTTTTTAAGATTTATTTATTTATTTATTTGACAGAGATCTAAGTAGGCAAAGAGGCAGGCAGAGAGAGAGAAGGAAGCAGGCTCCCCGCCAAGCAGAGAGCCGGATGCGGGGCTTGATCCCAGGACCCTGGGACCATGACCTTAGCCAAAGGCTGAGGCTTTAACCTACTGAGCCACCCAGCCTCCCCCAGGAGATTGAAGAAAATTTTAATTTTCCACCCTCTATAACTTACCGTTTGAAATCAAATTTAATGTGAGACCGGTTGAATCAGAATGGGATAGTGCAAGAAGTTAAGGCAAAAGAAATTTGAAAAGGTACATACAGGAGTTCCCTTACCTCTCTTACCTTTCATTAGTAACAGTTGCTTGTTACACAGTTGCTGATTATAGGTAATCAAGTTGGAGTGGTAATAAAGAAGCTTCTTATTCTTTAACAAAAGTAAGTTAGGTATGTGCAAAGGGTGTATATCATTTTTTTGTTGTTGTTCTGTAAACAGGAAGCACAGTCCTATGCAGATGACAACAGTTTATTATTCATGGAGACATCGGCCAAAACATCGATGAATGTAAATGAAATATTCATGGCAATAGGTAAGTTTTTTTCCAAGCTGTAGATGTAAGCAAGTTACATTGTAGCATACTTGGTTTAACTGTCTTCTTTTTAAAAACTCTTGATTGGGACACCTGGATGGCTCAGTTGGTTAAGTATCTGCCTTTGGCTTACATCATGATCTCAGGGTTCTGGGATTGATCAAGTCCTACATCAGGAAGTTGTCTACATTGGTGGCTCTTGCATTTTATTGTCTATGCACTATTCATGCACCAAGCACTCTTCTCATTTCCAAAACATTTTTATTAACTGGGGCGCCCACAGACTTATGCCCAAGTAAGAAATATTCCTTTTATTGAAGTCATGCAAATTAACCAAGTAACAGCTGGTTCAGAGGCTGAATTGCTACAAATACTGTCAGAATATCTTCCACTAAGTGAGAGAAATTAATGGTATCCCATTTAGGCTCAATAGGAAAAAAACTTAACTGTTGTACACTAAAATATTTTACTGAAAAGCTCAGGCTCGAAGTTTATTAGGGAAATAATTGTGAAGGATTGTGTGACAATACGCTCTTTTTATAAATAGAACACAAGATTACACCCAGAAATCACATCTGAAAAGCTAGTAACAGAAATCAAGAAAATAATAGGTCCATCAAATCAGGCTGAACTTTTAAACTTTTCTAATGGTATTAAGACACCACCAGGTGTCTTAATACCATTAAGACAGGTGGGCTTGCTTGCTTGTTTTTTTAATTTTTAAGTAATCTGTGCCCAGTGTGGGACTTGAACTCATGACCCCAAGTTCAAGAGTCACATGTTACACGGAGCCAGCCAGGCACCCCCTTTTGGACTTGATTTAATTTGTGCTTTTTATTCAGATGTGCTAATATATTTTTCCAGTCACAAAGTAACCTATGTATTAGAACTTCGGTATTTTCCTGAAATTACAATGTTTCTTTCCTTTAAAGAAATACCAAGCATTAAATTGAATTGTGGCCTTTCTATTTCATTTACCAGATTAGTAACTTAGATCACACAGTGCACTCGTTATTTTCACTCTTGATGACTTCCTATAGGGAGTAGTTATTTAGTGGGAGGAAGTCTACAATAAATTTATCATCTGCTTTCAATGTGGTAAGATTTTGCTTACATTGCTTTCATTGTGCGTCTTCATGAACTTGATCTGGGATTTTTTAGCCTCTTAAAATCCTAATTTAGGGGCAAATTGGTAAGCTCCAGTTTCCATATAGCAAACAAATATTATCACCTTTACTATAATAATATGATAAGTAATAATAAGATGTGAGACAGAAGACTGCTTCTGTGACCTCTAAGTTGTGTTTTATCTTCTCACAGTAAAAGTTTACCAGTAGAAGCTTAAAAGTTTCTCATTCTACTTTATTTCCTTCAGCCTTGTAATTTCAGATCTAATTATAGAAAGCTCATTGAAAAGTATGATAAAGGGAGAAATCTCAGTTCAAAATCTAGGAGTATTAATTATAGTAAAGTTTATAAATGCTAGTTTACTCTTTATCCCTATAAGCCTTCGTTTGAAAATATATTTCACTGGAAATTTGCCATTTTATTACCATTTACCCTACCATCCCTAGCACCGTTTCTAGAGAATTAGCCCAAGATGAAGGCTTTTCTTCCAACATTTCCCTTGATTCTTAAGATGATTAATGTTGATGTGAAATATTAAAACAAAAAAAGATCCAAAGTGCAACTGAGCGTTTAGATACTGAAGTAGAGCATGTTCAACTTTTTGGGTAACCTGAGTCATGGCTAAGGTAAAGCTAGAATTCAACCATAGTAGTCTCTGCCCAGGGTTGATAAGACCAATATTTTTAGTCACCTTTATAACTGGTACTCATAGAGATAGTTAATATTCAGTGAATGCAGCATATGAAGAATCTTTGGGATTCAAGCAGACTACATCTAACAGGTATGTTTTTAAATCAGTGGGATCCAGGCTCCAGAGAATGGCCATTAGAGCTTAGCAGAGCTAAAACTATAACTGCTTGTTGAGGACTTTATCCAGACGTGGCAAGCCAGGATCATGCAGCCCAGAACTGGGAAAGTTTTTTGAGGTAGACCATTCAGAATCAAGTATGCTTAGAGTAGGCAGAGCTACTGGTGAAAAAGTATTTATGTAGCAGTCCAGAAATCATTGATTCAAGCGAAGATTCTTTATAAACATTGGCTGGCCATCATTTTTATTGACTTAGATTTTCTTTAAACAGTAGAGGTATTAATGATAATGAAATAAAGTACTACTATTCTGGTGTACTAACTGAATATAAAGAATTAAATATAGCTCTAGTCAACTTAAGTTTTAATTGTATGTCTCTAACTGTTCCTCATCTTACCCTTCCCTCAACCCACTAACCTCACTAAGGGCTGACCAAAGAATAGTATTTGGTAATATCTAGTAGATACTTAATAAACACTTGAAAAGAATGAGCAAATAGCTCTGTGATAGTTAGGGTTAACCAAGCACGGGGGGAGATCATAAGTCAGCAGATGAAAATAATTCTAACATGAATATTCTAATTGTGTGTATTTTAATAATTTATCTCTCAGCTAAAAAGTTGCCAAAGAATGAACCACAGAATCCAGGAGCAAATTCTGCAAGAGGAAGAGGAGTAGACCTTACTGAACCCACGCAGCCAACCAGGAGTCAGTGTTGTAGTAACTAAACCTCCAGTTTGAACTTGCTGGAATTTTCTTCTGCTTCCTAAATGTTAATGACAGTGGAATTGGAGCATTTAACCAGCCCAGTATGACTTCCAAAAAGAAGAGACTTATGATAGAGTCAAGTTTCTAATACAGAATTATTTTAAGTGTTTTGAACTTAATTTTTAATAACATGCATGTGACCCTCTGACTAATGTTTCAGAAGTAGAAGGGGGGAATGAGAGCTGTGCGTGTACGCTTGTTTCCTTGGACGGTTAGGGAATCATTTCTCGTCACCAGGGATAGAGTCAAAGGATGATGTAAACCCACAGTTAACCAGCCACTTCTATGTAAAAGATTTGGAACTTATTAATTTGGGCTTTTCAAAAACAGTCTTTTTTTAGAAGGAGGTTCTAAAAATATTTATGCTTAGCTACAGTATTCAGGCAACTGGTAATTTCTTAGTATGCATATTTAAAATGTACATTCCACATTTTAACAAGTTAACCACAAGAAAACAGTCCCACATCTTCAAGGGGGGAAACACGAACATTAGTGGTATCTAAAGTATAGCCAGTCCTGATATTTTTAGTGGGGTTAAAAAAAAGTCAAATGTAACCTCATCTTGTTTTAAGAGTATGAATACTGATAAATGCATCTTAATGGATAGTGTTCCCTTCAAACAGGTGAGCTCTTCAGCAGAAGTGGAACGAACCAGGTGTCTGTGATTTCTGTTTAATCACTGCTAGCCATTACATAGGTTTTATTGTTTGGGGGAAGGGAGGGAGCTTTTGTTCCCTTTGGACATAATATAGTCAATGCACTAACAATTATGTACATTCAAACTTGATTATTTTAAATTCGATCTTCAGCTGTACTGTAAATAGGGTACTGCACTGTAGTCTCCATATATGTTTATTACTTTCCTGTAATATTTAAGAATTACTTAAAAGTATACAAAATGTACAGTTACTAAAACAGCTAATTTTTCCTTTTCTCTCCCTTTGAAAGGAAGGGGCTTCTGTTGTTCCTACATGGCTTAGAACCATAATAAACAATGTACCAGTAATTTGTAACATAAGTATTGCAGTATGTTAGTAACAATCTTGCAGGCTTGTTTTCCAAAGTTCATTTTATTTTGATCAGTTCAGTATATTGCACTAATTGTTCTAGGTATTTTCATTATATGAAATCTACCATGTGTCAGAGATGATTTAATCTATTTAAGTGTTGAACTGCTAGCAGAACTTGTACATTACAGTAATTCAGAATTAGTAAGGAAAACAGTTCACCAGTGTTTAGTTTTATATTGAGGTGCTCAGGTTGGAATAAAGTGGTATAAAAAAGCAAGTACTTGTTTTTCTCTTTTTTGGCATGGAACAGTGAACATATATAAATGGTGTTATGTAACTTAAAATATGCTTTTATAGTTTCTTTAATACAGTCTTAAAAATTATTTATGTGGTATTGAAATATTATCCTAATATCTGGTTCTTTGAAGAATTGTCTTTACATTTTTATACTCTTGATAATTGGAACTTTATCTTTTGTCAGTCAGAAACTGATACTCAATTCCCTTGAGAAGTATTACCATGACTGTAATGTTGTCTCTGGAGCCAGCCACTAAAGCAGCACTTACAAGTTCATGGCTAATATATTTGGCTGCACCTTCATAGAAACTTTCAGTGCATGGTTCTTTTTCACTTGAATTTTTGGACACTTCATCTACACTGGTTGGTCCATTGATTACTTTCTCACTGTAAAGATCATGATTACTCATTTCTGGTAGAAATCTTTGTTCATTTTTAGGGTTAGAACATGTTGAATCAAACAAATTTTCCTTTGAATCTATAGTTGATACACATTCTGTAGATTCAGGTTTATACTGAAACAATATATGTATATTACTTTCTGATACAGAATTGCTTGGTTCATAGATTGGGAAAGGCTCTTTGGATGGTAAAGATTGATTTTGTGTGTTAGAATAATAGGCTTCTTTATATACCTGAAATATTGTCATTGCCAGTGCAGTGACTTCCTTTGTATCCAAAACTTCCCAGAGTCCATTAGTAGCTAAGATAAGGAATTGGCATAAGTCATCAATAGGGACAGAGATCGTTTGAGGTGCTGGTATAATAGATTTTTTCAGTTTGAGATTTCCATGAAATCCAAGTCCTCGTGTGGTTTTTATTTGCCCTTCTAGGAGCCCATATGGTTCATTTGAACTGATCATTGCTCCATTCTGAAGTAGTCTTCTTCTTTCGGTTATGTTTCGCGTAGTGTGTTCTTTGGTTATGCAAAAGCCTCTTCCATTTCTGCATAAGATTGCTTGTACATTACCTAGAAGATTATTAGAAAAAAATTGATCTTAGAAATTTAACAGCCAATTGTATCAAAATATGCTGTTAATTTTATTCTGTGTTTCAGTGCATAAGTAGAAAGGCCATTTTAAAATATTTTTTATGTAATGTGAAATACTGATAATATTAGGTGACTTATGGTAATTAACATTTGAAACTGAGAGGCCTGTTTATCCCTCATTTTTTAGTAACTTGGTGTTTAAAATGCTGCACTTAATATTAAAATAACTAAAACTACAAATACAAAATAACCATTAATTTTTTTATGAAACAGCTTCTGAATATTTTATAGAGCCAAGAGTTGAACTTTTTTATGACCAGCATATATTCTTATAGAGTAGACATTTTTAAAATGTTTAAATAAATGCCTTTTTAATTAAAAACACAAGCATTGATTTTTTTTTAAAAAGTGGAGTTTGATAGTTTTGTACCTGGTAAAACTTAAAACTTAAGCACATTATAGGTATGGGCAATGAAGAAAATTATAATGCCACTGTTAATGTCAGTCTTACTAGTTTCATGTTGTGTGGTTAAAAAGAAATTAAGTCAATTAGCCCTGTAAAGAAAAAAAATGTATTATTAATGTATTACATGGATAATAGCTAGCCAACATTAAATTAAACCCTTTGATTAAAAACTGAAGTCTTAAAAGTTGATTGTAGTTTATCATGGTTCAGATGAACTTGTGATGTGTGCTTCATTGAAATCATTAAAAAATCTAAACATAATCTGAACAGATTAAGGGATGGTTGTACTACTGAAACTAACTTTGGTTTATTAAAAATTTTTTTAGTTTATTAAGAAAATAATTTTCCCCAAGTTTTCAGGAACATGATTATATATTCAAGCATAAGCAAGTTTTTCTTGATAAGGAATCATTGTTTATAAGAGGGTATATAAATTATTCTGAGATGGAGTTTGAATAATGTTTGAATATTACAGTACCTTTGAGAATTAAAATCCCTGGGATCATGCAAAATTTACATTAGAATATCTGGTTTCAAGCATGGTACTATACCTGGAATCTGAATTTTGTTGCTACAGGGGTTCAATTCTAATCCTGTTTTTGAGGTAAAGAAATTGAGATTTCAGAAGGCTAAAGTCTACCCAACTATAGTATGGTTGGACCTAAAGAGTTTAAGTTGATGAAGCATCAGTGTCAGACATAGGCTGAACCTGTTGGCTCATTAAGTAATGGGAGTTCAAAAGATACTGGTTTTTGTTTTTGTTTTTAGTTTGTTTATTTGTCAGCTCATAAGCAGGGGAAGTAGCAGGCAGGGGGAGAAACAGGCTCCCCACTGAGCAAGAAACCTGATGTGGGACTCTATCCCAGGACCCTGGGATAATGACCCCAGCTGAAGGCAGATGCTTGACCAACTGAGCCGCCCAGGCGTCCCTGGAAAATGTTTTTAAAACCAGAGAACTGTATAAGTGATAGTCCTAAAAACTACATGACCTCTTACTTTTCTGTAGTTTGGTTATTATTTTGTATTAACTTGTCTTTTCTTCTGGTCATTTTACTTAAACTCTGCAGAAGATAAATTGGTAAAATAATTCTTGACTTTTGCTGAGTTGTAAATTATTACTGTACCAGCAAAACAGCATGGATTGGTAATGAACATGCCACCTGGGTAATCAGATGTTCTGTTAGGAGGACATATGATTCAATACCTCTTTTAAATTTCTTTCTTTTAAATTTCAGAAAATTTCTGTTATGTGTGTGTACATAAACTAGAAATAGTTGCGACCATAGCTCTGAAAACACAGGGGACATTATTTGGCTCAGAATAGTTAAATGGACTGATTTCGTAAATGTTTTATTTGCATGCAGCAATTCAAAGACCACTAAGCAAAAGAAAAAGTACTGTTCTTCTGTTGTATGATTGGAAAATAATTTAATACAATTATGTTGTTACAGTGAAAAGTGGTAAACTGGTATCTTTATTTTAGTTGCCTCTGCAGAAATTGGTAAGCATAACCTTATGCACTATTTGCCTTTTTTTTTTTTTTTCCATTTCCCAGTTGCTCATTAGATGTAGGAAATGTCATTTTGGCTTATTTTACTGTTGTGAACATCCCTTGGACTGAGTACAATAGAACTTCTAGAAGAAGGGTCATTAAATTCTGGTTGCTCTTTTCACTCTACCATTTACTTGCTGTCTGGCTTTGAGTTAGTTGACAGTTTGTTCATCCTGGTGTAAATGGAAATAGTGCCTTCTGAATAATTCACATCCTTTCCTATGTGAATGGTACATGAAGAAAAACGTGAGGAAGAGGTGCTTACTCTACTCAACTATTCATGCATAGTCCAAGAAGTAGAGGGTAAATAAGATTCAAGCCTTGGAGGAGTACTGTTGGGACAAACAAGAAGGAAAATTGTTATGTGCAGAGTTAATAATTTTTTCTTGTTGCCTGAGCCTACGTTGCATATGCTATCAGCTGCAAGTGGAATTGTTGAAAGCAGATGACTACATTAAACTGAAAGTTAAGAGACTAATGAACAAAAAGTCCCAAGGAAGAGGGGAAATTGGAGGAAGATTTAAATAACACTGTGTCCACGTGTCTGGGGAACCGAAAGGGGAAAGAAACAGTTCATGACAATTTAAAGCCCGGCTTTTTTTTTTTTTTTTTTTTTGGTCGGAGAGAGTGAGCACAGGCAGATAGAGTGGCAGGCAGAGGCAGAGGGAGAAGCAAGCTCCCCGCTGATGGACTCAATCCAGGATCATGACCTGAGCCAAAGGCAGCCGTTTAACCAACTGAACCACCCAGGCGTCCCAAAGACTGGCTTTAAAGAAAGGTTCCTGTAACATCTCGGGAGGGAATGAGAATAGACAGTGAGCTGATCTGAAGACTCTTACACAAAAGTTTCTGTGAATCTGGACATCAGTACTTCAAATTCCTAGACAAAGTTACCAGCTTCAGCAGTTTGGAGAGATTGTGCCCTTCAGAAAGTATTACCAGAACAAAAGTGGAACAGGATTACTGTAAGAGGTACATTAATTATACGGGGATTAGAAAAACTGCTTTGAGATGATACTTAACCCTTTTCAAGATGGTATGTGTAGTCAGGCAAAGTATTCCTTATACAGAGAACAATGATGTGACTGCCTCCTGCACTTGATTGCTGGATTATCTTCAACTTGTGAAAATGAAGAGTACTCCTGTAAACTTTGGAGTGACCTTAGAATCATGAATTCTAGATCTGAATGGGCAAGATCAAGATTTTTTTTTTTTTTTTCAGATAAAGCCACTCACCATTAAAGATAATAGGAAAATTTTTTAAAAACTGGAGGAAAATGGAAGAAAAAGTATTTGTAGTGGAAGAAAAAGAAACATATCTGGGATGCAGGAGTGCCCAGAAATAGCTTGGTTTGGAAGAAACAGCGTGGAGAATTGGAAACACTTGGGAGTCTGACACACTTGGTTGGGCTTTAATTCCAACTTGATGTCTGTGTGACCTTCATTTAGTCACTTTTATTTCCCTGAGTTGAGTTTTTTACCTGCAGTGTTATTTTTTCATTGTTACTGTGAAGATTTAAGAAGGTGATTTTAATAAGTTGAAACTTGATAAAGGTTTTTGTTTTTTTTTTTTCCTTTGGGTTCCATGAAGGGGAAAGCAGGAGAAGAGAGGCAATCCAAAGATTGAGATGAAGCTATAAATACTTGATTTCAGACACATTTACAAAAAAACTTTTAATTCTTATGAAGTAGATTAATGGGTTTAAAGTAGTAAGGAGCAATAACTTAGAGCTTGAGAAATGAAATAGTTATTGGGGAAAGAAAAAGCAATTGAGGAGGAGCATGGACAAACAGGAAATTGAAACTGAGGTGTACCTAAATTGGAAGCGTAATGAAATTATGTGAATGAAGTCAGGGAAACAACTTATATCCAGTTTTTCTGCAAGACTAATTTTGGCAAGAAAGGCTGAATTCGTATGCATGGGCACCAGGTTTATGACTCTACTGTTGATCAGTATGAGAGCCTTGCTGATGGGGAGCCAGTTTTCATCGATTATTTAAAAGATCCCTTTGTTCATTTTGTAAGCTGTATGACCATGAAACTCAAATGCACTATTGTACATCTAGAGCCTAACAATATATGAGTTCACCACCAACATAACCCAGAAAAAGAGAGGGAAGGTAAAGCATATAAAAAAGTCAGGGTTATTTAAGAATATGGTTGGTTACCTGGGACGCCTGTATGGCTCAGTTGGTTAAGCGGCTGCCTTCGGCTCAGGTCATGATCCCAGCGTCCTGGGATTGAGTCCCGGGTCGGGCTCCTTGCTCGGCAGGGAGCCTGCTTCTCCCTCTGCCTCTAGCCTGCCACTGTGTCTGCCTGTGCTTGTGCTCTGTATCCCTCTCTCTCTCTCTCTCTAACAAATAAAATCTTTCAAAAAAAAGGATATGGTTTCTTTTCCTGCATAGAGTAAGGTGATTCTGGAATTATTATTTTAGAGATTTTATTTGTTTTAGAGATTTTATTTAATTTGTCGGAGAGGGAGAGGGCACAAGTAGGGGGAGTGACAGGCAGAGGGAGAAGCAGGATCCCTGCTGAGCAAGGAGCCCAATGTGGGACTCTATCCCTGAATTAGGTTTTAAAGAAAAATGATGGAACTGGAAATAATTATCAGAAACTACTTTTGTTTTCTAGTGCCCTAGTTTTCTGTCCAATGAGCTCATTCTAGATCCAGAGACCAGTCATAGCTTTCCCAATACTTTTCTACTATTCACAATTCCTTAATTGCTGACCACTTCAAGCTCCTGTCTTTCTCTTCTCAAGGTTACCAAGTGATTATTTTAATACAGCCTCAAGGTAAGGATATGCATGTTTTAAATGCGTAAGAAGAATGAAGCTCACCAATTATGTAAGGTTGCATCACTAGTACAAAAGTAGTTTCTGGGGCCTCATTGAATGGAATTATTAAGAACAAATAGGTACTGGGGCGCCTGGGTGGCTCAGACTCTTGGTTTCCATTCAGGTCATGATCTCAGGGTCATGAGATAGAGACCCACATCAGGCTCCACACTCAGCACAGAGTCTGCTTGAGATTCTCGCTTTCCCTCACCTTCCTCCAATGCCCCCTCCTCCCACTCTTGTGATCGGCCTCTCTCTAAAATAAAGTCTTAAAAAAAAAAAAAAAAAAAAAAAAAACGAGGGGCACCTGGGTGGATCAGTCATTAAGCATCTGCCTTCGGCTCAGGTCATGACCCAGGGTCCTGGGGTCAAGCCCCAAATCAGGCTACCTGCTTGGCAGGAAACCTGCTTCTCCCTCTCACCTATCCTGCTTGTGTTCCTTCTCTCGCTGTGTCTCTCATTGTCAAATAAAATAAAATACTTTTTTAAGCCCCAGATATGTACAAACTAGACAGATACTGAATAGATAAAGTAAACCATTCACATACCAGTGCCCATTTACCATCCCAGAAATCCTAGGGCACCTGGGTGGCTCAGTGGGTTAAAGCCTCTGCCTTTGGCTTGGGTCTCAGGGTCTTGGGATTGAGCCCCGCATTGGGCTCTCTGCTCAGCGGGGAGCCTGCTTCCCCCTCTCCCTCTGCCTGCCTGTCTGCCTGCCTCTGCCTCTGTCAAATAAATAAAAATCTTTAAAAAAAAGTTGTAAAAAAATTGTCTTAAATCTGTTCTGCCTATACTCTATAAATGAAACAACAAAGCCTGGATGAAAGTGCGTGTATTCAGTTTATTGAATATTTTAAGCCCACTATTGAGACCTACTGCTCAGGAAAAAGATTCAAAATATTACTGTTCATTGACAATGCAACTGGTCACCCAAGAGCTCTAATGATGTACAACAACATTATTTTCATGCCTGCTAACACAACATCCATCCTGCAGCCCATGGGTCAAGGAGTCGAGTTTTGACTTTCAAGTCATTAAATACTTCTATGAAATTATAGCTACCATAGATAATTATTCCTCTGATGGATCTGGGGAGAGTAAGTTCAAACCTAGAAGGGATTCACCATTCTAGATGCCATTAAGAACATTAATGATTCATGGGCAGAGGTCAAAATATCAACATTAACATTCAACATTCCAGCCTTCATGGATGACTTGGAGGGGTTCGAGACCAGTGCCATAAGTCACTGCAGATATGGTGGAAATTCAAGACAACTAGTATTAGAAGTGGAGGCTGCAGCTGGGACTGTGTAACTGCAGTCTCCTGATCAAACGAAATGGATGACGAGTTGCTTCTTACGGATGAGCAAAGAAAGTGTTCTCTTGATATGGAATCTGATCTACTCCTGGTGAAGATGCTGTGAAGATCACTGAAAGGATGACAAAGGATTTAGAATATCACATGAACTCAGTTGATAAAGCAGTGACCGGGTTTGAGAGGATTGACTCCAATTCTGAAAGAAGTTCTATGTGGGTAAAATATTAACAGTGTCACGTGCTACAGAGAAATCACTCATGAAAGGAAAACCAATGGATATGGCAAACTTTATTATCTTAAGAAATTGCCATAACTACCCAAAACCTCAGCAACCATCACCCTGATCTGCCAGCAGTCATCAGCATCAAGGCAAGACCCTCTACTTGCCAAAGGTAACAACTCACTATTGAGACCTCAGATGATAAGCATTTTTTAGCAATAAAATACTTTTCGTTAGTGTGTGCATACTGCCTTTTTAGACATAATGCATTTCATGCAATAGACTACAATACAGTGTGATCATAACTTACAGGCACTGGGAAACAAAAATTCATCCGACTTGTTTTATTGCAGTATTTGATTTATTGTGGTAGTCTGGAACCAAACTTACGATACCTCCTAGGTATGCTTGTATAAAAAGAGACAAGTTCATATATATATATATATATATATATACACACACACATATAAACAAAAAAGTCAGAGGGAAGAAATAAAATTATGCTGTTGTAAGGTTTTTATTCTATATGTAAAGTGGTATATATCATTTGATGGTAGACTCTGAGAGGTTAAACTTAAAAAGTTGTATAACAAAGAGTTATAGCTAACAACCTAACAAATGAGATAAATAGGAATAAAGAAATCAATTCAAAATAAGGTAGTAAAAGAGATAATATACAACTGTGTTATCAACAAAGAAAAGAATAAAGTTGGACCCCTACCCCATGACATATACAGAATTAATTCAAAATGGATAATAGACCGGAATGTAAGAGATAAAACTATAAATCTCTTAGAACAAAATACTGGTATAAGTTTCTGTGGCCTTGGTTTAGGCAATGATTTCATAAGCGACATCAAAACTACAAATATCAAAACAAAAAAGTTGATAAATTGGATTTCATCAAAATTAAAGTTTTTGCTTCAGAAGATAAGTATTAATTATCAGAATTAATAATTAGTATTTATTTATTATTAAGTATTTCCTAACCATACAACTGGTAAGGGACTTGTATTCAGAATATAAAAAAGAATCTTGCAACTCAATAGATAAGTAACCCAATTTAAAAACGGGCAAAAGATTTAAGTAGACATTTCTCAAAAGAAGATATTCAAATGACTAGTAAGCACATAAAGAGATAGTCAACATCATGAGTCAACAGAAAAGTGCAAATCAATACCACTTCATACCCACTAAGGTGGCTAGAATCAGAAATACAGCATTGGGATAATGTGTAAAAATTAAAACCCTCATAGGTTACTGGCAGGAAAGTGAAACGGTACAGCCTTTTGGAAAATAGTTTGGCAGTTCCTCAAATGGTTTAGTGTAGAATTACCTTAGGACTCAGCAATCCCACTCCTGGGTATATACCCAAGGGAGTGAACACATGTCCATACAAAAACTTATGTACAATGTCCATGCCTGCATTCTTCATCATAATAGCCAAAAAT
The DNA here is from genome assembly GCF_030435805.1 of Mustela lutreola. Taxonomy (NCBI): domain Eukaryota; kingdom Metazoa; phylum Chordata; class Mammalia; order Carnivora; family Mustelidae; genus Mustela; species Mustela lutreola. The sequence continues at coordinate 87,401,394 of NC_081291.1, read as the reverse complement.
TAGAAACAACTCAGATGTTTTTCAACTGAATAAATGGATAAGCAACATACAGCATAATTATACAGTGAAATATTACCCAGCAACAAAAAGAAGTACTCATGCCTGTTACAACACGGATGAACCTTCAAAACATGCAAAGTGAAAGAAGTCATTACATTTATTGGAAGTGCCCAGAATACGGATATGTATAGAGACAGAATGTAGATTTGTGGTTGCTTGGACCTGGAGAAATGGCAGGTTAGAGAGCTGATTTCTAAAGGGTACTGGGTGTCTTTTTAAGAGGACAAAAATGTTCTAGAACTGACTATGGGGATGGTTGCACACATCTGGGACCGCACAATTTACATGGGTGAGTTGTGTGCTTTGTGAGTTATATCTCAATAAAGCTATTAAAAATAAAAACACTGGGAGAGACAAAGGGATCAGATAAGAATCCTTTATGTTTCTAAGGAACTAGTGTGGTTAATTAGAAATGTAAAACTTATGGTTTATTTAAGGTTAGGAGAAAAGTATAATTATGTATTCTGTATAAATATATTTGTTAGTGTTTTGATTCTATGAGGATTAGTTGAAATAAAATAGAGCACCAAGTGAAACTATAAAATGAAACATAAATGGGAAACATTAAGAATAAAAAAGTCTAGAATGTCAGTTTGGAAATATTTTTTCCCACATGCATGAATTCAAAATTTATTCAGTGGCTTCATTACTGCACTCATGTTTCATTATATAGTGAGGTTTTTGTTTTGTTTTATTTAATTCCTGAGTTGGGATGGCCCTGGTATTTTACAAATTTAAATAAATTTGTACAGGAAATACCGAAAAATACAGGAAAGGTAAATTCCCGTGCTATAATTATAGGTCTTGTTATAGAAAATACAACATATGCTCTTGATAAATTTCCGTGAAAATTTACTTTTTGTAACCGATTTAAATCATTTTCTCTCAGGAGCAATCACGACCTCCTTTTCACAAGTTGGAACTTTTCCCTACATATTTGTCTCTATTAAAATAAAGGATGCCTAAATGAAAAGAGTTTAACACAATTATGTAAGCCTGAAAATTTAGATCCAACAAATGTCTGACCTGGAAATGAGAACCAGCCAAACAGCAGTGATCCTGGAAGTAGTGAATCATAGGAAATTAGACATTTAATGATAGTGTCTCTTCACTGTCTCATAATTCTTCCTTCAATTTTACAAGACCCTGATGTATTATGACATTTTCTTTTTTTGAAGATTTTATTTATTTGACAGAGAGAGACACACAGAGAGAGGGAACTCAAGCAGGAGGAGTAGGAGAGGGAGAAGCAGGCTCCCCGCTGAGCAGGGACCTGACGTGGGGCTTGATCCCAGGACCTTGGGATCATGACCTGAGCTGAGGGCAGACGCTTAACTAAACCACCCAGGCACTCCTATAATGACATTTTCTAATGGAGGTCCCACGTCCAAGAATATGGGTCCCCAGAGTGGTGTAAAATCTGAAAACTGTGCATGAAGTAGAACTGCTCTGAAGCCATCTCAGCATAAAGTCTGAGAAATGACAAAATTCTGAGGAACCTGGCATTGGACTTGGCTTCTTTTTATTGCTTTTCTGGAGTACTCATCTTGGGCTCAGAACCAGAGCTTGATCAGAAACAGGCTTACATCCAGGGACCTGGACATTGTGATAGTCTTTGTGATTATCTGGTTTTGGTTCGGAACCATCTCAGACACATCCCACTTGCTGGGACCCAGCCTCCTCTGGTTGTGGAAGCAATTCCCTTCAGATGCAGCATGACATAGTGGGCTTGATTCCCAGCTCCAATACCTACTACCTCCGAGACCCTGAACAAATTATCTCACCTCTCTGAGCTTCTAATTTCTCATCTGGAAAAGTGGGGTAACAACACTTAGATATAAAGGGGGAAGTGTGAGATAGAACAGATGTTTAAGGGTCCAAACTTGGAGCAAGTAGTAAATCCTGGAGATCTAAAGCACAGTATAGGGAATATCGAGAATACTGTGTTATAATCACCAAACTTGCTGAGATGAGAATTGTTTCAACGACCAAAAAGAAATAATTATGTAACATGATAGAAGTGCTAATTATCACCCAAACGGCAATATTACAATATATAAATATCATATAAATATACTTTAAACTTGTACCATGTTATATGTCGAATGCACTTAAAAAAAATACTTAGAAGATATGAGGATATCTTTAGACACCAGGGTTCTCATAAGACTAAATGAAAACTTGGGCTATATTCCCTATTCAATAAGTGGACACTACTATTAATAATAACTCTAGGGCAGGGGCATCTGGGTGGCTCAGTTGGTTGAGCATCTGCCTTTGGCTGAGGTCATGATCTCAGGATCCTGGAATCTAGCCCTATTTCCGGCTCTGTGCTCAGCAGGGAGTCCGCTTCTCTCTCTCCCTTTCTCTCTCTGTGCTGTCACTCACTCTCAAATAAATAAAAAAAAAATCTTAAAAAAAAATAATAACAATAACTCTAGGGATGCTTGGATGGCTCATTCAGTTACACATTTGCCTTCAGCTCAGGTCATGATCACAGGGTTCTGGAATCAAGTTCTGTATTGGGCTCCTTGCTCAGTGGGGCACCTGCTTCTGCCTCTGTCTGCCACTCTCTCTGCTTGTGCTCTCTCGCACAAATAAATAAAATCTTTAAAAATGAAATAAAATAATAAATAAACTGTCCTTGTTTATCAAGCACCTGGGTGTCTCAGTGGTTTAAGCATCTGCCTTCGGTTTAGGTCATGATCCCAGAGTCCAGGAATCCGGTCCCACATCAGGCTCCCTGCTCAGCTGGGAGTCTGCTTCTCCCTCTGTCCTTCACCCTGCACATGCTCTCTCTTGCTCTCTCAAATAAATAAATAAAATCTTCAAAAAAATAATAACAACTCTATACAGGGGCACCTTACTGGCTCAGTCAATAGACCATGAGATTTCTTTCTTTTTTTTTTTTTTTCAAAGATTTTATTTATTTATTTGACACAGAGAGAGAGATCACAAGTAGGCAGAGAGAGAGAGGAGGAAACAGGCTTCCTGCCAAGCAGAGAGCCAGATGTGGGACTTGATCCCAGGACCCTGAGATCGTGACCTGAGCCGAAGGCAGAGGCTTAACCCACTGAGACACCCAGGTGCCCGACCAAGAGATTTCTTGATCTCAGGGTCGTGAGTTTGAGCCCCACAGTGGGGGTAGGGTTTACTTAAAAATAATAATAATTCTGTTGATGAGAGTGGTACCTGACTAAGCATCTCATGGAACTCAGCTTAACTTTGCTAAAAATGTTTTACTTATGGGCTTTCCATTTTGGCAACCTCCTAAGGTAGAACTTTAGCCCTAAAAGGATTGCTTCTTGAAATACAATTTTAAAAACACAGCCAAATGTTTGAGAAGGGAATGTATACTCATAAACTTATAAGTATAGGCACAAGTAAAGGCACAAACTATTGTTTTCTCTAAAATTAAATTGATACTACTTTGCCCACTGAGCACAAGTGACCTATTCCAAATGTGTTATCAGAATAACTGACCAGTTTAAACGACCAGACTTGTAACAATCCTCAAAAAACTTTCCATTCTCCTGAAAAAGGGAAGTATGGGAAATGTTTTATGTTTTATTCAGATCTAAGCAAATGTCATATGTTTGCTTTGCCTTTATCTACAGCTATATTGGTACCCCATTTAGAAAATTTAATGTTTTGGTCAAATTATTACATATATGTTCCTTCTTGGGGAAAAAAAATTACAATTATTTTTGTACCTGCAATCTGCATCTAAAGTGTGGTTCTTGGATGCCTGGGTGGCTCAGTGGATTAAAGCCTCTACCTTTGGCTCAAGTCATGATCCCGGGGTCTTGGGATGGAGCCCTGCATTGGGCTCATTGCTCAGTGGGGAGCCTGCTTCCTCCTCTCTCTCTCTCTCTCTCTGCCTACTTGTGATCTCTTTCTCTGAGTCAAATAAATAAAATCTTAAAAAAAAAAAAAAAACTGTGGTTCTTGATCATTTCTTAGTCAATGGAATTTCAAGAGATTAGTAAGTCACTAAATCATAGGTCACTAAATAGCTCCAGAAGCAAGAGGAGTTTTGCTGCCAGGGATAAAAAATAACTGTAAGGTGTAATGAGACTACTCCATGTACATACCAGTGTTTGCAATATGGAGTACTCCAGACATTATTCGTGGCATCATCTGGGAAGGGAAACTCTTTGCCAAGTCATCAGCTTTATTGATTTTCCAGTTCTTTTCAGTACAGGGTTTTTTAATATTGCCTTCCAATATACAAGTAACTACGGAACAGCCACTCCATCGAACCCTGGACACTTCATTCCTTCCAAGACGTAAAAGCCTGTCCATTCTCCAAAAGGCTTTCGCAAAGGCTTTGTGTATGTTTTCATACTCACATTTCAACTTTTTTCTCTTTTTCTTTATGGAGGAAAAAAGTTCTTCTATAGCTATGTATTCTTCCCTAAATACCGTGTGAAAGGATTTGATTACATTTTGCTCTTCAGGAGTCATTTGGTAGGAAGGATCAAATCTGGAAAGTTGATGGAGAAGTAAAACTGGGAGTTCCATTGAAGTCAAGCCTGCTGCTGAAGCGCCATGATGTCCATCAAACAAACCAAAAAAACACACATGAGGTTTATTGCCAAAGTTATTCACGACAGTGAATTTATCATTCATGTCAGCTTTCCATGTAGAATTTCTGTCTTCACAAATGGCTACACCTTTAATCAATCCATGACAGATTGCTTGAGAACATATGGAACTCCTGTGAATGTTATCAATGATCTTATAGTATGCTGGTATTTGTTTCTTCCAAAGTAGTTCAAAAGCATTATTAATGCTCTGGAGGACTTTTTCAGTGAATATAGAAAATGACAATAGTTTAGTGATCATAAACTGTCTCTCAATGGAAACCAGTGGAAGTGTTGGTTTCTTTGTACTTATCCATTGAAACCCCAGGGTGGCCAGAGCCACATGCTGCTTTTTATGGAGGAAAACATCAGGTAGATCAATTTCGCGCTTGCATATGGAACAGGGAACTGTCATCGGTTGGTCATGCTTCTCTTCATGGTCTTCAGAGTCTCCTGATGGTCTGTCCTTCTTCTTCCTTCTAGAACACCTTCTTCTCAATGAAAGTGAGATGTCACTTTCTGATTCAAATGTTGATTTTCCCTCATTCCATTCCCTTGATTTCCAAAACACTCTGCAAACAGGACAAAAGATATTGACATGCCATGAATAACACATTGAAAGCTTTTTTCTTTTTTATGTTTATTTATGTATCATAGAATTGGAGAGAGTGAGCACCTGGCAGGGGCAGAGGGAGACAGTCTTCCAGCAGATTTCCCACTGAGCACAGAGCCCCACTCTGGGCTTGATCTCTTGATCCGTGAGATCATGAGCTAAGCCCCAACCCCAAGTGGACAGTCAGGCACTTATCCCACTGAGCCACCCATGTGCTCCAACACATTGAAAGTCCTTGCAAGCAGACCCTTGTCTTTGCAATTTGTTTTAGGTTCTCAAAACTCTATGCGGGCCTACTACTGAATATTCTGATGCACCTGTCTATCATTCCTAAAAAAAAAAAAAAAAAAAAAAAAAAAAAAAGATGCACAAAAAGTGCTCAAAAAATTGGTGATTGAACTTTGTATGCCTGAATAAAATTGGGCAAAGTCTCTACGAAGTCAACTAGAAATCTAAGAACAAATACTCAGAGAAATCAGCACAAGCTGTATCCCAGGCATGTGAAGGTTTATGCTTGAAAACTAGCTATTTGATTTAAAATTTCAGCATAATTATTTTTGTACTCCATTTTATCTTGCTGAAAATACTTTTTTTTCCCCCTCCTTAAAGGTTTCACAGGAAAATGAATAGGAGGGATGCCTGGGTGGCTCGATCGGTTAAGCATCCAGCTTTTCTGGCTTTGGTCATGATCTCAGGATGGGGGGATTGAGCCCTGCATGAGGCTCTGTCAGCTTGAGATTCTCTCCCTCTGCCTGCCTCTCGACCCCTCCCCCTGCTGGTGTACTCTCTCTAAAATAAATAAAATCTTTATTTTTTTAAAAGAGTTTATTTATTTGACCGACAGAGATCACAAGTAAGCAGAGAGGCAGGCAGAGAGGGGGAAGCAGGCTCCCTGCTGAGCAGAGAGCCCGATGTGGGGCTCCATCCCAGGACCCTGAGATCATGACCTGAACAGAAGGCAGAGGCTTAACCCACTGAGACACACAGGCGCCCCTAGTTAGTAGCTTTAAATGTTTATGATATGTGACATGTTAACTTTAACTCAACTTCATGTAAGTTATATTTAACTTCAACTCAACTCACAGAAGTTGTATTTGATCTTAGTACATTGAATGTGTTAGATACGCCTACAACAATAAGAATGTCTGAGGCCCGTAGGGACTTGGAATATTCCAAGCATAGTAACAGGTATTCAAGAATGCTTATAGTTGTTAAAATAAGAAATGAATATATTTAGTCCTGATGACAAAATAGTATCTCTGAGCATAAAAGTAATACATAATCATTTTTAAGTTCAAGACAGGAAGACAAACTAGAAATAAAAGAGCTTTCACCTTTTTTCTCCAGTCTCACCCCTACCTCCCAAATCCCAGTCTTGGTTAGTGGCCTGTTATCTATCTTTTGAAATATGTATATATAATATATACTATAATATATTAATAATATATGTGTCATTTTATAATGATCATATATCAATAATATATATTATATATTTTCTATATAAGTATTATAATTATATCACTTATATAATGTGTTATTATATTAAACATAATAATTAAATATATAATAATACATTAATAGTATTAACATAACTTACATAAATATACTTACCTATAAAATATATCTGTCATCTTTTCTGAAATGTAAATTTTGTAGACCATCCTAAAATCTGCCATTATTACTCAATACTAAGTCATGGTCTCATACTGAAAGTTTGAATATGGACAGACAAAACAATATACTATGAACAATGTAGAGTTTGGATTTTAAAAAAAGAACTGTCTTAAAAAAAAAAAGCCTGTCGTCACTTAGAAATTACATAGCCTTAGCCAAGTTATTAAGCTTCTCTGAACATCTGTTTTCTTATCTGTAAATGAACACAATTATTTATAGCATCAAATGAGATAAATGGTGAAGCAATTGGCAATAGGGGATGCTCGAAAACTGCCTGCACCTTCTACTCTAAGCAAAAAGGGACACTTAGGACTGAACCAAATTAAAACATATCACATGACATGAACACATGAAATTGTAACGCTTAGAGGAAAATATATTCTATATAAAACTAATTTTAATGGGGCGCCTGGGTGGCTCTGTGGGTTAAAGCCTCTGCCTTCAGCTCAGGTCATGATCCCAGGGTCCTGGGATGGAGACCTGCATCGGGCTCTCTGCTCAGCCAGAGACTGTTTCCCTTCCTCTCTCTCTGCCTGCCTCTCTGCCTGCTTGTGATCGCTGTCTGTCAAATGAATAAATAGAATCTTAAAAAAAAAAAACAAACCTAATTTTAAAAAAATCAGTAAGTCAATGGGAATCTTTTTTTTTTTTAAGTGATCTTTACACCCAATATGGGACTTGAACTTACAACCCTGAGATCAAGAATTGCTTTACTGACTGAGCCAGACAGGTGCCCTGGGTGAGGATTTTTTTTAATAGCAGTACCTGAATCTGAGTGTTTGAGAATTGTGTTATATGTATTTATTAATATGTTGTGGTAAACTGTATATATCATTGCCTTACTACAATGATTACTCTAACAAATAATAATAAACTGGACACATAAAACAGAACACAATTTAGGGGCACCTGACTGGCTCAGTTGGAGGAGCCTGGGACTCATGATCTTGGAGTCCTGAGTTCATGCTCCACGTTGGGTGTAGAGATTAAATAAATAAAGACTTAAAAGAAAATGGAACACCATTTTGAGAAACTTATGTAAACTAAAAATAAGTAAAGCAATACGATAGCTATAGAAAATAGGCAAATAGGCAAATATCTTTAAGATTTTTTTCCCAGTAGAATTTTCATTCTATATGCTATGCAAAAGTCTTATATCTAGCGATGAAAATTTTCTATGATAAATGATAAATAAGATGGTGTAATTGGCAATGGGCTTTAGCAACCTTCATTTATGGCTTACATATAGCAATATGATTTAAAATTAAACAAGCAAAGCTCTGAAAATTTTAAAATGTTTTGCTGCTTTCTTTATTTGTATTTAATTCCCTGAAGGGCACAACTGTACTGAATATAGCTACTCATTTATATTGTAAAATTTTATCTACAAATTTTTTTTCTTTTAGATTTTACTTATTTATTTGACAGAGAGAGGGATCACAAGTAGGCAGAGAGGCAGGCAGAGAGTTGGGGAAGCAGGTTCCCCGCTGAGCAGAGAGCCTGATGCGGGCTCGATCCCAGGACCCCGGGATCATGACCTGAGCTGAAGGCAGTGGCTTAAACCACTGAGCCACCCAGACACCCCTATTTACAAATTTCCACCTCATAAATGCTTCTGAAAATATTAGCATATTTGTAGGCCTTCCTGGCTTTGCCTCAACAACAAATTTTTGTGTGTGTCTTTTTAAACAGAAAAAATTAAAACTACACAAAAATAGAAGAGTATAATGAGTCCCCATATGCCCACCACCAGCTTCAAACATTATCAATATTTTTCCATTCTTGTTTCAACTTTGTCTTATTTCATTCTATTATCTTTATCTTTAAAAGCAAAAACCAAAATTATATCAATTTCACTGATAAACACTTCAGTCTCAAAACCAAATTTGATCAGCCTCCATTCACTTCTTTTTTTTTTTTAAGATTTTATTTATTTATTTGACAGACAGAGATCACAAGTAGGCAGAGAGGCAGGCAGAGAGAGAGGAGGAAGCAGGCTCCCTGCTGAGCAGAGAGCCCGATGCGGGGCTCCATCCCAGAACTCTGGGATCATGACCTGAGCAGAGGCTTTAACCCACTGAGCCACCCAGGCACCCCCTCCATTCACTTCTTCAACACCTACGCCAGGCCACCTACGGTGAGCACATGTTGCTAAAGACACACAGACAGGTGAGGCTTGAAGCTTCGAGGGGAGGAGTCTGCAGAGCCATTCATGTGCTCATGCAAAGAATTAAACAGGTCAGATGAAGTCCAGGACAGTGCCCACCCAGGGACCTAACCCCTCATCTAGCTATGAGTGGCATCATGACACCTGAGAAGCCTACCCAGAAAAACTCACAGTGGAGAGAGATCAACAGGAGGGGTCCAAGGCAAATTCAAGGGAATGACCAGTTAGCAGGAGGAAGGAGGAAGAGGACCCAGGGAAGGAACTGGACAGGCAAGCAGAGAAGTATGGAGAGAAATGAGTACTGGCAAAGCTATTGAGCTCTTTTGGCTAAAATGTATTACAAATATTTTTATTTGCTATTATTTGGCAATGTTCATGTAAAGGTTGCAGTTTTCCTGAGGCTTGATGAACTGTTGGGACAATCTATAAGGCACACTACTACTGTCATTTGACTTAGAGTCAATCTTTTACACCAGAGGTTTATTTTCTTGTGTATGGGGAATAGCCATAGTACAGTTCTCTCTCACATGAAGCTATGCTTAGAGTGTAATGTGTCTTTCATTCAGTCAACAACTACTTGAGTGTCTGCAATATGCTAAGTACTGTTTTATTTGCTGGGGATACAACAGTGAACAAAACAGGCATGGTCTCTGATGAAGCTTATATTCTGATACAAAGGCAATACATAAAGGAAACATGTATACCTGTAATACCAGGTGGGGGTAAGTACTAACATGAAAAACAGAGGGGCACCTGGGTGGCTCAGATGGGTTAAGCCTCTGCCTTCGGCTCAGGTCAAGATCTCAGAGTCCTGGGATCAAGGCCTGCACTCATCGGGGAGCCTGCTTCCCCCTCTCTCTCTCTGCCTGCCTCTCTGCCTACTTGTGATCTCTCTCTCTCTCTGTCAAATAAATAAACAAAAATCTTAAAGAAAGATAGAAAAACAAGGCAGAATAAGAGTATAGAGAGGGATGGAAGCCCTCTTTTGTATAAGGTAGTCAGAAGAATATATCATTTCCTCATATACTTAGTCTAACAGGAAGCCACGATTTCATTTGATAACTAAGAAAGTGGAGGAAAAAGAACATTGCAGATAAAATTGTTTATTGACTTACAGATGGCAACAGACACATGAAAAGATGCTCAACGTTAGAGAATGCAAATCAAAACCACAATGAGATAGATATCACCTCGCACCTGTCAGAATGGCTAAAATCAAAAACACAAGAAACAGCAGGTGTTGGCGAGGATGAGGAGAAACAGGAACCCTTGTTCCTGTCGGTGGGAATGCAAACTGCTGTGGCCACTGTGGAAAACAGTATAGAGGACATTATTTACAATAGCCACATTATGAAAGCAGCTTAAATGTCCATTGACAGAGAAGTGAATAAAGAATATCCATATATAGATATAAATATTACTTATAAATATTACATAATTATAGATATTACTTATATTACTTATAACCATATATATGGATATTACACACACAAACACATATATATGTATATGTATGTATATAAAACTTGGGATATTGGGATATTACTCAGCCATAGAAAATGAAATCTCGCATTTGTATGAACATACATGGATCTGGAGAGTATAATGATAAGTGAAGTGAGTCAGATAAAGATAAATACCACATGATTCACATGTGGAATTTAACAAATGAACAAAGGAAAAAAAGAAACAAACAAAAAAACAGACTCTTAAGTATAGAGAATAAATCGACAGTTATCTGAGGGGCGGTGAGGGAAACAGGTGGGATCTTTCACAGAGTCCCACCTCCTAGACTCTCCCTGGGATCCTATTTGTCTGTCTGTGGCCTTGATCATTTACACTGGGATCTGATTTACTGATTTAGGGAATCTGCCAAATAGTTTTCAGCCCTCTGCCCGGGAGGGTTATCAAGTGTATTCAGCCTGAGCGACCCGTGAGTGTTCTGGTTTCTTACAATTGTGTTTTCTTTCTCATCAAACTTGTATACAAACAAGCAAAAAAAAAAAAAAAGGGGGGGGAGGGGGTTAAGAGCACATTTATCATGATGAGCTCTGAGTAATATACAGAACTGCTGAATCACTGGGGGGCCTGGTGCAGTCAGTTAAGCTTCTGACTCTTAATTTCAGTTCAGGTCATGATGTCAGGGTTGGGAAGTCAAGCCCCAGGGTCAGGCTCTGTGTTCATTGTGGAGTCTGCTGGAGATTCTGACTCTTCCTCCGCCCCTCACCCTGCTCATGTTCTCTCTCTCTCTCTCAAATAAATAAATAAATAAATCTTTACCAAAAAACCTGTTGAATCACTACATTGTACACCTGAAATGAATGTAATACTGTACGTTAATTACACCTGAGTTTTTTTTTAATGTTCATTGACTACATCTGTTATCCAATAGAAATGAAAATTTACCTGAAAGCACTATTAATTTCCTTGCTCATTTGGAATTGTTACCTCCCTTAGCCTTCTCTTTACCACCTTTCCCCAGTCTCTGCTCCTCCAACTTGGATAGTAATGGTGATGGCTGGAGGTGGTTATGATGGTGGTCGCGGGGGGCATTGTCCCACAGATGTGATGGGAGACCTCTCCACATGGAATGTTCACGACATCACCTGGAACCTCGGTCAGAACTCTCTTTATGATTCTGAAGGACTATGAAGGAGGAAGGGCAAAAACTGTATTCAGTAACAAACCTGTGCTTGAAATTTCAAAAAGGAGAATCATTCATTAAATATACTATCTTATGCCTCCATCCTAGGATTAAAAAATAAGAGGAGGGCCTATCCAGTTGAGTTTTTTTCTTGTAAGTATGGCACTTTCAAAATACTGATTCCAGAAGGCTACGCTTAATGTATACACCAGTTCTCAGTCGGTGGAGGTAAGGTATCTCAGGCCGTCCCTCCAGGAGGCTGCCTCCTACCTGCCCTGCAGGGTCTGCCCACTCCATCTCGCTGCCCTACGTCATTATCTGACTCCTGGACCTTGTTTGAACTGTCTTTTTGTTTCTTGAGATTGTCTTCACTCCTGGCCAATACCTTTAGTTCCTAGGCTTATAATCCAAAACTGCATTCCACCCTCTCACCCCAGGATGGATTCAAACTAAAGTTCTAGAGCAATTTGTTTGCATATTGAAGAAATTTAGACAAGACAACAGCTTACTAGACATTTCCGTGGGGATGTTTTACAGCCAACTCAAAGTTAATATGTCCAAAATGGAAATCACTACATTTCCTCCAGAATCTCCTAGCATTACCTTGATTAAGCTGGAAACTGTTTCACAGAATCCTCTTCCCTGTGTGGTTCCAGGTTAGAGTTGGCCAAGACAGGAATTTGGAAGCACCATATCCGAATGCCATCATGGTTCAGTGAGATGACCAGTAGATGCAGAGATGCCTGGCAGGTTCCAGCTGGTCCTGGCTCCCTCCACTTCACCTCCAGCTCTTCCTCTTGATGGAAGGCCTTCTTGACAGCTCTCCCTTTCCATCTCCTCCTCCCCCTGTTTGTGCTCTCTCTCTCTCCCTCTCAAATGAATAAATAAATCTCTAAAAAAAAATAAATTATACTTGAACAATAAATACAGATTGATTTATGGATTGATCTGGGGCTCTACACTGACTCAGTCTGTGGAACATGTGACTCCTGATCTCGAGGTTGTGAGCCCCACCTTGGGTATAGAAACTACTTAAAAATAAAATCTTTAGAGACACCTGGGTGGCTCAGTTGGTTGCTTAGCTGCCTTCGGCTCAGGTCATGATCCCAGCTTCCTGCGATCGAGTCCCGCATCGGGCTCCTTGCTCGGCAGGGAGCCTGCTTCTCCCTCTGCCTCTGTCTGACTGTGCTTGCTCTCTCTCTCTGATAAATAAATAAAATATTTAAAATAAAATAAAATAAAATCTTTAAAAAAATCAATTTAAAAGAAAAAGTCATAAAACTTGTACTTGTTCTTATTATAGTGGAAAATGTAAGCAAGTAAGTGGATTCTCAAGTGAAAATGTTCTTTTCTTCCTTCCTCGGTCCATCATCGAAAAAGAGACCACCTGAACAACAGCATCTCTCTTTGGCTTGGGTCATGATCCCAGGGTTTTGGGATTAAGCCCAACACCCAGGTCCTGCTCAGCAGGTAGTCTGCTTGTTCCCTGCCCTCCCACTCCTCCTCCCTACTCCTGTGTTCTCTCTCTCAAATAAACAAATAAAATCTTTAAAACACTAAACAAAAAACAATGCTGCAACAAAAAAATCCTGTACATATACCCATTTGATAAATTCCTAAGAGTAAAATTCCTCTATCAATGACAAAGTGCATTTTGCATTTTTCAAATTTATTTAACCACCCTTTATTGAAGATACACTGTGTATCAGACACTGTTTTTAGCCTGGGGATACCATTTGAAGAAAAGGAATTTCTTACCACAAGGAACACATATTCCAAATTTTGCCAAATAGCCACCTATACATATTATACCAATTTATACCATTTTTGAGAGTTTCCTTTCCTCTACCCTGATTAATAATGGGCATAAAAAAAGAAAAGTAGGAGTTACTGGCATTTATTTTCATTTTAAATTAAGAGGAAGGTTGACACTTTTACAAATATTGGACACTATACTTTCTCTCTCTGTAACTGATGATTGAGATATTTTTCTCCCTACTGTGTTATCCTTTTTCTTAATTGATTAGAAACCTATCTTCTATAATAGTAAATTTTCATATGTATTACTTTTCTGTGTTGTTTATTTTTTATTAATAAAATGTAAAATTTTTCTGAAAACAAGAAACATACTTTTAAATATATAAATAGCCAACACACTGTAGAAGAAGAACAAAGTTGGAGGACTGACCCTATCCAACATCGAGACTTACACGAAAGCTACAGTAACCAAGACAATGTGGTATTGATGAAAGAATAAAGAGATCAATGGAACAGAGCAGAGAGCCCAGACATAAACCTACACAGATATAATCAACTGATCTTTAACAATGAACAAAAGGCAATTCAATGGAGAAAGCATAATCTTTTCAACAATGGTTCTGGAAAAACTGGACATCCTCATGCAAAAAAACCCCAAAAACAAAAAACAAAAAAACTAGACACAGGGACACCTGGGTGGCTCAGTGGGTTAAGCCTCTGCCTTCGGCTCAGGTCATGATCAGAGAGGTATCAGCCTCTCTGCTCAACAGGGAGCCTGCTTCCCCCCCTTCGTCTCTGCCTGCCGCTCTGCCTACTTGTGCTCTCTCTCTCTGTCAAATAAATAAATAAAATGTTTTTTTAAAAAAGACCTAACACTTTTCACAAAATTAACTCAAAATGTTTCAAACACCTAAATTTAAAACAGAAAACTACTCTCTCAAATAAATAAATAAAACCTTTTGAAACAGAAAACTCTAAAACTCCTAAAAGATTAACACAGAAGAAAATCTAGTGATTTGGGGTTTGGATGACTTTTTATATATGAAAAGCTCGAACCATGGGAGAAAAAACTGGTAAATTGAACTTCATTGAAATTAAAAACTACTCCGCAAAATACACTAACAGAGTGGAAAGACAAACCACAATTGGGAGAAAATATTTGTAAAACACATATTTGACAAATGTCTGGTATTCAAAAGATGGAAAGAACTCCTAAAACCCCACAATAAAACAACTGGATTTAAAAATGGGCATAAGATCTGAACAGGCACTTCACCAAAGAAAATAAAAAAAAAAAAACAGACAGACGGAAAATAAGATAAACATAAGAAATGATGCTTAATATTGTATGCCATTAGAGAAACACAAATGAAAACAACAAACTATCACTACTTATTAGAATGGCTAAAGTCCAGAGCACCGATGACACCAAATGAAAGAGAAGATGATGAGCAGCAGGAACTCTCACCTCTTGCCAGTGGGAATTTAAAATGCGACAGTCACTTTGGAACCCAGTTCGGCAATTTCTTGCAAAACTAAACATATGTGTACTGTTACTATATGATAGAGCACTTACACTCTGAGGTATTCACTCAAATGAGTTGAAAACTTGCAGAAATCCACAGAAAACCAGCACGTGAATATTTACAGCAACTTTATCCATAATGGCCAAAACTTGAGAAGCCACCAAGAAGTCTTTCAGTGGGTGAAGGGATAAATAAACTGTGGTACATCCATACAATGGAATAGTATTCAGTGATGCAAGGAAATGAGCTCTCAGGCCAGGAAAAGACATGGATGAATCTTTAAAGCGTATCACTAAGGGAAAGAAGCCAATCTAAAAAGGCTGCATATCCTATGACTCTAGCTGCATTACAGTCTAGGAAAGGCAAAACTATGGAGATAATAAAAGGATGAAAGGTTGCCAGGAATTGGGAAAAGAAAGGGATGAAGGGGTGAAGTACAGGGGCTTTTTAGAGCAGTAAAACTACTCTGAATGATAATATAATGGTGGACACAAGTTATTATATATTTGCCAAAACTTATATAATGTACAATGTGAAGGATGAATTTAAATATAAACTATGGATTTGGTTCATATTGTATCAATATTGGCTCACCAATTGTAACAAATGTATCACACTAATCCAAGATGTTAACAATATCAAGGGAAGAAGGGAGTATATATGGGAAATCTACACATTTTGCTCAAGTTTTCTGTAATCCTAAAAATACTCAAAAATAAGTTTACTAATTAAATAATGTATCTGTGTAAGTAGAAACACTCTAGGAAAATAATTTTCTGTAAAGGTATCCAATAATTTTGTTTTCCTAATTCATGTCTAAAGCAAATGAAAAGGTTGTAGGAAATTAGAAGACAGACTATCTTGGGAAGGCTAACCATACAAGAGGATACTCCTTTTCCTAGAAGATGGCTGTATTAATTATTTCATTTTATCTACTGAACACCTACAGGAGTAGGCACCAGACAAAAAGGTCAATGGCAGGTGTCTTTTCTTGAGAAGGTCAATATCATGAAGAAGACAGATACACAGGTACAGTACTGGATAACAACAATATCAGTGCAGGGACTATTTCTAATCATTTCATCACATTGCCCTACCTCCTTATGATGCTATAAACAGACACTATTTTTTTAAAAGATTTTATTTATTTATTCAACAGACAGAGATCACAAGTAGGCAGAGAGGCAGGCAGAGAGAAAGGAAAAGAAGCAGGGTCCCTGCTGAGCAGAGAGACCGATTCGGGGCTCGATCCCAGGACCCTGGAATCATGACCTGAGCCGAAGGCAGAGACTTTAACCCACTGAGCCACCCAGGTGCCCCTAAACAGACACTATTAACCCATTATCCAGGCAAAGACACTAAGCACGGGAAGATGAGTTAACTTGCTTAGGGTAAGTGGCAGAGTTGACGATCAAGCTCAAGCGTGTTGACCAGCAAAATCCGTGATTTTTCTATCTTTACCTCTTTCAGAGGTAAAGTCAATTCACTTTGGAAGAAGCAGTGATTCATGTTGCTTCAGGAAGTTGGATTCTGGTTTGAAACTTTTGAAGTTCCAATACATTCACAAGACTTTTGTTGTCTCAGACTCACTCTTCTTGCCTTTTCCCCACTGGGGTCAATTCTTCGGTTTGTCATTTTCCCAGCTGAAGGTTCATCAGCTGCATGTGGCTCAACAGGAAGAACAGACTAGAAAATGCAGAAAGCCACGCTCTCTAGTGGGCTGCCCTGGTTCAGCTTAAACTAATTCAAGTTTCCTATATGTTCCACAACTGTGCTTGTACAAGTTGAGGCAGCTGACACCAGCCTGAGGGGAAGAGTTAGAGTTAGTAGTCTTTTAGGAGCTATCTCTTTGCGTATCACAGAGATCCTGGTACAGCTCATTACTGTTTGAGGGCTTCTGGCTTGCTGCAGAGAAAATGGAGTGGGTGGTTGGCTGAAGTTTTTAAAAATACACCAGTATTTATTTAATGGTAGAGACACACAGAAAGAGCACACAGAGCATTGGAGGAAAGAACACAGCTTAGCTCCATTCATCCTCTGGGCCCAGGACCAAGCACTTCCGGTCTGTTCTGAGGATCTCCCTTTGGAGCCAGCTGCAGCCCTGTGTCTGGGGAAGTCACCTGCCTGGCTGCTGGAGGAGGAAGGAAGGAAGGAACAGAGAACAATGAAGCTCTTCTTAAAAGCCAAGTTTTTGTTGTTGTTGTTTGGTTTTGTTTTTTAAGTTTATTTTCTAATCATGTCACTCCTCAGCTGAAAACCTTTCAGTAGCTAGTCACCACTTCTAGGATAAAGGTAAAAAACCCTGATACAGCAAGCAGGGCTCTCTACATCCTGCTCTTCAGCCTCATCTCTCCCCACTTTCTTTTTCTTGCAAGTTCCTCAAACATGTCCACTCTCTGCCCACCTCAAGCCTATACATGCTATTCCCTCCACCTGGAATGCTTTTCCCTCCACTGTCACTAATTCTAGCTCATTCTTAATTTCTCAGCTAAAACATTACTTCTATGAGGAGAACTTCAACATCATCAGAAGGATGTTTCCAGAGGCCTCAAATCAAGTCTCCATCTAGGGCACCTGGGTGGCTCAGTTGATTAAGCATCTGCCTTTGGCTCAGGTTGTGATCCCAGGGTCCTGGGATCGAGCCCCACACTAGGCTCACTGCCAAGCAGGGAGCCTGCTTCCCCCTCTTCTTCTGCTGTTACCCTCTGCTTGTGCTCTCTAGTTCTGACAAATAAATAAATCTTAAAAAAAAAAAATCAATCCTCCATCCTGTCAAACACATTTTCAACTCCTTAGACTTTATTAGAATTTCTAATGATGTCTCTGTGTGATTAATTAATGTCTGTCTCTCCATTTCTGCCTTGCTTGCCATTTTAACCCCAGAGCCTATGCTTAGACTTATAGTCGATGTGTCTACCATGTAAGGAGAGTTCCACAAGTATTTGTTAAATGAACGAACAAATAAGTGTTTGAGCACTTAAAATATTCAGTTTTTAAATAAAGGGAGTAAAAAAGATCCTGATTATTTTCTCTCTTTCTCAATTCTTAGCTGTGCCTTAGTTTGAAGATACATTCCCCAGAAGTTGACCAATGACAGGACTGAGAAAAAGGGGAATGTAGTATCAGAAGCTCTTGGACTCTGCTGCTGAGAACTTGGCCACCAAGCAGTCTTACCCTCCATGCCAGTTGTCCAATATGGTAGCCACTAGCCATGCATCCTGTTTAAATTCAAACTAGTTAAGGAGCACCTGGCTCACTCAGTTGGTAAAGCACGGGTCTCTTAATCTCAGGGTCAAGAGTTCAAGCCCTACGTTGGGTGTGGAGCCTCTTAAAATAGAAGAAATATATGAAACTAGTTAATACTAAATACAATTAAAATTTTTCAAATTTTACATGTCCATGGTACATTTCACATGTCCATGGTCAGTAGCTACCACATTGGACTGTGCCAATGAAGAACATTTCCATTATCACAGAAAGTTCTACTAAGCAGAGCACAGGATTCTCAGCAGGTCGAAAGAAGAAAGTTTACTTTCCTTTCCGCTTTCAGATCAGGAGGCCAGGGAGAAGCCCTGCAGCCATTACGATTATTGTCTCCATTACGTGTAATTTCTAGGTGCTGCACTGAAGGTTCTTCATCTCTAAGCAGGATCCCTAAGTGCTCTCCATTAGGGTTGTTACGAAGATTAAGTGAGAACACGTGTTCGGGCCTTTAGTTCTCAATCAATGGTAGCTGTGCTTGTTACTGGCCAAAAGTTAACATTGTTAAGAACAGGAGAGACTCTGGTGCTGATTGTATAGCTTCTTTAAGGCCCAAGTTCTTCATCCCTACAATGGGGATAGTATCTTGAACATTGTGGTAAGGATTAGTTAGGATGTTTTTCAAAAAAGGCTTAGCACAGTGCCTAGTACCCCCAAACTATTAGCTGTTCTTGTTTTATTATTGTCAAGTGCTAGAGCAAATTTTAATTTCTCATGAATTGCCTCAAAAATTGGATTCCAGGGCGCCTGGGTGGCTCGTGGATTAAGCCACTGCCTTCGGCTCAGGTCATGATCTCGGGGTCCTGGGATCGAGTCCCGCATCGGGCTCTCTGCTCAGCGGGGAGCCTGCTTCCTCCTCTCTCTCTCTCTCTGCCTGCCTCTTGGCCTACTTGTGATCTCTGTCTGTCAAATAAATAAAATCTTTAAAAATAAAATTGGATTTCAGCTATAAAACATTCCAGGTTTGAAAAAAAAAAAAAAAAAACATTCCAGGTTTGGGGGCACCTGGGTGTATCTGTAGGTTAAGCAGCCAACTCTCGATTGCAGTCAGGTCATGATCTCAGGGTCCTAGGATCTAATCCTGAGGCTGGTTGGACTCCTCACTCAGCAAGGAGTCTGCTTGAGATTCTCTCTCTCTGCATTCCTCCCCTCACTCACTCTCTCTCAAATAAATAGATAAATCCTAAAAAAATAAATAAATAAAACATTTCAGGTATGTTTCTGATATGCTGATGTGGCCAGTAGTTAACTTCCTTAAACTTACATTTTGTTCTGATGAGGGCCAGCAGCCCAGCCTGTAAATCAAAATTCTGGTAAAAGTCAGTTAAATTCCCTGTTGGCGTACCCACAATTCCGAGATGTCCCTGACTTCTCACTGGGCCAAGAGGTGCCTGACATAGTCATATGTCAGAATTCTACTGAAAGTATTGGTCATCTTAAATGATTGAACTTTTATCTAATTTTTCTATTTGGCTACAGCTAGATTCCTCTAATGTCTCCTGTCAGTTCTGCTATTTTCTCCCAAATTCTAGACTTGTTTCCATAAGGCAACCAAATTTCTAACAGGATGGTGTATGTTTGTATTCAGGGGAGAAAAGGGAAGAAAAAAGAGAAGGAAACGATTTTTAATCTGATGTCAAGTTAAAAGCAAGAGAAGGAAGATGGGGTGATAGAGGGGGTCCCTAATATTTATTGAAAATGCACAATTTGCCAAAAAATTATTTTTATTTTTCATGGACTCCCTTTTTCTTCTTTTTAATTTAATTTTATTTTTTAAAGATTTATTTATTTATTGTAGAGAAGGCATGTGTTGTGGGGAAAGGGAGCAGAAGAGGGAGAGGGAAAGTAATCCTCAAGCCGACTCCCTACTGAGCATAAAGCCTGATATAGGGCTTGATCTCAGGACCCTGAGATCATGACTTGAGCTGAAATCAAGTGTGTCGGCTGCTTAACTGACTGAGCAACCAAGGCATCCCTCTTCTTTTTAATTTTTTTTTAAAAAGATTTTATTTATTTATTTGGCAGAGAGAAAGATCACAAATAGGCAGAGAGGTGGGCAGAGAGAGAGGGGGAAGTAGGCTCCCCGCTGAGCAGAGAGAGCCCGATGTGGGGCTCGATCCCAGGACCCTGAGATCACGACCTGAGCCGGAAACAGAGGCTTAACTCACTGAGCCACCTAGGCACCCCTTTTTAATTTTTTAATTCAAAGCAATACAGGTACATAGCCAAATGTAATTGTATGTAAAGTGTACATATTTTGAATGTATTTTCTTCTAAAAATGTGAATGTAAATGTAAAAAAAGAAATTAAAATAATTTTTCACATTTTAAAAAAGGCTATCTTTCTTCTAAAATAGTCAAAAGGACCTACCAAAACTAAATGGCAAAATCAAGTTACAGTCAATCTCTATCAAATTTCTAGTTAAAGATATTAAAATAAGTTGCTTGGTATATTAGCTTTTCAGAAAGTTCCGTTAAGTCTTAAATAATTTTATAAAACTGTTCAGTGTTCACATTTAATATTCACATATTTTCCAATGAAAAAAAATCTGTCATGCTTCCCATATGTAATATTTAGATCTATATACATACACATTTAAGGGTAAAAAATTGTCTAATACTACAAAATATTCCTCAGACACTACAATGTTAGTGAGCACTTACGCTAATTTATGAAGATCTCCAGAAGCATGAATTGGAGCCCCAGGAAAAGCAAAGCAATGGCTGCTTGGCCCTCTGGGAAACAATACTTTGTAGGCAAGAATCTTTTGCATTCATGCTAAGAAGGAGGTTTCGACAAGTTTATCTGTCTTTTCTCTTACCTAAGCATCCCTGCCATTCTGATCCTCCCTGCATTTCCAAACTATGCTCTCTCATACTCAAAACTTCTTAATATTCTGATCCAGGTTCCTTCTGTTCTGAGGATCTAGGACAAGGAAGGCAAGGAAGTGTGTCTCCTTAGAGCATAATACGGTTCGGTAAAAAGATGAATATCTAGGTTTACAGGATTGTCCTGTCTAGAGCTCATACCAAGTGACAGAGATTCCCCTCTACCACTCTGCTTTTGAGCGTTTATGACATGAGAGATGCTATAAACTATGGGTCTCAGAGTAGGCCTCTTGCCTAAGGCCAGGGGAAATGCTGCTTTAAAAACTAGAGAACAGGGGGGTGCCTGGATGGCTCAGTTGGTTAAGCGTCTGCCTTTGGCTCAGGTCATGATCCCATGGTCCAGGGATCGAGCCCCGCATCGGGCTCCCTGCTCAGTAGGAAGCCTGCTGCTCCCTCTCCCACTCCCCCTGCTTGTGTTGTGTTCCCGCTCTTGCTCTGTCTCTCTCTGTCAAATAAATAAATAAAATATTAATAAAATAAAAACTAGAGAACATGCAATCTTTAACGGGGTGCCAGACTGTTCTTCAAAAAGCACTACAGTGAACTTGCTATAATGACGGACCTATGAGGTCATGCTGTAAAGGCACCCCTGCTCCAAACATTCAACAAGGAATGCTGCCCACTACCTTACACTATACTCAGCAACTGATTGAGATGCAACAGTACTTAACTGTGAAAGGTAAGAAAAATAAAACTTGGGCTCAGTTGGTTAAGCAGCTGCCTTCAGCTCAGGTCATGATCCTAGGGTCCTGGTATCGAGTCCCACTTTGCTCAGGGGGGGAGCCTGTGTCTCCCTCTGCTTGCTCCTCCCTCTGCTTGGGCTCTCTCTCTCTCTCTAAGATTCAAAGAACACTGAGCCTGGGTGGCTCAGTGGATTAAGCTGCTGCCTTCGGCTCAGGTCATGTTCTCAGTGTCTCTGCTCAGTGGGGAGCCTGCTTCCCCTTCTCTCTCTGCCTAACTCTCTGCCTACTTGTGATCTCTCTCTGTCAAATAAATAAATAAAATCTTAAAAAAAAAAAAAAAGACTCAAAGAACACTTAGAAGAATATCCTCATGAACTAACTGGGTTAGGCAAAGAGTTTTTACGTGGAACATAAAAGAAGAAAATACTAATAAATCAGACCAATATAAGTCTCTCTTTATCAAGGATAGTATTAAGAGAGTGAGAGATCAGGCGCCTGGGTGGCTCAGTGGGTTAAGCCTCTGCCTTCAGCTTGGGTCATGATCTGAGGGTCCTGGCATCGAGCCCCGAATCGAGCTCTCTGCTCAGCAGGGAGTCTGCTTCCCCCTCTTTCTCTGCCTGCCTCTCTGCCTACTTGTGATCTCTGTCTGTCAAATAAATAAATAAAATCTTAAAAAAAAAAAAAAAAGAGAGAGTGAGAGATCAAGCCTCAGACTAAAAGAAGATATTTGCAACATAAATATCCACCAAAGGCTTCAAATCAGAAATATACATTAAAAATCTACTAAATCATAAAAAAGACAAACTAATTTTTAAGTGAGTAAAAGACAGAACAGGCATTTATTTCACAAAAGAGGAAATCCAAAATGTCAATAAGCAAAGGAAAATGTGCTCAACATTATTATGCATGTTGAAAATGCTAATTAAAGCCACAAGGACTGAAACAAGTAATAATTTTATGTTAATCATAAAAATAAAAAACCACAAGAAGATACCATTCTTCAACCACCAAAATGGTGAAAATGAAAGAGACTGATGAGGAGCACCTGGGTGGCCCAGTCGTTGAACGTCTGCCTTCGGCTGGAATCATGATCCCAGGGTCCTGGGACCAAGACCCATTTCAGACTCCCTGCTCAGCAGGGAGGCTGCTTCTTCCTCTCCTACTCTTCCTGCCCGTGTTCCCTCTCTCACTATGTCTCTCTCTATCAAATAAATAAAAATATAAAAAAAAAATAATAGAGACTGATGATACTGAAGTTTGATGAGTACGTGCAGCACTGTCATTTTCATACACTGCAGGGAGCATAAACTGATACAGCCACTTTGGAAAACTGGAAACATGTATTAAAGCTCAATGTACACTTTCCCTTTGATCCAGAACCCATACTCCTAGGTATAAGAGAAATGAGTGTATATGAGCACAAAAAAGCGTGGTAAGAATATATAAAGGCACTTAGGTGGCTCAGCTGGTTGAAGGTCTGATTCGGTTTCGGCTCAGGTGATGATCTCAAGCTTATGGGATTGAGACCCATGCTGGGCTCTCCACTCAGTGCAGAGTCTGCTTCAGATTCTTTCTGCCTCTCCCTCTGACCCTCCCCTGCTCTCATGCTCCTTTCTCCCTCTAAAATGAATAAAATCTCTAAAAACAAACAAACAAACAAAAGAATATTCATAGCAACTGTATTCATAGTAGTAAAGAATTGGAAATGTTTATCAATAGGAGAAAGGATAAGCTATAGTATATTCAAATAATGGAATACTATGCAACAGTAAAAAGAAGTGACATATGGTTACATGGAACAACATGATGATGTCATAAATATAGCTGTATTCAAAAAGGAGCCTTAACAACCAGAGTCCATGCTATATGATTATAGCTATATGAAGTTCAAGAATAGGCAAGACTAATCTATGATGATAAAGCCAGAATAATGACTGCCTTAGGGTACTGACTGGAAAGGGGCAAAAGAGGCTTTCCGGGTGTTGGGAGCGTTCCGTATCTCAATCTTCATGGTGAGTGGCCAAGTATATGCATATAAAAAATTCGCTGAGTGGGACCATTGCAATTAATACACTTAATAGATGTTATATCTTAGGGATGCCTGGGTGGCTCAGTCATTGGGTGTCTGCCTTCAGCTCAGGTTATGATCCCAGGGTCCTGGGATGGAGCCATGCATTGGGCTCCCTGCTTGGCGGGAAGCTTGCTTCTCCCTCTCTTACTCCCCCTGCTTGTGTTCCTGCTCTCACTATCTCTCTCTGTCAAATAAATAAACAAATAAAATCTTAAAAAAAAAAAGATTTTTTTTTTAAAGTCTACTAAAAAAAATAGAATAAATATCCCGGCAGCTGTTTTCACCAACTGAAAACAATCTGAAGAGGCTTTTTGGTTTTATTTTTAAAAAGCCCATTACCACACTAACTTAGTTCTTTCATAAGGTGAAGTGTTGGAATGTGAACTTCCTGAAAGTGAGGGAATAACTCTATTCTGATATGGAAAATTGTTACAGAAAATTTAGGTCATACCAAAGTTTGGTTCTTTGAAAATTTGATTTCTTTTTTTAATAGTCCCAACCATAGGGCTCAAACTCACAAACCTGAGATCAAGAGTTGCATGCTCTACTGACTGTGTTGGGTTCCCCCCAAATTTGATTTTTTTCCCAAAGATTTATTTATTTATTTACTTGACAGAGACAGAGATCACAAGTAGGCAGAGAGGCAGGCAGAGAAAGAGGAGGAAGCAGGCTCCCCGCTGAGCGGAGAGCCCAATGCGGGGTTGATCCCAAGGACCCTGGGATCACAACCCAAGCCGAAGGCAGAAGCCCCAACCCACTGAGCCACCCAGGCGCCCCCAAAATTTGATTTTTTAAATATAATTTTCAAGTTATTCAAAGAGATAGATACTCACATATTGCTCTAAAAAAGCAGTCAGCCAATGAGCCTGAATTCAGAAGAAAGACGTCTTCATTTCTTTTACTTTGTACCTTTGTTGTAAATAATAGAAAGGCTGAAAAACAAACATATGTGTTAAAATTTAAGACAAAAACAATGACAATGGGGAAAGACCTCTGTTTATAAGGGCAATGCTTGGTCAAACACATTTAGGCCTATTCACATTAAATATGGAAAATTGTTATTAGGAACAATTAAAAATAAAAATGAGTAAGTTGGCACCAATGGTATTTGGGGCATAGCTAAGACTCATTGGAGGAATGAGGATTTGATAGCATAAATGCTTGAAAACTAGGCAAAAATAATTTATGTCTCCGAACCCTAGGAATTATTTTATAATTGTTTTCCAGTAATTTTTCCTTAAAAGGAAAAATTTTATTTTGGAGATTATTAGAACAAATGTCCACTAATTACAGCCACTCTTTCCAGGGGGACATTGCCCCAAGGTGTCCCTCACATGACTTTATTTTACAGTCATCATCAAGCTGTTATCTCTAAAACAGGTGGCTGTGTCGGAAAGGATGCCAGCCACTGGCCTCACTCTAGGCCGAAGGTACTCAGATACCACCTGACCCAGACTCAGCCCGTGGGGACTAGGCCCTCCACGGAGACAGTTTCAGTCTCCCTGTGCATTCACGCTTGTTGGTGCTTTACAGAAGCCATGTTGGCTTGGTAGGAAAGAATATGGCCAAAAGGTCCTGGGGGTTGCAGTAATAATAGATGGTCACAAAATTTGCCTTTCTCAGATGAGAAGTTATGTCTGTGCGAGTCACACTAGATGTGCGGAGACCAGCCGCGCTGTCTGGGGGAGGGCATCAGGCAGCAGAGCCAATGGGAAAGCCCCGTGGCCCGTGGCAGGAAAAGAGCTTCCTGAGCTGGGAGGCGTGTGCCAATCGCTGGGGAGAAGGGCTTAGGAGAGGTTGGGTTTTGCCAATCACATGGTGAAATTGAGACTGTATTTTATTTTTTAAAAGATTTTATTTATTTATTTGTCACAGGGAAAGAGAGAGAGAGAACAAGCAGGGGGACCTGCAGACAGAGAAAGAAGCAGGCTCCCCGCTGAGCAGGGAGCCCCATGCGGGACTCAATCCCAGAACGCTGGGATCCTGAGCAGAAGGCGATGCTTAACTGACTGAGCCACCCAGGTATCCCCAAGACTGTTTTTTAAAAGTTGTGCAAAGCCATTAAAGGGTTTCAGGCAGGGAACTGTGGGATCAGGTTTGTACTTAACAGTTTTAAAACTCCGTCCTTTGAAGAGGGGATTCTGATAGAGCCAGGGTAAAAGCGGAGAGACCAGTTAGGAAGTTGTTATTAGTAGTCTGGGCAAGAGATGATAGCCATGAAGAGAAATATGAATAGATGGAACATAGAGTTTATAGGTAGAAATGACTACCAGTCTTAATAAGAACTTTGAGTGAGGAACTAGGGATTAAAAAAAATGAGAAAAATCAGTTTTATTTTTATTTATTTATTTTTAAAAGATTTTATTTATTTTAGAGTGAGAGATTGAGAAAGAGAGCTGGAGCAGGGGGATAGGGCAGAAGGAGAGGGAGAAGCAGGATCCCAGCGGAGCAGGAGCCTGATGCCGGACTCCATCCCAGGACACTGGAATCATGACCCGAGCCAAAGGCAGACACTTAACCGATTGAGCCACCCAGGCATCCCAAGAAAAATCAGTTTCATTTTCAAGGATGCCCAGTGAAAAATAAATACATTTAAGAGTTTGCCATGTATCTTTCTGACTGTTGCTTTTGCTTTTACATTTTTACGTGTCCTTATTGAACATATACAAAACTGGGCTTACCTGTCAGTGTTCTAGTTTTTAATATGAGTGGTATTATACTGTACAAGGTTCATTCAATACTTCTTGGAGATCTAGCTATGCTATTATATTTGTATAAAGGTCATTCTTTTAACAGGAGCATAATAATATTCTATAGTATTAATATGCCAGAAGTAAACTCCAGTGGTCAAACTGCCCCCTACAATTCCTACTCCCCAAGCCCTTCATTTTCTAATTGGGCTTCATTTCCTAACTAAATTGTATTCACTTCAATAAAGAGGTAAACTGAGGCAAGCTCAAATTACCAGAAATTGAATTTTTTGGGAATAGCAAAAAAATTGCCATTCAGGAAAAACATGCTGTAGCAAGTTACAGGTGACTCCATTGAGGGCTTGGGGTGGGCTGTATTTATGGGCAAGAAGGAAGTGTAGCCAGAGTCCAAGCAGCTTGAAGATGGAAAGTTCATCGGCTTGAAGATGGGAAGAGATTCTCAGTGCGTGTTCATTGGTCCGGAGATAAGTCTTTGTCTTTTATAAATCAGGCATTTATAGGAAATCATCCTCTGTTCTTAAGTTCTGCTCTTTTGAGGATGCGTGTGGGAGATTCTCCACTGCATATCCTTGAGTTCCATTTTATTTTACTTATTTATTTTATTGAGTAAAGTGTATCCCTAACATGGGCCTCAAACTCACAACCTGGAGATCAAGTCTCATACTCTACCAACTGAGCCTGCCAGGCGCCCCTCTCTGGTTCCATTTTAGATTGAAAGCCTTTCACAGTGTTAAATACTTTATAAACCAAAACATTGCCTTTTATTTTCTTGGTACTCACTTTGTAAAAGGGCACCGCACACAGTAACTTACCGAATGCTCACAACAGCCTGATGATGAAGAGGCAATAAGCCTCCTGAATCCTTTGCCCTTGAAATGTCCCTTCCTGGTGTTCTTAACACAATTTGAATAGGCCTTGAAACTGTGGGCCTGCAGCCTAAGGCAGTGTGTCATCTGGGTGCTCTGAGCAGGGAAATAATGAAAAATAATGTTCAGTTGATGTCACAAGCCATTCACCATTCAGACAGTGATGGTTTTCAGGGTGGACTGAAATGAGTTTGTTTTCTTCTGCTTCGAAATATCCTGGAACAGTTGCCTGCCTCCTGAATTCTGAGGCCAGCTGTGCAGGGGGAAGATGATGGGTGAGTTAATATTGAAGCTAGGGTTTTCCCCCAACATTTTATTATGGAAAATTTCAAACAAACAGAAAAGTTGAAAGAATTGCCCAGTGAACACTCCTACACTCACTACCTACATACAATTATTATTTTATGGAATTACTTTATCACCTAATCCGTTCATCTGCCTATTTGTCCATTCACAGATGCCTTGTCTTTTTTTTAATTAAAAAAATTATTTCCAATTTTTTAAAAGATATTTATTTCTTTGGGAGAGAGAGAATGAGAGAGAGAGAGCACGTGAGCATGAGCAGGGGGAGGGAGAGGAGGAGGAGGGGCAGAATGAGAGGGAGAAGCAGACTCCCTGATTCCCTGCTTAGCAGGGAGCCCTATGTGGGGCTCCATCCCAAGACCCCCCAGGATCATGACCTGAGCCAAAGGCAGATGCTTAACAGACAGAGCCACCCAGGTGCCCCTAATTTTTTTTTTCTAAGAGAGGGTAGGAGGGGAGGAGGGGCAGAGGGAGAAGGAGAGAGATAATCTTTTAAAAATTTTTTAAAGACTTATTTATTTTAGAAAGAGAGAGCACATGCAGGGGGAGGGGCAGGGGGAGAGGGAAAGAATCCCCAAGTTGAGTGCACAGCTGGTTGCAGGGCTGGATCCCACCACCTGAGATAATGACCTGAGCCCAAATCAAGAGGCAGCCAGCTCAACTGACTGAACCATTCAGCTGCCCGAATTTACCATTTTTGATGCATCTCAAAGCAAGTTGCAGATACCATGATAGTGCACTGTACCCCTAAACTTTCAGCATGAACCCCATGAACTGGAGTTCAGTATTACCAACTTTCAAAAAAATATTTGAGGGTATTCATATTCAGTAAAATGTGCAGATCTCAAGTGGACCATCCCACCAGTTTGACAAACACCTACATGTGGAACCCAAACCCCTATCAATAGCTGCTACCATCATGATGTTAGACTTTGATCAGGGGATCACAGCCTTTAAGATTCCCATCCTGGTGTGGTGAGAATGGCTAATAATCTGTAAAACCTCAGTAGAGAGAGAGAGAGGAGTCCTAAATGAAGCATACCAATCTCTCAGGAGACTGTTCTGATGGAACCTGACCAGAGTCTGGACTTCAGGCTGGACTCAACTTGGGGTAGGCTATTTCATTTTGTAGCTGTCTAATGTTGCTGTTTAGATACACAAACTTTTTATTTTTCATTTTAACACATCACTCTGCATTCAAAAGAACACAGAGAATCTGGGAGGGGAAAAAAGAGAGAAAATTAACTGGAAAATTGGGACTGCAAGGGGCATGTTTCCAGGGAAAAGCACATTCCTTAAGGCATCTATGGCTAAGAGCTACATGGCATGCAAAGAATTTGATAATACGCACATTATGACCCATATCACACAAAAATTATGACTCATATTACGAAAGCACAGCACTTGTGAAGGGTCCTGAGAAATAGCGCTGGGCTTTTAAAAACTGTTTTAGAAAGGCCGACCAGGAGTGCACAACTTTCAAAAAAAAAAAAAAAACAAAAAAAACAAAAACAAACTGGAATGTGCACTCCACCTTACTAAACACCACCCCCCTCATTGTCGTCAACAATGAAAACGACAGTTTTCAACAATAGTTGAAAACGCTGAGTCGAGTTTTGTTTTTTGTTTTTTTTAACTGTGAAGCCCCAATCAACACTCATTCTTTTGGACGCTGCTTAAATTTTTCATGGGTAATACGAATACTAGCGATACCAATTTTGAAAACTATGGAACATTATATAAACGAAAAAAACAAGGTTATAATCCCACCATGCAGAGATGAGCCCTATTAACAAACTTTTTGTATTCAAACTTTTCCCACTGTGAATAGTTTCCATTTTGATAGTTCTTTTAGACAGCCATTCTTTTTAACAACCAGTGCTTTTAAACAAAAATTACAGAAAGTATTAACAGTCCCTCTTTTTTTCCTCTAGCAGATGGGATCCAGAAATTGTTGTAGGAAGAAAGCGTCCTTAATTAAAAAAAAAAAAAAAAGTTGCACAGAAAAGTATTCAAAAAGAGAAATAGAAAACATTACGCCTTTATTTTGGTGAATTAGCAACAAAGAAAAGGATTAGCTTGAACGGGTTCTTTTCAAAAATATTTTTTTTCCTCTGGCTCCCGCTAGGGTGGAGGAAGTTGTCTCTGTTCGGAGAGGGTGGAATAGAGTGGAAGAACAAATAACTGGGAGGCTCTGCCTCTTTCGGGAGAGCGGGGGTCGGCTGCGGCCTGGGGGGGGGGGGAGGGGGCGGGCTGCAGAGATGGAGGCGGCCAGCAGGTGCCTGGGCTCCAGCCCCCTACCCCCACCCTCACCCCCTCCCTCATCCTCACCCAGAGCTTGGCCTCGCCCCCTGGCGGGCGAGCGTTAGGTGCCGAGGCGCGGGGGTGGGGGGCAGGAACCCCGCGGGCAGCGGGAAGGAGGCCGAGGGGGGCTGTCCGGGCCCGACATACACCGAGAGGTTGGCACTCCCCCGGCACCCCTAGTCCGCAGCCCCCAGGAATATGTCCGCGGCCGGGGCGCGGAGTAGAGCCCCGGGGAGGAGAACCGGGGGAGGGCGTGTGCAGTGGCGGCGGCGGCAGCGGCAGCGGAGCCGCTAGTCCCCTCCCTCCTGGGGGAGCAGCTGCCGCCGCCGCCACCATCAGCGCGCGGGCCGCGGCCGGAGCGAGCCCGGCGAGCGGCGCGCGCGGGGGAGGGCGGGGGCGGGGAGGGGGGTGGGCGAAGGGGGCGGGAGGGCGTGGGGGGAGGGTCTCGCTCTCCCGGCGACCAGAGCCCGAGAGGGAGACCCTGGCGGCGGCGGCGGCGGCGGCGGCGGCGCCTGACACTCGGCGCCTCCTGCCGTGCTCCGGGGCGGCATGTCCGAGGCTGGAGGGGCCGGGCCGGGCGGCGGCGGGGCAGGGGCCGGGCTCGGGGCGCTGCCCCCGCAGCCCCCCGTGCCGCCGCCCGCGCCGCCGCAGGGCTCCCCGTGCGCCGCCGCCGCCGGGGGCTCGGGCGCCTGCGGACCGGCGACGGCAGTGGCGGCGGCGGGCACGGCCGAAGGACCAGGAGGCGGCGGCTCGGCCCGGATCGCGGTGAAGAAGGCGCAACTGCGCTCGGCTCCGCGGGCCAAGAAACTGGAGAAACTCGGAGTGTACTCCGCCTGCAAGGTACTCGCTCGCCGCTCCCCGGCCGCCCAGGGGGGCTAGGGCCCTGCCTGCGGGACCCCCGCCCCCTCCCCCTCCAGCCCCCGTCCCCGCCTCCCTCCTCCCGCCTGGGGCCGCTGCACCGCGGAAGTGCTGCTGTCGCCCGCGCCCAATTAGCTGCTTCTCGGACCAGAGTCCTGTTGGGTTGGACGGAGGGGATCGCGGAGATCGGGAGCCTTTCATTCTTGCCCCCTCTGCGTCTGCGCTCCTAGGCTGCCCTGGGGCTTTGTTGCTCTGTAGAAGCTCGCCAGAGGCACCTTTCAGAGAGTGGAGCTGCGCTGAGTGGAGAGCGCCCCAGGGCCAAGGAAACCTCTTTTGGGGTATCTGAGCGCCCCCTCTTTCCCCGTCCTCTCCGCGTGTCCCATTGGGAGGAGCTGAGTGGAAAGAGTGAGAGTGAAATAGGCTTCAGGACTCCCAGCGCTTTGGGAGCTCGAAGGGGCGGAACGCGCGGGGAGGGAACGTGGGCACACACCGAGGCGAGGGTCCAGGAGCTCCCGGCTCCTTGGGCTGAGGGCGGAGGCGCTGCTGCGCGCGGTGACAGCCCGGTCATTATTGTATTATTACTTGTTTAGTTAAAACGCTGTCCCAGCTGCTCGAGGTGTAAACAGGATTTGGCAAGGTGACAGCCCAGCGCGGCGGGCCCTACTGCTCAGTTTGAGGACACGCGTTTCTTGCCATCCCCTTTGCGTCCCAGCTCTCGGCCCCCAGTAGCTCCTCAGCTGCAAATCCAGATGTGGGCGCCGTGCTCCCAGGGTGAGAGGATTGGCCGAGGCCGCGGGGCAAGCTGGCCCTGCGCTGTCAGCAGTGGCTTTGTTTTGACAGGGTGACAGCTGAGGGGGGCGGGGACTTGGCCTTGTCAGCTCCTGCGGCCTGTGGCTGAGGCGGGGAAGAGACACTCACTCACACACCTCCCATGTATCTCCGGCCTGCTGCAAACAGGGTCAAGTTCCCAGATTCCAGATTCCCACAACTAAGCTCCAGGGGCCACTTCTGAATTTTAATGTAAAGATTATTAATCCTGCTGGAACCTCTCTTCCAAGCGAAGCTGTTTTTAGTATTTACTGGAGCCTCTCAACCTCGGGAGAAGTCTGTGCTTACCCTTTTCCCCACACCATTCACATCCTCACCTATATGTTGAATGCCTACCGTGTACTTAACGCTATATGGGTTTAATAAATATTTGTTGGACAAATGTAGGATCTAGCTCTAGTGCTTTTCAAACTTTAAGGTGCATAGGAATCACCTGGGGGAACTGTTAAAATTCTAATTCTGAATCTATAGGCCTGGGTGGGGGCCCCGGCGAGATTCTGCATTTCTAATGAGCTCTCAGCAGATGTGATGCTGCTCCAGTAACCACACTTCAAGGAGCAAGTCCCTAATTCAGACCCGGGCAGTATATTATAATCCCTTTCGAATTCGGTCAAGAAAGCACACTGCCCTCCTCTGAGAGCAATACATGGTTGGTATTTGTGGAGGACTGCGAAAAAGATAGAGGGGAGTATACTTCTAAGAAGGGTGATGGGCCAAGAGGTGGTTATAAAAAGACATTAAGACTAATAGCAAGACCTGGAGTGCAGTGGGCAGAAGGGAGAACTGTGCCCACAAATGAAAATAAGCTCAGGTCCTTGGTGGACCTGACGTTCCGCAGCCAGAATGGGCTCACATAGGAACTGTCAGTTCAGCTTTTCTGTCCTGGCTTTTTATTGGGTTCCCATGAATAACACTTTCTTTCCCAGCTGCCTGCTATTGCCTTAATACCTGAAAACTTCCCTGAAGTTTTGGTTCCCCAAACCATGAGCCTGTGTTATGTGCTCTGCATTGGTATTTTTGATCCTTTCAGATTTCCAGGAGTGAAATATTAGGCCCTTTTCTAACATTTGTGATTTGAGGGGCCCTGTTCACATTAACAACCAAACTTTCAGGAAGGGAAAACTTCTCATCAGAGGCCTCTTTTTCTGGTCCTGGGAGACTCTGGAAGTGTCTGTTTTCATTTGCTCATTCATTCACTAAATATTTAGAGGAGTCTCAACTAGGTGCCAGGCATTGTGCTGGATGCTGGGACTATGACCCCCAGAATGTGTCTTTCTGGAGCTACTGAGTGTATGTGTATGTGTGCGTGCATGTGGGCATGTATGGGTTTTCAGGCCCAGGGAGGTGGGCAGTGAACCATTTACAATGATGGGGGGGAAAACCTGCTTTCTCAAGGTGGTGTTAGAACTCAGAGGAGAGCAGTTCTTGGGCTGGAGCATGGGTGGGGTAGGAATGGCTTCCTGGAGGAAGTGTCAGCGGGTGCTAAGGACTCTTGGCAGCACAGGGTGGGGTGACGCGAAGCTTCTTGAAGTGGAGAAACTGAAAGCACTTGTGAAAGCTTGGAGCTGGGCCAGAAGGAGCTAATACCGCCTTGGCAGAGGCCACCAGGTTGGGGGGCAATGTGTGTGGCCAAGAAGGCATTGTGGAATCCAGGAATTTTAACCTGGGGAGTGACATTCTCTCTGATTTGCCTTTTTCCCCCCCTTCTTTTTCTTTATTAAACTGCTTTGTTGGGTGTGAGTGGTTCTTTCTCAGCTTGTCTCTATCCTTCACCTAAGAAAGCCCCAAAAGGACAGATTCCTCTGCCTTTTGTTACTGATGGTCCCCTTGGCAAATTGGGGGGAGTAGAGAGGTGAGAGAATGAGGAGGGACCTGGAAAGAGATGAGTAGTTTATTGGGGGCTATTAAAAGAAAAACAGGTCCCAGACCTGATAAAAGATCTGGCCTTTAAACTTCACAAATGAAACAGAAGGAGGAGGGAGCTAGTTCACAGCTCTGGTGGTATGCCACACCCTGGAGAGGAAAAAAAAAAAAAAAAGAAAGAAAGAAAGAAACAAACAAACTTGTTTTGCAGGATCCAGGGTAGAGTTCTTTGAACTATGTTCTGGCAAAGGTTGCTTCAGAGAGTCCCTTTGGTTCTGTGTGACCCAGTCAGAGTAATCATTAAAAATGTAGATCTAACTATGTTATACCTCTGCTTGAGACCCTTCATTTCCCTTTGCTGTGGTCCACAGTGCCCTGTATTGCCTGACCACTATTATGTCTGGCTCCTTTTCAGTCTAAGTGAGCATGGTTCCCTTCTACCTCAGGGCCTTTGCACATACTGTTTACTGGGATTAAAAGCTCTTCTTGACTCACTTTCAAATTAATTCCCAACTCTTCCTGCACATGTAACATTCCTTGAATTTCCTTTACCTGACTGGCCAGCCCTCCCATTGTAAATTGTTTGGCACCCTCTTGTGCTTATTTTTCCTTCCTAGTGCTTTTATCACAATTTTTAAGTGTGTGATTATTTGGTATGTGTTTGTCTCTGAAAGGATTCTAAGTGTTGTGGTTCTTCTTGACTGGGCAAATGAACAAGAGAAGAGGAAACTGAGGAAATTATTAGTTCTTAAGGAGAAGTAGTAGTGAAATTTTAGCCTGACTGCTTCTTGACAATTGGGTAGAGGGAATTCTTTAACATTATACATTTCTAGGTATCTCACAGGGGTCCACCGGACTGGGTTTTTAGTGTTACAGAAAAAACCCAAGTAAATGGATGGGTAGGCCAAATCTTAGTCTCCTTGAATTTAAGTATAATTTATCTACTAAAAAACCTCACTGACTCTTCCTAATGAAATAGGCCATTTATACCTGAAAGGAAGTACTAGGGTATAGTAACCAAGAGCATGTGCTTCTGTGTTTAGATTTCAGGATGTCCAGCAGTGTGACCTTGGACAGTAACTTTGCCTCAGCCTCCATTTCCTTGTGTGTAAAGTAGGAATAATACTACTGTCTCATTGCATAACAGGGAGGATTTAAACTGGGCTAATATGTATGAGGCATCCAGCTTTGTGTCTGGCCCATGGTAAGCCCCTACGGCAGTCCAGAGTGGGGAATACACTGCTAATGTAGAAGTCAGGAAGGAACGTAGGATTTAGAGAATCTCAGATCTCAGCTCTGCCACTGTGTGAGGCTGGGCCAAGTCATTCAGTTTTTCCCTGAGCCTTGATGACTTCCTCTATAAAATGGAGACTATAACTTCAACCTTGAAGTTAAAAGAGAAAGGGTCCTCCAAAGTTCCTGGAACCTAAAAGTGTTGGATTGATGCTGGGTAAGTGGAATTGCTGCATTGTCTGTCAGTCAGTGGCCACAGAGCATTGATGGAGAACCTAGTTGCTTTGATTCTGGGCTGAATGCCATACTTGAAGTGTGACACGGGCTATAAAATTAGGCTTCACTTAAAAAAAAATAATGGTTTATAATCTAAAAGTAACACTGATTGTAGAATATGCAGAGGACAGAGGCAGAGAAAAATTACCTGCTTACCAGCTAGGAGCTGGTGAATGGGGCACTAGAGCAAGCCTTAAAACCGTGGAGAGCCCACAACACCGTTGTATTTGTCAGTCACTCCTCCAGAGAGCAAATTTCTTTTTCAACTGTCAAAATCTTGAGCAGTGGATCTTACCCAGAAGCTATTTTTATCCCCAACTCCCCAGGGTATATTTGGTGATGTCCGGGGGCATTTTTGGTCATTGTCAATGTGGGTGAAGGAGTGTTACTGGCAAGTAGTGAATAGAGGCCCAGGATGTTACTAAGTATCCCACTCTGCGCAGGCCAGACTGCGCAACAGTTATCTGGCCCCAAGTGACAGTAGTGCTAGAGTTGAGAAAACCTGTTTTAGAGGAAAACTGTATTGACCCATAATACCGTGAATACATTTGCAACATAGGAAAAAGTAATGCTTTTAAGGTTAATTTGCATAACACTTGAAACCTGAAAAATGTCACTTTGTGAATCATGGGGCATATTTCTAAACAGCTTTACTGTGGTATAATTTATAGATCATAAAAGTCACCAGCTGTAAGTGTGCAGTCAGATGCTTTTGAGTTAAAGTACATAGTTATGTGTCCATCACTACAGTTTAGTCTTATAACTCTTCTGTCTCCCTAAAAACTTTCCTCTGTCCTGGGCACCTCTTTAAGATGATACTTTGTATCAATTCACAGCTTGCAAGCAGAAACCAAATTAAAAATACCTTTTTGGAGACTTGTAAGTATGTATGCTGTATGATTACAGCAAAGCACAAAACAGGGAGGGGTGTAGATACAATATTTTTTTTTTTGGTTTTTTGTTTTGTTTTGGTTTTGGTTTTTAGATGCAATGTTTTTAAAAGAGTGGTCTTCAGCCACAAAAATCTATAGCATACAGCTATTTCACGTGTGGTGACTTCTGGAAGAGGCTGTGGTATTGTGGAGCCAGGCACACATAGGAAAAATATTTGGCAGGAGCAATACAAACAGCCGGAGAGAAAGATGACCAAATTAAATTGTTTCCTCATAAACTTTCAGGGAAGATGGAAATTCAAGCCTGCAAAGCCTTCAGATTGCGATTTGCAGCTTTATGTAATTGAGAAAGTAGTTTACAGGGCAAAAGAGAACAAAAATCTGCTGAGGAGTGTTTTGTTTTCGGAAGCATGTGCTTGCAAATAGCGTTTGGTGATGCAGTGCTGGTGTGTTGTTTTGATTTTGATTTTTTGGGGGTGGATTATTTTGTCTTTTTTTTTTTTTTTTTTTTAACACTGAGCAGGTCTAAACCTGATTACCTGTCCACATAGGCAGGACTTAATTCTATTTCTGTCAGGTAAATCCCCAGGTCTAACCTATCATAAAGGAGTATTGAGGGTAAAATACCCAGTTTCATGTGAGGTAACTTGGAACGATCAGAACATCTGCTTCTCAGATAAAAGATTTGGATACTCTGATCAGTGCCAATAAAACTCGGATTTCCAAGGCTCAGTGCCTTCTGATTTAGTTCGCTCCCTGCTCCAGCAGAGGAAGGTTGTTATTTAGGAATGCTTGTCAACCGTTTCTTACTTTTAATGGTTTCCTCCTCCTAATCTGATTCAAACTCAAAGCACCTGTGGCAGCACTGGAGGCGGGCTGACTGGCCAGCTACCTGAGCATACTGGGAGAATCCTCCTCCTTCTCCCTCTGTGCTAGGTGCCTTCGGGCAGCCACGAAACAGTGTCCGGCAAGTGAGGTCGGAGTCGGGGCCCGCCTCATCCACTTACTGTGAGGATGGAGTGGGTTAGCGTATGGGAGAGTTCTAGGATACAGGTAGCCCACCTACGTTAGTTTTAGTTTGCTTTTGGAGACTTTTCACGGGTATCAGCTGTTTTGTTGATGGTGTTTTGCCACAGTGTTATGTGCCTTGTGTCATTTGATTCTTCTACCTGGGGCAAGAGGAAGGTAAGGAAGGTCATTTTACTAGCAGGGAACCAAGACCCAAAGAGGTTAAGCAGCTTCCTCAAGGGCAGTGGTTGCTCAGGGAAGAGCTGGGCCATGTAGTCGATTTTCTATCCAGTGCACGATTATTGCATCCCCATTCCAAACTTGCACATGGGGTGAAGGGGATGGTCTTCTCAGTGGTTTACAAAGAGGATTTCGGTTCAGGCGTTCCATGGTTGTCATTTGACTTTTATTGTTAGTCCTTTTGCGAGGTATGTTCAAAGGCTTTTCTAGTTCATTGAAACTGTGCAGGCCATAAAGCAGACAAAATAAGCGTTTTTTATTACTGGCCTAGGGCAGACAGATGCATGCCCTTGATTGTTTTAAAGCTGACAATCAAGAATGGTCACTGTGCTGGCCCATTAGAATTCCTCATTGAAGGAAGATGAAAGTGGTGGCTACCCAGGCCGTGGAAGGTGCTAGATGTACCAGAGAGGTATGGAATTGGCTTTCTTGGACTTCTAGAAGTCCCAAAACAGCTCCGTGGGAGACTGTACACAAAGCACTATTATAGCGCAATTTGAAGGAAAGTCATTTTTTCCTTCATTTTATTATGCAGACAGTAATGTGCTCATATCATAAGCATATAGCTTGGTGAATTTTCACATAGGCACGTGGCCATGCAGCTGCCACTCAGAGAAAGCTGTCGAGCATTTCCAGCACCTCTCAGGCCCCCTGCTGTCTCCTCTCACCTCTGGTAACCCTTATTCGTTATTATTAGAGATCACTTTTGCTTTTCTGAAATTTGACGTAAATGGAATCATGTGGTCTGACTTCTTTTGCATCTGGCTTTTGTCACTCACATGATGTCTGTGAGCTGCATCCCTGTTACTGCATAGAGTAATTTGTAAAGACACATGTTCTTAATGTAAAAACGAGTTTAAAAGTCGCCAACCATTTTCAGGAATGAAGTCTTAGGATGTGGACAACTTCCTAACATGAACTTTAATGAAATCTTTGAAGGAGAAGATGGGAATTTGATATTTTAGAATTTAGCATATGTGCAAGTTCTTGGAATACAGGGAAGAACCCATGAGGGCAGGAATGGGGACAAGAAACCAAGGATGGCTGTAGATAAGCACTGGGACGGAGGAGGGGCAGAAGGCTAGGGAGGTGGGTGCTGGGGGCCTGTGATGTCACAGCTGGTGGAATGCCCAGCCTGAAAAGTTCCTTTGCCTCTGGAATCTGTATTGGTGAGTCCTTACTCGTAAATCTACGTGTGGAGCCCTGCTGTCCCACAGCCTTGGTTCTGGAAGATGTCTAGAATTATCTGTCGTATCCTGCAAGCCATGCAGAACCATACGTGTTGGGAGCTGTGGCAGAGTTTCTAGAGGGTTGGCTACAGCCCAGCACCTAACACTCTGGTAGGCATTGACATCTCTGTGTTGTGTTGTGTGTTGGCCTATGGGATGGAGATGCAGGAAAGAGAGCATTTTCCTTCACCCCCCTTCCCCTCACATCCCCAGTACCCGGACGTGTGAAGCCATCTCTTTTCAGGAGTGGCAGTGAGGAACACATAATTACTCAAAACATAATTTTGGCATAACAGCTCTTCTTTGAAAACTCCTGTGAAATATGTAAACTTACTGTTTAACGGAATCATATGGACTGTCCACTTATGAAGTAATCTGTTCTGTAGTTGATGTATTTAACACAACAGGATTTTTGTCTTTTTAATTTGTGTGTGCATGTACGTGGACATGTTACATTATCTTGCCATTTATTCTACATTTATTACCGTGGGCTGCTTTAAATTTCTGCTTAGGTAGCTCTTGTCTAAATTCCTTATGACAATTCACTTTCCATCACAATTGAAATAGAATTGAATCTTTCTATATTTTTAAAGATTTATTTTTTTAGAGCAAGTGAGTGCACACACAAAGGGGAGGGGTGGGGGAAGAGGGAGAGGAAGAGGGAGAGAGAGAGGGTGCCTGGGTGGCTCAGTGGGTTAAAGCCTCTGCCTTCGGCTCAGGTCATGATCCCAGGGTCCTGGAATCGAGCCCCACATCGGGCTCTCTGCTCAGCAGAGAGCCTGCTTCCTCTCTCTCTCTCTCTCTGCCTGCCTTTCTGCCTACTTGTGATCTCTCTCTGTCAAATAAATAAATAAAATCTTTTTAAAAAAATTAAAAAAAAAAAAAGAGGGAGAGAGAGAATCTCAAGCAGACTCTGCTGAGCGGGGAGCTCAATGTGGACCCTGAGATCATGATATGGGCCAAAACCAAGAGTCAGATGCTTAACTGACTGAGCCACTCAGATGCCCCTTGAATCTGTATAATATTGAATTGCTCTCATCTCTGACACTCAGTTATATATGCTGATATCCCCTGCACTGCACACGCTTCTTCTCCACATTGGTGTGGCTTATTGTCAAGCCTCGTTCTGGTCTGCTCTCAAATACCAACTTTTCAGAGAAGCTTTCCTGACTACCCCCTCTCAGAAAAAGCAGCTCCCCATCACTCTTTAAGTTTACCTGATTTGTTTTCCTTTACTGCGTTTTTCAACACTTGGAAATCATACACACACACACACTCACACGCGCGTGCACGCGCGCGCACGCGAAATCATATTGTTTCTTTTGGGACACTAGGGACTTTGGTTTACTTCCTGTCCCAGGTCCGCTGACTGTGCTTTGCACATAGTAGGACTCAATACATATTTGTTGAATAAATGGATAATTTCATATTCACAGGCTTTGTGATATTGGAAGAGAGGAAATTGTGTTGTAGAAACAAAGTAACTGAGGTTCAGAGAGGTTTAGTAATGTGCCCAAAGCCACGTGGTCCCAGGAGCAGGGCAACCCCCCACACCCTGTCTGGAGCTGGAACAGCATCTTCTGACTCTACCTACAGAGCTAAGTGCAGTTCCCTTTGAGCTTACAACAGACCTGGTGACCTTCAGCACTTGTTTGATGGCCTGGATTTCGACAAGATGGAGCAAGGGGAGTCATCACACCTACTTTGATCCTTCTCTTGAGTGAAGGATGTGAGCTTCTCTGACCACCATTTCTTCTTCTGCAAATTGGAAGTAAATTCTTACATGGGAGTTGTGTTGTGAGACGAGCAGAGTTAAAACATACGAAGTGAGGGGTGCCTGGGTGGCTGAGTTGGTTAAATGTCTGCTTCCGGCTCAGTCATGATCCTATCTGTTGTCCCCATCAGGATTGAGCCCACATTGGGCTCCCTGCTCAGTGGGGAGTCTGTTTCTCCCTCTTCCCCTGCTCCTTCCCTGCTTGTGCTTGAGCGCTCTCACTCCTCACTCTCTCAAGTAAATAAGCAAAATCTTCTTTTTTTTTTAAAAAAAGATTAAATTAAAAAATATCTTATTTATTTATTTGACGGAGGGAGGCACAGCGAGAAAGGGAACACAGGCAGGGGGAGTGGATGAGGGAGAAGCTGGCTTTCCGCTGAGCAGTGAGCCGGATGGTGGGCTCGATCCCAGGACCCTGGGAACATGACCTGAGCCAAAGGCAGATGTTTAATGACTGAGCAAGCCAGGTGCCCCTAAATAAACAAATCTTAAAAAAACCAAATCCCAAAAACCTATGAAGTAAGAAAAAAGCCATACCATATATTCTAAAAGCCTATATGGTGTTAGTGAACTAGAAAAAAAATCATTTACAAAGACATGTTTGCTAACTGCTATTTATATTTTTTGTTGGTTTCCTGCCCACTTAAACTAAAGGTTACCATGGGCTTTCTTTAATATGTTCTTCTCTCTTTACCCAGATACCCAGACAGAGGGCTTATTATTTTTTTAATCAGGAGATGAATGCATGTATTTCGCAAAGAAGTGTGAATAATGTCTGTAATGATCCATTTGGAATGATATGCCACCCGACCTTAGGAGGAGGCTTTGAGTAATCTCTTCAGTGACTTCGGGGCAGGACACATGGGGTTGCTTCCATTAGTTCTCCACCCTCCTAGAAAGCCCCCATCATTGCATGCTGTCAGCCTGTGCAGCCTTCCACGAGCCTTCTGTGGTATGCCGGAGATTCCAGAAGTACAGGGATGAGATCTGAGTAGTATCATAGTGACTGATGGTGGCAGCTCTAATTTGCATTAGCTCTAACAAGCTGGTGTTGAAACTGGATGGCAGAATGCCAAGGAAGCCAAGGTCAGCATTACTTTGAAATAGCAAAGTGAGTCATGTAACCCAGGATTTGCACATACCCGCAGGACTACCTGACTCACCCCACCTCCGCCGGAGCATGAGTATTCGTTAGGTACCTGTGCCTAGGCTCTGCCCTGGTGGGTGGTGAGTGACAA
Source organism: Mustela lutreola (assembly GCF_030435805.1). Lineage (NCBI taxonomy): Eukaryota > Metazoa > Chordata > Mammalia > Carnivora > Mustelidae > Mustela > Mustela lutreola. Next base: position 87,359,839 of record NC_081291.1, on the reverse strand, counting down.
AAGGAAGTGAAAGCCACAAGGATCCCCTCATCTTCCTGGGGAGACAGGTCTAGAGGGAAAGAAAAATTTAAGCGAATGATCAAACATGAAGTCAACACAGAGGAAAACCCCTTATCAGTTGGGGCAGGTAGAGGTGTAGGAGAGAGGCTCAGCCCAAGTGGAGCAATGGTGTAAAACTGCAGAGAAGCAGAAGTGAAGGGAGCAAGACATCAGAGTGGTTTGGAGCGTGGACCCAGAGAACTGACTGCCTGGGTTTGAATACTGATGTGCTGCTTCCTCGCTGTGTGAGCACGGGGAGATGACTTACCCTTTACAAGCCTCAGATTTCGTAGCTGTAAAATGGAGAGCGTGATATTGTCAACTTCACCCATTCATTCAACAAACTGTTATATCATGTATCATGAGCCAGGCATTGATTTAGATGCTGGGGATACAGTAACAGATGGGTTTTTACTCTTGCATAGCTTGCTTCTGGTAGCAGAAGCAGACAGTAAACAAGAAAATAACAGAAAGTTGGTAAGTGCCACATGCCACACAGAGAATGAAAACAGAGAAGTAAATGAGAGTGCCTGGGGAGTTCTTCCAATACATGCCCAGAAAGGTGTCTCTGTGGATGGGACCTGGTCTGGGGCCTGAATGATAACAAAAAGCCAGCCATTGGGTGTGTGTGTGTATGTATTTGTATGTGTGTGCAGAGGGTGCCAGGTGGGGAATGCAAAGACTTGGGGGTAGAAATGGCTTAGCATACTCAAGGGTGGCCAGGTGTCCCTTGTGGCTAGATGGGGGCAAGGGGAGGAGCGCAGGAGATGAAGGGAGAGGTAAATGGGGCTAGATGGCTGAGTATGTGTAATTTTCACACGGTGAAATGATTTGATTTCTAGTTCTGTTCGTTTTTACCGAATGCATATCAAGACCCAGAGCATTTTAATCACCATAGAAAGTTTCCTTTTGCCCCTTGCTGTTCAAATGCCTCTCAATTAGAAGTAACCACTAATCTGCTTTGTGTCACAATATATGAGTTTCGATACTCTAGAATTTCACGTAAATGATGCCACACACTACACACTGTTCTTCCATTCAGTGTGGTCTGAGATTCATCCATGCTGCATGCCTTAGTGGTTAATTTCCTTTTATTGCTGAGGTACTGCACTGTACGGATGTACTGGTTTGTTTGTCTCTTTACCTGCTGTTGGGCATCTGGGCTGTTTCAGATGGATTTGGAAAAGATTTGGGTCTTAAAGCATCCCCTTTGGCTGCTTTGAGGAGAGTCAAGTGTGCAAGAGAAGGAGATCCAATTGAAGTTACGGCAGTATAGATGGCAGCAGGGTAGACGGCGGATGGAGGCTTGCACGAGGGTGATGGTAGTGGAGGGGGAAAATAGCAGAAGCGACAGAACTGGATTTGTTGTGGGAGGTGGTGTAAGCAAAAGACAGAAAGGAGCCAAAGGTCTAGGATTTTAGTTTGAGCAATGGAAAGGATAGTAGCTCCATTTACAAAGTTGGTCAGGACCTCCAGCACAGCTGTTCTAGAAGTGGGCAAGCATCAAGAGTCCTTTTTCCGGATGTGTTAAATTAGGTGTGTCTTTTAGTAGTCAAGTGTTTTGATAATAAAATGAGATAATCCACTTAGCTAGTTTAGTGTGGTGTCTGGAATAGTCGAAGTGCTGGAAAAATGGTATCTGCCGTTTCAGTTAAAAGCAGAGCTAAATGGTAACTACTGATCTTAATAAAGAGATCAGCCAAATCAAAGAAAAAGGAAAAACAAGTACACAGGGATTGTTGGGGGTGGGGGTGGGAAGGAACCTCTGTCTGGGTAAAGAAGAAACCAGCTGATAGAAAGTCTTGAATTTCAAGTAGAAAATTTTGGACTGAATTCATTTAATAGTAGCGAGTCTTTGCACTTTAAGAAGGAGGAACCCCAAGATATTTGAGAGTGCCAGCGAGATGTTCTAGGTTTTGGTTTTGGCTCTCTGCTTCTTTGCCAGCTGGGGTAACTCAGGCAAGCCACACCCCTAATGTAAGCATTGAATTACTTGTCCTGTGGAGTTATTGTGGGGGAGGGAATAAGATGGTGTTGGCTATAATTGCCTTGGGAAGTATTAGGCAGGAATGCTGGACGTTGTTAGATGGCATTTTAGAGTAGAGTGATGGGTTCCATGCATTTTAGATGGAGCGAGAGTGGGGATGTATTCAAAGTGAGAAGGAAGCTGTTTTTTCTGACCGGCTGTCGAAGGCCTGACCCAGGGCCCTGCCAGTGAGAATGGAGAAGATGTCAATCTGGGAGAGACTTGGAAAGAAGAGTCAGATAGCCTTGGGTGAGGGCAGTGAATGCAGATGTACTGAGCCTCAGGAACTGGGAGAAAGGTGGATGGCACTGAAGGGGATAGGCTAATTGAAAAGAGGTGTTGGGGTTGAGGGTTAGCCTGACACTGACTTCCTGGGCAGAGATGAAGGGTGTGGAAAGTTGGGGACGCAGCCTGGAAGTTTTGGTTTGCAGGTTGGGCTGGTTGTGTGGGGTTGCCGAGCCTCAGCCCAAATAATGCTGGGTATACCATGAGAGTGTGAGCTGTCCAGAGAAGCAGCATATGTGGCGCTGTTTGTTTTGCTCATCCCGCTGACCTGGTGCCTGAACAACAGGCTTGGAGTGAAAAATTCTGTCCGTCAGCCGGTTGTCCGGCCTGCTCCATGTCAGCCAAGCAGTTTAACAAGTCTTTCCACTGGTGAGGACTGAGCTATCTGTGCTGGCAAGAAGAGACTCAGGGATTGCCTGGGTTTAGGGTTCTGGGGCACCAGTTTCTTGGCCTTGGTGTCATTCAGGGCCTCTTGAGGCCCTTCCAGGGGAGAGGCGTGCTTGGGTTGGTCGTAGAGGCATGACTTAGTTGTGGTGCAGGGTCTGGCCCATCCCTAGGCCATTTAATAATGCTGGAGTTATTTAGCAGCTCTTTAGATAATGCCTAAAGGTTGGGCCTTTCATTCATTCAGACCTGATTATTTAGCATAAGGAGGGCAGTTTGTGATTGAGCTCCAGCCCAGGCCTAGGATTCCTTCCAGACAGTGAAGTCAGGAAGGTTTTCTGTTGATAGGATGTTGGAGTCGTCTTGGAGAGCTTGGAAGATGAGCGTTTAAATAGAGTGTTAATACCTGGGTCATTTTCTCATGGCATAGTTTCCATTCTCCTTCTGTATCCTTGACCACTTTGCAGTATTTGCTTTGTGTTCTCGTGACTTCCCAGACCAAAATGGCACTGTTCATTAAGGTGTTCAGAGACGTTTCTGCCTGAATTAGCACGCTGGTTATCTTTTCTCCCCTTCCACTTCTGTTTTTACTTTCAATTCCGGGCAAATATATCTCCTGAGGAAAGTCTCCCACACCCACTCCCACCTTCTCCTTTTCTCTTACACTAAGAGTACCCAGATTTTGGGGGCACCTGTCTGGCTCGGTGGAGCATGCCACTCTTGATCTTGTGGTGAGTTCGAGCCCCACGTTGGGTACAGAGATTACTTAAAAATAAAAATCTTAAAAAAAAAAAGTATCCAGTTTTTTAAAATCCCAGTTTCAAGTCCTAGCTTTATGGTGTCTCCTGGATTTCCAGGTACAACTGTGTGAACTGGAAGGATTTTCACGTGGAGAAAGAATTTCTGTCCCAGAAAGGATTAGCTAGCCATTTACATTTAAACTGAATATGGAAAACTGAAGCTCATCTTGGGAAAAGAGGAAGGTGTCAGCACTTCCCTCAGACCACTTTCTTCTTTCAGGTCTTTGCTTCTCCACGTGGGGTCCTCACCTGGGAACTTTTTAAGAAAAGCAGGATCTTGGGCTGCACCTCAGACTTACTGAATCTGAATCTGAATTTTAAGATTTCCTGGGTGATTCAGGAGCAGATTAAAGTTTGAGAAGCCCAGCTCCAAATCCCAAGAGCATTATCCAAATTGCTTCGAAAGCAGTTGGCTTCCAAATTTATTGGGATCACAACTGCTTTCAGGACTTCAGGTGTTGTTGTTTGAAAATAGGATTAAAAGATATATATATATATATATATATATATATATATATATATATATATATATTTATTTATTTATTTTTTTCCCCAGAGTAACACGTGCACACCATTTAGAGGAAAATTCAGACAGCTCACTACAGTGGCAAATGAAAATGTTAGCCCTCTCCCCCAACCTCCTGCATCCTGGCTTTCACTCCCTTTCTTGAATCTGCAGAATGAGTCTGTCTCCTCTCCCTCCCCCGCAGACTGCACCCTACAGTTTATACTACAATCCAAGGAGCGCAACTAGATTCACTGTACAGAAATCCATTTAGAGTCCGGTTAGGCTTGAATTGAAGCTGTGAACATGCCAGAAAGTTGGATGTCGGCAAGTCTAGAGTGTTGAATGAGAGAGCCCAAAAGAAGTACCAGTGAATACGGCTTCATTATTAGCAAGTTTTTTTTTTTTCATTATTAGCAAGTTTTAATTGTTTCAAAGTCTCCATTCATTTTAAAAACAGGGCAACCTACTTAATGACTTATTCCCATCATTCCTCTTTTGCCAAGACAAATTCTGACAGTGGAACTGTGGCTACCTAGACACTGACTTATTTTGCCTTTTCAGATCAGGGGAGGACAAGGATGGAGACCCCCATTTGCTGGTCTTCCCCCCTCTCTCAATATTAAAGAAGCTTATTAAGCTTCTTTAATGTTGAGGAAGCTTATTGAGCTTCTTTAATATTGAGAAGAAAATATACCTCAATTTTGGGACGCATTTTTGGCAAAATTTTGCAGAAGACCTGTATTTGAAAGGATAATTAGTTATTAGCAGTTCTTGCCTTTTAATTTTTAAAATTTTATACTTTTAAAGACTTATTTATTTTAGTGGGAGGGGAGATCAAGCCCACTCTATGTTGAACTTGGAGCCCATCTCAGGGCTCAGTCCCATGACCTTGAGATCACAACCCAGGGCAGAATCAGACACTTAACCAGCCCTGCAACCCATGTGCCCCAGTTCTTGTCTTTTTAAAAAACTTTAGTGAGATATAATTGGATGCCCTAAAAGTCTGTGGTTTTAAGTTTACAATTCAATGACTTTTAGGAAAATTAAGTTTTAGATTTCCATCTCCCCCAAAAGATTCTTATGTCCATTTGCAGTCAAACCTGTTTTCACTTCAGCCTCAGACAAACCAATCTACTTTCTGTGTCTATATATTTGCCTTTTCTGGAACTGATACAAATGGAATTATACAGTATGGGCCTGGCTTCTTATACTTAGCATAATGTTTTGAAGCTCATTCCTATGGAATATATATCACCATCTCATTCTTTTTTAATGCCAGATAATATTCTCCTTTGTGGAGATCCTTATTTTGTGTATGTATTCACCAGTTGATGGACATTTGAATGTTTTCCACCTTTGGCTAGCTGGTATGAATCATGTTGAGTGGACATGAGCGTGCAAAGGTTTGTATGGGTATAGGTTTCATTTCTCTCAGGCAGCTACTTTGGTATAGGTTTGAGGGCATTATGGTAAATTTATAACTTCCAAAAACACCTTTTTTTAAGTTGTGGTAAAATACACATCACATAAAATGTACCATCTTAACCATTTTTAAATGAATTATTTATTAGCATTAAGAAACTCATGTTGTTGGGGCACCTGGGTGCTACCTGGGTGGCTCAGTCAGATAATCATCTGTCTTTGGCTCAGGTCATGATCTCTGAGTCCCAGGATGATTGGACTCTGCCCTCAGAGGGGGGGGTCTCGCTGTCCTACTGCCCCCTCCCCACTTGGGCTCTCTCTCACTCTCAAATAAATAAAATCTTCTAAAAAAGAAGAAAGAAGAGACACTCATATTGTGGTGCAGCTCTCACTAACGACCAGTATCTACGAACTGAATATCATCTTCCCAAACTGAAACTTTATACCCATTCAACAATAATTCTCATTCTTCCTTGTCCTCAACTCCTGGCAGCCATCATAGCCTACTGACTTTTCTGTGATCTGTCTACTCTAGGCATCCCAAACAAATGAAGCCATACAGTGTTTGTCCTTTTGTGACTGGCTTATTTTACCTAACACATTGCCCTCAGGGTTCATCCATATTGAACCATGTGTCAGAATTTCTTTTCATTTTTAAGGCTGAATAGTATTCCCTTCTGTTATATACTACAGTTTGTTTATCCATTCTCTGTCAGTGGACACTTGGGTTACTTCTACGTTTTAGTTATTACAAATAGTGGTTTTGTGAACTTGAGTGTGAAGTTAAATATTTAAGTTCCTACTTTCAATTCTTTGGGGTATATACCCAGAAGTGGAATTGCTAGATCATATGGTAATTCTATTTTTAATATTTTGAGGAACTGTCATACTGTTTTTCATAGTGCCTGGCCAATTTTCCTTTCCACCAACAATGCACGAAAGTTCCTGTTTCTCTATTTCTCTACATTCCTACTAGCACTTGTTCTTTTCAGTGTTTTTGTTAATAGCCATCCTGATGAGTATGAGGGGATATCTCATGGTGGTTGTGATTTGCATTTTCTTAAGGATTAGTGATTTTGAGTATCTTTTCATGTACTTATTGACCATTTGTATGTCTTTAGAGAAATGTCTGTTCAAGTCTTTTGTCCATTTTTTTCTATTAGGTTGTTTATTCTTTTGTTGTTGGGTTGTAGGAGTTCTTTATATAATCTGGATATTAACCTCTTACCAGGTATTTGGGAGGGGTTTTTTTGGTTTGTTTTTGTTTTTTAAGATTTATTTATTTATTTATTTAGAGAGAGATCACAAGTAGGTAGAGAGGCAGACAGAGAGGGGAGAAGCAGGCTCCCTGCCGAGCACAGAGCCGGATGCAGGATGCAGGGGCTCCATCCCAGGACCTTGGGATCATGACCTGAGCTGAAGGCAGAGGCTTAACCCACTGAGCCACCCAGGTTCCCTGTTTTTTTTTTTTTTTTGTTTGTTTTCTTTTTTTTTAAATTCTGTGGTTTGCATTTTCACTCTATTGATTGTGTTCTTTGATGCACAGAAGTTTTTAATTTTTTTTTAAAGATTTTATTTATTTATTTATTTGACAGAGAGATCACAAGTAGGCAGAGAGGCAGGCAGAGAGAGAAGGAAGCAGGCTTCCTGCTGAGCAGAGAGCCCAATGCGGGACTCGATCCCAGGACCCTGAGATCATGACCTGGGCTGAAGGCAGCGGCTTAACCCACTGAGCCACCCAGGTGCCCAGAAGTTTTTAATTTTGATTAAATCCATTTTTTTTTCTTTTGTTGCACGTGTTTTTGGTGTCCTATCAAGAAATTATTGCCAAATTCAATATCATGAAGCTTTTCTTCTGTTTTCTTTTAAGAGTTCTATAGTTTAGGTTTTACGTTTTAAGTCTGATCCATTCGGAAGTAATTTTTGTATGTAGTGTGAGGCAAGGGTCGAACAGCATCATTCTTTTGCAGGTGAATATCCAGTTTTTCTAGTTGTTGAAACTTTCCTTTCCCCATTGAATGGTTTTGGCAAAAATCATTTGATTTTTTTTTTTATTTTATTTATTTGACAGATGGAGAGATAGCCAGAGAGGAAACACAAGCAGGGGGAGTGGGAGTGGGAGAAGCAGGCTTCCTACTGAGCATGGAGCCCGATAGTGTGGCTCGATCCCAGAACCCTGGGATCACAACCTGAGCCAAAGGCAGCTGCTTAATGACTGAGCCTCTGAGATGCTTCAAAAATCATTTGAATTTTATTTGAGGGTTTATTTTTGGACTCTTTATTCTGTTCCATCAGTCTGTGTTTAAGAAACCACCAAAATCTTTTCTACATATTTTACATCCCCTCCAATACTGTTTGAAGATTCTCGTTTCTCCATATCCTTGTCAACATTTTTTATTGTCTGCTCTTTTGACTATAGTCATCCTTGAGGATATGAAGTTGTATCTCATAATGGTTTTGTTGACTTAAACATTCTACTTTGGTCTAACCCAGAGCGGAGAGGTAGTAAAATAGAGTGAGGACCTCCACGCACAACCACAGGACCACAGACACCTGCCTGAATATACCCAGTGCTTCTGCAGGATAGACTGAAAATGTTCAGGCAGATCTTAGAGCCTCAGTTTTCTCTTCTGAATAATGGGAATAATTAATACCTTCCTCATACAGAATGAGATAAGAACAACTGTTCAAGTGCATTTCTTATTGTGGGTGCTTGATAAATGTTGGATTCATAGTTTTACTCCATAAATTTCCCTTCAGTGTGTTCTTGCTCTGGGACATCCCTGTCACTGATTTCAGTTTTCTAGCAAATAGGGCTTCCCAGTATTTTAAGCACGACTGAATCCTTCTAGTCAGCTTGGCTGTCTTTCTCTTGTTCCTCTGGATGTCACCCAAATATCTTCACACCCATCTCATCGCCACTGAGTGAACTGTAAGCACTCTACTCACTTGTCTGTCTGTCCTCTGAGTCACGATGGCTTGTTTATCCAGTTCAACTTCCTTCTCATCCTCTGTCCTGGCTTCTGCAGACTACAACGGACGCTGTTGCATTCTTTTGCCATGTAACCCTGGATTCTACTGGGGCAAAACCATTTTTATCCTGGGCCTGTTGAAGCAATCCAGTGGCCTTTTCTTCTTGGTTCTGCTATATCTGTCTTGGGGGGGACGAAGTCATCTGGCAGCTTTCCCCTCCTTGTGCCGGGGTTGCTAGTTGCTTTGGTAATTGGCTTAGCAGCACAATCCCTAAAAGGTTGTCCTTCAGCTGGTACTTAGTTAAAGCCGCAGGCCAGTCCCCGTGGGAGTTCCCGTAGATAGCAGCTGTCTTGCCTAATTAAGGAGAGACTGGGAAAGGTGCTTTGAAGGAAAACTCTTATCTGGAAGAACAGTGGCTGGGCCTGCACATCTGGAAAGGAGATATAAAGGCCAAGGCAAAGGGCATGGGGTGGTAGCTTGGAACACATGGCAGAAAGTGCTTTGCTGGCTAATGGCATTGAATGTTTCCTAAAGGACTTAGTATGTCCTCTTTAGTAAACTGGGCAAGAAGTCCCACATGTATTAAATTTTTGTGCGCTGAGGTTTCCATGTTTCCCATGGTGCATGTACATGTGTAGGAAGTGCTCTGTATATCCTGCCCCACCCAGCCACCTCCAAAAAATCCTGAAACAAGTGAGCCAAGCTCAAGGAATTTCCAGGTATCTCAGAGGGGTATAACTTGAACCACTTAGAACCACTTAGAAAATGTTGGGACTATTCTAGGCATAAGCTGTAATGGTCTACAGCAAAGACTTGGGTTTTGGAGGGGGGATAGATTCCTTTTAAACTATACTGCAGTGATGTCCAATGGAAATATACTATGAGCCACATATATAACTGAACATTTTCTACTAGCCACGTGTATTAGTTTACTAGGACTGCTATAACAAATTATCACCAACAAGGTGGGTTAAAGCAACAGAAACTTCCCTTATTCACAGTTTTGGATGCCCGTGGTCTGAAATCAAGGTGTCAGCAGGCCACATACCCTCCAGAGGCTCTGGGAAGAATCCTTTTGTGCCTCCTGGCAGTCGTTGGCATTCCTTGGTGTGTAGATGTATCACTCCAAGGAATGAGTCTTTGCCTCTGGCTTCACATGGCCTGTGTATCTATGATCTCCCTCTCCTTTTTTTTTTTTTTTTTTTTCTTATGAAAGCACCACTTACTGGTTTCAGGGCCCTAAGTCCAAGATAATTTAATCTCAACATCCTTAAGTAATCATACCTGCAAAAATCATCTATATTCCAATAAGATCCCATGTGGGGCCCCAAGTGGACATGCACTTGGGGGGACACTGTTCAACCCACTCCAACACATTGAAAAAGGAGAGAGAAAAATCAACCGTTAAATTTGATTAATTGTAGTATATTCTTTAACTTACTACCCCACAAGATCACTGTAACATGTAACCAACAGATAATAATTCTTAATGAGGTATTTTAATATTCTTCTTTTGCTTTTGACACTAAGTCTTTGAAATCCAGTATTTACTTTACGCTCAGGAGGCATTCCCAACTTGGACCTGCTACCTTTTGAAGACTGAACCCCCACTTATGGCTGTCTTCCACATCTTGGCCGGCACAGTTGCAGGGCTGTGGGGCTGACAAAACGTTTAGACTGCTCTGTGTTTTTCCTGTGTTTTCTTCCTCTCTCCTTTGCTCTCTCTGTCCTTTTATCTTCCTGTTAGTTTTCAGGGAGTTTTCTATTTATTTGGAAGAAGTCTCGTTTGTTCTAACAAAAGACATGAAAGTCTACTTTGTGAAAGCTGCTGAGATCCCAGGACTCAGTGGGGGAAGCAAAGTGAGCCAGTTCTGAAAGAAAAAGTCCTTTATTCAGTTACATTTGTGAGTGTTTATTGTTGAATTCATTAAGCACTTCTGTCACAAGTAGCTTAAATAAGTGTGGTTAATATTTGGGATGTAACATTTTTTATTAGTAAGGGCAGTACAAGAGTTTATTCTTCCAAAATCTCTCTGCCATGAGATCTGTGACCCATTTTCAGCCCTCCATGAACACGGCCATTCTTCCCTGTCATGTTAAGACAAGAGGGGAATAAAGTTTTCTTTCTGGGCTGATTACTCTAAGTCTGTTGCAATAGTGAAGTTAAGATTTATATCTTTAAAAATCTATATTGTCTTCTTTAAGAATTGCATGCTTGTTACTTTTTGGCTTGAACCTCAGTAAAGGCTTTTATGAGCAACCCCACGGGAAGAAAAGTTTTGGATCCTTGAATTCCTAAATGTGGTTTGTGATAAGGATGTGTGGTTTCTGCCCTTCCTCCCCCACAACTGATTTATACTAAGCCTCTTTTATTGTCGTTGGAATTTTTCTGGAATTATGAGTTCCCCTCAAATGAATTAATGTTAAAGATAATTAGCAAGCAGCCCATGAATATGCACTTTAGAGAAGAATATAAAGTACAATGTGAATATTCCTTTTCCTCCCCCAGTTTTGCCCTCCCCCATAAGTATCTATCTATCTGGTTTCTCTGTGTATCTGAATAATACATGTTTAAATTGCTTATTCACTAATTTTAAAAAAAAAAGATATTGGATTATGCTTTGAATTATTCTATAGTTTGGTTTTTCAGCCTTTTACTAGGACCTAGAGTACCTATTTTAGTTATAGAGAGGTTCTGTACAAGTTAGTTGTATGGGTAAATAGTCTGTGGTACCCATCTGCATAGCTTTTTTTTTTTTTTTTTTTTTTAAATCAGAGAGAGAGCACAAGCAGGAGGAGCAGCAGGCTTCCTGAGGCGGGGACTCAATCCTGGACCTTAGGATCTTGACCTGAGCTGAAGGCAGCTGCTTAACCGGCTGAGCCATCCAGGCGTCCCCCAATCTACATAACTTAGTAAATTCTTTCCTTATTGATCAGATTTTACCTGACATGACATATATATTTCTTTTGCTCTAATAAATGGTATACGAATATCATTGAGCACATGTCAGTATGTCTGTAGGAGAGCTCCCAAGTAGTATTCTTCAGCCAAAGGGCACGAACGTGGCAGTGTGTCTTCCCACACAGGGTATATGAGGCTGTGTGTTTCCTCACATCTTGGTCAACTTTAGATACCAGTGTCGACGTTTTATTTATTTATTTTTGCCAGTTTAATTAGTCTGAGGAAATATGCCACAGGGCTTTTAATTTTTCATTTCTCCAATACTAGTTACTTGGACCATTTTGTTGGTTTATTTGTCTTTAGCATTTATTTTTCTGGAATACTGGATTTGCGAATTTTTTCAATTAGACTGTGCCTTTTTCTTATTGTTTTATAGATGATCTTGATATATTCTGAATATTAATACTTTGTTACATATGTTATAAGTAATGATTATGGAACTTACAGATTAATTAAAGGAGAACTGTTAGGTTTACAATATGGTGTCTTCCTATCATGAATACTGCATATTTCCTTGTTGCAGTGAAGAAACTCATCCAATCTTTAGTAGAAAGTTGTAGTTTTCTGTATATAGATCTTACTCATCTCCTTAAAGATTGGTCCCTAAGTATTTGATGGCTTTTATTATTAGGGTTTTTTTTCCTATTACAGTTTCTAGGTGGTTATTGCTGAGAAAGAGAAAAGTTTTGATCTTATTATCCAGCTGATTTATTTATTTCTTTATAAGTTATGATAATCTCTAAAGATTGTATGCCAATTTTTATAGTTTTGTGTACTTCCAGGACAATATATTTTTTTAAAAGACTTTATTTATTTGACATAGATCACAAGTAGGCAGAGAGGCAGGCAGAGAGAGAGGGAGAAGCAGGCTACTGCTGAGCAGAGAGCCCGACGCGGGGCTGGATCCCAGGACCCCAAGACCATGACCTGAGCCAAAGGCAGAGGCCCAACCCACTGAGCCACCCACGTACTGCACCCTCTTTGAGGGCAGTACTGAACAGTGGTTGTATTGAGGGCTTCCTTGTTTTGGTAACTTTAATAGGAATGAGGTGTCTCTCTATTTAGTATAATGTTTATTTTCTTTTTTTTTTTTTTTTTTTTTTTTTTTTTAAAGATTTTATTTATTTATTTGACAGAGAGAGATCACAAGTAGGCAGAGAGGCAGGCAGAGAGAGAGAGGAGGAAGCAGGCTCCCCGCTGAGCAGAGAGCCCGATGCGGGACTCGATCCCAGGACCCTGAGATCATGACCTGAGCCGAAGGCAGCGGCTTAACCCACTGAGCCACCCAGGCGCCCCTAATGTTTATTTTCAAGTTAAGATTATTTTCTTCTATGACAAATATGCTATTTTTAAAATCAGAAATTGATATTAAATTTTATGGAAATTATGAATTTTATGAATTTTATGATATTGAATTTTATGAATTTTATGAATTTAAAGCTTTTTTGGCATCAGTTGTAATTATTTTTTCTTAGTTTGTTAATTGATTAATTTGAAAGGACTATCTTTGCTTTCTTGTAATAAACTTTACTTAGTTATTATGTGCCAAAATGCATGCTTTTAATCGTGTACTATTGCATTTAATTTACAGATACTTTATGTCAGTTTTTTGTGTGTGTGAGATTGGGCTAGTGACTTTTTTGGTGTTTTTTGCTCTCTCTTTGTTTTTGTGTCAGGTTTATACTGGATTCATAGAATGACGTTGAGTTTTTCATCTTTTTCTAATGTTCTGAAACAATTTACAATAAAAGGAATAGTGTGGTCCCTGGCTGTCCAGTGTGGTAGCCACTAGCCACAGATGACCATTGAGCACCTGAAACATGACTAGTCTGAATTGAAATGTGAGGTCATATATGCCTTGGGTTTTGAAGACTTAGCATAAAAATATGTAAATTGTTTTATTAATAATGTTTTTATTCTGATTCCATGTTAAAGTGGTAATATTTGGGTGTATTATGTTATTATTTACTTTTTTTACTTTTTAAAATGTGGCTACTGGAAAATTAAAAATTTTACTTATTTACTTAATTATTTTTAAAGATCTTATTTATTTATTTGTCAGAGAGAGGGAAGAAAGAGAGATGGGTAGAGGGAGAAGGAGCCTGACAGGGGACTCAATGGGGATCATGACCTGCGCCGCAGGCAGACACCCAACTGACCGAGCTACCCAGGTGTCCCGAAAATTAACATTATATTTATTTTGGCTAGCTCTTGAAAGTTAATTGGAACTTACCTATAAAACCATATGATCTTGGGACATTTTTATATCTTTGATGACCTTTTCATTATCTTCTAGGGTTGTCAGAAAACTTTACTACCTATTAAATGAGGTTAGATAATTTCTGTTTTCCTAGGAAGTCACTTGTTTCATCTGGTTTTTCATAATTATTGATATAAAGTTCTACAGAGTACTTATTTTATTTTATTACTTTTTTTAGATTTTATTTATTTATATGACAGATAGATTGACAGAGATTACAAGTAGTCAGAGAGGCAGGCAGAGACAGAGAGAGGAGGAAGCAGGCTCCCTGCTGAGTGGAGAGCCCGATGTGGGGCTCCATCCAGGACCCTGGGATCATGACCTGAGCTGAAGACCGAGGCTTAACCCACTGAGCCACCCAGGTGCCCCCAGAGTACTTATTTTAGTTATAAATCTGTAGTTTTTATCTCCTTTCTCACTCTTATTTTTTCTCTGCCTTCATTAGAGTCTCAAGAGTTTGTTTATTTTAATGGTCTTTTCAAAAATCAACAATTTATTTTACTCATTAGGTATATGATATTGTTTGTTGATTTCCCTAAATTTTTTTTTACATTAGTTCCTTTTATCAATTTTTCTTGAGTTTATTCTTTTACTCTTTTTCTAGATTATGGAGTTGAATGAATAGTTTATTTTTAATCTTTGTGTTTTCCCCATAAATGCATTTAAGGGTATTTGTTTTCACCTAAGTGTTGATCATTTCTCACAGATTTTGATATATTGTGTTTTTTGTGTTTTTTTTTTTTAATTGTGTTCTTGCTAGGTGATTATATATATAGAATGTGGCCATCTCTTTCTCTTTACTTCTGTTAAAATAAATTGTCCAACAAGATCACCCAGTAAGCCTTTGAATGACTTCCCACTGCTCTTACCTACAGTGGAAATGGAGCCAGTTTATTCTTTGAAGAGCATAACTTTTTATTTAATTCATAAGCTCCCTAGTCTTTTGTTCAGTAAGAGCTATAGCCTCTTGCCTAATGATTGGTGCCAGTATCCTCAAACTACTTCCATTGGTTGCAACCTCTTCAAGTCCTTGCTTTAAAGTACTAACTGTCATAGTTCATCATGACCTCACCATTCACCTTAACAGAGTTCTCCTTGCATGTTACATTATCAGAGTCACCATAATCTTTATTACTACTTCCATTAATTCAGCATCTGCCTCCATTCATTGCTTAATGCCCCCAACAGTCCTGTGAGATAGGTATTTTAAAATCCACTTTAGAGACTGGGAAGCTTGGAGGGGTTAGTGATTCACCTAGGTTCACATAGTAAGTGTTGCAGCTAAGATTTGAAACTGTATTTCCATAGTTCCCAAGTCCTTTCCTCTTGATCATGGCACTGATGCGTCTGCTGTCACCTGGAGCTCTTCTACCAACCTCAGCCTAAGCTGAAACATTTTGCGGACCCACCTTTTGCCTGCATTCCTTCACCTGTTGCTGCTGTGAGTTGAATGAGGGCAGGATGTTGAGGGGCTGTGGAGAAAGGTTTAAGAGTACTTAGCGAGAATGTTTTCACAGAGTTTCCTGGCAGTCTGTTTTGTGATGGAGAATAGTCAAACATCACGTCTTTCCTCTGGCCCATTTTCTCTGTCTCCGGCCTCTTTGCTCCTCCACAGACTGAGAAAGGCAGTATAGCTTGAAAGAATGTTCTAGTTTATAGGTTTTGCTGCTGGAAGATCTTGTCTCTTTCCACACAACTCTTTGGGAAGATTTCCAGGAATCCATTTACTGAGCAGAGCTTCAGGAGGAATTGGTATGCATCACCTATTTGATTCAGTCCCAGAGTCTTATCTCTTCTAGGCCAGTGGTTCTCAACCTTTTGCTTTTAATTTAGGTTTAATTTTTAATATAAATACCATGACTAAAAAAAGCAAGGCCAAGCAGAGATCTATAAATGACAGGCTCAAAAAAAGGCGGCGGCGGGGGTGGGGGGATGGGACGCCTGGGTGGCTCAGTTGGTTAAGCGGCTGCCTTCGGCTCGGGTCATGATCCCAGCATCCTGGGATCGAGTCCCACATTGGGCTCCTTGCTCGGCAGGGAGCCTGCTTCTCCCTCTGCCTCTAGCCTGCCACTCTGTCTGCCTGTGCTTGCGCTCTGTATCTCTCTCTCTCTCTCTCTCTCTAACAAATAAAAAATCTTTAAAAAAAGGGGGGGGGAATTCTGCAATATATTTGTTTATAGTGATAATTTTAGAATTTTAAACTAGACATGTTCTTTTATCCCCTTCATAAAAATCCTAGAAAATTCTGACACAGAGAAGGTGTTAACTTTTCTCTTTTCTCCTCTGTCACCCAGCTTCAGGAGAGTACCAGTGGTCTCAAATTCCATAAAAATGTTTTGGAGAAAGCAGGCACCTATATATTTAACTATACATGAGGTGAGGGTCAAGAAGTATGTTCCAAAGCACACACTTGCTGCTGTTCTTCAGAAATGGACTGTTCTTCCCCTCCTTTCATCCCATGTGAAGGATCCCTCGTCTGTATAAGTCTTCCTGACATGCTCCAATTAGTGTGTGAGTGTATGTGTGTTTAAGATTCTATTTTTGGTAATCTCTACATCCAAGGTGGAGCTTGAATTCACAACCCCGAGATCTTGGGTCGTATGCTCCACCAACTGAGCCAGCCATCCACTCCAGGTGTGTGTGTTTTTTCATGGGTCCATTCCTAGTAACACTTCTTTTAGATCAGAGATGCTCAGCTTTGTCTACACACCAGCATCACCAGCTTAAGAAACATACTGATGCCTGGTATCTATCCACAAAGATCATGAGTTAATTATTTTGTAGTCAGGTGTGGGTATCAGGCTTAATGGAGCTCCCCAGTAATCTTAATATTAATTCCAATATGCCTCTAAGGTTGAGAACTGCTTAACAGACTGAGCAACCCAGGCACCCATAGATTTTTATTTCTGCAGAAATTTGTTGTGTCCGCGGTATCTGCTTCTATGATGGACATGTAGTAGGGGCTCAGTTAGTGTTTGCAGAATGAATAAATAGTGCGAGAGAGAGTAGGAAAGGTTCACATTCTGTCTATGCTTTTTCCTCTGCATTCTTTCCACCCTGTCTAAATACAGAGAAAACACTCCCCGTTAGCACTGTCTTCTGAGGTAATCCATTCCTAACACAGTGTTAGGTGAAAAGCTATGGTATAAGCCCATGGATTTCAACCCCAAGCACGAGATGGAGCAATTTCTTACCTGTAGACTCAAACCTTTGAACCAAAAAGTGGTGTTTTGTTGAGGTTGATGGCTCTTGTAGAGGCCCCATACTTTTGGGTTGATTCAGAACAAGTTGGCTTCTCAAGCTTCCTTGGAAGGAGGAATTTCATCTCACTGGGTCATGGTCTTTCTGAGAATCTGGAGTTACAAATACTGGCTGTGGGTGGTGTTATTCTGGTCCATACAGAATTCCTCCCAATTTTCCTGCCTGCCCGTGGAAAACCTGCCAAAGGAGGAGACTTAGGCTGTGATTGCTGATGTGCCCAGATGGCAGAGGCCATCACGTTTGTCAGAAGCTAATGCGGCTACCTAGGTGAATGAGGACAGATTCCCAGATTACATAATTCCTTGGGGTTTTGAGCTGAATTTATTACCCACCTGACTCCTAGCCTTAAAGTTAATCTTGGGCCTTAGTAAGTGTTGAAACTCTTAACTAGACAACTTGGCATCTTTTTGGTAATTCCAGGGGAATCTTGTGTTCTTTTGGTGGGCCTTGGTTAAGGTATTGGAGTTCTTTTCCATCTAGATATTAAAGAGATTTATAATTTCAGGAAAGTGTGAATAATTAATGTGCGTCCCTGTGTAACAGAATATGTATTTGATCCTGGAGTGGAGGTAAAAAATGAAAGGAAATAGGATGATTTGCTCCTGTAAGTTAGTGACAGAAAAATGAATGCCTCTGTGAGTAATGCCAAAGGAAAAGAGAAAGTGGGGAGGCTTTCTACACTAGGAAAGGAAAAAAAAATGAGTTTGAAAACATCTGGCTTCGTGTCTTTGTGTTCTCTTCCTATACCCGTTTCAAGCCCAGAGGATCCTGTTTGGGAAAGGAGAGACGATGGATCATATAACCAAGCTGAAGTACTGCTAATTGCCTATGAGACCTTGTAGGATTTCTCCTACTTCCAGCTCAGCTCTTTCCTTTGCTCACTATGCCCTATGCATGCTGGTCTTTGCTGTTTGTTGAGCGAGCCAACCACTCTTGACTATGCCCTGCCTGTTCCCTCTGTCTGGGATGTTCTTCTACCATATATCTAATGGTTAACTCCCTCTGCTCCTTCAAGTCTTTGCTTTATTGCCACTTTCTTTAAAAAGGCCTACTTAAGGGGCGCCTGGGTGGCTCAGTGGGTTAAAGCCTCTGCGTTCGGCTCAGGTCGTGATCCCGGGGTCCTGGGATCAAGTCCCGCATCGGGTTCTCTGCTCAGCGGGAAGCCTGCTTCCCCCTCTCTCTCTTCCTGTCTCTCTGCCTACTTGTGATCTCTGTCTGTCAAATATAAAATCAAATAAAATCTTAAAAAAAAAAAAAGCCTACTTAAAATTTCAGATTCTGCCCTACCCTTCCCCAAGCCTCCTTTCCCCATCACTTCTTTCTTTCCATAGTGCTGTCACTTTCTAATATACTGTATAATTTGTTAATTTGTGTTGTCTGTTTGCCTCATTCTCACTATCCCAAGGACAGGTCTTTATTCATTCCCTTTCCATACCTCGCAAAAGTACCTGGCACGGAGTAGCCCTTCAAGACATACTGTCGTGGGGTACCTGGGTGGCTCAGTTGGTTAAGTAGCTGCCTTCGGCTCAGGTCATGATCCCAGCGTCCTGGGATCGAGTCCCACATCGGGCTCCTTGCTCAGCAGGGAGCCTGCTTCTCCCTCTGCCTCTGCCTGCCATTCTGTCTGCCTGTGCTCGCTCTCTCCCCCTCTCTCTCTCTGATAAATAAATAAATTCTTAAAAAAAAAAAAAAAAGACATACTGTCGAATGAATGACTCAGTATGCATTGTAGTTCTTTGGCTTAGAAATTAGTTCTGCAAACTCAAAAGGTTCTGGGCCATTGCTATTGCTCCTTCTATGTTTGGTCTGCTGTATGTAATTAATTTGTTGGGACTATTATCATCATTTTTCCTTCTCTACCCAAAGTCTTTTTTGGAAGGGGCAGTAGGATCAGACCAACTGCTCAGAAAAGCCAGAGGCTGTGTGAGACTCTTGAAATAGATATTCCACTGCTAGGAGAGGAGTCCCCAAGGCGAGTGGTTTCCTCCATCCCTACAAAGACTATAGGCATTCATGTAAGTTCTCATGAGAGTCTTCAAAAACATGGCCCTTGAGAACTTTCCAATCTCTGAAGAAGTGGATGGCTCATTATAGGGAATTTCAAGTCCAGTTCAGCTCAATAACGAGCACTGTGGTTAACCTTCAGGTCCTGATGCCTTGGCCAAACAGAAGAGGGTCACTTGAGCTACTCACGGGGGGTTGTGCTACCAAGTTGCTATTTTTGGTCTTGCCTTCTCTGTCCCCAGTGGGTTAACATGTGAGAAGCAGTCAGGTTGGGCTTGCCAACATTCATCAGGTCCAGCTTATCTTCAGAAGCATAGGGAACTTATCTTTAGAAACATATTTTCCTTTCACCTTGGCCTTCTTGCCTTGCCAGCTATTTATTCTTTCTTTCCTTACTCTCTTAGATGTACACACACTTCAGAAACTGTCCCTGTCTTGGAGAATTTTCTGTATGGAGTTGAGGTAGCAGCCGTTCTGTCATTTTCTACACATCCGACTTCTACCAACTTCAGCCATCTGCTACGGGGTTTGGGGGTTTGAGGGCTACAGGGGTGGGAAGCAGGGTGAAAAGACCTGTGATCAAAGATCTACCACAAAGCCCAAGCACAAAAGTCTGATTTGTTTTGTTAGAACAGTGCCATTTCAGAGAAGAAGAATGTGAACTCCATATGTAATTTTAAGTGTTCCAGTAGCCACATTTAAAAAGTAGAAAAGAAACCAGTCAAATGAATTTTCCTATTTTTTATTTAACTAAAATACTACATGTAACCAGTGTGAAACATGGGTCAAACAGGTAACCAATGTGAAAATAATTAATGAGAAGTTTTTACATTAGTCTTCTAAATCTGGTATATATTTTATACCTGCAGTGCATTTCAGATTGGACTAGCTATATTTCTTTTTCTTTTTTTGGAAGATTTTTATTTATCAGAGCATAAACGCAGGTAGAATGGCAGGCAGAGGCAGAGAGAGAAACAGGCTCCCCACTGAGCAAGGAGCCCCATGCAGGACTCGATCCCACAACCCTGAGATCATGATCTGAGCCAAAGGCAGCGGCTTAACCAACTGAGCCACCCAAGTGTCCCAAGGACTAGCTATATTTCAAGGGCTCAACAGCCACCTGTGGCTACTGGCTACCATTTGGACAGTGTACACAGAACGCTCTCACCCACAGTCAGCTGTGTCCATTTTATTTTTATGATTGAAAATTGTTGACATCTTTCTATCCATGTCCTCAACTTTATACCCAACACTCCACAAAAAGGCTAAATCATAAATCGTATTCACTGATCTCAAAGATGGTAGGGAAATGTGAAGCGTAAGGAAGATTTCTTTTAAGTGTTGCTAAAATAATAAATACTGGTATTCTGGTACAAGGAACCTGAGAAGTATCAAGATGGAAACCCCTGACTGCACAGTGAGGCCCTCTCCATCATGTAGCTGGGAGCCTACAAAAGACTTGGAGGAGCTAGCAAATGTGGCCTCGAGATGGGTGTGTCCCTCCTCGTTTCCTTGAGGTTGATAACTTCCTCAGTTTTGTGGATTTCCTTCCTGGTCCATGGGGGCAGAGTTGCAACTGGAGCCTTCAAGTTGCAAGACTCAGTCATGGTGGAGGCCCCAACCAGGTTCCAAGGATCTCTGGACAGTCTGGCTTGTTGCCTTGGCCAGCTTTATGGATGCGTTTTCTCAGAACTGACCACTTCATGGACATTTGCTTGGGGGCACTGGTATCAAAGGGCATGCATCTGCTGTTTGAGCTGCAGTTCTCAATTCCAGCCAGCAGAAAGGAAACCAGCCAAGACATTAAAATCCAAAATGTCTAGATCAAACAGCCTCTTTGCCTTTTTCTATTTTTATTTTTTGTGCATATGTAGGAAATTTTGAAGTCAGGAGTGGGGAGGGTAGCTGTCTGTAACTAGTGGGTATTGATCTCACGGAAAGCATGGAGTCCATTGCTTCCTGTTAAATAATTTTTATCTCTGTTCCTTTTTTAGGCTGAGGAGTCTTGTAAATGTAATGGCTGGAAAAATCCCAACCCTTCTCCTACTCCCCCCAGAGCTGACCTGCAGCAAATCATTGTCAGTCTAACAGAATCCTGCCGGAGTTGTAGCCATGCACTAGGTGAGTTCCTAAATATCTTCAAGGGAACTGTAAGGATGTCACTGTTGCCTGAAAGTTCTAACTGAATTTCGTGGGGTAGCCATACTTGCATGCTGTTTGCCTCTGGGTAACAACAGAGTCTGTTTAGTCTCCGGAATTTGCGTGACAAGCCCTGTGCTGTTAGCACTGCCTTCTTACCATCTTTTCCCGTTTTTCCCGGAGAGCTGGATTCAACTGGGGGATTGCCAGATGAGATGAAATGTGACAACTGAGCTAGCTGGTGGAAAGTGTGCCAGGTCCTGATTCATTCTGATCGGGGCCTGAGGGTCTTTGATCTCCAGGATAGAAAGCTTGACCAGCTGGTTTTTTGTCTAATTTTTACTACTACTGTTATTATTATTATTATTATTTTCTGATTGTCTGAACTTTCTGAAAGTGCTTCATTGTATCCTTGTATTCTTTAGTTTCCTGCTTCTGGTAGCTCGTTCTCTTCCTCAGGGTTGTGTTTGGTGAATGTTTACTTGTGTTTTCCCTTTCAACCTTCTTATCTATCCCTGCAAGATAATCATTGTCAGTTTGGCAAGATAGACTCTGCCTGTTACTCAACAGGACTGTGCTAATATGTTCTTGTCCTGATACGAGTTTTAAGTTAAAAAATTTTAAATTGTGTTTGGTTTGGGTAGATAAAAGTGAACGGTAGTTTTCCCTAGATATTAATTAACATTCCGATTCATACAGGATCAGGTTGGGATATTCTACTTTTCCACCTTCAGTTACCCAGTCTCCCAAAGAACGTCTCTGTGTCCAGTGTACTGTCCAGGCTGCTCCTGGTAGAACATTCTCACTGAAGTTGCTTACCCCCTCCCCGCCCCCGACCATTTCTAAGTTGGTGCCTTCTTTTGGATGTCTTCTTTCTTTCAGGCGGCTTGGTGATATCAAATGGTTCAGTGTCCGCCTTCAAGGTAGCATGGTGGTAGGCCGAGTCTGAAATTTTCTTTTGTACTCAGCTGGAGGGTATTTCAGTACTCAAAGAGTAGAAAAGTAGATCATGTGATCTTCCCAGGAAGTTACTGCACTGGACTAACCTTCTGAGAAAGGATAGAGAGAACCTTGATCTCGCAGGAGAAATAAACACACCAATAATTACAGCATTGTAATAACTGGCATCTAAAATAATTTAAGTTTTGATTTTTGAAACAGCTGGTGCAAAGGAAGAATTCCAGAAGTCACAGAACACCTTTGCTTATAACCTACCTTTTTCACAATTGATCCCTGAGCCAGTGCCCTTTAGAATTTGCCTCAGGAAATATGATGCAATATGAAGCTGGCTCAGAAACTTCTTAAGCACTGGGCTCCAACTGTATTTGGTATTGATTGGGAAATCCGATTATCCTACATCAATTAACATTTAAAAACAGAGTTCTCTTTCTTAGCTGAGCAGATTGTCTCCATTCTGAGCATGTAAACAGACATGAATGCCCAAAGGCAGAAATGGCCTTTTACAAAGAAAAGCCAACTTTGTTCTCTTTTACATTTCTTAGCAAGCTTTGAAAACAAAATACCCTTATTGGGTGATATATAATCAAGAATGGAAACAAAAAAAAAGTACATATCCTTGGACCTGGCAAATCTCAGCCAGAAATTTAACCTACCTATAAATTAAGATGTGCCCTCAAACTCAAAGAACAGTTAATTACAGTCACATTAATGACATTAAAAAACTAGAAAAAACCTAAATACCCCAATGTAGGAGATAATTGCTTGAATTATGAAAATCTATATTATAAATTCAATATGGCTATTAAAAATGATATATTTCCCAATATGGAAAGGCCTTCTTAACATATTATAAATGAAAAAAGCAAGTCATAAAGCTGCTTAATTGGAAGTTTTATAATCTAGGACTAAATTAAGGCTCCAACAGCCCAATTTCAGATCTTGGCTCTCCAACTAGTCACTGTCCGTTGGGGCATGTTTTCATCTGCCTGGAGCTCCATTTTCTCAGCCCTGAATCGAAGTTCATAGTATTTATCTCATAGAATTGTTGCGAGGCGGGCGCCTGGGTGGCTCAGTGGGTTAAGCCGCTGCCTTCGGCTCAGGTCATGATCTCAGGGTCCTGAGATCGAGTCCCACATTGGGCTCTCTGCTCCGCAGGGAGCCTGCTTCCCTCTCTCTCTCTCTCTCTCTGCCTGCCTCTCCATCTACTTGTGATTTCTCTCTGTCAAATAAATAAATAAAATCTTTAAAAAAAAAAATAAAAAGAATTGTTGCGAGGCTTCAGTGAGATAGAACTTATAAAAACTTTAGAATAGTACCTGGAAAATTATGATGCATTACTCTTAGCTCTTTTTGTTAATAGTAGTGTTCCCATTACTACCAGAGTTCTTTTGCTTCAGCCAACAGATAGGAATTCTGCCCAGCTTAAGTAGGAAAACAGTGTTTATAAAAAGGTACCGGGAGATCCCAGAAGCTGAAAACAATGGTAAATCCAGTTTCAGTTTGGTCCGGGGAATCTCAGAAGCATAAATTTGTGGGCTTTCTGTCCAGGACGCCCTGACTGGGTGAGGTCCATCGGCCCCTGTCCCTGTGAGTATTCCATCCCTAGAGGATGGGATCTGATTGGTGTAGCATCTGTCACGTGCCCAACCCTCGTTGCACCCTTAGGGAACTGCATGGAAGGTGGTCATTCCCACATAGGCAAGCTGACTTAAGAACAGCATCATGGGGGCACCTGGGTGGCTCAGTGGGTTAAGCGTCTGCCTTCCACTCAGGTCATGATCCCAGGCTCCTGAGATCCAGCCCTGCATTGGGCTCTCTGCTCAGTGAGGAACCTGCTTCTCCCTTTCTCTGTCTCTGCCTGCCTTTCCGCCTACTTGTGCTCTCTGTCAAATAAATAAATAAAATCTTAAAAAAGAAAAAAAAAAGAACAGCATCATGAGTACAATCTCATTTTATCAGTTTAGAAAATATGACATATATTTTAATATGTACTAATAGGAGCAGCTCTGGTGGGATCATTGTTGAGTTGCTGACGGTGCTTTTTCTCAGGGTATTGAGGTTTATAGGTGTTTTAAAAATATTTTTCTCCCTCTCCTTCCCCCCATCCCTTTTCAGTCTGCTTTCTTAAAATTGAAATGTCTGTGCATTTTCAAGCTCTTGAAATTATTGGCAGAATGCCATAGTTTATTTATTGGTCTTATTATCGGGGCTGTAGAAAACCTTTTTCAGAGGTTATGCTTCTTCTCAACCACACCCCTCCCCTTTAAAAAAAACTTTTAATATGGAAAAGCTCCAATATATGTAAAGTTAGAAAGAATAGTTTAATAGGTGCCTTGTACTCATCAGACAGCTTTAATTATTAAAATTTGCCAACATCCGGAGCACCTAGGTGGGTCAGTGGGTCAAGAATCTGGCTCATAGGGGCACCTGGGTGGCTCAGTGGGTTAAGCCTCTGCCTTCAGCTCGGGTCATGATCTCAGGGTCCTGGGATCGAGCCCCACATCGGGCTCTCTGCTCTGCGGGGAGCCTGCTTCCTCCTCTCTCTCTCTCCCTGCCTGCTGTGATCTCTGTCTGTCAGATAAATAAATAAATATTTAAAAAAAAAAAATCTGGCTCATAAATTTGGCTCAGGTCATGATCTCAGGGTCCCGGGATCAAGCACTGATTCAGGTTCTGTGCTCAGCTCTCTGTGCCAAGAGAGTCTGGTTCAGATTCTTTCTCTCTCTCTACCTCTACTCCCCCTTGCTTGCTTGCTTGAGCCCTCTGTCTCTCAAACAAACAAACAAACAAATTAATTAACTAACTAACTTTAAATAAAACTTGGCCAGTTTCCCTTCCTTCACTTTTTTTTTTTTTTTTGGCCAGAGTATTTAAATCAGTTTTCATACATAGTGTCCTATTTGTGCAAATTACTTCTGAAATATTACCAGCAAAGTAGAGATTAGGGTATAGGGAATTCTGTTAGGCTTCACGCAGGTCTGCATCCTGGGATGCATTTAAATTTGCATACACTGTCCTGATTCCCAGTCACTCTGCTGGATATGAATTCAGTCTCCAGTGATCATGCACATGGGTCAACCTGGAACATTTCTGTCCTTACCAACACATAACCTTCAAGCTTCTTGACTGAGACCATGTCTGTTCTGTAGCTTCGCTGTTGGGTATCCATTTCAGCCATACATTTTCTCTTGACAATGAGCTCTGGTTTCATGTGCTCTCCTGAAGGTTAACTTCCATCCCAGGTGTCCTTGGACTGCCATCATTGGCTACTCCTCTGTATCTTCTGGGAATAAAACATTCAGTTTTATATTTTATAAATTAGGAATTAGGAAGCAAGAAATCTAGGCTGGGCTCAGCGGTTTACCAATCTCTTAACTTCTTTGCAGTTTGCTGTCTTCATATACAGAGTGAAATGGTTAGTCTAGATCCATGCTGTCCAGTGTTATAGCCACTTACTACATGAGCTAATGAGCACTTGAAAGATAGCTGTAAGTTGAGCTGTAAGTATAAAATACCTGCCAGATTCTGAAAGCTCAGTATGAAAAAAAGGGAGCTCTCTCATTAATATTATTACATGTTGAAATGATATTTTAGGTATACTGAGTTAATGAAACATTATTAAAATTAATTTCACCCATTTCTTTTTTCAGTGTTGCTAATGGATGACTTAAAATGACACATATGGCTCACATTATATTTTCCTCTGGCCTAGAGCTTTCCGGTCCCCTCTCTGAAATTGTTTCTTATTTGGGATTGGTACAGTCAGGTTCAGTTTACAGAAATTCAACAGAGGGTCCTAACACAGCACTTCAGTGGCCCAAACATTTCTCCTTATTTTAGTATTAATAAAAATTCGTTATTTGGGAACTACTTATTTAAATAACAATCTGGTTCTGTGATCTGGAAGGAGGAAACACCATTGTGATCAAATCACTATTGGAATTTTTGTTGTCATTTTGGAGTCCATTGTTCTGAACTATGCCAGGACATAACTGATTATTTAATTTGACTAGTGATAGTTCTTTGCAGTTGTATATGGGAGTTTTTTTGTTTTGTTTTGTTTTTGTTTTTAAGATTTTCTTTTTTGTCAGAGAGAGAGAGAGAGATCATAAGTAGGCAGAGAGGCAGGAAGAGAGAGGGGGAAGCAGGCTCCCTGCTGAGCAGAGAGCCCAACACAGGACTTGAACCCCGGACCCTGACTGAGATCATGACCTAAGCTGAAGGCAGAGGCTTAACCCACTGAGCCACCCAGGCACCCCAGTTTTTGTTTTTGTTTTTTTTTCAGTGCCATCACTTTTTCTGATAAACATAGATGCATAAACATGGGTCATGTAGACACTTATATTTAAACATTGCAATGGTAGAAATTGACAGGTGCCTCCCCCCCCCCCCCCACAACCCCTGCCCTGTGGTTATGTCTGCTTACCTGCTTATTTACAGTAGAAACTTCCTAAGGCAAGTAAAGACTACCATGGACCAATTACAGTAGAGCTTACTTTCTTGACTAGGAGTAGGTATGAAGGGACTACGAGTGTTTTTCTCATGGACTGTTTCAAACATTTAAATCATAAGTAAGTCATTTTCTTTAGCCTTATTCATTTGCATAGACCTCTACCACTTAATCACTCTTAGTTCCCATTTATATTTGTACTGTGCAGATGCCAAGTGATATAAATAGGGGGCCTGGCACAGCCATCCGAGTCAAGTCATCGTATTTCTCTTGGCTGGGTGTCCTCTGTTCTTGTTTGGTTTTTTTTTTTTTTTTTTTTTTAAGTTTTTTTTTTTTTTTTTTTAAGTAATCTCTACACCCACCATGGGGCTTGAACCTACAACCCTAAGATCAAAAGTTGCACGCTTTATCAGCTGAACCAGCCGGCTGTCCCTGTTTTCACTAATTCCGTCTTTTACACATGGAGTTTCAAGTTGTCAGGAGCTGTGTGTCTGGGACAGCAGGAGTTAAGTGGGTAAATCTGATAATATTTGTCCTCCTCACTTGATGTGAGTTACTTTTCCCTACCTTCCTTGGATCATGAAGGCCCGTTGACTTTCTCTCTGTATGCCTCCTTCCAGCACTGCCTGAATTCAGGTCTTTTCTCTTTGTTCTTTTGTTGTATATGCAGCAGCACCTGGAGTCCCCTGTTCCATCCTTGTGCACCTGGCTTCCTAAGAAAGTCGTGATCCAGTCTGATCTAAACATTCTCCCGTTTAGCCCCTCTGAGCCTCCCACTCTCTTCTGGATGACGTCCAGCTTTGGCTGAGCCTGCAGGATTGTTCTGGCCTCTACTGTCTGGCCTTTCCCCCAACCATCTATGCTGCATTTTGGCCACCAGGCTGCTCTTTGTTCTTGGCATGTTCTTTGCCCTTTCTCCCACCTCTGCTGTAGACCTGGAGGCTCACACCATCTGCCCGCCATTTCCTTCATTCTCCAGGGGAAGGCTTCTCACCTCCAAGGTTTGACTTGTCTAGAGCCTGGTAGAGAGAATAAAGGTTTTCTTGGGGCTGCATTGCAGTGTTTGTTCCTTGCATTACTATAATTATTTATAATTATATATATAAGATATATAATAAATGATTATATAATCTTTAATTATATATAATTTATAATAATTTATTGTAGGTTTTCTGTAGGAGACTAAGGTTAAGGACTGACTTTTTCTCTAGTTCCTAATCTGGTCTGTTTCTTGGGCATAATTTGGCTTATTCCTTCATTGATAAACACTCACTGAATTCAGGAGTACTAAAAAGATACTGGTTGCATTTATTTGCAGGGGGGCTCTCACAGTTTGTAGTCCGTGCCTGCACTGTGCATAACAGTAGCTGCTAGTCTCCTGTGGCCACTGAGCTCTTGAACTGTGGCGTGAATTGTGGCACCGCAAGTGTAAAATGCACGCTGGTTTTGTACAATGACAAAAGAATGTACACTAGTAATAATTTTTGTACATTGAGTTCATGTTGAAATGAAAAATCTAGTGTGAAGTTAAATAAAATGTATTACTAAAATTTCACCTATTTTACCTTTCTAAAAGTGGCTGCTAGAATATTTATATGTACATTTGTGGCTTGTATCCTATTTCTGCTGGACTGAACTCATCTAAAGGGCTCTTAATTTTTAACTTCTCTTTTTCTCCATCCAGATCTGAGATTTCAAAAGAGGAAACCACTTTTAAGTGATAAACTTTGGCACGTTAGTCAATTCAGAAGGTTTCATTGAAGGAATTTGTTTTACCTCTTTTAGCTTTGACCTCAAATTCCCATGAGCACCAAATGTGTTTGAACAGCTTACAAGGGCTGCGGATGCAGTGCTGTTTGCTTTCTTTCCAGTCCAGAGGAGCAGAGACATGGTAGCGGCCTGCCCAGCTGCTGCCTGTTCACAGTGCAGGGCATGTGAGGACTGGCAGGCTGTCCTCAAGAGAAGTGCAGGCCAGTGATCCACAGGGCCAGAGCCAAGAGAAGGTCCCAGCATATGGTGACAGTGTGCTTCCTGTTCCCAGCAAGGCAACAGCTGCACCGTGATCCTTGGCAGCAGGCGTTTGGCAGGTCTCCCTGGGGCACCCTGGGCCTTTGTAAGTCTGGCACAGTGCTGAGAGGTGCCTAGGTACATCCTCCTGGAGCAAGAGAAAGAGAGCAGAACCTCCCACAGTCTTCTGGCTCCCACCTTCCCCCTGCTTCCCTCCGCTCCCTACACACGGGGGACACTGGGCAAAGCCATGGGTGACGGGAAAGAGTGAGCTTTTCCCACAAGTCACAGGGGTTGGCCAGCTTGGGGTAATGCTATCCATGTTTTGTACCATACTCTCAGAAGACTATTTGAAATGAAAGCAGGGTCCTTTCTATTTGAATATTCAGTTCCAGGTGGATGAAAGATTTAAAAAAAAAAAAAAAAAAAACTTAGAGAAAAGTAACAAAGGACATCTCCAAAGCAAAATCCCATTTTACTCACATTTACCTGTTGGTAGCATTATGCCCTATTGGCTTTGTTTCTTTTTTTAAAATATGTGTGTGTGTAGATCTATATATATATTTTTCCTGGATCGTATGAACTTATGTTGCATATATATCATATAGCCTTTTCCCCCTACATACATTATATATTTCCTAAAATCAAAGATATTCTTTTACCTAACCTTAGTTCAGTTACCAGCTTAAGTAAATTTTAGCATTTATGTCATATTTTAGTGTACTGTTTGTATTCTTTTATCAGTTGGCCCAAAAATGTTCTTTATAGCATATTTTCCTTCACAGTTAAGCATCCAGTCTAGAATCACATGTGTAGTTAGTTGTCATGTGAAGGAAAACAGTTTGTCTACTCATACTCAAAACCTTTCCAGAATAATTCTGGCGCCAAATATGTGGGGTTTTACACACGAGCAATTCTCCAGCTCTCCAGTGGACAGCTGGAGGGTATCTTGCAAATTCTCACTCACTTCTACACTGCCTTTAGTTAGTGCAGACCCCACAGGTTAAAGGCTTAATCCCTCTTCTTCCTTCGCTTCCGATGCCAGTTGCAAGTCCCAGTTTTACCTGTGCTTCTGACCAACTGGATGTAAACTGGGAGATTCTGACGACCCCTTCCTGAGGGTGGATAATTTTCTAGAGCAGCTCACAGAACTCAGGAAGAAGGTTTGCTTATTTGATTACTGGTTTATCATAAAGAGATGCCCAGAGCAAGGCAGGGGGAAAGGAGCATGAAGTTCTAAGCACACCACTCTCCCAGCACCTTTCTGCAAACACCCTTTGGAAGTTCTCCAGACTCTTTCTGTTAGGGTTTGATGGAGACCACATTATGTATGCATGATTGATTGCATCTTTGACTATTAGCGATTAATTCATCCTCCAGACCACTTCCTATCCCTACCATATAGGTAGGAAAAGTGGGGCTGAAAATTCCAACCTTTAGTGACTTCTTTGATTTCCCTGGCAAACAGCCCCCATCCTTCAGGGACTTTAAAAGTTCATTAACATAAACTCAGGTGTGGTTGCAAGGGACTTGTTATGAATAACAAAAGACTCTTCTTTCACGTTATTGCTCTCATAACTTCCGAAATTCTGAGGGTTTTAGAAACCCAGTGCCAGGAAAAAAAGAAGAAGCACTGTGCCATGAACAAAAACCAAATATGTATTTCTTTATAAGTTGCAGTATCACAACAGGTCCTTTTAGTTTCCTTTTATCTGGAGCCGTTCCTCAGCTTTTTTTCTGTTTTGCTTTGTTTTGTTTTGTTTTTGGTCTTTTGTGACCTAGATATTTTGGTGGAGGAATGTTTTAAGTTTTAAAAACAAACCTGTTAGAGAGCTAGGAGAAAATACATTTTTGTCCTTGTCTGTTCAGGAAGGGAGGACCTTTGCAAGCAAGACCTTAAAGAAATGCCAAGCATAGATTTGACTTGATGAAAAATTTAGAATTCCTTTACAGCCTACCCAAAAGCCCAACAAAATCCAGGAGCATTTACAATGAATAGGACAGACTTAAAGCTCTTTCAAGGCAATAAGAAAAAGACTAACATCCTAAAATATAGGCAGGGGATCTGAAAGTAGTGCCCAAAAGAACAAATACAGATGGCCAGTAACCTGAAAAACAACCCCCTCCAAGGGCATTCCAGTGAATGTGAATCAGAAGAGTGGGGACTCATTAATTTTCAAGATTGATTCAATTACTGAGAATGATTCTTCACTGTAGGCAAGAGTGGGGGAAGGCACTTTCTCTCACACGGTTGGTAGAGTGTACATTGATGGGAACTTCTCTGGTGGAGGAAGGTAAACCAAGCAGTAGATCCAAGAGCTTGCTTGCTTTATTTATTTATTTAAAAGGTTGTTTTTGTTTTTTGAAAGATTTTATTTATTTATTTATTTGACACACACAGAGAGGTCACAAGCAGAGAGGCAGGCAGAGAAAGAGGGGGAAGCAGGCTCGCTGCTGAGCAGAGAGCCCGATGTGGGGCTTGATCCCAGGACCCGAAGGATCATGACCTGTGAGCCAAAGGCAGAGGCTTAATCCACTGAGCCAACCAGGTGCCCCTAAAAGGTTTTATTTTTAAGGCATCTCCACACCCAGCCTGGGGCTCAAACTCAAAAACCTGAGATGAGGAGTTGCACGCCCCACCACCCAAGCTGGCCAGGCGCCCCTACAGAAGCTTTAAATAGCAGTAATTTCGTGTTACAAATTCTGTGGCAGATGAACTGCTGTAGATTTGTGCATTATAGGTGACAGATTTTGAGTTTTTATTTTTTAGTTTTTAGTCACTACAATTACATGAGAGAGGCCTGTTCTTTAGGAAAATAAGTTTTAGATCATTGAAGGTAACCTATTAGCATCAAAAAGGCTTCTTTAGAAAAGATTAAAAGATGGGTTTCTTTCCGTGAGGAGTGACCCTTTTTAGTTAAAAATGAGTTACCGGTACAATAGCTAGTTTAGCTTGGTAGTTAGAGTGAGGTGCTCCTGGGTGTTTGCATGGGTTAGGGGTGATTATGGGCTCCTGAGGAAGTCCTGTCTGTTTCTGGTCAGCAGGTCCAGAGACTCCGTGTTTGGATTTGGTGGAAGTGGGCTCATTTGTAGAAAATGGTGTTCTAGGAAGAGTACCCTGGGCTCAGAGAACACAGTCTGGGGGTTTCGGTACTCTGGGCTTGAGATCCCAGTGACCAGCAAGGTAGGAACAGGGAAGAATGGTGACTCTGGGAGACAGTGAGGAAGCTTCCTGGAATCTGGTGACTGGAAATATGCAGGCGGTAAAGGACAGCATAGGAATGGATGACAGGCTGCCTCTCACAAGCAGGGCTGGCAAGAGGGAATTGCCATCTTGAGGAGGGCCGTGAGGATTTTGACCTGAGGGTGAAGTTTTCCTTGATGGTGGCACACTGATGCTGAACTGGGGAGGTTGTGAGGTAGTTGGTGGTGTGGATGTGTTGAGAGGAGCTCATCCCAGAGAGAGCTGACAGCTAGATACAGAGACTGGAAAAGGGGTCTTGATCAGAAGGGGCGCATAGGTGGAGAGTGTGAGCATACAGCAGGTCCATACAGTGAAGTATTTATACAGTGCAGACGTGACTGTCCTTGTCTAGCTTTCTCGTTCCAGGGAAGCTTCTCTTTCCTAGCAACTTGTCCAAACCTCCTGGCTTGTTGTTGTTTGTTTTTTGTTTTGTTCTCTCCCTCTTCTCAAGGGGATGAACCACCTCTCTACTTTAATCTGTCTTCCCCCATACCATTGTTTATTCAAGGAAGCTTAACCCTTTTCATACAGTAGTATCCTTCTGCCTCAGTATACCCCCTTGTACCTCAGACACCCCTTTCTCTTATTCTCAGAGGAAGAGATACCTACACTCTTGTGCTGCAGAGGTTAACCCCATTTGTCCAGTTCCGCCTTTCCCTCCCTCCTTCTGGGAAACTTGATGTTCTGTTTGCCCTCGGTCTCCAGCTCCTTAGTTCTTTGTGCTTTGGCTTACACACAGCTTTGAGGAGAAATCACAGACTTTATTATACAGAGAATCAGAAGGAAATGAACTTCCTAAGGTCACACTTCTTAGGCATTTTAATGTTTATCTAGTCTGCTTTTCAGAATATGCTGGAAGATGTTTACACACAATGCTTTCCAAACTGTGGAGCACCCCCCACCACAAGAGGAGGGGATGCCCCCCGCCCCTGCAACTTCTCCTTCTGAAAAATAGGCATTTCCACCTTTGTTTTAACCAGAATAGCTCTTTCTAGTTCTGATTAAGAATTCATTTGGGTTAAGTGTTTTGTGACTTAAAGAAAATGAACTACTGGTTTAAAAAATAAATTATGGGGGCACCTTGGTGGCTCAGTCGTTGGGTGTCTGCCTTTGGTTTGGGTCATGATCCCAGGATCTGGGATTGAGCCGGGCGTCAGGCTCCCTGATCAGCAGGAAGCCTGCTTCTTCCTCTCCCACTCCCCCCGCTTGTGTTCCCTCTCTCAGTGTGTGTCTATCAAATAAATAAATAAAATGTTTAAAAAGTAAATAAATACTTCATGGCTTGTACTTCCATGAGTTAGACTCACTTACATTAGCACCTTAGTTACACTGTTTCATACTGGGGTGAATCTGAAGGAATTGATGTTATATATATTTTTAAAAGATTTTATGTATTTATTTGACAGAGGTGCAGCAAGAGAGGGAACCCATGCAGGGGGAGTGGGAGAGGGAGAAGTTGGCTCCCTGCTGAGCAGGGACCAGAACACAGGACTCTGGGATCAGGATCTGAGCCAAAGGCCGACTCTTAAACTTAACTGACTGAGCCACGCAGCCACCCTGAATTGATGTTATATTGTGAAGTGATTGCTTTCATGGCTTATCACTGAAAAGCAATTAAACATTACAAGGCAAAAATAGTCTTCAGTAAAATTATTTCTGT
The DNA here is from genome assembly GCF_030435805.1 of Mustela lutreola. Lineage (NCBI taxonomy): Eukaryota > Metazoa > Chordata > Mammalia > Carnivora > Mustelidae > Mustela > Mustela lutreola. The sequence goes on along the minus strand of NC_081291.1, from coordinate 87,326,455 downwards.
AAATAACTGACATAAAAATTTTGACCTAGTTGTCTCCAGAATGAGGTTTATGTCCCAAAGGCTTCACACTGACCTCAAGGAAAATTTTGTAGACTTTTAAAAAAAAAAAAAAAAAAAAAAGGATGACCCATGCAATCACTCTACCTAGAAAGAAGTCTAATTTGGGGCCTCTTTTAGAAAATGTTGAAGTCACATATTGGATAGCCAAATAGAAAGGAATAGATTTGCATTTTATTTTTTCACATGCACACACATATATATATTTGTAGTTTTCCCATGATATGTTACTTAGGTTCTGAGAGACATTTTAGTCAGTTACTCTATTTCTGTTTGGTAATGTAACAATATAGTGTTGGTGTTTTCACATTTAGATGTATGTACTAGATTTATTCCTCAATATCTAAGGCAGACAGATCACCAAATTTCCTTTCTTTCCTCTTATCATTTAAAAATGCATGTAGAGGGGCCTCTTGGTGGCTTAGTTGGTTAAGTGTCTGCCTTCGGCTCAGTTCATGATCCCAGAGTTCAGGAATGGAGCCCCACGTTGGGCTCCCTACTCAGTGGGGAGCCTGCTTCTCCCTCTCCCTCTCTGCCTGTTGCTCTGCCTACTTGTGCACTCTCTCTCTCTCTTTCACAAATAAAGAAATAAAATCTTTAAATAAAATGCATATAGTTATGAGCACATGATGCCCATCACCAATATCCCATGACCTTGGGCCCATCACTCTGCCTTTCCATTTTTATGCACAAAGAAGGGAATGAAAAGGGGGTGGCTTCTACCCCCCTGATTCTGAGTTCTTTAACCTGGCTTCTTTGTGGACATTTAAAAGTCCCAACCTCTTAGTATCCAAATTAAGTATCCTAATTAAGTATCCTTAATCCTCTTGACTCTGAAAATGGTTTTGATCAGGTATTTTATTTTTTTATTATTTTTAAATTTCTTATTTATTTATTTGACACAGAGAGAGAGAGAGAGAGAGAGAGCAAGTAGGCGGAGAGGCAGGCAGAGAGAGAGAGGGAAGCAGGCTCCCTGCTGAGCAGAGAGCCCAGTGTGGGGGCTTGATCCCAGATCCTGAGATCATGACCTGAGCTGAAGGCAGAGGCTTAACCCCCTGAGCCACCCAGGCATTCTTGATTGGGTATTTTAGTTTGTACTCCCTCAAAAGCAGATTCCAAGACAAGGATTTGAATATAAGAAGTTTATTGGTGGGGGGGAGGCACCTGGGTGGCTCAGTGGGTTAAAGTCTCTGCCTTCAGCTTAGGTCATGATCCCAGGGTCCTGGGATTGAGTCCCGCATCAGGCTCTCTGCTCAGCAGGGAGCCTGCCTCCCCCCAACTCTCTCTCTCTCTGCCTGCCTCTCTGCCTATTTGTGATTTCTCCATCAAATAAATAAATAAAAATAAAAATAAGTTTATTTGGCATGAAGCTAAGGGAGTAGAAAAGTGAAATGAGGCAGAAAAAGTGGCCAATAAAGGGTGAATTATTGAGCCAGCTCCCACCTTGGGCGGCTGCTACTTAGTTTTGTTGGGGGGGAGGGGTTTAGGAGCCAGTTATTCAAACTGGGGAATGAGGGATCTGGGTTTTTTTGTTTTTTGTTTTTTGTTTTTAAAGATTTTATTTATTTATTTCACAGAGATCACAAATAGGCAGAGAGGGAGTCAGAGAGAGAGAGAGAAAGAGAAAGGAAAAAGCAGGCTCCCTGATGAGCAGAGAGCCTGATGCGGGGCTCAATCCCAGGACCCTGAGACCATGACCCGAGCTGAAGGCAGAGGCTTAACCCACTGTGTCCCCAGGCACACCTGGGTTTTTTATTTGTAGGCTAATGTCTTAGTTTTGGGTTGAAGGCTGCTCTTAAGGGGCAGGTAGGTGGCAGAGCAGATTACAATGGTAGGAAAAGCCCTTAGGTAGAGAAATGGAGTTGCTGGTAGTTGGATGCTGGGAGGTATGCCCTGAAGTGGTAAGGGAAGGAGATGAAGGCAGGGTACCAGCAACATTCTCTGTCCCAGTCTCCTGATTGAGCTTTAGGGCTTCTTATTTTTTTTTTTCAAGATTATTTATTTGAGAGAGAGAGAGAGATAAAGTTTGTGTGCATGAGCTGGAGGGAGGGGCAGAGAGAGAGGGAGAGAGTGAGGACAAGTAGACCCCCCACTGAGTGTGGAGCCTGATGCAGGGCTCGGATCGCAGGACCCCAGAATCATGCCCTGAGCCAACATCAAGAGCCTGACACTCCCTGTTTGCCCTGAGCTTCGTGGCTTAATGACAGGAGCACGGTGGTTTCTGGAGTACACTGACCCCTGCCTGATACTTCACAGGTATTCCTTAGTATTCTTTAGTTATATTTCCTTTTAAGAAGACAGGGGAAAGCGCTCGCTCTCCTCCATAGTTTAGCCTTTAAAAAGGATCTCAAACCCTTCTGTATGTAAGTATTTCTAAGCCAACACACCAAGGGCTCTACCCAAGTGGTTTCCCCTCAGAGTGCGGGAGCCCGTTATGTGACAAGCATAGTAATAAATGCTGGGTGTGCAGAGGTGAGAGGCATGATCCTGACCGAGGAGTTCCTGGGCCAGGGGCTGGTTATTGAGTGGCTGACCTAAAGAACCTTTCCAAGTGATAAAGGACTTCAAGTGAATCACCTAATCAACAAAAAGTGTGCTTTGGGATTCGGGTCAAACATTCCTCCCTTTCAGACCCTGGCTCCATCTTGTTGGCTGAGTGACATTAGATGAAACAGCCTCAGTTTCCTCACTTGTTAATGGGATTGCTGATACCTGCTTGTGGGATTGTTAGAGGATTCAGTGCACTAACCTTGATAAATAGACCAGGTTTGGGTAGAAGAGAGGACAGGACATGGAGAGAACGTTGATGGCTAGGTCACTTACTATATATATATAAGAACTAAGGTAAGAAAAATGGGTTTGGGGGCTTGATCACAGAAGGCACTGAATCTCAAGCTCAAACAGACCTTGGGACATGGCTGCAAGGGCAGTGAGGTTTCATCGCATCTCAGAAAGGCTGAGGGAAAGGGCCATCATTTCAGTCTTCACACTAATAGGATATTCTTGGCTCACTGAGCTATTCATGGGCATGGTAGAGACCAACCATATTCTTATGTGGAAACATAGCAACTCAACTCTGTCAAAAAGCAGAAACGGGCACCTGGGTGGCTCAGTCGTTAAGCGTTTGCCTTTGACTCAGGTCATCCCCAGGGTCCTGGGATCGAGTTCCTCATTGGGTTCCCTGTTCTGCAGGGAGCCTGCTTCTCCCTCTCCCATTACCCCTGCTTGCGTTCCCTCTCTCACTGTGTCTGTGTCAAATAAATAAATAAAATATTTTTTTTTAAAAGGCAAAAACAGACCCATAAATACAGAGAACAAACTGATGGTTGCCAGAGGGGAGGGTTGGGTGGATGGGCAAAATGGGTGAAGGGGATAAGGGGAAGTAGAGGCTTCTAGTTACTGAAGACATAAGTCACGGGGTGGGGGGTGGAGGATGAAAAGGATAACCCAATGAGTAGAGCCAGTGACACTGTGAGAACAGTGTGTGGTGACGACAGCCGTGTCGGTGGTGAGCTCAGGAGAGTGTAGACTGATTGAATCACTGTGTTGTGTGCTGGAAATTCATGTAATGTTGTGTGTCGGCCATACTTCCATTAAAAAAAAGAGCTTAACACTATGAGGACCACCACGTGGTGCCAACAAGGTCTGGATCTTAAACTGTACATTACTGGAATACATTAGCTACTGGCCCATTTTTGGTCTTGAAGGGGGAAGCTGAGGCTTAGCAAGGTGACAGTCTTTTAATGGTAAGTCGACTTTGTGAGAAGACCTAGATGTACAGAGGTTCAGAAATTCCCTCTGTTGACAATGCCATTTGATGGATGGATGTCCTGGAAGGTTTTGAGAGAGCCCTTTTCTGTTTTAAAATTGAGAACGTTTGCAGTTTCCAACTCACGTGTCACACATGTTCCTTTGGTCTTTGTCTTCAGCTGCTCATGTTTCCCACCTGGAAAATGTGTCCGAGGAAGAAATGAACAGACTCCTGGGAATAGTGTTGGATGTGGAATATCTCTTTACCTGTGTCCACAAGGAAGAAGATGCAGATACCAAACAAGTTTATTTCTATCTATTTAAGGTGAGGTTTTTTACCACTTTAAAAAGGCGTTTTTTCTTTCTCTCATTGTTCAGATGTGCTCAGTTTCTGCACACCAGGTCGTGGGTGGGAAGGCCCTCAGCTCATGATACGTTTGCCCTCAGGGTTTGTGGAAGCATGCGATTCTTCATGAGGGATTCTCTAAAATGACCCACCACCTGTTGGATTCATCACTCTTCTTGAGAGCCTTCTTATTTGTATGCAGACTTGAATATCTTGATTTGCTTATGCGTGTAGATTTCTTTCCATCCACTCATCCGTTCGTCCATCTGAGTATGTGTTTGGCATACCTGCCCTGTGCTCCGTGCATGGCACTCATGTAGGCATGAGGGATAGATCAGTGGGCAAAGTCCTTGCCCTCAAGGAGTTGACTTTTCAGTAGAAGAGGCAGACAATCAACCAGTAAATAATATATTTGCAGGTGGTGATAAGTGCTGTGAAGAGAAACAAAGTAGGGTAAGTGGAATCAGAATGGCAGGGATGGTGGTGGTGGGGGGGACACAACCATGAGGAAGGGTAGTTAAGGAAGGCCTCTCTGAGGAGACCACAGATGAGCAGGAACCTGAGCTCTAGGGACAGGAGCTGTTGCTGAAAAGGGATGGGAGAAGAGCTTTCCAGGCAGCAGAAGCAATGCCATCTGGTGATGGTGTGATGTGGGAAGAGCAAGGAGGCCAGTGTGGTGGAGCCCGGTGACCAAGGGGAGGGTGGGAGGAGATATGGTTGGAGGGTGGCCCCAGGGCCTTGACTCCCATGCTTCACAGAGAGGAAGCAGGAATTTCCAAATTTGGGCATCTCCCTACTGTCCTGTGTCTTGTTGACCCCAGTCACTGGTCACCAGTTACTGCTCCCACTTCCCCACTCCCCATAGCTGCTGCTTCCTGCTCTGTCTGAGCTCCCCTTGGGTCACATCCATCCCCTTTCTGCAGACATATGCCTCCCCATCTTCTGACTGCAGTCAGGATGGACAGGGGTAGGAGAGAAGTGGGTGGTGGGAGCAGAAAGATGAACTTCAGGGGCCAAAAATACATTCTTAAAGGGAGCAGACAGAAGAAATAATTAAAAAACAGAAACCTTGCTTTTGAGGGCACTGTTGATTATGTTGTATTGTGTTATAGTTAAAAGGTTCTTTAAGAAAACAAAACAAAACAAAATGCTCCACTCAGAGCTTATAGCCAGGAAGGGTTTGCCTCTTTAGTGAGCACCGTGCTTCATTTTACATGACAAGGATAGAAAATTTTTCCATTGAGTTCCTCTTTTGCTTTAACTGCTAGGAATCTCAGTGCAATTTTTGTGCTCAATTCCTGTAGCTTTTTTTTTTTAAGATCTGAATTTACTTGCTACATAATTTTCCCTTCTCCCAATTTATTAACTTTTGTGGTTTTTTTTTTTCCATTGTTTTTTGGGGGTGGTGTTACTTATGGGAATTTGGGGATAGATAGGAGACAGGTGTGGAAGTGAGAATTGTATTTTTAAACTTTGGGGTCACGTTTGGGGATACTGGTTTTACAAAGATAAATGGGAGGTTGGAGGGAAGAGAAAGGGGGTTGGGGGGAGAGAATGCACCACTGAGTTCCTCACCGCCATTAGCAGGCACTGGTCTACTCCAGGTGACAAGTTGTTGACATGGCTATGAGTCCTGAGTCATCCAGATTGAACCCTGGCAGGTTCATGCTGTTTAGAGCTTCTTTGGAAAAAGATGTTAGTTGAAGAAAAACAACGTCTGCATGACTGCAGTGATTATTTTTCTTGGAACTGAGTGGCCTGGCAGCCCCATAGCCCTGCTGGAAATGAAGGTGGTGTCAAGGTTTCCATCCTGCCGGCCTCCTCAGGATTTTGGTTATAACTAACCAAATAGGCCAGGCAGCACTGCTCTGCTTTGAAGTCCGTTTTTCTCTCTCTCTCCTCTCTTCCCACCTCCCTCATTTTAACAGCACAAATGTATTTACTCATGGGAACAAAATCTAAAATATTCAGCATTCTCCCCCACCATACCCCTCCCCCCGAGTCATTCTTTGGGTCAATAAGTAATAAATCCTGCATTCCTTAGCTTTTGAAAGGCAGTTCCTGTGTCTCTTATGTCTCAGTAATTAAATTAGAATTAAATGTATTATTCTTTTAGTAACATTTAAAAAACTTCAGGCTTAGATGTTGAAAATAAACCCAATGAAAAGCTGCTTCCTAAACTCAGTGTTTTCCTCAACCCTGTAACTGTGGCATCAGAGTTCGACTTTCTGGGTTTCAGTCTTGGCTCCATCACGTGTGAAAGGTGACTTTGGGCGAGACATTCTCCCGCAGTTTCCTTATCGGTAAAATACAGTGATAGCACCTACATCTGAAGGTTGTTAAGGGTATTAAATGAGATACAACATAAAGTGTGTCTAGGGAACCTAAGGGTGCAAATGCTTGCCGCTGGTATTAAATTTCTTTTCTGTGGCCACTTAGTCCAGCTCAATCCTTTTGTAGATGAAGAAACCAACATTCAGCATCTCCCCAACCCATTAGTTTATCTCCAAATTGAAACCCCCAGGGGACCAAGTTTTCAAATGGTCTTATTTTAACTGGGCAAAGAAAGTAGGCAGGCAGAATGATCTGTATTTGAATTTGATGATCTATCCATATCCTTAGAAACATATTAGTGACTTATCATTACTACATGTTTATTTTTTATGAAAATGGGCACAATACATTGAATGGATCAACAGATGCCTCACACTAATTATGCATATGGTGCCCCAGAAGGAATTGAGGCCCTTGTAAGACATGTCTCAGGGGGACACATGGGGGCCTTGAAACTTTGTCCATTTCTGTTAACTCCTGGGAGCATGATTGCCACGTCTTGTTTCTGTTGAAAAGGCAGTAAGTGGAGAAAGGAGAGAAAGATACAACTTAAATAAACGCATGGTCATGCCATACCTGGCCCGCATGTAAAGGTCACAGAATTTTTAAGCAAAGGTTGAAGGTAAAGGATTTCAGTATTAAGTTTATTTTCAAAGTAGGTCTTGATTAGTGACTCTTGAGTTGTTGTTTTTTTTTTTTTTCGTCTTGGATATATGTTCTTTGAGAGCTTCAAATTCCAGTGGCAAGGATTAAGAGCAGTGTTTTGTTTTGTGGGCATTGAGATGCCAGAACACTTGGCTTGTATTCTGTGCATGGAGAGGAAATGAAAAGAGACTGCAGCAGTGAAAGTTGCCAGTTGAGAATTCCTGCAGAATTCCTTCCCGAAAGGCCGGGGCCCTAGACTATGCATAGGATGCACAGCTGGTACAAACAGCCCTCCCCCCTGGTCTCACTTGCACAGAATGGCTCCCTGCCTTCCTGGGGTTTAAATATGAGCCTTCTTCAGGGAGCCTGGGTCGTGTAGTTGATTGTGTCTGACTCTTGGTTTCCGCTCTGGTCATGATCTCAGGGTCTTGAGATCAAGCCCTGCATGGGTGTGGAGCCTGCTGAAGAAGGTTTCCCTTTCTCTGTCCCTCCTCCCATGTGTTCTCTCTTTAAATAAATAAAAGCATCTAAAAAACTGACCAACCAACCCTCCAGAGCATGAGCACAGCCTGCAGGCGCCTAGCTGGGCCTGGGCAGAGTGTGTGTGCATACCGGGCCTCTGGGTCAGTGGGAATCAGGAAATGGTGGGGAGAAGGGAAAGGGACTAGGATAGAGAGCCTGGTGCTACTGGCGGAGCTCTAGGCTGTGCAGAAAACATGGAAGGGGTTCCGTTTCTCATAACTCTGGTCGGGGGTATGAAGGCAAATTTGGGTTACCTGGTAGTCACCCACTTTTATTGACTTAAGGATTTATTTACATGTAGATAAGATAATTAGAATATGGTGACTTCCCTTCAGAGGCTGTGTTTTGTGTGTGTGTGTGTGTGTGAGAGAGAGAGAGAGAGAGACATTGATTTTTTTTTTCTTAATGATTTTTTTTTGCAGCTCTTGAGAAAGTCTATTTTACAAAGAGGAAAACCTGTGGTTGAAGGCTCTTTGGAGAAGAAACCCCCATTTGAAAAACCTAGTATTGAACAGGTAACATTTTAGTGGGGGGACACCCTTATTTTTATTGCTCTAAGGCTGAACAAACTGACTCTTCCATCTCTCCCTGTGTCTTTCTTCCGTCCTCTAGAGCCAGCTTAGAGATGCTCACTGAGTGTGTAGAAGTTGTCTTGGACCCTTTGCAACAGGAGTGGATACATAATTTAATAAATGAGCTAGCTGTTGTCTTTTACGGTTGCTGTATATTTAGAATTCACTGAGTTTGGGGAAGAAAAGAATTAAGCAGAACATGTAGGTCGTAGGAACACATGGAATGTGCTTTTTCTTGGTGTTGATGTTTTAAAATTAAGTCTTGGTCCTTTTGTTTGGGACTGTCTGAAAAAGCCTATTGAGGTGAGGGAATTTAGGAACATTGTCAAAAACATTGTAAGTCAAGCAAAAAAACATAAAAAAGAAATGAGGTTTTGCAGCCAGAAATTGACTTCCTGTTACATTATGATTCCTGGAAAGAAACCGGTTTATTTGGGGAATCTGTTGACATGTATAGACGTTTTCTGTGAAGTATTGTATCTTTCCTCAGAGTCACTTTTTAGCCTGCCATTCTTGGCTAAAGAAATCTCAGATACTCTTGACTGAATTTCTTGATGAAAATGATTACAGAAGATAGGACATCGGGGTGTCTACAAATACAAATAAATGTATTTTTATCAGTCAGTTTTCAGTAGAAGAAATTTTACTTTTGTCTCCAAACTCTATTCAGTAAGAATTGATTTGAAATTAGATTAGTCGGAAGTGTTCTACAGAAACATTGAATTAATCTGCAAATTCTTTTAGAAGCTCATGATTTTGAATAAGATTTTTTTTTTCTTGGTAATCTTGCTGAAACCAAAAGACTGATAGTAAGCAGTTTAAATTGTCATGCTTTAGTTCAGTGGAAGTCATGCTAGCAGCTTTCTGATTAAAATTTTGGTAATGTAAAAGTGTCATGTGTATCCAAGAACTTCATATACATGATGGACATATAGGACATATACATGATGTCCTATATGGATAGTGCAGCAAGAATTATTCTGCAAAATAATCCTGTTTTATTGTTTAATAGGTTTTGACCTTTTCAGTCTGTGATTCTGATTTTCTCTTTAATGCTTGAGGATTGCAGCGGGCATAGAATAGCAACCCACAGCTTCTCTGTCTTGTCACTTTTCATCCACTGTGATCTGTGGCATGATTCCCTCTGGGCATTCCTGTTTTCTAATAAGGAAAAGGAAGAGATTTTTGTGAATAGAGAAATGTCTGTTCTCTAGCTAATAGCCACCAATGGCACTGACTGTGTGGGTGTTCAGAATTAGTATGATTGCATAGCTGTATGAATAAATTGCCTTCCCTCCTTTTCAGGGTGTGAATAACTTTGTACAGTACAAATTTAGTCACCTGCCATCCAAAGAAAGGCAAACAATTGTTGAGTTGGCAAAAATGTTCCTAAACCGCATCAACTATTGGCATCTGGAGGCACCATCTCAACGAAGACTGCGATCTCCCAATGATGATATTTCTGGATACAAAGAGAACTACACAAGGTAATTTGACGACAAGTTCTTTTCTTTTGGCTTCTTAGAACCCATTGCAGACGTAAAATTACTACTTGTCCCTACAAGCAGAGGGTTGCCCAGTTATTGTGGTAACTCCATCAATTCAGAGAGAATGTTTATATAATTTAGCTTCTTATTAATACCATGATATTTTGAGGCGTGAGGGATCCAAACCAGCTAGCCCTATACTATCCAGTTTGATAGTTGATAGCTACATATGGCTACGGAGCACTTGAAATGTGGCTCGTGTGAACTGAGATTTCGAAGCATATACAAACAAACAAAAAAAAGAATAAAATATTTCATTAGTAGTTCTTTTTATATTGACTCCATGTTCAAGTGATAATATTTTGGATGTATTCAGTTAAGTTATGTTAAATTAATTTCATTTGTTTCTTTTTACCTTGTCAGTGTGACTCCTGGAATATTTAAAATGACTTGTGTTGCTTGCTTTATATTTCTGTTGAACATCACTGATCTAGGTAACCATACTGTGACTCTTTAATGATTATACAGAAACTTTCACTCATTTAAAAAACCAAAAAAAATGACCACAGATATAATAGCATTAAAAAAATTTTATAAAGAAGGAAAGGTCACGCTAGTCCCAGCACCATGATGAAACCGGTATCATTAAACATGTTGTCTTCCAGTCTTTGCCCTCTAACTATTTTATATTATTTAGAATGAAAAAAAAAAATCTATAGAATTTGCATCCTGTTTTTCCCCGTACTTAACAGCATATCAAACATGTTATTGGTCACATTATGGTCAGTTGAGTTGATGTACTGTAATTTGCCCAACTCTTTCCCTGTTGGTGGACATCAGGCTGTGCAAATATTCCTGGATTGCATGTTTTTTTCCCTTAACATAGGAATTTGTTTTTACTGTTTTTGAATTGCAGAATAATTGAACTGACTTTAAAAATCTTAAACATGGGCCACACAAAGTAAGATGACCTACATTTATTTTCATTTAAGTAGGAGAATGACTTGATTCCCATTTTATAACTTTCCCCCTTTTGTGCTTTATTTATTTAAGTAATCTCTACACCCACCATGGGGCTTGAACTCACGACCTAGAGATCAAGAGTTGCATGCTCTTCCGACTGAACCAGCCAGGTGCCCCCACCCCCTTTTATATTTTATAGGCACATCAGGCTTGCTTCAGGAGGTATTCCTGACTTAAAGTAGGCAATTTTTTTATAACCTGAGGAGCACTTGTACCCAGGTTATTATTTTCTTTTTAAGATTTATTTATTTATTTGAGAAAGAGAGAGAGTGTGCGTGAGCAGGAGGAGGAACAGAGGGAGAGACTCTTGAAGAGGACTCCCTGCTATGGATGGAGCCTGAGTGGGGACTTGATCTCAGGAGACGCTGAGGTCATGGCCTGAGCTGAAACCAAGAGTTGGACATTTAACTAACTGAGCCACCCAGGCACCCGTCCAGGTTATTTTCTCTAACAGTAGGAATGAGTGCAGTTTAAGATGAGTTTTCCAGTCGCCTGGGTGGCTCAGTGGGTTGGGCCTCTGCCTTCGGCTCAGGTCATGATCTCACTGTCCTGGGATCAAGTCCCACATCAGGCTCTTTGCTCAGCAGGGACTCTGCCTCCCCCCTCTCTCTCTCTCTGCCTGCCTCTCTGTCTACTTATGATCTCTCTCTCTCTCTGTCAAATAAATAAAATCTTAAAAAAATTTTTTTTAAAAAGATGAGTTTTCCTCTTTGATTATTGACCCAATATTCATGAGTAATATCCCCTTTCCTCTCCCCCTTTCTTTTACAAGATATGTAATTTGAGTTATAAAGTATTTCCATACTAATGGACTTTTATAGGAATTACAGATTTATCAGTTTTTAAAAATTACCTATTTCTATACTTTCATTTCAGAATTTTTTATGAAATAATATAGTTCTTATATTATTGTAAATGTCATTTATAATAAGGGCTAAGATAATCTATCAAAAATATAGGGATGTTGGGTGCCTGGGTGGCTCAGTGGGGTAAGCCGCTGCCTTTGGCTCAGGTCATGATCTCAGGGTCCTGGGATCGAGTCCTGCATCGGGCTCTCTGCTCAGCAGGGAGCCTGCTTCCTCCTCTCTCTCTCTCTCTGCCTGCCTCTCTGCCTACTTGTGATCTCTCTCTGTCAAATAAATTTAAAAAAAAAAAAAAAAATATATATATATATATATAGGGACGCCTGGCCAGCTCAGTCAATCGAACGTGCAAGTCTTGATCTTGGGTTCATGAGTTCGAGATCCACGTTGGGTGTAGGGATTACTTGAAAAATCTCTGTGTGTCTGTCTTTTAAACCCATCTGTGAACAATTAGCTAAGCTGAATATTTGCTAAAGCCAGACCTCTGAAGGTATTTACCACTCTTAACAGAGGAAAAATTGTTTCATCGAGAAGGAGAATTAAATGTAAAGCAGCATGGGAGGTTTTACTGTATTTTAGAAAACAGTAAAAATATGTACTGTGTAGCATTTGGGAATTACCAAGAAATGGGTGGCACTTGCAAATACTTAAGGAGTAGTAAAATTAGAAATGGAACGTTGAAATGAACAGTGGGTTTGAATCATAGCTCCATCCCTCCCTCGTTCTGTATGATTTAGACCAGTCACTTCACCTCCTTAACCTTCAGTGTCTTCGTCTGTCTGAGTCTCATGAATACCCTGAGTGTTCTGTGTAGCGTCTGGCACACAGGACGGGTGGTGGGAAGATGCTAGTCATTGTTTTCCTCCCACACTTGTTCTGTAAAACTCAGTTGCTGCCAGCGTGGGACTCTTAAGCTAGAGTGTGTACAACTGAAGGAGAGTATCATTATTTGACTATGAACTTTAGAAACTAAAATAACAGGGAATAGAAAGACAATTAGCAGATTCCTTTCTAGCCCAGCCTCTTGAGCCACGGGCCGAGGGCTGAAGGAAGAGTGGAGTCCAGCCACGGTGAAGAGAATCTGCTGAGAGACTGGAATGAGTACACCCCGATGAGTTCCAAAACCTGCTGATTTCTAGGTAGAATGGAGACGAGAGCCTCTGTTAATAATAAATAAGGAAATGAAGGTAGACGACGCTCATCTCCCCCGCTTGCCCGCGATCACGCCACACTGATGAAGAAAGGGAAGTACAGAGAAGCAACCTGTGAAAATTATGAGAAGCAGTAATTGTTTCAGAGGAAAACCTCACTGTCATGAGCCCTTAGGATGTTAGTCAACCACACACCACTACAGCATGGTGTCTCACCGATACTCATCTTCTCAAAAATGGGTAATATTACAGGCTGCAGGCACCACCAGGTTTTATCTTGATGTGTAAGTGAACCTCAGGACCTGTAATGCTGGTTCAGCATATAATTTACAGCAGTTGTAGCGGTTAGAACAAAGGAGCTGAAGGCTTCTGGAGCTTGTACGTCAGCAAGGAAATGGGGGGAAATCGGATTCTCTGTGGAAGAGACCAGACTCAGAGAATGATTATTGCATAGCTACCCTGTGAAGGTTTTCCAATAAAAAATTAAGTCCAGATTGAACAGTAGAATTACTTAAATGACTTAATCCTCTCTGTTCTGAGTGAAGGAAAAATACGAATATTTTGCATACTGAAAATATCTGATATTGTCATGCTAACTATAGGTAATGATAATAAATAATGGAAGTATATATCCCCGGAAATCACTGTGGATTTAGAAAAAGATCTGGACAAATGTTTTGAAGTTTCCTGAATTTTGAGATGGTACATTAATACAATTCCATGAAGAAATAACCTGAAACTAAAGTGTCCGAAGATGGTGACTTTTTTTTTTTTTAAGATTTTGCTTATTCATTTGACACAGAGACAGCAAAAGAGGGAATACAAGAAAGGGGAGTGGGAGAGGGAGAAGCAGGCTCCCCACTGAGCAGGGAGTGGGATGCGGGGCTTGATCCAGGACCCTGGGATCATGACCTGAGCCTTAAGGCAGATGATTAACGACTGAGCCACCTAGGCACCCCTGAAGATTGTGACTTTTTCAAATACATCTGACCAGCAGAATCTGCTACTAGAAGTGGTGAATAATTAGTTTTAGACTTTGAATTGTGCAGACCTTCTGAAAGGTGTGACGGTCACCCCTATACTGGGGAGTTGTTTTGTAAGAATACAGTGCAAGTTGGATATAACTAAGTTGATTTTGGTGGAACAGTTGTATGTAACCATTGTTGCATGACTAAGCATTCATCATTAGGCGTATAAGTCTAGGACAGTACACAGCAGGAACATGGAAAGAACAGTGGGCTAGGGGGTAAGAGACCCCCAAGCCTTGAGTTGGGGTGAACTAGGACAGGTCACTTAATTCCTATATACCTTGGTATTTTCATTCCAGCAAGTAGGATGACATGGTTTGTGCTCAAGTTCTCCAGGTCTGTTCACATTTAAAGTTTTTTTTTTTTTTTTTTTAAGATTTTTATTTATTTGACAGGCAGAGATTACAAGTAGGCAGGGAAACAGGCAGAGAGAGAGGGGGAGGCAGGCTCCCTGCTGAGCAAAGAGCCTGATGAGGGGCTCGATCCCAGGACCCTGAAATCATGACCTGAGCTGAAGGCAGAGGCTTAACCCACTGAGCCACTCAGGCACCCCCTGTTAACGTTTTAAAGAAAACAAGGTGGTTGGAAATCATCATGATGCTGTCAAAACTCTGAGAGAGTTATTTGCTGCATACATATGCCATTTTTATTAGTCATACATACATGAATGAACTATCCTTTCACAGGTTTTTAGAAGACCTGAAACCAGTCATTTAGGTAAAATCTTTTCCTATGGTCCAGTGTTTGGAGGAGTGTGTGTGCAGAGACGAGGCATACGAGTTCCCATTTCTTCTTTCTGTCCCACCCCGCTTGAGGACCGTGTCATTTATTTAAAGTAGCACTCAGACACCACCCGTTGACTCAGTCTGTCTTAACCATCCCATGCACCTTAACAGATTGACCAAATGAAATTAACCTTGGAAGTCAAAACAAAGCTGAAAAGTATCAACTATGGTCTGTAAAATGGTTTTCAGAGGAAATGAATGGAAGTCTATTACTTGAAACATTTTACTAGACAGTAACAATCTGTGTTGCCTTCCCTTACCCTGGGAAGATTGCATGGCCTGTTAAGCACTTCTTTATAGCACTTCATGATTTTTATGGTAATATTTATAACCTACCACTGCTATAGCAGAAATAACATCAGTTTTAAATAGACTCTTGGACATCTGTGACCCCTCCACAGATGGAAATGCTCTGTAGACTCAAAATCAGCACCTGCCATAGACCCATAGTGTGAGCCACAAATGTAATTTATAATTTTCTAGTGGTTACATTTTGAAAAGTAAATAGGCACAGGGCATTAATTTCAGTAATGTGTTATTTTACCCAAGATATAAATACTATTGCACTGTGTGATCAATGTGAAAAATTATTAATGATGCATTTTTACCTTCTTTTGTGTGGTCTTTAAAATCCAAAGTGTATTTTATCCTTATGGCACATCTCAGTTCATTCCCTCAGTTTTAAATAGTCAAAGCTAAATGGAGTCCTACCAGAGCAGTAAAGTTACGTTTCATGGAGAAGTATTTCACACTGTTCCCATTTAAAAGTAAATTTTAAATTGATTAAATGCCATTAAAAATTGAGCTCCTCAGTTGCCCTAACCACATTTCAGGTGCTCAGTAGTTACATGTGGCTGGTGGCCTTTTTTATCTGCACAGATCACAGAACACTCCCAGCAGCAAAGATGGCTGTTTCAGACAGTACTGGTCTAAATCCTGAGAATCTTTAATCTTCCAGTACAGAAAATTGGACACATTTTTAACATTATAGTCTTGAGATGGCCCAAGTCTCATGAAACTGAGTTTCTGATTATTAAAATTTGTAACTTTAACGTTTGTCATTTCATAATTAGTCACTCGGGAGCTGGCCTCCCTTCAGCCCCGGATATCTTATAACCTCATTAAATGGCCACAGACTAACATCCAGCTGAGGCTGGCCTTGAAGGTGATACAGTTCTGTTCGAAGCACAAAGTAAATGTTCTTGCTAGCTGTCCGCTACCAGGATCACTGTTCCTTTGACAAGATACAGTGACACTTAAGATGTCCAATTGGTAATCATAAAATTACATTTGGGTATAAATTGTTACGACAGAAAAGCTGAGAGAAGTATAGAAATAGTAGCAGGATTTTAAGGTTAATTTTGTATTTAGGCAGGTGAACTTGAACTATTGAAAATTGTCTTTTCGGGAGAGGAACTACCACCACTGCCGTCATACGCACAGGGAAACTATGAAGTGATACAGAGTAAGATAAAGAAAGCAATAAGCATGAGTTAGTGACTGTTATTCCACTCTTTATTAAGGGTCTGAAAGTTCGTCAGGAGCTTCCCATTTGCAGTTTGGGCCCCTCTGAGCCCTCTCTCCCACTGTAAAGATTAGAAAGGCACACAGAGAGCAGAGGTGTTCATTTTTAGAAAGCAGTCCTGTCCTGGAAAAGTATGTTTGGCTCTGCTACCAAGGAGTAAGGATCTTCTGAGGTTCTGAGCCTTGATCTGGTGCCACCCTCTGACCCCCACTCTACAGTGATAGGACTGGGTCCTGGGAATTTGAGACCTTGCATCCGGGCCGACCATAAAGAAAGAGGGCTGATTTTGAATAAACTTTCATTCTCCAGCTCCTCTTGGCTGAGGGAGCTTTGTGCGTTGTGTGCCCTACATAGCCAGCGTACCCCAGGACTGTGGTCAGATCTCAAGAAAGCCTCTGGTTTCCCTCTGGGCCTGGGCACTCGTCCAGCTTTCTGTAATGCTGAAGTGCATTTTTAGGTTGGAGACTGAGTCATTGAAAATGTACCTAAGCGACAGATGGTGAAGCTTATTACTTCCTGCGTTTTGACTGAGTTTTGAATAGTCTTGAAGATCTTTATCTTCCCACCAAAGCTTAGGGGTATGTGAGTGCTGTGTAGGCATTTTAAATTTTACTCAGAGAACGAGTTGGTGGATTTCTGAGTCTTTCACAAACGGGACTTACTCAGCTTCCCCTTTAATTTCTTCTTTTATTTAAGCTACGATTTGTGTACCAGAAACTTGAATTACAGTATGTACTCTCCATACAGTATCTCCTGGCATGGGTGTACCAACCCAACAAAGTAGGTATTATTGCTGTCCCCTTTTTACAGATAAGGACCTAGAGACTTAAGAACATAATTACAGTTTCCAGGTCATGGCAAAGCAGGGGTTTGACCCCAGGACTGTCTGACCACAGGACTCACTGCGTGATGCTGCAGTATGGGATGGTTTTCCTAGAGCTGGACCCCAGTGCTTGTATACAGGCGAGCTCCTCTAATTTCCAAGGTTCCTTAGCTGGCAGGGATACTACTGCTTATCACTGAGATCTAGTTTCTTCTGCTGTGGTTACTGGTGGGAGAGTCACCATCATTGGACATGTCAGAGGACCTGGGCGTTTAAGGGATATTGATGGTGCTTGTCTCCTCTTATCACAGGTGGCTGTGTTATTGCAACGTGCCCCAGTTCTGTGACAGTCTACCTCGGTATGAAACCACCCAGGTGTTTGGGAGAACACTGCTGCGCTCAGTCTTCACAGTCATGAGACGACAACTCCTGGAACAAGCGAGACAGGAGAAAGACAAACTGCCACTTGAAAAACGAACTCTAATCCTCACCCATTTCCCAAAGTAAGAGAGCACCCTTGCTGGTCTTTGATCCTGGAGCTTGTGACTGATAAACACACACCGAAGCCTGTATCAGTAAGGAGATCAGGAATGCCAGCAAAGTCATCCCAGGGAAGAGGAAGAAGGGACCCTCTCCTTCTCAGCTCCCCTTGTGGGTCTTTTTTGGTATTGCACAGCGAGTGTATCCGTTGTTGGCGTGAATTGGTATTGCTTGCAGACATGGTTCCCTTGGCCCCAGCTCATCCCACCTGGATCCTGGTCTCTGGGTCTCGCAATGGGGTAGAGCTTTGTTTGGTGTATTTAGCTGCCGGTACGCTAGAGGAGGATGGGGCGAGTGTTCGGAGCAGTTTCCATCTACTTGGCAGGACAACTCAAGTGGATCTTTTTTCCCATCCCACATCTCCAACGCTTTCAAAGCCTGGTGAATCACTCCTACCTCAGCTACAGTTAGCCTGCCCCGTCACTCTTTGTGAACTAGACTCCAAGAGCAGGACTGGACTGGAATAGAGAGGCTCCCTCCGGAATGATCTTCGTGTGCCTCTACTCAGTTTTTAGTAGAATGTATGCAACTCTTGTGCACCTTGCTTCTGGTGCCTGCAAGAGCTCTAACAGAGAAATAATCACTTAAATATTTTTCAGATGAAGGAAATGTGTTTAAAGGAATCAGAAGTTTCAGTGCTGGACTCTTGGCCTGGGAAATGCATTTTCAGTGCTAAGAACCAAAAATTTAAACTAAAAGTCTGATTGCTTATGAGGGGCTGAGGATGCAGTTGTCGACTTGTGAGTGAGCCAGTTTATTCCGTGGGTGGCATTCTGCCTAGACCAGCGCTTCTGGTGAAGGAGGCAGAAGATATTATTGGAAAGGGCTTTCTGGGTTCGATAGAGACTTTGTTTTCCACACCATTGAGAACTGCGGGTGTAGAGAAGAGCATTTATTTATTTATTTACTTATTTAAATTTTTTTTTTTTTTAATTTGTTTGACAGAGAGAGAGATCCCAAGTAGGCAGAAAGGCAGGCAGAGAGAGGAGGAAGCAGGATCCATGCCGAGCAGAGAGCCCAGTGCGGGGCTCGATCCCAGGATCCTGGGATCATGACTTGAGCCGAAGGTAGAGGCTTTAACCCACTGAGCCA
The DNA here is from genome assembly GCF_030435805.1 of Mustela lutreola. Taxonomy (NCBI): domain Eukaryota; kingdom Metazoa; phylum Chordata; class Mammalia; order Carnivora; family Mustelidae; genus Mustela; species Mustela lutreola. The sequence continues at coordinate 87,307,912 of NC_081291.1, read as the reverse complement.
CCCAGGTGCCCCAATTTATTTATTTATTTTTAAAGATTTTATTTATTTATTTATTTGATGGAGAGATCAGAGGCAGGCAGAGAGTGAGAGGGAAACAGGCTCCACACTGAGCAGAGAGCCCAGTGTGGGACTTGATCCCAAGACCCTAAGATCATGACCTGAGCCGAAGGCAGAGGCTTTAAGCCACCCAGGCGCCGGGAGAAGAGCATTTACTTTTATTTATTTATTTTTTAAAATTTTATTTATTTATTTGACACAGAGAGATCACAAGTAGGCAGAGAGGCAGGCAGAGAGAGAAGGGAAGCAGGCTCCCTGCTGAGCAGAGATCCTGAGGCGGGGCTGGATCCCAGGACCCTGAGATCATGACCTGAGCTGAAGGCAGAGGCTTAACCCACTGAGCCACCCAGGCACCCCAGAGAAGAACATTTAGAAGAGGAGGTATTACATACTTTAAGCAAGTACTGATGATGCCCTATTTTAGTAGGGAAGCTAGATTTTTATGATTAAGTTACTGTTAATTGGATTACCCAGTTTATTTCTCAGGAAAGATAGCTTTAATTTTTAAGAATAAATTAGGTCCAAAACAACCACAAAAATGTTTTTTTTTTTGCTAGAAATTAACTGTAAATTCCTTTGCAGTTTAACACAAATCCTAAACTGTGGGTAGAAGATGTCGTGGGTAATTCTGGTGAGATTTAGCTGAACGCCTGATATTTGCACATAAATCCTAGCATCCTGAGTTTCAGTGTTTTCTTCAGGCAACTGGTTCCTGAGACTGAGGCATGGCAGGAATATTTTGGTATTCTCCAGGGAAGAAGGTTCAGAAGTACTGGAGCTGCCATTTGGGTCTTGCCCCTAAGTGGGTTAGAATCTCTTACACATGCTCTCATATCTAGTAGCTGCCTTTTCACTGGTCTGAGCTCCTTTCCTTCAAGATTGAGAGCAATTTTCTTTTCTTTTCTTTCTTTCTTTCTTTTTTAAAAGATTTTATTTATTTATTTGAGAGAAAGAAAGAGAGAGAGAGAGAGCATGATAGGAGAGGGGATCAGAGGGAGAGGCAACTTCCCACTGAGCAGGGAGCCTGATGCGGGCCTCAGTCCCAGGACTCCAGGATCATGACCTGAGCTGAAAGCAGACACTTAACCAGCTGAGCCACCCAGGCACCCGAGAGCAATTTTCTTATTTCTCTATTACATCTGCCACATAAGCAGCATTTTATATTTTTATAGTTGTCATTCTCTGTCTCAGCCAAGGCATAAAGAGGACCCTCCCCCCTGCTCCACCTTTTATGGTATTTAAAGAGAAATTTTAATTACCTTACAAAGTAACAGGGTTTTTTTTTTCCCCCATAGCAAATTCATTTTGCTTCTTGCAGATATTTGCTAATTATAGTGTGTTATGTTCCTTCATCCCATAGTTCTGGCATGCTTATGCTATCGAGTTAAAAAATCAATGCTGTTTTTTTTTCTCTTCTCTATTACTAATGGTAGGGTAAAGCTACCATCCACTTCTCCTTTTAAATCCCTTGTCATTGAATATGACAACATGGAGGCTGATGGGGATTTATACCTCTAGCCTTGGCAGCAAAATAACGCACATGGAAGCTTAAGGTGCTGTTAGAGTCTTAGGTGCCGGCTCAGGGTGAGAGCTGTGCCTGGCTGCACGTCACTCCCCGAGGTGGCTGTGGTTCTCACATGCATTTGCAGGGCTCACATCTTCATCTTCCTCCTCTTCATCTGGGCCCTTTCTTCCTCTTGGCTTTAACTTGTGCCTTTCCTAGGGCACTTGGGTGGCTCATTTGGTTAAGCATTTGCCGCTTGATTTTGGCTCAGGTCAGGATCTCAGGGTGGTGGGATCTAGTCCTGTGTCTCTCAGCAGGGAGTCTGCTTTCCTCATTCTCCCTCTGCCCATCCCCCACGGTGCACTTGCTCCTGTGCTCTCTTTCTCAACTATATAAATCTTTAAAAAAATCAGTACGTAAATAAACAAAAACAAAACTTGTGCCTTTCCTCCCATCTACCAACTTACAAGATTATTATTAGAAAGGTTCAGTATCTGTATTTTACCCTAAAAGTGATAAATAAATGCGCATGCTGATGAAAATTTGGTTAAGAGAAAACGAAGCAAAAGATGCCCCCCAAAGCCCTACCACTCAGAACTTTGTGTTTTTAGAGATTTTTGTTTTACGCTATGGATTGTTCTTTTATTCCACATGCAGTTTTGAATCGTATCTATACACAAAGGAAGCTCTCTCTCTCATGACATTGCATTAAACTATTCTTTATTATAATAACTGTATTTACGTAGATACAGATATAACACACACACACATACGGATATATAGAATATTTTTCCTAAATTAGTAATGGCATTCATCCTTGGTGAGTCTCTGCAAGGCTTTGTGAAAGAGTGTACTGATCATACAATTACCGATAGAGAAGGAGCCTAGAAAAGGAAAAGAAATTTACTTCTGTGATGAGGGGCCGTTGAGGAAATCTTGAGGGCTGTGTAAAAGAGGAAGGGGAGAAAAGGCCTCAAGCACTTTTTCTCCTCAGCAAGATCACAATGTGATCTCAGTAAGGCTCTTAACCTCCTACTGCTGTCAGTCTTTCTGTGATTGGTAAGAAACATACCAAAATGTTTTAACATGTAGCATAATGGTGGCTTGGTTGGAAGTAGAAGTGATTCATGCAGTTTCTATAAACCATGAATTAAACTATCGTGTACGGGTAGGTACTCATTCAAATGGTCCCTTGTTCTTGAATCTGAGATTTAATCTGAGCAGCAAGTAAGAAGACCCCTCGGACCTTTTCCCTATCTATTTTCACTTCAACAAACAAACATCTCCCACCCCTGAAATCATTTAAAATCATGCAGGCATTGATAGGTGAGAAGAATTGTGGTACTTTTAGTGGTAGGGATAATGATGATGATGTTTCTGATCCTTGATCAGTTGTCCAAAACCTTGATACTGGTGTTTCAGAATTCAAGATTTAAAATATTTTGTAGAGGTAATATGACACTTATTTTATATTTCTCAGTTCTAGGGATAGGGACAGTCCCCCTAAATCATATCTATTCGTAATCGTAAAAACTATAAATAGTTTTATGTATGTTCAGATCAGATTGTTATGAAATGGGTCATGGAAGATCTTTTTAAAAGAGCTTTTGGGGTTCAGAATTTCAGATACAGGATAGTGGACTCATCATATTCAACCTTTATTGCATCATTGCAGCGTGAACTTCATGAGGGCAGGATGTTCACTCTGTCCTCACAGCACCTAACAGTGCCTGGCACAAGGTAGACGTCCAGCCAGTATCTGTCGAATGGATGAATGGAACACTTACATGGGGGTCAGACACCATTTTATGTTGAACATTAGCTTATTTCTCACTGTGACCCTTTACAGGAATTACTATTGATATTTCTGTTTTATGGAAGTAGAATCTGAGAAAGAGGAAAGCTAAGAATTTCTTTCAGGGATCACAGAAATTGAGTGGTGAGCTCAGCCAGTGGATTCTAGAGCCCAGGCTCTTAGCCATTTTTTTTTTTTTTTAATTCCTCCACTAGAATGTATGTGCCTTAAAAAGAGGCTTGTAGAAGGGTATTCCAGTACCAGACATGTAGATTTGTATTGGTATTTTAATCATAATTCTTTAATTTTTGTGTACATAAGTCTAAGGTACTTCATCAAAATTTAATTATCTAGGCCTGTTCTTATGGACTACTTTTCAGTAAGCCCAGGTAGAGCTTGGCTATCTATATTTCTAACAAGATCTCCAGGTGATTTCTGTGGGTCCCCAAACTTTCAGATCCATTTGGTTTATAAGTTGACAAAAAGTATAACATAGTAATCAACCACAGTCTAATCCTAGCCCTGTAATGTACTAATTGTAGAACTTTGTGCCAGTGATTTAATATCTGTGCTTTAAGTTTTTTTCTTCTGTAAAATGGCTATAATAATGGATTCTGTGTCATAGGTTTTTTAAGAAGATTACCTGAATTAATAATACATCAACCACTTAGAACAGTGTTTGTAAGAGTTATATACGTGTGTGATAATAAAAATAAAATATGTGGCTCTTTGGTTTGATGTGAGGATTTGGTAAGTTCATAGACGAGTATATAGGCACATGGCAAGCACTTGATAACTATTAGCTTTTGGGATAGACAATGACAGTGGTAATGACAGCTACATAGGTGGTGAAAAGTTTTTTTTTTTAGATTTATTTATTTATTTATCAGAGATCACAAGTAGGTAGAGAGGCAGGCAGAGAGAGAGGAGGAAGCAGGCTCCCCGCTGAGCAGAGAGCCAGATGCGGGCTCAATCCCAAGACCCTGAGATCATGACCTGAGTGAGCCAAAGGTAGAGGCTTTAACCCACTGAGCCACCCAGGTGTCCCAGATGATGGAAATCTTGCTCTGAGGTTGAGGAGTACTCAGTGCACTGCATTCCTACTGATAGAACACTGTGCAGTCTATCATGTCAAACCATGCAGAATCAGAAGAGAATAAATTTGTAGAAATGTATTTTTAAAATTTGAATATCCTGGAGCCGCCCACAGATCATCATTCGAGTCATCATTCATGAACGTCTTTCTGAGTTGAAAGTGAGATGCTGATGTTGGGATGCTTGCCATAGATGGTTAGGGCTTTTCTCCCTCTGGTAGTGCATTAGTTTTTTTATCTTACTGTTGCTTTTACTCTTGGTGCCTAGGTTCCTGTCCATGTTAGAAGAAGAAGTTTATAGTCAAAACTCTCCTATCTGGGATCAGGATTTTCTCTCAGCCTCTTCCAGAACCAGCCAGCTAGGAATCCAAACAGGTAAATTTCTTTTTGCATAAATTCGAGAACAATTGGGAAGTGTTAGTCACAGCTCACTCTGCATTTATTTGTGTTTTTCGTCAAAACACTGAAGAACAGAGCCAGCAAAAAAGGAACACTCTGGCAAATCTTGTATCTGCATCTCTGTTAATGAGGAGCGCAGGTGCAAATCAGTTAAAATCAACTCCTCCTTGTACCTTAGTGGGTTTGCTTAACTTGCACATTATAATTTTATAAGAGGTGTAAAATACCACACAGCTCAGCTGTGTAGTCAAATGCTTCTTTTTAAAGACACATAAGGTCTCCGTCCAGGGCCAGATATGCCTGGGAATCCAGTCTTTGTGAATCTGTGGTGTCTGGTGGGTGGTGCATCAAGTTACTCTCATGGATCAAGGTAGGGAGGTGAGTGGAGAGGAGCAGTCTGAGTCTCAGGTCATGAGATGCTTCCCAGTGGGGCTAGAGCACCCTTGGCATTGCGTTGAGTGGCGGCATTTTGACAAAAGAAGACACATGAGACTTTTTGGAGTCACACTGATCCCAGAGAGAGGATCTGAATTGCCACCTTTGACACTTGGAAGACTCTGGAGAAGTTTAGCAAGAGAGGCCAATGCAGTCATTTATATGTGGCCACAGGGAAGGAGACTGCAGAATTTTGACGTCAGTTTTCAGTGTATCTAGCTCAGTGTGTAGTATTTTTGCCTGCAGCAAAAAAAAAAAAAAAAAAAAAAAAAAAAAAATTATAGTCAAAGTCACCTTCCTGAGTACATGGTTCTGTGAATTCTGACAAACACACACGGCTGTATAACCACCGGTCCCATCAAAATACAAAACAGTGGCCTCACCCCAGAAAACTCCTTTGTAACCCCCTGTTGTCCATTCATTGCCCTGCCTCTAGCCTTGGCAACCACTGGTGTTGCTTTTGTTCCAGGAGTCTGCCTTTTCTAGAATGTCATATGAATGGAATCGTATGGTACACCATTTTCTGAGTCTGACTTCTTTTACTCCACGTAATACATTTGAGAAGGTGATTAAAAAAATTTTTTTTTTTTTCATCTAGAGCCCAAGTTTGGATGCAGATATAATTAAATCCCTACCAAGCAGAGTACTTAGGGAATGAGGTAGTTTGGCTTGGATCAGATCCTTTTTGTTTGAATTCTCGTTTTTAGAGGCTTGCGTTTTTAGTATGGGCAGGACATGTTTTCTGTGTGGCTGGGCATATCCCCTGCATTGTGCTCTCTGTCCCTGTGCTGTTCACTTTATCTTGATCTCATCTGGTTTTCAAATGACATCTCTCCCACAAACCCTTTCCTTACTCTTCCTGTGCCTTCCATACTCTTCCAAACTCTCACAGAACCTTGAATATATCTTATCTTTGGTTCTCTTAACTTGTCTGCCTGTGGCGTCACTTGTGATGATTTAAAATAATACTGATTGCTGAGGCTTTTCCCAAGAGAGTGATATAATTGGTCTTGCCTAGACATTGAGACTTTTAAAAGCTCCCCAGGTGATTCTGATGTGCAGCAGTATTTGAGAACTGCTCTGTCATACAGCACTTAATTCCTGCTATCCTAACCCTGTTTTTCTATAAGCCTTGTCTCCTCTGAGTTTGACTCTTGGGTGGTGAGAGACCGTTTTCCACAATAATAATAACATACTTCTGTTAAGTGCTTCCCTATGAAGTTTGCTTCATATGAAAGCCTTAGCACAAACCCTGAGAGGTCGATATTATTATCCCCTTTATGTAGATGAGAAATAGAAGCTGCAAGAAGAGCACCAGGTGGGCCCACAGGCAGAGCTGTGGGATTCCTTAACTGCTTCCTTTCGTGAAGAGCCGGACTCTAGCTGCTAGCCCGCGGTGCTGCTCTGGCATGTGCTGCAGATGTGCAGGCAAATGCCTGTGGGAGGAACTGTGAAGAACACAGCGCCTTCCTCAGGGCAGGGGACAGCAAAGCTGACAACTGAAGTTGACAGCAGGGTCGGCTTTGTTCTTTTCTTGAGGCTCTTCCCAAGAGGATTCCTCTCCCTTTCTGAAAACTCCCCTTGACCCTTGCCTGCTCAGAGTGCTTCCCAGTCTGTTTGGCTTCCGGCACATTCTGTGCCGTAGCACAGGATGGAGAAGGCGGACGTTGTCTCTTGACTGTCGGGATTCCACATTTATTTCTGTGATGAAGGTTGTAACCCAGTTGAGCTGTATTGTCCTCTTTAATACTACCCAAATCTGTCAGAAGCAAGCTGCCTTTTCCTGTTCTTCTGTAATTGCAGTGTGTTCTCTGGGGGGAAGGAAGAGTGTAATCATCTACTTAATTGGCATGTCTGCACGTCTCTGCAGCTGTGATAAATGACATTTGTAATGATGGCTCTGAAGTTTTGCAAGATACTCAGATGTCTTCAGAGTCACCGGAGTTCCTCTTTGTGTGGAATCACTCTAGCGCACTTTGAGATTCAGAAGGCCTGTATCCTGGAAGCGAAGCCACACAGCCTGGCACTTAAGTGTATTCTGAGCCCTATGGAGCGCTGCCTCTGTGGCTCCATTCACGTCCTCCATCACTTTATTGGCTGTATAGAACGTTCTCTGGGTGCTGAATGGTGGCTGCATTGAAACTTAGTTGAGCATTCTCTCTGGGCACCCGGCTGCCCTGCCTTACTCTGTCCTGTATGAGACCAGTGCCACTGAGAAGGTCTGTGTCCTTCATCTGCTCTCACCCCATTAGCTATAGATCAGCAGCACACTCTCAAAGCAACGGCCCATTTCCTACAATGGCTTTATAAAACAAAACGGAGAAGTTTTTTTATTTGTAAACACTCCCAACTTACAGAAAAGTTGCAAGAGTAGGACAAAGAAATCTTGCATACTGCATCTCCTTTCCCCAGATTCACTACTTATTAACATTTGGGCATATTTGCTTTATCTTCTCCTCTCTCTCTCTCTCTTTTTTTTTTTTTCCTAAACTGTTGGAAAGTTGCAAACGTCATGCCCCTTTACTGAGCTCAGTGGGTATCTCCCAAGAACAAGGACATTCTCTTACTTCACAACAGCACAGTTATCAAAGTAAGGAATTTAAGCTTGATGCAATATTATTATCTAATCTGTAGACTGCTTTCCATTGTGCCTCTTATCTCAGTCATGTGGTTTATAGCAATTTTTGTGCTGCTTCATGAGGCACATGATGTTGGCCTTTCTCCTTCTTGTGGGGATAAGCTTGGTCACTTGGTGACGGTGGCCTTTTCATGGTTTCTCTGCTGTAGTTTTAACCATTTTTCCTTTGGCAATAAAGTGTGTTTTGTGGAGAGATACTTTGAAATTATCCTGTCTTCATGAAAATTAGACTCCCAAGGTTTAGCCTGCACAGATGATTCTAACCTGAATCAATTATTATATGCTGGCACCAAATGTTTTTTGTTTTGTTTTGTTCTTCCCACCTTAACATTCATCATTCCTTCCTTTTTATTTATTGGTGTTCTCCTTGAGGAAGACTTTTACCTTCTTGCCTATTTATTTATTTATTTATTTATTCTTTCATTATTTTTTTCAATATGGACTCAGATCTTCTTGTTTTATCCAATGGGCTATAATCTGTTACTTACTTTATTATATCCTCACATTGGCCCCAAAGCTATTTTATTTTAATCAATGAATTAACTTTTAGAAGATTTTATTTTTAAGTCTTCTCTACACCCAGTGTGGGGCTTGAACTTACAACCCCAATATCAAGAGTTGTATGCTCCATCCCCTAAGCCAGCCAGGTACCCCTCCATGGCTTTTATTTTGAAGATGACTTTGTTGTGGTGTTAGGCAGGAATGGGATGGTTGCATGTACAGTTGGTTCCTTGTTGCCTAAGAAAGGAGTCACCTAATACCTTTTTTTCTTTTTGGGGCCAGTCATCAGTCCACCTCCTGTAGCTGGGACCATTTCATATAATTCAAACTCATCTTCCCTTGAGCAACCTAATGGAGGGAGCACCAGTCCTTCCTGCAAAGGCTCTTCTGGGCTTGAGGCAAACCCAGGTAAGCTCTTAACCGGGCATAAGAAGAGGCTATGATTTGCTGTAGAAGTTCTGTTATCTGGGGAGTGCCATAGGTAGAGTTAGACCAACTACAAATTGTGCATGTCCAGGATTTCAGTGGCTGGAAATCACGTTGAGCTATACTGGTTAGTTATTGCTATGTAACAAAGGAACCCAAAGCGCAGAGACTTCAAACTGTAGTCATTTATTATCGTAGCTCACTCATGCTGTGTGTTTGCTGGAAGGTGGCTGATCTCAGCCAACCTCGTTCAGTCTTTACTAGGCTTGCTCGTGAGTCTCCCTGTTGACCAGGAGCTCTGTTCTGGGCTTGGCTAGAACACTTAAGGTGGAACATCTCTGTTCCACATACTTCTCATCCTCCTCCTGGGATCCTTGGGCTGCTTTTCTTTTTCTTGGGGCAGAATATGTCCTTCTGAAGAGGCCAGAAGCATCAGAGAACAAGTAGAAATACATACAGTTTCTTGAAGCCTAGGCTCAGAACTGGTATTGCATCGCTTCTGCCTTATTTTGTCATCTGAAGCCATTACATGGTCAAACTCAGAGTCGAGGGGTGGAGAAATGTGCTCTGCTTCTTTTGTAGGGAGAACCGCAAAGTCATATGGCAGAGTGTGGATACCAGGATGCAAAGAATTTGGCCACTAATGTAGTCAGTCATGTGGGCAAAAAAATCTCCTAATCCTACACGCATTTCACAGTCACAGAATGTTTTGAAGGTTGCATTTCTGTCCACAGACTTGACATCAAACAAATCTTGAGTATGACCAAAGTTTGACATAAAAGAAGTGGCATAAGCGAGGGAACGAAGAAAAATTTAAGTGTGGGACCACATAGTTAGCGTATGTGACACCGTTTACTCACTCTCACTTCCGAGGGAGGCATCACTAATCAGTCCCAAAACTCTTTGCTGGTGAGCTGGAATATAGCCTCAGATACTTTCTTACCATAACTCTTATTAGCAATGTATCAATTCTGGGGCATATTACTTATAAACCCAGCTACAAAATAAGTATTTCATAACATTACTCTTGGGGAATCACGGGACTTGAAAGCATCTTGGTCAGATGACTGAAAATATTCTCATTTACCTTTAATAACAACTAAAAAAGTTACAAAAACAAGAACTCAACAAAAGCCATTTAGTAAGTGACATAATGTTTTTGAAAGCTTCTCTTATAGATAAGGTACTTTACCTTGTTCTGTTCTGTTAACTAAAGATGTTGAGAATGCTCTGTGGAAATGCACTTAGTGGGATTCAGACATGGGGAATAATTAGATTTGAACATCTAAAACATTTTTAAATTTTTAATTATAAAAATAAATCCATATTATGATGGCGGGGAGAGCCATGCATGATAGTAGAAAGGACAAAAAGTCACCACATAATCTAAGGAGGAAAATTTTCTTTGTTTTTTCATGGCCTTTCCCAGCACGTGACATGTTGAGAATGGCCCTGCTCATTTGTGAGGTATCATTTTATGGCAAAAAAAAAGCATTGTGAGAGATAAAGAGGGTTATTTGATAATGAAAAAACTAAATTCACCAGCAAGATAAAACATTTCATTTGTATATTTCAAATAGGTATAGACGTATACATAATATACACATTCAAATATGTATAGGTGTATACATAATGTACACATATATACACATATAATATACACATATACATAATATACACATACTATGCATACACACATGTATACATACGTACATACATGAGAGAATTAACCACAAAGAGAAATAACCTCATCAACAAATAGTTGAAGGCTCAAAGCAACATCTTCGAATAATTCCTAGTTCAAGCTGACACAGCTATCATTAAGGATATAGAAGCCCTGAAAGCATAATTAGTAAGCTTAATCTGATGGATGTACAGAGATCAGTATTGCTAAAAGTCAGAAAATCACACTATTTTCAAGAACACACAACACATTTACAAATAATTGGTAGTATTTTGCGTTCTCAGGTAAGATTCAAAAATTTTTGGTGTTTTGTTACTATATGGACCATGTTCTTTGACCACAAAGGGACTAAATGTAGAGATTAGTAATCATGATAATTGAAATCACCCTTGCATTTGCATATGAGCAAATACATGCCTTCATAACTCATACAGCAAATAAAAAAAATTATCATAGAAAATATTCAGAATAGATCTGTGGTTGGCAGTTACTGTGACCTCCTCCCTTTTCTTTCCCATCTTCGCTGCCGCCCCTTCCCTGGATAAATGGAGAATGACTTCCATGCCCATCAGTGTTCACAGAAAGTTAATTAAATTAGTGGGCATGCATTACCTGCTTTGTGTTTAAGATCATCCATTGTTTGCCCTTTTATTTTGATCATCACAGGAGAAAAGAGGAAAATGAATGACTCTCATGCCTTGGAGGAGGCCAAGAAACCCCGAGTTATGGGGGATATTCCAATGGAATTAATCGACGAGGTCATGTCTACCATCACAGACCCTGCAGCAATGCTTGGACCAGAGGTCAGCAGGGTAAACAAGAGCAGCCCAGCCCCCAGCCACCTGGTAGACACCTTTTGTTTTCCTGGCCACTCCAGCTCTTAGAAACGGGGGTGGTATCATTGAGAGAGAGCGTGTTACGCTATCCTGGTTTGCGTTTAACCAGCTGTTCATGGTATGGAGGGCAAGACAAGCTGGTGGAGAGGTGATTCCCCTTGATAAATATCACATTACAGAGAAACATACTAATAATACCACACAGTTGAAGGCACTCTCACCTCCCTAATCTCTTAATCTTGGAATATTTAAATCCTCATAAATGTTAGAAACATTCCATGATAAAGAACCATGGTTTGTTTTTGTTTTTGTTTAAGATTTTATTTATTTATTAGACAGAGATGACAGAGAGCACAAGTTGTTGGGGGGAGAGGGAGAGGTAGGCTTCCCACTGAGTCAGGGAGCCTGATTCTGGGCTTGATCCTAGGACCCTACGATCATGATATGAGCCAAAGGCAGCGCTTAACTGACTGAGCCACCCAGGCATCCCTGAGATCCATAGTTTCTTTATTTAGATTCACCAACTGTTAACATGTTACATTTGTATTACCTCTATCTTTCTCTCCTATGAACCATTTGGAACCATTTCAGAATTCAGTATAGATGTCATAACATTTCACCTCTATATTTTCCTGTTTCTTAAGATGAAGACTTCTCTTTTATATTACCATGTAACCATGTAGTACCATGTAACCATGTAGTTACCACTATCAGAAAATTTAGCTAGGTTATATTTTCTAATGTATGGATTTGCAAACTACAGCCAAATCTGGCCCACTGGCTGTTTTTGTAAATAAAGTATTATTGAAACATTATTTATGTCTTCCTTGCACTACAAGAGCAGATTTGAATAATTAAGACAGGTGATATATGACCTGCAAAGCCTAAAATACTTGTATTTGGCCCCTTTATAAGAAAGTTTGCTGACCCCTGGCCTAATGTTTAGAGAGCCCATATTGGAGTTCTCCCTGTTAACCATATTATGTCCTTAGAACATTTGTTCCTGTTGTTGAAGGATCAGGCAGGGGTCATGAATTGCATTTAGGTTCTTTCTCTTCATCTCTTAGTCTCCTTTAATCTAGAACAGCTACCCAGTCCTTTTTTTTTTCTTTTTCTTTTTTTTTTTTCTTAATGGCAGTACCATTGTTAGAGTCCTGCTTACTAATTTTATGTAACAACCCCTTTGGATTTGTCTATTTACTCGTGATTGGATTCATGTAAAGCAGTTTTGGTAAAAGCGCCTTTATTGCATTGCATCCAAGGCAGTTTAAGACATTTCTGGGGCTCCTGGGTGGTTCAGTCAGTTAAGTGCTTGATTCTTGATCCAGGGTCATGGGTTCAAGCCCTGTGTTGGGCTCCACGCTGGGCTTGGAGCCTACTTTAAAAAAAAGAAAAAAGACATATATGACAGCTTCCAGGAAGTAAAGAACTGGCTTGGAGATTATTTGGTAAAGTATCTTTTAAAATTTTTTTAGTGTGGCTCTGCTACATCAGTTTTTAATTTGTCATGCTTCTGAGATATTTATTTTATGGTATTGAGGATAAGTCAGAGAACTAGAATGTTTTAAGAGAAAGACCTCTTTGTCAGATTATTCCTCACATTACCTGGTAGATATCCAGTCCTGGTGTCTAACACTATAGACCTTTTGTGGGCTTGTCTCTCAAGGGTTTAGTAACTTCACAAGTTAGTTTAGCTCAGGTTTTTCAGCTGTGAAGTATGGATGTCAGCACACATTTCAAAATTTGTTGGGTAGATTTGATAGTGTAATGAGGTTGGCTTGTACAGGCTTGCACAGGCAATTGTTAAATTTTCAAGAATTTTGTGAGCTGGGTGTTAAATATGTTGGTAGCTTGAAATTGACCACAGTTGCCCTGGTCACCTGGGCAGCCAGTGTAGACCAGTGGGATGAGCAGGTACTCCCATTTGGGGCTCTTCTTCCCTGGGGGACTGTTGAACATTTACCTGCATACCCCTGCGTGGATTAAATAGAGCAGGAGAATAAGGTGCTGGCACAAGGTTGTGCTGCCAGCTGCAGCTGAGAGTGGGATGGCAGATACCCTCAGACAGAACACTGTCCTCCAAAAAGAGGTGCTAACACCATAAATGTGACTGCCACTGTTGGGACTGTGATGGGAATTTTGCGGCTCAGTTACCCTGAGGGTCCCGTAAAGCTTAGCCAGGTGGGATTCCTCCAAACCAGGAGTTCGTACATAGGACAAATCTGGTCTGCTCAACCCCTGCCCCCACCTTGTTAAAAAAGATTTTATTTATTTATTTGAGAGAGAATGAGAAAGCACGAGATGGGGGAGGGTCAGAGGGGGAAGGGTCAGAGGGAGAAGCAGACCGCCTGCCGAGCAGGAAGCCTGATGTGGGATTCCATCCCAGGACTTCAGGATCATGACCTGAGCCAAGGGCAGTTGTATAACCAATTAAGCCACCTAGGCACTCTACCCCTTCCCCCTTTTAAAAGTTTTATTGGAGCTCTACTATACTTATTTATTTATTCATTCATTCATTCATTCATTTATTCATGAGAGAGAGAGAGAAGGTACACAAGTAGGGGGGAGGAGCAGAGGGAGAGAATCCCCAAGCTGACTCTCTGCTGAGTGTGGAGTCCTCTGCAGATCTCGATCTTACAGCCCTGAGAACATGATCTGAGCCCAAATCAAGAGTTTGACACCTAACCAACTGAGCCACTCAGGCAACCCTCTCCCCGGCCACCATTCATTGATATATGTCTGTGTCTGCTTTCACACTACAGCAGGGTTGACTAGTTGCCGCAGAGACCTTATATTTACTATATGGCCCTTTATAGGAAAGTTTGATGGCTCCTAAGCCACGCCGAATATCCATGTACACATATGATACTCTAATTTCTCAAAATGCTTTATCTTCCGTTTCCGTTTCAGTTTTAAAACTTGTGTATGTTGTTTGGGTCCCTGAAAATTCACAAATGTGTATCTTATTAGAACAAATCAGAGAAGCATGGAGGTGTCCGATCCCCATTGTCTTAAGGGAGGAGCTGTGTATAATTTTTTCTTGTCTCCTGCAGACCAATTTACTGTCAGCACATTCAGCCAGGGACGAGGCAGCAAGACTGGAAGAGCGCAGGGGTGTGATTGAATTTCATGTGGTCGGCAATTCCCTGAACCAGAAACCCAACAAGAAGATTCTAATGTGGCTGGTCGGTCTCCAGAACGTGTTCTCACACCAGCTGCCCCGGATGCCGAAAGAGTACATCACACGGCTTGTCTTTGACCCGTAAGTGGAACTTGGCTCTTCTTTCTTTCTTTCTTACTTTTGAAATGAAGGGGGAACCACTCAGATAGTGGAAGTAAGCCAGGGTCAGCTACCAAATCCTGCTGCCTCTTGTCACGTTGGGGAGTACAGAGCCACATCAAGGTAGTTGCCATGACAAAAGCAGTCAGATGAATTTTTCAGCAATTCATACGTTTCTTTGTTAATAAAATGAAGCTCTGTATTTTAAGTTGCTGGTGACTGTCCTATAGTTCATTCATTATAGCAGTGAAGAAATACAAGCACCAAGTAGATGTCCTACTTTGCCTTACTCAAAACAGTCTTGAATTTGGTATCTTAAGTTGCTACTGCTGTTGCTAGGTCTTAATTTAGGGAAAATTATTGGGCTGTCAGATAAGCACATTTGAAAATCCATTGCTTTAAGTAAGACCCAAACAACAGAAAACCTAAAGTTCTCTAATTGAACGTACTTGAACATACATAGCCTAGCAGCCTATGTGGAATGTGATCTCTTCATGTGACAATTCAGTGACACCTGAGACAGAAGTTCTCACAGGATTCTACAATGCAGGGTTTGGTAAATTGTATGTGAGGATTTTGTATTCTCTTCTATAATATTTCTGTAATATTTTTGAGTCAGAGTAACCCTTCAAAAACATTTCCTGCATTTGTCCATGAGTTAGTGCTTTCCCTCCAAACCTGCACTGCGGGTCCCTTGGCATTGAGCATACACCATTCCAGTACAAGTCAGCACCTCCACACATAGCTTATTCTTTATTTATAAACCTCAGACCCTTCTTAGGTGACCGGCATTTTGTTGTGATGGAAGCCCTGATGAATGAAGTCTTGTGCCCGTGAACTTGCTCTAAAAAGTGCACATTAATAGGGTTCTATCTAGATAGTGGGTAGATAAGGGAGGGTTCCATAGAAACTCAAGAAAAACACTCTTCCTTTTCTGTTTGATTACTAAGGAACCCCCCCCAAAAGTATTTTTGTATAACCAAAATAGGTAAAACTTTGCCATAATCTTATTCTTTCAGGAAACACAAAACCCTTGCCCTAATTAAAGATGGCCGTGTTATTGGTGGTATCTGTTTCCGCATGTTCCCATCCCAAGGATTCACAGAGATTGTTTTCTGTGCTGTAACCTCAAATGAGCAAGTCAAGGTAAGGGGAACCCAAGGTGTTAGAAGAAAAGCAGAGAATATGGTGCTTCTCACTAAAGCTGCAGAGTTTGGGCAGGCCTGTATGTCTGTGCCACATCCACAGAAGGCTCGAAGTGGAGTTCAGGACTTCCTGAGAAGAGTTCTCTTGCTGCAAATGTCTGTTCATGTGTGTGAAGAGAGCGAATGTTCCACATCCCAGCAGGTCAGGTTCTGCCAGGGCTTTGTTGGGATTGGGGCAAGGTACAAGGACCCCACACAGCCCCAAGTGCAACTGAAGTATAGTGTATGACAAGTGAGGGGAGGTTTGAAGATAAATCTCCCTGCTCGTTGTTAGCTTACACGTGCACACGCATGCACACACACAGCTGGTGACACTGAATCACCAGAAAGGATATGGTGAGATGTGGGTTACTATACTCAAGAAAGAAGTCTTACGGCTTTGTCCCTAAAGGTGGTCAAGGGCTAAAGAAATTCTGTAAAGGAAGTCGTGGAAAATTTGAATAAATTTATGATTCAGTTTTAGAAGTATTCCTGCAGGGTTTGGAATGTGGGGTTCCTTTGGTGTGTGTGTGTGTGTGTGTGTGTGTGTGTGTGTGTCTAATTGACCCTCCCAAGTGTCCTTGTCACTGGTCCCTTCATCCCCAGGAGTTAGGCTGTTTCATTGAAACTGCAGCTGGTGTTATGTTGGAACTGGAATAAAGGGTAGACTGTCTGCAGAAAGACCTCTGGTGTAGTGTCTGTTGTGTCCTGCTCTGCTGCTGCCCTCAGGAAAACAGAACCAGGAAAAGTGTCTTTAAACTATTATTCGTTTGGTATTTTAGGAACCCTAAAGAGGGTCATTCAGAACTAGGGCAAATGGTGGAAAGATAAGTAGCTCAGGGTTAGGCAGTTGCTGAGAAAAGTGACTGGAAAGTCTAAGACACTGTTACCTAATGAAATAAAATGCGACAAATATGAGCCATGCATGTAATTTTAAGTTTTCTAGTAACCACATTAAAAAAATAAAAAAAAAAGGAAACAAAGTTAATTTTGAAAACATATTTTATTTTACCCACCATATCCTGAGAAGTGTCCCTACACCGCAGGTACTCATGGCACAGAGAGTTACTGATGAGACATTTTATATTGTTTTGTATTCAGTGCCCAAATGTAGGGTGTGTTTTACACTGCAGCACATCTCAGTCTGGACCAGCCATATTTCCGGTGCCCACTGGGCACATGTGACCAGTGCTCCCATTATTGGGCAGTGCAGGCCTAGGGACAAGGTTGTCTTCTCCAGCTGCAAAGAAGCAGTGCCATTTATAAAAACCAACAGGAAGTCACTGGAAGGAATCCTTCCCTGCTTGAGGGCTGAAGCCAGTGCTGTGGGTACTTTTGTTTTCATTAAGAGCTTTGCTCCACCCAGCCTGTTAGAGCTGCTGTGATTTCTTCTCACAAAGCACAAGTGGGCCTTTTTGTCTTTGACTCAGAGTGCTAAGCATCAAAGGATAAACAAAACCCATCATTCATACATCTGTCATTCTGACTGGGGAGGGTGAGGGCCCAGGTTTGCCTGAAACCTGTGTCTGGTGCTTTTGTAAGAAATTCTGACAGTGTGTCTTTAGATGGTGCTGTTGCTATGCTTATCACTTTAAAAAATGTTTTCCCTAGTCAAAGTGAGAAACAATTCAAGTGTCCAGAGTTCAGAAACTTACTTAGAAGGAAAATTTGGCTTTTTTCATAGGGAGAGGTTGCTGGCACATACGTCCTTGGTTTATAATTTCAGAAAAAGATTGCAAAATTTTTGTTTTTAGAGAAAGCTACACCAACCAAGCACCTTGTTTGGAGAGGTTGATTAAGGTTGACTTGGACACTTTTAGGGATACCAGAGGGAAACTAAAGGTATTTAATATGAATTGGATGCTTTGTCTTATTACTTCCCAGAAGGGCAATTTATTTTTTTCCCAAACCATGTAATTTTCTAAAGACTTACAGGAAGATGTCCAAACATAACAAACTCAGGAGGAAGAGCTAGAAAAAAAGCCACGTTTTGTAAATGATTTGAAACTGTAGTTCTAGAAAATGAACATTAGTCTCTTCTAGAAAATGAACGTTAGTCTTTCACAATTGAATGGAATGGGTAAGTTATGAAAGACAGTGCTGTTAGCACCTATTTGGAAAAATAACTCGTTTTGTAAGTGGAGGTTTTAGATTTTTATTTACTATGTTAAAAATCTTGGCTAAGTGATACTTTGAAATTTGCATTCACTCATTTTAGAGAAGCCAGCTTACATATAAATTCCTGTGAATGCTTTAAATAAGATTTGTATGTGAATTTATCTTGCTCAAAGCACACACAAGATGACATTTCAGAATTTGCGTGAAAAGCTCATCACCTGGTTTTAGAATTATCTTGTCATCTAAGAACTATTTGGATTTGAAATCGTGCAGATTTAAAGTTACATAGCTAATATTTATATATCATATTTTTTTAAAAGATTTTATTTATCTGAGAGACAGCTTCAGCAGGGGGAGGAGGAGGGGCAGAGGAAGAGGGACAAACAGACTTCCCCACAGAGAGGGGAGTCCAATCTGAGCCGAAGTCAGACACTTAACTGACTAAGACACCCAGGTGCCCCAATATCATAATAAATATTTAAATAAACACTGAAATTGCTTGATGGATTTAGGAAAAAAAAACTCCTTTGGTGGCAGTTAAAGGCCCACAAGGGGTGTCTGGGTAGCTCAGTCATTTGAGGGTCCGACTCTTGGCTTCCGTTCAGGTTTTGATCTCAGAATCAGGAATTCAAGCCCCATGTTGGTCCATGCTTAGTTTGTAGCCTGTCATGGGGCTGGAGCTCACAACCCTCAGATTATGACCTGAGCTGAAATCAACAGTTGGACGCTTAGCAGACTGAGCCACCAAGGTGCCCTGCCTTTTTCTGTATTATAGATACAAATATATCACTTTATATTAATGCTGCACAATAGATATATGCATTGGGTCTCAAATGCAAGCCACATATGTAATTGCAAAATTTTCTAGAAGCCATAGTTTAAAAAGTAAGAAGAAACAGGTGAAATTAATTTTGAAATTTTTTATTTAACTTAGTATATCTAAAATATTGTCATTTCAACTTGTAATAAGGATAAAATGTTATTGAGGGTTTTTTTTTGTCTCTTTTTCCTGATGTGTATTTTACACACTCTAGTACATCTCAGTTTCAGCTAGTCACATTATAGTTGCGCAAAAACCACATGTGGCTACTGGCTACCATATTGAACAGCACAGCTCTATACTCTCACTACATATTTATGTATTTATCTTCCCCATTTTACCATCATCTCCTCAAGGAGGGAGATATTTCGTTCCTCTTTTTATTCAAGTTGTATTGAAATTTAAAATATATTAGTATTGTAAAATGTTTGGGAAAAGCTAAAATGTCCTTGGGTAATATCAGTGGAAGAACTTCTTGAGGAAAGAGGTAGTAATACTCTTCTCCTATTTACCAGGCAGATCATCCCCTAATTATTATGTTTGGTCCTTCCATGCTTCCAAAGGGCAATGTTATACAGGAGAAAGCCCAGAAAAGAGTGATAAGATTAGTAAGGGGTCTTCCAGTCAATGCCTTTTAAGGAATGACAGAAACCTTGATGATACTTCACGTGGGGTTTGGGAGGTACGGATGGGCATGAAAGAGTATGGTCTTTAAAGGCTTGAAGAATTATTAAGAGCAGGAATGAGTCTTTGTTCCTCTGAGAATAGAACTAAGGTCAAGAAGTAGAAATAACAAGGGGTCAGATCTCAAATAAACGTTAGGAAGAACTCTCCAACTGAAGATGACCTGGTTTACCTAAGGACCAAGGGATCACCCTGTGCTGGAGGTTTCTGACAGCTCACCTTTTCAGGGTAGATGGCAGAAGATTTCTAGCATCACATGGAATAGAGACTTAGACCAAATGATTTCTAAACATCCTTTTCCCCCTGTGGTATTGCAGTTCCATGAGATCATACCTGTAAGCACATTTGAGTCCTTTAGAAAAGTGTGTCACCACATTCTAAAATATTTATGTGAAGGTATTTGTGTTTGGGATGCTTGGATTTACTTTCACCTCTTTTAATGAGGTTCTAAAACAGCCACTTTAAATTTATAGATATTTACTAACCTTTGTACTTCACTGAAAAACCTGGTACTTGCATATTTTTTTCGTATTTCTATCATTAATTTATTAAACATTGTTCACTGTCTTTAATTTACTTCCTTCTGTCCTCTGGCTCACTTAGAGACTCTGGATTTCGTAGACCTTGCTTGGAAAGGCTTGATAAGACAAAAACGAAAATCCTGTAAATGGGATATGATATATTTCTTTGGAAGAGTTGCTGATTTGTATACATTCAGGAAACACTTGGGTTAGTTATTATTCTAGTAAAGATTAGCTTTTTATTTACATAGCTCTTTGCATCACAGGTTCTCAAATACTTTAAAGATAAGCAGAAATAATCACAGTGTTAATAATCATCAGTGTTAACTCCCCAAGCTTCTTTGTTAACATTCAGCAAGTAGTCTTTAGGTTTGAGCCACAGCTTACAGCCTTGGTGTGTTACTTCCAAAGAACAAGAAATTTGTATTTTAAACTGATGATTGTATCTCAGGTCGAGGATTTTGAATTTATTGGTTTTGTGGGTCCTTTTCAATGTTCAGAAATGCAGGAAAGGGTGTGTTAGTATTATATTGATAAAATATATCAAAGTACCAATTTCTAAATTTGCCAGTGCTTCTGAGTGAATCTGTAGGAATGGATTGTCTTTTTTCCAGAATCAAATATGTTTATGTGTTTACTAACTTCCATATAGGGCTATGGAACACACCTGATGAATCACTTGAAAGAATATCATATAAAACATGATATTCTGAACTTCCTCACATATGCAGATGAATATGCAATTGGTTACTTCAAGAAACAGGTAAGTTTTTCACTGTGCAACCCTGTTCTGTCATTTCTTTTCTTTCTTTCTTTCTTTTTTTCTTTAAAGATTTTATTTATTTATTTGACAGAGAGAGATAGCAAGTAGGCAGAGAGGCAGGCAGAGAGAGAGGAGGAAGCAGGCTCCCCGCCAAGCAGAGAGCCCGACGCAGGACTCGATCCCAGGACCTGAGATCATGACCTGAGCCGAGGGCAGAGGTTTTAACCAACTGAGCCGCCCAGGCGCCCTGTCATTTCTTTTCTTAATATATACTCAGGTAGCCTTCATCGAAGGAAGTTTTTCCCCCTAGCATTTTCTCTTTATAAGAAGGACATGGCAACTACTTGTTAATCCTTAAGCCAGGACTAAGCTTCAGATTTTAGTAGCGGTTATAACCAGCACAGTAAGTACTAGAGATTTGTTGAGTGAATGAATGCCATCTATAAAGGAAGTATAATATTGCATCGTGGAATTCTAAAATATGGTATCCCCAGGCTAAGGAGAAATTCCCAGGGCTAGGTAAGTAGAGTTCTCCATGAATAAGAGAAATAGATTTCTGTGGAAATCTATTTGTCTGTGGAAATCCTCCATTTATGTCATCAGAAAGAAAGTTATGAATATTATGAAATACTTCTTAGAATACTTTTTGGCAGCACACAGCAGGCTAGGAGCTTGGCTGCCATCTTGGTCCTTTCTTACTAGAAGTTTTCAGCTCAACTTTTTTAAAGATTATTCATTGACTGCATATTTTTTAAAATAATGCTTTATAATTCCTAAACATTTTCATTTACTTCTCTGACTACAAAAATAATGTAAAGTTACTATAGAAGTTGTGGAAGGCATAGTAAGTAGAATGAAGAAAAATCTATTGTAATTCTACCACCAAAGAGATTTGCTGTTACTATTTTAATAGGTACCCTCCTAATAATTGTTCTGTGTATGTGCTAATGTGTATATATGGATATAAATATAAAACTGGGCTTCTATTATATGTAATTGAATTACTTGCCTTTTCACTTAATCTGATTATTAATATTTATATCATTTTTAAAAAAGATTTTATTTATTTGAGAGAGAGAGCATGAGGAGAGGGAGGGTCAGAAGGAGAAGCAGACTCCCTGCCGAGCAGGGAGCCTGATGTGGGACTCCATGCCAGGACTCCAGGATCATGACCTGAGCTGAAGGCAGTCATTTAACCAACTGAGCCACTGAGGCGCCCCAATATTTATATAATTTTTGATGGTTCTTTGAAAATTTATGGTATAATTAGAAAATACTTCATTAAACCAATACTACGTGTTTAGGACATTCAGGTGTTTGTTCTATGTAAATTACATTTATAACTGTGTGTTCGTAGGTATGTTACCTCATCTGTGGTAAGTTTGCTTAGAATAAATGTCTAGAAGTAGAGTTGTTTCCAAATATATCTGAGGTTTTGTTATGCATTGCCAAATGCTATAACAGTTTCTGTCCTTTTCAGCAATATATAAGGGGGTTCAGGAAAAAGTTTGATGATTGAAAAACATTTTTTTTTTTTCTCCTTTCTTAGATAATAAATTGTGTATGTTTATATTTATTTAATTATTGTGAAGTTTGATGTGTTTTTTTTTCTTGTTTTTTTTTTTTTAAAGATTTTTTTATTTATTTACTTGACAGAGAGAGATCACAAGTAGGCAGAGAGGCAGGCAGAGAGAGAGAGGAGGAAGCAGGCTCCCTGCCGAGCAGAGCCCGATGCGGGACTCGATCCCAGGACCCCGAGACCATGACCCGAGCCGAAGGCAGCGGCCTAACCCACTGAGCCACCCAGGCACCCAGATGTGTTTTTTCTTATGAAGTGGCCCTTTGTGTTTCTTTTTCTGTTTTTAAATTGCCAGTTCATTGTATTTTGCCTCTTTTTCTACTAAAATATTTATTTTCACATTGATTTATGAGGACTCTTTATATATGAGGATATTAACATCTTATTATTTTTCTCCCATTGGTCAGTTGTTTCAACATTGCTTGTGACTTTTGATATACAATTTCTTAAAGACTTCATTACATAAAATCTGTTGACTTCTTTATATAAGTCTCATGTAATTAGAGAGCTTTTCTTCCTCTGATGACAGATAGTTAATTTCCTATTTGTTTTCTTCTCATTCTTTGGGTTGTGTCTGTGACTTTTATAATAAAACTCATTTGGGAGAACTCAGTGGGATTGTTAACTGAAGGCTTGAGTATCAGCTTTCTTGGGCTGCAACTGCATTGCAAAGCTTGAAATACCAGTCATGGTTCTTAAATGACTTGTCTGTAGTCCTCTATGAGGATGATGGTAATGATTGCTTGGAGAATAAATTTTGCTGAAAGGGAGGCAGTGTCATTGTGGTAGTCTGAATTCCAAGTAATTCACTGCAAAGAACTGAAATAGGCATTATAAGGAAAATTATGTTTATCATATAAATATATGAATATATATCCTGTAGCACTTGGTTATTGCAGATTAAAGTATATAAATGAACATATTACAGATAAATGTCACTGACACAGCTACACATTACAATGGTCTGGAAGTTTTTGCCTATATAGTTAGCAGGGGTTTCATTTAATCAATATTGAAGTTCTAACTATTGTATATGTATATTTTAAAGATTTAATTTTTGGGGCACCTAGGTGCCTCAGTCGGTTAAGCCTCTGCCTTCAGCTCAGGTCATGATCTCATGGCCCTGGGTTCAAACCCTGGTCAGGCTCCCTGCTCAGCAGGAGTCTGCTTCTCCCTCTCCCTCAGCACCTCCTCACTCCCCACTTGTGCTCTCTTTCTTTCTCTCTCAAATAAATAAATAAAATCTAAAAAAAAAGGAAAAGGGTAATAAGTAATTAAGTAATGACTGTACCCAATGTGGAGCTCCAGCTCACAACTCCAAGATCAAGAGTCTAATGGTCCAGGGTGCCTGGGCAGCAAACTTGGTTTCAGTCTAGGATATGATCTTAGGGCTGTGAGATCGAGCTCTGCATCCAGCTGTGCACTCAGCATGGAGTCTGCTTCGGTTTCTCTCTCCCTCTGCCTCTGCTCTCCCTACCCCTCAGATAAATAAAATCTTAAAAAGAAAAAGTCATATGCCCTACTGACTGACCCAGGCAGGTACCTCTAATTACTGTATTTTTTGATAAACTTTTCTTTTAGAACTTAGATTGGTTTTTGATTTGTTGAGAATCCTGGGGTCCCCTCCCCAATTTGGGAGAATTTCAATTTAATGGAATTGAAAAGGAATTAGGAGAATGTTCAATTTAATGGAAAATTTAACCATAATATTAGGTCTGTTAAAGAACTGTTTAGTATAATTTGTGTTTTACTAGGGTTATTTTTTTATGTTGTCTTGCTTCCTGTTTGGTATTTGATTCTTGATGTTTTTGAACTCTACAGTGGGGAGTTCATATTCCTGAGTAATATGATGAGAACTTGAAAAAAGTCTATCTTGCTGCCTACCATACAGTTTGCACTCAGTGGATATTTGTTGCACAGTGGCTATATGAATGAATTTATTTGCATTGCAGGGTTTCTCCAAAGAAATTAAAATACCTAAAACCAAATATGTTGGCTACATCAAGGATTATGAGGGGGCCACTCTAATGGGATGTGAGCTAAATCCAAGGATCCCATACACAGAATTTTCTGTCATCATCAAGAAGCAAAAGGAGGTAAGCACGGGACCACCTCCTGTTCCTTCTCTACAGGCTGGTCTTCGTTGGGTGAGTTGCGTGTCTCTGGGCTCTGTGTGGATGGCTCTATGGTGTGTCATCATGATTTCGGTTTGCTGTGGTTTGTACAGATTTCTTCTTTGATGGGATGCTTGATCTGTTTCCTTTCTAGGCACCATTCCTAAGAGGGTCAACACTTGTTAAATGGGTATAAAATATAAAACTTGTAAAATATGATGAAATCTTACCTTCACCTTCAAAACCTTTACAGTTAGCCTCATGCATCCTTCCCAGACTTCTTCGCTTATCTAAACTCTTCTCTAAAAGCCATTACTGATGCTTTAAGCCTTTAGCTTGGTGTCTTTATCCATTTCCTACCTCACTTTCCCAACACATGTACGAATAGGACCACTTGGCCTCTGTTCAGTTTCTTCTTTGAACTTCACTATCACTAGTTTGATCCACTTATTTGAATTTTTGTTACTCCTCATCTTATATGGGCATTTATCTTAGCACGTATCCATCTCTCTTTTTAACATTGCGAATTTCGAAGGCCTGTATTTGTAGGAATTCAGTGATTTGCTATCCCATTTTGGGGTGAAGTCTTTTATACATAAGAACTAAAAGAGAAACAGTTAGAGGAAAGGTTGAGAGATTTGACTATGTAGTATTTTTACATTTGTCCAAGACAGAAGAAAATACCATAAAAAGAGCATAACTGGGGAGTGTGCATTTATTAAATGAACGAATTTTGTGTTAAGCCCAAGATTACCTCCTCACTGCCCCTAGTTCATTGGCGTTCAAAAATGGGGTTTGTGGCTATGTCATCCCTCATCATTTCCACTTTATACTCCTGTTACTCATTTTAGTGCATTCTTTTTCTAGCAAGTAACTAGAAAAAGCACCTGTCTTAAATCCCATCTTTGTTTTCTGGTTTTTACTAATGACCCTTAATCCCAGTTCTTGGTTGTTTGTCAGACATCAACATAACAGACATAAAAGTCCTTATGCAGTGTTTGGTGCATAGTAGGTGCTCAAGAAATATTTTCCTTTTTACTTATTGTGGGTCAGGTTTGTTCTTATGAATGTGAGCAAAAGGTTACTTTTTTTTTTTTTTTTTTTTTTTTTTTTTAAGAAAACAAGAACAACCTTTGTTGTTGCTTGCTCAGAGATGCCAGCCTTAGAGTAAATTCCAAATAGGGTACTTGGAGAGTTAATAAAAGCACAGCAGGCCCCTCTCTCTGTCTCTTTCTAAAGAGCTAGCTTTCTTCATTGTTCTCTTTGGGGTTTAATGAGCAGGTCTGTATTCAGCAGCTCCCCATTCAGCATGAGGGACTGCTGGCCAACTAGAGCCATCACCAGGCAGTCAGCTGCTGGGTCCTCCTTCCTCCTCTGAGGAGCACCCATGCATCTCTGGTGAAAGAAGAGAGCAGGAGTCTCCTGCAGATTCACCTAGTCTGGATCTTTTGGCTCTTAGTGCACACAGGGGAAAGCCATAAACACAGAGCTAGCAGAGCAGTCAGTCCTTTAGAAGACAGTGCTCCTTCCCCTTCCTTTTGCTCATCCCCTCTTGGATCTCATCTCCCTCTCACCTCCCCTTCCCTGTTTGCCTCCAATCTTCTCTAACACATGCCACTGAGTAGATGATGCAGGCTGGGAGCTATTAAGCTAGTTTCTTTTAAAGAGACTCGAAGTCACCATAATAAAATACTGGATTTCATGTAGTATCTTCTTCCACAGAACTTGAATGATTTTCACGAGTATCTTTATTTCAACTTGGGAAAACCCTCCTTGCAGAAAACAGGGACTGATGGTATTAGCAGACAAGTTGTATGTAGATGGAGGGCTTTGCTGGCCACTGAAAGCATGCATGAGCAGAATAAGTTGTGGTTGTGCCTAGTGGAGATGGAGAGAGAAAGCTAGTGCAGTGGGACAGGGGAGCAGAGTAGGAGTTGAGGGCTACTTCGTGAGTGTTGACTCCAAGGGCAAGAGGAAGGTGCAGTCCTTTAGGGGCCTAACATCATCGGAGGTGTCTTTGTGGGAAATATGTTTTGAACTGTTTTGAGCCTGCTGAATCCCATCAGCATGAGCAAAGATTCAGAGTCCAGCATAATTAAATTCATGGGCACATGCACGGCTAGGACCCTAGGTGTGCCAGTGAAATAGCCACTGTTTGAGAAAGTATAACTAGGCCATGAGAAGGCCGAGTTGAGTGTATAAATGCATGTGTGGGGGGTGTGGAGCTGGGATGTAGGGATACATCTCAAATCTTCATCCAAGAGTAAGGTGACGAGGGACTGGGTTTGGAGGATCCAAAGTAAGGGTGACGCCAACCAATAGGATTTCTTTGTAAGAACACGTGCTAAGACTTGGTGACGTATTAAAGATGGAAGAGCTCCCCCAAATCTTGTGTTTGGGGAGACTAAAACTGAAGCGATGAAATGGGAGAAGAATTTGAGGAAAGAATGATGATGACATGGTGGAGAATTGCAAACATTTTTGAGGAAGGTGAAGATAAAAGATTGAAACAGAAGTAAAGTGTCTCCTTTCTCTAGGGTAACCCTTGGAGGCAAAGAAGGGTTAAGAAGCTCTCCGCTGTCATTACCAGTCACTCACTAGGGCTCCGCCACCTTCAGGGTGCTACACAAGGGGTATGGAAGCCACCTGGGTGGGTCATCACATCTGAGAGTATCCGTGATAAAGAGAAAAACTTTAAAAATTATATTTGAAATTATATTTTCTGAAGGTGTTTATTTAAGAAATTACCATTGGCATTCTCTTTTAAAAAGACTTAGACTGGGGTGGGGTGCCTGGCTCTCTCTGTCAGAGAGCATCTGACTCTTGATCTTGGAGTTGTGAGTTCGAGCCCTAAGTTGGGTGTAGAGATTACTTAGATAAATTTAAAAACTTAATAAGGCTTACACTCAGGGTACCTGACTGGCTCAGTCAGAAGAGCGTGTGACCCTTGATCTTGGAGTTGTAAATTTGAGCCCTATGTTGGCTATAGAGATTACTTAAAAATAAAATCTTTTTCTCTTTTTAAATTTACTTATTTTAGAGAGGGAGAGCATGCAGGTGTGGGGAGGGAGGGGCAGAGTTAGAGAAACTCAGATACTCCTCACTGAGCCAAATGCCTAATGGGGCTGGATCCCACAACCCTGAGTGCACTATGTGAGCTGAAATCAGTAGGGGGACACTTAACCAACTGAGCCACCCAGGTGCTCCCAAAAATAAAATCTTTTTTTTTTTTTTTTTTTTAGAGTTTTATTTATTTCACAGACAGAGATCACAAGCAGGCAGAGAGGCAGGCGGGGGGTGGGGGTGGGGGGTGGGGAGCAGGCTCCCTGCTGAGCAGAGAGCCTGATGTGGGACTCAATCCCAGGACCCTGAGATCATGACCTGAGCTGAGGGCAGAGGCTTAACCCACTGAGCCACCCAGGCGCCTAAAAAAAAATCTTAAAAAAATAAATTAAAAAATCTGGACTCGTAAATAAACAAAGAGAGAGCATGCATTTAGATCTATCCTATCCAGAGTTGCAGTCACTAGGTACATTTGGCTCCTGACTGCTTGATACATGGCTAGTTGAAATTGAGATGCTCTCTAAGTATAGAACACTCTGATTTTGAAGATCTGTTAGGAATAAAAGAATGTAAATGTAAAATATCTCCTACTTTTTTTTCTAACTGATTATATGCTACAGTGATAATATTTTGGATGTATTGGATTAAATAAAAACATAAAAAATGTATTGTTAAAGTACAGTTTCTCCTGTTACTTTTTACTTTAAAAAATGTGGCTACTGGAACATGAGTGGATGGAGAGGGTGGGCGCCTTTGTGGCTCAGTTGGTTAAGCCTCTGCCTTCAGTTCAGGTCTTGATCTCAGGGTCCTGGGATTGAGTCCCCAGTCTGGGCTTCCTGTTCCGATGGGAGCCTGCTTCTCCCTCTGCCCCTCTCCACTGCTCCTGTCCTCTCTCTCTGAAATGAGTAAAACCTGACATGAGCTGATTGCATGATATTTCTGTTGCACAGCAGTGAACTAGCTTTACCACACATACACTTTTACTAGTCCCAGTCACCTTAGAAGTTCTTTGTTTAATTGTCAGGATTAAAATGTGTTCATGCTGGAGCATTTACCAATGATACGTTTGAGATCAAGCTGTTAGGAACTGGAATTTTTAGTTTACCTTTGTGAATTCAATTACTGACTGCTACTGTGTTTTTCTTTCTCTCAAATTATTATTTAAATTCTAGTAAGTTAACTTACAGTGTAATATAAAATTTAGTGATTCATCACTTATAACACCCAAAGCTCCTCAGAGGGGCCCTTCTTAATGCCCATCACCCTCTAGCCCATCCCCCACTGCCCTCGTCAACCCTGTCTCTTATGGTTTGCTCCCCACCATCCTTTTTTCCCTCTCTTTTATTTTTTCTTTTCTAAAATCAGTTACGACATAGTTAATTTCTGGATGGCTATTTTTAATTAATTTTTCTTTTTTAAACGGGAAACAGCACTGTTTTGGAAATAGTTGACCTCAGTACTTCAGGAACTATTTAACAAAACAAACTTCTCTCAGAATTCCCGAATCATTCATCCTGGGGATGATATATGCTTATATCAGGGGGTGTGTTGCCTCAACAGTTTGGAGCCGCTTTTCTGATGCAAAGAGTATAGGTTAGGGCTCAAGCCTTGAAAATTTTGAAAAATAATATCAACCTTCCTGGCACTGGGGACTTTCTGAGGCCTGTTCGAGTGCCCTCCAGTCCAGAGAAGGGAACACTTCGCTCCTAGTCGGGGGATGTGAAGAGGTCCAGGCACTGGGGCTTGGGCTGGGTAGCTGATCAGCTCCAGCAGAGGCTCCTCAGAGAAGGAGGGCAGGGCATCTGACTTCTGTGCCAAAGAGGACAGCAGGCCCCCAGGGTAGTGTGTTCTCTCACTGTTGGCTTTTTTGATGGCAAGGGACAAGTATTCAAAAATGGTTGTGTGAGGGGCACCTGGGTGGCTCAGTGGGTTAAAGCGTCTGCCTTCGACTCAGGTCATGATCCTAGGGTACTGGGATCGAGCCCCACGTCGGGCTCTCTGCTTGACAGGGAGCCTGCTTCCCTTCCTCTCTCTCTGCCTGCCTCTCTGCCTACTTGTGATCTCTCTCTGTCAAATAAATAAATAAAATCTTAAAAAAAAGGGTTGTGTGAATGCCACTGGACAGGTATGGTATAATAGTACATTTCCAGATCTTCTCTGTTCAATTGCATTCACCCTCTCTCCCTTTTCGCATCCCGAAGACTTTATTTAGGAGACCGACTTTTTAGGTGGACTGATGTCATCTGTAGCCAACAGACTTCTGTTACTAAACGCATTTTCTTCCTATGCTTTACAGATCATTAAAAAGCTGATAGAAAGAAAACAAGCCCAGATTCGAAAAGTATACCCTGGACTTTCATGCTTTAAAGATGGAGTTCGGCAGATTCCAATAGAAAGCATTCCTGGAATTAGTATGTATAGATCTTCTTTAAAAAGCAAAATCTTTCGGGTTTGCCATGCACTGTGTTTGAACTGGTTGCCAGAGTGCAGTGATTTGGAAAGCTTTTTGCCTTGCTTGTCTCCATTTGTGGTGTTTGTAGTCGTGTGGGAGCAGATGCTTTCCCTTTGTCTTTTCTCTACTGAGTGCAAACAAATTAAAGGAGGACTTAGATGACTCCTCCTTATAGCTGTTCATATCTATCATTTACTGAAAGATGGCTGTGGATAGCATGGGGAAATTCTACTTTTACGAATGGGGAAATTGAATCTCAGAATGGTGAAGTCCTTTGATCGCAAATAGCCCGTGGCCAGTAACCGTCAGAATTAGCCGCAGTGGGATGCTGGTCTGCGGATTTGTTGCCGTGTGCACCCTTGCTCATGCTCTCAGGACTGCAGCCCGCCCAGGTGTGTGCTTGGCCAAAATTGTCTCCAAATTTCTAGAAAGATGATTGGGAAACATGTAATTTGTTTCATGTTTCCTATTTTAGAGTAGTTTTCCCAAGGGTTCTTATCTGTGCACATTAGAGAGGAATTGTTATGGATGAGAACTTGCAAAATAGCTGTTTTTGTAGATCGAAAGCTGCCGAATAGCCACACTTTCATTGAGTTCAGATCCAGGGTTTTGTAGCATATTGAAGATTGAATACACAGCACAAAATCAAACAAACCATAGCTCTCCAGAAAAAAGTAAGACCTTATTCCGGCAAGATACATTCCTTCAATACAATAGCTACCCTATAGCAGATCTGACTTTTACTTCTAGACCTAGAAATTTCACTTCCCTACATCACCCCTGCTAATGGCATCATAGCTATCACATTGCTGAATGCCCGCTTGTGCCGGCATTCTTCTGTTTTGTTTTTACATACATCAGCTAATCTCAGAAGGGATAATATCACCTAATTTTTAGAGTTCTGTTTTATAGATTGATAAATTACAGAGGCAAAAGGTTAAGTAACTTATCTTGGATAAGTTTGCTTTTAAGGAGAGAGCAAGAAATTAAATCCTTGAGGCTATAGTTTCTTTCTGCTGCACTAAACCATCTTGTATTACAAGCAGGGTCTTTGCCAAATAAAATAGAGGCCAGGATAAGGTTTGCTCTAACCTAAAATAACAGCTTAACTCTTTTACGTGGTGATTAGCAAAATATGTGATTTAGAGTTTAAAATATACACGTGCCCCAAATACTGGACATACTTATTTTTTATGTTTTCCTCTGAAAAGTGGGGAGTTCCTTCTTTAAAAAATGCCAACAGAAAGAGATGTTGGCTATCTTGGAAATGTTTCATGCTGTTAGCTATAGAAGGAAGTAATTAATTGCAGTTGATTTCTGTCTTCCCAGAGGTAGACTTTTATTGAGGCATGCTTGTAATTTATTTCACTTTTGTTAACTATTACTTTTGTTACTCTCTTGACCAAAAGCAGTTCTCATTCAGTGTTTAATTTTGTTGACATATAGGAGAGACAGGCTGGAAGCCGAGTGGAAAAGAGAAAAGGTAAGTAGGATGGGTGAGGATATTAATGGAAGTGATTTTTCTCTTTTTCCAGAAACTTAGAGGAAGCAGGCAAACTGCTTATAATCACCCATTAACAGCACTTGCTGCTTTTCAGTTTTCATAAAAAATCTGGGATGGCTCCCATTTTAGGTTTTGGTCAAAGTAAGCAGAATAGGAATCCCCTGGCAAGGGGGCCAAAAACTAATCATGGTTCTCTGCTGTTTACTCTTTTCCTTTCAAGTAAAGAGCCCAGAGACCCTGACCAGCTTTACAGCACTCTCAAGAGCATCCTGCAGCAGGTGAAGGTGAGGGTCTTCTTTTCATTCCCCTCATGCAGATTTTTGAAATGATTTCCCACATGAAATTTCCATATTAGATACCTTACTTTTTTCTTTACTCAAGAGCCATCAAAGCGCTTGGCCCTTCATGGAACCTGTGAAGAGAACAGAAGCTCCGGGATATTATGAAGTTATAAGGTTCCCCATGGGTAATGCCATTAACATTTTCTAAGTATACATTTAACTCTCTCTGGATGGCGGTGTGGGGACACGTGGTTGCTGAGGTTGATTTGTACTCTTCTGTTGTAGGGTAGGGTGTGTGTGATGGGCGGTGGGGTTCCCTGCATCCGGGCCACTGATATAGAGCAGAGTGATAAAGGACAGGTGGGTGGCCCAGTCTCGTTAGACATGCCTGCAACTTTGACAGCCACCTGCTACCAGCACTGGATGCAGAGAACCCTGGTGGCGAACTGCACCCAGCCATAGATGCGAAAGCTGGCTGTTCGGACATCACCTGATTTACATTCTACCCGTTTGGTTGCACATGGAGAACTTCAGGCTGTCCTCTTGATATATTTTGAGGCTTGTGATAATTTATGAAAGTGATGCAAAAGAAGTTGGAGTAAGGCTGCTTGCCTGCTACACTAGCAGAGGGAGAAATCCTAGTAACTCAGTTCTCGATTTTCTATGCTCTTGATGGATACTATTAGTGTCACTATTTATATTCCCGTTAAAAGCTTTGTTCCACATCCAATGCCAGACAAACACAAAATGCTTTAGAAATGTAGAATTGTGGAATTTGCTGCTGTGCCTGCACCATGCTAAAATGATTAATTGAGCCAATTGAGAATCCAATTAAGCTAATTTGGCATTGTGTAGATGACAGACAACTAGCTGAACTGTTTTCAGTCAGTTGTGTGGCCATTGTTGCGGAGACAGCCTGTGTCTTCTGTCCCTTTTCTACCTGCAAACTGTTCCTGGTACTAAGATGTTATTAAAATACGAAAGGAAGAATGAAAGGGCTCTATTAGCTCCCTGATAAAAGAGTTATTTGTGGGTGTTTTCTGTAGCATTAATTTTCACATGAGTTTTCACTGTCGTCATTGTAATGGTTTTGGTAGTCTGTCCTCCTTGACATGGACCTACATCCATAGGCTTTTCTTTCTCTGTTCTCTCTGCCTTGCTTCTTTGTATCTTAGTTATGAAAACTGAAGTGTAAGGGTTGAGTGAGTCTAGAATTCTGAATGGAAGAGTGTTTGGGGAATCAGTATTTTCTTTTCTTTTTATTCTTTTTTAAAGGTCTTATTTTTAAGTAATCTCCATACTCAACATGTGGTTAAGACTCACAGCCCTGAGATCAAGGGTCCCATGCCCCATTGCCTGAGCTGGTCACATGCCCCTCAGTGTTTTCCATCCTGTAAAAAATATGTTAAAATCCTTTATTTTATTTTTTAAAAAATATTTTATTTATTTATTCGACAGAGACACAACGAGAGAGGAAACAAGCAGGGAGAGTGGGAGAGGGAGAAGCAGGCTCCCACTGAGCAGGGAGCCCGATGTGGGCCTCGATTCCAGGACCCTGGGGTCATGACCTGAGCTGAAGGCAGACGCCTAACGACTGAGCCACCCAGGCTCCCTGTTAAAATCCTTTATGCCCATTTCCAAACTTAACTGACCTTTGCATCCTCATCGCCTGGACCATCTCAACTCCATTCATGAAACACTCATAGGAGGTTATATAAGGTTGGGGGAGAATAATTATCTTTCAGCCCTGCTCATGTACTCTCTGAAGACCTGCAATGGTAGTTCTAGAAGGTCCCCTCTGTCCGCTCTGGAAATGTTTTGCTTGGTCCAGCCCGAGAAGGGAATGAGCCTCTCCAGTTGGATACCACCTGCGTGCATAGCTGACTGCTCGAGTGGAATATAGGCCCTGTTGAGCAAGCCCAAAGGTAGACTGAGGTGTGTTCTAGACAAAGTTACAACAGTGAGTGGTGCTTTTTAGGGGAGCAGTAATATTTTTCTTAGGGTGCCTTTAGGTGCTGGGTGAAAGGTATAGTCTTATCCTTAAGATGGTCATGCTTTTAGGGCAAGACTGACAAATCTGTAATTTTACTTTCCCCCATAATTGCCTTCTCAGCTTTTTCTAAAAACATTTCTTCTCTTTCCTTTGTGCTCTCAGAAACTCATTTTCTTCCATAAGAATGAGGTCCAGCCTATATCATTTAGAGAATCTCATTCAGAACATCGTCTAAGTAGTCTGGCCCAAGCATGTCTTCTTACCATGCGTGGATTGCTGGGCAGGATTTTCCTATTTACTCAGAACTCCACCGTTGGTGGGAGGGATGAAAATGGAATAATTTAATGATTTTTCCATATGTGATATCACTGATACTTAATCACCTTCTTTAACATGCCATTTGGTCAGTAAGCTTCTAGTAAGGCTAGAGGAAGAACGATGTTATTTACTTATTTAAAGATTGTATTTATTTATTTGACAGAGAGAGCACAAGCAGGGGGAGTGGCAGGGAGAGGGAGAAGCAGGCTCCCTGCTGAGCAAGGAGCCTATACAGGGTTCAGTCTCAGGACTTTGGGATCATGACCCGAGCCAAAGGTAGACACTTAACCGACTGAGCCACCCAGGCACCCGAAAGATGTTATTTATAACTTAAGAATAGAATAGAAATATAGAAAGAAAATAACACAGAATTGATTTTAATTATTCTGAAAGATCCAAATACTTCTATGACTCTCATTTTGTTTCTGCTGTAGCTTAGGCTCTCTCCATCTCTTCTTACCCCCTTTCTTCCAAATAATAGTTTGAAATCTTTTGGATAAACTTCTTTGTGCCATGTTTCATTCCCCCCACCCCCTTTTAGTTACACAACTCTTCCTTCTAAAACATAAACACTGTATTGAGCAGCATATCTTAAGTGGTAAGCCTTAGGTGGTAAGGTAGATATCCAACTCTACCTAGAGAGGCACAGTTAATTTCATTGCTCTTCTTTCATTTACTGAGAGGACATCTTTATCTGCTCAGTCACACTTGGGTGAGACAGCTAGTGGGTATTTGCTGAGCCTTTATAAAGTATCTTAATACTTGCCAATTTTTCTTTCCTTCTGAACCGTTTTAGTTAGAGAAGAAAGAAAATTGAAAGTTGAACTCTCAGAAACGATGACATACCACTAACCAAGAGAAGCTTTAGTCAAAGGAAGTAGGCAAAAGTACCTATTTCGCATTTTTTTCTTTGGTGTTTTGTGGTAGATTTAAGATTTTGAAACAAATGAATTCTCCCCATTTTTGGATGTTGCCCATAAATTTATATATCTCACTAGCTGATGATCCCAGTGTATTCAGTTATAAGTTTCTTTCCTTCTGGAAAATGTGATAATATAGTGGGAATTTGGGCATTGGTAGAGCTATTTTATTTTTTAAACAATTTTGACTTACTCTCCCATGTACAGCTAATATAATTTTTTGACAGAACCAGACTTAAAGACAACTAGGGGACTTATAAGTAGACAAATGTTAGCATCTTCTTTTTTTATTTTTTTGTATAAGATTTTTCTCTCTTTTTTTTTTTTTTTTTAAAGATTTGTTGATTTATTTGAGAGAGAGTGAGTGAGCGCACATGCTAGCCAGGGGAGGAGCAAGAGGAGCATAGGGAGAGGGAGAAGGAGAGAAATAGACTCCCCACTGGGCGTGAAGCCTGCTGTGGGGCTCTATCCCAGGACCCTGAGGTCATGACCTGAGCCAAAACCAAGAGGCAGCTGCTTAACCAACTGAGCCACCTAGGCGCCCCTATTTATTTGAGAGAGAAATAGGTGCCCCTATTTACAGAGAGAGGGAGAGTACATACCTGTGCGGGGAGGGGCACCGGGAAAGGGAGAGAGAATCTCAGGCTGGCTCCATGCTCAGGGCAGAGCCTGACACAGGACTCAGTTCCCACAACCCTGAGATCTTGACCTGAACTAGAATCAGAAGTCAGGCACCTAACCGGCTGAGCCACCCAGGCATACAGAAATGTTAACGTCTTCTAATCTGCATGGAATTTTGTAAATTAGTTCTAAGAGTGAAGAGTAAACAAGCCCCATGGTATTCTTACAAGTTCATTTTTAAAAAATTATTTATTTATTTATTTTAAAAGGCTTTTATTATGTATTTGACACACAGAGAAAGAGAGCAGTCACAAGCAGGGGGAATGGGCGGGGGGGAAAGGGAGAAGCAGGCTCCCTGCTCAGCAGGGAACCTGATGCAGGGCTCCATCCAGGACCCTGAGATGGTGACTCAAGCCAAAGCAGACGCCCAACTAACTGATGGAGCCACCCAGGCGCCCCTATTCTTACAAGTTTAAATAAAAGTACTGTTTTCATTTGTAAAATGATATAATTTAAAGCAAGTGAATATATTAGGAAAATACTATTTTTACAATAATTTTTCAAAGCTTACTTGCTTTAGAAAAGAAATTACTATTTGTGTTTTGTTTTTTTACTGCCTGTGATTCATATTTCATGCATGGAACATGAAACTAAATTCATTTGAACCATTTTATATGCAAGGAACCTGGTGTATCTGTAGATTTATTTATGATCAGATTTTCTACTTTAGTTCTGTTTCTGCAACTCCAAAACAACTGTGAATGTAATGAAACAAACTCAGTCTTATTGTTTGAATTTAAGTAATGAAATGATTCAGACAAATGTTCCACCTGCTCTACTCTGGGTAGAGAGAGCCTCTTCTGTATAATTCTGGATGAATAGCTAATAGTACTTAGTTTATCGTACTTACCACTGCTGATCTACTTAGCTTCCTTGTGCTGAATAGGGGATTGGGCCAGATGACTAATAATGGTCCTTTCAACGCAAAAATGCTGTGATTTTACACAAGAAGGTCTCACAACAGAAACAACATAAAATTTAAGAACTGTTTTCTGTGATCCTAAGAATGTCTCTTAAGCTTAGGGCTTGGGA
Source organism: Mustela lutreola (assembly GCF_030435805.1). NCBI lineage: Eukaryota > Metazoa > Chordata > Mammalia > Carnivora > Mustelidae > Mustela > Mustela lutreola. The sequence continues at coordinate 87,271,236 of NC_081291.1, read as the reverse complement.
TGATAAAAATGTAGCCATGCTGATGACATAGATTTCTCTCCCTGTCTTCTTTTTTGTCAGCTACTGTTTAAAAGGAGTCAAAGATTGCTAATATTTTTTTTTCCTGTGCAGATCTGAAAACCATGAGCGAACGCCTCAAGAATAGGTACTACGTGTCTAAGAAATTATTCATGGCAGACTTACAGCGAGTCTTTACCAATTGCAAAGAGTACAACCCCCCTGAGAGTGAATACTACAAATGTGCCAATATCCTGGAGAAATTCTTCTTCAGTAAAATTAAGGAAGCTGGATTAATTGACAAGTGATTTTTCCCCCCTTCCGCTTCTTAGAAACTCATCAAGCAGTGTGCCTAAAGCAAGGTGGTTTAGTTTTATAAAGAATTGGACATAATGTATTGAAGATACTTACTTGTAAATGTAATAATTAGCACTTTTGAAAAACAAACAAACAAAACCTCCTTTTAGCTTTTTCAGATATGTATTTAAATCGAAGTCATAGAACATTTTTATTTTATGGAATAGATTTTAAGCTATTTACTACTATTGTAAATTTTCTATGGCATGTCCATTAGCTGAATATTCAATAATAGATGATCAGGGGTTTCCTCAAAACCTGTGTATGAGGAAATTGCACATAGTACCAAGATTTGGGGGAATGCAGAAACTTTTCAGACCATGAATGTTTCCATTTTTTTCTAATGGAATGTGAGAGTTTATTTTTATTTTATTCTGAAGGACTTTAAAGAAGGGATACATGATAAAAAGCCCATAAAAGGTGAAATATGTGATGTTTGAAGTCTCATTGTAGACTTTTTATATATATATTTTTAAAAACACTCATCTAGATGAGGTGCTTTGAGCAGTTCTGAAAAATGCAGTTCCAGAAAAGCAACTGCTTTGATTCCTAAGGAAGAAATTCTAAATAATGCACACTTTTTTATAAGCATCTGGATTTTTGATAATTCTGTCTACCTACAATAAACTCGTGAGCACATAACCACTATTTTAATAATTATTTTCTCTACACAGATGTGAACTATTATATTTGACTTCGCTTATGCAGGCCATAAGTTCCAAAAGGCAATCTGATGCATAGAGGCATACATTTAAAAACACTTGAGGTTAAATCAATGTGCTTTAATAAGGAACGATGCATCATCTACATATGTATCAAATTTGGTGAATCCTTGTTCTAACAAATAAGGATTTCTTTCCCTTTTCTATGATGTATGCAACCCCACTGATAATGTATTATATGAACATTTTTCCTTTTGCATCTCCAGATTATATTCATTGTCTGAGGTGAATTGAATCAACAAGATTTGCTGTCAGTATTTTAACACCTACATTGGAAGACAGACCCAGGGTAGTATCCCACTAAAATCCATCATACAACCTTATTAACCTGTCTTGGGATTCCAGCTTAGTGCTTGGAAATATCTCCTGATTAACACTACATAGCAAAGTGGGACATCTGCCATCCCAACTCTGGGAGAACCAACTAATATCAAACAAATGAAGGCCATTTTGATGGTCTTTGACACTAATTTTTAATGATACAAATTTATAAACTGATTTTGTAAAGGACTAGGTTTTAAAAGTATATTTAACTTGATGTTTTCTATCAGCATAAATGAGTTAAAATGGTCATGTAATAGTTGTCAAAAACAGTTGCCAGAGATAATCTGCACGAAGGAAAAAAACCTGCAAATGGCTGTTTGCCAGTGGGAAGTATGGTTTTTAATATGTAAGAGATATTCAGAATGCTCACACCGAAAAATGCCTCAACTTTTATAAGTATAAGGAACCACCTTGAGTGGCATCTAGATTTCTAGTGAAGAATGATGATACAGTTTGGATTAAGTATCTTGGACTGGTTTTAAACAGTGCTTTGTCCTGAATCTGCCAAAGCATCTGTCCAGCTTGGTATCCTGTGAAAGTTGTTATTTTCTGGGTAGACTTTGTTATAGAGTATTGTCTTTAAAATCAGATTGTCTCTTCTATATTGAAAGCATTTTTATGTTTTCTAATTTAAAAATTAATATTTTCTTATAGATATTGTGCAATAAAGCTGAAGTAGGATGTGTGGTTTTTGCAAATGCTTTAACAGCGGATAAAATTTTACATTTGTAAAATTAATATATTGTACTGGTACAACATAGTTTTAAATTATATTTTAAAAAGCTCTCAATTTGGTGGTGTGTTTTTTTCTTCTAGCCTATTAAACTTAACAGGGCAAGTGTTTGATCTGGTTGTTGACCATCGACTATACCCATAATTCTTAGATTTTAGGCATTTTGTTGAAGATGGCTACCATTGTGGCATTTGTTGGAAGTTTCATAAAAATTCACAGCCCACCAGTGAGGGAATTTCAAGAGGAGAGACGCTCGAGTGTGTCTGTGTCTTTTGAGTGGTCCATTGCATCTTGCCCACTGTCACTCATTAAACAAAGAAGAAAAAAGTCCTACGGAAAGAAGAGTGTTACTCTTTTAGAAATTAGATATTTTTTTCCCCAGTTGCATCGGTGAAATAGATGAAGAGACAGCTAAAAATACAGCTGATTCTTACACATCTCCTCCTGAGCTTCTCATGTGCCTCAGAATGGTGACTGCAGGAAAGAATACTGTGTCCTCTCTGGAGTATGAGAGAATGCTTTTTCTTTCTGAATCTTGAACCAACTGAGAAGTCAAAAGAATAAGGCATCTTATGGCCAGAATATCTTTATTAATAATAAAATGGGTATTGGAGAATGTGGCTTGTATATCTCTGGAACATGGGCTAATACCAAACAACATGACTGGCTTGCCAGCAGCTTGGCACCACTGCCAGCTTCCCCTCCAAGGGCAGGGCCTTTACCACCGAGCTCAGGGCATGGCCAACAGCAGTGCTGCTCTTTGGAGGCAGGCCAGCTCTGAAGAGGTCCAGGTGAGCGAGCAGCCACACAGTGCAGTCCTGAGCCTTCCGGTAACTCATCAGAGGGAGGAGTGAATGAGGGCAGAGGGAGGCCGGGGGCTTGTCCTTCCTTCTGCTGAAATGTAAACATCTGGATTGGAGAAGAAGTCTCCTTCCCACTCCATCCCATATATCTGTATCAAGAATCGCTACAAAGTTGTTTTTTTCAATACATGTGAAAGCTGGTTGTATTCTTTAGAATAGTGAAAAGACTGAGGTTTCATACTACCTGGAAGTAAAATTTTAAATTATGAAACCTAAGATAGAAACAAGATCAGACTGAGGCACTATGGACAGATCGATAATGTGCCACCCCTTTTAGCTGAGAGTCTTCAGACCAGCCCTCACTGTTTTAAGAGATGTAAAACCTGTACAGGACAGGGTTGTTGGAGGCAGCCTGTGGCTTTTTTCCACAATGTTCTGCGCCGGTCTGCTGCAGCGCTCATTAACGAGTGTTCTTCTCTGAGCAAAGTCAGAGCTTCAGCAAAGTAAACAGAAGATGCTGAGAGAAGGTGAGGGAACACCCGTAAGTATCATGAAAAGTTTTTTAATGTAATTTATGTAGGTTTATGACTTGGTTTCTTTATGGGAGCACTTTTCTTTTTTTGTGGAACAGAGATAAAGCTGGAGATTCTCTCTGGGTTTATTAAAAGCAGTATATTTCAACAAGTCAGAGAAAAGCGAAGAAAACAAAAGTCCGTGTTCTTACTCCCTCTTTATTGGGAGGTGCAACACAACCTTGGCAGAATTAGTTTAAAAAGATGAGAAACTACACGACTGTGTGTGTGTGTGTGTGTGATTTTCTGAGCTGAACCGAAGGTTATCAGTTTTAATTTATGTATGTTTAAAAAAGTCCTTTAAGAGAAATCCCTTGGAGAATTTGTTGGAAGGTAGGGACCCTCTCAAAGTCATGCACATGTTCATGCATAGGTACTTTTTACATACCACTTTACTTGGTTCTTGGACCCTTTCTAAAATTCACTGGTCTCTATTCTTTGCTCTCTTGTTAACCACTCATTTCCTACAGTTAAGAGATGGGTATCCTGTTTATGCTTGAAAATAAGAACAGAAAAAAAAGAAGTCCAGCAACAGAATAGGCAAAGGGTTATAAGAAAAGTGCTTGAGTTTGGTTAATCTTCATTGTTTTAAAGAGTTGAATAGAATACAGACATGGTTTATACAAACCTTGTGACCAAGTTCTAATTCAAATCTTTCTTTTCCCCATACAGTGTTACTAATTCAATGTGCCAGCACTGCTTCTACTCCTTTTTTTTTTTTTTTTTTTTTTAAGATTTTATTTATTTGACTGACAGAGATCACAAGTAGTCAGAGGGGCAGGTAGAGAGAGAGGGGTGAAGCAGGCTCCCTGCTGAGCAGAGAGCCCGATGTGGGGCTCGATCCCAGGACCCTGGGATCATGACCTGAGCCAAAGGCAGAGGCTTTAACCCACTGAGCCACCCAGGTGCCCCTACTGCTGCTACTCCTTAACACACTCACACTTGTACAGTCATAGCTTGTTTTTTAAAAAACTCAACATCCCCTTCTGTATTAACATTAAAAAAATTGAAGTATAATTAATAAACACGCAATACAACACAATATCCCACAAAGCACATATAATAAAATACACAGGTCTTAGGTGTAAGGAAAAGAAGTATCAATCCTACACAAACTCAGAAAAGAGATGTGGGAAGACTTCTGAAATCATTTTATGAGAGCCAGTATTGTTTACCCTGATACCGAACCCAGAAAAACAATTCTAAGGAACTATACATCAACACAACCCTCAAAAACACAGATGCAAAAGATCTTTAACAAAATACTAGCAAATGGAATTCAGCAATATATAAAAATTATAAGAGATCATGACCAAGTGGGGTGTATCTGATTAAGTCAAGGTTGATTTAACATGAAACTTCATTAATGTAATTATATGCACAGCACAAAGGAGAAAAAAAATGTTCATCTCAATAGACAAAGCATTTGGCAAAGTTCAACACCCACTCATAATAGAAAAACAAGAAGAATAAGAGGAAACATCCTCAATATGATACAGATTATTAATAAAAACTTAAAGCCCATCACAGTAATGCTAAAAAACCAAATGCTTCCAAGGTTGGAAGCGTCCTCAATATGATACAGATTATTAGTAAAAAATTAAAGCCCATCACAGTAACGCTGAAAAACCAAATGCTTCCAAGGTTGAGATAAGAAAAAGTGTCTGCTCTCATCACTTTCATTCAACATTGTAGCGGAGTTTCTAGTGAGTGCAGTAAGGCAAGAAAAGGGCATTCAAGGCAGAGGAGAACCCTTTGTAGACAATAAGGTCATGTACATTAAAAAAATTCTAAAGAATCTACAAAAAAAATCTAGTGAGTGAATTTAGCAATATCCATACATGAAAATGAATTGAATTTCCATAAACTAGCAGCCAACAAGTGAACATGAATTTTAAAAATACAATTAAGTCAACAATATGAAATGTTTAGGATAAAGTAATAAAATGTGAGCAAAAATTAGACCACAAGACTTCTCAACAGCAAAATTAAGACCATAAGAAAATGAAATTTGGGGGAAGTAACTGTCAACCTACATCAAGAGTGAGGGAAAAATTCATTTCTAGAAAAAAACTTGACCCTCATCAAAATGACTTATAAAAGATATGCTTCAGAAACTTGGACTTTGGAAATACAAATTAAGCCATTACAGGATAGCCATTTAATAAAAGTAGAAATAGAGACAACTTGACCAATCCAGCGGTAAACAGTAAAGAAAAAAGAGCAGAGTAGATAGCATAAAAATATTTGATAGAAATAAATCAAATTTAGGAGTTATCAAAATAAATGTAAATGGACTGACTGTGCTAGGTAACAGATGACAATTCAATTTGAACTAAAGCCAAAACTTAGTAATATGCCCTTTAATGAGATATATCTAAAACATTAACATAGGAAGTCTTAAAGAAATGGAAAGAAAAAATGATATAGTAAAAATACTAATATTAACCATATGCAGGCAAATATTAACCATATATAAGTTGCCTTAGCTATATAAAACATTAAAACAGCATTATGAGGGAAAAAGAGTGACTACAACAGTGATAAAAACAACAGTTCACAGGAAAATCAGTAAACCCAGAAATTTTGTGGAAGATGTTATACTTTTAGCAAATGAGGAATCAAGACAAAATTAGTAAAGCTGTTAAATATTTGAAAGCATTATACAACACTACATTCAACAATTAGAGAATTTATATATATTTTTTGGCACACACTTAAACATTTGTAAAATTTGACAACTTAGTCACAAAAGATTTAACAAATAGCAAAGAATCAACATGATACACATAACATTTTGATGTATTACAAAAGGAATAGAACTCCTTAACAATAGAATTCTCCACTTTTGTATGAAAAAAATAATTTTACATAACTGGTAGGTCAGAAAAGAAATCACCAAGTTAGAAAATACTTGAAATCAAAGTTAAGGATAATAAAACACACTGAAGAGGTCATGCAGTAAAACAAAGAGGCCAAAAGGTATGACTTTAAAAATTTATGTTAATAAGGAAGGGTGGGGGCACCTGGCTGGCTCCCTCAGTGGAGTATGCAGTTCTTGATCTGAGGGTCAGGACTGGAGAGTTTGAGTCCCATATTTAGTGCAGAGATTACTTAAAAATAGAATATTTTTAAAAAGGAAGGCTAGACAGCAAGGAGTTAGAAGTTAGAAAATGACAAAATAAAAATGTGAATGGAAAATAACAATAGAAATTAATAAAGTAGAACATGAAAAATCTGAGGATCAACAAAAGCTGGACCCTTGAAAAGATTAACAACTAGCAAAATAGATTCTGTACAAAAGAAAGCAGGCAAAAAATAGGCAAAAAAAGAAAAGTGGCAAAACTAGATAGTACAGAGATTTGAAAATTTAAGAAATACTGTAACATGCCACTAAATAAAACAGATAAATATGCAATTCCTAAGAAAAATGTAATTTAGCTAAATACAATAAAGAAGGATAAGAGAATTTATAATCATTTAAAAAACCAAGACAAAGATTTGCCCACAAAACACAGGATAAAATATTTTTAATGGCAAGTTTTACCAAACCTGATAACAATTTATTCCACAGAGCAAAAAAAGAAGGTTCTCAACTAATTTAATGAGGCTAGTATGGCCTTGTTTTTAAATTTTATTTGCGATCATAGGTATAAAAAATCCTAAGCAAAATATTAGCAAACCAATTCCATCTATGGTTTTAAAAACAAATGCAACTTGTAAGAAATAATAGAGGAAAAACTTCATGACATTGGATTTGGCCATGATTTCTTGGGTATAACATCTTGGATATAACATCAAAAGCAAAGAAAACAAAAGGAAATACTGATAAACTGAACTTAATCAAAATTAACTTTTGTGCATCAAAGGACACTCCAACGGTAAAAAGCCAACCCACATAATGGGAAAACATTTGTAGATCACATAGATTTGATAAGAGATTAATATCTAGAACATTTAAGGGACTCCTAAGATTCATCAACAGAAACAACCCAATTCAGAAACAGGCATAGGACTTGAACAGATATTTTTCTGAAGGAATACAAGTGGACAATAAGCATATGAAAAGACGATAATGCAAGTCAATATACCACAATGAGATGCCATTTCATACCATTAGGATAGGTATTATGGAAAAAACCCACAAAACAAGTATTAGCAAGGATATGGAAAAACTGGAACCCTTTGTACTCCTGGGTGGAATATAAAATGGTGCAGCCACTCTAGAACACAGTATGTAGGCTCATCAAAATACAGAATTACTATTGATTATCAATTCCACTTCTGGATGTATATTTAAAAATTAAAAGCAGAAACTCAAATAGGTTTTTTTCTTAAAGAGTTATTTGACAGAGACACAGTGAGAGAGGGAAGACAAGCAGGCGGAATGGGAGAGGGAGAAGCAGGCTTCCTGATAAGCAGGGGGCTGGATGCAGAGATTGATCCCAGGACCCTGGGATCATGACCTGAGTTGCGGGTAGACGCTTAACTTACTGAATCACCCAGGCGCCCCTCAAATAGATCTTTGTATTAGCATATATACAGAAAGTGGAAATGACCCAGATGTCTACTGATAAACAAAATGTGGTACATATACCCAATAGAATACTATTCTGTATTCTAGCACTTGAATACTTGAAGAAAAGGAATGAAATTCTGTTAGGTGCAGACATGGATAAATGAAATAGGCCACACACAAAAGAAGAATGTGTGATTCCATTTATATGAGGTACGTGCAATAGACAAATTCATAGAGATAGGAAATAGAATAGTAGTTACTAGGGGATGGAGGGGTGGAGTAAATGGATAGTTACTGCTTAATGGGTGTAGGATTTCAGTTTGGGATGATGAAAAGGTTGATTGCACAAAAATGTGAATGTATGTAATGCTACTGAACTATACACTTAAAAATGATCAAAATGATAAATATTTCACCACTATACTACAACAAAAAAATGTGACTATACAGTAACCAGCCCATTGCTAGACAAATAAACCAATAGAAACCTCAGTGTATGTCAAAGACAGCAGATAGATTAGTCTGAATAGTGCTGAAATGGTAGGCTATTTTCATGGAAAATGAAATAAAATCAGATCCCCATTTGACAAAATACCAAACAGTTTAAAGACTCAAGTGAAAAAGAGAAAGTACCAAGTTTTAGAGAAGAGAAAAGGTGATAGAGGACACTGATATTTAAAGGGAAAAGGTGATAGAGGACACCGATGTTTAAAACTCCCGAACATCATCAAAAAAAATAAGAATAAAGTAGAAACCAATAGTTATAACCCATGTAAATAAAGACAAGGCATACTATCCAGGATATATAAAGAGCCCATTCTGTTAAGAAAAAGATATTCTGGTTGAAAAGTGGGCAAAGTACACAATATGCAATTTATAGAAGGAATGAGTGACCAATAAACATTTGAATTCTCAGAAGTAATTAACTCAGATAAAATCTCATAATTAAAACAAAGAGAAACCACTTCACATTAATTGCCTTAGGTGATTTCAATGTCCAATGATACAACGTGATAGTGTGTGGGGAAACTGGCACTTAAACACGTTGCTGAGAGGAGAGTGATTACACTCCTCGTGTCGGAATTGGTATGACCACTTTAGAGAGCAACTCCCCTTCTAGGTATCAGCTCCATGGGAACTTACTCACATGTGTGCAAGAATGTAGAATATTCACCGCAGCACTAACTTGTAATAATGAAAAAAGTGGAAGCAAATTATCTCAAAAGAATGTCGTTTATTTATTAATAAAATACTGTACAACGATGAAAATAATCTACATCTGCCAACATGGATAAATCTCAAAAACAATGGTGAGTTAAAAGTCAGTTGCAAAAAAATATATACACTATAACATTCATGAAAAATGTTAAAATATAAAACAAAATGGTCTATGGATAAACACTACAGCAAGAATACCGAAATATTAAAAGTACAAAAACAAATTTGTGATCACCCAATAGTTTTCTGTGGTGATGGAAATGTTCTTTATCTGCATTAACCCCAACACGGTAACCACTAATTAGAGAACTATCCTGAAAGTCCAAGACATAATTTGTGATTTTGCTGAGTTACCACTGAAAAATGTATACACAGAGTTTGGTATTCAGAGCTAGTCACTTACCTAGTCCCTGAGCCTAAGCAACCATTAATTCTTTAATAATGATCTCACATTTTATTTGAAATTTTAAATAGAAGAGTGATATAAGAGATCCACAAACAGCTTAGGGTATACCCTACTATGCATGCCAAGGATTTATTTTATTCAAATATTATATAGAGTTTCAAAAGATCCTTGGCCTATCTTCAAAAATCATTCATTCTAGTATTTTCCACTTAAGGAAAAAAAAAAAAGGCACCAAAAGCTTGTAATTAAAACATCTTAATTTGATTATTCATTTCTAAAATTTCTGCAGAAGATACATTATGAGTAAAATTAAGAGTTTTAGGCAGTTTAAGAAATAGGGCTTAAGTTCAGTTATTTATATTTAAAAGAAAAAATAAACCAAATTTATTAATGGTATGAAAAAAAGCATCACATTTGAAGTATAGTTCTGAAGAATTTTCGTGATCTAGATTTCAAAGAATATTCCATGGCAAGAGTTCAACCCTATTATGTACTATCTTAGAGATTCTCTCTTGGAGTGATAAAAGGAGGTGTAATGGGTTGAATTTAAACATCCTCCAACAAACAGCATCCATCACTGTATTTGCTTCATACTTCTTTTTTTAGAACTGCGTCTGGAATCCTTTTTCTGTTTGAAAATTGGAGAATTTAAGAAACACAAATCTGTAAAAGGGTCTCCTCTTCTCAATTTCCTATAAGAGTAAAAATAATTCTTAGACATAATTATAAGCATCCTAATACTAACTCACTCTTCAATATAGTTATTGTAAAACATGCCAGTGCTAGTATTCCCACTTTGTTTTTTTTTTTTTTTTTAAAGATTTTATTTATTTGACAGAGATCACAAGTAGAGAGAGAGAGAGGAAGGAGCAGGCTCCCCGCCTAGCAGAAAGCCCAATGGGGGACTCGATCCCAGGACCCTGAGATCACGACCTGAGCTGCAGGCAGAGGCTTAACCCACTGAGCCACCCAGGCAGCCCCCCACTTCAGTTTTTAATTAAAACTTTATATTTCAACAAGACTCATTTTTTTTTTTTAAAGATTTTATTTATTTGACAGAAGTCACAAGTAGGCAGAGAGGCAGGCAGAGAGAGAGGGGAAAGCAGGCTCCCTGCTGAGCAGAGAGCTGGATGTGGGGCTCGATCCCAGGACCCTGGGATCATGACCCAAGCCAAAGGCAGAGGCTTTATTTAACCCACTGAGCCACCCAGCTGCCCCAACAAGACTCGTTCTTTAACAAAGCTCTAAACCTTACTCCCCCAACATGCATCCTTAAAGGTGGGTTCCCACAAATCAAATACTTACGAAGCTAGCGTGGGCTCTTTATAATTCATACTGACTGCACACCTGCGCTTAGGCAGAGAGACTCCTGGGCTTTCTTTCTTTTTTGGAGAAAGAGAAAGTTTTCTGATTTTCACTGCAGGATGCAAGGGGACGTTGGTGATATCCTTCAGGCTAAAATGAGGTGAGTGGTGAGTTTTAGGTAGTTCACCTACAAAAACAATTTTTACGGAATATGGTTCCAAATGAAAGAAAAAAACACGAACTAAAATTGTGTGCAATTACATATCCTAAACATATACAAATCCAGCATTTTACATAAAATATATATATATATAATTATATAATACAGACCTTTAACTCAGTCATTTTTTCATCCCAGATACCACTGAAATATTACTGTAGATGTGAAGAACTGATAAAAGTTACTAAAACTTTAAATTCTTTAAAAAATTATAATTCTTCAATGATAATATGGGCATAATGAATTAAATTATGGAATTTCATTTTAGTTTCACCTTGCTCCGTTGAATCTTCAAGGCCTCCATCTTTTTCAATACCGAAATTTATGAAGTACCTTCCTATAGTCTTAAAAAGCCACTTAAATTCACTTTATTAAATAAATGAGAATTCTACACCATAGCCTCTGTGGAGATCAACAGGTTCCCTCTGGTAAAGCTATTATGTAAAAAGTTACCCATGTTTTTCCTATCATAAGCATCCAAATTATTCTACTTTGGAGACAGATCTATATTGAGTGACAGGTACCCAGCACACAGAAGGACAATGCAAGACAATCTCTTCACACAGCTTTAAAAGGCAAATTGTTTTTTGAAGTCAAACTGTAAAATGCCTATATTTAGCAACCATGTTCTCCAGGGTTATCTAGGTTTCAAATACTGCCTCTTTTTGTCCCCACATAAGTTTACTGTACTATACTAATTATTCCAACTTTTAGCTTGGAAAGTATGGCTAAGCAACATCAGATCAGTTGCTATATTCTGGAACAATGCTTCTTAAAATTTACGTATATACAAATACCCCAGGGAAACTGTTAAAAAGATGCAGATTCTGAATCAAGGGTATGACTCAAGATTCTGCATTTTTAAGAAGTTTCACCTAAGGGGCACCTGGGTGGATCAGTGTTAAGCTCCTGCCTTCAGCTCAGGTCATGATCCCAGGACCCTGGGATAGAGTCCTGCAAGGGCCTCCTTGCTCAGCTGGAGCCTGCTTCTCCCTCTGCCTGCCACTCCCCCTGCTTATGCTCTTTCTCTAACAAATACATAAAATCTTAAAAAAAAAAAAAAAAGTAGTTTCACTTAATTGATGCTAGTGATCTGGGGACTAAACTCTGAGTGACACTATATTAGAGTGTAGTTTTTTTTTTTTAAATTCACTGTGTAGTATTTCAAGGATACACAAATTTGGACACAACAATATAATGAAACCCCAGTTACCACACTTCAACAATTATCAACATTTGGCCAATTTTGCTTGATTTTGTAACATTATGATAGCATATTAACAACAACAACAACACATTTGCATACTACCACGTCTGCACTGGGTGACCTTGGAAAGTAATTTAAATTTTTTAGGTTTGAAGTTTCCTTAAAAACAATATAAACATGGTGGTACCTACACATCATAGAGTTTTTCTTTTGTTTTTTCAAGATTTTATTTTTTTATTCATCTGACAGAGAGAGCATAAGCAGGGGGAGAGAAGCAGGCTCCCCACTGAGCAGGGAGTGTGATGAGGGGCTTGATCCCAGGACTCTGGGATCATGACCTGGGCCAAAGGCAGACACTTAACCCATGAAGCCACCCAGGTGCCCCTTCATAGAGTTTTTCTGAGTATCAAATGAAATAGCATGACAATGTTTTGGGAATGCTACAACCTGACCATATGCATTAGTTTTACCACACTAACTAAATTCCCCAGATGAGACTCTCTGGACAGACGGAGGCTCTATTATCAACTTTTGAACCATTTCTACTTTTTTTTTTTTTTTTTTTTTTTTTAGATTTTTTATTTATTTATCAGAGAGAGAGAGGACGAGAGCAAGCACAGGCAGACAGAATGGCAGGCAGAGGCAGAGGGAGAAGCAGGCTCCCCGCCGAGCAAGGAGCCCGATGCGGGACTCGATCCCAGGACGCTGGGATCATGACCTGAGCCGAAGGCAGCTGCTTAACCAACTGAGCCACCCAGGCGTCCCCCATTTCTACTTTTGATCTTACTAATAAAAGCAAGATTTTCTAAGCCAAAGTTTTTAGATGTCTTACAAATGTCTTAGAGAAGAATACTTAGCCCATATTGAAAAAAAAAAAAGTTTGGTCTAGTGTTTGGCCACCTTTCATTAACTAGAATGAATCCATTTAAAATCATGGTTCCTGTCAAATTGAATATGAAGGAAAGCCATTAAAATGACAGGTCACTGGATTCAAATTTGATTTTGTTTTTAAGAGCCTGTTTCAAGTGAGTATATAGAAGGTATTTTAATTCAACAACTCCACCAAAGGTTTTTGCTTACATTGGAAGGCTTCATTTACTAAAAGTAAAAATGCTTTCTCTGTAACTAGTATTTGTTCTTAAAGAAGATTTAAATTAGCTTAAAGTAGGTCATAGCCATACAATTGTGATTTCCACCCCAGGCCCCCATTGTTTAATCAGACTGTAACTTCCCCCAGAGACAGATGGCAAGTCTCTAACCTCCCCCAGAGAAACAGATGGTAAGTATAGCATATAAGCATCAGGAGTAATCATTTATTATAAACATTAAAAATGCAGGCAAACAAGTAGATCACTTACTGATAGGAGTTTTTGTAAGCTTCGAATCCATGATCTCATTTTCATTCCTATATTTTAGTGCTCTTCTAGGTCGATTCCTGGTGACTGGGCTCCTATCTGATTCACTAGAGACATCTTGACTGTACTTGCAAGTGGGCAAATAGAGGTCATCGGAATCATCTCCTGAACCACTTGATTCACAGACGCTCACTTCAAATTCATTGTTGTTTTCTTCTCCGGTAGAATCATTGCTCACTTTTTGGCGGAAAGGTGTGATATGAACACCCTCTTCCAAATTAAAATTGTAAGCATCACTGGAAGTGACAGATTCGTTCAACATTTTTTTGGAAACAGTTTTTTTATTTTCACTTTTGCCCCCTTTATACTTCGGTACAGATTTTGATTTTCTCCTTCTGTTAGCTTTTCTTTTCTCTTTTCCTTTTCTTCCTTGTGCACTTCTATGTTTGCTTTCAGTTTGTTCAAATTTATATTCTAAAATGTTTTCTTTTGCTTTAGCAGGTCTTCCTGGGTCAATCAGCTTTAGTGATAAGTTAGTTTGATTCTTATTCCATTGACAAACACTTTGTTCTATGTTTTCAGGTATATTCATGTTTACTACTGGGTCTGCACATCTAATTCTTTCAGATTCAAAGGGCTGCACTGAGAAATGACTGATTTCAAAATCATCCATGGTATTGAAATGTGATAGATTGTTAAAATGTTTCTTTAAACTTCGACGAACAGATACAGTTCTAGGTAAGACATTATCAGCAGATTTATCTTCTTCTGAATCCCAATCAAATCCCAGTCTATCTTGAGAAATAGGTATTTGCTCTGAGAATTTTTTAAAAAATGAGAAAAATAGTTTTACTTTATGCAAATTTTAATTTTAGCAATCTTAGATCTCAAAATTAAAAATGGAATAAATGAAAAGTCATTCTGTAGCTTCTCCACACTTGTTCTAAGTAAATACAAATCTGAGGAACTTAATATTGCCATTTATTTACTTAGCAATGATCAATTGATGGCTTCTATCTGACCTGTGAAAGAACCTTATATAACTTTTGAAAATATTCTAACTGAAGGTTTTCTGCATCCCTGATTTAAAGGTTTAAAGAAAAACTAGTAAGTTATATGTATTTATGTGTATAGGATTCAGTTGGAAAGAACCTCATATTTTAAAGTAGGACAAGCACACTTGAGAAAGTGGGAGCTAAGGTGTTCCTTGAAAAATTAGTAAGATTGGGGTAATTGCAAAGCCCTTCAGATAAGAAATATAATCTGTATTTTTAGGAAAAGTGAGGATATTTGGTCCTATTTATTCAAATGCTATCCCTTCTTCAAAGCTTAGTTCAAGTAGAAAGGATTGATATTTGAGAGCAGGTACATGTCAGTTTAGAAGTGGAAAGAATGGCATGGCTTTCGAGGTCAGCTTTGAGTTTAAACACTAGGCTTTTACCATTTGGGCCACTTCTTGTGACATAATTTACTTCTTTGAGTCTATATAAAATGGGACCAATTGCACTTACATTCCAAGGTTGTTGTGAGGGTCAATTGTTATAATGTATGTAAAATGGCTAACACATAGTAGCCACTGGCATACATAGTAGCTATATACATAATAGCTTGGCACATAGTAGGGCTCAGTAAATTGCAGCCATTTATACCTGATTATAGATTTGGCAAAATAAATGAATGTATTTTAAAACTTATTATTTCGTGTAAAATAAATAGATTTGCTTTAAGCAGAAAAAATCCAGATGAACAAATTTAAAGTTAAAAAATATTAGAGAAATTTAATTTTTACTTGTTCACAAAGATCTGTTTCCCTTAATATTATTTTTAGATTTTCACTTAAATTACCTTCTGTTTGGAATGATTCTCCTTGTCCTGGAAGGTGAGTTTCCTGAAGAGGAACTTGTCTAGCCAAAGAGAAACAGAAATTTATTTTATAATTATATAATAAAAACAAATTTAAGATTTTCTTAAAATTGTTTTTCTCTTTCTTTAGTATTTCATCATTTCTATTCGAAATCAGTATATCTGTTCAGTATCAAAGAAAACAAACAAACAAAAATATATGGAGGCTTATATGGAGGCTGGTTTGTTAAAACTGACATTTAACTTCCACTGGAAGAACTACCTTATCAATGAAGACATGCCATAACTCATAATTTCATTTACCTGGAGAAACAGTCAATTGGAACTGACTTACAAAATATATCACAGAAATGCAATTTTATTACTCAACTCTTTATCAGCCTGCTTCATCATTAGTCGAGCTGTGATCTTTTTTTTTTCTTGGTAGTATATGTTTTACGGTGCCTAATTACTGATCTCTTTGAAAAACCTATTTGTTTAAAAATCTTGTCCCTCTTTGGCTCATGAAACAACTTTCTTTATGCTTTAATACTATTACTGGCTGTTTCATCCTAATTTTATTTTTTATTTCCTATAGAGAATTTTTCCCTCTAGACATTGAAAATTAAATGTAGGTTTAGGTAACAGTTATGGTAACTAACAATTTGAGGAATCTTATAAAAAGTCAAGTACCCCATCTTACTTTTTGACCATTACATAAATATTTTGTTAGATCTTACAGTTCAACTATTTTCAACTATTCATGATTAAAATTAATACGGGGATAGAAATCATCTTAGTGATTATTTTTGTGAAGAGAAGGGGAAAGACTTGAAAGGGATAGGTGATGCCTTATGGCAATGATTCTAATTAGGGATAATTATAAGGATACGTGGCACTGTCAAGTTATTTTTGTTCTCATAACCGGTGGAGGGAAGTGCCACTGACATTTAGTGGTAGAGGCCAAGGATCCTGCCAAATGCCCCACAATGCTTAGGATAGCCTTCCACAACAAAGAATGATCTGGCCTAAAACGTTAATAATGCTGAAACTGAGAAAGCCCAGCTAGAGTGACAGCAGTGCTCTATATCATAATGGAGATTTTGTCTCCACAGGTGTATATATTAGACTCATCAAACTGTGCAATTAAGATCTGTGCATTTTACTTTATGTAATTATATCTCAATAATTTATAAGCAAAGTATACTTGATCTAAGAGAAGGGGAGGAGGGTACATTGGGTGGTCTGACTGTATTTAGGAATGACGTGGATTAACAAGACAGGTGATAGCTGTGTTATACTCGATCTTAACCAAAAGCTGAGAAGCGATGTGATAGCTGTGTTAAACATGATGTTTTATTATGTTTTGTTTCTAAACCAGACTATGTGTAGTACTGGCAAAAATACCTTCATGTGAATAACCAATCCATCTTAGAATAAAAACATGACATAAGAAAAATATAAGTGAAGAAGTTCAGATATATTTAAAAAACTAGCTTATTCTTAGATATCAATAAAGTAAGTATAAGAAAGTTTTGGCTTGGCTATATGTAACAGTACGTATCATATTATTTTAATGCATTTTTAGTACAGAAAACATCAGACTCCAAACACAAGAATCTATAATATGCAAATTTTCTTTGGTAAATCTATCATCAGATTAAATCTTTCTTGATATTAGTAATCATAATAATGAAATTTGATACTAACGGTATATCCTTCACAAATAAATCCCCAGAGTTGATGCCACTTTTGGAGTCCATTCCAGAAGGACGTATTTCCTGGTTCTGTTAATATATTAAAATAAAGAAAAAAGTGGTACAATTGAAATACTCATAACAAAGCATTCATTTATTTAATAATAAAAACATATGAGCACTCTATATGGTGCCAGGCTCTGTTCTAGGAACTAGATGTATAGCAACTTAACAATAGATTTAGGTCCAACCCTCTTATATTCTAGGGTAGGGAGAGAAAATTTTAAAACAAAAGAAAAGAGATATGTAAGTAATTTCAGACATTGTAAATGCTATGAAGGAAATACTCAGAGCTGAAGTGATAGAGTACTTGAGGTTGGAGGGGTTCTCTTAGGGTGACTTTCATCTGAAATTTAAAGAATGCAAAGGAGCTAGCCATGGAAAGAAAAAGTGATAGAAACAGCAAATACAGAAGTCATGGTGTAGAAAAAACCTTGCTGTATTTAGAAAAGAAAGGCCAGGGGACCTGGGTGGTTCAATCATTAAGCGTCTGCCTTCAGCTCAGGTCACGCTCCCAGGGCCCTGGGATCAAGCCTCCCTGCTTTGTGGAAAGCCTGCTTTCCCTCTCCCATTCCCTCTGCTTGTGTTCCTGTTTTCACTTTCTCTCTGTCAAATAAATAAATAAAGTCTTTGAAAAGAAAGGCCATTGTGGCTGGAGTCACCTATGACCTTTCTCATAATGAGAACAGTAGGGTGTGTGTGCACAGAGACCACATAATGAAGCCTTGGGAGTCATGAGTTTGAATTTTAGTGTAAGTGTGATGGGAAGTCACATAAATAGTAAGAAAGAAAGTAAAATGATCTACGTTTTAAAAAGATCAGTCTGCTCACTGTGTGAAACATGGACTGAATGGGGCCAAGAGCAGGAGGAGTTAGAAGTCATTATAATAGATCTAGCAAGACATGCCTATGTCTTTGTAGCCATAGGACTAGTGTCCTATGGCTACAAGGTGAAGCCCAGTGGAAGGTGTTAAGAGGACAAAGTGTGCTGGATTGAAGAGGGGTAGAGGTGGGGACAGTAAGGGAGAGGGAAGCCTCTTTGGTTTTGAGCAAATGAGTAGATTATTTTATGAGATAAGACTCACAGACAGAGGCAGAAGTATACAATATCTTTGGGAGAGGAAAAATAAAGAGTTGTACTTTGTACAAAGCATGTTTAAGATCCTTTGTAAGTATTTAAGTAGATATATCAAATAGTAGTTTTGTGTGTGTGTGCTAAGTTATAAATTTGGAAGTCATCAGCAGACAGATCACATTTAAAGCCGTGGGAGGGGGATAAGACAGTATGGGTCTAGAACAATTGACATTTGAAAGTAAAGAAGAAGTAAGAAGCTGACCTGGAACAGTCAGAAAGGCAGGACAACCAGGAGAGTATGATAGTAAGAAAGCTAAGAAATCAAAGTTGTTGTTTTTTTTTTTTTTTTCAAGGTCAAGAAGAAAGTAGTGACCAATAAATTTGGCCACTAAAAATGGGAGTTGTGGGCACCTGGCAGAGTGACCATAGAACCATGGGGATAAAAGCCAGGTAAAAGCAAGTTCAAATGTAAATGGAAGCTGGGGAAGTGAAGACAGTAAGCACACTGTCCTCTTTGCTAAAGTTCTGCTGTGAAGGGAAGCAGAGAAATGAGTAGAGGGATATGAAACCAGGAGAGGTTTCATTTATTTTCTTTTTTCTTTTCTTTTTTCAAAAATTTTATTTAGGGGTGCCTGGGTGGCTCAGTGGGTTAATCCTCTGCCTTCAGCTCAGGGCATGATCTTGGGGTCCTGGGATCGAGCCCCACATTGGGCTCTCCGCACAGCAGGGAGTCTGCTTCTCCCCCTCTCTCTGTCTGCCTCTCTGCCTACTTGTGATCTCTGTTACATGAAGAAATAAAAAATCTTAAAAAAAATTTTTTTTTAAATTTATTTGGCAGTCAGACATCACAAGTAGTCAGGCAGGCAGAGAGAAAGGGGGAAGCAGGTTCCCTACTGAGCAGAGAGCCCGATGTGGGGTTCAATCCCAGGACCCTGAGATCATGACCTGAGCTGAAGGCAGAGGCTTTAACCCACTGGGCCACCCAGGCATCCCTATTTGTTTTTTTACTTATTTTCTTTTCCTCTTAAGGTATGATATAGTAAAGCACATTTGAATGATAGCTAGAATGATTCAGCCAAGAGGGAAATACATGTTGAAAGAGCACAAACTTCTAGGAGCAAAGTCCTAGAGATGAGAAAAAGGGAATCTGATGTAGAGACTTCGATAGGAGCAGAGGCACTTCTGCCACTGTGACAGGAGGGAAGATGAAAAACACAGCACAGACACAGACAGATTTGTAGATTTGTATTAGGAAGGTTTTCACTTCCATACAGATTCCTTAGAGATCACTCTAATCTAGTTCAGTTGTTTTTTTAACTTGATGCACATATAAGATGCTGACATTATGACAGGTTAAAATTGTTCAAGAGAAACAAAACAACTAGAAATTTAATCCTGTTAAATGTCTTCAATTTATTTTCAGTACAGCTAACGTTCTAAACGTTAATGTTCTAACATTTAAGTAGTAGTATTACTGAAGGCAAAGGAGAATATTTAACTATAGAATTTATTTTTATTTTTTAAAAATTTAAAAAAATTTTTTAAAGATTTTATTTATTTGACAGAGAGAGAGAAAGGCAGAGAGAACGAGGGGGAAGCAGGCTCCCTGCTGAGCAGAGAGCCCGATGCAGGGCTTGATCCCAGGACCCTGAGATCATGACCTGAGCCGACGCAGAGGCCTTAACCCACTGAGCCACCCAGGTGCCCCAAATTTATTTTTATTTTTTAAAAGATTTTATTATTTATTTAAGAGAGAGAGAGAGAGACAGTGTATGAGCACGGAGGGAGAAGCAGACTTCCCATTGAGCAGGGAGCCTGATGTGGGACTCAATCCCAGGACTCTGAGATCATGACCTGAGCCAAAGACAGATGCTTAACTGACTGAGCCACCCACGTGTCCCCAGAATAATATAATTTAATAACAAGTTACTAAAAGATTCATTATCAAATTTAGGGAACAAAAGGTTATTAGGAACTACTTTGGGATTAATCCTTATAAACCACATTAACTATTGACAGGCAAGAAAAACATTTTTCTTATTAAAACATTTTAAGCTTTTCTATCACTCATAAATTGATAAGCATGGAAGCACGAGTATAGGATGATGGATGAGAGAGTGACACATGTACCAAGTATATGGCAGAAAACGAACTTTGATGTTTTAAATGCTAAGAACACTTTTGCCCAGCAATTAATACGTTCTAATAAATACTTAAAAATCATTGATAAATGTCAAAAGGCCTTGAATAATAGAATTTTTGCCCACAGTTTTTGTGATTATCTTATCAGGTACCCATTTTTCACTATTCTATATATGATTCCACCAAAAACTTAGGAAAGGGAAAAGGAAGAGTCAAATATCTTTGGAGGGATTTTTTTTCTTCACTAGTTGACCAAACAAGGAAAAGGAAAAAAAAAAAAGGAATAATTATATTCTGAAGGAAAAAAAAAACCTTTTAAAATAATCTAACCCTTGGGGCGTGTGGGTAGCTCAGTCCTTAAGCATCTGCCTTCAAATCAGGTCACAATCCCAGGGTCCAGGGATCGAGCCCTGCATCGGGCTGCCTGCTTGCTGGGAAGCCTGCTTCTCCCTCTCCCACTCCTACCCCCTCTGCTTGTGTTCCCTCTATTGCTGTGTCTCTGTCAAATAAATAAATAAAATAAAATAAATAAAATCTTTAAAAAAATAACCCTCACATGAAGGAAATTATATTGAATCTTTATAGACAATTCTCTGCTACACTACACATGCATATATTGCATATATATGTATGTACATTCTCTATATCATACACAGAAAAAATGTGGAATCACTTTAGTTGCTGGGAAGCAAGAACTCTTTCACTGACTCCCCTGTCAGGGGTGAGATGACTTCCTGAGTCTATACCCTTCCACTATGGTCCGGTTTTCTTCTCTGGTTTCCTGGCCTAAGTGCCAACACAACTGTCTTCACTAGCATAGCAAATAGATGGCCAACAGGAAGAAAGTAAACTGTTTCTGTTAATGCCCAGTTAGTGTACAGTTTTCCTTATTTGACCAACCATTAGTAAAATTGACTCTTCAAAGGCACTTAAATACCCCCCTCCCAAATTAAGGTAGTTCTTATAAAACCTCACTAGATGTAATAAAACCACATAGAATAGGTAAGATTTATACCACTGATTAAAACTTCTGGACTGTCTACATCAAGTACCACTTTTAGACCTTTCGCTATCTTTGACTCACTTAAGTGAATAGTCAAAGGGACCAGCAGTGCAATAAGCTAAACTAGTTCTTCTATACCTTGTCTCGCTACCTGCTTTCAGAATCAAGTTATATAAGCACAAGTCTCAGTCATGTATGTGCTTGAAGTTTCCTTAACTGACAAGAGATGTTTTATCAATTTGCTAATAACAGAGCTATAAGTAATTGAAATTTACCATTTGTAATAAAATTACCTGAGCAGTTTCTTCTGTTTGTTGTGGATTCAGTTTTTCTTTCAATGCATATAGCTGACATGTGAGGTAGTAACATTCTTTTCTCAGTTGGAGGATGATATCTTGGGCTTCTCTCACTTTGGATTTTTCATTTTCCAAAGCTAAAACTAACATTCTGTTGTTGTCTTGGTAGCTTTTTAGCAGCGTAGAAGTGTTGGCTAAAAGAGGAAAAAATTTTTTTTATTATGTATTAAGTCTAAACGTAAAGAGAGATGCAAAAGGACATGAAAATCTCTTACAGATTATTTGGATTTGGCAAGGTGCAGTTATAAAAGATTTTCGTTTGCCAATCTCTGCCAAATTTTTATTCCTTTTCTCTTTCATCCGTTTCTTTATGTCTTCAAGACTGTCTTGGAAGGACTTTTTAAGGCACCTTTCCTTGGCCATCTTCTGCCTAGGAATTTAAAACAATAAAAAGTATTTAAGTTACCTAAGAGATAATATCATCAAATAAGATTGAGAACACAGGTTGTTTATGATAATATCATAAAATAAGATTGAGAACACAGGTTGTTCATAAAGAACAAATTAAATAGATTAAATAGACATAGTAACTGTAGAATTAGCTTATAGAAGATGATACTATTTAGATTTAGATTTTGGTAATAACTTAGATTTTGCAGCTTTAAAATCTCATTAATATTTTGGCATAATATTAGCCTCTTCAGGTACTTTATAGGGAAGGTTAATAAGTATGCATTTTCAACCAAAACCTCTGTAATATGCCACTATTTATTCTTTAACAAATACTCACTGAAGGCTTACTGTAAAGGCATTACGGGAAATAATATTATATTTTAGTCTTATTATTATTTTGATATTATTATATGTTTCCTACGGGCAATGCATACGACCAACATGTAGTGTTTTAGTGTTTATTAGACTTACAGCATTAGTCAGAGATAATCATATATGTGGGCTTTGTTTTCCAGTTCTGCTCTATATTATTAATTTACTAGATTAGGTCACTTGATTAACTCTTTCTTCCACACTCTTTTAACCCAATACTCAAGATATAGCACACACTTTCAATAAAGTCAAGGTCATCTTCAGAGGTTTCATTAAACTATGTAGCCCTATATGCAATTATTTAATAGGCTACTATAACAATTATAGAGGTAGAAATAATAGGAACTGAGGCAGGGGAACACGTCAGTTTTCTCAAAGTTTTTTTTAAATACTCAGGTCTGCTAGCTCCTAGTAAGTCATGAATATATCAAACAACATTAAATAATGATTGCTCTACATACAGTTAAAAGTATGCCACATAGTGGCATAATGCTACTGAGCATATAAATAAGTACATAAGTATATATAAATATACTTAAATCTTTCAATACTGCAAATCAGATTTGCTTCAGTATTCTACTACTGAGCGTATCAAATTACTTTTCATGAACATCTTTTTTCCTAAACTGCACTTTGCAGATCTTAAAATTGCAAAAATAATTCTTGTTTCCTACAGCTAGATATACATTACAAAAGATAGCTCCATCTCCTCTCAGTCAAGTATTTTACTAAATCTTACATTTTCTTGAATATTTTCTCCAGGCCTTATTTTCCTTGAAACAGTGTCTGGGGGTGTTAAATATAGATATTATAGATCCCATTATTTTCTGACAGTGTAGATACAACATGTACTGGGATGGTTCTAGTAGAGCAAGCACATTTTTTTTTAAAGCACTAATGTTAAGTGGATTGTATAAAACAATGTATCACAATGGAGCTTTTGAGTTTCCACTGGAGATGTTTGAGAGCCAAACAAATGAAGTAATTGATCAAGTTAGTTTAGTAAAGACTTACCTAAAAAACTTTTGTTACCACGTTTAACCAACTTAAAATCACAAAAGAAATTGGCCATATCAGAAGTTCCCTGTCTAGGCCAATGGCGTTAACAGGTGGTTTGGTGGGGAGAGCTAATGAAAACAGGTCACCGTGCGAGATGAGAGTCCGTCTGCATTCAGATAAAGGGTCTGGATTCAGATGAACCTGGAATATGGGATCTCCGTCATAATTTTTACCATTCGTGCTGCTGAAGCAGCCAGGCAGGACACTGATCAGGGCTAGCTTCTCCAGGATAACCGAAGCGAAACAAGGTCAACGGTATCGTGCTGCACAAAGAACAGCTGCCGGTTTGTGTGCCCTAACATTAAGCCTAGCTTTTAACACTGTAAATGTTTTCACACATAACTTAATCCACAAAATTCTGCAAGGCAGGAGGTTAGGGTATCCCAGTATTTAACAGAAGAGGAAATTAGAGCGTCGGAAGGCGCAAGGCCGGTGGATGAACACACAAAGGCACCCGATTAATTTGACTCCACATCCTGAGCTTTTGGACACCGAACTTGGAACGACTGAGAGACCTCTGAAGGAAGAGGGCCACAACACCCCTGTTCCACACCTGAAAAACCTGGGGCCGTTTTCTCGGGGGCTCGGGTAAAGTTGGGGAGGGGAGGTGTTGCCGGAAGAGGGCCCGGAAACCTTCCTCCCACAGGTACGCTCAAAACAGTACCTTGACCACCACTTCTGCCGCAGCTGTCGCCCTCCTCCTCACATTCCAAGCTTCCGCGACGCGGTCCGGCCGGTGTGTCCCACGATTCGGACCCTCCGGGTCTAGGTTCTACCTCCAGTCGCCAGTCTGCTAACGCGGCCACATTCGAAATTCTCCACCGCGCTCACCCATTGGCTGGCTGCAGGCGGTCACGTGAGACGACGGTGCGGCGGGGGCGCGGCGGAGTCCCGCCGAACTCTGCTAGCTCACGTGACTCACTCCGAGACTGTACATCCGGCCGTCTACCTCTCCCCTGTGCCGCGGAGCGGGGCGGAGTCATTAGTCCGCGCGTTGACCTGAGGGCGCTTTTATGCTAAGTCTTTGGCTTTTAGGGGTGGAGCCGTTGTGAGATCTTTAAGGGTGGGTATATTAGGGCGTTCAGAAGCTTCCTGTGAACTTTAGTCTTGCGGCTTCCCGACTTTGAGATTGTGCTCGCGGGCTCCCTCTTGTGTTAGAAGAAGCTCCTTGATTGCCCGCTCAAGCCATCGACCTGCTGCACAGAGCCATCGGGTAGGGCCATTAAAGCCAAAATAGGAAGCACGTTTTGGATTAACGGGGTGTTAGGGAAGTTCCAGATATCTGAAATATTCATCTCCAGCCTCTTTGGCTGGCTACCTCTGACTCTTCAACCCTCAGGAAATGGGACTGGCATCCATACAGTATTGAGCCAGAAGTCTGGGCAATTTTCCTTATTGATTTTTTTATTCCCCCTCAGCCTTTCCATGCCCTGTCAGTCACCCATCCTGTCACTTCTGCCTTTTAATTATTTTGTTCACGTCCAAACCCCACTGTATTCCATATAGCCAAATACCTAATCTCTTTCTGTGAACTGTGTACCGGTACCTACTCTGACCCACTCCCTTATGTTCTTCTTCGAGTGATATTTGGACAAAGCAACTATGATTGAGTATGAAACTCTTATATGACTCCCCACTATATTTAAGATGGAGTTTAATCTCCTAAAGATGTTTGGTCTTTAAAGAGCCATATGGTTTCTAGTTTCACCTCTTCTGAATTTTCTTTCATTTCCTTGTAATTCTTCTTGCTACTTTTGCCCATGCTATTTAGTCAAGAGCAGTCTTTCCTCCCCCCAGGCCCACTAGTCTTATTCATGCTGCAGGTCTCATTGTAGAGGTGAGTTCTTCCAGAAAGCCTTGTCTGTCCCCAAAGCCCCCTTAATAACCTGCCTTGTATAGCCTAGTGCCATGCATGCACTTTTTCTTTGGTGCCCCTTGTGGCATTGATTTGTCATTCACTGCCCATTTATTCAACTTGCATATGGATAGGAACTATACGTAACTGTTTATAGTTAAATATTCAGCATCTTTTTAGCAATTTGCTGTTAATAGATATTTACTGGGACAATAAAAGAATAAATGAAACCTAAGCAGTTGTTTTCAATTTAGGCATTCAATTCATCCTGAAGTTCTGTTTATTTGTTTTTTAAATTTTTTAAAGATTTTTATGTATTTATTTGACAGAGAGAGAGCACAAGTAGGCAGAGAGGCAGGCAGAGGGAGAGGGAGAAGCAGGCTCCCCACTGAGCAGGGAGCCCGACGTGGGACCCGATCCCAGGACCCCAGGATCATGACCCGAACGGAAGGCAGTTGCTCAACTAGCGGAGCCACCCAGGTGCCCCTGTTTGTTTGTTTTTAAGATAACTAACATTTACATCCTTATCCTTGTCTAGGCCTCACCTCAAATCTTCTTGGCTTGAGTGGAAGAGATGAGAACATCTGTTTTTAGCCAATAACTTGTTCTCCCAGTGTTATGAGCCAGGTTGCTTCCATTGGTCCTTCGTTTACTACTCTAGGCAGCGTGGCTTATATGTGCAGAAGCATCACGAAGAAAGGATCAGGGCAGGTATGATGTGCTGGCTTGGCTATAGGTGGTGGCGGCTACTGCCTTACAGTGAAGCTCAGGGTTTGGGGCCCATTGCTTGCGCAAACCTCAACTGGCGGCATTAATCACTCTGCTCTGCTGGTGTGGGTGGTTGGCTCAGGGGGCCCTGGCAGCGGTTAAGGTTGGCACAGGTGTAGAGCGCATTGGAGTTGCTACTGGGTGTGCATACCGCCTCAGGTCTGTCCAGGTGGGCCTGCATTGGCTTCACCACTGTGTCCCTGTCATGTGCCTACCACCATGACATCCTGGCTAACTCTGCAAGCAGAAATAAACATTGTAAGGCATCTTAACCAAGAAGTTGCAGTTTGTGCAGATCAGTTGAGGTGGTCCAAAAGACGTCTAGACTCACTTATCTAAAGAATATGTGGAGACTTGGGGCACCTGGGTGTCGTAGTTGGTTAAGCCGAGGACTCTAGATTCTGACTTAGGTCAACATCTCGAGGTCTAAGATAGAGCCCCAGCCTTGGGCTCCATGCTGAGGGGGTTGAGCCTGCTTAGGAATATGCAGAGGCTTATTTCAGAGCTGTATGACCTGGATAATTGCCACCCTTGGAAAGCCACTGTATTGTTCTGGATTCAGTTTCCATTGTGCATCTTCCTATCTGTTGCTCTCTGGAATTTTAGCATAGGGCAACACGTTCAGGAGAAGGTTTTTTCCATTCAGAAACCAGTTAGCTACTGATGAGGTCCTGTACTTTCTTAACCTCACTGCACCACTTGATTCTGCCTATCTTGGCTGGAGTCATTAATTTATTAAACGGGAGATTTTTGCTCTGCAAAAAATTTGAATGTCTTATTTTCAGACATATGTTGCATACTTTGTTCCTGCAGTATTAGTGTTGATTATTCCAACTGCTGTGGCAGTACCTTCACTGATTATCTTCTTCTGGTTGTGTTCCAGCTCATGGGCCTTGCACAGAACTTGCTGCTGTGTTCTCCTGGGTTTTGCCAACTTTGTTGAATACTGGTCACAAAGTCACCAGATATAGATATTCCTTATAAGGACCTCTTGGCTGACCTTTTACACTAAGTTCATTTCAAGAAAACAACATGTTTTTCAGTAATTTCTTTTTTTTTTAAATTTCTTTTCAGCGTAACAGAATTTGTTGTTTATGCACCACACCCAGTGCTCCATGCAATATGTGCCCTCCATAATACCCACCACCTGGCTCCCCAAACCTCCCACCCCCCTGCCCCTTCAAAACCCTTAGGTTGTTTTTCAGAGTCCATAGTTTCAGTAATTTCTAAACAATTTCAAGTGTCATTATCACAATATATTTAGACTTAGAAATTCAGATTGATTTCATTTGTTTTTATTTAAAATCATGAATTGTGTGGAGTACTGTGGGTTAAGATATAATCCAAATATATTTGACAACACTTAAAATCTTTTAA
Source organism: Mustela lutreola (assembly GCF_030435805.1). Classification (NCBI taxonomy): domain Eukaryota; kingdom Metazoa; phylum Chordata; class Mammalia; order Carnivora; family Mustelidae; genus Mustela; species Mustela lutreola. The sequence continues at coordinate 87,243,499 of NC_081291.1, read as the reverse complement.
GTGCTATAAATGTATGTCTAATTGTCTCCTAAAGGGACACCTGGGTGGCTCAGTCAGTTAAGTGTCTGCCTTTGGCTCAGGTCATGAGGTCCTGGGACCGAGTCCTGCATCAGGCTCCTTGCTCAGTGGGAGCCTGTCTCTCCCTCTGCCTGCCATTTTCCTTGCTTGTGCATATGCTCTCTCTTTCTGACAAATAAATAAATCTTTTGAAAAATAATTGTATGCTAAAAATATAAAAGTAGAATCAAAGTGTCTGGTTCTGCTTATAAAATTACTAGAGACACCAGAGCTTTGGAAAACAGAATTAGATACTGGATTATGTCAAATTATACTGACTAATCTCATACATTAAAGCTTTATAAAGTAAGAGAGTCCGGTGAGGTAATACTTAAAGTTTTGAAGGTGTGGGGGATCATAAACCCATTTACACATCTTCTAAAGCTTTGCTTTTCTTTTTAGAAAAATTCTGGGTCTCTCAACCTAGGGGACTTCATTGATGACTCCCCTTACTCTTCTCCAAGGCTTTTTGGTAATTCCTGGTTAAGAAATCTTATTCTAATGGAACACACAATGATGATGAGTTAATGTGTGACTTTTATAAAATGGACTCGAGATACATGCAGTAGAGTAGTCCTTACAAGAAAGTACCTAATATGGTAAGTGATGTTGCCTTTCAACACTGTTCTGAAAGAATACAGAAAGGGTACATTCCTTTGTCTATAACTTAAGAAGTCTGGAATTGAGTGTAGCACTAAGTACTGCTAGAGCCCAAAGTGGAAACTCTTAAGCATTAAGTTTGTTTAGTTATAGGAAGAAAATCAAAAGGGAAGCTACCGATTAAGTAGGTGATTTTATGAACTTTATTTGGAAGGGTTAAGTACTCTAATGGGTTACCACTATAGTAGACATTTAATATAGGAAAAATTAACAGATAATATAAATTGTGGATCCATTTGTTTGCTTGTTTGATTTGAAAAGATGATAACACTTTTGCAGTTTAGAATTGCAGTTTAGAATATTTATGATTAAATTTGACAGTCATTTGAGAAGATTAAAAAAATAATAGGAGAAAGGATCACAAATTAAATTAAAAAAATTTTTTATTGCTTGAGGCCAGAAGTTATGAATTAGAAAGTGAGAACAGGGCTGGCTTAATGAGCATGCGACCTGCGCTCAGAAAAGCCTTGTACTTGGTTTAATGTTCTGCTTTTGCCCTTTTGAAATGCTTAACAATTTATATTTGAGCTTGCATATGAACAAATGAGAATATGTGCAATATGTGTGTCCATCTGTGTCTCTTGCTGCCTCATTGCCATACTGTGTTCAGGACATTCACTAAATGGCTTCCATGACACACATATTTTATACCTGCTACTCTGTGCTCAGAAGGACTTTATATTTGGTGTAGTGGTCTGCTGCCATCTTGAAATTCCTTTAAAAAAAAAAAATATATATATATATATTTACTTAGAAAGAGAGAGAGAGAGGTTGGGGGAGGGGCAGAGGAAGAGGGAGAGAGAATCCCAAGCAGACATTGCACTTAGTGCAGAACCAGACATGGGACTCTATTTTATGACCCTGAGATCATGGCCTGAGCGAAAACTAAAAGTTGACGTTTAACAGACTGCGCGACCCAGGCCCACCACCCACCCTCTGCCATCATGAAATTTTTAACAATTTTTTAAAAAATTTAATTCCAGTATAGTTAACATACAGTGTTATATTAGTTTCATGTGTACAATATAGTGATTCAACAATTTTATACATCATGATAAGTGTACTCTTTTTAAATTTTATTTTATTTTTTAATTTATTTGATAGCAAGTAGGCAGAGAGAGAGAGAGAGGTGGAAGCAGGGTCCCTGCTGAGCAGAGAGCCTGATGTGGGGCTCGATCCCAGGACCCCAGGATCATGACCTGAGCCGAAGGCAGAGGCTTTAACCTACTGAGCCACCCAGGCGCCCTGACTATGATAAGTGTACTCTTAATCCCCTTCACCTGTTTCACCTATATTTCTACCCGCCTCCCCTCTGGTAACTGTCAATTTGTTCTCTATAGTTGAATCTGTTTCTTGGTTTATTTATTTTTGTTTTTTTTTCAATTGTTTCTAAAACTGAAAAATGATTATGATTGAAATCATGAGGCATTTGTCTTTCTCTAACTGGCTTATTTCACTTAGCATTACATTCTGTAGATCCACCCATGTTGATGTAAATAACAAAATTTCATTCTTTTTTTATGGCTGAGTCCTAGTCCAGTGTGTGTGTGTGTGTGTGTCTGTGTGTATTTATCTCTTTATCCAATCATCTGTAGATATACACTTGGATTGCTTCCATAATTTGGCTGTTGTTAATAATGCTACAATAAGCATAGGGATGTATATATCTTTTCAAATTCGTATTTTTGTATTCTTGGGAATTACTAGATCATATGGTAGTTTTATTTTTAATTTTTTGAGGAATATCCACACTGTTTTTGTTTGTTTGTTGTTTTTAGAGCTTTTATTTATTTATTTGACAGAAAGTGAGAGAGAACAAGTGAATACAAGCAGGGGGAGCCGCAGAGGAAGAGGGAGAGGCAGGCTCTGTGCTGAGCAGGGAGCCCGCTGGCAGGGCTCAATCCCAGAACCTCCGACCATGACCTGAGCTGAAGGCAGACACTTAACTGACAGCCAGCCATGCATATCTCTCCGTACTGTTTTCCACAGTGGCTGTACCAGTTTGCATTCCCACCAACAGTGCACAAGGGTTCCTTTTTCTCCATGTCCTTGCCAAGACTTGTTGCTTCTTGAGTTGTTGATTTTAGCTCTCTGACAGGTATGAGGTTATAACTTATTGTAGTTTTGATTTGCATTTCCCCGATGATGAATGATGTTGAGCATCTTTTCATGTGTCTGTTGGCCATGTGTATGTCTTCTTTGGAGAAATGTCTTTTCTTGTCTTCTGCCCATTTTTTAACTGTGTTATTATTATTTTTTTTGTATTGAGTTGTATACTCTTTTTATATATTTTGGATACTAAACCTTTACCAGATATGTCATTTGCAAACATCTTCTCCCATTCAGTGGGTTATCATTTAGTTTTGTTGATGTTTCCTTTATTGTGAAGATTTTTTTTTAAAGATTTTATTTATTTGACAGAGAGAGATCATAAGTGGATAGAGAGGCAAGCAGAAAGAGAGAGAGGAGGAAGCAGGCTCCCCGCTGAGCAGAGGGCCCGATGCGGGACTCGATCCCAGGACTCCGGGATCATGACCTGAGCCGAAAGCAGTGGCTTAACCCACTGAGCCACCCAGGCGCCCCCTGTGAGAAGATTTTATTTTGATATACTCTCAGTTGTTTATTTTTACTTTTGTTTCTCTTTCCTCAGGAGACATATCCAGAAAGATACTGCTACAGCCTATGTTAGAGAAATCACTGTGTTCTCTCCTAGGGTTTTTATGGTTTAAGGTTGCACATTTAGGTCTTTAATCTATTTTGTTTATTTTTGTGTATGGTATAAGAAAGTCATCATTCTTTTGTATGTAGCTGTCCAGTTTTCCCAACATCATTTGTTGAAGAGATGGTCTTTTTCCTATTGCATGTTCTTGCTCCCTTTGTCAAAGATTAATTAACCATATTATCATGGGTTTATTTCTGGGCTCTCTATTCTCTTCAAAATTCTTAATGTTTCTTTTAAAAGATTTTATTTCTTTATCTGTCGGAGAGCACAAGCAGGGGGATGGGCAGAGGGAGAAGCAGCTCCTGAGCAAGGAGCCAATGTGAGACTCAATCCCAGGACTCTGGGATCATGACCATGGTGTCCCCAAATTCTTCATGATTTTATCTTTGAACTTGTATATTCAGTTTGGGTCTCACTGAACTCTCGCACTTCTTAGCCTCTAGAGACTTTAAAAAAACCTAATCTGAGGGTACCTGGGTGGCTTAGTTGGGTAAGTGACTGCCTTTGGCTCTTGTCGTGATCTTGGAGTCCCAGGATGGAGTCCCATACAGGGATCCCTGCTTGGCAGGGAGTCTGCTTCTCCCGCTGACCTCTCTCCTCTTGTGTGTGCTCTCTCACTCTCAAATAAATAAATAAAATTTTAAAACAACAACAACAACAATAACAACAAACCTAATCTGAGATTGATTAATTCCAGCCAGTTTTAAGAAACTAAAGTTGACTTTATGGAGCCAGTGAAACCCCTTGGATATCAGCAAAACTGTAGCTGAAAGTTAGTATTTTTAAATGTGCATAAAATCACTATTCTTGCTGGGGTGCCTGGGTGGCTCAGTGGGTTAAAGCCTCTGCCTTCAGCTCAGGTCATGATCCCAGGGTCCTGGGATCGAGCCCCGCATCGGGGTCTCTGCTCAGCTGGGAGCCTGCTTCCCTCTCTCTCTCTGCCTGCTTCTCTGCCTACTTTTGATCTCTGTCTGTCAAATAAATAAATAAAATCTTTAAAAAAAAATCACTATTCTTGCTGCACTTGTGTAAATAACCAGGCTAGATTTAATGAGACTAGACTTATTTTACAAACAAATCAGTGTTACTGTAATGGCCTTTGGTAAAAATGGGGTGACTATAGAGAGAAAAATTGTTTTTCAACAGATAACTATAGTGTGCCCATTACAGATTCTATTTCTTCTCATTGTCTTTAAGGTTTTGTTATTAACCTGTAAACTACTGGACTGTGAGTTCTGCTTCTTTCAGTTTGAGTTCTCTTATATCTGGCTACAAATCTTCAAACACATTTCCGATTTTCTCCTACACTTATGACTTAGAATCACTGAAACCAAAACTGCCCCTTTCTCCCTGCCCTAACTAGCTAAAAGGAGACAACTACATGTGGGCTGGAATAGCAGATTTTAGCTACTTGTATGAAGAAATCTGTATGTATGTATGCATGTGAAAGTGTTAATTTGTTCATTCTCTCACTTGTACGGACAGAGAAGTTTCTTGTGAGTATTTAAGAGTTAAGTCACTTTTGCTTATGTTATTACTGCTTGAGGTTGAGCTTTTTTGAGTATTTTAAAAATATATGCCAACAAACCTGGCGATTCACAGACCTGTACCCCTGGGGCTAATAATACAGTATATGTTAATAAAAAATAAAAGAAATTTTTAAAAAGACACGCATGAAAAACATTTAAAACTGGAAAATAATAAGCTTTTTTAAAGTTTAATATATATATATATATATATATATATATATATATATATATATATGCCAACAGAACTACTCTGAAAAGAAAAATATTGCCACCATTTGTAGACCATGTAAACTTCAAGTGTGTGCTATTTTTATCCCTGTATCTAACTCAAGTCAGAACTTTAAAAACAATTTGCTTTTGAAACTTGAAGTTCTTAAAGCAGTGTGATACGATTGCTGCTTTTCTAGTCCCCAAGAGTTTTCTATGTTAAAGCTTGAATCAATACAAATGAGGGAGAACTTGGAATGTTAAGCAAAATAAAGAACAAAGGAAAACATGCAAAACTTCAGAGTTTTCATCGCAACAGATCATATGTGCACAATCTTTATACCTCTCTATGTAGGTCACTTAGTTCACCAGAACACTCTGATATCATCAGATATTAAAGCTGAAAACCAGGAAAACCCATGAGATTGAAACTGCCATCTTCGTTTCACCATCTAAAGGTGTTTCCAGCTCAAATCTAGAAATGGTCTTCACTGACTGCTATTTAGCCTTAGAAATTCATTTATAAACTAGTTTATAATTTACTCCAACTATGAACCTGTTTCTCTTTTGATTCCATAAAATGCCTCTTATTAAATTCCTGATTGCTGACTCTATCTAGAGCCCTACTTAGATGGAAACTCCTACCTGCAATACTGCCTCTTGAAATGAGACATCATCTTATTTTTCCTGTCCTAAATAATTATGACATGGTTCATTATTATAAGACAAAATGCAATAATCAAATACGTATTTCATACCATACAAATTAATTCTTTCTAAAAAGTTTTCTGAGATCCACTTCCTAAGAAGACAATGGGTCCCATACATTAAAACCTAGAGATTTGTTTACTGGAAAAGACATCAATGAAAGATTGCAGTTGCACCTTCCTAGAGGAGGTCTACAAAATTTCTACAGTAACAACAAAAATCTATAGAATTTTTAGCCAGAATTATATTAGAGAACCACATAGTCTTAGATTGTTTAGAACCATATAGCCTTAGCTTACGAATTAGAAAGAATGTGTTTTTATTAATACATCATGTTATGCCTATTTGGGCGAAATTGAAACCCAATTATATTCCACACACACACCCCCAAATGCAGATTGGCTTGGAAAAGTAAAATTTGACTCTGGTTATAAGCCATTTGATCCTTTCAGTTGGTTAAGTTTGGGTGAATGGCTGAGACTTGATTTGTAATCTAAGAAATGGTCTATTCTAGAGAATGTTCCATATGTTCTTGAGAAAAATGTATATTCTGCTGCTGTTGTGTGTTCTGTATATGTCTGTTAGATCCATTTGATCTAAAGGATAGTTCAAGTCCCATGTTTCCTTATTGATTTTCTATCTGGATTATCATCCATTGTTGAAAGTATGATATTCAATTCCTCTCCTTTACTGTATTGTTGCCTATTACTCCCTTCAGAGTATTAGTATTTACTGAATATATTTAGGTATTTCAATGTTGGATACATATATTTACAATTGTTATGTACTCTTAATAAATTGACATCTTTTCATTACATAATGGCCTTTTCATCTGTTGTTTTTGCTTAAAGTCTATTTTTCTGAAGTAAGTATAAGTACTGTCACTTTCTTTTGGTTTTCATTTGTATGGAATATATTTTTCTATCCCTTTGCTTTGTCATGTATGCAAATTCCACCTTCTTAAAATATGTTTGATGGGATTATGATTGACTAGCATTATCTAGAGCTTCCTGATTTTTATTTTCACTAATGTTGGCATACTTTAAAAAAATCCATAGTGGATGCAGCCATCATACAAACTGTAATTTTGCCATTTGCATTGACGGCTGGAACTAGAGGGTATTATGCTAAGTGAATAAGTCAATCAGAGAAAGGTAATTATCATATGATCTCTCTGATATGAGGAATTTGGGAGGCAGGGTTGGGGGCCATGAGGGGAAGAGATGGAAAAAAATGAAACAAGATGGGACTGGGGAGGGAGACAAACCATAAAATATTCCTAATCTCAGGAAACAAACAGGGTTGCTGGGGGTGGGGTGGGGGAGGAAGGGATAGGGTGGCTGGGTTATTGACATTGGGGAGGGTATGTGCTTGGGTGAGTGCTGTGAATTGTGTAAGACTGATGATTCACAGACCTGTACCCCTGAAGAAAATAATACAGTATATGCTAATAAAATTTATAAACATCCATAGTGGGAGTACCCTTAAAACAATTTGAGACATGTAGTAACTGTCACAATAGAAAGTGGTTATCTCCCTTATGTCTTTTCTGAATTATGTTATTGCTTCAAGTATTGGGAATAACTTTCAGTTTGAGTGTTTGTGTTCTTCCCAAATTCTTATGTTTGAAATCCTAATGCCCAATGGGATAGTGTTAGGAGGTGGGGCCTTTGGGAGGCAGGCATTTAGGTAAGGAGGCCAGAGCCCTCATGAATGGGATTAATGCTCTTATAAAAGAGATCCCACAGAGCTCCCTAGCCCTTTATACCATGTGAGGACACAGGAAGAAGTCATTAAAAACCAAATCTGCTAGCACCACAATCCTGGATTTCTTAGCTTCTAGAACTGTGAGAAATAAAATTCTGTTGTTTATAAGCCACCAGTACAGTAATATTTTGTTATAGCAGCCTAAACAGACTAATACACTTATTAAGTGAGGTAATTTATACCACATTGATGGTATTCTATAAAGAGAAAAAGTATACATAGGACTTAATTTATTTGTGAAAAAAAGATACACACCTGTGCAAAGTTTTTTTTTTTTTAACAATTATGTAGTTAACTAAGAATGCTAATGACCAAGATAATAAGGAAATGATTATTACTAAATGGACTTAGAAAATTGATATTAGGGTACCTGGTGACTCATTTGGTTGAGCATTGACTCTTGGTTTTGGCTAGGGTCATGATCTCGGAATCCTGGGATCAAGTCCTGCTTTGGGCTCTGTGCTAAGATGGGGGTCTGCTTGAGATTCTTTCCCTCTCCCTCTCTCTTTCCCCCTGCTTGTGCTCTCTTTCTAAAACAAATAAAATATTTTTAAAAAATAAAATGAATGTTATTAGTTGAGGAAATTGAAACAAATGATTTTAATAAAGATTTCACTCATTCACAGAATAATTTTTGTTTTGTTTTGCTTTAGAGAGAGAGAGTGAGGGGAGGGTATTGGGGAGGCACACAGATAGAATCTTAAGCAGGCTCCATGCTGGGCATGGAGCCCAAGGCAGGGCTCCACCTCAGGACCCTGAGATCATGACCTGAGCCAAAATCAAGAGGTGGACTCTTAACTGACTGTGCAACCTGGATGCCTTATAGAACAAATGTCTTTTTAAATACTAAGGCAGAGACTGCTGTTGGCTACCTGTTATCCCTTCTTCTCTCTTAATAATAGAATCACTCTGTTGTTGAGTAGCAGTATGTACAGCTATAATGAACATTTCAAATCTCCCTCTTACAATATCTGATATGCATGGAAGTCCTTGTATAGAGAACTATGTAAGCTTCATGACTTATTTTCTTAAGTTTCTAGCTTGAGAAGAGTCTAAATCCTGAACCAGGTATAGCAGAAATTGATTCATCTTTCATTTCACATTACATCATGCCTTAATTACTTATTTTGATGTCTCTCTTTCCTAAAATGTATAAGCACTATGATAAGAGGGCCTGTGTCTATTTTGTTTAATATTGAATCCCAGAAGGAGCACAGAAAAAAATCTTTGCTGCGTGAATAATGAATGAAGCAATGACTGTCTGAACTTTGTGTTGAGAAGGATTCTGAGTTAGTATTGTACTCAGGGGAAATAATGTCATTGTCAATTTGACACGAATGTCATAGACATACCATGGTGGGGGGAAATACACACTTGCCAGACATGTGTCATTTTTTGTTTTTGTTTTTGTTTGTTGTTTTAAATTAATCAGCTTTAACTTTTAGAACAAATTTAGGGTCATGGGAAAATTGAATAGAAGGCAGAGTTCCCATATACCTCTTGTCCCCACACAAGCACAGCCTCTCCCATTATCAACATCCTGCCCCAGAGTGGTACATTTGTTACAACTGGCGAACCTACATTGATACATCATTATTACCCAAAGTTCATAGTTTAAATTAGGGTTCATCTTTGGTGTTATATGTTCTATGGGTTTTTTTTTAATTAAAATCAGTTAATTAACGTATAGTGTATTATTAATTTCAGAGATAGAGGTCAGTGATTCATCAGTCCTATAGTACCCACTGCTCATTACATCACATGTTCTCCTATGTCCATCACCTAGTTACCCCATCACTCACCACTCTCTCCTTCAGAAACCCTCAGTTTATTTCCTATGATTAAGAGTCTCTTATGGTTTGTCTCAGTCTCTGATTTCATCTTGTTTTATTTTTCCTTCCCTTCCCCAGTCATCCTCTGTTTTGTGTCTTAAGTTCCACATATGAGTGAGATCATATGATAATTGTCTTTCTCTGACTGACTTACCATGCATAGCACAGTACACTCTAGCTCCACCAACATAATTGCAAATGGCAAAATTTCATTTTTTATGGTTGAGTAATATTCCATTGTGTGTGTGTATGTGTGTCTGTATATATACACATACACACACACCACTTTGTTATCCACTTAACAGTTGATGGACATTTTTCTCCATAGTTTCTGCTATAAACATTGTGATGTATGTACTTTTGGGTAAATACCTAGTAGTGCAATTGCTGGATTATAGGGTAGCTCTATTTTCAACTTTTTGAGGAATCTCCACACAGTTTTCCAGAGTGGCTGCCCCAGCTTGCATTCCTACCAACAGTGTAGGAATGATCCTTTTTCTCTGCATCTTCACCAAAATCTGTCCTTTTCTGACTTGTTAATTTTAGCCATTCTGACTGTGTGAGGTGGTATCTCATTTTTTTTTTTTTTTAATTTGTATTTCCCTGATGCCGAGTTATGTTGAGCATTTTTCCAGGTATATGTTGGCTATTTGTATGTCTGCTTTGGAGAATATCTATCCCAGATCTGTCATTTTCATTAAAGCTTTATGTTATAAACACAAATCACTAATGTTATGATATTTTAATGGGTAAATTTGCTTTTGTATTATGTGCTGATATAATGAACTAGGAAGCACTTATATAGATCAGTAAAACAGTTTTAAGTATTAAAGGAATAATAAGAATGTTGAAGCTGAATTAAAATTAGATTGTTTTGTTCAACCTCTTTTAAGTTATAGATTTTGGAGTTTATGTGGCTTATTGAAAGTCTCACAGTTTCTTGAAGTGGTTTCTTACATTTCCGCCGACAATATGTTCCTGCCTCACCTTATTAACCACCCCACCTAATTTAACTTCCATTACAGAGCTGTATGGCTAATTATCCTACTCCGAAGAAGGGATTTAAAACAACAGAATCAGAAAGATTATTTTTAAATTGCATGAAAAGTCCTGAAACTCTGAAATTTCAGTTGCTATCTACTTTCACTATCCTCTAACTCCAATTTTTAGGTGAAATTAAACAGAAATTGAAAATCTAATACAGGGGCGCCTGGGTGGCTCAGTGGGTTAAAGCCTCTGCCTTCGGCTCAGGTCATGAGCCCAGAGTCCTGGGATCGAGCCCTGCATTGGGCTCTCTGCTCTGCGGAGAGCCTGCTTCCTCCTCTCTCTGTCTGCCTCTCTGCCTGCTAGTGATCTCTCTCTCTGTCAAATAAATAAATAAAATCTTAAAATAAAAAAAAAGAAAAAATCTGATACAATTTTTCCTTTCATTAAAAAAAAAACAACCTTCCTGGGACTCCTGGGTGGCTCAGTTGGTTAAGCAGCTGCCTTCAGCTCGGGTCATGATCCCAGTGTCCTGGGATCGAGTTCCACATTGGGTTCCTTGCTCGACGGGGAGTCTGCTTCTCCCTCTGCCTCTGCCTGCCCTTCTGTCTGCCTGTGTTCGCTCTCTCTCCCTCTCTCTCTCTCTGACAAATAAATTAAAAAATCTTAAAAAAAACAAAAAACAAAAAACCTTCCTTTTTAAAATTTTTTTTTATTTATTTGAAAGAGAGAGAGGTGGAGAGTGTCAGAGGGAGAAGCAGATTCCCTGATGAGCAGGGAGTAGATGCGGGACTCGATCTTGAGACTCCAGGATCATGACCTGAGCCAAAGGCAGTCACTTAACCAACTGAGCCAACCAGCCCCCCCCACCCTAAAAAAAAACTTTCTGAAGTATACACACTCAACTCTGTTCATTTTGACTAGAAGCATATTTCTTCAACATTCTCTTCTACTATGTGAATATTCTCAAGTATGGAGTTATAATAAAAATAAAATATGATTAGCTCTAGGCACTTGAAGATTTTACTAGTAATCTGTCTCAGTTGTAGAACATTAAATAGTGAATTATTCCATCTGACAAGGGTTGGCTAACTTTGCCGGATTGGGAGAATGGAAATGTGCACTGAGGGAAGATAAATTTTGCCTTACCTAAGAGACAGATTGGGATAGTCAGATCTTCAAACTCTTTCACTGAAGAACTTGCTAAAAACACGGAGGTGCAGGCCTTATCTTACCTCAACAAGCCTGGGTCTTTCTTGTCTATATTTGTTCTCCAGGTGATTCTGACCTCATCAGACTTCTGTGTGCACATAAATCACCTGGCCATCTTGCTAAAATGCAGATTCTGATTCACTACATATAAAGCTGGGCACGAGATTCTGTATTTCTAACAAGCTCCCAGGTATTGCCGATGCTGCTGGTCAATGGAGCACATTTTGAGTAGCAAAAATCTTAAGACAGTGATTCTCAAACTTGGTGCACACTGTAAACTTGCAGGGGCTTTGAAAATTACTATGTAGTAGCCATCCCCAGAGATCTTGATTTGGTAAGTATATACATGAGTGAAGCTTAGGTACTAGGGACTTTTAAAAACTTCTTGGTGATTCTAGCATACAGCCAAGTCTGAGACCCTCTGCTGTAAGTAATTCTAGAACAACTCATCTCCTTTTGTCATCCACCCTCTTGACCACTTAGGTTCGAATCTCCTTTCTGGAGAGTGATCTACCTTTCTATCTATCCCATTTGAAAGCAAGTAGGAGACACAGTGTTCCTACCACTAAAAACCTTATGTATCTTTCCTAGGAACAAAGGATATTCTCTTCCATAATCTCAGTACAATGATCAAAATCAGAAAATTTTACATTGATAAAACACTATTTTCTTGCCTACAATCTGTATTCAAATTTCATCAATTGTTGTAATAATATTTTTTATAACTATATTTTTTCTTAGGTTCATGATCTTTGCTAGAATTACTTTGCTAGTTTGTTTCTCAAGGTTCAGTTTGATGCTAACTCCTTTACTACTATTTGCTAGGACAGGTTGGCTGGGTTCAATTCCCTTTAGTTAATTGTCTTTTGCCTTTTAAAATATAGCTTTACCTGTGTTAGTATGCCTTTTTGCTACTGAGGCCTTCACATATAAAAAGGCAACAAATAAATTTGGTTTAACTTCCATTTCAGCCTACATTTACTCCTGTAATAACCGCCCTGGATTGCAGACATGATTCTTCAGCCAATGCTATGCAATCAATGGGTCTCACCTATGTGCTTCTGAGGTTGGCCATCTTAAAAAAGGTGAACAACTGAACACTAAAAACATGATCCATAAAAGGAAAAATTGATAAATTGTACCTCATGAAAATGAAAAAAAAAAATTGCCGTGAAAGGTCCAGTTAAGAGACAAGTTACTGACTGGAAGAAAATGTTTGCAAACCCTCTGTAGTAAGCTGAACAATGGGTACTTAAAAATATCAAGTCCAGTCTCTGGAACTTGTAAATGTTACTTGGAAAAAGGTCCCCCCACCTTAAAACTTCTATTAGGGGCTCCTGGGTGGCTCAGTTGGTAAGCATCTGCCTTTGGCTTAGGTCATGATCCCAGGGTCCTAGGATTGAGCCCCACATCTGGCACCCTGTCCAGCTGGAAGTCTGCTTCTCTCTCTCCCTCTGATCCTCCTCTCTGCTCATGTACTCACTCATACTCTGTCTCTCAAGTGAATAAGTAAAAAATCTTTTAAAAAAACTTTCATTAATTAATGTTTTCAAAATACATAGAATGTGTCAAGAAAAGGGGTAATTTTCTCACCTAATTACATCTAATTAATTAGATGTAATTAAGCTGAAGATTGTGAGATAAGGAGGTTATTTTCGGTTACCCAGGTGGGCCCTAAATGCCATCACAGGAATCCTTGTAAGAGAAAGGCAGGCAGTGATTTAACAAATACACAGGAAGGAAGATGATGTGAAGATGGTAGTAGAGAGTGGAGTGATACAAAGCTACCAGGCAAACACACAGAGGAGAAGATGTGAAGATTGAGTAGAGAGAGAAGACCATAAATTTAGGAGAACTGGCAGCCACTAGAAGCCAGAAGAGGCAAAGATAGTCTTTTCTTCCAGAGGAAATGCCCTGCTGATACCCTGTTCATACCCTGATTTTGGACTTCTAGCCTCTAGAACTGGGGGAGAATACATTTCTCTTGTTTTAAGATACCCCCTTTGTGGTGATCTGTTACAGCAGCTGTATGAAAACAATACAACACCTATCCAACAAAGGGTACATCTTGAATATATAAAGAATGTCAAGGGGCGCCTGGGTGGCTTAGTGGATTAAGCCTCTGCTATCGCTCAGGTCATGATCTCAGGGTCCTGGAATTGAGCCCTGCATCTGGCTCTCTGCTCAGCAGGGAGCCTGCTTCCCCCTCTCTCTCTGCCTGCCTCTCTTGTGATTTTTCTACTTGTGATCTTTCTCTCTGTCAAATAAATAAATAAAATCTTTAAAAAAAAAAAAAAGAATGTCAAAATGCAACAGTAAAAAACAACCTAATTAGAAAATAAGCAAAAGACATGCACAGATATTTATTTCACTGAAGAGGATAAACAGATGGTAGAAAAGCACATGAAAAGATGTTTAACAGGATTAGCCATCAAGGGAATGCAAATTAAGACCACAATGAGATTTCAACTATACACCTATCAGAATGATAAAAATAAAAAAATAATGACAACACCAAATTCTGGTGAGGATGTGGAGAAACTAGATCATTTATGCATTGCTGATGGGAATGTAAAACGATATAGCCACTCTGGAAAAAAAGTTAGTTAGGTTCTTAAAAAACAAAATATGTGATTATCATATAATCCAGCTATTAAACTCTTGGGTGTTTTCCCCCAGAGAAATGAAAACATATGTTTACCCAAAAACTTATACATAAATATTCATAGAAGCTTTATTTGTGGCAGCCCAAATCTGAAATCATTGCAGATGTCCTTCAACAGGTGAATGGTTAAACAAATTGTGGTACATCCATACCAAGGGTAACAAATAAAAAGGAATGTTGATACATGCTGCAATTCTGATGAATCTCCAAGGAATTATGTTGAGTGGAGAAAGTCAATCCCAAAAGGTAACATACTGTATGTAACATATGTAACAATTTTGAAGTAACAAAATTTTAAAAATGGAAGGCAGGTGAGTGACTGTCACTGAGTAGAAATAGGGATAGGGAGGGTTGGGAAGAAGGTGAGTATGTTTATAAAAGTGCAACATGAAGGACACTAGAGATTTACTTTTTTTTCTTCTAACCATTAAAAAATAAATAAGAGCTCTATTGAGTTATGATTTACACACCATACGATTCACCCATTTAAGGTATACAGATCGATGGTTTTTAGTATATTCACAGAAACCTACAACCACTGTCACAATCAATTTAAGAGTATTTTCATCACTCCAAAAAGAAACCCACTAACTACTAGAAGTCATTCCCTGTTTCTCCCCATCCCCTCCCTCAGCCCCAGGCAATCCGTAATCCATTTTCTATTTCTATATGATTCCCTATTTTGCATATTTCATGTAAATGGAATCATAAAATATAGGGTCTTTTGTGACTAGCTTCTTTCACTTAGCATCACAATTTCAAAATTCAGGTATGATGTAACACACATTATTCATTCTTTTTTATTGCTGAATAATATGTTATGGTGTAGATATGCCACATTTATTTACCCATTTGTATGTTGGATTTAGGTCTTTCCTGCTTTTTGGCTATTATGAATAATTCTGCTATGAACATTTGTGTAAAATTTTTTGTTTTGGTCTATGTTTCTATTCTCCTGGATACACAATTAAGAGTATAATTTCTGGGTCATATGGTAATGGTTCAGGTTTATCTACATTCTTATGACACTTGTTATTATCTTCCTCTTTGATTCCAGCCATCCTAGTGGGTATGACGTGGTATCTCATTTACTTGTAATTTGCATGTCTCTGATGTGCTAATGATATTGAGCATTTTTCGATGTGTTTATTGGCCATTTGTATGACTTCACTAGAGAAATATCTATTGAGATAATTTGTCCATTAAGAATTGGGCTGTTTGTTTCTATTATTGAGTTGTAAGAGTTTTGTGTTTTTTTTTTTTTAAACATTTTATTTATTTGTTTGACAGAGATCACAATTACGCAGAGGCAGGCAGTGAGAGAGGAGGAATCAGGCTCCCTGCTGAGCAGAGAGCCCGATGCGGGGCTTGATCCCAGGATCCTGAGATCATGACTGGAGCTGAAGGCAGAGGCTTTAACCCACTGAGCCACTAAGGCACCCCAAGTGCCTCAATAAGATGCCTGAGTGGCTCAGTCAGTTATGCATCTGCCTTCGGCTCAGGTCATGATCCCAGGATCCTGGGATCAAGTCCTGAATCAGGCTCCCTGCTCTGCAGGGAGTCTGCTTCTCCCTCTGCCTGCCATTCCCCCTTTTATGTGTGTTCTCTCTCTCTGTCTAATAAATAAAATATTTTTAAGAATAAAATTATCTCAATAAAATATCTCAATAAAACTTTCAATTAAAAATAGTAATCTTTAGAAATTGGTATCCCCCCCTTTTTTTAGTCCAGTAAAAGGGCAACATAATAGCAAGGACTGACAGGTGAATTACGGGCATTCTGTGGGTAATTCTTGTGTTTAAAAATAAACAATAGGCATGTAGTAGTCTAGTGTTAATTTAACACACATTACTGTTTCAATGTGTAGTTTACTGATTTTGATTTCCGCCAAAAGCCTAATAGAAATGGCACAGGTAATAGAAATAATTTTAAGTGCCAATACTTTTTAAAAAGTAACACATGTTAGAATCTATCATACTTAATGCATAAATAAATAAAAGCACAGGTTATCTAATTACCTCTTGAAATTTTAAAATCAGATCTCTGAAAATTTAAGTTTTGCTAAGCTTTAATCTTTTCTTTTTAAGGAACAACTTTAATGGGCTATTAGCTGCTTTATTGAATATGAGAAAAAACATTGTATGCCATATTAATGCAAATTACTATAAGTACAAGGCAAAAGGACATAGTAATCCTTTATGATTTTATTCTTCTTTTGAAGAGGTTGGGAGAATATTGGCTTGAATTCTATCATTCTGTCCACTTACTTTTGTGTTCTTAAAAATACTGTTTAATAAAATTTCTTAGGTGACAAGCTAAGCATTAAATGGAATGTTAATGATGAATTATTTGTAAATGTCTATCTTAAGTTTCTTCCTTCCTTCCTTCCTTAAATATTTTATCCATTTATTTGACACAGAGAGAAAGCAAGAAAAAAACACCAGTCAGAGAGAGAGGCAGAGGGAGAAGCAGACTCCTGGCTGAGCAGTGAGCCTCCCTTGGGGCTCAATCCAAGAATGATATTATAAAAATTTGATTTTTTTTTTTTTTGCCCTTTGAGAATCTCTAAATACAAATTAATTTAAAGGATTTTTCCAAAATCTACTGTGTCATCAAAAGGCATTGAAACATTTCTTAGGGCAGGAAAGGATCTTTTTAGTCTTTTGGTTGCTATTGTCTGGGATTAACAAGTAAGAAAAAACGAGGTACCAGGGCGCCTGAGCGGCTCAGTTGGTTAGGTCACTGCCTTTGGCTCAGGTCATGATCCTGGAATCCCAGGATCGAGTCCCGCATCAGGGCAAGCTCTCTGCTTGGCAGGGAGTCTGCCTCTCCCTCTGACCCTCCTCTTTCTCATGTTCTCTCTCTCTCTCTCTCAAATAAAAATAAATAAATAAATAAAATTTAGAAAGAAAAAAAAAAAAAGAAACTAGGTAAGACATGGCTAACACACTGGGAATATTTGTACCTATCAAAGTACCACTATTTCATTGTCTTTGTATCTGAATGGTCCTGGGAAGATTCTTTTGCTCCTCAGCAGGTTTGTGGTGTCCACCAGAGATTGGCTCTGGTGATCTGGCCGTTGTACTCTGTCATCTCCATCTCGAGGATAAAGGGAACTATGCTATCATAACATTGACAATAAGACCAATAAATAAATTAAGTAAATAAATAAGTAAATAAGGTGAAAAAAATTAAGTTCTATTATTTTGGAGCTCATTAGCCTAAGTGCTAGCAGACAGATGAGAATCTGGGCCATTCAGAAGATGTCTTCTGAGTAGGGTTTCTCAACATAGTCTTAGAAGTCCATCTCAGGTTTTTTTTTTTTTTTTTTTTTTTTGGATTTTTTCGCTCTGGTTTGTACTGGTCAAATCTGGATCCTCAAGACTAAAGAGAACTATAGCTTTAAGGGATGCATACTCCTAGCTGCCTATATCCAGTTCTACCATACTGATAACAGAAGTTCTGATGCTTCCTGATGTGCTCCATGACTAGTTTAATGACCAGCAAGTTTATCTTCCTGGATGCTTTTCTGAAGATGGTTGGTGGTAGCTGCCAGGATGCAAGAGAGACTCACCACCTGGGCACACTGGGTCAGGCCAAGGGTGAAGAGCTTATTTTAGCAGGGCAGCACGAGGCTGGTGTTGCATTCCTGACCAAGTGTCTGAACTGCTGGATTGACCTGGGATCATGATGGGGAGGAAAAAACAAGCAGGATATAGACTTGCAGATGTAGCTCATATTGAGGTATTCTGGAATGGGGCTGGGCATCATGAATCTAGATGTGATGTGTCTACAAGGAGCGTGTCTTTGACTTCAGTGACAGGTGGGGACTGGTCTCCAATGATGACATGGGTGCTGCCTCCTCCACTAGTGTCTGTCTCATCTGCCAGGCATGGAGACATGAAGCCATCTACGGTATCAGGTGCTTTTGCTAAGCTCTAGGAATCTTACTTTGCAGACTGGTTCTCCCACAGTACTTCTGAAGCATTACCATTGTTAAGGGATGCATTTAGGTGGGCAGGGGAGGCTACTACATTTGTCAGTATGTCCAGTACCCCCTGGCTTGTCTCAGGTTTAGAATACATCATCAGGAGAACCATACCACTCCCACATATCAAAGGCTCCTGGGTGTTCATGAGCGTCCTGGATTAAGAAGATCTGTTTCTTAGTTGAGGTGGCACAATTGCTTGGTTTCTCGCATTGCACATCAAAAGGCTTCTTCTCTGCAGCTCCCCCCCACCCCCCACCACCCTCGCCAAAGGGCTTCTGTTCACACTGTGTAGCTTACATTTCCATACCCATTTCTAATCATTTTTTTCAGTTAACAAGACTGACAGCTGTTCTGGTGGTGCTTATTGACGATGCAGTCTTAGTTGCTCTGACAGCTGTAGGTCAAATTTTTCCATATGCCCCTTGTGAATACATTTTGCATCCTTCACAACTGACAGCTCCATAGTGACAGCCAGGGGCTTTGTGGCCACAGCCCATATAGGACTTTACACCTGTGGCCACTGGATGTGGGCCTTCCATAGAAAATGCTCCGCAGACACAAGAGTCCCTGAAGACCTGGATCCCACCAGGAATGAGGTTATCCCAGATGGTGAAAATGACTGCACGTCCCTGCGGAAGCCAGGATCACCTTCTCAGTTCCAGCTGATGAGGAAGAACTGATGCTTGCGGAATCCATAGGGGCTCACTGCGGTAACTGCCTGGATCTTCCTCTGCAGGTCTGTAGCCACCTGAAAGCTCGGAGGCCAGGCTACTGCCGGGGGTGCGGAAGTTGCCCGGATGCAAGGGGAGGGGCTGGCTAACAGCGGTAGGTTTCTGCGCAAGATCTGTGTGTGCCGGGCCTCCACCACTGTCTGTCCAAACAGCCGCTCCAAATTTGGAGCCACCGGGAAGCAAAATCATCAGAGAAACTCGGAATTTGTCACCAAAAGTGGCCTAGAAGCAGGTATGGCGTCTGTGGTGGGCGTGCCCGGGACGGAGGGCAAGCAAAAGGACTTGAATGTGACACCTGAAATCAGGAAATTCCTGGAAAACATAGGCAGTGAGCCTACTTGACGTTGGTCTTGGTGATTGTTTTTCAGATTTGACACTAAGAGCATAAGCAACAAAAACAAAAATAAAGAGGGACTACATCAAAATAAAAAAGCGTTTGCACAGTGAAGGAAACCACCAACAAAACGGAAAAGCAACCTACTGAATGGGAGAAGATATTTAAAAATAATATTATCTTATAAGAGATTAATATCCAAAATATATAAAGAATATATACAACTGAACCCTGAAAAGCCAAATAAAATTTCATACAATCTCTTATAAGTGGAATGTAAAAAAACAAAAAAAAAACGAACTTGGGACACCTGGGTAGCTCAGTCGGTTAAGAGTCTACTTTGGCTCAGGTCACAATCCTAGGGTCATGGGATTGAACGCCATGGCAGACTGCCTGCTGAGCGGGAGCCTGCTTCTCCCTCTCCCTCTGCTGCTCTCCCTGCTTGTGCTATCACAAATAAGTAAAATCTTAAAAAAAAAAAAAAAAAAAAAAGGGCACCTGGGTGGCTCAGTTGGTTAGGCCTCTGTCTGTGGCTTGGGTCCTGGGATCGAGCCCCGAATTGGGCTCTCTGCTCAGCAGGGAGACTGCTTCCTCCTTTCTCTCTGCCTCTCTGCCTATTTGTGATCTCTCTTTCTGTCAAATAAATAAATAATCTTTAAAAACAAAAAAAAATTAAAAATTAAAAAAAATTAGAAATTAGAAATGGAGGGTGGAGGGTGGGGGATGGGCAAAATGAGTGAAGGTGGTCAAAAGGTACAAACTTCCAATTATAAAACAAGTCAGTCCTGGGGATGTAATGTACAGCATGGTGACTATAGTTAACAGTACTGTATTGTATATTTGAAAGTTGTAAGAGGCTAGATTTTAAAAGTTCTTATAAGAAAAAAATTGCAACTATTTGTGGTGATGGATATTAAGTAGACATATTGAGGTGATCATTTTGCAATATAAACAAATGTCAAATTGTTATATTGTATACCTGAAACTAATGTAATGTCATTTATCAGTTGTAATTCAATTAAAACATTTAAAATAAAACTCACAGGGGTACCTGGCTGGCTGAGTGGGTTAAAGCCTCTGCCTTCAGCTTAGGTCATGATCCCCCAGGGTCCTGGGATGGAGCCTGCTCCCCTTCCTCTCTCTCTGCCTGCCTCTCTGCCTCCTTGTGATCTCTGTCTGTCAAATAAATAAACAAAATCTTAAAAAAAAAATAAAAATAAAACTCACACCCTTTTTTCATATATAAAAACATAGAAAACTGGGGCATAATTCTTTATATAGGTAATACTTATTAACATTATTAAAAACTAAGTAGTAATTGGTATATATATTAATGTATACCATTCATACATTGATGTGACAGGAGAAATTACAAACAACTTTGAAATAGGTAAAAAATATTAAGTGTCCTAAGAAAATAAATAAAATGTCCTGTTTGTGTACCATTCCAGCTTATCTCAGTCTTTGACTGTTTTGAGCTAATTACAATCTTGTATATTTTAGAAAATTGATAAAATGAAATAATTCTTCTTTATAGAAATGCAAATGAATTGTGTGCAGTGGAATTCAATTGATTTCTACCCTGAGGATGGGTCTATTTTGCAGCTATTTATACATTATTTTAGCAATTTTTAATGCCCACATGCATGTGCTTCTTTGAATTCCCCTTTGAACTAATTATAACATCTTACTGGTTGCCTCATTAATTAATGAGTTAAATCAAATTTCTGATATTTACTCATTTTATATCAGTTTATATCAGTTTATATAAGAGTCATGATTTTACCCTAAAAAAATCTTAATAGTGGCCACAACATTCAAACAATACAAAATGGGATAAAATGAAAAGTGAAGGTCTCTCTGGGGGCTAATGGGGACTCAGTGGGTTATAAGTCTCTGCCTTCAGCTCAGGTCATGATCCCGGGGTCCTAGGATCAAGCCCAGCTTCTGGCTCCCTGTTCAGGGGGAAGCCTGCTTCTCCCTCTGCCTGTTACTTCCCCTGCTTGTGCTCTCTCTTTCTCTCTCTGACAAACAAATAAATAAAATCTTAAAACAAAAAAAAGTCTCTCTCCTACCCAGTTTCACTTTCATGTATCTTATGGTCTAATGGGGAAGACCGATATTTATCAGATAATATAAAATAAATGTAAAATTACAGTTCTGAAAAGTATGTTGAAAAGGTGGAACACATTTCTGTGAGAGCAGTCATAGGGTGACCACACCTAGCCAGGATAATCTGGAAAGGCTCTTCTGACGTAGCAGCAAATGGGCCGAGATCTAAAATGAGTCAGGAAACCCATTGTTTATGGAGGTAAAATGGGACTGTGAAGTGGTGATTCATGGAATCTAAGATGGATAAATAAGGATGTTAAAAAAAAAAAAAGAAGAAGGTTGTTAGGACAGATAGAAAATAGAGACCTTTATAAACTTGAAGTTCTTTTTTTAAAGATGTTGTTTATTTAAGAGAGAGAGGGAAAGAGCCTGAACAGAGGGAGGGGCAGAGGGAGAAGCAGGCTCCCCACTGAGCAGAGAGCCTGATATGAGGCTCCATCCCAGGACCCTAGGATCATGATCTGAGCCAAGGACAGACACTTAACCAACTGAGCCACACAGGCGCCCCTAAACTTGAAGTCCTGATGAAGTTAATAATGCAAATTGGAAGGAGAGGCTGTTACAGAGCCTAGGTTGTTTGAAATATAGATTTTTGAAATATAGCTATTGAAGAAAATGAAAACGTTAAGAGTATCACCATGGGAATGGGTGATTAGGATGAAATGAAGGATCTTGGAAATGAAGTTAGGAACCTCTGAGGTCAATTATTAGATTGATTATCTATGTGGACGGTGAGGTTCCCCAACATTTGTTTATGGCAGAGCTTGGAGGTAAGTCATGTGCCCAGTCACAGGTGAACACGGCAAATGACCTGAAAGAGGAAAAAAAGGAAGAAACATGGGGAGGAACAATGGTCTGGAGTGTCAGAGATCTGCTGCTATCACCTGAGAGAGGAGAAGGCTACAGGGCCAGCATGCCTTTGGGGAAGCCCAATTTCAATTAATTAAAGGTGGTAGAGGAGGGGTTCTGGGCCAGAGTGAGGTTATAGGGAGTTTGTTGATTATGGATCAGGAATTAAACGGGTATGGAGAAGGTTTTGTAGAATGGAAGTAGGCAAAGACTGTGAGGCGAGGTCATGGGCAAGGCAGTAGAAGTATTAAGGGATGGTACCCTGAAAAGTTGTTGAGGTGATGGTTTACATTTTGGATGTTGATATTTCAAAGCAAGGACTAGAGCCAAAATGGATTTAATTTAGCTCTCAAACACGTTTTTGATGATGGGTAGGAACTAATGAGTAAAAGCTAATGACTTTTTTTTTTTTTTTTTTTTTTTTTTTTTTGAGGCCAGATAGCAGCCAACAGAATCAGAATCCCTTTGTTTCCTAATGGGTGAAAAATGATATCTCCTTGCTGATTTAAATTGCATTTCTTTCATTTCAAGTGAGGTTGGGCATATTTTCATGTACTTTTAAAACAATTGCTTTAAATTAGATTATCTTTTTTCTTTTTTAAATTTGTACCAGCTCTCAGTAAATTTAGGAAATTAGCTTTTTGATATATGCATTTGAAATACTTTTTTCCATTATTTATTTGTCTTTGACTTTGTTTATGTTTAGTCATGTAGCAGTTTTAAAATTTATGTTCTGGATTTACCAATCTTTCTTTTTATGATTCTGGGTTTTGTGGTTCTGGGTTTCCTTTTCCCGTTCTAATACTGTTGATAATTTTACTTGTGACTTGTTTTGGAAGTTTTTGGGATTCATCTTAATAGTAAAATCTTTGTTCTACCTGGAATTAAATTAGGCATAAGAGGGGAGGAAGGGATCTAGCTTTATTTTCTTTCCAGATAGATGTTCATTTGTTCGGACTTAGCTACTGACATGAAATCTCACCTTTGCCATAAATAAAATTCCAATATAGTTGGGTCTATTTTTACAAGAACAAAGGTTTATGTGAGACTGCGTGGTATACTTGAGAGGCATGTCTTGGAGCAAAATAGACTAATTTCTTACTCTAACACTTAATGTTGACCTTGGACAAGGAACTTCCTGGGTTCCAGTTTTTTTTTTTTTTTTTTCATCTTCAAAACGGACATGACCATAGCCTTAGAGGACTATGACAGTGAGTGAGATCCATACACTAGAGCAGTGTCAGCAAGAAGGAGCACAGAGCAAAGGAGGTCAGGAAGTAGGGAGGGAGATTGTCTGAGACCCTGTAGGCCATTGTGAAGATTTTGTTTTTTCCCCAAGAGGAAGATGGGAGACCGCTAAAGATTTTTGAACAGACAAATGATATGATCTAACATATTTTACAAGGCTTTTGTATTGAAATTATACTGTACAAAGAAGCAAGGCAGAAGTGAGTTGTAGTTTTGAGGCAAGAGGTGATGAGGGATTAGACCAGGATGGGAGCAGAGATTTGAGTAGGAAATGATGGAATTCTGGATGTAGTTGCCATCAACTGAGATGGAAAGACATGGGAGTAGAGTAGGTTTGGAAGCAAAGACTGGGAGTTGGGAATTGATCATTAAATGTGTTAAATGTGAAAGATTTACCACATATCTAAGTATAGATGTCAGGTAGACACTGTATCCACTGGGGGTTCAGGAGAGAGAGCAGAACTAGAGACGAAATCTGAGAGTCATCAGTATACAGACTGTATGTAATATATTTAAAGTCATGGGCTGAGCTGAGATCACCAAGGGAGAAAGAAAGAGTTCGCAAGACTGAGCCCAAGGACTCAATGACATTAAGACATTGAGGAGAAAGGGGGTATCCACAAAGAAAGCTTCTTGCCAGTAAGGCAAGAAGAAACTGACCAACAGTGGTGTTTTAGAAGCCAAGTGTGGAGTAGTAGGGCTGAAAGCCTGATTGGAGTGGGTTTAAGAGAAGGTGAAGGAAGAAATAGTAGACAGAGTGAGTACATATAGTTCTATTAAGAAGGTTGGATGAGAAGGAGGATGGAGGAAGTATTGGTGAGGAGGAGGAGAAAGGAGAATGTATGACATTGTTGCCTGGGACAGTCAGGCATTTGTTGATCAACACAAGTGTTTGAGTTGGTGCCTCCCCAAGCATGGTTAGCATACCACTGTTGGTCTATGATATGTTTTTAAGGAGTACTTCAGGGCATACTTTTATAATCTTAGTCATCATACTTTGAGTCACTGTCTACTTTGAAAAAATACAACTAGCACTTATAGTGATATAAAAGTAATGGTACGAGTTCTTTTTGAAAAAAATTTATTTCAGAGAAAAAGTGAGTAAGTTTAAAGAAAAACATTAAAAGCTACACAGGGGCACCTGACCGACTCAGTCAGAAGAGCATGCAACTCTTGATCCTGGGGTAGTAAGTTTGAGCCCCACATTGAGGGGTAGATAATACTTAAAAATAGAGATAACTTAAAGAAAAGCAGTACAGGTAGTTGATAGATACGGTAAGTTGACACAAATACTTCAAGCTTAGGCAACACATGCTTAGGGCACTCAGGTTCTTTTATAATCTAGCTCCTTGTCTGACTGAAGTCATACTTTGTTTCTCAATCCTCCTAAAGAATTTTTCTCATCACTATCTCTGTCCAGACTCTGCATATGTCTTCTCTGAATCCTGTATTTTGACACTGGGCTACATTGTTACTTGTTTATATATTGTATCATTTGTGTGTTATATTTTCTTAGTGAGAATTTCAAGCTGCTTCTGCCTTCCCCCACTCAAATACACCCACCTACACATAAACACACCCACCCACACACAGTTCTCTTTGCAAGTGCATTTGCTGTGGCCTGCTGAGCCTTCCTAATGTTGGGGTCTATTTTGAAGAGTGGAGAGCCAGAGCAAGGCCAGTGTCTAGTAAGATGGGACCTAAGCTACGGTAATGGCTGACGCAGGCTACGAGAGCCAGGAAGTTCCAGGCTCAATGTCCAGGCGCAATGTCCAGAAGTAACAACAATCACAGACCCAACTTAGTTGTTGGCAGGATAAGGTGATCAGGCCTGGTGAGGAGAACATGGCAGCCAGCTTTTCCAGGTAGCAGTCCATGGGCAATCACGACAGGGCAATTGTTAAAGCAAAGGAATCCTCTCACAGTCAGATCACCACTTGCCTGCTTGCTTACGGATGGCCTCGGGCAGGAGGCCTGCCAGACTCAGGAGAGCACCAGGATCTCCCATCGCTACTGAAGGACACTTCTGGTTCGTAGAGGCTTGTTTTGATGAAACCTATCTGGATTTGAATCCTGGCTTCATCTACCTATGTGGCCTCCGTTTCTCCTCTATAAAATGGGGATAATAATTCCTAATAATTATTAACTAAACAATACCTTAATTACTAGTAATAGTTAAAAGAAAGTGGAGAATCCTCACAGAGAGATTAGTGAGTAACTAGGTAATGGCTTGACTTACAGTCAGTAGAAGGATAAACTACTTTATTATATTAAACCATTGGTGGAATGAACTGGTCAATATGCCAGCCATCCAATAGCATGAAGGGGCTGTATTATTTCTAATATGATTGAACCTAGGGGTCTTGGATGCAATTCCATTGCTGTATTCAGAATGTTAGGTCACTTTTGAGTGCTTTTTTTAGTTTAAAAAAATAATGTATAGAAATTAAAGAGGGCCCAGCCTATAAGTTATTGTGTTTAACAAGTATGTAATGAATGCCTATCCAATAAAGGCAGTATGCCCACAGGCCCCGAGGAAATGGTGGTGAGTAAGACAGGGATTGTCTCTGCTCATGTCCAGTTAGTGAATGATGATTGTGATCTATGCTAGATGAAGTGCAGGGTGCAAAGGAAACAGCTAATAGGGGGATCTTGTTTCTTTTAGGGGTGGTTGTTGGGGTGTTTAAAATGCGATCGGGAAGAGAAATAGAAGTTAGTTGGGTAGAGCAGGAGGTAAAAAGAGTATTTCAGGAAGACCACGTGTTAAGGCCTTGGGGCTGGAGGACCATGGGTTCCCCAGGCCTGAGAGATATTTAGTATGGCTGGAGTACAGAGAAGAATCAGTGTGGCCGAATATGATTGTGTTGTGGATGTAGGCCAGTACGTCACAGTCTTCTGGGTGACATTAAGGAGTTTGGATTTTGCCTTTAAAAAAAATGGGGAGGCCAAATGTACATTAGTGAAATGAGCTCGGAGACCACTCTGGCAGCAGTGTGGAAGGAGGTGGGGAGCAGTGCCAGAATGAAGGAGAGAGACCCATTAGGAAGCTACTATAGTGTTCCAGTTAAGACATGATCGGGGCATCCGCTGAGCTGGGAGCAGCAGAGGAAGAGTCACAGACCAATTTGAGATAGTTATAATAGCTCCCTTGGGAATAGAGGCTACTTCTGCCAGAGAAGGAAAGACAAGATTTTATTTTTAGAGTGAAGAGGTTATTGGCTGCTTGTCTTCTATTTCCACAGAGAAGGAAAGAAGAAACTATTTTACAACTTAATGAGGGAGAATTTGGGATTATTTCGTATAGTAATAGACCTGTCAAATAGAAACTGTGTAATTTTTAAATGAGGAGCTTTTAAAGTGAGATAGAGAAATCCATCCTGGAAGCAAGAAGATGGATCCAGTGACCTCTTGAACTGTTTTCTATTTCATAATTTCTTATTCCACATTTGCCGAGTACACCTCTTGTGAATACTAGGATATATTTTTATTTAAAAGCCATCCCCATGGGTGCCTGGGTGGCTCAGTGGGTTAAACCGCTGCCTTCGCTCAGGTTGTGATCCCGGGGTCCTGGGGTCGAGTCCCACATCAGGCTCCCTGCTCAGTGGGGAGCCTGCTTTCCCCCCTCTCTCTCTGCCTGCCTCTCTACCTACTGGTGCTCTCTTGTCTGTCAAATTAAAAAAAAAAAAAAGCCATCCCACTCTTGAGCACTGAGTATTCCCAGAAGTTCTCCTGGAGCATTTACACACTTTATCTGTGAGAAAGAGAAGCATATCTGGATAGCCAGGAACAGTCCTGGAATAGACTGAGGCCCCGGCATTCTAGGGAACGCAAACAACCCTTGACAAGACCACTGTGTGACCATGGCAGATCAAGACAAAAACAAGACCACTTAGTAACCATGTGTGAGCACAGGAGAAAACATGAATGACTTCCAAACCACGAAAACAACCAAACATCTCCCCTGTCCTGGTGGATGGGAATGGTTGCTGCTGCTTTACCAACAACAGCCTTAGTCTCATTCCATTCTTCTTAGCTTCCATATAGAATTATGAAGATAATCATAGAATTACCCACATCCTGATAACATCCAATCCAGAGCAAAGCCCTACTTTCTGGAGTTCTCCCTCACATCACCTAACTAACACAAGCCCAAATCCTTTATAAAGCCCTTCTAATAATGCTTTTCAGTGAGGTGACCTGTGGTTCCCCAGAGGTATGTTCTCCATTACTGCAACAAGTCAAGAGACCCAGCTTTTTCAACTACCCATGCTCCCCCTGGTCTTTGGCTCAAGAGCATTAGTAAACATAAGGAACAGTCTGTGGGGTTTGTATCTTTTCCCACCCTTCTGCTATTGAGGTAAAAAATTCAAATTTGGGGGGCACCTGAGTGATTCCATCAGTTAAGCCTCCAGCTCTTGGTTTCAGCTCAGGTCATGACCTCAGGGTCTGAGATTGAGCCCCACGTCATCGATTTCCATGCTCAGCAGGGAGTCTGCTTGAGATTCTCTCTCCCCCTCCCCCTCTACATCTCCCCTTACTCACGCACGCATTCCCTGTCTCTCTAATAAATAAATAAATATTTAAAGAAATTCAAATTTTTCTGTGTTTTGCTATATCGCATAACTGGTATCTTCTAGTTTTGTATGTGCTGTCTTGACACCTGTAAGAGCACGGCAGTTCTGGCCAGGTTCTTTGTTAAACATTGTAGTCCACTTCTTTATCTTGTTATATCACCAAGTTCTTATGTCAGGGGAAGAACAATTATTGACAAAAATCTGACTTTCTTGTTAACATTTTTGCATTTGGTAAGTTATGCAAATTGACGATATGACAAGTGAAATAATCTTAACTCAGCCAAATCATACTGCCTGTTCATAATAATGAGGCCTTTCTATTTGCAGCAAAAGTGGCTCTTTTGTGTTCAAGATTTTTAGTTTGTCCACATCTGTGAGAGAATTCCCAAAGGAACTTTGATCTTGTATGCCCATGGTTGAGTATTCATGGATGTTGCTGAAGGTTCATTACTCATACATGGGCAGACTGCCTTCTTCCACATGGCTTTCTCTTTCAGCTAATTCCGTATATATAGAATGCAGTACTCAGCAACATCGTGTATGCAGTAGATTTGTGACAGACTTTGGGGGGAGCTGGGCTGTTTGTGAGTACCTACATTAAATGGCCCCCAGTGTTTGAGGGCTGTGCTGTGGGGGGACGTGCTACAATGTTATTCAAGAAACTTAATTCAAAATTACACAACCCTCACTAAAACTTGTATTACATGCTGGTGAAATACTCAAATGAAAACATCATCTCTCTATATGTGCATTTTGAGTGGATAATGAAAGTGATTGTATATTCATTCTTCATATACTTTTCTTGCATCAGTGCACCATCCTCTCACCCCTCTGTATTCTGGACAGAAGGCTCCCCTTTGTGAGTCAGCCAGTGGGCTGAATGAAGGAGGCAGAGGGGATTATTAAGTGACACTGACAGCTAAATAATCATTTTGTTGTGCTTTGGGAATTAGAATGAAGATGGGGATCAGAATAGAGAGAGGGTCTAAGGAAGAACTGTTTTTTGCAACTAAAACTATTATCGCATCCTCCTATGTAATGTTTCAGCTCTTGCACATTCTGAAGATATCACCCCATTTTGATACTGAGAGGGAAGAGAGAGAACCAGGAATGCGGAAAATGGTTAGAACGTGGTCAAGATTTTGAGTGTCTTCTAGGAGATAATTTCTATTTTATTTTGTAACATTAAATTAAATGAAATAAGTCAAACCTTTTGAATGGTTATGAATAGATATTAAATGTATTTGTTAAATTGCTTATGATTCATTAATTCTCAAACATTAAATGTTAATCAGTAAAAAGCTACTTTTAAATTACTAAATTGAATCTTTTAAGAGAGATTGGTTTTACAGACTAGAAACTTTTTTTTTTTTACTAATAAAAAGATCACTGAAGATTTTCTTCTGGAGCAGTTTTATAAGAAGACAGAACAAGTAACTAGAATTTTAGATATTCTCATATTAGAAAGCTATTGTTTTAATAAAATAAATACCTCTTTTTGTACCATTAATAGATGGAATGCTTTAAAACTAGTTTCTACTTTTATCTCATCTTTTAAAAGGATTGTTTCTTTGTTTATATTAAATTTTTAACCTTGTTTTAAAACAGTTATAAATTTACAGAAAAGTTGCAAAAATAGTAGAAAGATCCATAGATTTTTGTATGAATTTTATCAAGATTTTCTGCTTGTTACCATTTTTGCATTCTCTTACTCTCTGTCTCTCTGAGCACACACACACACACACGCAAACATGCAGATATGTACACATATATATTGCTGTGAATTTTGTTTTTGCTTGAACTACTTGACAATATGTTGCACATATGATGCCCTGAAATTCCTTAATATTTAGCGTGTATTTACCATGCAAAAATCAAAATTATGAAATTGACATTTATCTAACATTACCATCTAATCCATAAATTCCACTCCAAATTTGCCTGTTTCCTCCAAAATTGCCCTTATGGCTCCAAGGTCCAGTCCAGAATCAAGTATTACATTTAGCTGTTACTCCAGGTGGAAAAATTTCCAAATCTTTGTCTGTAATGAACTTGACATTTTTGAAGAGGAGATGCCACTTATGTTGCAGAGTCTTTCTTTCATTGGAGGTCACATGATATTTCCTCATATGCATTTTGGGCAAGAATGATCTTTTTTAATTTCTATTTTTGTATGTGTTACATAATATAATTTATCAGAAGAGTAGCACATATATATATAATTTATAAATAAATGGAGGTCCGTGCATAACAATGTTTCTACTAATGGTGATACGTGAAGATAAAGATTTGGAAGCCACTGTGCTAAGTGATAGTGAGGATAACAGTCTAGATGCTGGGTGGTGGAAAGAAGAGAATGAGTGTTTTTTAACTTGGGCATTGTAGGAACCCAGAAGCCTTGAGCTGATGAATTATCCTGGTTCTGAGTTAAGACCATAATTCTAAGCCTCACATATTTTTTTTTTTAAAGATTTTATTTACTTACTTGACAGATCACAAGTAGGCAGAGAGGCAGGCAGGAAGAGAGAGAGGAGGAAGCAGGCTCTCCGCGGAGCAGAGAGCCTGATGTGGGGCTCCATCCCAGGACCCTGGGATCATGACCTAAGCTGGAGGCAGAAAGGCAGAAGCTTTAACCCACTGAGCCACCCAGGCGTCCCTAAGCCTCACATCTTTGAGTGATCAGATGCTTTACTCTAATTAAAAGCTTGTGTTTAGGGGCACCTGGGTGGCTCTGTGGGTTAAGCTCTGCCTTTGGCTCAGATCATGGTCTCAGGGTCCTGGGATTGAGCCCCGAATCAGGACTCTCTGCTCAGTGGGGAGCCTACTCCCCCCCTCTCTCTGCCTACTTGTGATCATTCTCTGTCAAATAAATAAATAAAATCTTTAAAAAAAAAAGCTTGTATGTAGAAATTTAAGATTCTTATTTTCTTATTTGACAGACAGAGATCACAAGTAGGCAGAGAGGCAGGCAGAGAGAGAGAGGAGGTTGCAGGCTCCCTGCGAAGCAGAGAGCCCTATGCGGGGCTCCATCCCAGGACCCTGGGATCATGACCTGAGCCAAAGGCAGAGGCTTTAACCCACTGAGCCACCCAGGCGCCCCAATGTGTATAGAAATTTAAAAACCTATGTTTTCCATTTATTTAGATACTTGATTTTAATGGATGTCATACTGGAAAAAGTTCTTCCAGCAATATATAAACCCAAATACAAAGAGCATACCCTTGAGTATGCGTTCCAAACTGTAATATTTATCTTTTAAACCTAATAGAATATTTTTGTTAAAAAAAAACTAGGAAATTTTTTACCTATTGAAAATTTATAATTAAAAAGATTAACATGTTGATTTAACATGCACTGAAATGATCAGCAAGTTAAAATAATTTTCCAGCTTTCTTAAGTGTGCATGTATTAGAGTTTTTATGGGCTATGTAAGTTTTGGCGACAATAACTTGTAATAATGGAAGCACTTCCAAACTTCTGCTTTCTTTCTTTTCTTTTTTTTTTTTTAATATTTTATTTGCTTATTTGACAGAGAGCTAGAGAGAAAGCACAAGTAAGCAGAGCAGCAGGGAGACTAGGAGAGAGAGAAGCAGGCTCTCTGCTGAGCAGGGAGCCCGATGCGGGGCTCGATCCCAGGACCCTGGAATCATGACCAGAGCTGAAGGCAGCCGCTTAACCACCTGAGCCACCCAGGCGCTCCCAAACTTCTGCTTTCATAAAGCTATCTCCATAGCATAAATGCCTTTCAAGTAGTTTACTTTCTCACATATTGTTAGATTGAATATTTTGTGGTAGGTGGAATTCTCATGCCCGCTAACTGCAAAAGTCAGCACATCTGAATCTATTTATTTATTTGTTTGTTTGTTTGTTGCTAGAGAAAAATGAAGTACTCATCTTTAAGTCAGCCAGCTCTTGTAGGATTTGCCCAGTCACCTGCAATTCTCTGTGTGATTGTTTTACTGGATGCTGTGGTGCACTGCTATGTTTCCACTATGTTGGTGTCCAAGAAGTCGTTCTCTAGGCATTGCACTCAGTAGAAAGGTGTCTCACCTCTTTCCACGGGGCAGGTCTCATCTAAAGACTGGCCAGGGCTGGATATAAAGGCTCAGACACCCTGCTGAAAGGTGGAACAAAAAGCACCAGCCTAACCCCAGTGCTGCCCATGGGATTGGTTGAGGAACAATTAAATTTAATTTCTCCCTCTGCTCAGTCTTGCCTTTTACACTTCCCCATAGCTGATCTTAAGGGGACTCTCCAGTAAAATTTCTGTATGTGATTTTTCTCAGAATCTTCTTACCAGGGAATCTGATCTAAGAAATTTACCTTCCATAAAGGTATGTAGAATCCCTTACATTTTCAAAAGTTGTTTTTATAAAGCTAATCTCACCTATGATATTTTGTAGCACTGTAGTTTGACGGGGAGAAGAGAGAGAGAGAGAGAGAGAGAATGAATCCCAAGCAGCCTCCATGTCCAGCATGAGCCTCATATGGCATTTTGGTCTCACAACCCTGAGATCATGACCTGAGCCAAAATCAAGAGTTGGATGGTTAACTGACCAAACCACCCAGGCACCCCTATCCTGTAGCACTTTGATTTTTTAAAGCATCACCATCTTTGCTATAATAGCTTGCCTGTGAATGATAGAGGGAATGCATTTCATGTGGAGTACTTTATTTACAGCTTTTTGGGGGAATTTTAAAAATTCCAATTCAAATAGTTGCTGGAAATATCTTAACTGTCATAATTTTTCTAAAAAGTTATTTATTTTTGAAAGAAAATGTTATTTGGTCCTT
Source organism: Mustela lutreola (assembly GCF_030435805.1). NCBI lineage: Eukaryota > Metazoa > Chordata > Mammalia > Carnivora > Mustelidae > Mustela > Mustela lutreola. Next base: position 87,210,523 of record NC_081291.1, on the reverse strand, counting down.
TTTTTGGTAGCTCTCCCCCCCCACTACACAAGCCCTTCATGTGTTTTATTATTGGAAGCAGAATCCAGAAAATACCATAGCTGAAATGTGTTAGAAGCATCAGCATTTCATCCAAATATATAGCAAACCTTCAACACTACGTAATCTGTTCCAGCATTTGTTTCTTCACTCTTCTATAATGCTTTCCATATATCATTCAACAATATTTGCTGACAAAGATATACATTTTAGCTTTCACCACATGCTTTTTGTTTTGTTTTGTTGTGTTTCAGCCATTTTAACTGCGACAGAAAGAATAAGTATTTCCCCAGTGGATGTGGCTATGTCTTTTGCCTTTGCTTTAAAATGAGGAATGTCAAAAGACATTTAAATATTTATTACCATATTTCACTACACTTTGTAAAATTCTTTATTTAGTGTTGCATGACTTCATCAGTCTCTGAAAAATATGATTTTTCTTCAGGTTTGAGATGCTTCGTTTTAACGTATCCCACTAATCTTTATGGCATGATGCTATCATTTGCTACTTCTGTTTCTGGCAATATGACAAACTAGATTATCCAGGAAGCTTCCTGCTATAAAACACTCGCACATGCTAGATAAAATATAGAACGATGTCATTTTTAAATATGTAGCTGAATGAGAAAGCATGTAAGGAAATTCCCAATGGGCAAAAAATGAAGCACAAAGTGAAAACCAGAGCCAAACCATGCTGGTTGGTGCTTTGAGAGCCTCGGGAGTGGGAGGAGGAGAAGCGATGGAATACTTGCGTCTCTCATATAGAGATCTAGATCTTAGTGCCTACACAAGAATAGAATATAATGTCTTGAGATTTCATGAGTTTACAGATCACATTTGAGACAATGGAAAGATCTGGGGCCTTTGAAGGTTCACACTAGAAAAACTGTCTACCCACTAGAAAAACTGTGCAGAATAGTGTCCGAGGGGCATTTGTAAGTCCTTGTTTAGATTTTAGAGAGAGAAAGTCTTTAATGAAAATTCATAACTGTATCCCTATCCTCACCCACAGCTGAGATTTAAATATTCCTAGTTGTCAGGTTCTAGAAACACTGAGCCAATAAATTAACATAATTGTGGCCCGAGTGTGTGAAAACTCTGAGCATTTGGGAAAGTAGTTATAGAATCTCTCTGGGGGAACACCCTTAATCCAGACTGTACAGGATTTCTGCTGGTAGTATCCTGAAGCATCCCGAGGAATTCACAATACCAAATTACAAAGTGCATAAGAAAACAATATACTGTCATTGAGAGTCACCATACACAGTATAGAATAATAAGCGGTAATATAATTAAGAACTTCAGATAAGAGAACTACTCAACAGTAAAAATAAAATAAGTGTGCTTAAGATAATTAAGGACATAAACCAAATCAAAGCCATGAGAAAAAAGCAGACACCATGAAAAAGTTCAAGACGACTGGAAAAAAGGACACAAATGCAACCAAATAGAACTTTCAGAAATGAAAAATATCGTCACTGACATCAAAAACTCGGTGGACAGATTGAACAGTAGATTGGTGCCAGATGAAGACAGAATACACTGGAATACAGATCTTGTTGGAAATGGTGATGCAGTTACTTCCGTTTTGCCTTTGGATATTGCACCTTGCCCATCTGGCTGCTTCTCTGAAGAGAAAGCCTGCTTTGAGTTAGTTTTCTGTCCATTGTTCTGCTTTCCTGTGCAAATCTTCTGCATTTCTGGCTCCTTTCTCTCTCAGTCTGTGTTTCTATGAGTGGGCCATTTTATCAGAGATGCCTCTGCATGTGGCATACTTTGATATTTGAAATTAATCTGCTTCTTTATTGATAAAGGATACTTTTCCTAATATCGAAAGAAGCTACATTTTAGATCACTGAGCCCGCCAGAGAAAAACAAGAAATCTACAGATGGTCAAATAGTCTTGACTGAAAAAAATAAATAGATAGAGATATTCCATAAAATAGATCATCTGAATTGGCTCACTGTCCTACAAAGATTTATAAACCTGGTAAATTAAATTAATTTTAAACAATTATATTAACAATTATGTTGATTAAGATGATCTTAGGAATTAAACTTGTTTCAAAAAAGCAAGTAATCTGTCTATCCTTGTTAATTTACTGATAGATCAGGAGAATACTAGAGATAGAGTATGGGAAAATTCATCTAAGCAGGCTAGATGAATGTACATTATGTCAATCAAGGTGCAGGAAATACTAACTATTCTAGGTATTCCAAGCAGGAAAGAATTTACTGTATTTCACGAAAATTTAACAACTGTCAGATGCACCACTGTTTGTTTGTTTATTTATTTATTTATAAGACTGACTTACTTATTTGAGAGAGAGAGAGAGAAAGGGGTAGAAATAGAGTGAGGGGAGGGGCAGAGGGAGAGACTCTTCAAGCCAACTCCCCGCCAGGTATGGAGCCCTGCACAGGGCTTGATCCCACAACCCAAGAGATCATGACCTGAGCGGAAACCAAGAGTCATATGCTTGACTGAGGCGCCCAGGTGCCCCTTGCACCACTGTTTATAAGAAATACAAAATGCTATTAAATTATGCCAAATGCTTTAATCTGTTTTTTTTTTTTTAATTTAAATTCAAGTTAGTTAACATATAGTGTGGTATTGGTTTCAGGAGTAGAATTTAGTGATTAATCACTTACATATAATACCCAGTGCTTCATCGCAACAAGTGCCCTCCTTAATGCCCATCACCCACTTAGCCCATCCTCCCCACCTCCTCTTCAGCTTTCGTCAGTTCTATTATGGTTTGCTTCTCTCTATGTTTTTATCTTATTTTGTTTTTCCATCTCTTTCCCTATATCCATTTGTTTTGTTTCTTTTTTTTTTTTTAAGATTTTATTTATTTATTTGACAGATAGAGATCACAGTAGACAGAGAGGCAGGCAGAGGGGGGGGGGAAGCAGGCCCCCTGCTGAGCAGAGAGCCCGATGCGGGACTCGATCCCAGGACCCTGAGATCATGACCTGAGCCGAAGGCAGCGGCTTAATCCACTGAGCCACCCAGGTGCCCCGATTTGTTTTGTTTCTTAAATTCCACATGTGAGGGGCACCTGGGTGGCTCAGTGGGTTAAACCTCTGCCTTCAGCTCAGGTCATGATCTCAGGGTTTTGGGATCGAGCCCTGCATTGGGCTCCCAGCTCAGCGGGGAGCTTTCCCCCATCCCTCTGCCTACCTGTCTGCTTAGTTGTGATCTCTCTCTCTCTCTCTCAAATAAATAAATAAATAATCTTTTAAAAAATTCCACATACGAGTTAAATATATTTGTCTTTCTCTGACTGACTTATTTCACTTAGCATAATACACTCTAGCTCCATCCACGTGCCTTAATAAATCTTTAGTGAATTGGTTACATCTGTCCTTTATTGTTTTGAAGTTATTTCATCTATTTTGAGGGATTTGGTTATTTCTTCTGCTTTTGGTTGCATTGCTTAACATGAGATAGGCAATCCTTTTATATATACCTCAGTAACAAAACTGGGAAGTTCTGCTCTAAAGCAGGGACTGCCAGATTTTAGCCCATGGGCCAAATCTGTAAATAAAGTTTTACTGGAACATAACCATGTCCTTTAACTTAGCTGCTGTGTATATCCCGTTTTGGGCCACACATAGTTGTAACAGAGATTGTATGATTCCTATTGAAAAGCTGGTCCTTTAGATAAAAAAAGTTTGCCAATGCTTGGTATAGGGAAATATGTGTTATAAAAAGAGCTACCATTTATCAACATCGTGGCACACTGTAGCGAGTACTTTAAATGGAGTAGAAGTCTCTCATCCAAGATGGCCAGGACAAATGTTAGTTGATGACTTGACACAGTCAGTCAGTCCACGAATATTATAGAGCACCTGTCATCTACCAGGCAATATGCTTAAGGGGCTTGGAACTCAGAGGGTGAACAAAACAAAGATCATTGTCTTTGTGGAGCTTACATTCTAGTTGGCGGTAGTAGGGCAGGATAGGAATCCCTAAGAGGTGATAGAAATAACTCAATTGATATTTAAAACCAATATTACATAGCTCAGGAGAGGTATGTATGAAACATAAAATAGGGAAAGAAGTGTTAGAGGGAGGATTTTACATTGAAAATAGGGAAGTCAGGGAAATCTCACAGAAATGGTATTTCAGTGAGGACCTGAAGGAGGTGAGCACAGGCCTTGCAGATATCCGAGGGCTGAGCATTCCAGGTGCAGAAGTAAAGAGGAGATGTGCCTCATGATTTAAAGAAAAAGTAAGAAGGCTTATGTGTTTGGAAGGGAGAAATGAATAGGAAATAAGATCAAAGAGGTAGGAAGAAACAGGAGCAGGGATGGAACAAATTATGGTCTGTTGTGATGTTTTGGGGTTTTTCCCCATGAGCGGGCTGGGAAGCCATTGGAGAGTTTGGAGCCATAGAGCAGCGTGAACTTGCCTAAACCGATACTTTGTTGAGACCAGACAGAAACAGGCAAAGCCCATTAGAGAGGGGTTTGGAGGCGATTAAGGAGCATTTTCAATGTGAGAATTGGTGGTAGCGTAGGCAATCGAGGTGGTGATAAAGATGGTGCAAATATAGATGTCAACTTTTCACAGTGGAAAGCTTTGGGTATATAAATATTGAGAGAACAATTTCATAAGTTCCTCCACCTTCAAACAGATTATTAATTTAGGAGTAGTTTTCAGTCCTCTGTAAACCACTCAATTCTGCCTAGCATATTATTTAGAAGAGATCCCAGACAATTCTGATCTGTTTTGAGAATAGAATCAACAGGATTTGCTGCCATTTCAGATGTGAGGTGTGGGATTCAAGGATCGCCCTGAGATCACCTGTTTGGGGTGTGTGTGTGTGTGTGTGTGTGTGTGTAGCTGAGACTTGCTGACTTGGGAAAGACTAATGGAGAAACAGCTTTTTTGGTGGGCTGGGTGAGATTCAGGAGTTTGTATTTTTACATAGTAGTTTTGAGATGTCTATTAGCTATACAAGAAGTGAGATCTTAGCAGGCAGCAAGATTGATCTATGTATCTATCTATTCATTTGTATCTCTCTTTATATCTATATATGTATCCAAACTACTTAGTGTGGAAATTGCAGTGGGGGGATTCTTCATGATTGGCACGTGCTGATTTCATGTTACATTCCCCTCTTTTGGTCCTTTGAATACCAAATGTTGTTGCATTGCGGGACCACCGGGGGAGACTTCAAAAAAAATCCTGATGCCCAGGTTGTGATTCTGGGCATCCTGTACCCATGATATCAGCATATCTGGGGTGGAGCCAGGCATCAGTACTTTTAAAAAGTCTCCAGGTGATTTCACTATGCAGTTAAGCTCAGAAACGGACTGCTGTAGCCCCTGGATACTCAAAATGTGGTTCTCTGTCCAGCAAAGGTGGTCTTCCTGCCAGCAGCATTCGCATACCTGAGTTTGTTAGAAATGCAGAATTTCAGGCCCTATTTCACCCTCTTAAATATAAACTTGCATTTTAACAAACTGCTCCAATGATTTATGTTTACACTGATGTCCGGGAAGCACTATGTATATGTCTTGTGCTTTTGCAGAAACTGTCTTCGACCCACCCTGCGGGCTCACTTCCATCTCTCCTTTCAGGCATCCTCCTCCTGGAAGATTTCCTCATGCTTCCTTCCGCAGCTGCAGCTATACTTCTGGGGACAGCCTCTATTCACCTTTACCATATCCCTTATTATGGCTTACTGTAATTGTAGGGTTAGCCAATAGATTTTAAAGATTTTTGCTAAAAATCTCCTAGATTTTGAACACACAGTGGCAGAGTGTATCGCTGGGGCTCCGTCAGTGTTTGTGGATTTGAGTGGCTAAGGCAGAAATTGTTCAGGTGTGACTCATGGGTCTAGATGGCAAGGCCCTGGCTCTGTCAGATCAAACCACTGGAGGGACTGTCTATCACAAGCAGCAGGCCCTGATGTGTGTGAGTTCTGATCACTGGGCTGCCTGAGGCTGTTGACTCTCTTAGATTTTTCTTGCCTTGGGGAGGGAGACTGTGGCTTGCAGGGTGGGTGCTCATAGCCAGGGGGAGCTCTGAATTCTGTAGGTGTATCTCGCTCACAGCTGTGACAGAGAATGAGGTTGGGAGAGCTTGAACTTCTTCTAAGATCTTATTAAAATTGGTTCCTATTGATGAAGTCTTAGAATATGAGTGAGATTCGATGGGGTGAGGTCTGGAGCCGATGACCAAGAAAGAATTCTTGAGACATCTTTGGTGCAAAATGGTGGTTTAATAAGCATAGGGACAGGACCCGTGGGCAGGAAGAGCTGCTGCCCAGGGTTGTGAGGGGTGTCAGGTCATGTACTGTGGGGTTGGGGAAGGTAAGGAAAAGGGAGATTTCAATGGAACACCTACAAGATACCAGATACCAGAGATCTTGTCATTGTCAAGGTCATTTTTCCCTCTAGCAAGGTATTAACATTAAAGAGAGGTGGAAGATCCCTAAAGAATGTCACATATGTCCCACCCAGGAGTGGCGGTGGGGATGCAGGGTGTCGGCTTTTGCTTTGTCCTCAGCCAGCCTTCTGTTCCCTCATCATTTCCCCCCTGAACAATTTTGATCCTTAAATCTTTTTTTTTTTTTTTTTCCCCAAAAACGCTTTATTACAGATGGGCAGGGGGCTCAATCCTTCTTGGCCGCCGCTTTCCTCATGGTGGCGAGGACGTTGCTCAGCTCCTCTTGCTCCCTCTTGGCGTGGATGTGCGTCCCCACCCTTTTCTTGATGAACTTGAGGGCGCGCTTGTCCTTGCACTCCTTGAGCAGCTCCATGGCCCGCCGCTCGTAGGGGGCGAAGCCGCACACCTCTCGGATCATGTCCCGCAGGAACTTGGTGTGCTTGGTGAGGCGCCCGCGGCGGCGGCTGTGCCTTGGCTTGCTCACGTTCTTGGTCACTTTGTGGCCCTTGTTGAGGCCCACGGCCATAGGGTAGCGCAGAGCCATGGCTGCAACTCTCCAATGGCTCCCGCGGCGGAAGGGCATGACCCTTAAATCTTTAAGGTTGTTGACGATGGAAGGTCTCATCTTCTGTAACTTCTTCCTGCTGAATAGGGGCATAGAGCTGTCCCTACTTATGGGTCAATATTGGTCAGTTGAGGAATATGCAGGGGAATTATGAAAGAAGGAGGCAGCTGAATCCAATGCTGACAGTGTCTCTGTTAGTGGTCAGGATCATCTGTGGAAGTTATGGCCGCAAAGGAGTTGATGCCAGGTGAGGAGACATTGGAGAGAACAGCAAAACATGATTAGTGTAACAAAAAGAAAAGGAAGTTCAGATAAGTTTTTTGCTAGTTGACAAAAAAACCCTTTTTCAGTCTGGGAGTTTAATCAATTATTAAAGGAGAGAGGGACTGTTCAAAGTGCTAACTTGAGTAAGTCACATTTTGTGATAATCTGGAACATAAATATTTTGTGATAATCTGGAACATAAACATAGTATTTTGTTTTTGTGATAGCACAACTTCTACCTTGTATATCAGTTAAAACATCCAATGCCATTCTATTTTGTAAAGCTGCTTTACACATTTGTATTACCATAGCATTTTAATAGAGAAATGTTACTTTGAGGGTTATTTAGGGCTGACCATGTACTTAGTAAGAGCATCCATGTGCCAAACATCCTCTAGTCCCAAAGGGGGAATAAAAGTGGATGTTAGTTTATCATACCAATGAGACAGAACGAATTCACCACTGTTTTAAATTTTGGAAGGTCGGCCAGGTTGGTAATGGTTTTAATAATGCATCCCTGATTCTAGGCAAAACCCAGAGTACAGTGGCTATCCAGCCTAGGGGAAGCCATGAACATGAGTCAGAGCCATATAACCATTGGGTCCCGTTAGGAGGCATTCCTCCAATTTTTGGTTTCTGTAACTACAGTCAAGATATCAAGGCCTAGGGACGCCTGGGTGGCTCAGTTGGTTAGGCAGCTGCCTTCGGCTCAGGTCATGATCCCAGCGTCCTGGGATCGAGTCCCACATCGGGCTCCTTGCTCAGCAGGGAGCCTGCTTCTCCCTCTGCCTCTGCCTGCCATTCTGTCTGCCTGTGCTCACTCTCTCCCCCCTCTCTCTCTGATAAATAAATAAAATCTTAAAAAAAAAAAAAAGATATCAAGGCCTATTCAGTTTTGGAGGGCCATCTTTTAATGTATAATAAAAGGCAGTCCATTGTTACTTTATAGGGACCAAGGGAGTGAACTTAAGGACAATTTTCCTTCACGAAGTTTTTGTCACCTCCATGGACTTTTTGTCCAAATCAGTGGCCTTGTGTAAACTCTTTATTACTTTCATTGGTTCCTAAGGTCATATCATTTGACATCCTTTCAAGTGAATTACAACTATCTCCTTAGGTAGGTGTACAGCTTTAAGAGTAATAATTTTAGGCCTGTATTTGATTGTGGAGGTATGGCTTGATAATAATCGCCTTTTCTTCTGAATTTCTCCATGGACATGTAGGACTAGGAAAGCATATTTGGAGTCAGTATTAATATTAATTTTTAAGGCTTTTGGAATTGCAAAGTGCTAGTGAGAACTATGGCATACCCAGATTTTCTTAGTTTTTTTTATGAGAACTATTGTCATCAGTAAACCAACTGTCATTTGTATTTTTAATAGGGGCATCTTAAATCTGGCCAACTAGAGTAAGCAAGATTAATAATCTCTGAACAGTTTTGCTCTATAGAGAAATAAGTACAATTGTCAGGTTCAGGCATGTGGGTAACTAGGTTTAAAGTTTGACAAGTTTTAAGTATTATTTCTGGCATATCTGTAAATATATCCCAGTATTTAGTAAGTTGACCTCCATCATCCATTGGTGGCCTTCGGTTTCCAAGACACTTTGGACCTGATGTGAGGTCATTGTAGTCATGGTCCCATAGTGAGCTCTGAGGCTCCTTGTATGAGGAGGGCTGTTATATGCTCAGCTAAAGCCTTTATTTGCAATTGTACCCCAGTAAATGTGGCTTCTAGGATAAATATGACTAAGGGGTGAAACCATTAAGAAGCCCTTTGAGTGGTCCAGCCTTAACAATACCCTAATTGCAAAGGATCATTGGCAAATAGGAGTAAACTTGTCAAGAGATAAGGGGAGTCCCACATGCATCATCCAATCCAATCATAAAGAAAGTGGGATCATCCATTATCTCCACAAGTTCATAGCCCTGTGGGTTGGGGTATGCTTCTGGCTTTTAGGTAATTTCATTATCTTAGTGACATAGAATTGGCCAAGGTGATAGTTATACAATTGTTGGGGAATTGATCCCATTTTCTAGTTGCTTAATCATGTGCCATGGGGTCCTATTATTATCCACACAGAATAAAAAGTAAGAAGATTGTCTAAATGAGCTATTATGCAACTTCTCTGAACTTTACCTCCAATTGTCTAGGTTAGGTAAACAGTAAACATTTAAAGACAATCAAATCTAGAATTTTACATCCACAAAGCTGTCTTAATGAAACACAATTTTTCTCTCTAAAATAACCCTCATTTCCAGAGATAGCCAAGTTAGGGCTTGAAAAACAAGTCCAGTTTAAACAGAATTGGCCTAATTATTTTCATGAGATCAGCAAGAACAGTGAGTGATCATGTAGATCTTTTAGAATCTGCTTTGCTGGAACTTCTTATAAGGAATCTCTAGGTTGAACTTTTAAGTAGCCTCTCCAGGCCAGAAGCCAAGCCAAGTACTTGCCCTCAGACATACCTGCAATACCTGTAGATTTGGGCAGATTCCTCTTCATGAGGTTCCCAAAGTATCCTGAGGTTCCTGCACCTGCCCAGGAAGTGACCTTCTTTACTCACCTGGTGAAGACTGCTGGGAGCCCTGTAAGCAAGGTACAGGCCAACAGTTCCAAGGGTCTTTATGGCTCCAGGTTTCATAAAGTCAACCTTAGCTCCTTAAAGCTGTCTGGTCATATCTGAGTCTATGAATATCTTCCTCAAATATGACATTCGAGTCAAAGCCTTGGTAAAATAACCCATTTTTCCCAATGGTGTCCTGTTACAAGGAGAACAGATTCTTTTTGAATTTATGCAAATGACTGATTGTCATGGAAAAAAGAATATTTACTGAGACCTTTTGAGTTTCAGAGGGTTCAGATAGAGAGAAAAGTTGAATGCTTTGATTTGTTTTCAAATTAATATTTTTACATTTCTGTAAGTCACAGATAAGTAAAATTTTCCTTAGTGTGGAAGAGCAAGCAGAGAACCGGCAATGTTCCAAACAAGAGTCACAACACTAATGTGCTATGGTGAGTGCTGTGAAGTGTGTAAACCTGGGATTCACAGACCTGTTCCCCTGGGCCTAATAATACATTATATGTTAATAAAAATTTTAAAAAAATTTAAAAAAAAAGAGTCACAACACTATAATCTTTTGGTTCATTTAGTCCCATGTTGCTAATTCTGGTTTAGTTTGAATACAGTTTTAGTTAGTTCTGGAAATTTTTACTCATTTCAGTTATGATCTTAAAGATATTGAATACCTGTGTTTGTCCTGAAAGTACTTTATATGAATCTCCTTTAAGGTGAAACTCATTTTACAAGAGAATTAAAACAATTATAAATGACAAAATAAACTTAGAAATGGATTGTTAATGATCTGATTAGAAAATTCACTATGATACTGTAGACAAGGAAACTCAGTTATCCTGTGACCCATTGACACAAACCCTTCAGTAATTAAAATATCAAGTGATGACCTTATCAAAACATTAAAACTTTAGGAAATGCATAAAACCTCTAGAATAGTTGTACCATTTACCCAAGTGTAACCCAAGGTTTATCATTTGCTTAGCAGTACTTCCTGAGTAACTCAGCATACCAAGGAAAAGCATAATGAGTTAGAGATTTCAATTACAATTTAAATATTGTCAAAACTTGTTAAAATCTTAGAAAGTTTTAAATCACATGCCTAAATACAATTAGAGATGTTAAAGACCTGATATAGGCAAAATGTGGAAAATGGTTTTTCTGGACAGGCAAAAAAGAAGCAACTGTTTATATTTTCTACTTAACAGCAGATTAATTTAAGAAAACTGTCTTTTTGAATGGATAGAATTTTAATCTTATACCAATGTACCTTTAAAACCCACTGATTGGGGTGCCTGGGTGGCTCAGTGGGTTAAGCCTCTGCCTTTGTCTCAAGTCGTGATCTCAAGGTCCTGGGATCGAGCCCCACATCGGGCTCTCTGCTCAACAGGGAGCCTGCTTACCCCTCTCTCTGCCTGCCTCTCTGACTACTTGTGATCTCTCTCTCTCTGTCAAATAAATAAATAAAATCTTAAAAAAAAAAAACCCACTCATTTCAATCTTAGTTTTTCCTGAGCATACCTAAAACTCTTTTTCTGAAGATTTCCCTTCATGAACCTTTCACTAACTTTCCTTTACATTTAGATTTTGTCCCAAGCCATTTCTTTCCAAACAACCATCTCATTTACCTTTTACTTTCAACAAAAATGCATTTCCATTCTTTGTATCTTTCTTATGTATCTCCTACTTTTCCACATACAGAGTTTTTCCCCTTATTTCCATCAGTCTTAGTTACAGTTAGCAGAATTTTGTACTCTTAGAAACACCTCAGTCTCTAGTCAGTTAAGTATTAACCTGTTGTGAACTGTTACAACAGAATTCTTTAGATGGCAAATTTGTGAATCAGTTAAGCATACAACATGTTTGCCAACAGATTTAAATATTCTTAGTTTTTTTTTTTTTTTTTTCAGTAAGAAGTCAAAAGCACAAACCTATGTCCAGTAATTAATGAGTTAGCATTTTATCCTATTTGAAAGTCCTAGGTGTCTAATGAATTTAATTCCATTTATCATCCAAGCAAACATTAGTTTCAGGTTAGCAAAGACTTTGAAAGCTATATAAACAATTACTTATTAAAACTTTGAGACAATTAGCCATCAGTTTAGTCATCCTTTTGCTTAGAAATTGCAACAAATATGAGCTTATTTGACCTTCAGTAAACCTTGATAGAAGTTTTATGTTTACTGCTGATAACTTAAAAGACATGTTTATCTTAATTAAACCAACAAACTTAATTTAGCTCAAATACTGATTTACGTTCTACCTGGTCCCACTCCACTTTCAATGTTTACCTGAGGCATGGGTGGGGAAATCTAGAGTGGGAGATGTTAGGTCCAGGGTGTGTTCTTCTTGCTCCTTGACATTGAAGAGAGAAGGAGCCATGGTGCAGGAGGCACCGAGGACAGTCTCGAGACCAGTTATGGTCTCGAGTTGGTCCCAATTTGGTGCAGAAACAGGAGAAGGGGGACATAAGAGCCAAAGTGCTGCCAGAGGGCAGAGAAAGTGTTCCTGGTTTCAAAGCTCATCAGCTCCAACAGAGGAGCAGATGCCATGTTTTCATGCCAACAAGTTGGGGAGAAAGGGCTAGGCAGTCCAGGTTTGGCCAGAGAAGACAGGGAATTTCCCCTAAACAAAGGGAGTTTCGGCAGCTGCTTGGGAATATTCCTTAAAGTCTCCATCTCGAGTTAGACTAACCCCACTTATAATGTTAATGGCTCCACTTATAGCCATTAACATGGGAAATGAGTGAGGGAGAAGCCTCTACATCTATTAGGAGGAACAGAGATAAAGTCAGAGTCCCCTTTGCTAGAGATGAACTGTATATCCTTCAGCAACCTGGGTTTACTAGGAAAAGGCTTATTTAGATAATTATCATCCAATATGTCAGGAGGGAGTTTACTAGCTGACCCATTTAGGCAAACACATTGTGCAAAAGGCCCTTAGGCCGGGTCTTGGTGTACAGCAATGAAGGTATCCTAGGTCCATTTGCCCTGTTTCCTGTGGAGGAGATCTAACTGACAGATCCCACTGAGGCCATGCAGTGTTACAGGGGCTCAGTCCTTTCCTAAGTTTTGCAATGCAGTTTGCTTCCCATGGGTTAAAAAGGCACTCCAAGATAGAATACTTGGGAACTGTAGAAGCCTACTGAGGCCATGCTCCCAGAAAAGTAAAGAAGGCCCATTAACAAATCCCCCCGGCTCCTGGGTGACATCCCATGCAGGATAACTCAGAGATTCCCATGTGTCAAAAGCCACTGGAGGCGTCCTTCACCAAATCATTGTTATTGATCATGATCCTGCCTTCCTGTGAAGGCATTCCTACCATAAAAGGCCATGAAGGGGTTCTGGTGCCCCTCCCCTACCCCATCACCTCCTAGGCTGCTGATGGGTGCCTGGTGAATGGACTAAAATACTGTGCCATGCCATGCCATCTTCTGTCTTGAAGGTTGCGTACTGTTTTGCCATTTTAATCCATGGAAAATACTAGAAAAGTTTTTGCAAGGGGAAATTATCCAATTTCATAGCTTTAAGTAGTTAGTATAGGACACTGACAAGAAATAGCAAAGACTGAAATCCATCATGGTCTATACGACATTCCAACACATGTGGTCCTTACAGCCAACTTCCCTAGGAAACAGTACCCAGTTGGGTTTTAATTCAATCAAGTACTGGTTTTGGCAGGCTCCCAGTGGAGGTCCTGTGGCCAGAAGTGGCTAGACCAGGGATGTGGAGGGGATGACATTAGATCAATCAGGAGGAAACCTCACACTGAAGTCTTAAGACTGGCAGCCATCCTGGTGACTTAGGTGGCTGCCCCATGCCCAAGAGAGACAACTTTATATAAGAACAAGAATAGAGAGAGGCATGAAGTTTCTGGGTCTTATTACCATTCCAGCCAGTGTACTAACTTCCAGCCAAAAGGCAGACATTCTCCTCCCCATAGAGCAGCCGTGGGATTGAAGCCTGAGTAGTCAACATGAAAGTGTCCCAATAAGACCATACTCCTTGAAAAGCCCCTGAAATGAGAGTAAAGGAGATGGAGAGAAAGTACCACCAATTTTTCACCAAAGCTCAGAGTCCAAATGTAAAGACTCAAAGCCCCATGTTGGGCGCCAAATGATGAAGTCTTACAATATAAGTGAGGTTTGGTGGGGTGAAGTCTGGAGCTGATGACCAAGAAAGAATTCTTGAGACATCTTTGGTGCAAAATGGTGGTTTATTAAAGCACAGGGACATGACCTGTGGGCAGGAATAGCTGCTTCCTGGGGTTGTGAGGGGTGGCATGTCATGTACCATGGGATTGGGGAAGGTAAGGAAAGGGAGGTTTCAATAAAACTTTCATATGCTAAAGAGGACCTATAAAATACTGGACACTCGAGACCTTGCCATTGTCAAGGTCATTTCCCCTCCCTTTTTAGCAAGCTATTAACATTAAGATAGGTGGGAGATCCCTAAAGAATGTCACATATGTTCCACCCAGGAGTGGGGGTGGGGGAAGGTTGCAGGGTGTCAGATTTTGCTTTGTCCTCAGCCAGTCTTCTGTTCCCTCATCACTATGAAAATGTTTTTCTAGCTGTGAAACCAGGATACAGAAAAGCACAATTTTAGAAAGATGGTCAAAAAGTACAGACTTGTGGTCTTATGATAAATAAATACTAGATAAATAAATACTAGGGATGACTATAGTTAACACTGCTATATGGTACATAGGAAAGTTAAGAGAGTAGATCCTAAGAGTTCTCATCACAAGGAAACTTTTTTTTCCTTTTTCTATATATGAGAGGACGGAATATAACTTATTGTGATAAGTATTTCATAATATATGTGAGTCAAGCCATTATGCTGTATACCTTAAATTTATACAGTAAGAGCATATCAATTATATCTCAATAAAATTGGAAACAAAAGAAAAGCACACATGGGGCACCTGGGTGGTTCAGTGGGTTAAGCCTCTTGCCTTCGGCTCAGGTCATGATCTCAGGGTCCTGAGATTGAGCCCCACATTGGGATCTCTGCTCAGCAGGGAGCCTGATTCCTTCTCTCTCTCTGCCTGCTGCTCTGCCTACTGGTGATTTCTCTCTGTCAAATAAATAAATAAAAATCTTTAAAAACAAAAAAAAAGAAAAAAGAAAAGCACACACAAAAAAATTTGTCATCTTGTCCCTAAAAAAAATTAATCTTGTTGGCTTACACTTTTCTAGTATTTATATGGAGAAAATAATACAGTTGACCCTTGAACAACTCAGGGGCTAAGTGCCTTGACACCTCTCACCCCCATCCCCACACAATTTAGAGTTCATGTATAACTTTTGAATTTCTTGAAACTTAACTAATAATCTACTCTGGACTGGAAGGAAGCCATAACATAAATAGTCAATTCACACATACTGTTTGTTTTTTTCTGTTTATTATTTACTGTATTCTTACAATAAAGTAAGCTAACGAAAGAAAAATGTTATTAAGAAAATCATAAGGAAAACATATTTACAGTACTATATTTACTGAAAAAAAAATCAGTGTATAAATAGACCCTACAGTTCAAACCCGTGTTGCTCAAGGGTCAACTAACCTGTACTACCTGTCTTATGAGAACTCACATCATGTACTCCCCTCCCCCTTAGTACCTCTCTGACTTCCTTTTCTTCTACCTGTTTCCTCTAGTTGAGCCACACTCAACATCACTGCTGTTGTTCATGCACACCAGGCATACTCTATCTTCAGGCCTTCGTTCTAGCTCTTTCCCTGGTGGGACCATCTCCCTAAAGACACTTCTCTTTCCAGTTTTTGCTCAGATTTCATGTTCTCAAAATAGTCTTGACCACAACCCTACTCAAAACTGTAGCCTACCCGCCACATTTCCTTAAACCTACCCCTTCCATTTCCCCTTAGCCTTTCTTCAAGAACAGGATATTTTTAAAAAACACACTGCAGGGGCGCCTGGGTGGCTAGTAGGTTAAGCCTCTTCCTTTGGCTCATGGTCCTCAGATCCAGCCCTGCATCGGGCTCTCTGCTCAGCAGGGAGCCTGCTCCCCACCCCCCTGCTTCTCTGCCTACTTGTGATCTCTGTCAAATAAATAAATAGAATTAAAAAAAAAACATATTGCAGAACATATTATTTTATTACATCTGTTGTTTATTCCCAGGCTGACTTCCCCTCTCCTCCACCTCCCTTGCTTCCCCCACCTTCTAGAATGTAAACTCTTCCAGGCCAAAGGATCTTTTTGGATAAAAACAGTAATTGGTATATGACAGATAGTCAATAAATATTTGATGAGGGAAAGAATAAATATATAATTGTAACTGAAATAGTAACATACTGTTTTGTAGACAGTGATAAAGTATGAGGATTTTTAAGTTGACGATATACTTTGTCCATCTCGTCACATAAATAAATATTCTTTGGCATGGTTATATCTCTGAAAGTTTTTGACTTCAAACAGTTTCTGTAAGCATTATTAAGCTCAAACATCAGTAAAGTTTTGAAGTGAGACTGGGGAAGAGCTGACTACACCCCATTCATTACATTCACTCATAAGTATTTGTTGGGTAAATGAACATATATTTTATGATATAAAAATAAACATTACATGTTTAAATACATTTTATATACTAGGATATACATATTTGCATTGTTTATATTCATTTATAACACTGTTATATATTAAAAAAACACAGTGGTAGAGAAGCTGAAGGAATAAAAGATCTGAGCTGTATATTGAAATAATAAGCTTGCAGACAGAAACCTTACATAACTAAAACTTTTTTTCTCCCCAGTCATTGGTCTATAGTAGAATTTCTCTACAGCTCTGTTTGCGGTCGCCCATTCTCATCCAGAGGATGCTCCTTGTCTTAGAAGTGTCTGTGACAGCAGCTGCCCCCCTTCCCTATAGGAGAGCAAAAACCAGCTGCTTCTCTTCCTCCTGGCCCCTGCCCCTGTTTCCATGGGTGACTGACTAGTCCTCCAGTTGATGAGGAAATGACTCCAGACTAAAGTGCACTTTTTATTCTTAGATATCATTTTCAGATTGGGGGGGGGGAATTGTGTGTCACAGGGTAAAAAGAAGCAAAGGCTCTTGTGATTAATGGCATGAAAGAAGTCTATTTTGTCTTTAGTCCCTTTCTTTGTTTCTTGATCTGGTTCATTCTCCCTCCTCCATTGTCCTGTTGCTGACCATTGTGATTGTGAGACCACCTAGGGCTTTTTCATCTACTTACCAGCATCGTTCACACATTCCAAATGACAGCAGAGGCATTAGAAACTCTATCACAAACAAGAAAAATGGCCAGTCTTCCTCATCGTTCTTTTTTTGTATTTGTGTTCCTTTTAATTTTTCTTTCTAATTATCCCAGGAGATAGCAAGTGTTAAGAGCCTTAACGTTTAACTTCCAGTGAAGTCAGAAATAGCATCTTCTGTTTTCAGAAATGATTTTTTTTAAATGAACTTTTCTGAAGTGTGCATTACTCTTTTCATTAGAAGAAGGAAAAGTTCCAAGAAGGCTGGCATGCTGAATGCCTTAAAGAAGAACTTCAACTGAGATGCCAGATAAAAGTGTAAAAAGAATTTCTTATGGTTTAAATAACTGCAGAGCAAGAGGCATCTATTGTCACTATTGTGTCCATTTTTTCTCCTTTTCTTTTCTGTGTTGTGCATCTATCATCTTAAAAAAAAAATGTAGTTCAAAACCCATTACATCTTTCAGCCCAAAGAGATTTCTTTTTTTTTTTTAATTACTGATTTTTTTTTATTTTTTATAAACATATATTTTTATCCCCAGGGGTACAGGTCCCAAAGAGATTTTTGAGAAGTCCTGTTTGCGATGGGAAGATGGATTTGCATAATAAAATGTAATTCATAAAGATAATTTGAACATAGAGTAGACTATACTCTTATAAGAGTATCTTTTCTAGAGTTGGAAGATGAATTTGGTAAGTCTGACATGTATGCATAAAAATTATATAACAAGTATTTATGAGAAATGAGAGTAGATATCAATATTCTTTCTGAGTAGTCCGGATAATTAGAAAAGAAGTAGAGGGGAGAAAAACCCACTAGAAATAAGATTTAATTTCAAGTGTAATCAGAAGAAATATGCCAAGTAATTCATCACTAATTCAGATAGTCAAGAAAAATCTAGGAAAAGCCCTAGGAAGCATAATTAGCTATGCAGAAGGTTGAAACATTTGCAAAATGTCACAATTATAAATTGCTATTTTTCCCCCCCATGAGACCTGAGAAATGCTTCATCAACAAATCCCAAAAGACTTTTCAGACCAGAATTACTTGCATATGATGCAAGACCTTTTACCTAGAGAGAGAAGTGGCCGACTTTGGAAGGTTTGCTTCTTAGTGTTTGAAAAGCTTTCTGGAAATCTGCCACTTACACTTTCTGGGCTTCATTTCCTCTTCATGAAAAATGGAAGGAACTGTGCCTGTCACCTGTTTATCTCCCCAGGGTGTTGTAGAACATCTACAGGAAGTCCATTTACCCACAATCCTGTGCTGTGAATGACAGGCCAATGAGCCTCTCTGGCCCAATAATGTGCTCCTGGTTCTTCTGCCTCAGGGAAGGGAGTGTCTTATTATCCTCTAACCTCCTATTGATAATATTTATTTGCTACAGTTTCAGACAGCTCTTGATTGAATACTGAACTCAAAAACTTGTCCTAGGCAGGAAACTTGACCAAAGGACCCATTTCTGGGCCAGGCTGTTATAAGTCCTCTTCCCAAAGCATGCTGGGAGTGGATCCAAAGTTCTGCTCTCTGTGGCTTCTGGGTATGCTCAATGCTCTTCCTTGCTGTCACAGGTCTATGTGGAGATTTTGCTGGGGTAGGGATTTGGGGAGGTCTAGGACTGTAGGATTTTTTTTTTTTTTAATTTCCTTAATTTTCTTTCTGGTGCTTATAGGCCAACTGGAATCTCACCCCTGTGGCTTTGAATAGCAGGCAGGGGGAAATTTACCTTCCCATTTCTAGAGGTACATTAAGAAGAAACAAGCACTATGGTGCTTGGGGTGGAAGCTGGCTTAAGTTTTCCCTGAGAGAATACTGTCAGTGATGATTAGATTCTGTAGGCCTATTAATAAGAGTATCATTCATCTGTAGTACACATTAAGTGGATTTCTGTGGGCTGTATTACACTGTCTCTAACATTGTTTCTATGAGAATAAGGTACTCTGAGTTACAAAAAATGGACTTAAAAATGTTTGGAAGGCAAACTATTTCTCATAGGGGTCCTGGGGGATTGATGTGGGGCAGCCATAATGGAGAGTTCAGAAAATGTGGTCCCTGTTGGCATTCACTAGAGCTTGCAGATTTCAGCCTCCTGGGTTTATGTGTCTCCATACCCTCTCATTTCTATACTTGATTAGGAGGTTGAATGTATTTAATTCTCTAGTCAGGTGAAGAGGTTAGCTTTCTTTTCTATTCCTCCCTCCATCCTTGATTGCCTTAGGCTTTCTTTTCTTTTTTCTTTCTTTCTTTTTTTTTTTAATGCAATGACATTTTATTTCTGTACTTTGGTAAAAAGGTTATTTTTCCTTTTTAAAAAAAAATTAAGGTATTATATCATAGATGAATGCTTATTTTTTTGTTGTGTGGGTCAAACTTTCAGAATCTACTTTTGGATTTCCTTTTTTCAGATCCCATACCCAATCTGTCTGCAAAGGAGGTTGTCTCTGCGTTCAAAATATATTCAGAACTCATGACTTCTCATTCCCTCAGTATTCCCATCCTGGTCCAAGCTGCTATCATCACTTGCCTGGATTTTTTGCTGTAGCATCTTAACTAATCACCCTGCATTTGGCCTTTCCTCCTACAATCTATTGTGCTACAGTTGTCAGAATGATCCTGTTAAAGTATAATGACATCTTGTCTGCCATTTTGATTTTTTTTGTTGTGGTGGTGATAGTGGTGGTGATGTTTCTTTTCTTTCTTTCTTTCTTTTTTTTTTTCTTCTTCTTCTTCCTTTTTTTTTTTTTTTTTTTTTTTGCTTTACCTCTTTTAATAGCATCCCCTCTCCCTGGTAGTGAGAGCCAAAGTCCTGACAATGCCCTATGCAATTTGATCTCATTTCCTCCTCTTTGATATATGCTGTATCACCTGATACCAACTCTTTCCAATGTCACTTCTTCACTCTGCTCCAGGCATGTAGTTCTTCCAATATTTCAGGTACTTTCTTGGCCAGAGCCTATGTACTGGCTGTGCCTTCTGTCAGAATTTTTCTGCCTCCACATGTCTCTCACCTCCTTCAGGTCTTCTTAGATGTCCCTTCTCAGTGGGCCCTTTCCCAACAATCTTACATAAAGTTTCAACCTCCTACCTCTTCTGGTTTTCCCACAATGCCCTTCATTGCCTTGCTTAATTTTTCTCCATACCATTTAATACCATCTGCTGTAGTATGTATCTCATTTGTTTGTTTGTTCATTTGTTTGTTCAGGGAAACACAAACTTCATGGAGACAGGGTTTTTTCCTGCACCTGGAACAGTGCCTGGAACAGAGTAAGCCTAATACATCCTTGTTGAGTGAATGAAAGGGTTTATTAGATGTTCTCTCTAATTCTATTGAGATAATCATATGATCTTTCCTCCTTAAGTGCTAACATAGTGATTTGCATTGACAGGTTTTTAAATCTGAAAACAACCTTACAATTTTGGGAGGAAATACAACCTGATCATCTGGTATTATCTTTTAAATTAATTGCTAGATTCAGTTTGCCAGTGTTTCCTTTAAGATATTTCAGTCTAAGTTCACTAGTGATATTGTCATTTCTTCTGCACTGCCTTTGGTATGAAAGTTGTACTTGCCTCATAAAACTAGTTTTTCCAGTCTCTGTAAGAATTTGTATGCAATTGGGCCAAGAAATAATTAGAATTTTGGTCATAACTCACCTGTTACAATATATAGGCCTATTTTTGGGTGTGTGTGGAAGTACTGTGAATTGTTGACACCCTTTTTTAAATTAATGAATTTATTAGTTTTTCTTTTATTTAGTTTGGATAAACTTTTTATAAACTTTTATATATATGTGATTGTGTGGATGTGTGTATATGTGTATATATATCTATGTACATGTGTATATGTATATGTAATGTATATGTATATATGGAATTTGTGTACTTCATTTAAATATTTGTATTTATTTGGATAAAGTTATTCATAATAGTCTCTTTTTAATCTCTGTACTGATACATCTGTAACGATGTCTACCTTTTCATTCTTAACATTTTTGGGGAAGCCTTTTCTCTTGGATTCTTCATCAGTCTTGTTATACGTTTGTCAATTCTATTAGTATTTTCCAAGAGCCAAGAGCCAACTTTTAGTTCACTGATCCTTTTTCTCTGATTTGTTTACCTTATTTTTATTCTTATTTTATTATTTTATTTCTATCTTTTTTACTTTTACTGTTTTGTTCATTTCTGACATATTAAGTTGAAATCTCAATGAATGAATTTTAAACTTTTCTTCTTTTCTAACAAACTAAGCAATATAATTTCCATAGGTATTATTTTCCTTATAATTCAGTTCTGTGTGTTCTCTGTCATTTTGATGTTTTCTTTTTGTTTGAATTGTCTAGAAAATTTATTAATTTCCACAGACATTTAAAAAATTATCTTTCGGGGTGCCTGGATGTCTCAGTGGGTCAAAGCCTCTGCCTTCGGCTCATGTCATGATCTCAGAGTCCTGGGATAGAGCCCTGCATCGGACTCTCTGCTCAGCAGGGAACCTGCTTCCCCCCTCTCTCTGCCTGCTTCTCTGCCTACTTATGCTCTCTCTGTGTCAAATAAATAAATAAATAAAATCTTAAAAAATTATCATTGTAATTGTCAATTTAAAATAACATTATGGTCCACATGAAAACAATTATTAAAAAATGTTGAACTTATTTTATAGATAGCAAGTGGTCAATTTTTAAAAGATTTATTTATTTACTTGAGAGAGAGAGAGAGAGAGAGAGCAAGCAAGGGTAGCGGCAAAGGGAGAGGGAGAGAGTGACCCTCAAGCTGACTCCTCTCTAAGCAGAGAACCTGATGTGGGGCTGGATCTCACAACCCGGAGCTGAAACCAAGAGTCAGATGCTTAACCGGCTGAGCCACCCAGGCACCCCTGTTGACTTCTGCTTTTAAATTTAAAGCTGTGCTTTAGATGTGTGCATATTTAAAATCTTTATATCATTTTGGTGAAATGACCCTATTAATTATGAAGTTGAAATCCTTTTTTCTATTAATGCTCTTTGCTTTAAAGATTATCTGATATTAATACAGCTATACCTTGCAAAATGGTATATTTATAGTTCTTCTGTTATAGAGGAAAAATTGGCAGTGACAAGAATGTTTAACAACTGGACATTGGATATACAAAAGATAATATATTCATATTTTGGAACACTATGCATCTATATCAAATGGTGTTATACTTTATAAGCTTCATTAAGAAAAAAGAAAACTTGAAAATACCTTGTATTATATTGATACTATTTTTGTACCTTCTAGAAACATATGGGAATGTATGTACAGCAAATAACCTGATAACAACTAGAATGTAATTTTGGTTGCATTTGGTGCAGGAATTATAAATTGTTTATAAATTTTTTAGTTTTCTTTTAAAAATATATTTCTGTATCAGGAGTTAATTATTTGGTTTGAATAATGACATGCATTACTTTTGTTAATAGAAATACAATATAGCCTATTATTTGAAAAAAAGGTCTCCCCCATTATTCTGTAGTTTATAAATAAGAATTTTAGCTAGAGAAACCCTTACTCTTCAGGAATTATATTTTCAAAATGCTCTTAGTGCTTTCTTAGATGCTGTGTCAATTTTTTTTTTTGAGATTTTATTTATTTATTTGACACAGACAGCAAGAGAGATCACAAGTAGGCAGAGAGGCAGGCAGAGAGAGAGGGGGAAGCAGGCTCTGCGCCAAGCAGAGAGCCAGACATGGGACTCTATCCCAGCACCCTGAGACCATGACCGGAGCCGAATGCAGAGGCTTTAACCCACTGAGCCACCCAGGTGCCCCAGATGCCGTGTCAATTTTTATTTTTTATTTTTAATTAAGAAATTTTTTATTGGGGTAAAGTACGTATAATCTTTGACATTTTTAACCATTTTATTCATTTTATTTTATTATTTTAAGTAAATTCTAATATGTAAAAGAATAAGAATAAGAAAAAGTTGTATCCAACTTTTTCTCAACAACTGTAATCATAAACTCAGGATGGAAATGTAAAATAATGACTTTCACAAAATCATATTATTATATGATTTTCTATTTCAAACTGGTATATTTTAGGAGGGCAGAGAGGAGGATAGAAGTTTAAAAGTTCAAATGTAACTTTCTTTTGGAACAGTGAATGAGTAGAGAAAAATCCCTTCAAGTGTGACCAGCTGGATGAGCAGTTGTGGTAGAAGAGATTCTTTCCTTAGTTCCCCTCAGAGATTAGCAGAAGAGCAGCAGGAACGTAGTAATGGTACAAAACTGTCAGTTGGTGGCGCTAGAATCCTATGCAATTCGAATATGCTCAGGGAGCAGATTTGGGAAAAATGATTTTATGACAACATTTAAGACTAATACCCCCAACTCTAAATACAGGAATACATAACCTTTCAAGAAAACTTTTTTTTTTCTTGATTGTGATAGAGTTTAAGTAAACACCAAACTTATTGGGCATGAAGGTCTTTTGCTTGTTGCAGTCAACAAATTGCCGTCTTTTCATCAAGCTGAATTCCACACTATGTATAACCCCCCAACCCCAGGAGTCAATGACATAGGTATATCATCTACTGATTCAGTGACATCTTAGCACATTTCATACGGCACCTAAAAGCCCACAATCATTTCACTCGCTCTGTCAATTGCTGCAAATCAAGATAGGCTTTTAGGTAGCTTCATGATGCCTGGAACAAAATGGTCAATAGATGTTACACAAGTGTCTGTTGATAGCCTTTGGGATTTGCTGGGCATGCTGGAGATTTTAGGGCCACTCCAAATATTGACCAAGCCCTTAAGATGAAATTTTAGAGTGGTCATTAAATACAGGCTATTGTAGACTTGGGAAATCCTTTACAGGAATGAATTGAACTCTTTTGAAAGATTCTGGATCAGAGCCTTTCTTACTTTGCTCTTTCCACGATTGAAAAGTCAAAGACAAATTTTTATATTTATATTAATGTGTGGGTAGGTATAGTTTTGTGCCTTTATCAAGATTACATTTTTCCAACTTTTCCTCTCAGGTAGTAGGTATATTCCAAAAGGATTGAAATCTAAAATATTATTAAGTTTCATACTTAAAAGATCTTAAGTGAGATAAGATCATTGCATGTGAATGAAATGAAACTGATGTAAATATGGATTACAATGATATGTGAAAAATAATAATTGAAGATTTTTTAAAATTTAAATTCAGTTATTCAACTTATAATACATCGTTAGTTAGAGATGTCATTTTCAATAATTTATCAGTGTTGCATATAACACCCCGTGGTCATCACATCATGTGCCTTCCTTAATGCCCATCACCCCATCCCCCCATTCCTCCACCCACATCCCCTCCAAAACCCTCAGTTTTTTTCCTGTTAAGAGTCTTTCATGGTTTTTCTCTGTCTACAATGATTTCACATTTTGTTTTCCCTCTCTTGCCCTACAGTCCTTGCCATGTTTCTTATATTCCACATATAAACAAAACCACATGATAATTGTCTTTCTCTGACTGGCTTATTTTGCTCAACATAATACCCTTCAGTTCCATCCATGTCGATATAAATGTTAAATATCCTTTCTGATGGCCGAGTATATATTGTATATACCATTGTGTGTATATATATATATGTATATATATATATATGACGTTTTCTTTATCCATTCATCTGTCAGTGGATATCTCAGATCGTTCCACAGTTTGGCAGTTGTGGACATTGCTGCTATGAACCTTGGGGTGCATTTGCCTCTTCAGATCACTGCTTTGTGTCTCTGGACTAAATACCTAGTAGTACAATTGCTGGGTCATAGGGTAGCTCTATTTTCAACTTTTTGAGGAACTTCCACACCGTTTTCCAGAGTGGCTGTACTAGCTTGGATTCCCACCAACAGTGTAAGAGGGTTACCCTTATCTGCATCCTTGCCAACATTTGTTGTTTTCTGTCTTATTAATTTTATCCATTCTGTCTGGAGTGAGGTGGTATCTCACTGTGATTTTGATTTGTATTTCCCTAATGCCGAGTGATGTGTAGCATTTTTTCATGTGTCTGTTGGCCATTTGGATGTCTTTTTTGGAGAAATGTCTGTGTCTTCTGCTCATTTCTTGCCTGGATTATTTGGCTTTTGGGTGTTGAGTTTGATGATAAGTTCTTTATAGATCTTGGATACTTGTCCTTTATCTGATATATCATTTGCAAAGATCTTCTCTTCTTCTGTAGGTTGCCTTGTTGTTTTGTTGACTGTTTCTTTTGCTGTGCAAAAGCTTTTGATCTTGATGAAGTTCCAATAATTCATTTTCACTTTTGTTTCCCTTGCCTAAGGAGACATGTCTAGCAAGAATTTGCTGTGGCCAAGGTCAAAGAGGTTGCTGTCTGTGTTCTCTAAGATTTTGATGGATTCCTGTCTCACACTCAGGTCTTTCATCCATTTTGAGTTTATCTTTGTGTATGCTATAAGAAAATGGTCCCATGACATTCTTCTACATGTGGCTGTTCGATTTTCCAGCACCATTTATTGAAGATAAATTTTAAAGATACCCTTTTTCCATTGGGTATTCTTTCCTGCTTTGTCAAAGATTAGCTGACCATAGAGTTGAGGGTCCATTTCTGGGTTTTCTAGTCTGTTCCATTGATCTATGTGTCTGTTTTTGTGCCAGCACCATACTGTCTTGATGATGACAGCTTTGTAATAGAGCTTGAAGTCTGGCATTGTGATGCCACTAGCTTTGGTTTTCTTTTTCAATGTTTCTCTGGCTATTCAGGGTTTTTTCTGTTTCCATATAGATTGTAGGGTTATTTGTTTCAGCTCTGTGAAAAATATTGATGGCATTTTGATAGGGATTGCTTTGAATGTGTAGATCGCTCTGGGTAACATAGGCATTTTAACAATATTCTTCCAATCCATGGGCATGGAATGTTATTTTTATTTCTTTGTGTCTTCCTCAATTTCTTTCAGATATATTCTGTAGTTTTTAGAGTTTAGATCCTTTACCTCTTTGGTTAGGTTTATTCCTATGGTTTTTGGTACAATTTAAATTGAATTGATTCCTTAATTTCTCTTTCTTCTGTCTCATTGTTAGTGTATAGAAATGCAGCTGAGGGGCGCCTGGGTGGCTCAGTGGGTTAAGCCGCTGCCTTCGGCTCAGGTCATGATCCCAGGGTGCTGGGATCGAGCCCTGCCGGGAGCCTGCTTCCTTCTCTCTCTCTCTGCCTGCCTCTCTGCCTGCTTGTGATCTCTCTCTGTCAAATAAATAAATAAAATCTTTTAAAAAAAATGAAAAGAAAAAAAGAAATGCAGCTGATTTCTGTGCATTGATTTTATATCCCACCATGTTACTGAATTCCTCCATGAGTTCTAGCAATTTTGGGTGGAGTCTTTGGGTTTTCTACATAAAGTATCATGTCATCTGTGAAGAGTGCAAGTTTGACTTCTTTGCCAGTGATTGAGAATTTTTAAAGATTTCTTAATTTTGCTTGGTTCTGATACTTTCATACCTGTAGCTTTCCTCTTTTCATAGAAGGCTTGTTTTTTTTGTAGTATGAAATATTTCATTTGACACTGTAGGTGACTCTACTGTGGAGAAGTGTGGAAATAGGCTAATAAGCTTTCTGTTACACGTTATGAGGTCTAGGCATGGCAGGACTTGACCTTGAAGGCCTATTGTAGTTTAGGGCTTCTTTATATAAAAGGACATAAAATTAGAAATGCAGAATTAGACTCAAGAGTACACATTTATTTAAAAGTAGAAAAAAGTAGCAAGTTGGAAATTTCAAAAAGCTGGGAAAAAACCTGAAACATCACCCAGATCCATAGAAATAATATTTCTGTTAATGAACTGCCAACACATCTGTATAATAATTTTCCAGACTAGCTTTTGGCTCCAAATAATTGCAATCTTGTTTCTTCTCTACAATGCATATAATTCTAGTGCTAGATACCATATTTATATAATTATATGGCTTCTGTCTCTTACCTTAACAAACAGTGCTGGATAATTCACTATTGTGAGCAGTAGAAGACTTTCGGAATCCATTTGTATATCAGGGAAGCCAGTGTAACTATACAGAGAAGTTACTGCAAACCACATAGATAACTCCCAGTAAGTTCAAACTAAATGTATCCCAGGGTTCTAGAAGGGTCCCATGCAAATGAGGAGCCCTGAAATGTAAACTTCAGTAGCTCCACAGAAATTCTGTCCTTTAAATATCATTCTATCATAATGCACCCCACCTGGTTAGATTTGCCATTGTCTTAAGGATAATTAAAAATTTGGACACCATGAACATGAACAATACAAGTGAAGTGATGGTGAGTTTGGAGACAAATATCCTTTAAAATATTTCTCAGGGTGCCTGGGTGGCGCAGTGGGTTAAGCCTCTTCCTTCAGCTCAGGTTGTGATCCCAGAGTCCTGGGGCTCTCTGTCAGCAGGGAGCCTGCTTCCCCCTCTCTCTCTGCCTGTCTCTCTGCCTAGTTGTGATCTCTCTCTGTCAAATAAATAAATAAAGTCTTAAAAAAATTTATCATACAAACAAGGAAGATACACATAAGGACATTGTTTCAAGATATTATTGTTTAAGAATTGTTTGTTGGCTTTACCAAAGAGTGCTGAAGGAAATAAAAGCACTAGGAATTAATTCTTACATGTTTTTTGGATTCACTGTCATTCATATTATATCCTATTTAAAAATCATTTAAGAAATTTACCTTAAAAGTCATAGACACTTTCTTATTATTTAGTTTGCATTTTTAATCTATCAGCAATATCTGCAAGACCACCAATAAGATCATTGATTGTTTCATGGGGCATAGTCACATTATTAAAAATAATAATTAAAACAATAATAAAAAAACCCAACCAAAACCAACATAACTTTGTATCAAATATGAAATTCTGTTTGGTTTGATGATGTTGGGAAATGTCTTGACTACTTAATAGTGCACACTATGCAGGTCCTCCTTTGTTGAACATTAAAACTATAGTAATAGGAATAGTTAAGATTTTGCAGTTGATTGCTCTGATCCAGGCACCATCTAGTTAAGTGTTTTTACATGTATTTCTTCTTCTTCTTCTTTTTTTTTTTAAGATTTTATTTATTTATTTGACAGACAGACATCACAAGTGGGCAGAGAGGCAGGCAGAGAGAGGAGGAAGCAGGTTCCCTGCTGAGCAGAGACTCCCCACAATGTGGGGCTCAATCCCAGTACCCTGAGATCCTGACCTGAGCCAAAGGCAGAGGCTTTAACCCATTGAGCCACCCAAGCACTCCATACATGTGTTTCTTCTTTAATTCAAAATAGTTCTATGAAGTAGGTACCATTTTGCAGATGAAGAAACTGAGGCTTAGAAAATTTCTATGAAAATCCTAGATCTATGCAGTTTGTTAAGAGGCCTGGTGTCTGATGTAGACTTTTATTTATTTTTTATTTTTTTAAAATATTTATTGGGGAGGAGTCAAGATGGCGGAGAAGTAGCAAGCTGAGACTGCTTCAGCTAGCCGGAGATCAGCTAGATAGCTTATCTAAAGATTGCAAACACCTGAAAATCCATCGGCAGATCGAAGAGAAGAAGAACAGCAATTCTGGAAACAGAAAAACAACCACTTTCTGAAAGGTAGGACCGGCGGAGAAGTGAATCCAAAGCGACGGGAAGATAGACCCCGGGGGGAGGGGCCGGCTCCCGGCAAGCGGCGGAGCAACCGCGCACAAAATCAGGACTTTTAAAAGTCTGCTCCGCGGAGGGACATCGCTCCAGAGGCTAAACCGGAGCGAAGCCCACGCGGGGTCAGCGTGGCCTCAGGTCCCGCAGGGTCACAGAAGGATCGGGGGTGTCTGAGTGTCGCAGAACTTGCGGGTATTGGAACGGGAAAGCCGGCTACAGAGACAGAGCCGACAGTAAGCTCGCAGCTCCGTGTTACCTTGAACCGGTCGCAGGCTCGGTGAGCTCGGAGCGCGGCCGGAGGTCAGGCAGACGGGAGTAACTGGGCGCTGTTCTCTGAGGGCGCACTGAGGAGTGGGGCCCTGGGCTCTCGGCTCCTCCGGGCCGGAGACCAGGAGGCCGCCATTTGTATTCCCGTCCTCTGGAACTCTACGGAAAGCGCTCAGGGAACAAAAGCTCCTGAAAGCAAACCCGAGCGGATTACTCACCCCGGCCCCGGGTAAGGGCGGTGTAATTCCGCCTGGGGCAAAGACACTTGAAAATCACTACAACAGGCCCCTCCCCCAGAAGATCAACAAGAAATCCAGCCGAGACCAAGCTCACCTACCAAGGAGTGCGGTTTCAATACCAAGGAGAGCAGCAGAATTCCAGAGGAGGAGAAAGCCAAGCACGGAACTCATGGCTTCTTTCCTGTGATTTTTTTTAGTCTTGCAGTTAATTTAATTTTTTCTTTTTCATTTTTTTTTTTTTTTTCTCGCCTTCGGGTAAAATTTTTTTTTTTTTTTAACTGTTACCTTTTTCTTTTTTAACGATTTTTTACTAGTTTATCTAATATATATATATTTTTTTTTACATTTTTCTTAGGTGTTTTCTTTTTTAAAAAAAAATTCTTTTCTTTTTTTTTTTTTTTTTTTTTTTTTCTTTTTTCTTTCTTCCTTTTTGAACCTCTTTTTATCCCCTTTCTCCCCACTCACGATTTTGGATCTCTTCTAATTTGGCTAAAGCATATTTTCCTGGGGTTGTTGCCACCCTTTTAGTATTTTACTTGCCCCTTCATTTACTCTTATCTGGACAAAATGACAAGACGTAAAAATTCACCACAAAAAAAAGAACAAGAGGCAGTACCGAAGGCTAGGGACCTAATCAATACAGACATCGGTAATATGTCAGATCTAGAGTTCAGAATGACAATTCTCAAGGTTCTAGCCGGGCTCGAAAAAGGCATGGAAGATATTAGAGAAACCCTCTCGAGAGATATAAAAGCCCTTTCTGGAGAAATAAAAGAACTAAAATCTAACCAAGTTGAAATCAAAAAAGCTATTAATGAGGTGCAATCAAAAATGGAGGCTCTCACTGCTAGGATAAA
The DNA here is from genome assembly GCF_030435805.1 of Mustela lutreola. NCBI lineage: Eukaryota > Metazoa > Chordata > Mammalia > Carnivora > Mustelidae > Mustela > Mustela lutreola. The sequence goes on along the minus strand of NC_081291.1, from coordinate 87,180,482 downwards.
TGAGGCAGAAGAAAGAATTAGTGATATAGAAGACCAAATGACAGAGAATAAAGAAGCTGATCAAAAGAGGGACAAACAGCTACTGGACCACGAGGGGAGAATTCGAGAAATAAGTGACACCATAAGACGAAACAACATTAGAATAATTGGGATTCCAGAAGAAGAAGAAAGTGAGAGGGGAGCAGAAGGTATACTGGAGAGAATTATTGGGGAGAATTTCCCCAATATGGCAAAGGGAACAAGCATCAAAATTCAGGAGGTTCAGAGAATGCCCCTCAAAATAAATAAGAATAGGCCCACACCCCGTCACATAATAGTAAAATTTACAAGTCTCAATGACAAAGAGAAAATCCTGAAAGCAGCCCGGGAAAAGAAGTCTGTAACATACAATGGTAAAAATATTAGATTGGCAGCTGACTTATCCACAGAGACCTGGCAGGCCAGAAAGAGCTGGCATGATATTTTCAGAGCACTAAACGAGAAAAACATGCAGCCAAGAATACTATATCCAGCTAGGCTATCATTGAAAATAGAAGGAGAGATTAAAAGCTTCCAGGACAAACAACAACTGAAAGAATTTGCAAATACCAAACCAGCTCTACAGGAAATATTGAAAGGGGTCCTCTAAGCAAAGAGAGAGCCTACAAGTGGTAGATCAGAAAGGAACAGAGACCATATACAGTAACAGTCACCTTACAGGCAATACAATGGCACTAAATTCATATCTCTCAATAGTTACCCTGAATGTGAATGGGCTAAATGCCCCTGTCAAAAGACACAGGGTATCAGAATGGATAAAAAAACAAAACCCATCTATATGTTGCCTCCAAGAAACACATTTTAAGCCCGAAGACACCTCCAGATTTAAAGTGAGGGGGTGGAAAAGAATTTACCATGCTAATGGACATCAGAAGAAAGCAGGAGTGGCAATCCTTATATCAGATCAATTAGATTTTAAGCCAAAGACTGTAATAAGAGATGAGGAAGGACACTATATCATACTCAAAGGGTCTGTCCAACAAGAAGATTTAACAATTTTAAATATCTATGCCCCCAACGTGGGAGCAGCCAACTATATAAACCAATTAATAACAAAATCAAAGAAACACATAAACAACAATACAATAATAGTAGGGGACTTTAATATTCCCCTCACTGAAATGGACAGGTCATCCAAGCAAAAGATCAGCAAGGAAATAAAGGCCTTAAATGACACACTGGACCAGATGGACATCACAGATATATTCAGAATATTTCATCCCAAAGCAACAGAATACACATTCTTCTCTAGTGCACATGGTACATTCTCCAGAATAGATCACATCCTCGGTCCTAAATCAGGACTCAACCGGTATCAAAAGATTGGGATCATTCCCTGCATATTTTCAGACCACAATGCTCTAAAGCTAGAACTCAACCACAAAAGGAAGTTTGGAAAGAACCCAAATACATGGAGACTAAACAGTATCCTTCTAAAGAATGAATGGGTCAACCGGGAAATTAAAGAAGAATTGAAAAAAATCATGGAAACAAATGATAATGAAAATACAACGGTTCAAAATCTGTGGGACACAACAAAGGCAGTCCTGAGAGGAAAATATATAGCGGTACAAGCCTTTCTCAAGAAACAAGAAAGGTCTCAGGTACACAACCTAACCCTACACCTAAAGGAGCTGGAGAAGGAACAAGAAAGAAACCCTAAGCCCAGCAGGAGAAGAGAAATCATAAAGATCAGAGCAGAAATCAATGAAATAGAAACCAAAAAAACAATAGAACAAATCAACGAAACTAGGAGCTGGTTCTTTGAAAGAATTAATAAAATTGATAAACCCCTGGCCCGACTTATCAAAAAGAAAAGAGAAAGGACCCAAATAAATAAAATAATGAATGAAAGAGGAGAGATCACAACTAACACCAAGGAAATACAAACTATTATAAGAACATACTATGAGCAACTCTACGGCAATAAATTTGACAATCTGGAAGAAATGGATGCATTCCTAGAAACATATAAACTACCACAACTGAACCATGAAGAAATAGAAAGCCTGAACAGACCCATAACCAGTAAGGAGATTGAAACAGTCATTAAAAATCTCCAAACAAACAAAAGCCCAGGGCCAGACGGCTTCCCGGGGGAATTCTACCAAACATTTAAAGAAGAACTAATTCCTATTCTCCTGAAACTGTTCCAAAAAATAGAAATGGAAGGAAAACTTCCAAACTCATTTTATGAGGCCAGCATCACCTTGATCCCAAAACCAGACAAGGATCCCACCAAAAAAGAGAGCTATAGACCGATATCCTTGATGAACACAGATGCGAAAATACTCAACAAAATACTAGCCAATCGGATTCAACAGTACATTAAAAAGATTATTCACCACGACCAAGTGGGATTTATTCCAGGGCTGCAAGGTTGGTTCAACATCCGCAAATCAGTCAATGTGATACAACACATCAATAAAAGTAAGAACAAGAACCATATGATACTCTCAATAGATGCTGAAAAAGCATTTGACAAAGTACAACATCCCTTCCTGATCAAAACTCTTCAAAGTGTAGGGATAGAGGGCACATACCTCAATATCATCAAAGCCATCTATGAAAAACCCACCGCAAATATCATTCTCAATGGAGAAAAACTGAAAGCTTTTCCGCTAAGGTCAGGAACACGGCAGGGATGTCCATTATCACCACTGCTATTCAACATCGTACTAGAGGTCCTAGCCTCAGCAATCAGACAACAAAAGGAAATTAAAGGCATCCAAATCGGCAAAGAAGAAGTCAAATTATCACTCTTCGCAGATGATATGATACTATATGTGGAAAACCCAAAAGACTCCACTCCAAAACTGCTAGAACTTATACAGGAATTCAGTAAAGTGTCAGGATATAAAATCAATGCACAGAAATCAGTTGCATTTCTCTACACCAACAGCAAGACAGAAGAAAGAGATATTAAGGAGTCAATCCCATTTACAATTGCATCCAAAACCATAAGATACCTAGGAATAAACCTAACCAAAGAGACACAGAATCTATACTCAGAAAACTATAAAGTACTCATGAAAGAAATTGAGGAAGACACAAAGAAATGGAAAAATGTTCCATGCTCCTGGATTGGAAGAATAAATATTGTGAAAATGTCTATGCTACCTAAAGCAATCTACACATTTAATGCAATTCCTATCAAAGTACCATCCATCTTTTTCAAAGAAATGGAACAAATAATTCTAAAATTTATATGGAACCAGAAAAGACCTCGAATAGCCAAAGGGATATTGAAAAAGAAAGCCAACGTTGGTGGCATCACAATTCCGGACTTCAAGCTCTATTACAAAGCTGTCATCATCAAGACAGCATGGTACTGGCACAAAAACAGACACATAGATCAATGGAACAGAATAGAGAGCCCAGAAATAGACCCTCAACTCTATGGTCAACTAATCTTCGACAAAGCAGGAAAGAATGTCCAATGGAAAAAAGACAGCCTTTTCAATAAATGGTGCTGGGAAAATTGGACAGCCACATGCAGAAAAATGAAATTGGACCATTTCCTTACACCACACACAAAAATAGACTCAAAATGGATGAAGGACCTCAATGTACGAAAGGAATCCATCAAAATCCTTGAGGAGAACACGGGCAGCAACCTCTTCGACCTCTGCCGCAGCAACATCTTCCTAGGAACAACGCAAAAGGCAAGGGAAGCAAGGGAAAAAATGAACTACTGGGATTTCATCAAGATCAAAAGCTTTTGCACAGCAAAGGAAACAGTTAACAAAATCAAAAGACAACTGACAGAATGGGAGAAGATATTTGCAAACGACATATCAGATAAAGGACTAGTGTCCAGAATCTATAAAGAACTTAGCAAACTCAACACCCAAAGAACAAATAATCCAATCAAGAAATGGGCAGAAGACATGAACAGACATTTCTGCAAAGAAGACATCCAGATGGCCAACAGACACATGAAAAAGTGCTCCATATCACTTGGCATCAGGGAAATACAAATCAAAACCACAATGAGATATCACCTCACACCAGTCAGAATGGCTAAAATCAACAAGTCAGGAAATGACAGATGCTGGCGAGGATGCGGAGAAAGGGGAACCCTCCTACACTGTTGGTGGGAATGCAAGCTGGTGCAGCCACTCTGGAAAACAGCATGGAGGTTCCTCAAAATGTTGAAAATAGAACTGCCCTATGACCCAGCAATTGCACTATTGGGTATTTACCCTAAAGATACAAATGTAGTGATCCAAAGGGACACATGCACCCGAATGTTTATAGCAGCAATGTCCACAATAGCCAAACTATGGAAAGAACCTAGATGTCCATCAACAGATGAATGGATCAAGAAGATGTGGTATATATACACAATGGAATACTATGCAGCCATCAAAAGAAATGAAATCTTGCCATTTGCAACAACATGGATGGAACTAGAGCGTATCATGCTTAGCGAAATAAGTCAAGCAGAGAAAGACAACTATCATATGATCTCCCTGATATGAGGAAGTGGTGATGCAACATGGAGGCTTAAGTGGGTAGAAGAATAAATGAAACAAGATGGGATTGGGAGGGAGACAAACCATAAGTGACTCTTAATCTCACAAAACAAACTGAGGGTTGCCGGGGGGAGGGGGTTGGGGAGAAGGGGGTGGGATTATGGACATTGGGGAGGGTATGTGATTTGGTGAGTGCTGTGAAGTGTGTAAACCTGGTGATTCACAGACCTGGGGATAAAAATATATGTATATAAAAAATATATGTTTATAAAAAATAAAAAATTAAAAAAAAAATATTTATTTATTTATTTACTTATTTATTTTAGAGAGAGAGTTCAAGTGCACAAGCAGAGGGAGGAACAAAAGGAGAGGGAGAGAGAATCTCAAGAAGACTCCGCACTGAGCCTGGAGCCTGATGTGGGTGGGGCTTGGTTTCACAACCCTGAGATCATGATCTGAGCTGAAACCAAGAGTTGGACTCTAAACTGACTGAGCCATCCAGGGTCCCCTGACATAGACATTAAAAAAAAAAAAATCTACTCTGCAGTATTGTCACAGAAGCATAAAGGGATAGCAGGAGGGTTTGAAAGTCACAGATAGCACTTGAATGACTACCACTTTTGAAAAGAAGAAGCCCTTCATATAAGGGACAGTATAGCATAGGAAAAGACACTAGAAGTCCTGCACCGGAGTCAGAGCATGCGGGTTTGTATCCTGGCTCCATCATTCATTTACTAGCTGGTTGACTTTGGCAAGTTGCTTAACTTTCTGTGCCTCAGTTTCCCCTTCTGTTAAAAGGGGATAAAACGAACGAGGTATAAGATCTAATGAAGTGATACAAAACATTTAAACCAGTGTCTGGTTTGAATGTTTAAATGCAAAAAAGTGTAAGTCATTATTGCCCATTAATATTTAAGCTTATTTGTCTTTTGAAATAGAGTATGTGGCATGTGCAATACTAAGTAAATAGTACAGAACAATTTCTTTATCTTGTCTTTTCTAATGCATGTAGTATTTAGTTAAGGACCCCTAGGTATATTGGAGAATGCATTCATAGCAATGTTATAATACCAAAATAAAAATGCATTTTTGTTTTGAAAAATGAAAACACTTCCCAGGAAAATAAAATTTTAAAAGTTTGTACCATATTTATATTTTACTTTTATTTAAAGGATGTTGCCACTATGTGGAAGAATTTTCAGTCCAGGTATGTTTCTGTAGATGTTATGACTTTTCAAAGCTTAATCTACTATTTATGTTATAAAATTATTAATATCTTGTAGCTCAGCAGAAACAGTAATATAACATAATGAGAAAAGTTGCATCTCCGCTCCTGATACTCTTAATAAACACATTATTCATTTTTTATTCAATTTAACTGCAAATAGCTATACTGAAAACATTGCCACAGGGTACGTTTCTATTTTAGGGTGACAGGAAAATAACTCCTGAAGACTCTCAGAAGTGTGAAACAAAATATAAATTGTAGAGTAGATAGAAAAACATAAAAGATTCTGATCTCTATGAATAACTGTATTTCCCAAAGGAGTAAACATTAATGACTTTAATTAGATTGTAATTGCTCATGAGAGCAAGTTCTTGAATGAGGTAAAAATACCTGACAATGCATTATGACTGAGCGTTTCTGTCAGCACCATAGAACAGATTAATGGCAATGCCATTTGAAGGCGGGGCATTCCCTAGATGTAAACTAAGCCCTTAATCAGTGCCAACATGATGAAAAGCCACTCTTCTAATTAGGTCAAATTCTATTCAATCTTGACAGTTTTACATCATGTTGGAATTTAAGATGGGAGTGTATCTATGGAAGGCTCCAGGAAATTGTTTCTTATGGATAGTTCTTATTTCACAAATGGTATAGAAATAAACAAACGAGACTTTTTTTGGGGGGGTGCATTTTCTTTCATTCTTCTCATTTACTTGGAGGAATCTTGACATAATCTGGTTTGGGCATAGATTTAGGAATTTCCTTCTATTTCCTGGGCACAGTGTTGGAGTCTGTATTTTCTCCATCACCACCCTTGGCCCAGGGAACTGTTAAGAATAGATGCGTTTTACAGTTGCCTTAGGTATTCAAATAACTCAATTACAGGCTGAAAATTTTAATCAAGGATTTTCAGGCCTTACTGCTAAAACGGGTAATATTTACTGATCTGCCAAGTTCCTAAATTTTTAATGCCTTCTTAATTTATCTTGTTTTTGATACTTTTGAAGGGGAAAAAGCATCTGGAGTTGTGCAGATCTCATCCTTACAGGACTTTCATGGATCATGTTTTTAGATCAATCTAGTAGTCTGAGTCTGGGCATTTTGCATAACAGATGTCACTGAGATTTTGTAATGAGTCTATCTGTCACCAGACTCACCACATTTCACTATGTTGACTCACATTTCCTGTGATACCTTTCAGAGCTTGTTAACTTCTTCCAAAGCCTCAAGTTCCATGTTCAATGCAAATTAGTCAGGCAACATAGATCAGTGAAGCAGGTGAGGGAAGATGGTATCCAGCTTCTGTCTGGTAGGGACAATTGATACTCAACCATATGGCTTGTGGTACCCACTGTAACTGGACCTTTTGAGTAAAAAGGTCTGGAAATCTATTTGTAATGTAAAATCTTTGATAGTTAAATGTTAGCAACTAATTAAAAAAAAAACTTAGTAAACCCAACTATACCAAAGCTTGTTATCCTTTTATGACATCTATATAAAAATTTGACACTGTGTCAATCTCTGTTATATTTCTTTTCACACTATAGACCAAAACCTAAATGCATCTGAAGAGAAATTATCCAAACCAATGTATTCTAGCATCATATTCTCCTATATGTTTCAATTCCAGGTAGTTTCTAAAATTAATGCATTTGTAATTTAGTTGTATATGTTTTTGTACGATATGTTTTTGTACGATATGTTTTTGTACGACCGATAGTATAATACAGCAGTGATAATGAGCCATATTCAAAGAGGGAAAAAAAGTGAGAAATTTACCCCATTGGTGAATATCTTGTTCTGCTGTTTATTTAAACATTTGGGCTTCCATGCTGCTGGGTGGATTAAGGAACAGATGGGGGAGTTGTGATTTAATAGCACAGAGTTTCAGTGCCAGTTCTGCCTTTAACTCCAGGTGCCCCTTGGCAAAAATTCTGTGCTGTAGAGTCTTGTTTCGAAAAGGCACTCAAAACAATTAAGATACTCTGAAATTGTAAAATGGAATCTAAAAGCTTTTAAGTTGTAGAGGATGTAATTCTGGATAAACCAATTTTTAGTATCATAAAAAGAATTTTATATATAGGTTATATGGGTGGTATACATAGAGAAAGGCAGACACACAGTCATAATATGTGTGAAAATCCATTTCCATTTGGAATGAAATTCTGCATTGCTGCACCATGAATGTCTGACATAGATTTAAGAGGGCAAAAAGGAAAGAATGGAAAGGTCACAGTGAAGTTCAAAATTGAAAATGAATCGGCAAGCAATTAAATGAAGACTAAATGAACTTAGATAGACGTAGGTGATATTGGCTAGTTGCTGGTAGGATTTATTTTAGTTTTTTTCCAGAATTAAGAGAGAAATTGCTTATTAAAAGCAGTTTTGTCCTTTTTAATCAGTAATGTCTGCCTATACTTTACCGATAGATTCATATAAATTTTGTGACATGTGACCTTGGAATAAAGTATTTTTTCCTCACCTACTGTGAGACCAATTATAAGTCAAATACAGGATCCATTTTAATTAGTGTGGCACTGTGAATAACCGTGGCATTTAAGGGTTTGGCCTGACAGCTCTGGGCTTGAATCCCAGTTCTGCTTCAAATGAGGTATGCACCATTGGGAAAATATGCTGCTTTTCAATCCTCAGTTTCCTTATCCACAACTGGAGACAATAATATGATTCATATCAAGGGGCACTGCAATGTTTATAGAAACTAGTCTATGTTTCTGTGTTTACAACAGCACCAGCCACATAGCAGGGGCTTAAGAAGTCGTGGCTGCAATTACTATTACACAATGAGTGATCCACCAGTTCAGAATGGGAAGAATTTTTTCTTGATTAGTTTCCTCAGTAAGCAGTCATAAGAACAAAGTAAAGAACTGACAATGTATTGGAAAACACTGTCAAAAGGGCATGCAGGATATGCATTATTTAGCAAGGTAAAGAAAGTCTGATATGTGTCCTAGTATTTTTAAATAAAATTAAAGAGGATTTGAAGAATTATTAAAAGGACACTTCTGTTTACTTGCAGAGTGACTGAAAAGAAAAGACTCAAACACATGTAGATTGCATTAGGAGATATTTGGAATAAAACTGAAACCTGATGTGACACACTGAAATGAAATTACGTGATAATTTTAAGAACTTCTTTGTAGTTTATATTTCTTTGGTGGACTGTTGACCTTGAGGGTTGGTATTGTTAACCTTGAGGTTAATAATTCCGCCAGTATTTTTTTTGTCCAGTGGCAAAAACAATATATTCAATATAAAATTTGAATAAGAATAGAGGTACTATTGAAAAATAATAGCTTGTGGATTAGAATTAACAATTACTATGGCATTTCCCCACTGCCATTAAAAAAAAAATTAGCAGTGGCACTTTTTACTTAGAATAACCTGAACAATTCTTGGACTTCTACAAAATTTTAAACTTTTATTTTTATGGGAACATATAAAGGAGACAAAGGACACTTGGCCATAGTATGGTTATAAGTTCACAGTGCGTGGTTTGTATAACTAAATGTTTTCAAGGTGGGATTTGAAAAAGTAGTCTGTGGGACAAAGATCAGAAGTTTCTATAACTAGATTTGGCTAATAATTTAATATAGAAATATGTGGTAACAGAATACAGAATCTGGACTATAACTTGGAAACAAATTCCAAGACCAAAGCAATTTGAAGTTCACTATGGGACTTATTAATATCGCTAAAGAGCATACTTTATGAAAGAATCAAGGAAAGTAACTGCTTAGGCATGTATTTTTATTTTTCTGTAGGCAAGCTTCTTTTTTTAAAAATTTATTTATTTATTTATTTGACACACAGAGAGAGAAAGAGAGAGAGAGAGAGAGGGAGCACAAGCAGGGGAAGGAATAGGCTCCCTACTGAGCAGGGAGTCACACTCCAGGCTGGATCACGGGATGCTGAGCCAAAGGCAGACGCTTGGCTGACTGAGCCACCCGGGTGCCCCTGTAGGTTAGCTTCTTATCTACAACTTCAGTGGGTCCACAGGACAAGACCACATTTAACACACATTGTGGAATCATGTATTATTATTCAAAATAGCTTTGTGAGAAAGGGAAAGTATTGGATCCTAAGGGTGACTTAAACATACAAAAGATGTATTAGATATGGCAACACAGTTGAACTCAAGTGTTTTGGCAAACTGAAGGTGGTCAACAAATTATAAGACAAGCAACGTCTGTAAAAATCTATGAAACATGTCTATGGCTGGAATTCGATCATGCAGTCGGTTGTAGAAAACCTGAAACATGTTGGGTGGTCAACATTTGCGGAATACCTTTTTACTAGGTATTGGGGGAAGAAAATCAAAAGAGTTGGTGCGAGATAGACCAAGAAGACGTTAGTATAATCTATGCCTGGGCATGAGATCACGATGCAGAAGCATCTGAGATCCTGTCAGAATAAGGCTGAAGTCGCCAAACCAGTTGTGAAGAATGACTGTCAGCCATCTGGCACTTATCCAGAGTACAGGCACTTGTTCTTATCGCCATGAAAATATTTCAAAATATTAAGTTACAGAAGTGAATCTGGGCGCATTTTAAGATGATTATGTATCACCCTACCCCCGAACTTTGCCTTTTTTTTGGTCTCTGTTATAAATGGACCAAGGACCACCTTCATGTACTTCCTTAATATTTTTATGATAAAAATTTTTTTAAAAGATTTTATTTATTTATTTGACAGAGAGAGAGATCAGGCACAGAGGCAGGCAGAGAGAAAGGAGGAAGCAGGCTCTCTGCTGAGCAGAAAGCCCAATGCAGGGCTCGATCCCAGGATGCTGAGACCATGACCTGAGCCAAAAGCAGAGGCTTAACCCACTGAGCCACCCAGGCGCCCCTGATAAAATATTTTTAAAACTGACTTTCTCACTAAAGAGGGTTTATATAATTTTCATAAATGGAAAACTAGTATCATTAGTCATAAATACTTGGTAACTTTACTTAAAAGTAAATAATGAAAATAAGTGTCATTAAATTCTAACTACTTTGGCCTCTGGAAGGCTTTCATCCTGAGGCATATTCTCTCTTTGTTAAAATAAACATAAAAAATGCCCATATCCTTTTACCCAGGATTCATTCAACTTCTATGAATGTTTACTGGAGATTTGTTTATGATGGCACCAAATGACCTATGTCCAGATTATCTACTGAAGCACTGTTTGATGTAGCAAAAGATTAGTATAGAATAAATGCTGACTGATAGTGATTAGTGAAATGTTACGGTGCATCAACACAATGGTGTATCAACACAACACATTAAAACTGTGTGGAAGATACTATGTCGAGTAGATTGTTATGTGAAAAAAAAATTCATTAGAAAGGGCGCCTGGTGACTTAGTTGTTCAAGCACCTGACTCTTGGCTCAGGCTCAGGTCATGATCTCAGGGTTGTGGGATCAAGCCATGCGTTAGGCTTGGTGCTGAGTGTGGAGCCTGTTTGGGCTTCTCTCTTTCCCTCTCCCTCTGCCTTCTCCCCCATCCACCTCATGCCCTCTCTTTCCTTCTAAAAAGATTAAAAAAAAAAAAAGATTCATTTGTAATATATACCTATACACACAGATTTTTAAATATCTTATAAAATATTTATATTTTATTTTATACATTGTATATATTTTATGTAGTATTATTTATTGTATATATTGTTTATATCCTATTGTTTATTATATGAATAGAATACCTCTGGGAGGGCGCCTGGGTGGCTCAGTGGGTTAAGCTGCTGCCTGGGTTAAGCTGATCCTGGGATTGAGTCCCACATCCGGCTCTCTGCTCAGCAGGGAGCCTGCTTCCTCCTCTCTCTCTCTCTCTCTCTGCCTCTCTGCCTACTTGTGATCTCTGTCTGTCAAATAAATAAATAAAATCTTAAAAAACAAAAAAAAGAAAAAAAGGAATACCTCTGGGAGTCTTGATAAGAAACCAGTGACAGTGGTTGTATCCTGTGGGGAGAAAAGTGTGGGCAGATGGCTCAGAGGGGAGCAGAAGGGATCCTTACTTTGTGTTTCTCCTTTTGGACACTGTAAATCACAGAATGGCAGTTAAAGAGCATAGGTTCACTTGCCTGGGTTCAAATCCTTACTCTGCCGCTTACCAGCAGTGTGACCTTGAGCAAGCTACTTAATTTTTCTCTGTCTCAGTTTTTAATTGATAGAATGAGGGTATTAATTATATTTACCTCACAGAATTATAATGAGGATGAAATAAAATATGTGAGAAGTGTTTAGAGCAGTGCCTGGCATGTGGCAAGACCATATAGACGTTTGCAGTTATTTTTATTCTTGTTCCATGTGCTTATTTGATCAATTACAAAAAAACATACTTTTGGATCCTAGGTGGTTTATTGGTTAAGCAGCTCAGGTCATGAAATAGGACTCTCTCCTCTGTTCTCTGTTTCTCCTGCCCCTCCCCCTCCTTCCTGCCTTTTGCATGCTTTCTCTGTCTCTTTCTCTCAAATAATTAAATAAAATTAAAAAAAAATTTAAAAACCCGAATACTTTCTTCAAAGTGTTTCTCTAGCAAGAAGTGACAACTTGGCTTTCGGTACATGATAATCAGAAGGTATTAAATGAACAAAAGGATAATAGCTGTCTCACTCTAGTATTTAATGTTAGGTCTGCATAGCTCCTAAAACCATCTTTGCTTTTTTTTTTTTTTTTTTTTTTTTGGTCAGCTCGCATTCTCCGTATTCTCTTTTCTAGTGCTTTCATCCTTAGGATCAAGGTCCACTGGAAACTCATGAAATCAATTTAGTGGGTTAAAAAAAATAAATAGACAAAAGCAGAATAGAAAATATCAGAGTTGGGGCGCCTGGGTAACTCAGTGGGTTAAGCCACTGCCTTCGGCTCAGGTCATGATCTCAGGGTCCTGGGATCGAGCCCCGCATTGGGTTCTCTGCTCGGCTGGGAGCCTGCTTTCCTTCCTCTCTCTCTGCCTGCCTCTCTGCCTACTTGTGATCTCTATCTGTCCGATAAATAAATAAAATCTTTAAAAAAAAATATCAGAGTATTCTCATCACAGTAAAGCCAAGTAATGTTTTGTGAAAGTTGTGTGCCCCCCGCCAAAACAAAGTCTGAAAATTGTCACCTATTTCTGAAAACCTGGTGGCAATTTCCCCATTTTCACGGAGGTGATTGTGCAAGTTTCTAGTGTTGTGTGTTTGAGGATGAAAGTCTTGTCCAACTGGGAACTCCTTGGACCAAGTTGGAATTTCCAGTAATACTGGACTAGACACAGCCGTCCCTAGCACTCAGTCTCAGCACCCTCACCCCAGCAGCCTCAGGAATGGAGGGAGTGAGGGGAGGATCAGAAGTTATCAGCTAGAGGTTTGGGTCAATTGAAATAGTAGACTAAAGACCCAGAAACTATATAATTCATTGGTTCAGTCCTAAAATGAGAATATGCCAAATAGCTCAGCATGTTCTCTTTTCAGATGTTCTCAGAATTAACATGGCAATCTTATCTTCTTCTTTGGAATATAAAAATATCAGACAACATTAACACTTCTTGTCATGATTCATTCATTTATTCATTCATTCATTCATTGAAGTTTTAGTTAAATTCCAATTGGTTAACGTACAGTGTAATATTAGTTTCAGGTGTAAAATTTAGTGACTCATCACTTAGATACAACATCTGGAGCTTAACACAAGCATGCTCCTTAATCCCCATCACTTAGATAACCCATCTCCCCCACCGTCCACCTCCCCTCAGGCAACTCTCAGTTTGTTCTTTATGTTAAGAGTCTGCTTTATGTCACCCCCTTCTTCCTCCTATGTTCATCTGTTTTGTTTCTTAAATTTTAAATACTTGAATATCTTGATGCATTTAAATATTTCTTATATTCTTCTGTGTATTACGTTCACTGTTTTCTCAGTGTAAAAATTTGTGTTCCTGTCCTAATTATAAGAAAAATTAGAGGAAATTTTGAGAACAGAGAAAAATATAAAGAAAATAAACTTATATAATAGATGCTACCAGAGAGATTATTTAGAGAATTTAAAGTAAAAGGAAGAAAAATAAAAGTTACTCATAACGTCACTACTCAGTAATAAATACTGTTTTTTTTTTGTGTGTGTGTGTGTGTATTTCCTTTTAATGCATGTATGTGTGTGCTTGTCCCTGTGTGTAGATCATTTCCATTTTTTTTGCCAGTAATAACAGCAGATTGACAATAGTTCTCCTGTATATTGGGCAAAAGGATATGACCATTCTAAAACTTCTCTCTCTCTCACTCCTTTTAAAAAAGATTTTATTCATTTATTTGACAGAGAGAGAGAGAGAGAACAAGAGGGCACAAGCAGGGGGAGTGGGGGAGAGAGAGTAGCAGGCCACCCATTGAGCAAGGATCCTGATGCAGGGCTTAATCCCAGGACCCTAGGATCATGACTTGAGCTGAAAGCAGATGCTTAACCAACTGAGCCATCTAGACAACCATAAAGGTTCTTTTTGTACATTGCCAGAACTCTTTCCAGGAAACTTGCTTACTTTCTATGCCCATCAGTGGTGTCAACAGTATAGTCTATTTGAACAGATTCTCATCAGCAGTGGATATTATTAATTGTTTGAATATTGGCATAATATGATGGCAAAAAACTTACTAATCTTTTACTCTTTGGCCATTAGAATGGTTGAATTTAAAGTGTATTTGTTAAACAATCATAAAATTTGTATGGAACAACGAAAGACCCAAAGAGCCTAAGCAATCCTGAAAAAGGAAAGCAAAGCTGAAGGCATCACAATTCTGGATTTTAAGTTATATGACAGAGTTGTAGTGATCAGAACACTATGGGACTGGCACAAAAAGGGACACATATATCCATAGAACAGAATAGAAATCTCAGAAGTGAACTCAAACTAGATTGTCAATTAAACTTTGACAAAACATGAAGGAATATCCAATGGGAAAAAGACTGTCTCTTCAAAAAATGGTGTTGGGAAAGCTGGAACATGTAAAAGAGTGAAACTGTCCCACTTTCTTTCACCATACATAAAAGCAAACTCAAAAGTGGATTAAAGACCTGAATGTGAGACTTAAACCCATAAAAACCCTTGAAGAGAATACAGGCAATAAGTTCTTCGACATCAGCCATAGCAACTTCTTCCTAGATATGTCTCTTGCCAAAGAAGACATACATATCGCCAATAGACACATGAAAAGATGTTCAACATCACTTATCATCAGGGAAATGCAGATGAAAACTACAGTGAGATACCACCTCGCTCCCATCAGAATGGATAAAATCAACAACACAAAAAACAACAGGTGTTGGTGAGGATGTGGAGAAAGGGGAACCTTCTTGCATTGTTGGTGGGAATGCAAACTGGTGAAGCCATTCAGAAAAAGGTATGGAGTTTCCTCAAAAAATTAAAAATAGAACTGCCTGTTATCCAGGAATTACACTAGTAGGTACTTACCCAAAGATACAAAAATACTAATTCAAAGGGATATAAGCACCCTGATGTCAATAGCAACATTATGTACAATAGCCAAATTATAGAAACCGCCTAAGTATCCATCCACTGATGAATGGTAAAGAAGAGACAGTACACACACACACATGCTCACACACACACTGGAATTTACTCAGACATTAAGAAGAATGAAACCTTGCCATTTGCAACAGCATGACATGAATGGGGCTAGAGCGTATTATGCTAAATGAAATAAGTCAATCAGAGACAAAAAAATGTCATATGATTTCATTCATATGTAGACTTTAAGAAACAAAACAAATGAGCAAAGGGGAAAAAAGAGAGAGGGAGGCAAACCAAGAAACAGACTCTTAACTATAGAGAACAAATTGATGGTTACCAGCGAAGAGGTGATTGGAGGGATGGGTTAAATAGGTGGTGAGGATTAAGGAATGCTCTTGTGATGAGCACTGGTGTTGTATGGAAGCGTTGCATCACTAGATGGTACACCTGAAACTAATATTACGCTGTATGTTAACTAATTGGAATTAAAATAAAAACTTAAAAAATAATCAAACAAACAAAAAAAAAACAGCGCTTATATCTCTCTTGTGGTTATCTGTCCATGTCCATTGTATGATTAACACTGACGCAGCATTATTAACTAAACTTCAGACTCTATTTTGATTTCTCCAGTTTTCCAACTGTTTGCATAGTTACCCTCTTGTTTTGATTGTAATAACTTCTTGGTAAACTTGAGAACCACTTTGTAGAAAACATCTTGAGTTTTTTTTTTTAAAGATTTTATTTATTTATTTGAGAGACAGAGAGCACAAGTAGGCAGAGAGGCAGGCAGAGAGAGAGGAGGAAGCGGGCTCCCTGCGGAGCAGAGAGCCCGATGCGGGGCTGGATCCCAGGACCCTGGGATCATGACCTGAGCTGAAGGCAGAGGCTTTAATCCACTGAGCCACCCAGGCTCCCCACATCTTTATATTTTTATTTGAATCTTATTAAACATGTAGATTAAGCTGTTAAGATTGATAACTCTATGATACCTAAGTTCCTAATCCAGAAACATCATATATATTTCAGTAACTAAAGGCTTCAGAAGCAATCTCCACTTGCTATAAACTATTCACTTCCCATTTTAAGTTTCTACAATTATGTTGTATTTTATCAAGATATCTTTTGTGTCTCTCACTAACATTTTATAGTTTCTTCATTTAGAAACTGCACATTGTATGTTAAAGTTATTTTTGGGTAACTAAAATTTTAGGTAGATATTTTCTCTGTACAGTACAATAATTTTACTTCCTCTAGTTAGATAGCTGTACTTCTTATTTCTTTGCTATGTTTTACTGACTTGCCTAGAATTTTCAAGATAACAGAAAATAATAGAAGTAACAAATAATAAAAACCAGAGATCTTGTAATGCTCTTATAATGATGAAAATAGTGATTTTATAATGTCCTGGGTTATAAGAGGAGAACCAGAGAATGTTTTTGTAGGTCAAATGAAGAAAGAGTTTTGGGAAGAAAGGAGGGATAGACAGGGTGCAACACTGTTTATAGTTCAAATAGAAGGTGAAAGAAGATTATTCTTTGGACTTAGCAATGTGAAGGTCAAAGATAAATTTGGCCGACTGTACAGGGCAGTGGCCTCACTGGAGTGCTATAAGAGAAAAGGAGAAGAGAGAACTTGGAGACACCAAGTATAGACAAAAATTTCCGGGAGTTTTGCTTAGAGTCACAAAAGAAATAGAGTTGTAGCTAGTGAGTAATGTGAGAGCAGAGAGATTATATTTTTTAGGGTGGGAGATACAGCAAGTTTGTATGGTGAAAGGAATAACCAAGTAGAGAGATGAAATAGTTGCAGGAAAGAGAGGGAAGAATTGCTGGAGAAATATCATTGTGTGGGGGCATGTACATAATTTACAAGTGTAGGGGTTGGCCATTGACAGGAGTTGGACAGTTCATCTGGGAAGGCAGGGCTTATGAACAGAGATGTTGGTAGGTAAATGTGGGATCAGTTTGTGCAAGTTCTTTTCTGATTCTTTCAACTAAGTATGAAGACAGGCAGGAGGTGGTATAATTTGAAGAGAGACCAGAAGACGTGGGGTAGTTGGCTAGGAAACTGGGAGAGGCATTATTAGGGGATTCCATGAAGGGCTGACTGAAATTAGGAGGAAGGAACTTAAACTGAGGTTGGTTGGTCTGGTTGAATGATTTTCTCCAGCACCCTTCAGGTGCACAAGACAGTTGCAGCATCAGTGCATTCACTCAAGGTTGGAGATTTTCCAGGCAATAAAATAAAACAAAAGGACAAAGGAGTGGTTAAAGAGATTGACAATGTAATTTAAAGTAGGTAAGGAAGAAATGAGAACACGAGGGGGTTGAGAGTGAAAAGGATTAGTAGATTTTTAGTTTGTCAACAAATCCAATGATTAACTATGTCTTTGACTTTTGTTCTGTTTGGAATATATGTTGAAATATGAGAGCAATCAACATTTTCAGGCTATGGCTTTGAGATTTTATCAGTCACACAGTAAAGGACCTCTATCCAGTTCTCTGTTTAATGAGAACTTGGGTCTATGAACTGGACTCAGGCAATGTAGTCCCCAATTTTAACATTCTACCTTGTAGAGCTAATGTCTTACAAGGGAAATAAATCTGGAAATTCATCTCTGAATAATAAACTATTTTAAAAAGATTTTGGGGCACCTGAGTGGCTCAGTCAGTTAAATGGCTAACTCTTGATTTCGGCTTAAGACGTGATCTCAGTGTTGTGGGATTGAGCCCCTTGTTTGCCTCCATGCTCAGTGGAGAGTTTCCTTCTCTCCCTCTCTTTCTTAAATAAATAAATAAATAGATAAGTTTCAGAATAACTTACTAAGAAACAAGTCTTAGACATGATCAACAAATGGTATATAAATTTCAGCTGTCCTAGATAAAAGAGAGGTTTTGAATGCAGAAAGTCAGAAATAGAAATAAATGTAGAAAATTAGAAAGAACAGAAAAATCAGATTGTGGAAAAAAAAAGAAACAGGGGTAAGTATGCCATATCTATATCTATATCTATATCTATATCTATAATCTTTGTATTTGGACCTGTATGTCCTTGTGTTGGGTAGGTAAGAAGAGGATGACCAAGAGTATGTGTAGAGATGGTAAGTGATCAGCCAGGGCAAACAGAGTGGGCAGAAATCCATCCTAGAGGGGAACTTTAAGAACTCAGGCTACTTTCTTACCCACTCAGATTTACCCCTGGAAGGGATAGAGGTAACAAAATGAAAAAGGGGACAAGTTTCAATAGGGTGAAGGCTCCTGGGTGGCTCAGTGGGTTAAGCCTCTGCCTTCGGCTCAGGTCATGGTCTCAGGGTCCTGGGATCGAGCCCTACATCAGGCTCTCTGCTCAGAGGGGAGTTACTTCTCCCTCTCTCTGCCTGCCTCTCTGCCTACTTGTGATCTCTCTCTGTCAAATAAATAAATAAAATCTTTAAAAAAAAAAGTTTCGATAGGGTGTTACCCAGTACATCACAAGAAGAGAGTTGGCATTTGGGAGCCCGCCAAAAGATAGAATTATATTTTTTTTTTTATTTTTATTTTTTTAGCTTCTTAGAGAAAGAAAGTTTCCTAGCTTTGCTAGGTTTTGTGGAATTTTAATTAAGATACCAGACATCCCAGCCATAGTTTTTAGATAGCTTCTGTTAACAATATCAATCTAGATGTTTAGCTCAGTATAATCAAGCTCATTTCTTTCTTTCTTTCTTTTTTTTTTTTTTTCCCATAAAATGCAGCCTTTTTATTCCCCTTAGAATTTGAAAAGCCTTAATAAAGTTTCATTCACTTCCATTTTGAGGGAAAGTAAGAATATTTTTTAATTCTTCCTGAAGTCAGGTCCAGCCCAGTATCAATACAGGATCCCTTTCCAGACTTTCCTACACCCTAAAGAGATGTTGCCCTAGCCTCAGTTTCTGAAGAATCATGGAATGTTAGTGATAAAGGACCACAGGGCTGGTTTCACCCAACTCCTTCATTCTGAAGATAAAGACCTAGAGGAATGAAGTGATTTCCCAAGGTCATTCAGCTAACGACTATGTGAGGGTGAGACTATCACCCAAATCTCCTGACTTTAAGCCACAATTGCTCCACTAAATCATGCACCCCAACTGCCTTGTTTCATTTTTGTCCTTCGCATGCCTTAAGTTCTAGATGTGGTCATTCTGTGAACTCTGTCATGCATTCAAAAAAAATCTTTTTTTTTTTTAAATTTCTTTTCAGAGTAACAGTATTCATTGTTTTTGCATCACACCCAGTGCTCCATGCAATATGTGCCCTCCTTAATACCCACCACCTGGTTCCCCCAACCTCCCACCCCCTGCCCCTTCAAAACCCTCAGGTTGTTTTTCAGAGTCCATAGTCAAGCCCATTTCTTTTGAAAGTGCAATACCTGTTTATTTTCAGTGCTTAAGTTCTGCAAAACAAAGGCATGATCAATAATTATGGTGAAATACTTTAGTTTTGAATGTCATTGGCTCCACTGAATAATAAAAAAGTTATCTAATTACTGGAATTACTTCTAAGGAAGCTTTCCTACCCTATCTTCCCTAGTCCTTTTATTCTGGTGAACTTTCTAGAATATATATACAATATGTTGCTAGTTATTTCTATCTTTTATCTTTGATCTGGCAAATTTATGGTATTGTATATGGAATCTAACTAGCAAGATACATATTATTTTACGGTTTTTACATAGAACTTTTATTGCCTGGGATAGTTTTTTGGGAGTAATTTTAAATAGAAAGTCATTAAAAAGCCCCTCAATTATCTAAACATGCTGAAACATTTTAAGAAGAAAATTCATGTATAAAACAAAACAGATGGCATATTTTTCCAGGAAAGTTGTACATCTTCTATGTTTTAGATTCTGAAATGTATATTAAGCTAAAATAATGGAAAATTACACTTAAAATATAGCTGCATTTTTCTAGGTGTGATTGACTGCAATTTTAGGTAAAGGCTACTTAGAAAAAAATCCCTTCCCTGAAGGGTTTTATAATATCCTTATTTGAAGTCTTACTCAACTGTCTTAAACACAAGAAGGAAAATACAAATCAAACTATACTCAATAATATGAAACTGCAGTAGCAACAAATATAATTTTTAAAAAATGACAGTAGACAAACTGTTGTCACACAGTTTCAGGAGAAATATATGGGCAAGCAAGTTATGGGCAGAATTTAAAAATTGTAGTGGATTTTTCTGGGCAATCACATTGCCAAATACTGCTGAGTCAAATACATGTCCTAGTATGCTTTTACTTTCTGTTTATTACCCTTTCTTCAATTTATGAAATCATTAGAATGAAGTGTAAATGCTGTAAAAATGCCTTTAAAGTAGATATTCTTGTAATAGTGTCAAAGAGTGAATGGAATTTGAATTCCCTCATTCTTTTGCTGTGTTCAATTGATACCAACTTTGACCAGGACAAGACCTGGGAATCTTGGGCTTCCTGAGTCTGTCTGATAGCTTATGATTGCTCAAATGTTGCCACAACTTATATACCTCTCATTTCTTTTATTTTTTATTTTTTTATTATTAACATATAATGTATTATTCATTTCAAGGGTACAGGTCTGTGATTCATTAGTCTTACACAACACAAAGTGCTCACCACAATACATACCCTCCCCAACATCACCCCCCCATCCCGCCATCTCCCTCCCCTCTGGTGACCCTCAGTTGTTTCCCAAGATTAAGAGTCCCTTATGGTTTGTTTCCCCCTCTGGCTTCATGTTGTTTCATTTTTTCCCTCTGCTTTATTTTTAAAATTCTGCATATCAGTAGATCATATGATAATTGTCTTTCTCTGATTGATTTATTTTGCTTAGTGTAATACCCTCTAGTTCCAACCACATCATTGAAAATGGTAAGATTTCATTTTTTGATGGCTGCATAACATTCCACTGTGTGTGTGTGTGTGTGTGTGTGTGTGTGTTTATACACATTTTCTTTATCCATTCATGTGTTGGTGGACATCTGGGCTCTTCCCATAGTTTGGCTATTGTGGACATTGCTGCTATAAACATTGGAGTGCAGGTGCCCCTTTGAATCACTACATTTATATCTTTAGGGTAAATACAGTAGTGTAATGGCTAAGTCATAGGATAGCTCTATTTTCAACTTTGTGAGGAACCTCCATACTGTTTTCCGGAGTGGCTGCACCAGCTTGCATTCCCACCAGCAGTGTAGGAGGGTTCCCCTTTCTCCTCATCCTTGCCAACATCTGTCATCTCCTGAGTTGTTAATTTTAGCCATTCTGACTGGTGTGAGGTGGTATTTCATTGTAGTTTTGATTTGTATTTCCCTGATTCCAAGTGATGTGGAGCACTTTTCCATGTGTCTATTTATGCCTCTCATTTGAATGACAGTTTTCCAAAATCTTTATGTAGGCTGATTTTTTACTTAAATAACCCCCCCAAATATTTATTAAATCAGTCATTGCTATACATCCCAGAGAGATCCCAAAGTCCTATACTAAAGAGATATTTTCAGAATACTCACCTTGGAAGGTTCTGTGTTCATGTTAGTGTTGCTCAAATCATTCTTAGAATTGTGTGCATGTGTTTATATGTGTAATTATTTTTTGAGTAGATTCATTGTGGCAAATATTTATTATGAGGATGAAGCATTTTTTCCTTTTTTTAAAAGAATATTTGTTTTTGGGAGAGAGGTGGGGGAGGGGCAGTAGGAGAGGGAGGGAGAACCCCAAGCAGAGTCCATGTGGAATGTGGAGCCTTTCGTATGGGCTCAATCTCAGGAACCTGAGCCAAAACCAGGAGTCAGTTGCTTAACTACCTGTGCCACTCAGGTGCTCTTGTTTTGTTTTGTTTTTTTAAAGATTTTATTTATTTATTTGACTGACAGAGATCACAGGTAGGCAGAGAGGCAGGCAGAGAGAGAAGGGGAAGCAGGCTCCCTGCTGAGCAGAGAGCCCAATGTGGGGCTCGATTCCAGGACCCTGAGATCATGACCTGAGCCGAAGGCAGAGCCTTTAACCCACTGAGCCACCCAGGTGCCCCTGTTTTTTTATTTTTTAATATAACTTTTCTGTCCTCTGATTGTAAAAGTTTATCACAAAAATAGTAGAAAGTGATAATCTTTCAAATTGCTTGAAAAATATTTGAAATGAGAAGGGACCCACACCACAGACATTCTAATTAAAATGTCAAAAAAGTTAAAAAGAAGGAGAGAATATTAAATACAGTAAGAAGAAAACAACTTTAATGTACAAGGAAACCCCTATAAGACTACTAGCCGATTTTTCAGCAGTAAGTGTAGGCTGGAAGAGGATGGCATGATATATTCAAAGTACGGAAGAAAAAACCTGCCAACCAAGAATACTCTGTCTGGGAAAATTATCAGTCAGGTGTGAGAAGAGATAAAGAATTTTCCAGATAAGCCAGAGCTAAAGGAGTTCATCACCACTAAATTGGCCTTACAAGAAATGTTAAAGGGCTTTGTTAAGCTGAAAAAGAAGGGTACTAACTAGTAAAAAAGAACACATGGAAAGGTAAATATATAGTAAAGGTATTGTATTAATTACTTAAAAAGCTAGTGTAAGGGTTAAAAATCAAAAGTAGTAACAACAATTATGATTATAATAATAAGGGATACAAAAAATAAAAAGTTGCAAAATGTGACATCAAAAACAAAACATGGTAGGGGGAAGAAAGTAATAATGATGAGCTTTACGATAGATTCAAACTTAATTTTGTTATCAACTTAACACAGACTGTTATATATATAAGTTGTTATATGTAAACCTCATGGAAACCATAGAGAAAAAAACTGTAGTGAATACACAAAAGAGAAAGAAAAAATATAAGCATACCTCTAAATAAAGCCATCAAACCACAAATGAAGAGAATAAGAGAAAAAGAAAAGAACAGAGAGGAACTACAAAAACAGAAAACAATTAACAAAATGCCAATAAATACATACTTATTAGTAAAAACTTTAAATGTAGATGGACTAAATTCTCCACTCAAAAGACATAGTGTGGCTGAATGGATAAAAAAAGACCCATCTGTATGTTACCTACAAGAGACTCACTTTAGATGTAAGGACACACACTCTGAAAGTGAAGGGATGGGAAAAGCTATGCCATGCAAATGGAAACCAAAAAAAAGTTCGAGTAGCTATCCTGAAACAAAAGAAAGGAAAGACTGTAGTAAGATACAATGAAGGGAATTACATCATGATAAAGGGGTCAGTCCAAAAAGGTGATATAACATTTCTAAATATTTACACACCCAACATAGGAGCACCTGAAGAGATGAAGCAAATATGAACCCATCTAAAGCGAGAGATAGACAACAGTACAACAATAGTAGGGAACTTGAATGCGCTACTTAATCAATTCAGAGAGAAAATCAATAAGGAAACATCAGCTTTAAATGGCACATTAGACAAGATGGACTTAGATATATACAAAACTTTTCATTCAAGAGCAACAAAATATGCATTCTTCTTTAGTGCACAAGAAATAGTCTTAAAATGGATAATAATAAATTTAAGAGGGTTGAAATCATGCCAAATATTTTTTCCAAGCACAATGTTATGAAACTAAACTAGAGATTAAACTGGAAAATTCACAAATATATGGCTGTTAAATAACATGCTATTGAACAACTAATGGATCAAAGAAGAAATCAAAAGAGAAAGAAAAATACACATTGAGACAAATGAAAATGGAAACACAGTATATCAAAGTTTATAGGATGCACCAAAAGCAGTTTTAAGAGGGAAGTTCATAGCAATAAATGTCTATTTCAAGGAACAAGAGAATTCACAAATAATCTTAACTTCAGGTATACTCAAGGAACTAGAAAAGAATAAATGAGACCCAAAGTTAGCAGAAGGAAGGGAATAACAAAGATTAGAGCAAAAATGAATGAAATAGAGACTAAAAAGACAATAGAAAACATCAGTGAAGCTAAGGGCTTATTCTTTGGAAAGATAAACAGAATTGACAAACCTTTAGCTAGACTCACCAAGAAAAAAAGAAAATCAGAAATGAAAGAGATTTACAACTGATAGCACAGAAAGCAGAAAGGATCATGAGAGTCTAGTATGAACAATTATATACTAACATTGGACAGCTGAAAGAAATGGATAAATTCACAGAGACATACAAACGTATCAAGACTAAAATCCAAACAGAACAATTGCTAGTATAGAGATTTAATCAAATTTTAAAACCTGCAAAGTCCAGACCAGACAGCATCATTGGTGAATTCTACCAAACATTCAAAGACATATTATTACCAATTCTTTATAAACTCTTCAAAAATAATAAAAGAGGTAAGTCTTCCAGGCTCATTTTATGAAGTCAGCATTACTGATACCAAAATCCAACCAGGAAGCCATAAGACAAGAAAATTAAGGCCAGTGCCCTTGATGAACACAGATTCAGAAATCCTCAGCAAAATATTAGGAAGCCGAACTCAACAATATATTAAAAGGATCATAGACCATGATCAAATGGAATTTATTCCAAGAATGCAAATGTGGTTCGACATCTGCAAATCAGTCAGTATGATGCACCACATTACCAAAATGAAAAAAAAAAAAAATCATAGGATCATCTTAATAGATACAGAAAAAGAATTTGACAAAGTTCAACATCCATCTATGATAAAAACTCTGAACAAAGCGCATATGGAGGGAATATACCTCAACATAATAAAGGCCACGTGTGACAAAGGCCACAGTTAACATCATACTCAATGGTGAAAAGATGTAAGCCTTTCCTTTAAGATCTGGAACATGACAATGTAGTCCTGGAAGTCCTAGGCAAAACAATTAGACAAGAAAAGATATAAAAGGCACCTGAATTAGAAAGGAAAAAGTTAAACTGTCTTTACTTGCAAATGACATGGTATACATAGAAAGCCATAAAGACTCTATGAGGAAACTGTTAAATAAATGAGTCAGTAAAGTTGCAGGATGAAAAATCAATACTCAAAAGTCTGTTGCATTTCTTTCTACACACTAAGAATGAACTACTAGAAAGAGAAGTTGAGAAAGCAATCTCATTCACACCTGTGTCAAAAAGAATAAAAGACCTATAATAAATTTAAGCAGGGAGGTCAAAGACCTGTTTTGAAAACTACAAGATACAAATAAATGGAAGGATGTTTCATGTTCACATGAAAGAATTGGTAAGGCTGAAAGAATTACATTGTTAAAATGTGCACACTGCTACCCAAAGCAATCTATAGGCTCAAAGCAATTCTTATCAAAATTCCAATGGCATTTTTCACAGAAATGTAACAATCTTAAAATTTGTATAGAACCATAAAAGACCCCTTATAGCCAAAGCAATCTTGAGAAGAACAAAGCTGGAGATATTTCACACTCTGATTTCAAACTGTATTACAAACCTATAGTAATTAAAACAGTATGACATTTGGCAAAAATAGACATATACATGAATGAAACAGAGTAGAGAATTTAATTTGCACCAGATAAGCTATCTAACTCTATCAGATAGGGTCAAGAATCGAGAGAATAAAATTTCTTAATGATTAGGTGAAGCTTTAGCTGTTAATTATTTACTTAACCTTTAAATATTTACTTAGCTTTATACAGTGTCATTGCTTGTGCTCCCTTAATATTATGGGATACTTTTATTTTTCTCCTAGTTGTTGTGTACCTAATTTGGTCTCTTTATCATAGAAGATCAAAAGTGTATACCTTTGTTGTATTATTCAGATATAGATAGTATTTTAGTTGAAATCTGTAGCTTCCAAATCTACCTGAGAGCCTGGCACATGATAGGTCCTCTATAAATATTTTGTAATTTTCTCTGAAGATACTCAACAGGTTGCTATAGGAGATGAGATGATCTAGAGGATTCCCCCTTTCCCTCTAATCTAAATGTTTTCCATTACTATATGCAGTAGAATGTATTGCTAAATGTAGTGTAGGAACCATAGTATTGAAATCTCCGATCCTTCTGTAAAAAGAGA
Source organism: Mustela lutreola (assembly GCF_030435805.1). Lineage (NCBI taxonomy): Eukaryota > Metazoa > Chordata > Mammalia > Carnivora > Mustelidae > Mustela > Mustela lutreola. The sequence goes on along the minus strand of NC_081291.1, from coordinate 87,154,269 downwards.
AGAGAACGACCTATTTGAATCAGACATTTGACAATGACAGTGTATATTAGGCAGGGGCAGGCAGAGACTAAGAGACCTGGCAGAGTGTAGAATCTAAAGGTTTGAACATTAAATTTGAACACCTGACCCCTCAAGGTCAGTCATTCTATGGAGTGGTCTCTGAAAAATGTACTCAAAGTCATGTTCCATATAGTGAAGTTGAATTTTGGGGGTATGTTCTTAAAAGATATGAAAAGTATTCTCTAAAATGTAAATATAATTCTAGGATGAGTTGTTTCAATTCAGGATAGGAGAGAAATACTGTAAGTTTCCTGTACTAGGAGGGGTCTGGATGGTGCCTGAGGACCAGGGATCAGAAACTCACACATGGGCGATAGTCTAGTTTCTGAGAGACTGGGTCATAAAGCAGGGACACTGGATGAATATGGGGAATGTAGGAGATCGGGACTCATTTATGTGACAAATACTTATTCAAAAATGTGTAAAGCACTGTGTAAGACAAAGGAAAATGGCCAGTACCAGCGACCAAGACTACAACACAGTGATTGAAGAATTGTAGTGTAAGTTTTGAAATGGTTCAACAGTAAGAATGATCTAGAATTTAGCCACTGTCAGGGTGGGCTGAAACCTCGGGTGGAATTTACGTGCATCAGCCCAGTACCTGGGGTTACAAATGCTGAACAAGGCAGTACAGAGTCATTTATTTTCAGTTGCTTTGGAGGATGATGGTTTAAGGTAGTCAAGGGTAGACCAAAGAAACAAGCTTTTCCAAAGAGCCTTGGTTCTGTGGACCCAAAGGACAAAATTGTTTCTGGTTAAATCTCACAGACAAAGTTCTAACCTGCCAAGAAGGAAATTTTTTTTAAAAAATCTGGGTCGCTTGGGTGGCTCAGTGGGTCAAAGCCTTTGCCTTTGGCGAGGTCATGATCCCAGAGTCCTGGGATCGAGCCCCTCATCAGGCTCTTTGTTCAGCAGGGTGCCTACCTGCTTCCTTCTTTCTCTCTCTGCCTGCCTCTCTGCCTGCTTGTGATCTCTGTCTGTCAAGTAAATAAATAAAATCTTAAAAAAAAAAAAAAAAGAAAAAATCAAAAATCAAAAATCTTAAATCACTCTAAGGGGCCAGAGCAGCTTTCCACATAGATGACTGCCAAAACCTTGTCATTTCATTAGAGAAGGAAGATCTTCCTCCCACCTGGTCTGCCAATTATTATTTAGAAATTTCTTTATGCTGTGTAGATGTGTGAAATTCTACCATAACTCCTCATTAGTCCAGCTGAAAACATATAAGAGTTGAGCGTGAATTGGTTAATTAAGATCTATATTATTTTAATCAGTGAGGAAAGGGTATGGGTGTGTTTTAAAGGAGTGAATCTAAGAGAGGGAGGGGAAATGTTACTAATGTTCTAATGGGTGACTAATATAAAGAAAAGGGAAAGATATAAAATGCCTGCAAATCATCTTTGACTATTTTAAAACTCTTCCTTTCAAGGAGACAGAATAAAATTTCTTGAGTGGACCCCCTGTCATCCTATGCTCTTTGAAATGATAACAGTATTTTTGTATTATGCCAATGGTGTTCTCTTTATAGATTCCAAATTCCCTGGTTAACCTGCTGAAAGGTTATTTTGTTGCATGTGGAACCCAATAAAATTATTGATTTCTAAAGTGTTTGTAGGGTGAAACTCAATTCAGTGAATAAATTAATAAAATGAATAAATGATAAAGGAATTGAAACGTAATAAATTAATAAAAGCTTCAATGTAAAATGCCTTTTAATATGTTCAGGAGGGAGTGTTTCAGTTACTAAATGGATTGCAGTTAAATGAATTAAAAAACAAAATAAATTTTAAAATGCTCCATTATTCATTAAAGTACTTTAGTGCCTCATTAATCTATTTTAGATCACTTAGGCCCATAAGTGCCTATTGTCAAAAGCTGATAAAGTGTGAGAAATTGCTTTTCATACCCTCCAGTCAACTGAAAGCAATAACACTTCTTAAGGTGTTAAGGTCAAGTCTATAGGGCATAACGTAAGTATCTTTGCAGCTTGCAAACTTTTTAAAAGGGACATTTGGAGGAGTTATTTTTATGATTAGAGAGAGTCACACTTTAAAATTTGTTGTTCTTAAAAAAATTTTTTTTAAATGAGATGGAAAAAATTCTCAATTTTAAACAACTCCGTTTCCTTCCTTACCCAAAGACAGCACTGTTAAAGTAAGACCCCTCAGTGGACCAGCCTGAAATTTTTCCCGTGTTCCATATCTCAGGTGCAACTTCCAGTTTGTTTTGAGCAATGTTGTAATCTCTGAGAGATAAGTTACATGTCCTTGAAACTCTAGGGCTTCTAAGATAAGGTAAATGTGTATAAATGATTTTACAGGCAAATTTACACTCTAAGTTTATAAACACGTATGATGGAGAGAGCACAGGAAGCTGCTTCTGCACTTTGTGACCTCTGTTAAGTCTCAGTCTTTCTGAATTAGGAGGTGACAGATTCAATGGGGATAGCAGATTGAATGGCAAGGATGTTTCCTTCTAGGCCTCATGATCTCTGTCCTTTTAAAGGAAATGTAGTTAATAAGCAAAATCATAGAGGATAAGTCTTAACACTCAGGGCACTGAAGCAGTCATGAAAAAACAAAGTAAAACTAAAAGGTGTATTAGAATGTCTTTGGATAAGTGGATTGAGGATGTTTAAAGGTGGAAACTTTTCTTTTGTTACCCATAATCAATTAGGAACATCTGATTTTACTGTGGGATTTTTTTAAAAGGATTTTATTTATTTATTTGACAGAGAGAGAGAGATCACAAGTAGATAGAGAGGCAGGCAGAGAGAGAGGGAGAAACAGGCTCTCTTCTGAGCAGAGAGCCCAATGTGGGGCTCTATCCCAGGACCCTGAGATTATGACCTGAGCCGGAAGGCAGAGGCTTTAACTCACTGAGCCACCCAGGTGCCCCTGTATTTTGGAAATAGTAAATGCAAAAAATATGCATTAGAATGATGAAATAAGGAAATTAGAACACTTTACTTTTTCTTAATTATAATAGTTGAAATTATTCTTTTGATTAAATGACAAGTTTGAAGGGCGCTTAGGAGAGTAAGGAGAAAAAGCACAGTAGTATTTTGAAACAGGAACTCTGTGCATGAAATGAGATCTCATGGAGAAATATTGACGTGAAGGCCTTACAAAGCATAATGGCATTGGGTAATAATACTTTGATGCAAGAGGCAAGCTAAGAGTAAGATAATGGTAGTGCTATATACTGTGCTTGACATGGTAGATATGATGGTCACCATGGCATTTGTGGTTTCTGCCCTCACTAGGCTCACAGTTCAGTGGGCCAGTTTAGTGGATTTATCACTATTCCTGATAGTCTCTTCCATCTTCATCCTCAGGTCCTGGCTTCTAGTCTTTTTCTGCTGAATCTTGTCTTCTGCTGAGGAGCCCTTTTGACAAGGTCCCAGTATTTCCATTCTGGTTCTCTCCAGAAAATTCTCTTCATCAAGCTTTACAAACCACCATCTAGCCTCTCTTTCTTTTTTTTTTTTGAGAGAGAGCAAATGCACAATTTAGGGGAGGGCAGAAGGAGAAGGAGAATCTTAGGCAGTTTCCACACCCACTCAGAACCTTGTGCAGGACTTGATCTCACAACCCTGAGATCATGACCTGAGCTGAAATCAAAGAGTCAGATGCTTGAGGGATTGAGCCACCCAGGAGCCTTCATCTAGCCTCTTTTTATAGCCTTGATCTTTTCAAGGCATTTATGAGTTACAAAACAGGCTTTCTTTGTTCTCTATAAGGTTTGTATATGAGGGTGGGTTTATCTCATTTACCTTGGTATTCTACTGACAAAACCAATAAAGAGCCCATTCTAGCTTTATTTACTGAAAGCGCTACACTTACAATTTATAAGCTATTTATTAAAAATATCCTTGTCACCTGTAGTGATGGATGTTAACTGGACTTATTGAGATCATTTCACAATATAAACAAATATGAAATAATTTTTTAATTAATTAACTAATTAATTAACTAATACATCTCCTTATTCCCCCTAAAATAGTAAGTTGCTTTCAGGAAATATATATAATGAAGAAGCATAGTTTTTCTTTCCCTAGACATATTCTGGGATATTAATAGATATCATGACAAAACTGCTCTATGTTCAAATTTGTTTAGAATTTTGGTTAAACGAACTTGAGTGGGTTTTTAAAAAATTCAGCACTAAGTGACTCTTGGGGACTTCATGGGGCTATGGTATTATACAACATTTCAAAAATACATTTTTAAAAAGTCTTTTTTTTTCTTGATAATGCATCTATTAACATATATAAGAACTGGTGTTCTAGGGAATCCAGTTGAAGAGATGCTTAATTAAATAAAAATAAAATCAACAGCAGTTAAAGCCAAAACAGAGTAAATTATACCAGAAGAAGAAAAACCTCACAATAATGTCTCAAATGATTTAGCTGTAAATTTGTTTTTGACCTTCCTGGAGGTGAAAGCAAAAGAGAAACATGGTTTACTACATAATTCTCACTGTATGGGAAGAAGAAAGAATACATTTCCTTGGGGGCAGACACATGCCACTGGATTATGACAAATGTGTTTCACTTGGATCACATAAGGTTTTTGGGTCTTTTTTCATAGCCTTCCTAATGTCAACCTTTGTGTAGGTGACAGGAGAATAAGCTAGGTAGGTTTTACCAGAACCAGGGGTCCAGTAGTCGGGCTGTCTCATCAGTCATCAGAGGTGAGTTCTTGTGAGGTCATTTCAAGTATGGAGCAGCAGATAGCAAAGAGACAGAGTCTGAATGTCAGAATAGAGAGAAGTCGCTGGACAATTTCATATAACCACACAGCACCTCCCCCACTGGAGTTCCATTTGAAAATAAGCTCATGTGAATCAAAACCTGGTATTATCCATCCATTTATATGTCCATCTTCTATTTATTTAAGGGGATGTTGTGTATGCCTTTGAAGGCATCATTTTAATTTTCAGAAATGAGGGTGGGATATTTTGTCATATGTGGTTTTATGTTATATGTGTTCCATCTACAAAGGAACCATGAAATAAAACTGTTGACCTAATCACTGAGTTGATGAAATTCTTCATTTGTCTAAGATGTGGGAGTTAGACCACATTCTTGTGGAAAAGATGACCTTTAGGGAGTCACTTTATGAAAACGGTCAACTTTCTAAATACTGGTTTGACCAACCCTGTTTTCAGCAGACATAGAACTTGATCACTTGTTCAGTAGTTTATTGATGATATTTGGAAGGATAATTATGTGCTATATTTCTTTATGCCATGAAAAATAATTCCTCATCGATCATTCTTTATGAATTATAGCACATATCTCAATAAAAACCCCGGAAGTTAAATTTTCAACATTAAGAAATACTAGATTATGACGGTCTGAAGCCAGCTCCATCATCTGCTTAAGATGTTAGTTGCGTGGACTCGGGCAATTGATTGAATCTCTCAGAATCTCAGTGTCTTTATCTGTTAAACAGGAAAAATATTAGTTACATACCTCACACGGATGTGATGAGGAATGCATAGACAACGCAAACAAATTCTTGGAGACTGGCACATAAAAATCACTCAATAATTTTCTGATATGACGATGATGATTGAATACTTTATAAGGAAGCTTAGATTCATTGACTACTATAGTACTGTTCTCAAGATTGTGTAAAATGCAGACCATTCAAGAGTACCTAAATGAGGAAAGAGATGATCATCTCTCTCTTTTTTCCTGTCATTTTAAAGGACAGCTGATTGCCATGAAATGACAAAGCTAGATCTATATTAAAACAGTTTATTTTCAAATGTCTGCTGACACCTGACAGCCCCAGAGGTTACTAGCATTCAGCACTAATTGTTTTTTAAAGATTTTATTTATTTATTTGACAGACAGAGATCACAAGTAGGCAGAGAGGCAGGAAGAGAGAGAGAGAGAGAGAGAGGAGGAAGCAGGCTCCCTGCAGAGCAGAGAGCCCGATGTGGGGCTCAATCCCAGGACCCTGGGATCATGACCTGAGCTGAAGGCAGAGGCTTTAACCCACTGATCCACCCAGGCGCCCCGCAGCACTAAATTTTAAAGTTCAAACTATGTTTCCAATATTTAATGAAGCTTTTTTGTTCTTTTTTTGCCCAGAAATTATAGTTTCATTGTTTCTGTGTGAACTTCCATTAAGAATGTGATGTTCTAGTCTTAACAGCTGCTTTTAGAATTCATCATCATTGTAGGATTTGGGAAACTATTAATTGGATTGAAGGAATGGTGGCAGTTTTAGCATAGTATCTGGCAAATACAAATAGGAGGAAAAATTAGAAAGGAAGGAAACATGTCTATCATGGTATCAATGCATTTTTTTTCTGTAGACGTTTATCACGAATATAGTTGTCATTTAAAATAGCCTTAATATACTTATGTGTTTTTTTATAGATACTCGAGTCATTTGTGGTGGAATAAGCTGCTTGAGAAGAGATCAAGCTAAATAATTTATTAGAGCAATTGTTTTCATTGCTGATGGCTTGTAAATGGAAAGAAAAAATCAATGAAATCATTTTATGTTGAGAAAAGATTCCAAAACAAAATGTCATGGTCATATAACACTTGAAGATTGGATATAGCCAGACCATGAAGACCCTGACCTGCTCTAAGTTAATATTGTTTCTAGAGTTCAGAGAGCACACATTCGATAGAACATAGTAATTGACAAAAGACATGTTAGTATATTGTATATGTAATTGTGTTTGCACTAACATCAACCCTGTCTATGCCAAAGGGCACATCAACATTTCAGAGATACTATACTACAGTTTCTAGTTACTTCAAAGTCTTTAGATATGTCCCACAAAATGATTAGTAACTCTAATTAGTTCATACAGCTACTACTGATAATTTCTAAATAAAAAATCTAGTAAAAATAAAAAATTGCAGGAATGTGAAAAAAAGCAATTTTAATATAAAACCATGACAGTGATTATGAGTAAACATTGTGAATATGTATTCACAATAGGGCATTTCACAGCTACTTATTTGTTCTGAAGAATTTTATTAAAAGTAATAATTAATCAACCCTTATTTAGTGTTAGTATTTCATTAAGACCAGGATGGTTAGTGCTATTGTTTTATATAAAGCGAGACATATCATTTGGTGAAAGTCTAATTTACCTGACTTCATTGATCTTTTCCTTTCTTTTAAAATTTTCAAATGGAATCTCAAGTGAATAAATTAGTAAATTTATCATTTTCTCTATAATACTGTCATAAGGACAGTTTGATAAAATAGCTCATTATAGTCAATGATGTGAAATATGAGTTTCATCAGCATATTTTCATCAAATGCAGCCACAGAAATTAGTTTGCTATTATCAAGGACTGCGGAATACAAAAATAAAATTAAGCATGCTATTATACTGGTTAAATTTTGGGATTGACCCAAGTGAACTAAAAAAAGAAACTTCTAGTGACAAAAGAAAATCAAAGAAATCACCAAAAATTAATTGACAAGTGATAATGCTAGTCATGTAATGACTATGTTTGAAATAAGTTGTCATCCTCTTCAAAGGTAGCTTTCAGATCTACTTTTTCTATGCAGTCATAGTGCTAACATGTGATTTTTAAGCATTCTTTTGGCAAAGCTAATCAAATTCTATATGTAATAGGGACCGCTTGTTATCTGTAACTGTTGTTCTTGAGAATTCAGCAATTGGCAGTTCCTATTGTATCTGTATTTTAAACCCTCATTTTCCTTAAAATGGGACATTTAAGAAGTGACAGATAAGACTTCTTGATTTTGATTGGTTTATGGTGAATGTATCTACATCCATTACATGCTAATCTTAGGACATTTCAGTCCTGTAAACTATTGTTTACAGTTAATTATTGTTACAAAAATGCACATAGCCAATCACTGCAGAAAGTAGTGGCATACAACTTTGGAAAACAGTGTGGAGATTCCTCAAGAAATTAAAAATAGAGCTTCCCTATGACCCTGCAATTGCACTACTGGGTATTTACCCCAAAGATACAGATGTAGTGAAAAGAAGGGCCATCTGTACCCCAATGTTTATAGCAGCAATGGCCAAGGTCGCCAAACTGTGGAAAGAACCAAGATGCCCTTCAACGGACGAATGGATAAGGAAGATGTGGTCCATATACACTATGGAGTATTATGCCTCCATCAGAAAGGATGAATACCCAACTTTTGTAGCAACATGGACGGGACTGGAAGAGATTATGCTGAGTGAAATAAGTCAAGCAGAGAGAGTCAATTATCATATGGTTTCACTTATTTGTGGAGCATAACAAATAGTATAGAGGACAAGGAGAGATAGAGAGGAGAAGGGAGTTGAGGGAAATTGGAAGGGGAGGTGAACCATGAGAGACTATGGACTCTGAAAAACAACCTGAGAGTTTTGAAGGGGCGGGGGGTGGGAGGTTGTGGGAGCCAGGTGGTGGGTATTAGAGAGGGCACAGATTGCATGGAGCACTGGGTGTGGTGCAAAAACAATGAATACTGTTACGCTGAAAAGAAATGAAAAATTAAAAAAAAAGTAGTGACATACAAAAATAAGCATTTATTTAGCTCACAGGTCTGTGGGTAGATGAGGCTGGATGTTCTTGGCTATGGTAACTGGTTGGGTGAGTAAACTCCAGGGACTTCTCATCCTCCTCTTGGAATCAGCAGGTTGTCTGGGCATATTCCTCTTAGAGTAATGGTAGACAAACAAGAGAACAAGTGGAAACATCTGAGGCCTTTTAAGGTCCAAGTTCAGAAATGGCACATAATCTTTTCCAAAACATTGGTCAAAGTCATATGGCCAAACCCAAAGTCGAGGGATGGGGCAATATGCTTTACATTTGAATCTGAATGGGATAAACTACAGAATCATATGGCAGAGAATATGGATACAGGGAGGGTTGAAGAATCTGGGCGAGGGATGAGATTTAACATAACATCAATTTCATTAAGGTAAATGCTAAACACATTAAGTTAAACCATGAAGAGGATAAAGAGGATAAAAGGAGATAAAAAAAAATTGGTATGACTGTCTAGCTTTTTTCACAAAATCATTGCAAGTGTGGGGATATGCTACCAGCCCACTATAATTTAAATTCCTAATGTATCATATCTATACATGAATCAATGGTAGGTGTTAAAAAATAAGATGCTTTCTATACTATTTTGTGGAAAGTTAGAATATTTAGGTAGTTTCACAAAAAAAATATATGTATGTTCCTTTGATTATACCAGGAGGAAACTCAGATATTATTATTTGATTTAATTTTTCTACGTAAAGCTTTCAACAAAAATGTTTTATTTCCATTGACTCTTTTTGATTCCTTGACTTTTTAACTGAACTATAAAAGTCACAACACCTAAAGTACCATAGCCCCTCTAACCCAGCTCAAATGTACGTTATGACAGAGGAGCTTGAGCAAATTTTGTTTTGAAGTAGGTAGAGAATAACTCATAAATAACAGTGAAATGAAATCGTTTATAGAAACATTTTGTAATTTAGTGAGCAGGAAATCTGAAATCTCAAGCATCTGGAATCATGTCATATTTGGAAATTAAAAAAAAAAATCTGTTCATTTATGTAAAAGCTAAAGGGGTGGGGGTGGTGAAAAGAGAGCAGAAAAAATAAGTCAGAAGAGGGAGAGATAGTAGAGGAGGCAAGAAGGCTAGGGCCCGGGAAGTACAGAGTAAATATCGGAAGAATACTGAGAGTTACAGATATTCAGGGATTATGTGATGTTTTCTGATAGCAGAGAAAGGGAAGTTAGTATTAAAATGTCAGAAAATAGGGGTGCCTGGGTGGCTTAGTTTTTGGGCGTCTGCTCGGGTCATGATCCCAGGATGCTGGGATCAAGTCCCACATCGGGCTCTCTGCTTGGCAGGAAGCCTTCTTCTTCCTCTCCCACTACCCCTGCTTGTATTCTCTCTCTGTCAAATAAATAAATAAAATCTTTAAAAAATTTTTTTAAATGTTGGAAAATAAGGGTGCTTTGAGTGGCTCAGTCTGTTGAGTGGCTCTCTTCGGCTCACAGTGTGATCCCAGGGTTCTGGGATCAAGCCCAGTTTAGGGCTCCCTGCTCAGTGGGGAGCCTGTTTCTCCCTCTGCCTCTGTCTCTTGGCTTGTGCTCTCTCTCTTTATCTCAAGTAGATAAATAAAATCTTTAAAAGAAAATAAAAAATAAAATGTCAGAAAGTAGAAAAACCAAAATGTAATTTACATTTTAGTATATGTGAATGTGTCATTTTAAAACCACTTTGCCGGGGCACCTGGGTGGCTCAGTGGGTTAAGGCCTCTGCCTTCGGCTCAGGTCATGATCCCGGGGTCCTGGGATTGAGCCCCGAATCGGGCTCTCTGCTCAGCGAGGAGCCTGCTTCCCCCTCTCTCTGCCTGCCTCTGCCTGCTCGTTATTTCTGTCTGTTCAAATAGATAAATAAAACCTTTTAAAAACACAAAAAAATAAAACCTCTTCGCCCAGCTCAGTAGACTGGAATAGGGAATGTTTTATGAAAAGGAAGGCTAAGCATTACTGGACACCATTGCTTTTAGGTGGGGTTCCTCTGAAGATGCATAAGCTTGTGCAGTTGGATTCTGAGACGGCTTTTGTTTGAAGTAGTGTGACAACATAAGTCACAACCAAGTAGAAGAACGGAGCCTATATAACGGTGTAAAGTTGAACGCATACAAGTGACAGAGGGATTGTAATTTTTCAGTTTATATCACAGGATATCCTCTATCTTCCTGGAAACACATAAGGCGTGAATGTAAGAAAGTTGTGCAAACCTTAACAGAGAAAGTGTACATCTGAATAGTGACTGAAAACTAAAAATGAAGGGAAACATTGGCAGATCTATAAAATATTGACTGACCTGTATTTGTGATTAAAAGCCTCAGAAAGAGCAGCCTTACAGATTCTTCGTGAAATCTAAGGCAACTGCCACAGTATAGTCTGTAGTGATTAATATGAGTGTGGACTTTGGAACTCAATAGAACTGAGGTTGAGTACCGCTCCTTCCTACTCAGCATGAGTGACACTGGGCCAGTTATTCAAACACCCTTTGCCTTCCTTCCTCTTCCTTCCTTCATATATAAACTAAGGTTAATAATTCCGACTTTATAATCTTGTGAAAATGAAATGAGTGTCTAATGAAAGCATATTGCTTGGTTATAGAATAAGAATTCAACAAATGTTAGCTATCATTATTACTATTACCAAGCATTCAGCAAATACAAAGAACCTAGGCTTAAAAATGTGCATTTCTCATTCTTAGAGAAAAGCTCAAAGTGAAAAGAGCTCTCCATCTGGCTTATTGTTAATTACAGTGGTAAATTACTTCCTTAGGAAAAAAAAAAGAAGGCTCATCAATCTGCCATATACTTTCTCAAAAGACTAGCTTTAGGTTCTCAAGTCAGAAGTCATTTGAGAAGGCTACAAACGGCCACTGTCAAGAATTAGTACATAAGGAAACCATGAAAAAGTTCTGTAGCTTTTTCTCACCCTGAAAACAGCTTAGTCCTTGAATGGCAATCCAGAACAAATACATGGAGGCTAATTTAACAACCATTTCCGTCTTCACCAGGGCATGTGGGTCTACATAGCATTGACTGTTTTTAATATGGCCCTATTTCTGTAAGAGAAAACCTTTTGAAGGCTGAAAATTTTATTTTACCTGGAGTATTTGAGGTCAGCGTGTATTTAATTGCTTATTATTTAGAAGCTAATACCTGGATGGAGTAACACATTGAAAAAATTCTTACTGTTGGGGTGCCTGGGTGGCTCAGCCATTAAGCATCTGTCTTTGGCTCAGGTTGTGATCCTGAAGTCCTGGGATTGAGTCCTGCATCAGGCTCCCAGCTCAGTAGAGAGCCTGCTTCTCCCTCTCTTTCTGCTGCTCCCCCTGCTTGTGCTCTCTTTCCCTCTTGCTGTCTCTGTCAAATAAACAAACAAAATCTTAAAAAAAAAAAAAAAAAAAGGTTACTGTTTCTATCACTACTAAAGGGTAGTATTTTTATTGCTAGATGTTGTAGTATTTAACTTGAGGAGGCAACTAATGAGAGCAGTGATATTTTGAACATTTTCCAGATTGTACTTTGTTGTTTCAATCCATTGGATGATCCTGTTGTTATTCAGGATGATATATAATTACAAAATACATAGCATGAGAAATGCTGTCCTTTACTATAGTATTATAGCGATCTCAGACTCTCCATGGGCAAATTTAAATGTTGCCTGTGTCTAGATCCTCTTATAAAGTAATAAGGCTTTTTGACAGTTATGACTTCATGTTGTTTCTAATGACACCTTCACAAGTTTGTAGGCCTTGAAATAAGATGTTATCATATTCTTCAAATCCAATTTCTTGACATACTGACATATCCTTCTGATGGAAGCTAGTAACCACAATTCCAGAGGGATTACAAATATAAGGAATGAGGTTCTCTATTGAATTCACACCCTCTTGTTACCATCTCTTGCTCTAGCCATTGTTATGGTGATCAGTTCCCAGAAGGTTTTTGTGAACTTCAGCAGATGCCATCAGAAAGTGTTTCATCTCAAGCCAAATCCCAGCCTTCCCCCCTTCACTCTCTGCTCCAGGATGGCATAGGATATCTGTGAAAATCCCTTCAGCATTCACACATATGAAGTGGGGCTGAGGAAACACCATGGGGCCATCCTTGACCAATGAAGGATGGGAGATAATGAATCAGTGTTTCTCCCTTTTGCTGATTATGAACCAGGTACTATTTTTTAAAATCCCCATTTTCAGATGAAACTGAGGTACGAAAAGGATAAATGATTTGATTAAGGTCACTTAGCTAATAAGCGACCAGAGAGCCTAGTTACAGCCTGTGACCCTAACCTCTCTACTCCACTCTCTCGTTTCATTAGCAGAGCTATTCTTTATTATTTACCAAATGCATGAAATAAGAAAATTTTGGGAGATCTCACTCTTTGCCAGGTGACTTCTCTCTGCATATGCCTAAAAAGCAAGGCTGCTCTCTCCTGAGCCACATGTAACTGTGGGAAAGAAATCTCAGAAATCACTCCTGAAAAACGAACAAGGCTAACTTTTGAACAGAAGGTTGCCCAGAACAGTCATTTCCATTATCAAGGATCATCTTCTCATAAGGATTGCTTCTTACCTTTCCCTTAATCACATCTTCCAAAAGCATGAGGATGTGCACCCTTGCTTGTGCTCATGTGCAAGTGTGCACACACACAATGTGTGCATAACCACACACCCATAGAGTTAGTATGAGTCCATTATCTTTTAGCACTTTAAACTGTGGAGATGTCTGCAGTCATCTTGCCTCTCTTTCCTTGTAGAAAGGTTCTATCTACAAAGAAGTTTGTGGAATTCTTTTTCCATTTTATTTATTTTTGTGTATGTATGTATGTATGTATGTATATATGTAGAGTGCATGCCTGTGAATGCAAGTGGTGGGAGAGGGGCCGAGGGAGAGGGGGATCTGAAGCAGGGTTCATTCTTACCATGAGGTCATGACCTTAGCTGAAATCAAGAGTCGGACTGAGCCACCCAGATGCCCCTTTTTTCAGTTTTGAAATGTGAAAAGTTTACCAGGATCTATCTTGAATTTTTTCAATCTTTATTAACTTCTTTTTTCCGGGAACATTTTGATTTTTTCAATGTATTTATATCCTACATCTTAGACAGTTTTCTTATGGTACATTTTTCCCCCTTTTCTTTAGGCATAACACTGATCTGTTTATTAGATCTTTAATGTCTATCTTCTGCCTATCAGCTTGGGTCTGTGTGCTGTTGTGTTTCTCTAAAATCTGTTCTCCATGTCATTAAGCTTTCTGAAGTACAAAGTCCATTTCTACTGCTTACCATTTATTTTTAAGTCTGGCAACACCACTATTTTATTTTTGCCTTAATTTCTTTTCTTAGCATTACCAGATCTTGTTTTATCTAATTCTAGTGTTCTTTTTTTCCCCCCAACTTTCCTATTTTATAAAGCACATGTTTTCTTTAATATATTTGTAAATTTGAACTAATTTTACTCTAGAAAATTCTTTTGTATCCTGAAATTAATATTCCCAAGTGCTATCTTTACCCATTTTTAAATTGTTGTGTTTCTTTTCTTTTGTTGCAGAAATTTGTGCAAGTCTGAAGCTTTTTTTCTTTAATTGGTTCATCTTTGTATGAAGCTATAATTCATGCTTTTTGTTTGTTTTTTAGGTTCTCTGCTTAGAACATGAACTGGATGGCTAGGAGAGAGCCTAGAATATATTCTCTGCTTATATTTTTATGATATGGGAGAGACAGATTGGTATGCAAAGCCACAACCTAAGAATTTTATTTCCTTACTTTGTTGAAAGCCTTGCCCAACAGGTCAGATAATTTGCTGTGTCCTGTTGTGATGGTGTCTAAGGAGGATTATTGTTTTGAATACAGATGATCTCACTTTTCTTGGTAAGCCATGTACCTTGGTAATTTTGGAGCTCAAAATGATGGTTGGCAAAAGATTGACTTATTTTCTTGGTTGGAACGTTTCCTCCTCTGATTCCTACTTGAAAATTGGGTTGTCATCAAGGCCGTATTTTTCAGTGTAGGTGTTACAGAACCCAGACTGGATCCTGGCCAAAGAACCAAGCTGCACTTGGAGACCTTAGGGGATCTGAGGTTTATTTAATGCTGACGGGCTCAGAGTAATCTCCCAAGGTCTGAGCCCCCACCACAAACAAAGGGGTAGTTTATACACTCTTATTATTGTATCTGTGCCACTCTTGCTCCCGTGGCTGGTGGGGCAGGAGGAAAAATCCAAACTGGCCCTGGGTCCAGAACTGGGATCCCCTGCTATATTGGTTGGCCACCTTAGAACAGATTTCCCTTATCATAGGAAGCAGATTTGGAGAGTATGGATGTATATATGTAGAGAGATATATGTCTAACTTCCTTCACTGCTGATATGTGGAGAGAAAACTAGAGTAAAAGAAGTCTTCCTACATTTTTGTATCTTGCTTATTGTTTGGATTGTGTATTTTTGGAGCTGAAAGTTTTGGTGGAAACCTGGAGGGCATTCTTCACTTCCTTCTTGCAATGTTGTGTGGTATTCTTAAACTGGAAGGTGATGGTTTTTTTTCTGTTATCTGTCCTCAACTTAGTCTACATGATATCTAACTTGTAACTATTCCCTGTGGTTTACATATAAGATTGGTCATTTCTGGTGTCAGTAGATAACATTTGATTTAACATTTTTGTTACTGTGGTTCATTTTAGGACATTAGGAAAGGCTTTTTCATTTTTCATTTTAGGACATTAGGAAAGGCTTTAAATAAATGTGTGTTCTCCAACATACTTATTGTAAAGCATCTATGATACACTTAAAAAGATTTATTTTGGGGGGCACCTGGGTGGCTCAGTGGGTTAAGCCTCTGCGGTCAGCTCAGGTTATGGTCTCAGGGTCCTGGGATTGAGCCCCGCATCGGGCTCTCTGCTCAGCAGGGAGCCTGCTTCCCTTCCTCTCTCTCTCTGCCTACTTGTGATCTCTGTCTGTCAAATGAATAAAATCTTTAAAAAAAATTATTTTTAAAAAATTTTATTTATTTAATTTTATTTTTTAATTTAAATTCAGTTAATTAATATATAGTGTACGATTAGTTTCAGAGGTAGAGTTCAGTGATTCAACAGTCTTATATAACACCCAGTGGTCACCACGTGCCTTCCTTAATGTCCATTACCCAAATACTTCATATACCCACCCCACTCGCCTCCAGCAACCCTCAATTTGTTTTCTTTTTCTTTTTTTTTTCTCAATTTGTTTTCTGTGATTAACAGTCTCTTATGGTTTGTCTTCCCCTCTAATTTTGTCTTGTTTTATTTTTCCCTCCCTTCCCCCATGATCCTCTGTTTCTTAAATTCCACATATGACTGAGATTATATGATGATTGTCTTTCTCTGACCTCTTTCGCTTAGCACAATACCCTCTAGTGCCAACCACATCACTGCAAATGTCAATATTTCATTTTTGATGGTTGAGTAATATTCTACTACTACTACTACTACACACACACACATACACATATGCATGCCACATCTTCTACACTTAAAATAATTTAAATTAAGATTTGCTAAAATATTTTTTAAAAGATTAAATTGTGCTTTATTTAGCAGGATGAAAAAAATCACCTTGTTTAGTACACTTTGCTAATGCCATAATTTTCTCCTTAACCAAAGCATTGCTATTTTGTGTTCTCATTCCCAAACTTTTTTTGTTTTTCTTATAAATACCATTTGCAGTCCCTATCACACTGAAAAGTTTCAAAGATTCTTAAAAATTTCTATAGTTGTTCTTCTGCTTGTATAAGTCAAATGATGAGTTCATTTGTCCTTCTTTATGGTCCTTTTATTTGATATTACATATATTTTACCAACTTATTCTTTTTTTTAACTGAATATGCAATACAGGAATTTCTTATTTAGATTATAATAATCCATATATAATTGTTTTAATTTTTCTTTATTTTTTGCTTATTACTTTTTTAAGTTCTATTCTAGTTTTTTGGGTTCCCATATTTATAATTAGTTTAAGTTACTACCAGACTAGTAGTGGTGCAAAATACTCAAATAATATTCATTATAAATACCGACTTAACATGACTTTTTTCAAGGCACTCATATAAGATGTTCTTGTGAAAAACTGGGGAGGCCTGCATTTTAAATCTATAGGATTAGAATTAAAACAGAACGTCTGATAGAAAATGAACTTTTGGTCAGTAAATTGACATAACAAACTGGTCAGGACACTTTGTAATTATTTGGGTGATTTGATTAAGGTAGATAGCAAATTGGATAGATCAGGTTAAAAAAATCGATATTGGGATGAATAACATCATAGATGAAATATCAGTTTGGAAGACCTGAATATATCTTTCACTTGAAGTAAAACTTCTTTTCATGGATTCCTTTTTCAGATGCTTTTTTCAGATGAAGGGACAAGGTTGAAGTCATTTGGAAAAGGCCACATGGTGTCTCATCTGAGCCATGATGAGCCTTATCCTTGTGTATCGGGTACCTTACTTAGCTATTCTCCTTTCTCTAGAGTTAACTACCTGAAGATTTCACGAGACAGTAGTTTCCTTGTAATGGATCACCTACCAGTGGATTAAAATATCCTGCCCAGAAAACTTAGCTTTTGTTTGTATAATCAGATATATTCCAGAACATTCACTCCTCTAGAAAATGAGTTATCTCTCTCTTTTTTTTATTTTAAAGATTTTATTTTCAGAGGGTATGATGCTTAGGTCCATAAGTTCTACTTTTTTCTTATTCTCCCTCTCAGTGAGTGCCAACCTAATCTGTCCTATTGTCTAGATAACAAGCACAGGTGTCCTCCTACATGTCTCCTGCTTCTTCACTCTAACCCATCATCAGATTCTGCTTATTTTACCTTCCAAATGCCTTTTGCTGTTTCTACTTTATTTATTATTTTTTAGCCTTTACTGCCAACCTTCTGATCCAAGTTTTCATCATCTTTTACCTGAACAATTGAAATAGCCTCCTCACATGGCCTCCCTGTATCTCTTATGGTCTACGTCCAGTCTCTTTCCTCCAGTCTCTATTCAGCAATAAATCGTGTCAATGATTTCCCCTTGGTTTTAGACCAGGCATGGACTGGCATGGTCATCTCTCATAAATCTCACTCTGTGCCTCCAGCCACACAAAACTTCTTGTGTACTGCAAAATGCCTGCCTCCTTCCAGATGTCGGGGGCTTTCCAAATGTTTTGTTTACCTGGAATGTCACATCTTTTTGCTTATAAATAACTAAATGATTAAAGAGGTCTTAGGAAAGAGATGATGTCTGAACAGGAATATTAGGGGTGTGTCATAGAAGATCATGAGGATGTGGGAGTAATGGAGGCATCACATAACCAGGCAGGGCTTGATCATGAATGACCTTATATATCATGTTAAATATCTTGGATTTTTGTCCTGAATGTGATGAAGAAACCATTCCAGTCATTGGTTACAGCATATACAGAAGTTTAGATGATTAAATAAGCATGTGTTAAAAATATTTTTTTAAAAGGTAATATAATATATTGAAAAGATCATACAACATGATCAAATGGAATTTATTCCAGGGATACAAGGATGGTTCAATACTGCAAATTAAACAATGGGATACACCACATTAGCAAAATGAAGGATGAGAATTATATGATCATCTTAATAGACACCTAAAAGACATTTGACAAAATTCAGCACCCATTCATGTTGAAAACTCTCAACAAACTGGGTATAGAGGGAATGTACCTCAACATAATAAAGGTCATATATGTCAAGCCTACAGCTAACATCATACTCAACAGTGAAAAGATGAAAGCTGTTCCTTTAAGATAAGGAACAAGACAGGGTGCCCACTATCCCAACTTCTATTCAACATAATGCTAGAAGTACTAGCCAGAGAAATTAGGCAAGAAAAGAAATAAAAGTTACTAAAATCAGAAAGGAAGAAGTAAAACTCTCTCTACCTGCAAATAACATGTTATTATATGTAGAAAATGTTAAAGCTTCTACCAAGAAAATTGTTCGAACTAAGCAACAAATTCAGTAAAGTACAGGTTACAAAATCAATATGTGAAAATTAGTTGCATTTCTATACACTAATAATGAACTAACAGAAAGAAGAATCCCATTTAAAACTGCCTTAAAAAGAATAAGAGATCTAAGAACAAATGTAAGCAGAAATATGAAAGACTTTAAGTATACTGAAAACTTTAAGACCTTGATGGAAGAAATTGAAAAAGATACAAATAAATGGAAAGATATTCTGTGCCTATGGATTGGAAGAATTAATAATATTAAGATGTCTGTATTACCAAAAACAATCTACAGATTCAATGCAATGCCTATCAAAATTCCAATGGCATTTTTCACAGAACTAGAATAATCCTAAAATTTGTATGAAAACACAAAAGACCCTGAATAGCCAAAGCAATCATGACAAAGAAGAGCAAAGCTGGAGGTATTATGTTCCTCAATTTCAAACTAAATTACAAAGCTATACTAATCAAAACAGTATGGTTTTGGCAAAAAAACAGATAAGTAGAACAGAATAGAGAACCCAGAAAGCAACCATCCCATACATGGTCAATTAATTTATGACAAGAAAGCCTATGGAGAAAGAATACACAAAAGAATGAAACTGGACCCTTAAACCATAAACAAAATACACAAAAGAATGAAACTGGACCCTTAAACCATAAACAAAAATCAACTCCAAATGGATTAAAGACTTAAACATAAGACTTGAAACTATACAATTCTTAGAAGAAAACACAAGCAGTAAGCTCTTTGACATGTCTTGGCAATGACATAATTGGATTTGATGCTAGAAATGAAGGCAACAAAACCAAAAATAAACAAGTGGGACTACAATCAAACTAAAAAAGCTTTTGCACTGCAAAGGAAACCATGAACAAAGTGAAAAGGCAACCTCCTTAATGGGAGAAAATATTTGTGAATCATGTATCTGACAAGAGGTGAGTATCCAAAATATATAAAAAGTACTCATACAACTCAACAGAAAACCAAACAATCTAATTTTAAAATGGCCATAGGCACTGTACATTAGATCCCCAGAGCTTATTTATCTTATAACTGGAAGTTTGTAACATTTGACTACTTCACCTACCCTCCACCCCTACCTCTGGCAACACCAATCTGTTCTCTGTATCTATGAGTTCATTTTCTTTTTTTTTTTAACTCGACATATATAGTGAGATAATATACCACATGAATAGACATTTTCCCAAACAAGATATATGCATGGCAGTAGGTTAAATAAAAAGGTGCTCAACATCACTAATTATCAGGGAACTGCAAATCAAAACCACAGAGAGATATTATCTAACATATGTTAAAATGATTATCAAAAAGACAAGAAATAATTGTTGTCAAGAATATGGAGTAAAGGGAACCCATGTGCACTGTTGGTGGGTATGTAAATTGGTGCAGCTGCTGTGGAAAACAGTGGAGGTTTTTCAACAAATTAAAAATAGAACTACCATATGATCCATCAATTTCACCTCTGGGTATTTATCTGAAGAAAATAAAATCACTATCTTGAAAAGATGCCTGTTTCCCCATATTTAATGTGGCATTGTTTATAATAGCAAAGACCTGGAAACAACCTAAGTGTCCATCAACATATAAATGGATAAAGAAAATGTGGTATATAATAGACAGTGGAATATTATTCAGCCATAAAAAAACACAAGGAAATCCTGCAACATTGAAAACAACATGGATGGACCTTGAGGGCACTATGCTGAGTGAAATAAGTCAGACAGAGTAAGACAAATTCTGTATGATCTCACTATACATGTAGAATTAAAAAACAAAAACAAAAACAAAAACGCCACACTATGAACTCATAGATACAGAGAACAGATTGGTGTTGCCAGAGGTAGGGGTAGAGAGTAGGTTTAGTAGTCAAATGTTACAAACTTTCAGTTATAAATAAGCTCTGGGGATCTAATGTACAACATGGTGATTATAGTTAACAATACTGTATTGTGTACTTGAAAGTTGCCAAGAGAATAGATCTTAAAAGTTCTCATCACAAGACAAAAATTATAACAATGTGAGGTAATGGATGTTAACAGAACTTATTGTGGCAGTCATTTCACAGCACATACATATGTCAAATCATACTGTACACCTTAAATTTATGCAATGTTATATATCAGTTATATCTCAGTAAAAGAAAGTTAAATCATGAATCTCACATAAATATAAACACATATCAAAGAGATTGTTTGTCTGATTAATTAATGAGGGAATCAGTAAGACATCATAACTGTTTCAAAAGAAAATGAAAAAAAATGCAGATATAAACATTGAGGAGTAGTGAGATGAATTTACAGATAGATGCAAAATTGGCCCATATCCAAAGGACAATATTCAGATGCATTTTCACTGGACACAGTTCATTTGCATTTGTATAGACAAAACATTTGCATTACAATCCATTTTTTATAACTTAAAAAGGATTGAAAAATAAATACAATGAAAATTGAGGGTAATCTCTAAGAGCATGCTAGTCGGGTCGTCTTGTAATTTTTTAAAAATAATTCTTAAGTTCTTCACTATTGTTGCTGACCAATATTATGTGGCAAGAAGTATGAATAATTGATTTATGTGAAGTACAACATATAAGGGGAGGAGTTATGAAAAATAAAGCTTGAGGAACATTTTATATCCTGTTTAATCTTAATTTTCACCCTGAGGGGGAGGGAGGGACCATTGAAGTTATGTGGAGGGTTTTCCCACACTATACTTGCCTTTTATTATTCAAACAGCAGTTTCTGCTTTAAAAGATATATTTCTAGCAGAGTATCTTAGTTCAGTTGTGACGTTCTCTTGGGTTCAGCATTTTCATGAGGTGAAATGGAGATTGAGTAGCCATCTGCAAGGGGGCTTGGTGTAGGAAGCACATCAACACACCCACGGATTAACCCATCTTTGATCTTAAAAGCAAACAAACCCAAAATGCCTTATACAAGTTATCTGTTACCATGGAGCAATCACCTAAAAACTTAGTGGTTTAAAACAGCAATAAATATTTCTTACCTCACTCTTTCTGTGGGTCAGGAATTCAGGAGTCATTTAGCTTGGCTGTTTGGGCTTGCGCTCTCTTGTGAGATTGTCATGATGTTTGCTGGTTCTGTATTTCTGCAAAGCTTGACTGTAACTGGCATATATACTTCCAAAGTAGCTTACTCATAGGGCCAGCAAGTTGATTATTGCTGTTGCTCAGTTTCTCCTTACATGGGCTTTTCCACAGAGTTGCTTGGATATTCTTATGACATGCCTCTGACTTCTCCTCAACAGAATAATATGAGATGGAAAGAGAGCCAGATAGAAGCCAATCTTGTGATGACTTTAGCTTAGCATTAACATGGCATCACTTCTAGCATGTGCTATTTATTGGAAGAAAATCACTAAGTTCAGCTCACATGCAAGAGGTAGAGAATTAGGTTCTGATTTTTGAATGGAGGTGTTTCAGTGGAATTACTATCATATTTTAAACGCACCACATGCATAATTGGCATTAATTGATCCATTACCAGTTATTTATATTAACATGGTTGTATCAAAACTCGTTCATCTCACGTCTGATTCATTCCTATGTAAGCAAGAATACAGGTTGCTATTTTAAATTGCTCCCTACTGTGTGACCACAATGAGTTTGCAAAGTTATGTTACTCATATTTGTGTACTGTACTGATTCAGTTTGTATTACTGTACCGATGTGTCTGTACTGTGTATGTATATATCAGGGCACAGGAACAGGCCATGCCCTTTATGGAAATGACAGGCTTATTCATATCAAACTTAAGTTCAAAGTGCATTGGAGGTTTTCAGTTGCACTCACCCATGTTTGCACACTAAACTCCCAGAAAATGTACCAACTCTACAGACTTGTCTTTTTAAATTTCATATTAAAACGATTGCTGCAATATAATGAGAAGCATATAGCCCTGTAAGTTAGTGAAGTAAATATACTTGGATTTAGATGTTCATTTCTGGATGCCCAAGTAGCTTCCATTTTGGTTAATTGCTGAGCTTGTATTTTAACCAGGTTTCTGGTGACCTTATATAAGGAACTTGTGTAGTTTTGCTTTTGATGTCTTCCTATTAACGTTACAGTCACAATACTCTTTTGGAGAGAAGTTGCGTTTATGTAATATTCAGGGTTGTTGCAAAAAGGGGCAGAAATTTTACCCTGTACTTGTTCTGGGGAGTGTACCCAGCTGATGTTACCCATTGTTTCACCTCCTGTGTGGGGCCCTGATGACAGGTTCCTATGAGCTTGTTGACAGCAGTTTCCTGTTAAGGAACAGCTCCCTATACCATATGTTTATTATTGTCCAAGAACACTTCACAAGCAGTAAGTTTTAACACTCCAGGGTGCCTCTAATTATCTGAGGGTAGATGGCAAAATTTTCAATCTAGTCTGTAAAACAAGACTAGACTTATTATAAGACACAGATCCATAAATAAATAAATAAATAAATAAATAAAAGACACAGATACAATAATTAATTTCAGAGAAGAAAGATGTAGAGGGAGTGCTTGTTTAGAAATTTAAGAAAGAATAGCTGGCCTACTCCTAAACTTGGGAAGTAGGGCCCAAGAGGGAAAGGGATATATTTGGGTCCCAGGTCTTGGTTGACTTGGTCTCTGACCTGCCTTTTCACTTTCTAGATAGTGCTAACCTAAGCTAACCTGGCATGACCAGGAAACCAAGAGTGGTTCTGTATGTCCACTGTTAAAATTTTAGCAAGAAACTTTAATAATTTTGTTGAATGCTGGTATAATGATTAGGTGTAATGTTGCTTGACTAAATTCTACAAAGCAATGTAAATGACACTGAAATGTCCTTAAATTTCCCTATCTGAAAGCTAGGCAATGATATGATGGTATTCTTGTTGTATTCCTTGACTCTGGGCTCACAAGCAAGCGTGCTCACTGAGATATATTATTAAGTGTACTTACAGTTTTATAAGTAAGTTCTGAGATATGGATTTGATTTTTAAAAATTTATTCATTACTGTGTATTTCAAAAACTTAAAGCTTACCCTCCACCTTTATTTATGTAAGCTGATATGGCCCTGCCAATGATTTTGTATCTTTCTGTTGTCATTGTTGATTGTATTTGGGGAAAAGATGATTCTTAAGAATATGCTGAATGGAAGTATTTGTTAATTAATTATATTATTTTTTTGTGAGCTTTGTGCCTTAACATGTCTGATGCTACCTTCTGTTTCTTGAGAGGTTCTGAGAAACCCCAACCTCATAATAAAACTTGTCTCCCTAAATGCTCTCTGAAATCCCCCTATATTACTTATTTTTAAATGTCTTTTATTTTATCACTGATAGAGGCATTTAGATATCCAGGTAATGGATATCCATATTTTTCGGCTTATATCATTACTCTAGAATTGAAAAAGTATTTAAGAAAACAGGACTTGAGAACTTTTAAAATCTTCTCTTGAGGGAGAAGCAAGATGGTGAAGGAGTAGGAGACCTAAATTTCATCTGGTCCCAGGAATTCAGATAGATATCAAACTATTTTGGACACCTACAAACTCAACAGGAGATCAAAGAAAAGAATAGCAACAATTCTATGAACAGAAAAGCAACCACTTTCTAGAAGGTAGGGTGTGTGGAGAAGTGAATCCGAGGTGATATACAGGAAGACAGACCATGGGGGCTCGGGGAAGGGAGCCTCTGTCAGCTGGCTACTGGCAAGCAAAAGAAGAGTGGAGCACAAAATCAGAACTTTTAGAAGTCTGCTTCTGAGGGATGCCACTCTGGTGACTAAGTGGGCATGGGGGATAGGGGTGTGTGGAACCCTTATTGGGACAGTATGGTCTCAGGACTCTCGGTCACAAAAAGACCAGGTGTGCCTGATTGTGGCAGAGCTCCAAACTATTGGAGCAGGGAAGCCAGCTGCAAGAGGGGTGAGCTCTCAGCCCAGGGTTGCCATAAACCATGATCTGAGGCACAGTCAGGCCACTACTCTTCCATCCGGGACACGACAAGCAGTGCAGGAGTGCATTGCAGGAGTCTGCTAGGTTTGGAAACTCCAAATGGGCTGTGTGCCAGACATAGAAATGTTCAGTCACAGGCTGGATGAGCACCAGGGAGACAGGAGTGACTGACTGCTTTTCTTTGAGGGCACACTGAAGAGGGGGTGCCTTGACTCTCACCTCCTCCAAGGCCAGAGATTGGGAGGCTGCCATTTTCATTCTCATCCTCCAAAGCTGTATGGAAAGCTTTCAGGGAATTAAAGCTATAGAGACCAAACCTGAGCAGATTGCTTAGCCTGGCCCCTGGCAAGGGTGGTACAATTATGAGTCCAGCAAAGACATTTGAGAATCACAGCAACAGGCCCCTCCCCCAGAAGATCAGAAAGAACATCCGGCCAAGAGCAAGTTTACAAATCAACAAGAACTGCAGAACTCCAGCACTAGGGGAATACAACACATAGAATTCATGGCTTTTTTCCCACGACACTTTAGTCTTTCAAAGTTAATTTTTAAAAATTTTCTTTATTTTTTTCTTTCTTTAAAATTTTCTTCTTTCCTATTTTCACCAATATCTTATCAATTCCTTTTTAAAAATCTTTTTAAATTTTCACTTTTATAGTCATATTTTATTCCTTCATTGTATTTAACCTATTTTTCACATATATGTAAGTTTTTCTTTCTTTAAGACTTTGGGATATGGTTTTTTCTGATAGACCAAAATAGACCCTAAATCTAGTGTATGGCTTTGTTCTAGTCTCCAACCTGATCACATTCTCTCCTTTATTATTTTTTTTTTAATTTTTTTCTTTCTTTTTTCAACCAACTTCTTACCTATCAACTCCTTTTTAAAAATCTTTTTTAATTTTCATTTTTACATTCATATTCCATCCCTTCATCATATTTACTATTATTTTTGCATATATATGTTTTTCTTTCTTTAAAAATTTGGGAGGCAGTTTCTTCTAACAGACCAAAATACACCCAAAATCTAGTGTGTGGCCCTGTTCTGTTCACCAGCCTGATCATATTCTTTTTTTTCCTCCTTTCCCCCCTGGCTTTCTTTTCCCCCAGGTTTCAGGTGTCTTCTGATTTGTTTAGTGTATATTTCCCTGGGGTCATTGTTACCTTTTTAGCATTTTGTTCTCTCATTCATCAGTTCTTCCAGACAAAATGATAAAACAGTAAAACTCACCTCAAAAACAAAAAACAAAAAACAAGAAACAGTACCAACTTCTGGGGACTTAATAAATATGGACTTTAGTAAGGTGTCAGAACCAGAGTACAGAATGATGATTATAAAGGTACTAGCTGGGCTTGAAAAAAGCATAGAAGATACTAGAGAATCCCTTTCTGGTGAAATAAATGAACTAAAATTTAACCAAGTGGAAATCAAAAAGGCTATTAATGAGGTGCAATAAAAAATGGAGGCTCTAACTGCTAGAATAAATTTGGCAGAAGAGAGAATTAGTGATACAGAAGACCAAATGAAGGAGAATAAAGAAGCCAAGAAAAAGAGAGATAAACAACTAATGAACCATGAAGGGAAAATTTGAGAGATTCTGTAAGACAGAACAATATTAGAATAATTGGGATCCCAGAAGAAGAAAGAGAGAGAGGGGCAGAAGGTATATTAAACAAATTATAGCAGAGAACTTCACTAATTTGGGGATGGAGACAGGCATCAAAATCCAGGAGGCACAGAGAACCTCCCTAAAAATCTATTAAAATCAATAAAAATTGATCAGTAGAATCAATAAAATCAGTTAAAAATAGGTCAAAACCCTGATATCTAATAGTAAAACTGTTTTAGAAAATTCTGAAACCAGCTCAGGACAAGAGGTCTATAACCTACAATGGTAGACACATGAGATTAACAGCAGACCTGTCCACAGAGACCTGGCAGGCCAGAAAGGACTGGTATGATATATTCAGAACACTAAATGAGAAAAATATTCAGCTAAGAATACTATATCCAGCTAAGTGTCATTGAAAACAGAAGGGGAGACAAAAAACTTCCAGGACAAACAAAAGCTGAAAGAATTTGCAAATGCCAAACCAGCCCTACAGGAAGTATTGAGAGAGGTTCTCTATGCAAAGAGAGATCCTAAGAGTAACAAAGACCAGAAAAGAACAGAGACAATATATAGTAACAGTCACCTGAATTTAATAACATTAAATTCATATCTTTCAATAATACCCTGAATGTAAATGGGCTAAATGCCCCAATGAAAAGACACAGGGTATCAGAGTGGATAAAAAAACCATGGCCCATGGACATGCTGTCTGCAAAAGACTCATTTTAGATCCAAAGACACCTCCAGATTTAATGAGAGTAGGTGGAGAACCATTTACCATGCTAATGGACATCAAAAGAAAGCTGGGATGGCAATCCTTATATCAGACAAATTAGATTTTTAAACCAAAGACTATAATAAGAGATGAGGAAAGACACTATATCATATTTAAATGGTCTATCCACCAAGAAGATCTAACAATTATAAATATTTATGCCCCTAACATGGGAGCAGCCAATTATATAAACCAATTAAAAACAATATCAAAGAAACACATTGTAATAATACAATAATAATAGGGAACTTTAACACGCCACTCACTGCAATGGACAGATCATCTAAGCAGAAGTTCAACAAGGAAACAAGGGCTTCTAATGACACACTGGGCCAGATGGACTTCATAAATGTATTCAGAACATTCAACCCTAAAGCAACAGAATAGACATTCTTCTCGAGTGCACACGGAACATTCTCCAAGATAGATTGCATCCTGGATCACAAATCAGGTTTTAACCAGTGCCAAATGATTGGGATCATTCTGTCCATATTTTCAGACCACAATGCTTTGAAATTAGGACCAATCACAAGAGGAATGTTGGAAAGAACTGAAATACATGGAAAAAAAATCCTGGAAACAAATGAAAATGAACACACGACTGTTCAAAATCTAAACCACATTTTGTTTATCCATTTACTAATTGATGCATTTTTTTCCAGCTTTAGTCTCTTAGGAATAATGCTATTATGGACATTTTAAATAAAATCTTTCTTGCCTTTTATTTTTATGGTAGCAAATTTCAGCCATATACAAAGTAGGCAAAACAGTATAATGAATCCTTATGTGTCTATTGTCCAGGCTTGAGAATTGTTAACTTATGGCCAATCTTGGTTCTCCTCTACCCCTCTCACTTTTCCCACAATTGTATTATTTTAAAGCAAATATTTGTTGTCATATCAATTCATCTATAAATATTTTAGTAAATATTTCTAAAAGATAAACCCCTCTTTTAAAAAACATAACTAAAATGCCATTAGCATACTAGAAGATAGCATTGACTCCTTCAGTTCCTATATCTAAATCTAAGTTGGATATCCTCAGTGTTCACATTGATGATTTTCATGTATGCATCATAAATTTTGAAGTTTGAATTAGCAGATATGGTCCACACCCTGTACTTGATTAGGATAATATTCTATGTCTCTTTTAAACCTCATCTCTAGTGCTATCTTTCTCTTTTTTAGCATTCATTTGTTGAAGGAACTGGGTCATTTCTCCTGTGGTTTCCTATAGTCTGGCTTTTGCTGACTGCATTCTCATGGTGCATTTTAACCTGTTTTTATGTCCCCTGTATTTCCTGCCTGTTGGTAGTTGGATTCAGAGACTTGATCAGAGAGTCAAGTTTTGTTTGTTTGTTTGTTTTCTTTTTTGCAAACACACTTTAGAGGGGGTGCTTTTCTTCCTTCTGAAGGTACATAATGCATGATTTTCTCTCTTTTGGGGGATATCAACTACCTTGACTCTCATTCATTACTCCTCAGTTCATTAGGAGTTGCAAAATGATGCTATCCCAGTGTTTCAGAGCTGCTTCTACTTCAATTAAGGGAGACTCCCCTCATCTACTATTTTGGTGATCCAGTGGTGCAGTTGGAACAAGAAAGCAAGAATGAATGCTTCTTTTCTTTCCCTCTACTTACCACTTTTCAAAAGTAGTGAGATGGTTCCTTAGCACCCTCCAAGGTTGACATCTTTTAAAAAATATTATTGACATCTTTTAAAAAATAGCATTATGGATTAAAATTTGGTCACATTTGATGCAATTCCATTTTAGTATCAGCTACATATATACTAATTTATATTTTTAATTCTCATCCACGTCTGCATCTTCAGCATAGTGGAGCTTCCCTTGATGAGACAGAGAAAGAATCATGCAACAAATTGGCGATGAGGTGGAGGAGGTAGTGAGGCCGAATATCCTGATCTGTTGTCAAATCAAAACTGCTTTGGAGCACAAGAGAACATTTCAGTGGGATGGAACAATTTTATATCTTGATTGTGTCTGCATTTATAAAAGCCATAGAACTGTACTTTTAAAAAGGTGAATGCTCTGTATATGAATTATATCTAGAAGAAAATCACAATTCTAACTTCTTTTATAAATATATTCATACTAATATATACTTTTCTTCTTTGTTTTTAAATTCTTTTTAGTGGCCTAATAAAAAGTTATTATTAGAATGCTTTAATTTGGGGGGCACCTGGGTGGCTCAGTTGGGTAAGCATCTGCCTTTAGCTCAGGTCATGATCCCAAGGTCCTGGATCACTGCGTCAGACTCCCTGCTCAGTGGAGAGTCTGCTTCTCCTTCTTCCTCTGCTCCTCCACACCTGCCCCCATGCACTTTCTCTCATGTGCATGCTCTCATAAATAAATAAATAAATAAATAAAATCTTGCTTGAACTTGGGAAAAACTACATCCATAACTCCAAATTCATTATGGTGACTTTATGACTTGTGTTCATTTTTCCCCCAAAGATTTTATTTATTTATTTGAGAGAGAGAGAGAGAGAGAGAGAGAGAGAGATAGAGAGAGTGAGAGCATGAGCAGGGTAGAGAGGTGGAAGGAGGAGCCGACTCTCTGAGGGAAAGTGATGGGGGACTCAGTCCCATGGTCCTAGGATCATGACCCGAGCTGAAGGCAGATGTTTAACTGACTGAGCCAACCAGGTGCCCCCATCCTCACCACCATTTTTTTTTAAATAATGTGAAAATTTGAGTTAGGTAAGGTCCAGTTGTTCCCAAGCTTTGTTGCACATTAGCACTACCTGGGAACTTTTAAAATCCTGATGTCTAGAATATTCGAGAGTGGGAACCAGTCATCAGTATTTAAAATTTTCTCCCTGGTGATTCCAATGGGCAACGAACTCTGAGAACCAATGATATGGGTGGGTCATTATTGGCTTTTAGCATGAATACATAATGGAATCACTTGAGGACCTTTGAAAGAGAGTGCTGTGGTAATGCCTCTTCCCTAGTTCTAAGTGGTCTGGGTTGTGGCCTGAGCATTAGGATTTTTTAAAGTTCCCCAGGTGATTTTATTAGGGAAAACCTCTATTTTATATAGTGTGGCCTGCTTTATAGAGAACTAGCTATTTTCCTGCCTCTTCTTTGAGACTGTTGTTTTCAAAGCATGCTCTTCAGACCAACAGCACCACTATTATCTGGAAAAGTGTTCTCAAAAACCATCCCAGATTTACTGAATATGAAATTCAGAGGATATGACCCAGAAATCTGTATGTTTCAAGTTCTCCAAATGATTGTGATACACAGTACAGTTTGTGAAGCATTGCCCAGGGAATTTTGGCAGCCATTCCTAGTTATTGGCTGTGAAGATCGACTCTCTCACTGTTAAAACCTGTAGGAAACATCTCATGGATTTGCCATTCTGAACCCCAGGTCAATAACCCCAGGTTATTTTGACAAATTTGATTGTTCCTATGCCCAAGTGGCACTATGAATGGTGTGGGGCTCTAAGAATGGCCACTCTATTCACAGAGTTATTTTAGCAAACTATGGGAAATACGAACAATAGCATCTTTTAGATGCACCCAATTACACTGCATTGCTATTAACATGGCCTAGTTTTCTGTGATTCTGTTTTAGAATTTGCAGGTCTTCCTTTGTTCGTTCAGCTTTGATTTAAAAAAAAAAAAAAAAGGAAAAAGAAGAACCACATTTATAATAGAAAGTCCAGGGACTTCAGTGATTCCTCATCACAATGTCTTCTATTTTAACATAGCTCCAATTTTTGATTTTATTGTAACAGACTTCATAGAAAGTTTAAAAAGACAATTTGCCCCAACTGCATTTTATCCTGATTTAGAAAGATCTAAACACATATACCTTAAAAAAAAAACCACAGTAGTACATGGAAGAGTTTTATTCTGTGTATGGGCTGAATGGGGCATGATTCCAATCATTTTAAATCTATGATTTGGAGTGATGGTGAAAACTAGTAACCTTGAAGTGGACCTATATTATAGTTTGTCAATGATAAGCATAAAAAGTAAAACTGACAATTTTCTTCATAAATAAATCTCTAATTGAAGATCAGAAATTTGATTATCTCCAATGTTGTATGACACTTCACCTGTTCCTCCAACAAAGAAAGATTTGTAGGTTATAAAACAGACTCACACTATTCCTCTCTCTCCACCCCCAAATATTTTAATATTTTGAGTATATAATTAACAGGATGGAGTGGTAAAACATTTCTTAAATGTAGTGCCAGCCACTTTGCTAAGTATGTGTATTATCTGTATGTTTGAACTTGATGTTTGAATTGCCCTAACACAATTTGTTTTCTTCTTCTTTTTTTAATTTTGTAAGACTGTGTATTTTTAAAATATTTTATTTATTTGTCAGAGAAAGAGTGAGCAAACAAGAAAGCATAAGCACAAGCAGAGGAAGTGGCAGGCAGAAGCAGAAGCAGGCTCCCTGCTAAGCAAGGAACCTGATGCAGAACTCAGTCTCAGGACTCTGGGATCATGACCTGAGCTGAAGGCAGACACTTAACCTACTGAGCTACCCAGGCACCCCTGTTTAAGACCTTATATTTTTAAGAGTGGTTTTGGATTCACAGCAAAATTAAGAAGAAGGTATAGAGATTTCTTATGTACCCTCTGCCCCCACACATTCACAGTTTCCCTTATTATCAATATCCCTCAGAGAGTGGTGTCTACATTGACACATTATGATCACTCAAAGTCCATACTTAACATTATGGTGAACTCTTGATCATATACATTTTATGGCTTAGACAAATGTATAATGTCATGGACCCATCATTATGGTATAATACCCAGTACTTTAATTGCTAAAAATCCTCTGTAATCCTCTGTACTTTGCCTATTCATCCCCCACCCCACCCATGCCATCCTTGGCACCCTGCACTCCCACCAAAAGCAACCACTGATCTTTTTATTGTCTCCATAGTTTTGCCTTTTCCAGAATGTCATACAGTTGATGTCATATAGTGTGCAACTTTTCATATTAGTTTATTTCACTTAATAATAGGCATTTAAAGTTCCTTCATGACTTTTTTTGTTTGTTTCTTTGTTTGATCTTTTAAACTGAATAATATTCCATTGTTTGGGTGGACTTGATTTATCCATTCATCTACTGAAGGACATCTTGATTGCTTTTACATTTCAATAATTATGAATAAGCTGCTATAAACATCTGTGTGCAGGTTTTCATGCAGACATAAATTTTCAGCTCCTTTGGGTAAGTACCAAAGAGTGAGATTGATGGATCAAATGTTTAGTTTAGTAAAAAACTGCCAAGCTATCTTCCAAAGTAGTAGTACCATTTTGCATTCCTACTAGCAACATATGAGAGTTTTTGTTGCTCCACATCTTTGCAAACAGGTTTTGTCAGTTTTCCACATTTTGGCCATTGTTGTAGGTTTGTAGCGATACCCGATTGTTGCTTTATATGTATATTTTTCATTTTATTTTATTTCTTTTCAGTGTTCCAGAATTCATTGTTTATGCACCACACCCAGTGCTCCCTGCAATACGTGTTCTCCTTGATACCCACCACCAGGCTCACCACCCACACCCCTCCCCTTCCAAACCCTCAGTTTGTTTCTCAGAGTCCACAGTCTCTCATGGTTCATCTCCCCCTCCAATTTCCCCCAGCTCACTTCTCCTTTCCATCCCCCAATGTCCTCCTTGTTATTCCTTATGCTGCACAAGTAAGTGAAACCATATGATAATTGACTTTCTCTGCTTGACTTCTTTCACTCAGCATAATCTCTTCCAGTCCCATTCATGTTGATACAAAAGTTGGGTATTCATCTTTTCTGATGGAGGCATAATATTCCATTGTATATATAGAATGTATCTTCTTTATCCATTCATCTGTTGAAGGGAATCTTGGTTCTTTCCACAGTTTGGCCTGTGGCCATTGCTGCTATGAACATTGGGGTACAGATGGTCGTTCTTTTCACTACATCTGTATATTTGGGGTAAATACCAGTAGTGCAATTGCAGAGTCATAGGATAGCTCAATTTTTAATTTCTTAAGGAATCTCCACATTGTTTTCCAAAGTGGCTGCTCCAACTTGTATTCCCACGGACAGTGTAAGAGGGTTCTCCTTTCTTCAGATCCTCTCCAACACACCTTATTTACTGTCTTGTTCATTTTGGCCATTCTAACTGGTGTAAGGTGGTATCTCAATGTGGTTTTGATTTGAATCTCCCCGATGTCAAATGATGATGAACATTTTTTCATGTGTTAGCCATTTCTATATCTTCTTTGGAGAAATGTCTGTTCATGCCTTCTGCCTGTTTTTCAAAGTGATTTATCTGTTTTGTATGTGTTGAGTTTGAGGAGTTCTTTATAGATCTTGGATATCAGCCCTTTGTCTGTGGTGTCATTTGTGAATATCTTCTCCCATTCAGTGGGTTGCCTCTTTGTTTTGTTGACTATTTCCTTTGCTGTGCAGAAGTTTTGATCTTGATGAAGTCCCAAAAGTTCATTTTTGCTTTTGTTTCTTTTGCCTTTGGAGACATATTTTGAAAGAAGTTGCTGTGGCCGATGTTGAAGAGGTTACTGCCTATGTTCTCCTCTAGGATTTTGATAGATTCCTACCTCATGTTGAGGTCTTTTATCCATTTCGAGTTTATCTTTGTTTATGGTGTAAGAGAAAGGTCAAGCTTCATTCCTTTACACTTAGCTGTCCAATTTTCCCAGCACCATTTATTGAGGAGACTGTCTTTTTTCCACTGTATATTTTTTTCCTGTTCTGTTTAAGATTATTTGAGCATAGAGTTGAGTGTCCATATCTGGGCTCTCAACTCTGTTCCACTGGTCTATCTGTCCTTTTTTTGTGCCAGTACCATGCTTTCTTGGTGATCACAGCTTTGTAGTAAAGCTTGAAATCAGGCAATGTGATGCCCCCAGGTTTGTTTTTCTTTTTCAACATTTCCTTAGCAATTTGGGGTCTCTTCTGGTTCCATATAAATTTTAAGATTGTTTGTTCTAGCTCTTTGAAAAATGACAGTGGCATTTTGGTTGGGATAGCATTGAAGGTATAAATGGCTCTAGGCAGTATAGACATTTTAACAATGTTTATTCTACTGATCCATGAGCATGGAATGGTCTTCTATCTTTTTGTGTTTTCTTGAGTATCTTTCATGAGTGTTCGGTAGTTCTTCAAGTATAGATCCTTTACCTCTTTGGTTAGATTTATCCCCAGGTATGTTATGGTTCTTGGTGCTATAGTAAATGGAACTGATTCTTTAATTTCACTTTCTATATTTTCATTGTTAGTGTCTAAGAAAGCAATAGATTTCTGTACAGTGATTTTGTAATCTGCCACAATACTGAATTGCTGTATGAGTTCTAGCAGTTTGGGGGTGGAATCTCTGGGGTTTTCCATATAAAGTATCATGTCATCTGCAAAGAGAGAGAGTTTGACTTCTTCATTGCCAATTTGAGTACATTTTATTTCTTTTTGTTGTCTGACTGCTGTTGCTACGACTTCTAGTACTATGTTGAACAAGAGTGGTGAGACTGGGCATCCTGGTCGGGTTCCTGATGTCAAAGGGAAGGCTGTCAGCTTTTCCCCTTTGAGGAGGATATTCGCTGTGGTTTTTCATAGATAGATTTTATGATGTTGAGGAATGATCCATCTATCTCTATACTTGGAATCGTTTTAACCAGGAACAGGAATTGTATCTTGTCAAATGCTTTTTCTACATCAATTGAGTGAAACATATGGTTCTTCTCTCTTATCAATTTGTTCTATCACATTGATTGATTTGCAAATGTTGAACCACCCTTGCATCCCATGGATAAATCCCACCTGGTCATGGTGGATGATCTTTTTAATGTACTTTTGGATCCTATTAGCTAGGATCTTGTCGAGAATCTTAGCATCCATATTCATTAGGGATATTGGTTGGGTCTTTGCCTGGTTTGGGGATCAGGGTCATGCTGGCTTTGTAAAAAGAGTCTGGAAGTTTTCCTTCTGATTCTATTTTTTGAAACAGCCTCAGAAGAACAGGTATTATTTCTTTGAATGTTTGGTAGAATTCCCCAGGGAATCTGTCAGGTCCTGGGCTCTTGTTTTTTGGGAGGTTTTTGATCACTGCTTCAATCTCGTTACTAGATATTGGTCTATTCAGGTTGTCAATTTCTTCCTGATTCAGTTTTAGAAGTTTATAGGTTTCCAGGAATGCATCCATTTTGTGTAGTTTGCTTAACTTATTGGCATATAACTGTTGATAATAATTTCTGATGATTGTTTCTATTTCCTTGGTGTTGTCATGATCTCTCCCTTTTCATTCATAATTTTATTAATTTGTGTTTTCTCTCTCTCTCTCTCTCTTTTTTTTTTTTTTTTTGGATTAGTTTGGCCAATGGTTTATCAATCTTATTGATTCTTTCAAAACCCTACTTCTAGTTTTGTTGATGTGTTCTACCATGTCTCTAGTTTCTATCTCATTGATCTCTGCTCTAATCTTGATTATTTCCCTTCTTGTGTGTGGGGTTGGCTTAATTTGTTGTAGATTCCTGTTCTTTTGTAAAGAGAGCTGGTGTATTCTGGTTTTTTCAATTTTTTTGAGGGAGGCTTGGATGGCTATGTATTTCCTCCTTAGGACCACCTTTGCTGTATCCGATAGGTTTTGGACCAAAGTGTCTTCATTCTCATTGGTTTCCATGAATTAAGTTCTTCTTTGATTTTCTGGTTGATCCAAACATTCTTAAGCGTGGTGGTCTTTAGCTTCCAAAGGTTTGAATTCTTTCCAAACTTTTTCTTGCTGTTGAGTTTCAGTTTCAAAGCATTGTGTTCTGAGAATATGTAGGGAATAATCTCAATCTTTTGGTATCAATTGAGCCCTGATTTGTGACCCAATATGTGGTCTATTCTGGAGAAAGTTCCCTGTGCACTCAAAAAGAATGAGTATTCTGTTGTTTTATGGTGGAATGTTCTGTATATATCTATGAGGTCCATCTGGTCCAGTATGTCATTCAGTTCTCTAGTTTATTGATTTTCTGCTTGGATGATCTATTACTGAGAGTGGTGTGTTAAGATCCCTTACTATTAATGTATTCATACCAATATAACTCTTTATCTTGATTAACAGTTGTTTTATGTAGTTGGCTGCTCTTGTATTGGGGCATAAATATTTACAATTGTTAGATATTCTTAATGGATAGACCCTTTAAGAATGATGTAGTGTCCTTCTTTATCTCTGACTACAGTCTTTAGTTTAAAATCTAATTTATCTAATATGAGAATTGCTACCCCAGCTTTGTTTTGTGACCCACTGGTATGAAAGATTCTTCTCCATCCCTTCCCTTTCAGTCTGGATATATCCTTGGGTTCAAAATGGCTCTCTTGTAGATAACATATGGACTGGTCCTGTTGTTTTATCTAATATGCAACCCTGTGCTGTTTTATGGGAGCATTTAGAATTTTTAATCACATTGAGAATGATTATTGAAAAATATGTTTTTATTGACATCATGTTGCCTGTGAAGTCCTTGTTTCTATAGATTGTCTTTGTATATTTCTGTTCTATGACAGTCGTGGGTTCTTTCTTCTTTTATAGACCCCCCCCTTAATATTTCTTCTAGTGCCAGCTTGGTGGTCATATACTCTTTTAAATCTTGCTGGTCTTGGAAGCTCTTTATCTCTCTGTCCATTTTGAATGTCAGCCTTGCTGGATAAAGTATTCTTGGCTGCGTGTTCTTCTCATTTAGTGCCCTGAATATGTCTTGTCAGCCCTTTATGGCTTGCTAGGTTTCTGTGGACAGGTCTGACACTATTCTAATGGACCTTCCTCTGTACATAAAGAATCTCTGACCCTAGCTGCTCTCAAGAGCTCCTGTCTAAAATTATGATTCATCAATTTTACAATGAGGTGTGTTGAGGTCTTTCTAGATTCTATGATCTTGGGGGGTGTTATTTCTGCTACTAGGATATGAATGCTGGTTCCATTCCCCAGATTGGGAAAATTTTCATGGAGAATTTGTTCTACTGTATCTTCTAGTCTTCGTTCTTTCTCCTCCCCCTCAGGGATCCCAATAATTCTGACTCTAGAGGTTTCATGGCATCATTTATTTCCCTAATTCTGTTTTCATGGTTTCTAGGCTGTTCCAGGCCTCCTCCTGATCTTTTCCCTCTATCAGTTTGTCCTCTAGATCATTAATTCTATGTTCTGCCTCGGTTACCCTAGCTGTTAGAGAATTGAGATTAGATTGGATCTCATTGATAGCATTTTTAACTTCTTCCCAGGTGGCTTTCACTTCTGCCCTAATCTATTCCATGTTGTTGTTAATGGTTTTCTCCAACCTACCCATTGCCTGGATAATTGTTACCCTGAATTCCCTTTCAAAAATACTGTTTATGTGCATATCTAATAACTCTGATGGAGAGGGCACAGTTTCTTTATTTTTCCTCTATTGGGCACTCCTCCTCCTAGTCACTTTGGTGAGAGGTGGTTGAGGGGATGTGTAGCTGAATATGTCAACCGGGATCCAGGTAAGGTGCACCCTGGAATGCTTCTGAGCAATTGGAAGTCATCACCAAAAAGAAATAAAAAAGAGAGAGTCAGAAAAAAGACAGATAGATAGAGAGAGAGAGAAGACCCAGCCAGAATGGGCCCCA
Organism: Mustela lutreola; assembly: GCF_030435805.1. NCBI lineage: Eukaryota > Metazoa > Chordata > Mammalia > Carnivora > Mustelidae > Mustela > Mustela lutreola. The sequence continues at coordinate 87,116,687 of NC_081291.1, read as the reverse complement.
AAGATAAGATTTATAAGGTATACAAACAAAAACAGACAAACAGAAAGACTGACAAAAGTAAATGACAAGAAAAAAAAAAAGAACCCAGCCAAAATGAACCCCAAATATAAGATTTATATAATACCAGGACAAAAACAAATACACAGAAACACTGACAGAAGAAAAAGATGGGAGGGTGGTTATAAGTCTTCAATGTGGGTGAGGAAGTTTATTTTGATTCTTACTGGGTGTATCTTGATATCTTTTCCAGAGATAAAGGGAGATTAAAACTGGTTTATATATAGGGGTAGTATTCATTAGGGAAAGAAGATTACCTTGAAGCTGTATGTATATTAAAAAAATAGAAAAGCAAAAGGAAAACCCAGGTATATGTATGAAAAAAGTTCAAGTAAAAAGGTTATTATGGAATTTGTTGCATTGAGCCTCTCATAATTGTAAATAGGTTAAAAAATTTTTAAAAGAACGAGAATAGTGAGAATGAATTAAAAATAAAAGTTGTATCTATGAAATATACAAGTTTGGGGGCAATACCAGGAGCTTAATATCTCCTTTTCACCTGATACTGGGGTTTTACAGTTTTATGGGCACCCTGTGATGGTTGTCCTCTCTTCTTTGGCTGGCTTCCTGGGGGAGAGGACTGCTGCATTGTTTTTCAGGCAGTCTTGCTTGCTGAGTCCTCCTACTCCCTACCAAGGGGCTGAGGCTGGGTTTTTCAGGCTTTTGTTCTCTGGAGGTTTTTGTTCTTTGGTGGCTTTTTGCATCTTTTCTGAGGTTTAGTGGAAAGCAAACTGCACCCAGAACTCAGAGAGAAGCCTCAGTCTGCTCCCCTCTGGGGGCAGCACCCCCCCCAAACTTCTCTGAGCTTTGCAACCTCCCACAGGCAATGCATGTCCCCAGCCACTGTCTCAGGGGTTGCTCAATGCGCTCACTTGTCTCTGCACCCCCATGCCAAAACCACAAGTGATATTGCTCCAGGGAGCCCGCTTCCAGGACTGTCTGGAGTCCAGACTGCCCCAGAGATCCCAACCAGAGATAGTGCGCTGAGATTTTCAAGCCTGGGCTGGGCGTGTTCAGATTCTCAGTAGGTTTTAGAGACCACTGGCTAGCGCCCCTCTCTCAGGGGAGGGTGGGGAGCGCAGTTCAGGTCCTGATCACACAGTGCATGTGCAGAGTGCAAAAGGCTGTGGTTATAGAGAGCACCAGCTGGTGTCCACACCAGACTCTCTCACGCACGCAGCTGGTGGGAAGTGCACCTAGCAGTGTGATGCAGGAAGCAGAAAGCCTTGTGGGCTCAGGGACCATGGCCTGGAGGGTTCACTGCACTCTCTCTGGCACAGGTGGTCACCTGCGGTGGCTGTCCTGGATCTGTGGGCTTAGGCCCATGCCCGTGACCACCCAATTCCACCAGTTGCCCCTTAAGATCTTTGCTCTTTCTGAGTGCTTTTAACCAGACTCCAAGTTAATGCTGGTTCCCAATCACAGGGCACTCTCGTATTGGGGTATTATTTTACAATGGTTCACTTCTGGTGGCTCCCTCCCCCTTCTGTTTATCCTCTGATATCAGTTCAATTGTCACTCCTCTTTACCTCTCATTGGAGTCCTCTGCCCTCATAGAGATCCAAAAGTGTATAATCCTACATCCTGGCTAATTTCATGGGTGTTCAGAGTGTTCTGGTAGATAAACAACTTAGGGGACCGGTTGAAACAAGGTATCCTAATTTTCTGTCATCTTCCCCTCCTCCTACTTTATATTTTTAATTTTGTTTGCTCATTTGTTTTGTGTTTTAGATTCCACATGAAAGTGAAATCCTATGTTATTTGTGTTTATCTGTCTGAATTACCTCACTTAACATAATACCCTCTATGTCCATTCATGTTGCTGTAAATGTCAAGATCTCATCCTTTTTAATGGCTGAATAATATTCTGTTGCATATGTATACCACATCATCTTTATCAATTCATCTATCGATAGACACTGGGTTGCTTCCATAGTTTGGCTATTGTAAATAATGCTGAAGTTAGCATAGGGTTGCATATATTCTTTTGAATTTGTGTTTTCATTTTTTTTAGGTAAATACCCAGAAGTGGAATTACTGGATGATATGGGTTTCTATCTTTAATTTTTTGAGGAAACTCCATACTGTCTTCTACAGTGGCCACACTAATTTACATTTCCACCAAAGAGTGCATAAGGATTCCCTACTCTCCACATCCTCACTGACACTTGTTATTTCTTGTTTTTTTGATAGCCATTCTGATTGGTATGAGGTGGTATCTCATTGTGGTTTTGATTTGTATTTCCATGATGACTAATGATATGGAGACTATTTTGATTGGGTCTGCTGGCCATCTGTATGTCCTCTTTGGAAAACTGTCTATTCAGGTCCTCTGTGCATTTTTTTGGTGTTGAGTTGTGTAAGTTCTTTATATATTTTGGATATTAATCCCTTAACACATATAATTTGCATTCAGCAGATTGCCTTTTCATTTTGTTGATGGTTTATTTTGCTGTACAAATGCTTTTAATTTTGGTGTGATCTCAATAGTTTGCCTTTTTTGTTGTTTGTTTGTTTGTTTGTTTCCCTTGTCTGAGAAGACCTATCTAGAAAAATGTTGCTAAGGCTGATGTCCACCATGTTACTGCCTACTTTTTTTTAAGGAGTTTTATTGTTTCAGGTCTTACATTTATGTCTTTACTCCATTTCAAATTTATTTTTGTGTGTGATGCAAGAGTGTGATATTTCATTCTTTTGCATGTAGCTGTCTTTCCAGGTTTTCCAAAACCATTTATTGAAGGGATTGCTCCTCCCCCATTGTATATTCTTGCTTTCTTTGTCATAGATTAATTGACAATAGAAGTGTGGGTTTATTTCTGGGCTTCTTATCTAGTTCTATTGACCTATGTATTTGTTTTTGTGTCAGTAACGTGATTACTGTAGATTACTGTAGCTTTGCAGTGTATCTTGAAACTTGGGATTGCAATACTTTAATTTTGTTTTTCTTTCTCAATATTGCTTTGGCTATTTGGGGTCTTTTGTAGTTCCATATAAATTTTAGCATTATTTGTTTTAGTTCTGTGAAAAATACTCTTGGTATTTTGATAGGAATTGCATTGATCCCGTAGATTGCTTTGGGTAGGGTGGACATTTTAACAGTATTAATTCTTCCAATCTATTAGTCTGGTATATCTTTCCATTTGTTTCCATTGTCTTCAATTTCTTTCATCAGTTTTTACATTTATTCAGAGTACAGCTCTTTCACCTCCTTGGTTAAATTAATTCTTAGATGGTTCTTTTTGATGCAATTATAAATGGGATTGTTTTCTTATTTTCTCCATCCACTACTTTGTTATTAGTATATAGAAAGTAACAGATTCCTGTATATTAATTTTGTATACTGTAAATTTACTAAATTCATTGATTATTCTAATAGTTTTTTGCTTTTTTTTTCCTTTTGCTGGATTCTTTAGGATTTTCTATGTATTGTATCATTTCATTTGCTGATAGTGACAGTTTTACTTCTTTCCTGCCAATCTGGATGTCTTTTATTTCTGGGAAGTTTGTATGTTTCTAGGGATTTAGCCATTTCTTCTAGGTAGTCCAATTTGTTGACCCATAATTTTTGTAGTAGTCGCTTATAATTCTTGTATTTTTGTGGTGTTACTTGTAACATCTACATTTCATTTCTGATTTTATTTTATTTCTCTCTTTTTTCTTTAGTTTAAGCTAAAGGTTTATTAGTTTTTCTTTTCTTTTCTTTTCTTTTTTAAATATTTTCAAAAAAACAGCTTTTCATTTCATTGATCTTTTTTCTTTTTTGGTCTTTTTTCTTTTTCTTAACTTTTCTTCCATTTATTTCCACTCTGTTCCTTATTTTTTCCTTCCTTCTATTAACTTTGGACTTTTTTTTCCTATTTCCTTTAGGTGTACATTTATATTGTTTACTTGAAATTTTTCTTGTTTCTTGAGTTAGGCCTATATTTGCTTTTACTCATGAATTTTTTTTTTTTTTTTAATTCTAGTTATGGTCTTCTTTTTCCACTTGAAGATGTTCTTTATAAAATGTAAGCTGCTTTAATGGCATCAAATTCCTTTACCTTTCATATATCTGGGAATCTCTTTATCTCTCTTTCAATTCTGAATGATAGCCTTGCCAAGTAGAGTATTATTGGTTATAGGATTCTTCCTTTCATCACTTTTAATATATCATAGCACTGCTTTCTGGCCTGCAAAGTTTCTATTGAAGAATCAGGTAATAGCCATATGGGCTTTCCCTGTTTGCTTTGCTTTTGCTGCTTTTAAGAGTCTCACTTTGTCTTTAAACTTTGCTAATTTAATTGTTATATATCTTGTGCACCTTCTTGGGTTCATCTTGTGTTGGGTTTCTTGCGCTTCCTGGATCTGGACATCTGTTTCCTTTTCTAAGTAAGGGAGGTTTTAGCTATTATTTCTTCATACAGGTTATCTCTCTCTTTTTCTCTCTCTTCTCCTTATGGGACTTCTATCATGGGACTGATAGTATGCTTGACATTGCTCTAGAACTCACTTAACTTATCCTCATTTTTTTATATTCTTTTTTCATTGCTGTTCAGTTTGGCCTTCTACTGTTCTGTTCATTGCTCTGTCTTCCAGATCACTGATTTGTTGTTCCGCATTCTCTAATTGCTATTGATTCCCTTTAGTGAACTGTTCATTTCAGTTAGTATATTCTTCAGCTCTGATGGGTTCTTTTTTATATTTTCTATCTCTTTGTGGAATGTCTCACTGAATTTATCCACTCTTCTCTCAAGCCTGGCTTGTATCTTTATGAACATTATTTTGAACTCTTTATCAGGTAGATTGTTTATCTCTGTTTTGTCGAGCTCTTTTTCTGGGGTTTGTCTTGTTCTTTCATTTGAAAAACATTCCTCTGTCTTTACATTTTGTCTCACTCTCTATGTTTGTTTCTATATATTAGGTAGGTCTACCTTTCATACTCTTAAAAGTAGTGGCCTTATGTAGAAGATGTCTTGCGGTGCCCTGGTGCATTATTCCCTCCTGGTCACCAGAACCAGGGACTCCAGGTGTGCCCCTCTGTGGACTGTATGTGTCCTTCTGTCCTGACTAGCTTATAGCTGCTGCTGGTGTTTTTGTTGTTGGGGCTGCCTCTCAGTCTGTTTCTCAATAATCACTGGCCACAACTGCTGTGAGTGCATTGGTGGGCCCACCAGTGGTTGCCTGAGAGACCCAGCTGTATCTATAGCAGCCATGTTGGTGGATGGGGCTGATTCTCAGTTCAGCTGGCTGCAGTGAATTGCCATGACTGCCGTGGGTACACTGGTGGACAGGGCTTTTCTGTAGTATAGCTGGCTGAGAGCTTGGACTATAACAACAGAGGCTGCATTGTTGGGTGGGGCTAGTTCCTCCTTCCCCAAGGCAGGAGTTGCTCTGCAGGGACATTGGTCCTGGCAGGGGCTGTCCATTAGGTATGGTGGGGTGGGAGCAACTTGGGAGGGGTACCTGCCTAGGCAGTTGGATCCACAGGAGATTGCTGGGGTGGGGCAAGTGGTGCTAACAAGTTTGATGGAGAGTTTCAGAATTGGGTTCCACAAGCATCTAGCTAGCTAGGTTGAAGGAGGGCAAAAGTGATTGGTATCTACCAGCACTTCTGTTACCAAAGAAAGTTCCTACAGATCTCTGACCATCTGGCATATGTCCTAAAATTAGTCCATAAATCTTTTTAAATATTACCTAGGTACTTCTCAAATGGCTCCTTCTGGTCTGGGTCTCAGACTGAGTGATCTAGTGCTGCCTCTTGGAAAGCACAGATTCAGTTTCTTATAGATCTCTGGCTCTTCCTAAGTGAACCCCTGCTGATTTTTAAACCTCCAGAAGTTTAGCCCAGCTGATTTTCAAAGCCAGTCATTATGGGTTTTCCAGTCAGGGATGCCTGGTGTGAGGTCTGATCCCTTCACTGTCCCGTGTGTTTGTGATGTCCTTTCTGTGTGTGGGCAGCCCTGCTGGGGGTTTTGTTCCCAACAGTGTCTCTACACCTTTGACCCTTTCAGTGTGGCCTACTCTTTATGATTTCAGCTATTGATGATCTATTCTGCTAGCCTTCACATTTTCAGAGTGAGCTGCAATACATGCAGTCGCAACCTTGGTGTGTCCCTGGGAGGTGGTAAACTCAGGATCATCCTACTCTACCATCTTCTGAGTGATGCCCTTGTTTCGATTTTTTTGCATTTCATTTCAATCCTATCCACTTGTTTATATATTAGTAACAATAAAGTGGGAATAAAAGCTTTGAATAAGAGACTTGAATGAATGAGCTAATGATTAAAAGGAGATTTTGAATTATTATAGTGAAAGAAAAAAAAAGATTCTGAAATGTTGGAGAATGACATTTAAGTCCCCATGTTCCAAATAGTTTAATCTAAATTTTACCTAAAGGTAAATAAGAGAAACTAAGTGGCAATTAGAGTACTTTGTTAAAATAATTTTTGGTTTTGGGTGACAGCTGAGATTAAGAAATGAAACTGAATATTTAAAAAAAACCCTTGATTAGTAGAATGGAATTTAAGGATGGTGTCTTTGAATCAGAATGAAAATCTCTCATTCTTTATTCTATTTGTTTCTTATATTGAAAGGAAGTTTTCCAAACTAAATTTTAGGCTGTAATTTTTATTGAATTAAATACTTCGTAGCAACTTCAGAATACCTTCTCTGTGAGCAAGGCTCTAAGATTTGCTGTGCCAGCTGCAAGTTTTGAAGGGCCTGTAGGAAAATTCTCTTGGGCAGCTCAGGACTCTGGCTCAGTGATGGGAATGTGACTGTGTAAATAGCAGGTACAGGATTAGCTTATCCTCCTGGGATGTGCAGAATTAAGCAACCTACTTCTGTAAACATGGAAACCAGTTTAAAAAGAACCAAAGGGTTATAGAGTCTTTTACCGGAACTAAAATAAGGTCTACTTTAAGTCTCTGCTTTTGGGGATGCAGATTTTTGCTTAAATTTAACTTTAGGCTTACTTTTCCTTCAGATATTGACTGTGACCAAGTAATTTAGATTTTTCAGCCTTCCTTTGTTGAGCTACAGAAATTTACAGTAATTGTAAAGAAGAAAAAGGTGTGTTTGTGGGGAAGGCTGTGCCAGTGAGTATGGATGTAGGTATGTGGAATATGCAATGTAGAGGATTTGAAAGGAAAGTGTAAAAAAAGAAGAGAATAATAGAGGAATTCAAAAATTATGACTTTAATTTATTTAATCTCTTAGAACTTAATATAAATTAAATTTAGCTAGGGAGATATATTTTTATGGGAAATTATGTTCATCTATTTCCCAATACTCCACCCCAGTCCTCAGGTTTTTTAATTTCAACTTTTAATCTTCATTTTTCATGAAGATAAACACTTTGCCTTGTTTAATTTGGGGAGGTATAAGTTAGTCAGATAATATTACGGCATATGAATGACTCTGCAGCCAAATGCGTAGAGCTATGCCTACGGGCATAGGGAAATAGGGCTTGTTGGTAGGCTGTTTTATATCCATATTTCAAGAGGAGTCCACAATGTATTCTTCTGAACTCTCTAAACTAAGAACTGCATTTCTGCCTTCTTTGCTGGTGAGATAATAAATTACATTTACAAGATTAGGGCTAGTTCCTTTGAAACACTTCTAACATTTTTAGGCCCTAGTTTTTCATTATCAGAGTACCTGCCTTTTATTATAACAGTACTTTTTTTTTTTTTAATTTTTTATTTTTTATAAACATATATTTTTTATATACATATATTTTTATCCCCAGGTCTGTGAATCACCAGGTTTACACACTTCACAGCACTCACCAAATCACATACCCTCCCCAATGTCCATAATCCCACCCCCTTCTCCCCAACCCCCTCCCCCCGGCAACCCTCAGTTTGTTTTGTGAGATTAAGAGTCACTTATGGTTTGTCTCCCTCCCAATCCCATCTTGTTTCATTTATTCTTCTACCCACTTAAGCCTCCATGTTGCATCACCACTTCCTCATATCAGGGAGATCATATGATAGTTGTCTTTCTCTGCTTGACTTATTTCGCTAAGCATGATACGCTCTAGTTCCATCCATGTTGTTGCAAATGGCAAGATTTCATTTCTTTTGATGGCTGCATAGTATTCCATTGTGTATATATACCACATCTTCTTGATCCATTCATCTGTTGATGGACATCTAGGTTCTTTCCATAGTTTGGCTATTGTGGACATTGCTGCTATAAACATTCGGGTGCATGTGTCCCTTTGGATCACTACATTTGTATCTTTAGGGTAAATACCCAATAGTGCAATTGCTGGGTCATAGGGCAGTTCTATTTTCAACATTTTGAGGAACCTCCATGCTGTTTTCCAGAGTGGCTGCACCAGCTTGCATTCCCACCAACAGTGTAGGAGGGTTCCCCTTTCTCCGCATCCTCGCCAGCATCTGTCATTTCCTGACTTGTTGATTTTAGCCATTCTGACTGGTGTGAGGTGATATCTCATTGTGGTTTTGATTTGTATTTCCCTGATGCCGAGTGATATGGAGCACTTTTTCATGTGTCTGTTCGCCATCTGGATGTCTTCTTTGCAGAAATGTCTGTTCATGTCTTCTGCCCATTTCTTGATTGGATTATTTGTTCTTTGGGTGTTGAGTTTGCTAAGTTCTTTATAGATTCTGGACACTAGTCCTTTATCTGATATGTCGTTTGCAAATATCTTCTCCCATTCTGTCAGTTGTCTTTTGATTTTGTTAACTGTTTCCTTTGCTGTGCAAAAGCTTTTGATCTTGATGAAATCCCAGTAGTTCATTTTTTCCCTTGCTTCCCTTGCCTTTTGCGTTGTTCCTAGGAAGATGTTGCTGCGGCAGAGGTCGAAGAGGTTGCTGCCCGTGTTCTCCTCAAGGATTTTGATGGATTCCTTTCGTACATTGAGGTCCTTCATCCATTTTGAGTCTATTTTTGTGTGTGGTGTAAGGAAATGGTCCAATTTCATTTTTCTGCATGTGGCTGTCCAATTTTCCCAGCACCATTTATTGAAAAGGCTGTCTTTTTTCCATTGGACATTCTTTCCTGCTTTGTCGAAGATTAGTTGACCATAGAGTTGAGGGTCTATTTCTGGGCTCTCTATTCTGTTCCATTGATCTATGTGTCTGTTTTTGTGCCAGTACCATGCTGTCTTGATAATGACAGCTTTGTAATAGAGCTTGAAGTCCGGAATTGTGATGCCACCAACGTTGGCTTTCTTTTTCAATATCCCTTTGGCTATTCGAGGTCTTTTCTGGTTCCATATAAATTTTAGAATTATTTGTTCCATTTCTTTGAAAAAGATGGATGGTACTTTGATAGGAATTGCATTAAATGTGTAGATTGCTTTAGGTAGCATAGACATTTTCACAATATTTATTCTTCCAATCCAGGAGCATGGAACATTGTTCCATTTCTTTGTGTCTTCCTCAATTTCTTTCATGAGTACTTTATAGTTTTCTGAGTATAGATTCTGTGTCTCTTTGGTTAGGTTTATTCCTAGGTATCTTATGGTTTTGGATGCAATTGTAAATGGGATTGACTCCTTAATATCTCTTTCTTCTGTCTTGCTGTTGGTGTAGAGAAATGCAACTGATTTCTGTGCATTGATTTTATATCCTGACACTTTACTGAATTCCTGTATAAGTTCTAGCAGTTTTGGAGTGGAGTCTTTTGGGTTTTCCACATATAGTATCATATCATCTGCGAAGAGTGATAATTTGACTTCTTCTTTGCCGATTTGGATGCCTTTAATTTCCTTTTGTTGTCTGATTGCTGAGGCTAGGACCTCTAGTACGATGTTGAATAGCAGTGGTGATAATGGACATCCCTGCCGTGTTCCTGACCTTAGCGGAAAAGCTTTCAGTTTTTCTCCATTGAGAATGATATTTGCGGTGGGTTTTTCATAGATGGCTTTGATGATATTGAGGTATGTGCCCTCTATCCCTACACTTTGAAGAGTTTTGATCAGGAAGGGATGTTGTACTTTGTCAAATGCTTTTTCAGCATCTATTGAGAGTATCATATGGTTCTTGTTCTTACTTTTATTGATGTGTTGTATCACATTGACTGATTTGCGGATGTTGAACCAACCTTGCAGCCCTGGAATAAATCCCACTTGGTCGTGGTGAATAATCTTTTTAATGTACTGTTGAATCCGATTGGCTAGTATTTTGTTGAGTATTTTCGCATCTGTGTTCATCAAGGATATCGGTCTATAGCTCTCTTTTTTGGTGGGATCCTTGTCTGGTTTTGGGATCAAGGTGATGCTGGCCTCATAAAATGAGTTTGGAAGTTTTCCTTCCATTTCTATTTTTTGGAACACTTTCAGGAGAATAGGAATTAGTTCTTCTTTAAATGTTTGGTAGAATTCCCCCGGGAAGCCGTCTGGCCCTGGGCTTTTGTTTGTTTGGAGATTTTTAATGACTGTTTCAATCTCCTTACTGGTTATGGGTCTGTTCAGGCTTTCTATTTCTTCATGGTTCAGTTGTGGTAGTTTATATGTTTCTAGGAATGCATCCATTTCTTCCAGATTGTCAAATTTATTGCCGTAGAGTTGCTCATAGTATGTTCTTATAATAGTTTGTATTTCCTTGGTGTTAGTTGTGATCTCTCCTCTTTCATTCATGATTTTATTTATTTGGGTCCTTTCTCTTTTCTTTTTGATAAGTCGGGCCAGGGGTTTATCAATTTTATTAATTCTTTCAAAGAACCAGCTCCTAGTTTCGTTGATTTGTTCTATTGTTTTTTTGGTTTCTATTTCATTGATTTCTGCTCTGATCTTTATGATTTCTCTTCTCCTGCTGGGCTTAGGGTTTCTTTCTTGTTCTTTCTCCAGCTCCTTTAGGTGTAGGGTTAGGTTGTGTACCTGAGACCTTTCTTGTTTCTTGAGAAAGGCTTGTACCGCTATATATTTTCCTCTCAGGACTGCCTTTGTTGTGTCCCACAGATTTTGAACCGTTGTATTTTCATTATCATTTGTTTCCATGATTTTTTTCAATTCTTCTTTAATTTCCCGGTTGACCCATTCATTCTTTAGAAGGATACTGTTTAGTCTCCATGTATTTGGGTTCTTTCCAAACTTCCTTTTGTGGTTGAGTTCTAGCTTTAGAGCATTGTGGTCTGAAAATATGCAGGGAATGATCCCAATCTTTTGATACCGGTTGAGTCCTGATTTAGGACCGAGGATGTGATCTATTCTGGAGAATGTTCCATGTGCACTAGAGAAGAATGTGTATTCTGTTGCTTTGGGATGAAATATTCTGAATATATCTGTGATGTCCATCTGGTCCAGTGTGTCATTTAAGGCCTTTATTTCCTTGCTGATCTTTTGCTTGGATGACCTGTCCATTTCAGTGAGGGGAATGTTAAAGTCCCCTACTATTATTGTATTGTTGTTTATGTGTTTCTTTGATTTTGTTATTAATTGGTTTATATAGTTGGCTGCTCCCACGTTGGGGGCATAGATATTTAAAATTGTTAAATCTTCTTGTTGGACAGACCCTTTGAGTATGATATAGTGTCCTTCCTCATCTCTTATTACAGTCTTTGGCTTAAAATCTTATTGATCTGATATAAGGATTGCCACTCCTGCTTTCTTCTGATGTCCATTAGCATGGTAAATTCTTTTCCACCCCCTCACTTTAAATCTGGAGGTGTCTTCGGGCTTAAAATGTGTTTCTTGGAGGCAACATATAGATGGGTTTTGTTTTTTTATCCATTCTGATACCCTGTGTCTTTTGACAGGGGCATTTAGCCCATTCACATTCAGGGTAACTATTGAGAGATATGAATTTAGTGCCATTGTATTGCCTGTAAGGTGACTGTTACTGTATATGGTCTCTGTTCCTTTCTGATCTACCACTTGTAGGCTCTCTCTTTGCTTAGAGGACCCCTTTCAATATTTCCTGTAGAGCTGGTTTGGTATTTGCAAATTCTTTCAGTTGTTGTTTGTCCTGGAAGCTTTTAATCTCTCCTTCTATTTTCAATGATAGCCTAGCTGGATATAGTATTCTTGGCTGCATGTTTTTCTCGTTTAGTGCTCTGAAAATATCATGCCAGCTCTTTCTGGCCTGCCAGGTCTCTGTGGATAAGTCAGCTGCCAATCTAATATTTTTACCATTGTATGTTACAGACTTCTTTTCCCGGGCTGCTTTCAGGATTTTCTCTTTGTCATTGAGACTTGTAAATTTTACTATTATGTGACGGGGTGTGGGCCTATTCTTATTTATTTTGAGGGGCATTCTCTGAACCTCCTGAATTTTGATGCTTGTTCCCTTTGCCATATTGGGGAAATTCTCCCCAATAATTCTCTCCAGTATACCTTCTGCTCCCCTCTCACTTTCTTCTTCTTCTGGAATCCCAATTATTCTAATGTTGTTTCGTCTTATGGTGTCACTTATTTCTCGAATTCTCCCCTCGTGGTCCAGTAGCTGTTTGTCCCTCTTTTGATCAGCTTCTTTATTCTCTGTCATTTGGTCTTCTATATCACTAATTCTTTCTTCTGCCTCATTTATCCTAGCAGTGAGAGCCTCCATTTTTGATTGCACCTCATTAATAGCTTTTTTGATTTCAACTTGGTTAGATTTTAGTTCTTTTATTTCTCCAGAAAGGGCTTTTATATCTCTCGAGAGGGTTTCTCTAATATCTTCCATGCCTTTTTCGAGCCCGGCTAGAACCTTGAGAATTGTCATTCTGAACTCTAGATCTGACATATTACCGATGTCTGTATTGATTAGGTCCCTAGCCTTCGGTACTGCCTCTTGTTCTTTTTTTTGTGGTGAATTTTTACGTCTTGTCATTTTGTCCAGATAAGAGTAAATGAAGGGGCAAGTAAAATACTAAAAGGGTGGCAACAACCCCAGGAAAATATGCTTTAGCCAAATTAGAAGAGATCCAAAATCGTGAGTGGGGAGAAAGGGGATAAAAAGAGGTTCAAAAAGGAAGAAAGAAAAAAGGAAAAAAAAAAAAAAAAAAGAAAAGAATTTTTTTTAAAAAAGAAAACACCTAAGAAAAATGTAAAAATATATATATATATATTAGATAAACTAGTAAAAAATCGTTAAAAAAGAAAAAGGTAACAGTTAAAAAAAAAAAAATTTTTACCCGAAGGCGAGAAAAAAAAAAAAAATGAAAAAGAAAAAATTAAATTAACTGCAAGACTAAAAAAAATCACAGGAAAAAAGCCATGAGTTCCGTGCTTGGCTTTCTCCTCCTCTGGAATTCTGCTGCTCTCCTTGGTATTGAAACCGCACTCCTTGGTAGGTGAACTTGGTCTCGGCTGGATTTCTTGTTGATCTTCTGGGGGAGGGGCCTGTTGTAGTGATTCTCAAGTGTCTTTGCCCCAGGCGGAATTACACCGCCCTTACCCGGGGCCGGGGTGAGTAATCCGCTCGGGTTTGCTTTCAGGAGCTTTTGTTCCCTGAGCGCTTTCTGTAGAGTTCCAGAGGACGGGAATACAAATGGCGGCCTCCTGGTCTCCGGCCCGGAGGAGCCGAGAGCCCAGGGCCCCACTCCTCAGTGCGCCCTCAGAGAACAGCGCCCAGTTACTCCCGTCTGCCTGACCTCCGGCCGCGCTCCGAGCTCACCGAGCCTGCGACCGGTTCAAGGTAACACGGAGCTGCGAGCTTACTGTCGGCCCTGTCTCTGTAGCCGGCTTTCCCGTTCCAATACCCGCAAGCTCTGCGACACTCAGACACCCCCGATCCTTCTGTGACCCTGCGGGACCTGAGGCCACGCTGACCCCGCATGGGCTTCGCCCCGGTTTAGCCTCTGGAGCGATGTCCCTCAGCGGAACAGACTTTTAAAAGTCCTGATTTTGTGCGCGGTTGCTCCGCCGCTTGCCGGGAGCTGGCCCCTCCCCCCGGGGTCTATCTTCCCGTCGCTTTGGATTCACTTCTCCGCCGGTCCTACCTTTCAGAAAGTGGTTGTTTTTCTGTTTCCAGAATTGCTGTTCTTCTTCTCTTCGATCTGCCGATGGATTTTCAGGTGTTTGCAATCTTTAGATAAGCTATCTAGCTGATCTCCGGCTAGCTGAAGCAGTCTCAGCTTGCTACTTCTCCGCCATCTTCAGACACCCCATTTCTAACTGATAACAGTACTTTTGTGCCAGTAACACATAAACCAAAGCCAAAAAGCAAAAAATAACAACACCACAACCATCTGAAAATAAACTCTTGACGTGTATTGAAAAACAAAAGAGACATGTCTTTAATCGTGTTTGAGCCTCTGGAAACGCTTGGTTATCTGTTTTTGGCTATTCAAGTGGCCTATTACCCACCTATTTGTTATCTCTTGCTGCATTACAAATTACCCTGAAACCCTCCTCTGAGATGGCCCTCAGCAACTTAAAACAATAAACACTTCTTACATTACAAGAGTGGCTTAGCTGGGTGGTTCTGACTCAGGGTCTCCCATGAAGTTACAGTCAGGATGCTGGGTGCACTGAAAGCTATTCTGGGGCTATATGATTTGCTCCCGCAGGATATCAAGTTGGTTCTGGCTCTTGGTAATTGTTCTTGCCATGAGGACTTCCACATAGGGCTAATAGAGTACCCCCATTACACAGCAGCTGACTGCCCTCAAAGTGATTGATCCAAGAAAGAGCAGGTTAGAATTCACAATGTTTATGACCTAACTTTGGAAGTCACACACTGTCACTTTCACAATATTCTCTGATTACACAGATCAGGCCTATTATAAGTGGAAGGGTATGAAAACCAGGAGATGGAGGGCATTGGGGGCCATCATGGAGACTGACAACCACAACATGCATTTCCAAAAGTCATGAAGAAAATGAGACTAGGACTGTGGATTTGGAATCTTTTAATTGACTATAACAATTGATATTCTTTAAAAAGAAAAAAAAGATTTCATATATTTATTTGACAGAGAGAGAGAGATCACAAGTAGGCAGAGAGTCAGGCAGAGAGAGAGGGGTAAGCAGGCTCCCGGCTGAGCAGAGATCCCGATGTGGGCCTTGATCCCAGGATCCTGAGATCATGACTTGAGCTGAAGGTAGAGGCTTAATCCACTGAGTCACCCAGGCACCCCAACAATTGATATTCTTTATCTCAGGAACCCTATGATCCCATTACTTTAAATGTCATATTTAGAATTTTGCACTCTATCTTGGCTTTAGAAAAGAGAAGGGTATTAGGGACAGACATGCAAACTTTAGGTCAAATTACTTAACCATCAAAAGGGAACTAATAGTCGGCTACAGGTCAGGCACTTTACATGAATTCTTTCTCTCATTTATGCTTCACAACAACCCTTACATGTGAATGATGTTAGTCTCATTTGTCAGATTAAAAAATTATGGTCCAGAGAAATTCAGTAATTTGCTATAGCTATAGAGCTACTAAGTAGTTGAATATTTATTCAGATCTATTTGGTGATAAAATTTGTGAATTTCTTTTTTTTTTTTTTTAAGATTTTATTTATTTATTTGACAGTTAGAGAGAAAGAGAGAGAGAGAGCACAAGCAGGGTGGGCAGGCAGAGGGAGAAACAGGTTCCCCACTGAGCAGGGAGCCCAATGTGGGGCTCGATCCCAGGATCCAGGATTGTGACTTGAGCTGAAGGCAGCTGCTTAATGACTCAGCCACCCAGGAACCACTGTGAACTTCTTATTGCGTTATATAGTAGGGGGCAGTCCACTGCAGCTGGGTGGACACCATTGCTTGCCATCTCCGTTGGTAAATACAGGGCAGCTTGCATGCAGATAGTAGGCAACTGATAAATTATTTTTTGAATAAGTGAAATTAACTAATACCTGTATATACTGAAATTACTACCTGAAAGATAGATTTTGATCCTCCAAGGTGAGGATCTAGTGATGGTGGTCTCAGGGATTCCCTGAACTTTTAATTGGTGTCAGAGGTGAGGGCAGTCTTGGGGACTTCTCTAACTTCAGCACCTGCTCACCTAGTTGCATGGGAACAAAACTTGAATACCGTATAATGGCCTTGGGGGTCCTAAATGGTAACCTCTGCCTATGTGTCCAATCTTATTTTGTACCACTCTCTGCCTTACGCATTATCTACAGTCACATTTTTCATCCCTTTGTTTCTCAAATATGGCCATAGCATCTTTGTATGCACTATTTTTTTCTGTTATATCATGATTACAGATACTTGCAGGGCTGATTATTTTATTAAGGTCTCACTTAAACTTGTTATCCCTTCCTAGAGGCCTTCTCTGATTATTCACACTAAAGTAAATTCATTTACCCACTACCCCAGGCATTTATCACTTTTTGCCATGATCTTATTCATTTATTTGACTATTTGCTTATCTGTTTTCTTCTATGGAAAGAAAAACCTTGTCTATTTTGTCATTGCTGTGTTAAGTGCCTAGGATAGTAATGAGTGCATTTGGGCATTTATTAAATATTTGTTAAATAGGGTCATAAGATTTATTTCCTTTAAAAAATAGAATAAGTAAGATGGAGGATCAGAATACTATTATAAACCATAGTATATTTTATATTGAAAGATATTTAAGAAACCAATATTGAAAAATATTTAGCAAACAAACAAAATTCAATATGCTTGGATCCAAGCATAGCTAGTTGAGAATTGATGACTAAATCTTTTTTCAGTTGGTGGTATAAATTAAAGTTTTCTTTAGCATTTTAATTAACGAACTAACAAGATATGTGTATCTCTCTCTGTGTGTATATATATATAATTATGTATAGTTATATATTATATATATAGAATTTTCAGATTAGACAAGCTTGAGATTCAGACAACTAAAATTTGAAAAGATCAGAACAGGTAAGGAACTTGGACAGAAACTTTAAAACATGAGATTGAATTAGGAAAATTTAAATCATTGTCCTCAGTTTAAAAATAGGGTTAAGGAAAGATCTTACAAGCCCCCATTCTATAAGAAAAGCTAAGGAAACTAGAGCTATTAACCTTGAAAAAGAGATTTAAGGAGATGTGACAGTTTGTCTTCCAGTATCTAAAGAATATCATGACCAACAGGGATTAGACTTATTCTGTATAATCCTATAGCTACAAATGAAATCAGGACTTGGAACGTTTAAGCAAAGGTAGATTATGGTAAGGAAAAATATTCTAGGGGTTCCTGGGTGGCTCAGTCAGTTAAGTGTCTGCTTTGGCTCAGGTCATGATCCCGGGGTCCTGGGAGTGAGCCCCACCTTGGAGTTCCTGCTCAGCGGGGACCCTTCTTCTCCCCCTACCCTTGTGTGAGCCCCCCCTCTCTTGCAAATAAAGAAATGAAATTATTTAAAAAAAGAAAAATATTTTAGCAGAGCTGTTCACAGGGAAAATGGGCAGCTTGAGAAGTGTTGACCTACCTTGTTGCCATTTAAAGCTTAAACCTGATCCAGGTGACCATCTGCCAGGTAGTTTGATGAGAAGTGGAACTGCATACTCTTTAAAGATCTTCACGGGTCCTCAGAGCTCTCATGGTTTAGAAAATCTAGGGACTATTTTCTGGGAGCTTTGAGAATCCAAGGACCAGATTTTTAAGACAAGACGATATGGTAGGGTCAATGATGGGAAGTTCATCTAAGGGGTAGACATTGTGTCCACAAATTCTTTGACACTTCTTTCATCAAAATAGAGGCCAGCCTTTATGACTCATTTTAATGGTTACAATGCAGTAGAAATGATGCTGAATGACTTGTGAGGCTAGGTTAGAAAAGATGATACAGGTTTCAGTTGACACTCCTTTGGGATGCTCATCTTTGGGACCCAGTCTATGCTCAAGTCCAGAATTATACCTACTAAGTGACTTACCTAAAACATTTAACCCTCCCACATCTAGCAGTTACATGGCAAATCCACATGTAAACATTCCAGGCACATCTCCAGCTAAGGTCCTAACTGAAAGCCAGCATCAACTATCAGACACGTGAATGAGTAAGTGAACCTTCAGATTGTTTATCACCCAGCCTTTGAGCACCCTGGATGGTGCTGCATGGAACAGAGATGAGAGGTCCCCATTGAACCCTGCCCAGATTGCAGGATTGTTTAGTGTTTTAACCATTTTACCTTTGGTGATGCACAGTGGGGTGAAGCCAGAGGCAGATCAGGAGAGAAACCAGAGTTTTACATTTTTGTTAAACTCACAGTTCCCTGGGAGAGAACGTGACATGCTATGCAGAATTACTCAGGGAAGCTTCAGGGTTTATCATAAGTCAGAGGGAGGGGAGAGGTGTGGGAAGGAAAGGGCAAGGCAGGACAAGCAGGTTATGGTGCATAGGGCTGTCCCTGCTTGTCTGACACCTGGACCTGAGGTGATTATGGCAGGTTCACAATGGCCCAGAGTGGGAGATCCAGATGAGGAGGTGCTTGGAGTATGGATTTAATCAGCTGTTCAAGATGGGGAACTGACCAGTCTCTAGCTAGAGCCTCAAAACTGGGTCAAGACAGAATTTATAAAACCTGTAAGCAAAATGTATGTTGACATTATTTTAATCCACTTTTTGGTGTAGTTTATTATATAAAAATAGATAACTGAACTAATTTGACAACTATCGGTAATTGCAAAAGCCCATAAAATGGAAAGTCAGTTGAGTTCTTCTGGATTCTGGGAGAGTGTAGTATCTGCCATTGGCTTCTGGGGTCCTTTATAGAATCCAGAAGGATCTCTCTGATCTAGAGTTCAGATTTACTGAGTTACTGGGTCAGAACATGGGTCACAAAACCTGGTCCCAGACTTATTTCTGTGGCTCTTGCGAAGCCTGGAAGATGTGCTTTCTACAGGTATTCTCAGAGCAGCAGTGAGAGAGGGACTCTCTGAGTCTCAGGAAGAAAGAAGGTCTATCTTGATTTACTCTGTGGATGAAGATAACTGTCACAGTTTGGATTCCTCTCAATGTAAAGACTGAGACAAGAATTGGGTGCTTTATTTGGGAAGTGATCCAGAAAGCAAGAGTGAGGGAATGTGAGAGTTAGAAAAATTTAATATAAGGGGGGTGATTTCAAGGTTGTTGTAGGACACAGTGATTTTTCTGGGACCTTCTGTAAAGCATACCTCTTAAAGGTACCCTTCCATAGAATAGGAGGCAGAGATAACAACCTTTGTCATTTCCCCTTGGGTTGAGGGCTGTACTTGCACATGGGCCAAACAAACTTCTGTGACATCAGAAAAGGCCTTTTGGCAGAAAGCAGAAAGATGAATGACACATCTTGACTTGGGGCACTGTCACCCTAAGGGTAGTCTAAGTTCATGTGGATTTCAGCTGAAATTCAGCATGTCCAGGGCAATATGCTATGGAACACCAGAGATATCTGACACAAAATCAGAAGTGGAAACTACAATGGAATTGGAGTTCCAGCCCACAGTGATACTAACTCCCAGCATTTAAATCCAAGCTTTAGTTTTCTCATGTAGAAGATGGAGATAATATCAAGGCATACTGTGTGGAAGATTTGAAACCAAGGGCAGTGTGCCAGTAAGAAAAGTGAACAGGCTGGAAGCCGATGGAACTCAGGAGGAATTCTCTATCATCCATCGAGACTAGGGTTTTCCTTGTCCTGATAGTGGTGTCTTCCTCCAAGGCAAGCTTTGCTAACCAAATTAATGAAGACTGATGTATAAACCAGCATCGAAATTTATTGATTTGAGTGAGAAAGCTGAAGATCATGGTATTCTTTAGTTAGGGCATATTGTCTTTGTAGGCAAAATATTTTGGAAGTTTGGTCAAAGTCAAAATGTTAAATGGGAATAGGATTCAGATAAAAGTAGAGGGTCTTATGGTTTGAATTTTGAAACACCAGGAAAAGGGTAGTTTTATGTATCTTTTTCTGTATTAGGGATACTAATTTCTCTGACTTGTCATTATGAATGACCCAGTCATTGGCAATTATCTTCAGACTTGCCTTATGCATGTCTGGGATTCAGTTGGCTTTTATAGATCAGCATTGCCAGGGTGCCTGGGTGGCTCAGTGGGTTAAAGCCTCTGTCTTTGGCTCAGATCCTGATCCCAGGGTCCTGGGATCAAGCCCTGAATTTGGCTTTCTGCTCAGCAGGGAGCCTGCTTCCTTCTCTCTCTGCCTGCCTCTCTGCCTACTTGTGATCTCTGTCAAATAAATACATAGTCTTTTATTAAAAATAAATAAATAAATAACTCAGCATTGCCTATCTCCATCACTATGCATTTTATTGATTTTGCAGGGCAACTCTCAGAAGACAACTTTTTTTTTTTTTCCCCAAACCAAACCCTTCGGGGGACAATTCATCCTTTACACTGCCTGACAGGGTTGTTGTACAGTTTAAATGAAATTGTTAAACTGATAAACATTGTGTGTATTACTCGTCACATTATTAAATCATGGAACCCAGTGGGCAGTAATGGGCTCTGGCAAGTGGAAGAAAGTGTTCAGTAATCAATGAAATAGAAAAGTACTTTCAAACATTCCTACATTGTTAGGGGGCTTAAATCATGAATAGAAGAGCTGATGCTATTTTGGCTTTTCATTAGCCAAATGCTGTACTTACACCCAGACTACTGTTGATCAAATTAAAAATTGATCTTAAAAGCATTATGAAAATTTTTATAAGGAATTGTCAAATCTAGTAAAAGGGGAAAAGAAAATATTTGTAAGTTTGGGCTTTTTGAACATAAAATATAATTTTAAAAGCTACATTTGAAAGAAATAGTGCTAATCTGGACATGGGAAGCCTGGAGCCCTTGCCTTGTTCTGCCAAGCAAAAAGCTCAGACTTTGGCCAATTACCTCTCTCGGATTCAGAGAGAGGACCAGATTAGTTAATTCTATTTATATTTCAGCTCTAAAATGTTTCTGATACAGGTAATTATGGAGTGTTGGGAGGTGGGGCAGTAGGAGTCAGACAACTTTTAAGAGAGAATATTTTGGAGGGAAGGGGGAGATGAATGCTTCAATTTTTTGTAGATGGGAAATCACTAACACTCCAGAAAGTTACAATCTAACATTTAAACTTTGCTGGCACTCAATTGTGGGGAAAATACTTTAGGAGGCGTCCAAAGGAAGTCCCTCATAATGTTGAGCAGCCACCCCAGTTTTCTTGGGAATGAATTTATCAGAAAGCAGGACTTTCATTGTTAAATAGGGGAAAGACATGTGCAATGTGGAATGAGTTGGTCTCCTTATTCCTAACATGTAATCTGTACTTGTCCTAGTTTGTCTGGTCTGCTGTAACAAAAATACTATAGACTGAGTGATTTAAACAACAGACATTTACTTCTCATGGTTCCAGAGGCTGAGAAGTCCAAGGTCAAGGTGCCTGCAGATAATGTGTCTGGTGAGCATCTGTTCCTTAGTTAATAGATGGCTGTCTCCTGGCTGTGTCTTCACAGGATGGGTGAAGGGTGAGGAAGCTCTCTCGGGTCTCTTTTATAAGGATACTAATCCCAATCACAGGGGGGGTTCATCCTGATGACCTCATCATCTCCCAAAGATGGCACTTCCTCATGCCATGACACTGGGACATAGGTTTTAATTATGAAGTTTTGGTGGGGTGGGGGGGGGGACACAAACATTCAGTCTGCAGTAGTATTATTTCAGTATAGGCTTCAGTTCTACCAGTTGCAATAGTTGACATAATATACTTCAAATCCTACAAATGGTGCTTCTAAAAGACACCACTGAGGTGATGAATACAGTTTGAAAGTCACAGACTGCGGCATGCAGAAGGGGAGACAATTTAAGAGACAAGAGAACATGGGGCACCTGGGTGACTCAGTGGGTTAAGCCTCTGCCTTCAGCTCAGGTCATGATCTCAGGGTCCTGGGATCAAGACCCGCATCAGGCTCTCCGCTCAGCAGAAAGCCTGTTTCTCCCTCTCTCTCTGCCTGCCTCTCTGCCTACTTGTGATTTCTCTCTCTCTGTTAAATAAAGAAAAAATAATAAAAAATCTTAAAAAAAAAGACATCTGTTAAAAAAAAAAAAAAGAGAGAGAGAGAGAGATAAGAGGACAGAAACTCTCCCCCATTCCCCCAGTATTGTATATCCAATTATTTGTTCATTCATATTTGGTCTTACCGAGTGCCTCTTTGGTGTTACTGAGTGCCTTCTTTGAAGTAGGGTTCCAGTTTCTGGGCACTGAAACAAATGAATGGAAAAACAGATAATAGAGCAGGAACACCTCTCTCATGAAATTTATTTTAATCTACCTTTTTGTTATTAAACTTGTCTTCCCATTCCTCTCCAGAGTGCTGTCCTATAAGCACCTCACTCATCTTGGTACTGAGCCCAGGGCCTACTACTTGGTAGGCACTCAAAAAATATTTGTTGAATTGAATTTCTATTATCCCCTTTGCTCTTTCTGCCTTAAAAAAAAAAAGAAAAAAAACAAAAAACCAACAACAAACCTCTTTTCCCATTTTTGTCTCAAAGGAGTCCACTAATACTTTTTCTCTAGGAGTTGAAGCACTTGGCAAACATTTTCCAAGATCTTTACAGCCTGTCTCTGAAATAGATAAGAAGTACCCTGATAGCAATTGTACTCATCATTGGCTATGGTCTCTCTTGGTTCTCTTATATCCTATTACTGATGGTTCATTTAAGCTTCCATAGCAGGTCAAGGCACAGTTTAATAGTTCTCATGGCTCATTTGGACTTCTGCAGGGCAGTCGTCTCAGGAAATATGTGGACTTCAAAGGTGCTTATTGGAGGCAAATTCAGATCAAAGCAAACAGCACAGTAAATTTGCCAAGTGTAGGCCTCGTGTTCCATAGCACAGGGGCCTATAAAGGTCTCCCGAGGACATCAGCCAGCGAGAGCCACCTGGAGTTGTAATTTTCCAGTCCTTCTGGAGATTTAGGTGAGGTCACTGCTGTTGATTCCATTTTGGAGTTTGGCAGCAGGAAGGGATCTTGGGATTTAACTTTGTCCGAGTGTCACTACATTGAAAATAGGACAAAATAAGAAGACGTTTATGACAAGGCTATTTGCTTTTTGCATAATGTCTGGAATTGAAGAACTAAAAATATTACTAAGCGAAAACGATCCTCAATTAATTCCTATCACATTCCAGCGAAATGGATGAGGAATATGTTAATTTTTTTCTTCATAGAAAGGACAACTAAATCCCTTAGTAATTATGAGGGTCACACATCAAATTAACAATAGTAATATTCACACATAGACATCCAGTGTAACCACAAAACACTTCTTGCTCTCAACAACCAGTGCACATTTGAAACTATCTAAACTGTGGGACTTTGCTCAGATTATAGGGTCACAAAACATAGAGTAGGTTCACTGTTTTATCTAACTTACTTATCATCCATCAGTGTCACCTGGTATTTGCATTGTTAAATGATTACTCTTTAGTTCAGATTTGTCTAAATGGTTCCTCCTTTTTAAGCAGGAAATGTCCTTGGAAGAGCAGTTGGGAAATTAATGGATAACAAAGCAGTTAAGCCAGCTTGTCCTTCCTTCTGTACATGTGTCTGTGTGTGTATGCACACATCATCAGAGTGTATGTGGGCCTGTGTGTTAGTTACGAGATTTTATTATGAGTCATCAGCAACTCTTAAGAAAAAACAGAACTGCTTACAATTCTGCAGGTTCTTGAGAGGAGGAGGTAGTTAGGAAAAAATTAGCCAAGGTAGTAATCTTTTCTAGACAGTACTTCAGAGATGTGTATACTTAAAAAAAGTCTATCTTAGAGATAACATATGTATACCATTAAAAAAAATCACAAAATGTAAAAAAGTTCATAGTCATAAGCTTCCTTCCTGTTCCTTGTCCTCCATTTGCCAAAGCCCCTCAGCCATAGATAATTGCTCTTCTTAATTTCTGACATATCCAGATTTTCAGGGTTTCAAAAAATGTATATAAAAGCCAATGAAATTTTTATTTCTCTCCTCTTCCCATTTACATAAAAACCTTTCATAGCTTCTTTTCAACACCCAACAAAGAATATTGGTGGAGGAGGGAGAGACGCGCCAACCACGATTGCCACGCCGAGCCATGCGTCGGTCTGCCCATGGGGGCTCTGCATACCAGGTGCAGCTCTAAAGAATGCTGGGATAGCACTCCTTTTAACTTTTTGAGGAATCTCCATATTGTGTTCCAAAGTAGCTGCACCAACTTGCATTCCTACAAACAGTAGAAGGTGGTTCCCCTTTCTCCACATCTTCTCTAGCATTTGTTGTTTCTTGCCTCATCAATTTTTGCCATTCTAAGATGGCAAAAATTGTAAGATGGTATCTCGGTGTTGTTTTGATTTGAATTTCCCTGATGGCTAATTACGTTGAACATTTTTTTATGTGCCTGTTAGCCATTCATATGTCTTCTTTGGAGAAGTGTCTGTTCATCACTTCTGCCCCCTTTTTGACTTGGTTATTCGTTTTTTGGGTGTTGAGTTTGAGAAGTTCTTTTTAGATCTCATATACCAGACCTTTATCTGTAGTGTCATTTGCAAATATCTTCTTCCATTCCATGTGTTGCCTCTTTGTTTTGTTGACTTTGCTGTGGAGAAGATTTTGATCTTGATGAAGTTCCAAAAGTTCATTTTCGCTTTTGTTTCCCTTGCCTTTGGAGACATGTCTTGAAAGAAATTGCTGTGGCCGATGTCAAAGAGGTTACTGCCTGTCTTCTCCTCTAGGACTTTGATGGATTCCTGTCTCACACTGAGGTCTTTAATCCATTTTGAGTTTATCTTTGTGTATGGTGTAAGAGAATGGTCGAATTTCATTCTTCTGTATATAATTGTCCAATGTTCCCAGCATCATTTTTTGAAAAGACTGTCTTCTTTCCATTGGATATTTTTTCTTGCTTTGTTGAAGATTAGTTGACCATAGAGTTGAGGGTCCATATGTGGGCTCTCTACTCTGTTCCATTGGTCTATGTGTCTGTTTTTGTGCCAGTACCATGCTGTCTTGATGATTGCAGTTGTGTAATATAGCTTGAAATCAGGCACTGTGATGCCCCAGTTTTGTTTTTCTTTTTCAACATTTCCTTGACAGTTTGGGGTCTTTTCTGGTTCCCTACAAATTTTAGGATTGTTTATTCCAGCACTTTGAAAAAAGCCAGTCATATTTTGATCGGGGTGATGTTGATAGTACAGATTACTCTGGGCAGCATAGACATTTTAACAGTTTATTCTTCCGATCCATGAGCATGGATCCATCTTTTTTGTGTCTTCTTTAATTTCTTTCATAAGTGTTCTATAATTTCTAGAGTATAGATCCTTTATCTCTTTGGTTAGGTTTATTCCAAGGTATCTTACGGTTTTGGGTGCTATTGTAAATAGAATCAATTCCCTAATTTCTCTTTCTACAGTTACATTGTTAGTATATAGGAAAGCAACTGATTTCTGTGCACTGATTTTGTATCTTGCTACATCACTGAATTGCTGTATGAGTTCTGGTAGTTTGGGGGTGGAATCTTTTGGGTTTTCCACATAAAGTGTTACATCATCTGCAAAGAGAGAGAGTTTGACTTCTTCTTTGCCAATTTGAATATGTTTTATTTCTTTTTGTTGTCTGATTGCTGATGCAATAACCTGTGTTTTAGAAAAGAACCGATGGCTTTGAGCCTATGTTGGAGAGCATTTGCACCATTTCCCATGAACCAATGTGGTGTCTTTCTGAAAGCTGTGAGAAGCAATGGTCTTTCCTTGTTTTCCTGGGGCTACTCCTCTTGGAGAGGAACTGGAAGCTTTCTGGAGCCTGAGATGAAAGGTCTCCTACATGAGAACACTGAAGACACCAGCAGTGGCAACCTCACCCCTGAAATCCAGTTGTGGCTTTTGACACCCAGATGCAAGTCCTGGTGGCAAAAGCTGACATGTGGCCTTACAGCAAATCTTACTGGGGAAACCACTGACCAGGAGGCCAAGCCCCATGTAGGTACTGCCCTAACTGAAATGGGAAGCTTTAAGGCCCGTACAGATCCTTTCTGTTTCCTGCAGATTCTTTTCTCAGCCTTTTCCAACTCTGCATTCTCCCTGCTTCTCACAAAAAACCAGAGTGAAACCCCCAAATTCTTGTTTTCTGAATTTGGAGCAGTTTAAGCATACTCTAGGCTTATCAGGGTATTTCCCCAAATACAGTTCTCCAAGAGAAACCCGAGGACCAGCTGTCAGGACCCTAGATAACTATTCCTAGTTTAATCTCATAAATGTTTCTCCTCGAGACTCACACTCCCTTCCTCCCTGGAGCCTCGCTTGTCTCAGTCTCCGGAAGAACAAGGAATGTGAGTGAGTGGGCCACACAAGGATTCCCTCTTCTCTAGTGGCTAACTGACATCGCAGGTGAACTTTGGACATGAATTTGCATTTATTATTATTATTTTTTAAGTAAGCTCTGCACCCGTCATGGGGCTTGAACGCACAGTCCTGAAACCAAGAATCATTGTGTACTGACGGAGCCAGCAAGGTGCCCAGAATCTGCATTTTTGAGGTCTCCTTTTCCATCCTCCCCACCCCCATACTGCAAAAGTATTCTTTAGGACCTTCTCTCACACATTCACACTATGCTTTTTATTAAAACACAGCTGCTGAGACAAAGACAAGGAAAAAAAAAATAAACCAAATGAAACAAACAAAAAAACAAAGGATATTGGTGATCTTCCTTTAGCAGGATATGGAGAGGCCCCTTCCAGTGGCATGGACCTCATTGTTTCGGTCAGTACTTTTCAAATTTTGACAT
This sequence comes from Mustela lutreola, assembly GCF_030435805.1. Lineage (NCBI taxonomy): Eukaryota > Metazoa > Chordata > Mammalia > Carnivora > Mustelidae > Mustela > Mustela lutreola. Next base: position 87,090,042 of record NC_081291.1, on the reverse strand, counting down.
GTGTCAGGATCACCTACAGGACTTGTTAAAATACAGATTACTGAGTTCTGTCCCCAAGCCTGATTCAAGAGGTCTGGTGTGGGATCCGATAATTTGCATTTCTGGTAAATTCCCAGAAGATACTGAGGTAGTTGTCTGGGGACCATACTTTCAAAATCAGTGTTCTAGACATACCATAATTTATATAGTCTGTGGGCAGAAAAGGATTTTCCCAACCTTTTAGTGTTGCAAACTATGCAGCAATGAATATTCTTATTCATATATCATTTCATACCGGTGTAGGTATTTCTGTAAGATGAATTTCTAAAAGTGAATTTTCTGGGTTGAGGGTTATATAAATTTCTAATTTTGATATGTAGTGCCAAATTGGTGGTGGTTCCAATTTATGTACTAGCAGTATATGAACGTGCCTATTACACCATACCAAAAAAGTCTGTTATAAAATTTGTTTGTTTTTGCCAGTCTGATAGGTGAAAACCATTTTAACTTAGGTTTATCTTTTCAAAACACAAGGACTATATGTATTTCTTTTCTGAAATTTACTTCCTTGAGTAAATTATCTAATCATTCTATGAAGTGGGAAATTTTATGAAACTTATTTTCTTAAGTTATCTAATCATTCTATAAAGTGGGAATATTAGTATTTCTTAGGAATTACAAAGCCCCAAAACTTTATTTTTGATCCTAGGTAATCAATTAAATTCCATGTTATTCCATCACCAAGTTTCATTCATTTGCCCATTTATTTATTCATGGAATAATTATTTAGCATCCACAATATGCTAAGTACAGGGCATGAAGAGGTGAAAACTTTGTCTTCAAGGAATTCACTGTATACTGGGGAAGATCAGCATGTAAAGGATTATTTTACAACCAAACAATGACTATACTGAAGGTCCTTACAAAACCGAAGAGGCACATTGTGGCAAGAAACCCTAATGGCCCTTGAGGGAATCAGGGAAAGCTTTGTGTATAAGGTGCATTGACCTGACACTTGAAGAAGAGTTTGTCAGATGGATGAGTGAGAGGGACTCCCAACAGAAGAATAGCCTATGCAAAACCAAAGAAGTATGAGGATATACAGGTATTAGTGAACTATAATGTTCATGCTTAAAGAGTAAGAATGCAGGAGGGACCACTCTGATTTTCTCGTTTACCTACGTGTAAACTCACACCCTTTAAATTGGTTCATTTTTGAACACCAGACTCTCATATGAAGGTTTTCCTCATATTTCTGGTAGCCAATTTTCTATTAGTTCTCTCATCTGGTCCTCTTTTGACCATGGCATTTATGGTTTGGATTCTTCTTTGTTTCAGATGAAGATTTATCTGAGGCCTTGCTGCATGAGCTTGCCAGTTTAATGTTCCATCCATTTCCACATAATTCTTAATGAGAGAGTCAGAGGTTAATAGAAAAATAGCATAGAGGGAATATGTCTTAGGCTAAAACTTTAAGACTATATGTTCTCAAGGACTGTTTGTGGAAATGGGGAGATGCTTGAACATATTACTGAGTAAACGGAGGATGTGGAATGCCTTAAGGATATAACAAGTGTTATTTCTGTTCTTTTTTGTACATAAACTTATCCATCCATCCGTCCATCCATCCACCCATTCAGTTTATTTGGCTATGCAACTTTGTCTTTTTAAAAGGTAATGTATTCTGATATATTTCTACATCACTAAAGCTCTCCATAGACACCAGTTACAGGCTGTCGTTGGCTACCATCCATGGTACCATTGGGTGGATGGACCACAGTTTGGCTGTTTATTCTATTATTAGACATTTGGGTTTGTACATTTTTTCCCCTTATAAGCAGTGATAAAAGAAATAAACTAAATTATTAATTATTAAACTAAATTATTAATAGAGTTTATCTTGTGTATCAGTACCATGGGCAAAGATGATTTTTATATATAAAATGTTTTTTTAAAAGCCAGGTGTAAGAAAGATATTTTGGCTGCCATAGCAACAATAGTAATGGCAATAGTAAGGTGTCATATCGGTTGAGTGTCATTGGACCTGGCATTGTGTGAAGATAGAGAGTCTGGCATGTTTTGTATTTTGGGCAACTTAGTTCTCCAAAGACAATACAATGATACCTGTGTTGTTATTAACCCTTCTGGACATATACAAAGAGGTTTTATGTTTTAATAGAAAACTATAGCATACCTTTTTGGGTTATCAGATTCTGATGGTTCCTTATCTTTGAGCTATTTTATATCTCTTTGTAAGTTGCAGATAGTTGCAAGCTCTGTCTTCTCCAGTATAGATTTAATTAACTTCTGTCACTGTTACCTACCTGTAAAGTGGACTAATATCTTGTCATTTCTCATAAAATGTCAACCCTTGCCAAATTTGTAGTTCTTCTAGTTTCCTTTGATATTTGACTACAACCCTCTAAACTGATGTTTCTCATTTCCCCCCCTCTTCTGACACATACCAAGACCTAAAACCAACTGACCAGATTCTTATCAGCTGAGTAGCCTGGCCTGTCCCCCAGGATCCAAAGAAGCCTGATGATTTGATATATACCTTGAAGGACTCATCCCTTCAGGAGACCATGCATGGTCTGCATTTCCCCCTGGATGAGCTGCTGTAGATGGCTACTAAGAAAGGGCCACTAAGGAAGTATGGTTAAACACTCAGGTCATGAACACCCTTATATGTGAGTAGCCAAGACTCTGGGCACTACTGTCAAGAGCAGTGAAATATTAACTTCAAGAAACTCAATGAGCAGTGCTATGAAATTGAAATAATTCCATGTATCACGCTCTTGGAATCCACTGGGCAAGATTCCCTCGGGTGTCAGCTCTTTACTCCAATAGAACATTTTATACTAATACTTCTCTTTTCTTTTCTAGTCATCCCTCTTTTATGATGCCTACAAGAGAATCCTGAAACAGCTGGCCTTTGCCACCACCTCATGATAGATGGCTCAACCATTTTTGCAGGAATGATGCAAATAACAGCCTTTAGGAGGCGGATGCTTAGACCCTGCTTCATTCCACTCAAGAGGTTTATGACTGCCTTTGTGCCATTTAGCTACAAATGATACTCATTCACCTTGAACAAAAGGGCAGACTGTCAGTGTTGAACTTTAACTGAGCCCTGTGCTCCTGGAAAATAGTGAGGCTAAGAAATCTCCCTACCATTTTGTGTTCTGGGAAATGGCTTAGTGCAAAGAAGCAGTCTTCCCCAAATTACTTAAATGAGACTCAAGGATGAACCATGTGTTTTCCCAGGCCAGGCACAGATCCTTCAAATCCTCATTCTTTATCTCATGCACGATTAACTAGAATATTGTCCCCATTGACTAAATTGAAGAAAATGCCCAGTCACTTGACTTGATCCAACTTTAGTGAGGGTTCTCTCGTCTTCTAGGCTCCTGAACTCTGGCCCATCCTTGAGCACTGGAATGTGGAATAACTCTCCTTCCTTAATAGACCCTCCCCCAAATCAGCTGACCTCAGGGTTATTCCATGGTTAACTGTACAATCAGGTTACCCACTCATCTTACTTTCCCACCGCCCCTTTCTTTCTTTTTTTTTTTTTTTTAAAGATTTTATTTATTTATTTGACAGAGAGAGATCACAAGTAGGCAGAGAGGCAGGCAGAGAGAGAGAGAGAGAGGGAAGCAGGCTCCCTGCTGAGCAGAGAGCCCGATGTGGGACTCGATCTCAGGACCCCAAGATCATGACCTGAGACAAAGGCAGTGGCTTAACCCACTGAGCCACCCAGGTGCCCGGTCCCACAGCCCCTTTCTTAAGCATTATTTACTCCTCTCTCTAAAAGGAAAGCCCTTTCTGCCAGACTTTTGAGATGCTTGCAGATATGACAGTCACAACACGAAAGTTTTCAGTTCCTTTGGGGAAATACCAAGGAGCAGGATTGCTAGATCATATGTTAAGGGTATGTTTGGTTTTGTAAGAAAATGCCAAAATGTTTTCCAAAGTGACCGTACCATTTTAACTTCCACTGTCGTGAATGAGAATTCCTGCTGCTCCACATCCTCAGCAGTGTTTGGTGTTGTCAGCGCTTTGGAATTTGGCCAATTTAGTATGTGTGTACTGGTATCTCATGGTTGTTTTATTTTGCATTTCCCTGAAAATGTATGATGTGGAACATCTTTTCATACACTTGTTTGCCATCTGTATATCCTCTTTGGTGAGGTGTCTGTTGAGGTGTTTGGCCCCTTTTTAAAATAGGGTTGTTTGTTTTTTGTTGTTGGTTTTTAAGGGTTCTTTGTGTATTTTGGATAGCAGCTCTTTAGCAGATAGGTCTCTTGAAAATATTTTTTCTCCAGTCTGTCACTTGTCTTTTCATTCTCTTGGTGGAGTTTTTTTTTTGGCAGACATTTTCAGAAAAAAATTGTGAAAGATTTAAAAAATTTTTAACCCCCATCTCTTCTAAAAAACAATTACCAAATATTCTGTTAGTGTACTCTTCTGAGTTATCTATGTCTTTCACTGGCTTTGCATTAATTTATAATTTTGTAAACTTCAGAAAACTGATAATAATCACGATTCTTCTTCTTAGAAATGCACATAAATTATGGCCAAAATGTAACTGGTTATTGCTCCGACCTCTTGGCCTCTTTTTATAAATTTAGTTCAGCATTTCTTCTTGTTTGTGTAGGTGTAGTTCTTTAAATTTTCCTTTGGACTGGTTGTAGCATCTTACGGGTTTCCTCATTAATTAATGTATTGCATAAAATCTTTGACACATGTTCAGTTTTTATTCATTTGTATGAGAGTCTTGGTTGTACCATTTCAAAAAAAATATCCTTTAACAGATAGAGAAGTTGGTATAATGTAGGTTGCATAGCAGGCAGAGACTTTCACACAAGACTTGAACCACAGAGCACATGCTCTTTTTCCCTTGTTATGCTTAGAAGCTAAGAGATAAAATAGAGAAGCAAAAGCATGTTGCCTATTGAAACCAATACCCTAATGGTTAAAGCCATTGTTTCCTATGGGGAACTCCAAATGAACAGATAAATTCATTTAGGAAGACTTGGAAAATCTACATTTTGCCTAGAATAGGTTCCACCAAAAGGCATCTCCTAGCATTTGGGAATCAGAGCAATTAGCAGAGAAATCAGGCTGCTCTGCTGGGCTTCAGGACATTTCCTAAGAAAGCCTACTCTGAGTATGAAATTTATAATTAACATTTTGAGAGAGTGGTCACATGGGGTAGTGTGCCCAAGGTGCTGTGGCTGTTGCTTTGTTTGAATGAAGTCCCTTAGTATTAACAGTTGGATATCTGCAGATTAAGTGCAGACAATACTTGGACAGACAATTGTAAAGTAATTTTTTGATGCTTTCCCCAGCTGCTGCTGAGAGATTAGCTGGGATGTTATCCAGGTTCTTTTACTGTAGCCGATAAAACTTTATGAGAGCAGCATGTGAGTTTCTACATTATTGTTGATTTAGCTGGGAAAAGAATCTGGAAACACTGTGGCACTCCTTTTATGGGTTGTGAGTCAAGTAGTCTAGCCTTTGCTTGCTGGACAGTGCTCCTTTTGGGAGGAAACATGTTACTAAAGATAGACAAATCTATACAAAACAGCCACTTTAGTCTCTCTGACATCCATTCCTATTTCCTATTTCATCCCATTTCGTGGCCATCACATCCCAGTCTGCTGTACTGTGGGCTGTGGGATAGGTAATGCCATTCACGGTTATTTGTGTTTCCTGACTACAAAGAGTGGTCAAGGTGGGAATTACTGACCTAGGCAGCAGGCGGTCTGTAGAGGATATTCCCTTGGCTAAAGTGATTGTTCAGGAATGTCCAGTTAGAGTTAAGTTTAGAGTTTTTGTTCAATTGTTGTGGAAGACTATAATCTCATACTGTGGGTATGTTTGAGAAAGAAGCTGTAGTTCCGCTTACTGCTACCAGTACTCTTACGTCCATAAGAAAAGCCATCCTGCAGATCAAGTAGATACAGAGAGGAATGCCTAAAGAATCACAGAAAAACAAAACTAAAGCCTTAATAAAATTGCACTTGACCTCTGGACTTCTCAGTGACTTGAACCTGTAAAATTCCCCTAATTGTTTGAATAAATCTAATTTGGGTTTGCTGTCACTAACAATGAAGGATTCCTACCACCAAATATGGGATCTTTTTGTGGTCCCTGCTGCTTCCTGCTCTTCCCACAGCGCTGTATGAAGTGTGCAGAGGGGATTTTGGATCATGACTTTGGCTTGAGTCTCATCTTTGGTGGAGGAGCTGGGATTGCGCTCACTAACATCCTCTGGGAGCTCTAAGAATCTCTTCCACCTTGCAAGCTCTTCTTCTATCCCAGCCCTAGCAGTTAGAGGCACAATTCTTGACTGGCTTTCTGTGATCTTCTGAGGAAGGGAAAATTCTAAGGAGAGAATGCAGTTGACCCCAATTAGGAAAAGCTGTAGAACTCTGGACAGATGGTGTGTCAGGGGATTTTCTCTGGGAAACACAATTTTTATATTTGTGTATCTTTAAGACTAAAGGAATCTTAATGCCTGACTCTCCTACCAGCTCTATAAGCTTCCTAAAGAGCAGGAACCATGTTTGTTTTATACACTATCCCCGGTGCCTAACATGGTGGCTGGCCCCTAAGAAACATTTAAGAATTATTGGTTAAGTTAGAAGGACAAGCAGATGAACAGGAGTCAAGTCGTATAGAGGTTTTGGTAGGTTTCTTTTCATACTCTACCAGTAAGGGATTTTCATTTCAGAGCTCATGAATATAATTACAGTTCCAGGGTTTATCTAAAATAAGCTCCCTGGAAATTTTAGCCCCTTACCCAGTTGTTTTTAGCCTTCTTGTCTAAATTCAAAAGAAACCCATAATCTAAATTTCTCTAAGAAGAAAGTTGCATTTGTAACCTTTGAACAAGAGTTAGGTTGATGATATATCTATAGACCATGTGTAAATAAATGAATAACATGTATATACCTGAAGAACAATGTTACCTTGATTTTTTAAAATCACGAAATGACTTGTTGAGTCAAGGTCCATGTACTCAAACTGTCCTACATGCTTTTGGTATTACTACTTCAGTTACAAATAGCTAAACATGGTAAAGATAGAAAAAAAGAAGAATGCCACCGCTAGTTCCTTGTCTTTGTTAGAAGACATTAGTTGAAATATTAACCTTTTCCTTACCTAAAAGGACAGAAGCCATGAATCCAATTCTGCTAACTTCCAAGGAAGACTAGATAAGAACAGTTCAATTACAGGTTGCTTATTTATCTAATTCTCTTGGCAGGATTTGCTTTTGGTGAAACAAATCACCTGTTGAAGGGGGAAAAAGCCATTTAAGTGATTAAAATCTACTTCAGCTAATTTCCTCTTTAACCTATTTGTAAGCCAGCAAGAGCTGATAATTGTAATGAATAGTTCTAATGGGAAGCTTTAGTTGACATTTGGATCTCATTAGACTGAAAAACTTCTGCCATCTTGTTCTTTTTGAGCTCTTTTGCTGGAAGTACAGTTTTCAAAGGTAGGTTTCATGGAGTTCAGTACATAAGCTTTGAAGCTTCAGAATTTTGGAGCCAGCTTTGCCATTACCAGTGGTGTTAATCTGGACAATTCTTGATTTTTTTGAAACTCAGTGTTTACAGTTATGAAATGATTTTTATGATAGATTGTGATGATAATTGAATGGCCTAATATAAAGTGTGGAGTTTATACGTGCAAAGTGCTTAGCAATGTCTGGCATATGGTAAGTGTGTATTAACAGGTAGGGCTCATTATTAGTAAGAAGCTCTGAAACGAGAAAGCTAATTGGATAAAGAGAGGGTGCTAGAAAAACAAAGATCAGTTTCCGCTGTATAATTAACTTATCAGTTGCTAGGAACATTAGCACACAAGTAATAGACATTTGCTCTATTATCAAGAAACTACTAGAAACAGACATCTTTCCAAGTTCTAGTACCAAACAACTTCTACATTCCATGTACCATCCCTTTGGATTTGTTCTTTTAAAGAACATCATAGGGGTCAGAGTGTGTAATATTTCTTAATAGGAACATCTTAGTCCCAGTGGAGAATTAAAATCAGTTAATGTGAATGTCAACCTTTCCTCTTGGTATATATCATTTAGAGGTCAGGAAAGTGTAAAATGGAGAAAGGTGACTGCAGGACTTAGTGAATGTAGATGGTGGAAGGAAATGTATGAGAATGAAAAGGGAAAGAAAGATTAGGAACTTCTTGCTACAGAGCATATGTATGTATACATAAGGAGGGAATCGTATATCATGGCTATTTTGTTGGCAAGTCAACCACAATTTTTTTTTGTGGTTGTAGAATATGAATAATTTTCTTACACAAATATGTCAACTCTTGATTTTCTGTGCAGGGGAGATAGCAGGATTTTAAGCTGGCTTAGGTATGTCTTAGAAATTTGTGCTGTGTGTATGTGAGGGGAACAGTTCAAATTTTGGCCTCAAAATGTTTTGTTCTGGTTAACCTTAAAATTAATTTGCATTTTGAACATGATCACATCAATTGTTTCTGCCTCTAGGAAGACCATTTAAGGCCGATTTAGATGAATTTAAAAGTATGCAAGTAATTCGTAGTGTAGTCTATATGCAAAGAGAAGTAATAGGGAGTACCTGTTTTTATTTTTTCAGTACTATGCTTTGGTTTTAGATTTAATCTCTTGTTTATAGTGGAAAGCTGAGGAATTTTTCCCTAGTCCAGAAGTGATTTAGCCTGGAGATAAAAATAACCACATGCCACTGAAAGAACAAAGTTTGGTATCTCTGCTCACTAAAAATGTTTCTTAATTTCCTAACAATGTGCTGATTAGACATAATAGAATCCTGTTGTAGAAAATGAAGAAACATCCTGATCAGAAGTAAAATTCGGAGCAGTCGAGGCAAGAGGTGAGGCCTCAGAACTTGACGCTTGACGCTTGTGTATTTCTCCTACTCTGTAATTTCTCTTTATATCACTTACCTTTCTGTCTCACTGGCGAACCTTGTTTTTATCAACCTTTCTTTTTCCAGGCTGTCTCAGGACCGGTTTCTAAAATAGCCTGAATGCCATCACTTTATTTCCCTGGGTGAGGGGGGATGGAGCAAGAATAGAAGAGAGTCCAAAGCCTCTTGTTTTCTTTGTTGAACTAGAGCTAAAACCGAGAAGTCATTTATTTTCATAAACCAAATTTCTGGGTCTTCAGTCCACTCAAATCGGTGTATTTCCATTTGGGAGAGTCCCCTTACCATCTTCCTCCTGGGAAATGAAATCATTTAGCTCCTGCTGAATCTATATTGTCAAAGAGTTTGCAAAATGTAGGTATATGCTGGAGGTTGTTTTTGCTTTTTGTGCAGTGTATTCTTTTTGTTCAGTGTATTCTACTGGAAGGTATCATGAGGAGTGAAGAGAGAGAGAAGGATTCGATGGTATCTGTAGTTTTCATAAACAGCTGGGGCTATGAGCAGAAATTCTTTAAATTGCACATTCAAAAGTAGCATCTGGCATAGTGGGAACAACAGAGCTCCAGGGACCCTGGAAGAAGTAAAGTAGGAGAGGTTGTCGGGTTTCTTGTAGTTTTAACTCCAGACCTTAAGAACAGAATTAACCAATGGAGAGTAATGAGATTTGCTTTAATGTCTTAGAAAACACAGCTAATAGGATTTCAGCCTGAGTGGAAAGTAGGTAGATGGTGATTGAAGAAGCAGGGGTTGGAGATGACATAAATGAGCTTGAGAGCAGTTTTTCAAAGTGTGGTCTTCAGACCATCACTATCAGAATTTCCTGGGAATTTGTTAGAAATGCAAATTCTTGATCCCCAACCCAAACCTACTGGATTAGAAACTTGATGTGGGGCCCAGAAATCTGTGGTTCAAGGAGTCTTCCAGGTGATTCTGATGCACATTAAAATTTGAGAACCATTATTTTAGGGCACTGAGGTCACTGTGCTGAGTTAACATTAATGAGGAGGTGGCTTTCGTCAGCCACCTCCTGACTCTAGGGCTACGAACTAATAAATGTGTGGATAGCAGATCCAAAAAGTGATGATAGAACTTGGAAGGGCTTTGCATTTCATTTTTCTAAGACCTGAAGTGACCTCTTTTTAGGTGCTCCTGTTTCTTCCTAAGTCTTAACTATGTCAGTCTCTATGACTCTTGGCAGACGTCTTTGCTTGTTATTTCACTGTGGAACTGAGCTGTCCAAAATGGTAGCCACTGGTCACATATGGCTATTTCAAATAAAATGAAATAAAATTTAAAATTTAATTCCTCAGTCACAATAGCCGTATTTCAACTGTTTAGTAGCCACATGTGGCTGGGAGCTACTGTATTGGACAATATAGATATCAAACACCTTCATTTCTTTAATACTAAACTTGTAAACCTATGAGTATTTTGCCAGTTTCTGTGGTGTAAATACTATTGTCATGACTACTTTCAAGCTACCAACGTGTCACTGAACATGGAGTTAGTTGCAAAGAGATACACACAATTAAAGGGCAAGACAAAGTGAATAGGTTTCATGTCACCAGTTTATGGGAGAAATTCGTCCCTGATGGCAAAAAATGCTGATTCTCTACATTCTAATTTCATTTTACAATGAGACTGGCTTTCCAAGCACACAATATTAAGAACATACTAAAAGTGGTCAAAAACTTGGACACCTTAACTCTATTTTATGTATAAGGTGGAAATATACAATATACATCTTAACTTAAAACATCTTTTCCATGTTAATAGGGAAAACTGCTCAAAGTGGATTGGGGCCAGTGTCTTATAGTGCCCATGCACTCAAAACTAAATCATACCAAAAACCCCCCCAAAAGCAAAAAACACAAAAAAATCCTAAACCATACAGGATGTTAAGGTGCATATGTACTAGTCTGAATTTTATAATGAGTCAACAGTGTCGCTTCTTCATTGATTATTCTATTAAGTGGAGGTGTTTATAGTCCTATCTGGTTGTGGATAGTAAGCCTAATACTAAAGACTTGTTTGTTAATAGAAAATGGAAGGGTTGTCTTTGATCTTTGAGATCACGAATGACTTGCAGATATGCTGTTAATGTACTTACCTTTTAAAATAGTTTCCATTTTTAAAGGGCTTAGAAATTCTTTTGAAAGATGGAAAATTATTCTTTTAAATACAGGTTAAATAGAATCCAATTGATATCATACAGGGCTAGTTTTTAAGTATTGTAGTCATAGTCAGATTTGGCAAAGACCTTTTTTTTAAACCAGGGAATTTTAAACCAGAGAATTACCTAATCTTTGTGTGTATCTGTGTGTGTGGTGACAGTGAAGGTTCATGGTCTTGAATGATGCTCTTGCATCACTAAGCTAGCAATTCATCCACAGATAGAAGTAGATTTTAGTCCATGGATTTCACACCCCAAATACTTGGAAATGAGAAAGCAAAATGATTCATATCCTATTTCCTTACTTGAAAAGGAAAATTCCTTAACTCTGAATGCCTCTGTTACTAAAACTGTTAATTGTGATAATCATAGTTGGTTGAGAATTATTAGCTAAACTGATAACCTCATTCAATCCATTTGTTTCTGTAGAAAGATCATACACATTTATGTCAGATTGGGCCATTTCTAGGCCCTTGGGAGTTTGCTATTCTAATGCTGGTCCAGCTAAACCTGGGTGTCCTTGAATGACACCTGCTAAAAATTCAATCAATAAGTGGTGTCCAAATGTCAGAGAGAGTGGTGTGAAGCAGGGACAGGTTGAGACAGTGTGCAGGATTTGATTCTGGGCAGTCAGAGTTTAAGTTTGACTTAGGAAAGAAATAACTCAGCATCTTTAATCCCCAAACATTATATACCATCTAGTCAGTAGACTTAGTAAAGGTCAAGCAATCAATATGGTTGGCATTAGCAGAGATAGGTTATGGGAGACAGTTTTACTCCTTGAAATTGTTTTTTACATTCCAGTATACAAAAAGGTAGGCAGACTGTCAGGTGGAGTAAAAAAGAACTTGTATGACAGTGAGATGAGCAGATCATTGGTCAAAGGGCTAAATTAAGAGATTCAGTGAAATTGGGAAGTAATGGAGAGATCCCAAATGGCTTCTTCATTTGTCTCTGTTAAGTGTTTAATATTTTGAATGTGCACCTATCCTTTGGGAAAAATTGGGCTGCCTGATATACCATCAATCCAGAGGATGGAAATACCAGGAGAAACATAGTATGGTTCATCATGTTGTTATTCTAATCTTGACTTAAACTAAAAAAAAAAAAAAAAAAAAAAAAAAAAAAAAAAATCCAAAAAACAAGAGTAAGGTTTTGCCCTTGTTATTTGCAAGATGACTTGTAGAATAGCAAAGGAAAAATAATCGGTGAAAATATTAGATTCTCCTGTTAAATTACATTTATAGATTTGCAAACTGAGGGGAGAGGGGTCATATATTTTCCATTTATATATTCTCTTCAGACAGGTAGCCTAACAATTATGGAATGAAAAAAGATGAGTAAGAAACTGAGAAGGAAGAAAAAATGACTTGGTTAAAAACCTACTCATTTGAGAACAGAATAGTCATTATATGAACATATTCAAATAAGAGAATTCATCAAGGCCATTCAAAAGTCAAAAGCCAAGAGCCAAAAAAAAAAAAAAAAAAAAAAAAAAGAGATAGAGAGAGAGGGTTCTTAGATCCTTCTTATAAGCAAAAAAATTTTCAGGGAGTATGTGCATTTTGATTTGCCTCCAGAAAGAGTCCTATTGAGCAAGAAATTAATCAATGACACCCTAATTTTTAAAATCTTATTTCATCACACATTTCTAAAATTTAAAAAAAAAATTAGATGTATTTTTTTTCCTAGAGATTGTAACATAGTAGGAGATAAAATCAGAGACATTTTTCTGCTTTTTCTTAAGTTCTAGACTGCTCTAGAATGAAGTTGGGACCAGGTATCAATGAGAAATTGATGACTTTAAATGGTAATTTATGTCAGATCCAAAGGATCTGATACAATATCTTCAGTTAGCTGGGGTGTTCCAGATCTCACAGGTAGAAAAGTTATCCCCAAGGTTTAGGAATTTACTTTTTATTCAATCTTACCAGGACAATCTAGAGAGCACTGTTTGTAGTTCACCCACTGAGAAGAGTATATGTGAAGAAAGAGCATGCTGGGAATGTGGAGAGTTACCCAGCAGATTTTACTGATTTTCTGGGTCTGTAATAGTTTCCGGTCATGGCTCCAAGTCTTCAACCCATCCCTGTACCTATACCTTTTCCCCTGGGACTGCATTTCTTCCAATGCAAAGAAGTCTACTTTCCTTGAATCTGACCAGTCCTGTGAATTGCTTTGCCCAATGGAATGCAGCAAAAGTGACAACAGTGTGCTCTATCTGAGCCTGCGTCTAAAAAGGCACCATGTTTCTGCCAAGAGAAAAGTACTGGCCTAGTTGGCTGGGCGATGAGAGACACAGTCTCATCAGCCCCAGACTTATGAGAGAGCCCAGGTGATACCAACAGCAAGGCTGTTCTGGTTGACAACCCCAGATACCAGGTAATAAATGCTCAATTCTGGAGGCTGCTTATGTCTTGTGGTGGTTATGCAGTGCCATTGTGGCAAGGGATAACTAATATGGGGCAACAAATTTCCAAGTAGACTAAAACTAGGGAGTTCTGATTAATCCTTCATGGAACCCTGGATGCTTTATTAAAATCAAAAAGAAGACCTTGAAGTAACAAGATTGCTTAGCCTAATCACCTCTCCGGAGGCGATCAAGTGAGTTGATTTGACCTGGGGTCCAAGGTTTCAGCCTTCTCTCTAGTAATATTAATATGCAGATGTATATGTGTCCCTCCAAACCTGACAGTTAGACAGGTGTCTAGAAGTTATCAAGTTAATGCTCACACATGTCCTCCTTGCGTCAGCATTCTCAAAATTCTATCAAGGAGCTTAGAAGTGATTTAATAATGGCCACTGACTTATCTGTACTTGCCATCAAGGCAGAATGAGCAAATTTTCTAGTAGAATATAGTTTGGGAATTTAAATACATGTTCTTCTTTTTTTTTCCTGGCATATATGGAATCAATCAGTCTGCCATCCTTTAGAGACTGCCATTCCATTGTCTTCTGGCTTTTACTTCCACTTCTTTGCCTTACTAGAGAAAACAATGGAATTTTGTGAAAACCCCAAGGGTTTTTGAAGCTCAGAGGGACAGGCTTTTACCACTGAAGAGAAGGGGAATTTGATTGAAAATAGAGGCTACTTATGATTCATTCAGAGGAATTTTTCCTCTGCATCCTCTTATTTGCCTAGTGATTTGATCCTATGTGGCTCTTCAGAGCCCACTGTGAGATGATTTGCTTCAGCTGCACTGGATCTTTTTCAAATATTTTCCAAGGACAAAACCCTCCCTACAGGTTTCCTCAGCTGCAGTGATTGTCTTGTCTGGGGATTGTATTCTGATTAATTTAACTTTAGCTTCCTTACTGCTTCAGTGGATTCCAAATTTGTCATGGTTTAAAAAAAATTCTCTAGGGAAGTTTCATAAAGGAAGTTGGTGAGAACAGGATTTAGGATTTATTCTGCTGAGCCACCTTTAGAATGTGGGGAGGGCCTGAGAGGCACAGAGAAGAAGAATGGAAAGAATGCCAGATTCTTCCTGATGCATGTTCATAGGTCAGGCATAATTCAGTTCTGCAGAGATTTCAGTGATCATTGTTCTGCATAGCGGTGCTCTCTCCCACTGAGGAGAAAGCGTGAAAACTATGCAATGTGCGACTTAAGCCAGCAGGGGGCGGGAGCGCCTCAGCCATAAGCCACAATCTCACCAGCAATTGCTTGGACCAAGTATTGCACCGCTGTTCTGGAGGCCAGCTTGTTCTGAACTCCATGCAAGCCTTTGTCTTTGTAAGATTTTTGCTTTTGCTAAGTCTTTTCTGCTGATGGTGTAGGCAGTAGAGTCAGTATGCCGGGATTTGAAACCTGGCTGCTCCACTTGTTAGCTTTGTCCTATGTACCTCAGTCTTTCTTGTCTGAAAAATGGGAAATGAACAGTTGCGGAGGTGTGAGGGATGATTGGGCTAACTTATATAATGCATTTGGAACAGTGCCTGGCTCTTATTAAGTACAAGATCAATATTAGCTAATAATAGTGGAGCCTTTCCCTTTGCTCCCCACCTTCCTTCCTCCAGGTCTGATGTAAAAGTAAATTAAATGTAGCAATAGGTTGGGGATGCTGATTTCTCTTCATTCTTCAACACTCATCTCAAAAACACAAAATCAACGGCCAAAATTGCTTATGCTAAATCTAATAATGAGGAAAATATCAGACAAAACCAAATTGAGGGACGTTCTATTCAATAACATAAAAAATGACAAAGTCAGGAAAGACAAAGAAACTGTTCCAGACTGCGTGACGCGAAACAGATGCGACACGGAATGCAGTGCGTGAGCTAGGAATTTATTTTGCTATAAATTATATATTGGGACAGTCGTGAAATTTGAATAAGGTCTGTAGATAAGACAGCAGTATTGGATCAGCATTAATTTCCTGATTTTGCTAATTGTAGGCTATGGAAGAGACTGTCCTTGCTCTTAGGAAACACACGCTGGAGTACTTAAGAGTAAAGGGGACATAATTTCTGTAAGTTATTCTCAAATGGCTTTAAAAATGTGTATTTGTGGGACGCCTGGGTGGCTCAGTTGGTTAAGCAGCTGCCTTCGGCTCAGGTCATGATCCCAGCGTCCTGGGATCGAGTCCCACAAGGGGCTCCTTGCTCCGCAGGGAGCTTGCTTCTCCCTCTGACTCTGCCTGCCATTCTGTCTGCCTGTGCTCGCTCTTGCTCTCTCTCTCTCTCTCACAAATAAATAAATAAAATCTTTAAAAAAAATAAAAAAATAAAAATGTGTATTTGTATATACATGTATTATGTACATAAGACAGAGCATATTTGGTGTAACATTTGGCATATCCCGATGAAGGCTCTATGAGAATACTTTGTGCCATTCCAGCAAATTTTTGGAAGCCTAAAACCACATGAAAAATACAAAAATAAGAAAAAATAAAAACCAAAAATAAAAATGAAATCCCTCATTTTAGATGTTTACTTCCCGAAGAGACTTTTCTGATGTTCCCCTGCCTTGACATGCTTAGTGGAGGTAGATGCTCTTGCCCTGTGTGCCCCAACCTGTGGCATCTCTCTGTGTCACAACAGCCATTACACTGTTAACTGCCTGTTTATAACACTCAACTGGGAGCCCCATCCAGGAAGACAAGGACCTGGTTTTATCATTCACCTTTGTATCACCTGAGCCTCGCTAATACCCCACAGAGAGAGGAAACTCATTATGGACTTGCTGAGTAATAAGGTGGTATAACTTAGCCTTATATCCAGGGTTTGATTTTCTGGGGGCTTGTTGTGAATTTTAGGCTTGCTTTTGAGGTTTTGTAGTAGGGATGTAGCACTGGTTTGGGACTTAGCAAGTCTAGTCAGGAAGCTGAGTTCTGTCTCAGTGTGCATGAGGGAGAGTCTCTTCAGTTTATTTATACCTTAGCTGTGATTCCCTAGCTTGGAGATACAGCGAAGATAGAATTGGAACTCTTTGAAAGAAAGACAAATAATCAGTGGACTGTCTTTGTCTAGGCATTTAATTTGAGGGAATACCACTGTATATGGTCAAAGCCAAGTGTGTTTAGTATTTTTTAAAAGAGATTCTGTTTATCTATTTGACAGAGAGAGAAAGTAGGGGGAGCAGCAGGCAGAGGGAGAAGCAGGCTCCCTGCTGAGCAGGGAGCCCAATGTGGGACTCGATCCCAGGACCCTGAGATCTTGACCTGAACCGAAGGCAGAGGCTTAACCATCAAAGCCACCCAGGCGCCCCTAAGTGTCTTTAGTATTAAAAAACATATTTTTCTCTTAAAATGTAACCCCTAAATGCAAACCACAATTTCATGTGGTGTGCAATAAGGAAACAGAATCTCAGCTGTATGTAGAAGTGACCGTAAGGGCGTTAGTGAGAAGTGAATGTGTGTGTGTGTGTGTGTGTGTGTGCATGTGCTTGCACGTGTGTGTTTCCTACTTGTTCCCATTTTGTGGGTAATGTTTGCGGTTTTTAAAGGGTGGGTTTGTCTATATATAATGAGCTGATGTTAAAATATAATGTCATAAGGTGCACCTCACTCCTTTATTTGATTTCCGTATTAATTTACTCTCTTAAGAGTGTCATCGTGGTCACTGTTTCAGCACTATTCTTATCTAATATTAACTCTCAAGCTAGGTATTTTGCTATTCAACGAAGGTAACAGTGCAATAGATAATCAGCATTTTTATCTACACTAGAAGCCATAGAAGCCTATCTAGAATAAGTCTGAAAGCCTGCACATGATTCTAGAAAAGAAACTCAGCCAGAGAGTAAGAAATGTAAAGCCAAGCCAGATTTCATGCTGAGGTACTTTATTTATTACCTGGTGAGCTGAGGCTATAGCATGCATCATCTTTAGAAATCTCTATGAGGAAGAAAAATTAGATATAGGGGCTCTGGCCAGTATGAATCAATGAGGAAAAACTCTAACTCCGCACACTGCAAAAATAATTCCCTCCTGCATCCCACCAATTGGAGATTGATTGATAATAGGTTCGTCTAAAAACTCTGATGCAAGTTAAGGCATCTACCACCTATACTTTAATGTGAATTGGTTTAATCAGGCATTATGATTGCCTTTCCTCTAACACCTAGCTGAGAAGATGGAATGGTTAATGGTCTCCGTTGGAGAGAACTGGAGAAAGAGGAAAGAGCAACTCTAGAGGAGGAGATATTTTGGAAAAGGTGCTGACCAGAGGAAAGTGCTGAAGTGGATGGCTTAGGAGAGCTGCAAACACTATCTTAGCTCTCGGAGTTTGGGCAACAGAGGCATGAAGAGAAGTGGTCAAGGCTCCTGAAAGAGGAGGATGAAGTAGCCAACACAGACATTGACCATGCAGGGGTGGTGGCGGCAGGAATCCTGCTTAGCATGTTACCAAATAACATGTAAGTCATGGTTCTGTAATTGTCTGCTTTGAAGAATTACCTGGCTCCTTTCTCTTGAAGAATGAACTGCCATGCACATCAGTGTTTGTCCTAGGATGAAGTATACCCATGCTACTGACCAATGAACACTTAATTAAACGTACAGTGTTCCTAGTGCTTTTCCATGCCTATTGAAACTTATCTGGGATCTTACCACCTGAAACTTAATTTCAACAAAGTTTGCAGAGTACTTGGACAAAACTAACTTCTACTGAACTTTAAAAATAAAATGAACAAATTCCAAAAAAATGAACAAATTCCAGAGCAACCAACTGAATAATTCTGTTATATGAGCCATAACTATAAATGGCTCATTTATCTGAATGGCATTCAATCACACATGGGCATTCAGGATTTCTAAGAAAGACAGTGGCTATTTCTCTAAGTCCTAAAAATCCTATAATATAGGGGCAGAAGGTAGAAAGCTTTTATTCTTGTCAAAAATCAGTCTTGACTTCAGTGTAGCACAGTGACTGTGTGTCATTGTCACATCCTTGTCCACTCAGGCAGATGCCCTCAGTCCACTTAGTCATTGTTCTCGAACTAGGAGCCTTTATCATATAAAATCAACAGCTGAAGAGTAAAAAAGGTCAGAGCTCAAAATTAGGAAGAGGGGTATCTTGTTGGTTTAGTCATTAGAACATGTGACTCTTGATCTCAGGGTTGTGAGTTTGAGTCCCACTCTGGGTGTAGAGATGACTCAAAAATTAAAAAAAAAAAAAAAAAGCAAATTAGGAAGAAAGAAGCCAAGAAATGGCTGGGAGGAACTTGAACTTGCTGAAGGATTTGTGGGGAGGGAGAGAAAGGGAGAAAATCAGTTGGGAATGAATAAGAGGGCACAGAGCAGGTTACATACTCTTACAAATTTCCTAGTTCTTTGTCATCTGCTCGCAGATTTTCCCTGATAGTCTCCCAGGATAACTTGATAGAGGAAATAAACTCTTTTGGGGGGAGAAATAAAGATTTAAATAAGGCTAGTAAGTACATTTATGGGCCAGTCCAATCACCAGTGCTGTCACCTTTATTCGGGGGCACGTTGTCTTAAAATGCAAGCATTATTGTTTGACAGCCCTGCTTAAAAGCTTTTGGCGACTTTATATTTTCTGTGGGATATACCTCCAGATTTACAGCATTAAGAAGCTTCGCATTCTATTTCTCCAACCTTATCTCTTATGACTTCCCTTTATTAATTCTAGCTTCGCAGAGTTTTTATAATTTATATCTGAGCTTTCTTATACGTGCCTGAGAAACTGCTACTCTACCTTTCAGAGGCAGAATCAGGAATTTTTTTCATCTTCGGAAGCACCCTCCTCATAGTGCCACCTCTTAACTCCAAGAAGTTGAAGTAAGTATATTCATCAATGTTGTTCCTCTACCTCGAATACACATCTAACTGCATTTTTTCCCTCCAATCTATTGCAATTGTTTTTGCACTTAACTCCCATGCTAGACTTTGATTATCTTCAAGTTTGCTATCTAATTTATTTATTTTTGTACATGTAACACATGGCACATAATAGGTGCTTCACAATTGTCTGTTGGATCAATGAATGATGTGTTCATGCTTAAATCCCAGTATTTAGTTAGTAGCTCAATAAGTGAAACCAAAGGCTGTTTGCCCAGAGTCAGCCCAGCCGAGGGTGGGGGGTGGGTGGGTGGGTGGGGGATGGGGGTCCCCTGTGGGGGATGGGAAGTGAGGGAAAACTGGTTGGAGAGAAGGGTTTGGGCCCATGCAGATGTGGGTTCATTTTTTAGGAGGAAAAAAGTAATAGCTGGTGGGAGTATTATTGCTGAGTAGGGAGATATTCATGATATTATGGAAAAGTAATTATTGTTCGGTTAGGTAATATGAGTGAAATATACCCTAGTAGAGGTGGCCATGGACAAGTGTTTGGATGGGGATGAAAAACATGGAAATAGAACTAGATAAATATAAACTGTCCACAAGAAAGCGCCTGATGTGGTCAGTAAGGTATTTGAAACTGCAGATGTGGTGAAGAGCAAGGGGTCCTATGGTTCTGATAATTCTCTCGGCTGTATTGAGAGGGAGATGGGTGACATCTGGAATATGTTTGTGTGGAGAGCAAAACTGCGATCCTATTTTTCTTTTTTAAATGTCTGATCTTATTTGTAACTCTAGAGAATCTCATTTTTGACTGGCCTCAGACTTAGAGGTAGAAGCTCTCAGGGAAGACAGCTCTGTCCCTCGGCATTCTGTTGCTGGCGTTTTCCCTCGGTCTCCTTCCTTCTCTTGGCCACACGTTTAGCCCGTCCTGCAGCCTCTTCCTTGTCTTACTTCTTGTGCTCTTTCTTCAGAGCAATACACTGACATTTCTGTTGGAGGGCCCATGGAGTAACAAGGTGCTGAGTCTTGGGCACTTTAGTTCTAGGTTTCTTAGCTTCTTTATTTAGTTACTTTCTCACAATATGCAGTAGACATCATCTTCTTTAAAGAGACTGAAACGCTTGTGGATTCTGCTAGCTCTTTTGCATGCCAAGTGACAAGGCACAGCAGTAAGCCCAGGGAGGTCCTTCTCCCCCTTTTATTTTACATTGACCAAGCTGGGAACACTGAGATTGCATCCACAATGTGACCCCGAGCAGGTTTGCACTTTCTATCTCCAGTCAGTCCTCCTTGGTCTGTAGTACAAATGCCCCTCACTCAGCAGCAGGGGACACGGCCATGGGTCAGGCCAGCCTCCTTCATGGGGAAGCCTTGTTTGTCATCGCCACCACGGATTCAGACCACGTAACCCTTCCTTTCTTCACCCACAGCAGTGGCAGCAGCTTCTGGGGTCTTACATGTCTCATAAAAGGTACGAAGTTTGCATTCATCATCTACTTCAGTGAGTTTCTGGCAGCCAGTAGCTGGGAAAGAGATATTCAGCTCCATCCTGAAGCAGCCTACCGCCTCCCAGGAGCCACAAAAAAGAACGAATGTGATCCTGTGTTTTACTGCATCAGGACTCTCCTCCCCCAAATATGAGGAACCTTCCCACTCTATGCAGCAATGCCTCAGTGATGATGAGCAATAAAGGTTCATGAATTTTCTATTTATTGGTGCTATAGCAGCTGCTACAGTTAGAAGCTCACAGCTTGGTACCTCGCTGTATACAACTTTCTGACCCAGTGTGTAGCTCTTCTAAAAAATATTTTATAATGAAAATTTTCAAACACACAAAATAGAGAGATTTTACCCATGTATCCATGACCTAGTTTTAACAAATATCAGCATTTTGTGGTCCTTTAATGATATATTTTGAAACAAAAATCTCCTGGATGGCTCCGTGGGTTAAGCCTCTGCCTTCGGCTCTGGTCATGATCTCAGGGTCCTGGGATCAAGCCTCAGGCTCTCTGCTTGGCAGGAAGCCTGCTTCTCTCTCTCTGCCTGCCTCTCTGCCTATTTGTAATCTTTCTCTCTGTCAAATAAATAAATAAAATCTTTTAAAAATATATTTAAAAAAACCCAAATTCTAGATTCCTATTGCTTCAGACATCAGTATATCATTATACATCTTTAACTGATAAGGATATTAAAAATAATACAGCCCCCATGCCATTATCACATCCAGAGCTGTTTTTAATATGTGCAAGGGACTGGCTCCCTTCCTTTCAGCTGATTCCACTATCCCACTCCTCTGTCAGCTGTGCGTACAGTTCCCCCCTATGCCTGAGCCGTTGTCTTTTTGAGAGAAGAACCAGCCATTGTAGCCATCAGCTTGTTCCAGCCGAGTCTCCCATTTGCAAAATATCGTCTGTGAAGAATGAAGTTTCCTGGCCTTTGCCTTTGTCCAGCTCACGCCAGATACTTTAGCCAAAAGATGTATTTAATCTGTAGACTGATCTAGCACTATTTCAAGTATCACCTCTTCCTGCTATGTCAAAGGGTTCTTTACAAAAATCATATAGTCCATTTAAAGATCTTACGAGAGGAAAGAACTTGGATAGATGGTAGAGAATTTTAATTGATCAGAAATTCTGTTTTGCCAGAGTCTTAAGATTTATAATCTTAAGCCATGCCAGGATGCTTTCAGAAGTTTTATAAGTGATGTTTAGGGTAATAATAATAATCACTTTTGCAATTTATTTTTTCTTAGGAAAACCAGTGGGAAGGAATCCCTTGGTACTTGAAACTTCCTGAAAATGTAGTATGGAATTTCTAGACTAGTCCGCAAGCTCCATCAGAGTGGATATCTAATTACCTTTTACACTGCAATGTTGATTGCACCTGGTATATAGTGAGACAAGCATAGTAAGTTGTCAGTGATTATATGATGAATGGACAAATAGAGATAATGTGCAGCTTTTCCTCCTTTTAAGCTGTCCTGTTGGTGAGGCTGAGGTCTAGCAAGATCTATGAATTATTCCTTTCCCTCCAGCAGAAGCCACAGATGTTGACTCTTTCCTGTGCTCCTGACTCATCTCCCTGGTCTTTGGTTTGGATTGCATCTCTCTTTCACAGCTTCTTGGGGATGCTGCTGCCATCAGTTATTAGCACATGACTGCCCCAGCATCAGTTCTTTCTTACTGCATACAGAGCTGGGAGAGAAAGGCAGGGACTTTACTACTTCTGCCACACCACAGGCTTACCTCTAGGGAGCCATAACATGGGTACCAAGAGGGAGAAAGAGAATGAAGTGGGTGGGGATTTTTGAGTTGTTGTATTAAGATTAAGATTGAGATTAAGCAGTGATCACAAGTGGGAGTAATGGTTATGTGCCACAGTGTCCTTCTGAGTTTTAAGATGAGAGGGTACCATTTACTATAATATCAAAAATGAAGTGTTCCTCACATGGGGACTTCTCTTTTTTAGAGAAAAATTGCTCTCATTTGTGGGTAACATGTAGGGCAGAAATGAAGAAGTCTGTTCGTTTCAGTGATTGCATCTAGCTTACTTTCTCTTGCATTCCTAGGACTGTAGCCTTTGTTAGTAAAACCTGCAGGAAGATGTTTACCCTGGTGAGTGCCTGCCAGTTCAGATCACTTGGCTTTTTTTCTGGAGGTGTGAGAAGAGGGGTTGAGGGGTGACTGGGTAGGAATGGCTTTTAAAGTAGACTTATTAACTGTAAATTTTGGAGAAGTGAATCTTGACTCTGTTGTTTTACTTCATTTACACAAATTTACAAATAAATTACAGTTTCAGGCAAGCAGGCAAAAAAAAAAAAAAAGAAAGAAAGAAAGAAAGAAAGAAAAGAAAAAAGAAAAGAAAAAAGAGGAACATGTGATTCCCAGCCTTTGCATCACACCTTTTTTGGAATCTTGACCTTTACTGATTGTAGTTACTGGTTTACTAACTTTAACAGTTACCAGTTTAAGTCTGTTAATTAGGGGGTATTCTGATTGCAATGAACCAATAGTGGTTCAAACATAACAGAAATTTATTTTTTTGTTTATGTGATAATAGTGGGGATGTGTACAAGTCCCTATCACTCAGGGACTCAGGCTAACAGAGGCTCTGTGATGTAAAGGCTTCCAAATATCCAAATACCCCCAGTTTTTCTTTTTTCTTTTTCCTTTTTAGTTAGTTTGTATAGAAACAGAGCAGATTTGTATGTATCAAGCTTGGAAGTTGGATACATAATTTATCCTTGTAGTCCATTGTTTAGAATTCAGTTACATGATCACATCTAACTTCAAAGGAGTCTAAATAAAGTAGTTGTTTAACTTAGGTTCTCAAGAAAATAGAATCTGAGGCAAGGACTAAGCTCTGATATTTGAGAGAGAGAGACAAGTTCAGGGCAGGAAGAGTGGGAGAAAAAGGAAGTAAGGCAGAGAAGGAGGGTAAACCTGCAAGGTAACATGTAGACTATTGCTTTATATGAAGCTGAAGAAATAGCAGGTCAATTAGCAAGTTAACTGGCTTGGCCAGGCTGCATGGTGAAATCATGCTTCAGAACATTCCATTGGAGGGAGAAAAGAAAAGGGTTTATCTGTCTGATTCTTTTCCATTTCTTACCTCTTACTGGTCAAAATTTGCCCCACAGTATGCTCCTCAGCACTTCTGGGTTTGCACCATCCAACTTCTCAGAAGCCAAAGCAAATGCTCTTTGGTGTGGCATTTCATCTGAATCTGAATCTGAGTTAGAAAGAGGCAGGAGAAGACAGGGACGTGAGGATGGCTGGTTGGCCTCACGTAGCAAAAATTCCGAGTATGTTGGTGGTGGTGGCAGCTGTCTGGAGGATAAGTGAGGCTAATACAATCTGTAAATTGCAAAAAGATATCTTACAGTCTGCCCCTTGCACCACTGTGATCCATTTATGTCCTCCAATTATATCTGGTTCACGAACTAAAATATAGGAACCCCATTTTTTTTTTTTTTTTTTTTTTTTTTTTTTTTTTGTTATTGTTGTAGAACAAGAGGACATCTTCCTGGAGAGTAGAGTTACAAGTTCAACCAGTCTGAGTCACTTTCAAGGTGCATTTTCCAGGAAGAGATAAGGTGGGATGGTCAGTGAAAAAGCCACTCCAGTCCCTGCTTCTGTAATTGGTCCTGAGACTGTAATCGAGATCTGTCATTTTCTCCTCCACCATCCATTGAAGATTTCCTCACCTCTGCAAGTACTTCCACTGGTATGCTTGCTTAGTGGGGTGTCCCAGACCTTCATTCTGAAGATTTTAAGCCCTTTGTTACTCTGTGTTACTGGATAATGGTTGTTACAACTGGCCAGTAATGGTTAGTACTGGGTGTGGAAATACTGAGATGTCTTAGTGAGTATCTGTGGTCTTAGACATAATGTAGAAGCAACCCTGAGTAGTTGTTGTTGGTGGTTTAACATATAATGTACTATTTGTTTCAGGACAGGTTTGTGAATCATCAGTCTTACATAATTCACAGCACTCACATTAGCACATACCCTCCCCACTGCCCATTACCCAGATACTCTATCCCTACCTCCCCACCCACCCAGCATCCCTCAGTTTGTTTCCTGAAATTAAGAGTGTCTTATGGTTTGTTTTCCTTCCCTGTCCCATCTTGTTTCATTTTCCCTCCCTTTCCCCTACAAACCCCTGCCCTGCCTCTCAAATTCCTCATATCAGAGAGATCATGTGGTAATTGTCTTTCTCTGATTGACTTCTTTCGCTTAGCATAATAATCCTCTAGTTACATCCACGTCATTGCTAACGGCAAGATTTCACTTTTTGATGGCTGCATAGTATTCCATTACACACACACACACACACACACACACACACACACACACACACCCCCTTTTCTTTATCTATTCATTTGTTGATGGACATCTAGCCTCTTTCTATAGTTTGGCTATTGTGGACATTGCTGCTATAAACATTCACCAACCCTAAATTCTTATAGTAATCAAGGCTCATTGCCTCAGTAAGTACAGTAACTCCTTTCTGTGACTGCCATGTCATGAAGAGTTTAAATTCTACCAGCGGTAGATATAGCTTCTAGTTCAGTGGAACCACTGTGGTATCCCATGGCAAGTGTTCCTCTTCCAAGAATTGGAACCTGTAACCCAACAGAGCTTCAGGTTGCAGGACTGAAAGCACAAATGCTACAAGTAGGCTCTTGAGTGTGTTGGTAAGAGGGGACACTGCATTTCTCTTTGAAATTGGACTTTTGTATTTGAGTTATTGGAGACATAGTACCACATGTCAAGTAGCAACTACACTGCATCTTGGAAGTCACAGTGTCCAATCTTCAGTGTAGGGCAATCCTCTTGGGTGCCCTCCCTCTTCAGGAGCATAGTACTGTCACTTTACTATTGCTCCATGATCTTGCTTTGCTACCCCCCCCCCCCCCCCAAATCTTCAGTGTATGGTTTCCTGAGCTGGTACCTTAGCCAAGCTTTTAACAGATCATTCCACTATTCATTTTCTTTTGCTTGGCTGCTTCTGAGTGATAAACTCAATTGTTAAAATGGCATGGATGATCTTAAAAATACACTCCTTTAGTCAACATCAAAATGAAAACACAAAACAGGGTGTGCAATAATTCCATAAGCCTAAGCTTTACATGAAGATTCTGAATACTGTATTCTTAGCAGAGAAACATATTTTATTTTTGGATAGACACTTTAGAGATCAACTAATGTACCTGTCCCATTTTACAAAAGAAAAATGGAGGACCAGATGGAAAGAGTGACTTAAGAGGGACAACAGCCAATTAATGGATGAAATTGTGTTGAATTCAGGTTTTCTGATTTTTAGGTCCTAAGAATTCCATTCTATAAAATTATTTTTTTGAAAATATTTTATTTATTTATTTATTTGTGAGAGAGGGGTGGGGGGAGAGGGCAGAGGTAGAGGGAGAAGCAGACTCCCTGAGGAGCAGGGAGCCTGTCAAGGGGCTCAATCCCAGAACTCTGAGATCATGACCTGTACCAAAGGCAGACATTTAACCAATTGAGCCACCCAGGAACCCCTAACATCATCCTTTAAACAAACAAACAAAAAAGCAAACATGGGCTCATCTTCTGAAAATTCAGAGTGGATTTTTAGATGCTAATTAGATTAGTTTCAAGATTGCAATCAGCTTTGTTTATCCTCTGCCACAATATATAGTAGAATTGTATTTTTTCTTCCTGGTAGTAGTACAATTTTCCATGGAGAAGCAAGGAAAACACTCATCTTCAGGCAATAATTACTTTCCACTCCTTCAGGGCCCTGTTCAAGCCTCACCTCCTCCAGGAAGCCTTCCCTAAATTCTTTAGTTTATGGCCAGCTTGTCTTCTCTTAATTGCACAGAGAGAATTTGCCACCTTTTTGTTATTTTTACTGCAAAACAAGTTTTACAAGATCTCAATAAAATAAATGAAAGGGAAAAAAACCTCCTAAAATCTTGTCATTTCAACAAATTAAGCCATTTTCATTTTCAAAATTATATTCAGCATTTTCATGCATATATAAGGTGTACGACATTGGATATTTTTGTAATCATGGCAGAGATATATATTTGTGATTATTTCCTCATTTGGCAAAGCACAATCACTTTTTCAAGTTGCTACACGATTTTCATAATTTTATTTTAAATAGCATTATTCATTACCTTTTGGATATTTCATAGGAATATTTCAATTAACATGTCTGAGTGGCCTCAGCTTTTCCATTCAACATCATGCAATTTTAGGCAGAAAAAGTCCTCAACATCTTCCTGTCATTGCTCTCAACTACTTCCAATCAGTTGAAAAGTCTAGTTTTTCTGCTTAAATATTTCAAGATGATAAACTCTTTTCTCCTGTTTCATCACTGGCTTAGGCTTCTTGAGGCTCACCAGTCCAATTGCAGTAGGCTAGAACTGGTTACTACTAGTATGTGCCCATACTCTTTTACAGTCAGTCCTCCTTATGGATGCACAAGCGATCTTTCTAAAATAAAAATGTGATAATATTCTTTTCTGTCTAAAAACATTCAGTGATTTTCCTTTGTTAGTACTTTAAACTTGGATTATTTTGCACAAAAATGTAGATTTCTGGTGCCTCTTGGTGGGTTGGCTATCTGGCCGAGGTGGGTCTTCCTTCCAGCATGGCACCAGAGGGCTAAAGCTTACTGGAGGCTGTTTCTACAGGCAGCGCAAGTGCTGTCCAATCTGACGCGGAGGTCCCCTCAATCATCCTGGCTCTTAGGGGCTTTTGAGTGTAAGACCCTTAACTGTCCAGGCTAAAGGCTAAATTCCTTTGAATGGCACATAAAGTTCTTTAGCATAGGCCCTGCTGAGTTCTTTCATCTTAATCATTGCATTAATTGAGAAATAGAGAGTGGCTCCCAAATGTGCCTTGGAATGTCTTCTTTCTTTCCTCACCACCCTCATGTCTAGGGGAAGCTCTTTTTCTCCCTTCCAGATTTGGCTGCCTTGTTACCTTCTCTACGAAAAGACCATCCTAATTTCTAAAACTTATCAGGTGGCAGAATGATCTGGAAAGAAATTTTACATCTCATCCTATTCTACAACTAGTTTTTCCCTGCTCTGGCTAGGAGACAGTGCAGGAAACTTTCTCTTGCTGCTGCCTCCTCGCTCCTTCTCCTTCCCCTTTTTGTCTGGCTCTCTCCCCTGCTTTCTAATTCAGCAGACATTTATAGGAGAGCTGTTGAAGGCACTAGCTGCTTGAGGGGGTGAGTGAAGTTTCCTGCAATGGTAGGGCTTGCATCCCTGTGAGACACGTGAATGTGTCACGGTGGCACCATGAGCTTGTGGTTTAGGTCAGGTACGGCAACGTGCTGCAAAAGGGCAGAGCAGGGAGTGTTTGCCAGCCCTCTTTGGCAAGGGCAGTGAAAGGTGATTGCTTACATTTTAAAATATTTCTTAACAGGATGGTGGAACCATGGGTTCCTCATAACTCTGTTTTATACCTTCTTCTCATCTTTACATTCCTGTCTTTGCCTCTCTAATGTTTCATTTCATTTTATTTTTTTAAAAAGATTTTATTGATTTATTTGACAGAGACAGAGTTCATAAGCAGGCAGAAAGGCAGGCAGAGAGAGAGGGGGAAGCAGGCTCCCTGCTGAGCAGAGAGCCCAATGTGGGGTTTGATCCCAGGACTCTGAGATTATAACCTGAGCCAAAGGCAGAGGCTTAACCCATTGAGTCACTCAGACACCCTAATGTTTCATTTTAGAATGTGACAGCCAGGCTGTCTGGTTTTGAGTCTGACACCATTATTTATCTCTGTGACATTGGTCAGGACCACTTATGTTCTCCTGTCTGTTTCTTCATCTGCACATTTAGAGAAATAGTAGCACCTACCTCATAGGACTGTTTATAAAATTCAACTGTTGCGATATCCATGTAAAATATTTAGCATATTGCCTTACAAAGAATAGGCACTCCATAAAAGTTAACTATTATTAGTATAATTATTTAGTTACTCACCTGCTCCCACATCACTTTCTGGGGACTTCCAAGGCTATAATTACAATAATTTTAGCTCACATTAAGAGGAAGTCCAGGGCAGTGTTTAAGTGTACATGCTCTGAAGCCAGACTACTTGGGTTCGGTTTTATCTCAGATATCCTGATTTATAAGTATTATAAGCTACTAACCTTTTCTGCCTGTGTTCTCCCATCTTTAAAGTGGAGAAAATAATATTGTCTATGATACAGGATTATTGTAAAGATTAAATGGGTATATATATCTAAGATGCTTTGAGTGGTGTCTGAGACATAGGAATTGAATAAATATCTTTTGAATTACTTATTTTTATTGAGCTGTGCTAAAAGCTTCATACATGTTATCCGTGGTATCTTGAGATCTCTTCTTAACACAGAAGTATAATAGTAAGCCTTATTGTACAGATGACGAGATAGAAGTATGGAGAATTCCAGTAGTTTACTCAAGGCACACACCGATTAAAGGAGGGAACTAAAACTTGGAGCCAGTTACTTCTGACTCCAAAGCCTGTGCCCTTACTGTCACTGTCCTAAGTGCCAAACTCACACATTTACCTTTCTAGGAGGCATCTCTCAGAGGTTGTCTCATGGGCACTTCACATCCAGCATCTCCAAAACCAACCTCATTACATTTCCCTCTGAGCCTGCTCTCTCCTCAGGCACTGCCTTTGTCAAGAGGGCCCCTACTCTACAGCTGCACAAGCCAGAGATCTAGAGAGGACAATTAGACTAGATTATTTCTCTTCCTCCTTGCCTCTTCAATCAACCACCAATACCTGTGGCTTCATACCCAGATAGTGGCTTGTGTTTGTCCATTTCTTTCTGTTCTCACTGCTACCACTCTAGTCCAGGTTACCATCATTTCTTTCTGAGGAAATGCAATTATCTTCCAATTGAGCTATATAATTGCTTAATGAGACACAGAATATTATTTTTACCTGGTTTCCTTTTAAAGTATGCTCTATCTTCATTGGAAAAAATTATTGGAACAGAAGATCTTCCAATACACTTTTCACACTTGAATCATATCACAGATTAGGGTATTGGGTGATACCAAGTTATGATAGGGCGAAGGAAAAGTAATATTTTTTTATGAGTATAAGGAAAGAATTTGTGGTCGAGTACCCAGTAGGGAAGAGGAGAGAGGATAGAAAGAGGAAAGAGAAGGGGAGGGGGGGGTAAGGGTGAGTAACAACAAGATGATATGAAGATGAGGCTACTAAAAATTCATAGCATGGAGAGCCAACAAATATTTTTTGAATGCTATAGCTTATGTCTCTGGGGCTTAAAAAAATAAAATGCAAAAAAAAAAGGTAAAATATAAATAAATAAAATGCTATAGCTTAATTGTGACTCTCATTTGCTTTGCTGTAGAGTAAATCCTTCCTTTTTCTTCTTACAAAATTTTTCAGAATCTTTTAACAATTTCTGAGGGTGTATCTGTTTTGGGGCAAGCGAGCCTTGTATTATGACTAGGTTAATGTTGTATGTCACAGAGAAACCATGAGCTCAGCAGGCAGAGCGGACCATGAGCAATAGGCCCATGGGAAGTTCCAGAAGCTGGAGTAGAACTTTGGCCTTCTGTTAGGTCATGGAATTGTTGAGAACTCAAGATAATTATTCCTAGATTTCCAAAGAGACAAGTGGTCTCCAGCTGATATCTGCTGTACATTTGCACCTACATAAAATCAGTGCTTCCTACATGACAATCTGATATTCTAAGAGAAGCATATAATCTGGTGTTTCTTTTTTTCTTTGTGGAAATACAGCCACATAATTAACTTTTAATTTTAGGACTGAACAAACCAGAAACTTTGGGAATGTCATTCCAACAAGTGGCATTTTATTTGCAGCTCTGCCTCTTAAACTGAGTTCCAAGGGACTTGCCAATGGGAGTAATTGAACTTCTCAGTGACCTCATGTTTCTCATCAGTAAAATAAGGAATTTAAGTCAATTGTTGTATTCTAAGCTTTGATCCATATATCCATGTAACAGTAGCTGTGGGAATTTCCATGTTTCTGTCCATGGGTGGAATGACTATATGTCTGATTTTATATAGGCCCAGTTTATCCCTGTTTCCTGGTGTAATTATTAATAGTGCCCCATTTCACTCTCAAAGCTATCCAGATGTGGATAATAACACTATAATAAAACCCTATCAATAGGAGCTCCTTGAATAGAAAATTTTAGGTTAAATAATTTTAAACTGGTGTCTTAACTGCAAAACTTTGCAGATTCTTTAATATGCTAACATGTCTTATGATTCTTGAGAAGAGAGGGTGTATAGTTTCCAGGGTTTGGGCTTTGGAATCCTTATTTTGCTTCTTCTGGGAATAAGTTAATGAAACTTATTTTGGGAAAGAGTATTAAATCATCTTAATTCAATAAATACTTATAAACTACTATGTGCCAAGTCCTGGTAGGACACTGGAGTAATAGTGATGGATAGAACCTAACTTGGGCCCAAAGTAGTTTATAGTCAGAGCCATAAATGAGGTGAATGGCAGTGGGAATTAAGATAGCACATAAAGAATTGCAATTCAAGGTCACATTCTAGTTTTAATATTTCACCATAATGCCATGTAATTAGAAACCAAGATAAAACAGGAAAAAAAGTCCAAATCCTGAGTGAGTAGTATAATCTTTTAGCATTATGTCAAGTGAAGATTTCTTCCTCTCTTTTTAAAAAATTATTATTATTAATATTATTTTCTTGCCCTTGGGTCCATATTTATTAGAACCCAGAAGCCCACCCAGCAGCCCTCCTCCTGCTTGTAGAGGTGTGGCCCCAAGGGCCAGTAACCTCTCAAGAGCAAACAGTCCAGAAGTTCTACTTGGGTCAAAGCAAATGGAACAGTCAGAAAAGTTTTCTGTCAGGTAGATGGCTTCTCCCAAGCCTATGGATGTCAGCTCTGGTCTGAGGACATATTTTCCCTAGGGCTTCCACCACGAGCTCCTTCCAACACCACCTACTGCCTACCTACCCCTCTTCCCCCAACCAAGCCCAAGAGCTACCTTATGCTAGGCCAGGAGCTTGGCAGGGTCCTGGGGCCAGCAGAGGCTGTGGGGTCAGAGGAGGAGACTGGCTCTGAATGCCTTTCCTATTGTATAGTCCCAGGAGCCTAGCTGCTGAAGTATTCCTGCTGGAACTTCTGGAAATCTTCCTCTGTGCCGCCTTCTTCTTAGTCTCGGGCATAGGTTGGTCACAGGCCTTGTGGCCAACTCAGCCACCGTGCTTCCACACTGGTCATAAACTTTGGGTCTACTCTGAGGTAGACTTGACATTCTCACTTCAGGAACTCAGCAAGTACCAGCTCAGGCACCTTTCCCTTGGTTGAGTTCCATTGTTTCTGGGCTTAGGTCACATTCTGGTGCATTTCACAGAGCCCTGCTGGGCTTGGCCTTGCCTGGTTTCCACGGCCTCGGCGGCCCTTTGCAGCTCCTTGTCCTGCTGCAGCAAGGCGAGCACCATGGCTGTGCTTAGCTCTGTCCACATGCCCCCAAATTATTATTCTTAATTCCAGTTGGTTAACCTGTGGTTATATTAGTTTCAGGTGTACCGTTGAGTGATTTAACACTTCTAAACATCAGCTGGTGGGGCGCCTGGGTGACTTAGTGGGTTAAGCTGCTGCCTTCAGCTTAGGTCATAATCTCGGGGTCCTGGGATCAAGTCCCACATCTGGCTCTCTGCTCAGCAGGGAGCCTGCTTCCCTCTCTCTCTCTCTCTGCCTGCGTCTCTGCCTGCTTGTGATCTCTCTCTGTCAAATAAATAAATAAAATCTTAAAAAAAAAAAAAAAACAAAATAAACATCACCTGCTGCTCCTCACAAGCGCACTCCTTTATGCCCATTCCCTAGTTAATCCACACCTCGCCCCCATCAGTTTGTTCTCCACAGTTAGGAGCCTGTTCCTTGGTTTGTCTCTCTCTCTTCTCTTTTTCCTTTGCTCATTTGTTTTGTTTCTTAAATTCCACATATGAGTGAAATCAGTGGTATTTGTCTTTCTCTGGTTTATTTTGCTTAGCATGTTGCAAATGACAATACTTCTTTTTTTATGGCTGGATAATATTCATATATTCATATATGAATATATGTGTGTATTCATACACACACACACACACACACACACACACATATATATTTCACTTCTTTAATCCATTCATCTACTGATGGATACTTGGCTGCTTCCATAAGTTGGCTATTGTAAATAATGCTACAATAAATACAGGGGTGCATATAGCCCTGTGAATTAGTGCTTTTGTAGTTTTGGATAAATACCCAGTAGTGGGATTATTGGATCATAAGATAGTTCTATTTTCCACTTTTTGAGGAAGCTGCATACTGTTTTCCACAGTGGCTATACCAGTCTGCATTCCCACCGACAGGGCAAGAGGGTTCCTTTTTCTCCATATCCTTGCCAAAACTTGAAGTGAAAGTTTCTTAGACTTAATACTTAATAAATATATTTGCTAAACCTTTCAGAATATTCATATAGTAGTCCAGAGAATCAGTATTTTCATGACTATGCAGACCATCTTATTTTAAGATTCAGAGTCTTAACAGTGTCCAGAAGGAGGTGATTGGTAGCATTATTTGTAAAAAGATGTTGGAAATACTACTTTATGCAAGGACCTTGTGAGTAAAGACTGTGATTAGGAACTTGCCTGGAGATTAATTTTCAATAGAATTGTTATGGCTAACAACAATAGCACTGCGTGGTAAACATTCACATATTAATTTATTTATTCCTCACAACAATCAGATTTTATTATTCTTCCCTCCTTAGAGAAGAAAAAGTGAAGCCCAGACAGGTTGAGTAACTTACCAAAGTTTGCACAGCAGACCCAGGATTTACTCCCAGCCTGCATCCTCCTTCACCACTCAGTGGCAGCAGGTATGTGTGTGGTTGACTGTGTGTGGGTTTCAGTGACCTCACCCTAGTAGCCTAAAATCAGTTATGGTGAGAGTATTTACACCACAGCAATCTGATAAATGCTACAAATTGTAGCTTCTCTCTCCAACGCCACCCTCTCCCCTCCCCACATTGTTAAACATTTACTAGCACGCTAGTGGTTGCAGGCACATTTGGAAAGCTGGGACTAAGTTTTGCAGGGGTTCATTTGGGGAATTATGAGTGCTGTTTGAATGTTGTCTTGGTGTGTTCATCAAACGAGGATGCATTTTAGTCTGAATTGGAAGAGGATATACAAAATGAGAGTTCTCATGATCATTAACTATTAGGATCTGGGAGTTTTTTCAGAAAATCAAGTGTTCTCTGCAGGTATCTCATTTTGAGAAACTCTGGGAAGGAGGTATGGTCCAACCACAATTCTGCTTATGCTTCTGAATTTCTGAAACCCATTATTTCATATTTATCATGGTAATTACACTTTGAATTCACATTCTAGTTATTTGTGGATGTGTATTTCCTCCCTATTAGACTACAAGATTCACACTAGAATCCATGTCAGATCAGCACTATAATCCTGGAGAATGCCTAGCAATGTTTTCAAAGTGAATTAAATGTTGACTGAATTAATGACTTTTTTTTTTTTTTTCTGTTTCAAAAAGTACTCGATCTCAGGTAGAATAGTAAAGGAAACAATTTGAGAAAACACCTTCTGAATCACATTTCTGAATATTTCAGAATCATAATTCTGAATCATAAAGATTTTCTCACAACAGACAATCTAGTCTATTAGTCTATTGAAATCATGGGTGCTTTCATGGTGTTTACTACTCTATCCTCGAAGATGTAACTTATTTGTAATTTAATTTTTCTTGTTACAAACAGGATTAAAAGACTGACTTTTTTGTTTGAAGACCTATACTAAAATAACTACTGGTTTGTGTTTATACATCTAGCTTTAAGCCAGGTTTTTTCTTTTTTTTCTGCTCTTTCCTCCTGTGGATTCTGATTTCACTAGTACTTTGCAAACCATTTTTCCCCCTAGGTAGCTAGCCCTTTTAAATTTATTTATTTATTTATTTTTAAAGATTTTATTTATTTATTTGTCAGAGAATGGGAGAGAGAGAGAGCACAAGAAGGGGAGCGGCATGTAGAGCGAGAAGCAGGATCCCCACAGAACAAGGAGCCCAATATGCGACTCAATCCCAGTACTCTGGGATCATGAGTTGAGCTAAAGGCAGATGCTTAACTGACTGAGCCACCCAGGCATCCCAGCCCTTTTAAATTAGATTACAGATTCTATTTTTAAAGTTTCTTTTTTTGACATCTTGATGACTTATGTTTATTAAAAAATATTTAGACTCAAAAAAGTTGTTTTAGTTTTTAAAAAATCCCTTTGATGGGGTACCTGGGTGGCTCAATTAGTTGTATGCCATGCTTGATTTTGGCTCAGGTCATGATCTCTGGGTCTTGAGATTGAGCCCTGCTTTGGATCCCCAGTGAGCTTGGAGCCTGCTCAAGATTCTCTCTCTCCCTCTCCTTCTGCCCCACCTCACCCCCCCCCCCAAATTCCTTTGATAATTAAATGTATTTGGAATATTGTCTAAAATGCATATTCTTTAGAATGGATGAAGGGGCAGATTTTGTCTTTTCCCCTTGCCAATAATCAGTCAGCTTGCTACTCAGCTGTGTACCAACAACTTCAGTATAACCTGGGTGTTCCATAGAAATGCAATGTCTTGGGCCCCACCCCAGACCTACCGAATCATAATCTGCATTTTAACAACATCCCCAAGGATTTGTATGCACATTAACATTCGAGAAAAGCCAATCAATTGGATCTTTTTCTGAAATTCACCCTGCTGCAAAAGCAGCTGACTATAATGTATTCTTCAATGCAAACCACATTTTGGAATTCTGATTTATTTGATGGCTTAATGTTTATTGACTGCACCTGGTGTGCTAGATGCTGCAAAGAAAATTTGAACCACCCAGCCATTGTAATATAGTTACTTTACTCTAAAATATGAAGATACAGGCAATTTACTGTTATTTTTTCTTTTGTGCTTTAAAAAAAAAAAAAAACATTTGAAAAAAGGCATTAGGTGGAGGAAACAGATTAAAGCCCCTCTACAGGGGGTGTGGTCCATTGTTAAAAAAGAGTAGATGAGGGATGTTCATATTACACAAATAGAAATGAAAGGAATTCTGTCACTCTTCTATGTTTGGTTGGGGGAAAACAAACATCTGGATAGCTGAATTTTGTGTAGACGAGGTATCTGGATAATTGCTTGTATTTTCCACTTCTCCAGATGTTTGAGCATTGTGTTGATGTAGCTCAAGCCCGTTGCTTTCAGACATTTCATGAATTTTTAGTAGAAAAAATTCTGAAAGCATTGATTTTATGTCTGTATTCTATTCTTTATGAAAACTGAAATATTTTAAACCTAATCTTTGGTCAGGTTTTGCCCCCTTATGTAAAATGACCACTTTATATAGTGGATATAGGAGACATTCTTAGTCACTGTCATTAAGTTATGTTGAAATAAAAACAAGAATTTTGAAGGAACCCAGAATATGTCACCCCCAAAGACACCACTTTGGCATTTAAGGATTATTTTGAACTGAAGGCAATTGAAAATCAAGAGATCAGAAAGATTTTTTTTTTTCCTTCTGCTGATCTGCCTAAAAGCAGGGCATGAATTACTCGGTGAAGTTGTCTCCCTCCCCTGCACCCGGAAGAAGAGAACAACTCTCAACAGCAGTCACATTGAGATGAGTCTGCACAAACCTTACTAAGATAACCCTTCCACTCCTTGAGTTTTCCTCAGACATTTTTTAGTCACTTTCCTACAATTTATTGTTCCTCAACCTAACCCCCTTTCCTTTGTTAAAATGATATACAAATCCCATCGTCTAATTGCTTGAGTTTCACTTTTTTTCTGTGAACTCCTAGGAGGCAAAATACAAATAAGTTTGTGTTCTTTTTCCTGTTGATGGGTCTTTTGTCAGTTAAATTTGCATGTCCTCAGTGAGCAAATCTAAGAGGGTACAGGAAAAGTTTTTCTGCATAAGAATTTTAATTCTACTAAATCGTCCTTTTCAAAACTTTTAAAAAATCATTTTAGAAGAGAAGAGGAGGAAATAAGGAAGGAAGGATAGAAAGGTAGGACGCATGTGGAAAAGCTGAGACACCAATAGAAAAGGAAAGAGTTTTTAGGAATCAGCTATTTAATCATGTGTTTCATCTAATCGTTACTCAGGCTGTCAAAGACTGCAGGCCCACTGTATGGAGAGATTATTATTGTCCTATCCTAAACCTGCAGTGAGGTCAGCAGTTAGATCAATAACAACTCTGCTCCCTCAGATAACGAATCTAAATGAGAATTGCCACTGTTAATCAGGTATCTTGAAACCCTTGAAACCCGGCACTGTGATAAATGATTGCTGACTATTCTCCCTTTAACCTCAGTGGACTTTGCTCACCCATATTTTTAATTAACTAATTTAGCTCAGGACATTTAAGATGCTGAAATCCTTTCAAAATTCTCCCCAAGGAGGTTATTCCAAGAGTAGACATCAGTAAGAATGTCCTTCCTTTCTTTGTAGAGATATATTTGGCATATTTTAATTTTTTCTCAGAGACATACAATTCCAAGGAAGACTATGGTTTCACATTTCACTTAGCACTTAGCTCTCTACCTCCCAGAATGGTAGCATTTTAAAATTCAGCAAAAATATGTTCTTTACAGTGTATTAAACGAAAGTCAAAGCTATGGAAAATTACAACCTTTGTTGCAAAAGGAGATATCTTCTGCTTTTTTGAAGGTTAATTAGTAATGAAACATCTTTTAGAAAAAAATGTTGAGTTAAATTGGGGTTATGAGGAAGTCTTAACAAAAGATATTTCGTACATTAAAAAAGACTAAGATTTTGGCAGTTATAAATATTATTTAATTTTATATTTTTGTAGTC
This sequence comes from Mustela lutreola, assembly GCF_030435805.1. NCBI lineage: Eukaryota > Metazoa > Chordata > Mammalia > Carnivora > Mustelidae > Mustela > Mustela lutreola. The sequence goes on along the minus strand of NC_081291.1, from coordinate 87,052,311 downwards.
TTGATCTTTTAACATGGATTAAGATCCGAAATTTCAAACTTAAGTTTGCATCCTCTCTACAACATTGAGAAAAGCCCATGAGATTATTTCTGTTAACTAATTTTGTAACATTAGGGTTGATATACTTAACAGAAAGAAGTCCATTAATCTGCAGTTTTGCTTTCTAATTTATTTCTCCCATATCTAGAGAGAATGAGACTGAAAAGACAGGACAATAAAAACAATTGTGTGTGTGTGTGTGTGTATATATATATATATATATATATATATATAAAATATGATATAATTATATATATCATATATATGTTTTATATATAACATATATATGTTTTGTGGTGTTTTTCTTGTGGGGGGGGCTTCTCTCTGACTTGACTGGTAAGTTAGCAAGTACAGTTAAACCGCTGTGAGTTGTGCAGTGCCTTGCCCACCTGTGACTCCCTAGTCTAGGCCGGGAGGCCCAGATGGGGGAACCCAGGGCTGGGGTCCCTCTGGACGATGACAGTGGCTGGAAGGAAGGGAGGAGGGCACAGTAGACAATGAGGGGCTTGGGGAAGATGGGGGCTCAGACACAGAACTTGTGTGGAGTCTGGATGTTAAGCAGAGCTTCCAGAGGACCTTGGCCATCTGTCAAGTTGCTGGCAGAAAATGATCCTGTCTGAAGAAGGCAGGGTGCATGGTCAGAATGAACTGATTGCTTGCTACATCAAGCTGAGAACAGGGAAGACCCAAACTTGCAAACAGGTCTCTAGTCACATTCAGGTTCTGGCCCAAAGAAAATCAAGGGAAAACCAGTCCAAGCACACACAAGGCCTTGAACATAGACCAGTTTTCCAATGACAAGGGTTTCCAAGGATGAGGCAGCACCACATTTACTGCCTGGTCAGGGATTGAAAGGGGACCTCAAAAGTGGCTCACCCCCGAGATGCCCTCCTCCCAGGAAGGACCTCTAGCTATCTTCATTTGTGGAGGGGGCTGCTCCCTGTTAGAGGGGACCTTAAAAGCTGGGTAGTGAGTTGAAGAGGTGGATCCTGATTTGGGGACCTCACAGTGGTATCTGAAAAGACAGATCACCCCAGTGATATATGGGTTGGATATAAGGACTAGGATACCGGGACTAGGATAAGAGTGGGACAATCTTGGGGTATAGCACTAGTTTCTCAGTTTCTGACAGGTACCCTTCCCCAAATTGCTTCTAGATTTTCTGGAGGGCCTTAGATATGTTGATTTGTCCCTCTTTTTTTTTTTTTCCACACCCACCTCCCTTTCCCAATCTGCTTCTCGTTACCACCTGACGCTGAGACAGTGAGACAAATACTGAAGGTTAATGCAAGAACAGAGCCAGATGGGCACTGGGAATATTTTTGTTTTAATATTACAAGAGATGTTTATAATTGGGGATTGGGATTTTTTTTCTCAGCTGGGCAAGCAGTGGGGTGAGGCTTTTAAATCTCATATTTTCTTCTATAAAGAGCAGGCTATATATACTACGTGGCTTTCCTTACCCCAGCACTGTGTTGATTTACGTTTTGACACAGGATAAAACTATTTTTACCAAAACAAACAAACAAACAAACAAAACCCCACTCTGAGTTGTCCCAGAATCTCACGGAAACCTTTTCCCAGTATTGAGTCTAGCTCTCCATGTCCAGAAACCTTTTCCTCTGTTCAGATGAGCTCTGTGTCACTTCCAGATTAGAAAAAGCACATTCATCTCTTTCGGTTATCTTAATGCCAGATATTTTAATTGTTACCATTGATAGCATTTATGAACCACCATATCCAGTTTTTTAGTGTAGCAAAACAAAGTATCCTAAAATGTAGTAGTGCAAAATAACAACGGTGAGTCAGAAATTCAGAATACATGATGGAGATGGTTTGCCTGTGCTGTATAATGTCTGGGGCCTCAGCTGGAAAGACATACATGGCTGAGCAATGGCTCAGACGAATGGGGCTGGAATTATTAGGAAACTTCTCACTCACATGTCTGATTGTAGGCCAGGACGATGTAAGGGCTGGGCTCAGCTGGCGCTGTTGACAGGAACACGTACGTGGGGCCTCTCCATGTGGACTGCACTTCTCACGGCAAGGTGGCTGAGTTTGGATTGGGGATATCCCAGAAGGGAGTATCACGAGAGTGAGTTCTGAGACCCAGGTAGAGCTGCATGTCCTTTTGTGAAGTGACCTTGGAAATCACAAAATGTCACTTCTACTCTTTTTGATCAAAGCTGTCACAGGTCTACCATATTTAAAAGGAGGTAATAGAGATTGAACAGTATCAAAGAATTTGTGATCATTTTTAAAACCACCACAACACCCAATTTGTAGGGTTTCTTTTCCCCTAAGAGATTTCCCGCTACTAATTATTTTAAAAAGCAGTAGAAGATATCTGGCACTTTATGGGGGAAACCAGAGGTCAGTACTGTTTGATGATAAAGCACCGGAATCTTATCAATGAGTTCATTTCTCTCTCCCAATATCACCCAATTTATCAGTCTACACATTGGGGTCCAGAAACATGTTGGGGGGGAGAAATTAATTGCTAAGAGAATTTTATGTGAATTATGTTTCTTCCTCGTCCCCTCACAATCTGTCAGGCTAGTGCATTAGTGTTCTCTCTGATGTAGCTGTCAGTAACTATAGCTCTATTAGCTGTTCATTTGTGGCATACAATAGACCCAAAACAAAGGATTGCTTTTGAACCTAGCCATTGTTTCATGAATATTAGAACACAAATCAATGCATATTGACTAGGGTTGTGTAGATGAACGTGATAGCATTGCCTTCAACAAAATATCAAAAAGATGCATAAAGCTAGAACAAAAATAAGAAGCACTTAAGTTTTTCAAGATATTGAATTTTAGGTACTGAGCTAATAAGTTCATTTCTTCAGATGCTTGAAGCTGTCTGAACAGATACTAAACTTTCTAAAGTATTTGCTTCTGTGTGGATGGTGGTGGGCAAGAGGCCAGAGAAGGGTCATATGACTAATATAACTATAGGTAACTTTTTTATGACACTTTAACAAGTATATGTCATTGTTATTGACATTCAAAACAAGCACATTAGGTAAGTTTTAACATCCCAGATTTGCAGATGGGAAAATTGATGTCAGGGATTTTCTGCAGCATGTCTAAGGTCACTTGTTTCAGTGGTGAAAAGATTTAAAATCCTCAGACATAATCGCTTCTGGAAAGTCATACTTGATCCTCCTTAACCAAATTAAAGTACTCCTCCTCTTTGTTCTTTAATACCTTGAAACCACTCCATATCCACCACTTTGTGTTATAATTATCTTCTGTGTTTGTTTCTCTTCATTTGACTTGAAGGGAAGGACCTTGTCTCATCTATCGGTACCCTACTAAGGTTTTGAGCTAAAGTGACCAGTGAATGTTTGTAGAATGAATGTGTTGAGGGTCTTTTAACATTAAAATTCTCTACCAACCCATGATGCCTTTCAAGGAAGAAGAGTTCTGTTAGAGAATGGTGAAGAAAAGCTGGTGTTTGTGGGTAGGATAGAAGGAAGCCGTAGACATAAAGACCTGTGGGCCATTGGTGGCATTATTTTAGCTCATTCTCTGGAATACACTAGGAGTAGGAAGAGGGCCTGTATACCTGAACAGACTGACTTAGGTGGAAATATTAGGAATATTAGGAAGTGAAGCTGTTGAGTGATCCTTTTAAAACCTATGATGAGTGTATGGAATGGGGCTGGACGAGTAGAAGCAGGGAGACATTTCGTGACTGACTCCCTGTAGTGACCGAGAGGCTATGGTTGCTTGGACAGAAGTGAGAAATAGTTGGATTTGGGTATATTCTGAAAGTAGAGCCAACAGGATTCATCAGAAGGAAAGAAAGAGCAGTAAAGATGAAGCCAAGCTTTGGGCTGGAACAACTAAAACGATGAAATCATCATCCGTTAAGACGAGGGAATGTATAGATGATACAGGTGTAGGAGTGCTGACAACACTGACTCCATCTTTCGCCCTTCCTCTTGTTCATACCGGTGCGTTAACTACCCTCGGGCCCTGTGGCGGTTAGTGTGTGCCCCGACCAGAATGTGAGATAGCTTGTTCTGATCTTCCCTAAAGAGAAGTACAGCAGGCCCTACTGCAGGTAACTAGTAGAGATGATGCACAGAAGGCCCCATCTTAGGTAACTACGCTGTGACATCACCACCATGCCTCTCACTCTATAAAAGCTGGGGATTGAAGTCTAGACTTGGCAGAGAATAGTTGTATTTTGCTAGGATTGTTTGTCTGCCCAACTCTTCCCCTGCCCCCACCTCGAATAAAATGGTTTGTGAATGATGTGGAGAGACTTGCTTCATTTTACAGTCTTAAAGTGCCTTCTCAGTCTGGAGGATACACTACTGACTCCCCTCCATCTTCTAAACATAGGTTTTGAGAAGGAAGATTAAGAGTTTAGTTGTGGACCATGTAAGGCCTGAGGTGAATAGTAGACACATAAATGGATAATTTAAGTAAGCAGTATATTTGGAGTTTATGATTAAGTTGAGAGAGATGATTCTCAAGTTTAGGAGAGAGAGGTCATGTGGGACAAATAGAGATGGTAGTAAAAGCCAGGGGATAGAATGATATCACCAAGGAAGTATGTGCATTCAATAAGAAGAGACCCAAAGATTGTGGCTTAAAGCATTCCAGGTAACAAGTCCAGGAAAGATAAAGAGTCTGAAAAAGAGACTAATGACGAACTACCGGTGAGAGAGGAATATGATGTTTGAGCACAAGAGAAGCAAGGGCCTCAAGGAGAAGGTGTGGTCAGACATCAGTGCTCCATCACGGGTGCTGTGGACTGAGACTTGATCATTGTTTTAGCGATGTGGAGGATATTGTGACTATATTAAGGATAGTTTGGGTGGCATGTTGGGGTATAAAAGTCTCACTATAAGTAGTTGAGGGGAAGATTAGAAGGGAGGAATTGACACGAGCAATTATATATGATGTTTTAAGTTTTGTTACCAAAAAAAGATCAGAGAACAAAGTGCAAGGTGAATTTCAGAAAAAGTAGGTTTTTGGGTTTTTTGTTTTGTTTTGTTTTCAAGAGTAACCCATGGGCAGCAGATGACAAACAATGAAGGTAGAGGGTAATTTACTGTGATAACAAAATTCAAAGGCAAGAATATTTTAAGGGAAGTATGAGAAAGAACGGTCCAGGAATGACGATGAGGAATAAGAGGACACCTTTTAACCTCTGGGTGCAGTGAAATGGGCTATAGGAAAGCTATTTCATTAGGGGAGAGGCAAGTTTCTGAAACAATTTTCTAGCCATTTGATTACAAGATGCTTTGGTATAGGTTTCTTCATATTACTTGTACTTGGAGATTTTTGAGCTTGAATTTGTGGGCTTATCATTTTCATTGAATTTGGAAAATTTGGGGCCAAATATTTTTTCTGTATCTACCCCTTCCACTCCTTCCAGAACTCCAGTGACATATATTAAGCCTTTGGAAAGTTTCCTAGTGCTCATTGATGCTCCATTCATTTTTATTATTATTATTTTGGATAGTTTCTATTGCTCTAACTTCAAGTGTACTGACTTTCTTCTTCCGTAATATGCAATCTTCTATTGATCCCAACCAGCTTATCTTTCATCATGTGCAGTTTCATCTCTAGAATTTTGATTTGAATCTTTTATTTTTTTTAATCTTTGGAATCTCTTCTACCACATGTTCTAGCTCCCTGAATATGTGGCCTACCATTACCATAACTGTTTTAGTGTCCTTGCCTACTTATTCTATCATCTGTGTCATTTCTGAGTCATTTTGGATTGACTGACCTTCCTTTTCATTAGGTGTCCTATTTATTTGATTTGAAAAAAATTTATTTATTTATTTGAGAGGGAGAGAGAGACAATGAAAGAGAGAGAGCACAAGAGGAGAGAGGTCAGCGGGAGAAGCAGACTCCCTGCTGAGCAGAGCGCCCGATGTGGGACTCGATCCCAGGACTCCAGGATCATGACCCGAGCTGAAGGCAGTTGCTTAACCAACTGAGCCACTGAGGTGCCCCTAATTATCTGATTTTTGCACACCTGGTAAGTTTTGATCGTATACTAGACATTGAATTTTACCTTGTCGAGTGCCAGGTATTTCTCTGTTCCTATAAATATTCTTGAGTTTTGTTCTGGAATATGGTTATGTTACTTTTAAACAGGTTGATCTTATTGGGTCTTGTTTTTAAGGTCTGTTAGGTGGGAACAGATGGTATTTAGCACGTTATTAATTCCTTCTGAATACTCTACAAAGTGCCTGGTCAGTTAGGAGGTTTTCTAGTCTGGCTGAAGGAGATGGGTGAAGGGATGGGGCACTCATCCTGGCACTGAATACAGGGCACATTTACTTTTTATCCCTTTGGGTAGTTTTTTCCTGTCTTTGGATGGTTTCCTCACATGCATATGCTGATTGAGTACTCAGCTAATGATGAGGAGGAACCATTTGCAGAGCTCCATAGTTCTGTGTGTCATTTTTTTCTTCTCTGATGTCTGTCTGTAACTCTAGCTACCTTGGTCTCCCTGGACCCACAACTCAGTTTCTCCAGCTTAGGAAGACTGGTGTGTTCTACCTGGAGTCTTCCTCCCTGGACCAAGGCCTAGAAAATTATTGCAGGCAGCAAACTGCGGCTGTTACAGGACACACTTCACTTGTTTTCCATTTTTCAGGGATAACTGTATTTTGTTGCCCCATGACCACTGTCTTTTTTTTTTTTTTTTAAAGATTTTATTTACTTATTTGACAGAGAGAAAGAGAGAGATCACAAGTAGGCAGAGAAGCAGGCAGAGGAAAAGGGGGATGCAGGCTCCCCACTGAGCAGAGAGCCCGATGTGGGGCTTGATCCCAGGACCCTGAGATCGCGACTTAAGCCGAAGGCAGAGGCTTTAACCCACTGAGCCACCCAGGCACCCTGATCACTGTCTTAAAATCTAGTTTCGTGTATTTTATCTGTTTTTGTTTTTTTAAATTGTTTCAAGCAGGAGAATAAATCCAGTCCCTGATAACTCCATCTCAGCCAGGGTAGAAGCCCAAGTAAGGCTGTTATGGGTCACCTAGTGGTGGTGGTGGTGGTGGTGAAATAAGTATGTTAACATGATATCGATTAGCTGATGGGCTTATCTGAGAGCAAGCAGGACTTTGAGGGACCAGGACTTGGAAGAGTATTTCTGGGGAGGAGACTGAGGCTAAGACTGAGGGAGTCTGTAGCTTAGGTCAGTGCAGGAGCATCAGCAGTTAGGAGAGGGCTAAAATTACCAATCTCTACACTGATAAGGCAGCCTGAAGAAGAGCATTTACTTCTAAATCTTTAATCATTTGAAACGATGAAATTATTATTGTAGTAAATGATGTTGTTTCTTTTAAGATGTTCATGTGTCTTTTCTTTGCCCACCTCAAATCTGGACAAAGATGAATCACTTTCATTTTGTTTTAGTAGTAGTCTCTCTGCAGTAGGGTGAAGAGAAAGCCTTGCAATCATTATAATACTTTCATGGTCTATGTCCATCTGCAAGAAGCAATTTTCATAACATGAAATAAATGAATTAAAAGAGTAACAGGAGGTTAGATTTGTAGAGGTAGACTCTTAGTATCTTAAGAGAAATATAATTACTGGTAGAAGTTCTTATGAAGGAAAACTCAATGACAAATTTACATTAAGCGTTTCTAATTAATTGTTTGTGTTGGGATAAAGACCACCCCCCCCTCGGTATAAGCCCCATCCTTATACAGCTCTTGTTACTACCAAACAATGACCTTAGGAAGATTAAATCAATTATAAAAACACATAAAGTAGCTAGATTTTCTTTGCAAACCTGAGTATTGCACAAAAGGATTTGGGATCCTGTTATATTTACATAACCAGAAGGCTACCTACTCAGGGACTATAGGATGTGCATTCTCTTGATTCTTCCCTGCCCACATTCCCTAAAAAACAAAGCATCTGACTCGCATGTTATGGTTCATAAGTGAGAGCTAGGAACTGGTATCTTCCTTCTGTGACATAATGAGCTATTCAATTTACCTTTTTAGTAGAGAAATAGGAGAAGGAAACAGAAACTAGGAAATGGAATTGAGTATAACAGAATTTTATCCATGCATTGGTAAGTTAAAAATAAAAGTAAAAAAGTGAAGTTAAAAATTTAAGCAGGTTTCCTAGCTCATGGTCTCCATCTTGTAGGGTCCGAAGTACTTGGGCCAGGCAGGTTGCCCACTGCAAGTGGGCTGAACTGATGGGTGTCGCTGAATAGCACCCACCCCTACTCAGCAATGTAGGTCTCATTGAAGTATGCAAAACTCTTGATGAAGCCAGACACCTCCTTTAAATCTGGGGATATAGTAGCCAGGGGTGCTACTGAAACAAACAAATGAACGAACTTGCTAGGGGGATTTTCCAATGCAGGGTCTGTATAACTAATATCCTCCACAACATAATATAGTATCCTCCACTGTGCACATCAGTTGGGCACAGTGAGGGCTCCATCTCTATTCATATACAGCCTATGAGGCGGCATTCCATGAAACAGAAGGCTGGGTTTGAGCATTATAAAAGTTGTGTGCTATGGCCTTTCTGGCCTACCATTGACATTATTCATTTCATCTTCATAAGAGGAGTAAAGTTTCAAGCGTGAAATCCTTGTACTTGTTAGGGACTTGAGTTCTAAGCTGACCTGCTGGCTAGTATTATTATAATACCACACAGACAGTGGCTGTAGTGGTATGAACTCCTTTGCCAAGGTCTGTATATTTTGACACTCTTTGCAGGGAGGGAAAGTCAGGCACGAAAAGCTGAAGCATGTAGGAGTAAGCAACATGACTAATGTTTCCTTCCCTATGAGTGTATCAAATGTACCTGATGAAAATTCTTGATTCTGATGAAATATTTCTTATGTTTGTAATAAATGCTCACAGAAGTTCTATGAGAAATGAAGTCCAGTCTTGGATAGACTTCAAATATCTAATTATTCTGAAAAATTGCTCAGGATATACTTTTAGTAGCATATCATACTCACATCCACCACACCCCCCCCACACATACACACATACACACACATGCATTCATGTATATAAATATATATATAGATTTTCATTTAGCCACTCATTCAGTGGTTATTTATTGAGCTTCTGTTTTTGTATGATCCTAAATACCTGGAATGAAAAGATGAATAAGATACTCTCTGACTTTAAGGTTCTTATATATGGTAAGATATGATTGGAGTGTAATTTTTATTAGTTGTATGGATTTTGAAATTACATTAGCTGCATTGATCAGAGTCATATAAAAGAAAAGTTGAGAGTATGAATTATGAAGTGAGCTTCAGACTGTCTTTGGAGGACCAATACTAACATAGATGTGAGAAAAGGGTTAGAAGTCATCTGTTTTTTTAAGAAATTGAATTCTGACTTACTTTGTGCCTTCAGGGGCACAAGTAATTTACTTTCCAGGAGTGGGAACAGGTCCATGTTCTACTCTCCTGATTTTTTTTCCAGGCAGTTCCACTCGTTTTAAAGTTATAGCTGATGCATTAGCTCTACCTTCATATCCCTGATGCCACCGGAGATTACACCTTCCCTATGAGAGAGGCTGGGTCAGAAGTGGCTTTATTTCCAAGTTACAGATTGATATCCAAGCCGAGGAAGCCACTCAGTCCAAGGTCACACAGCTACCAACTGTTGGAGCTAGACTAGTTGGCTTCTGTGCCCAAAGTCCACTAACCATATTAAACAAGCTGAAGTCTGCTCAGGTAGACAATTTCCCAGAGTTGCCTTTGCCAATTTTAAAAGCCTCAAATAAGTGTTCCTCCTACAAAAACTTGCCACCTTCTTTCCCCTCTACAGAAGGCTGAGGACGAGCAGGATGTACAACAGAGAATGTGTAGGACATACCAAGGATTCTTGGTTCTTCCTTCAGAATTTTGGTTTTGAAATTCTGAAAATTCAAAATTCCCTGAGCTATAGATACCATCGAGGTCCCTGTCCCCATCAGCTGACAACAGAGAGGTAGTTCGCCTACCACTGAGGAAACAGAGTCTCAGAGGCTTGAAATTACGGGCTCATAGTTACAGAGTTTGTAATCGCTCATGTTTATTCAGGTCACTTTGGCCTTCCACTGTTCTTTATCCTCAGATACTCCAGACCCTTAAGCAAGAGTGTAGAAGGAAAAAAAAAAGGGGGGGGCGGATAGCTAAGTTGTCAAAGGAAGTGAGAAGAGCTGGGTGAACTAGCAGTGATCTAGGACAGCAGGAGGGTTGCAGGAGGTGGAGAGGAGGGAGAGAAGTGGGCTTGTGCACAGTATCTTTGATGTGTGTGACTATTTAAGACCCTGGCTTCTCCTTCATGTAGAGCAATTTTCTCTTTATGCTCTTCCTTCACCTTAGAGGGTATATAATTCTGTCTGTGGTCTTTCCGTGGGTATAATTACAGGAAACCTCTTAAAAATACAATTTACTTGAAGAGAAATTATTTTAAATTGTGTATTTATGAAACATATTATCTTAGTGTTTTAAGTCCTAAAATTAAAATTCCAGGGAAGGCTTTTTATTCACAATTATGGCAGGGCTTTTCACACTGCTGATAATGTTTTGGACCCATATAGTATCTTTTTAATAAGAGCTCAAATTATTCTAGTGGGTGGCTGCTTGGCGCAGAGGTTAGGAGCAGACAGATTGCTTTTGAATCCTGGCGCTAGCACAGCTGTGTGACCTTGGGCAAGGTTCTTAACCTCTTTTAACTCATGTACTTGTCTACAAAATGGGGGTAATTTCTGCCACGTCGGGATGTCGTGAAGATTCAATGACACATGTAATATGGGGTCTAATGCAGGGCCATGTGTAAAAGAAGAGGTCAGAAACTTAGTTTTCTTCCTCTTTCCTCCCCACAGGATGGAGGATTGACTTCTATCTTGTTTGCCTCATTGTACAGAGGGAGAAATGGAGACAGAAGTGAAGGATTTACCAAATTTCCCAGCAGAATCCAGTCCTATTAACTTTCAATTTGGAGTTCTAGCTACTGACTGTTAAACTTGGATCTATAGTCAGGGAGGAAACCCTGTAGGAGGGAATAATCCTATTTGGGGGTTGTTAAAAGATGCTGATTCTAGGTCAGTTTGACACTTTCTGAGGTTCTGTGAGAAAAGCAATAGCTGGGCATCTAGCTCTCTCCCTGAGAAGTGTGGTCAAGTCATTTGACCACTGCAGGCTTGTATGCTTTTATGACAGTACAACTTCATCCCTCTTTTGGGATTTACATTTTTTTCCTTCTACTTTGGTTACATATGTGCTTGTACTTCTACTTTGGTTACATATGTTACATATGTACTTCTACTTGGTTAGGTATGTACATATGTACATAAGTACTTATGTACTTAGACACTAAGTGTGTGGAGGGCAGAGATAATAGCCTGCTTCCCTGGTATTTCACACTGTGTCTCTTGCAGTACCTGATATAGTGCTAATCAGAAAAGCTGGAGTAGATTTTGTATGAGATGGTGTGATGGTGTCGCAACTCACAGCAAAGTAATGAATCTATTATAATAACTGAATACACACGTGCATGTACTTGCACTTACATCCACATACCCGCTCAAAATACATCCATTCAAAGAGCATAGTATGATCAGTATGGTTGACTATGTCCTTCAGAAATAAGCTTTAAGGTGAAATCTTCCACATTTCCTTTGCTGAGCATATTGAAAATGCCCTTGTCAAATTTATTCATTTGCTTGTTCATTACTTGTTTATCTTTCCTGCTGGCACATGAGTACCACGTGAATGAGAACCTGTTTGTCTTGTTCTTCACTGCATCCACTGCACTAGAATAGTGCCTACAATGATAAGACTTCAACTTATGCTCGTTGAATGAGTTATAGTGAATAAAGAAAAAGCCATCACTTCTTCAGACTGTTTGCCTACAGGGCAAGAATACCAGGAAGATGACCAGATCCTAGCCATGGTTACAACCAGATCACTTGTACAGGGAAGTAACTAGATGCCTATGAGGAGAGGAGTTTGTTGGGACTGTTATAAGTATTGGGATTTACAATACTACAATACTTAAATACTACGAACCTAGCAGTTGATAGAAATAGGAAATTGTAATAACTCTAAATGAGGATGGCAGGAGTTACACTTAATAGCTCTAAACCAAGTATATAGAAGCAGGTAATAAAGTTTTATTTTTCTTTTAATTTTGTCTTCAGTTTATCTCCCACCCTGCTTGAGCCTAGATGTTGCCTTCCTCCTGTCCTAAGATCTTCTAGCCTCACACTATTGTCACTCATGTCATCTCTCATATCTTTTCTTTTACTTTTTACTCATTGGTCCAATATTTTTTTTTTTCTTTTCACCCCAGGCCACATTCCTTGCTCTTCTATTCATCCTGTGGATAGGAGGGGCCTGACATCTAGGATGATGCCTTTTTCTACCCCCAACTGTGTAAGCTCAGCTGGCACACACTAAGTCTGCAGGATAAACTCCTTCCCTATTTCCTCTGCCTAAGGCCTTGGGTATTTTGTGTAAGTTTCTCCTGCTTGGCATTTAATTTCATATTACTGATAAAATCATTTATTTCAAAGACTACAAGTTCCAGATGAAAGCAAGTCCACAGAAGAGCCAAGACAACAAGTCTACAACTGCTATCCTGGAAGATTTCACCCACTGTGCAAAAGAATGTTTGCAGTTCTCCTGACTTTCTCCCATTTTTCTTTTTTCTTCCTCACTTGCAAAGTAGCTCCCACATTCCTTATAGCTTCTAGAAATAAATCAATTTAAGCACATATGTATGTCAAAGGGGTGACTGTAGCCGTCATGTAATTTGACCTGCTCTGGTGAGAGATGTTTTCAAATAATTCACTCTTGTCTCACAGGACACTCGATTTTGCATCTTTTGGGATTCATGACTTTGAAATTTTTAAGAAGTTCCTATTTAATTAAAAACTTTGGGGGAGAAGTAATAATTAAGATATTAAACAATGGGGCATAAAACAATATTTATGCTTTCATGCTTCTATAAATAAACTTTACCTGTAATTTTTACTCCCATTGTTTTGCTTAAGATTGTAATATAAACATCTTCCATGCTGTTACAGAGAAATTCATAATGATCATTTTTAGGGCCTAGAGGTTGCCCTTGGCTCAGGTCATGATTCCAGGGTCCTGGGATGGAGTGCTGCATCAGGCTCCCTGCTCATGCTCTCTCTTGCTCACTCTCTCCCAAATAAATAAAAAAAAATCTTTAAAAAAAGAAATTAATAATATAATTTTAAAAAAGATTTTTATTTACTTATTTATTTGACAGACAGAGATCGCAAGTAGGCAGAGAGGCAGGCAGAGAGAGGGGAGGAAGCAGGCTCCCTGTGGAGCAGAGAGCCCAATGCGGGGCTTGATCCCAGGACCCTGGTATCATGACCTGAGCCGAAGAAAGAGGCTTGAACCCACTGAGCCACTCAGGCACCCCAATAATGATCATTTGTAATGGGTGCATAATACTCCATTGATTGGATATACCATTGTTGATTTAACTGTTGATTCCCTTGTTATTGATTGCCTTCAACCTTTCCTTAATCACTATTTTGATTATCTTTATGAGTGTACTCTTCTTTTTTTTTCTCAATGATAAATATTAATTAGGAAAGGAACAAGCAATGTTGAAAAGTAAGACAAGAGCAAAAATACCCCTTCCAAATTTCACTATCCTCAAAGAGCAATAACTAATATTAAGTGAATATAATTCTAGATATATTTCTATGCTAATATGGAGATTAATGGAGATTCTATTTTATAAATATTAGATGTCTACTTATCCTCTTGAAATGTGTTTCCATGTTGCTCTCTACCTCTAGATCCAGGAGGCTTCTGTCTCAGCGAAAGAAGGCCCGTGCTTAATCAGTGTCAACTGTGGCCCCATGTTGGAATCACCTCTTGAAGTTAAAAAAAGAGACAAAAACAGATTCTGAAGCACCTTTCTCAGAAATTTTTAAAGGTTTCAAGATAAATCCTTCATTGTTGAGTTTCAATGCTGATATTTCTTTTAAAACCTCCATAGCAAAATAATAGTTTTGGGATAAAAATATATGTTTATAAAAAATAAAAAATTAAAAAAAAAAAAACCTCCATAGCAAAATAATAGTTTTGAAAGCTAGATGGTATTGAGAAAGGAGTTTTATAACATGTCAAAATCCAGGCCTAATGGACTTGATTATTTGGGTGGATTATGGGAAGAGAAACAGTGGGTGAGTGAGAATAAAAAAGTAAGTGTATTTGTCATCTTTGATGTAATTCTTTGAGATTGGATCTCAACATGACAGGGTAGTTTTAGAAACATCCAGAGAAGCAGTGAACTTCTGAGGACATAAGATCTAGTGTGCCAGTTTCTTGGGAAAAGTCAGAGGAAGCTATCTTCTTCTGTGAGAACTTTAGCCTTCCACTCACTGTTACTTGTCGTGAGACTGGGGAGCAATGGTACAGAGGCAGAAGGCAGAAAAATGGATGAGTTTGGATAGACCTCCCTGTTCCCCATGTTAGATGCTTGAAGGCAGAGAACCATGAATATTCCTGAATACCCTGGGGATGGGTTGCAACAAAAGCAAGAGAGCTAAGGGTCTTTCAGGGGTAGGAGGCTGCAAGACTAGAGAGAGAAATGGTGAGAACCATGGACTCCATTCAGGATGTATGCCTGTGTATTAGCTCATCCCCTGTCCAAAGCCCAGTTGCAACTGGCGTGGTGTTACTGCAGGGAAAGACAGAGATCAACTCTTTATAGGTAGAGTCTTCAGAGATGCTGGAAATTTGAGGACTTCATTTTCCTTCCCTTACACTGCCGCAAGGCCATATAAGCCATACTTCTTATATACCCAGGTGCCATCTTGGAGAACAACAAGGGAGAATACATTCTTAAATATTTGAGCATTTAGCTGGATCATTCAAGCTGGGACTAGGTATAGACTAGCACTACTTTCATTACGGAATCTCACTGAGTAGTCTGGGTTTTGACAATCGAACTTTCGGAGACACCTGTCCGCTACCCCACAGGCTCGTAAACTCCTTGCACATGAAGAATGTTTGTTCTGTCCCATAGCAATCATTTTAACCATCAGCAAGATGACTTCTGGGGCTAGCTTCAAATCAGTATATGTAAAGGTCAAAGATTTTTATAAATGATAATACTGTGACTCTTTCCTTGGGCCAATCTGTTGCTGTTTATTTATAACCTTTTTAATGTTTAAAAATGTCTAAAATATTTACTAGAGATGAGAAGAATAGATGTTTTTGGCATTTGACCTCTGTAAAAGCCACAATTTTCCTTAAAATCTTTCTCTATGCCTAAATCTGTCACTTTGGGGTCCAGTTTCTGATGTGCTAATCCTTCAAGTGGTTTTATTTTTTAAAAAACACCAACCACAGAACTGTCAAAATATATTAACTTTATGTCTAAACGGCTCTTTTGTTTTGCTATAACTATTTTAACTATTGAGAGTGAGGGTTATTGTCTCAGCTACTCTGGGAAATTTCAAAGATTGAAAGAGCTTGGACTTTGGAGAAATTCTTTCTCTTCTTAATCCTTCACTGGTTACAAACGTCTGTGGGCCATATAGTTGTTTCTTGACAATGTCTGGTAGATCAATATGATGCTTTTGTGCCCTTTAGATTAGAAATTTCTGGCCTTAAATCCCCTAACCCACCCTTTAGGATTAGCGCTAAACTTTAACGCGCAGTCCGTGACCATTCAGTGCTGGGTCACACTTCACAGGTCACGCCAGTGATTACTCAGGTGCAGTAGGAACCTGGCAACCTTAAAGGGTAAGCCACAGGACCTCCCCATTATTTCAGTGGTGTCTGCCTTCCCTCCCTCACCGAATCACATATAAAGTGTTGGTGTAACAGTGGCATGGCAGACAAAAGGCTATCAGGGAGGCATTAAATTTAAACTTTCAGGGTGAATGGAGGAGAGCAGTGCCTTGACAGCCAAAACTGTGATGTTTTTTTCTTGCAAGATTCTGTTTGGGTGTAAAAGAGTACAGGCCGGCTACGTATGAATCATCCCATCTGGTGCAGAGCTGAGTGTGAACTGTGGCTACTTGTGTGATTATTGCTTTTGGTCTCCTATGGTAAAACTATCCAAGAACCTTTTGTGGTAAAGTTCCTTTTGTGATGAAGTTAATGAGTCTGTGGATTGCAGAAGGGGACAATTTGTCAACATGTTCATCAGAGAAAAGACAGGAAGGCTGAGCAACTAGACCTTGAGATGACTGTATTTCCTGGTCATATACTTAGAATATTGGACCCTGGGTTATCGTTGCTTTGTTTTATCGTAACACATTTTAGAACATGCTGGGCACATTATTCTTTAGAGTTTTAAAAACTCAAATCTCTAAAAGATATTTTTTGATGGGGTCATGAAAGATAGGATTTGTATTTATAGATAGAGCATGTGTGTTTCAAGACACAGAGGCAAGACAGTTGGCTTAGCCATGAGTTTCCTACCTAATGTACTTTGCCACCTAGATATGTTTCCTAATATTTTCCATTATATTATTTTAATATGTTGAATGGCACATTTGGATATTCCAAAATTCTCTTTATATTAGTAATCTCGATGTGACCTATTTTTCAAAGATGGCTGTACAAGTATATATGTACATATATATATATATATATGTCCCATGCCACATGTTATTTTTATAATATGACTAATATTCCTATGCCAAAAAGGGAAACTGTGTTACCCTTGAATCTGGGCAGGGAGCTTATGACTGCTCTGACAAATCATGTGTGCCAGAGGTGATGCTCTGTGACTGCCAAAGCTAGGGGATTAAAAAGAATATAACATCTGTCTGACTCTGTCCTGGTGGGATGTTTGCCGAGGGATACCCAGCTGCCATGCTGGAAGCCCAAACCATCCCAGGCAGAGTGATCACATAGTGAGGTCTGCATGGAGTGGAAGCAATGACCCCAACTAACACTGAGCAGCAACAGCTGCATGTGAATGAATGACCCTTCACATGAGTCCACCCACAGCTTTTTGGTCTTCCAACTGAGACCCCAGACAGACATTTGGGAGCAAAGACAAGCCTTTCTTGACCCACAGAAACCATGAAAGAATAAAATCATTATTTATTTAAACCAGTGTGTTTTAGGGTGATCTGTTATATAGTATAGTAATTGGAACACTGCACCTTTTTTGAGAGTTTTGTTTATTTGCTCTTATTTGTTTGTTGCTCATTTTTTGGTATGCTACCTGGAGAACTGTGGGATACTCCTGACATCTGATTTGCATAACTATCCCTGTTCATATGGGGTAAATATATTGATAAGTCCTCTGGCCATCTGCCTTCCTACATGCCCAAGAGGTAAATTCTTTTTCATGCTTCTACAGTGTTCACAGAGAGGGCCTTTCCCAAAAAGCTTTCCTTAAAACTCCTGGGTTGATTTAGATATTTTTCTGGGATCCCTTAATGGGCTGTCAATGGTGATCACACTGTGCTGTAATGACCAGTTTACTGCCTTTTCTTCCTGTTAGACCCTAAGTCCCAGACAGTGAGGGTTCTTTGTCCCCATTTTTGTCTTGATAACACTTAATACCATTTTTCTGGCACATGGTAGGTGCTTAATAAATTCTCCCTATAGAATTATGTAGTTAGGACTTAGTTTGTCTAGGTCTTGACTCAGAGAGTGATGGAAGAGAGATAAAAGAGTTTCCAGAAGTGGGATACTGTGAGATATTTCTAAGTGGAATTATAGAAGGGAGATTTTTAATAATGTCTCAAAGAGAAGTTTTCCTTCTTAGAAAATGTGCAATCTCTATGCAGCTGCCTCCAGAGAACAAATGTGTCATGTTTATGAGTTGGTATCTAGAGGGAAAGTGATCTGTTCAACTCTTGGCTGTTCCAGAAACATCAGATATCTTATAAGATAGCATCACTGCGAGCAAGAGATGGAAGATAGGTTAAAGTCCCTTTTCTAGAGATTAGAGTCCTTCTCTTTCTTTCTTGAGTCTGGGGTCAAATGTAGGGAAAGCCTCTAGTCTTCATTTCTTCATTTCAATAGTCCATGAACTCATTATCCCTCAGTATCCCTCAGATCCTGCAGATCTTGTCCTGAGTGCATTTCCCAGATGCCAGGTGGAGAACTCAGAGGCATTAGATCTTGGTTGAGCATGGAAGGTGCATTTGTAATAAGTTTGTCAGTTGAATTCAGATACTAAAGTATGAGGACCATACTTTGAAAAAAAATTCCCCCCAAACAACATGGTAAACTGAAGAATAAAATTTTCTTTCAGATACTTGTGGGAACTGGGGCTCAAAAACTCTGGAAGGTACTAGCAACAATTATGGAAACCATATACAGAAAATTGATCCTTGAATTTCTAACTGGGAGTATGTCAAAGATTATCCTAGAAATTACTATAAATAAGTAACATTTCTGGGTTGAGTTTAGGATTTAGTTTTATGTCTTGATCATGTGTGCCATATTAAGGTTTGCAGTGAGAAAAAAGATGGATCCTGAGCACGTTTCCTCTCTCGAGTGCTGAGTATTGATCTCCCAGCTCTTCTTTTGCATCCCTCTAACCCTGTGTAACTATTTCTCTATTATCTCATGACCTCCCACCCCTGCCAGCTGCACCTTCCGTTTCCTCCCAACCTTATGTTCCCTTTATGTATTACGTCCAACCTGCCAATTTCCAAGGCAAATTTATCACCAGAAAGATGTCACTGTGGTTTCCAGGATTTCAACCCCATTCCAGGGGACGTAAATAGATTCCTGAGGTAAAGGACTATGACATTTACCACAGCTGCTTTTATAACATTTGGCTTTTAACCTCAAACACTGAAAGTATAGTTAAAAAAAAAAAAAAAAGCAACTCATCCAAGTCAACTGTAATTAAATCATACTTTAGCTCTGTTTTGTAACTTCCACGGAACTGGCCTTCTGCTTTGATGGTCAATGTACTCATCAAATGTCACAGTTTCAAATGGCTTGATTCCTAAGTGGCTGCATTCCCCTCAATATGGTTTCTTGTTTTTATTTAATGTAATGAGTGATTTTTCCCCCCCAGGCTTATCTGACAAATGTTTTGGAAGCAGCATCTGTCCCATCTGTCTGTCCTGGCTCTACTACACTACCTGCCTTGACCAGCCTGTCCACCAGCAGGAGATCATATTATTACATCGAAGGGGTCTGGAACCCACATTTAACTCTTTGCATTTACCTAAGATTCCTGTACATGAAAGATGTAGAGATGTTTCTCCCCTAAAAAAAAAACACAAAAAACCAAAACAAAACAAAAAACAAAAACAAAGAGAAAGGTGAAGAGAAAAAGAAAAAAATTGAATTTGTTTTTAAATGCAGAACAGTCTGAGGGTGTGTAGATGTGTGGAGATAAGCCAGAAAGACTGGTTCTTCCTTGGACCCTGGGAAAAGCTGGTGTGCAGTCATCTGATGGATGGGGGAGAGCTGGGGAAGCAATAACAGGCAGGGCAATGAGACTATACAAGACCAGCCAACAGGTGAGAGTTTGTCTTTGCATTCATATCAAGGTATTTTAGAATGGGTACAATATCATAAAAATGCAACTTTGTTTTTGTTCCCCACTCTCTTAGTTAGGGGTCTCTTAAAAGCAGAGCCTGCATTGTGGATTCCTGTGCAAGTGACACACTGAGGTGGTATTGCTAGAAGGGGAGTGAAGGAAGCCAGGTGGGGCAGGGGAATGAAACTCAGGAAGGTCGTCTTGACTGAAGTTTGCCTGAAGCCTTCTTTGTGGGGATCTGTGGTACACAGATTGTACCATGGAATCAAGCCCGCTTTGATGTCCTACCTTTTGTACTCCTGAATCTGTCATTGGCCACCATCTATCTGAGGGTGGTGGGACACTTGATGTAATCTGGGTGAGGAGGCTTCTATTCTGCTGAAGGCGGTTCTCCAGAGCAGGAGATTGTGATGAGCCATGAAGAGCCGACCCTCACAGCAGAGTGTGTGCAGAGACCTGGTGAAGGGGATCTGGGTGGGACACGAAAGGCATCCAGTATACGTCTTGTCATTTAAAATTTATTTAGTGTGGGACTCTTCCCCCGCCATCATGATCTGTAGTTTTCCTGGTCACTCCTGGACAACTGATAGTTCTACAGTTACTGGTTTTGGCTGATATGAATAAAGTGAAGCCTCTGTCTTGGTTTGAGATGAAGAGGGGAGCTAGTTTGCCTGCTCTCTACTGTTGGAAGGATAAATTGGGCATGAGCATTGCAGTAAGGGAACAGTTCTCTCCAAAGAAATTTGTTTACCAATCCTCTCTCTATAACCTCTAATACTCTTCTTGATCCTTTTAAGTTTTCATTGACGCTCTCTCATTAGATTAGTTTATGTTGTCTACTTTGAAAAACAGTGTTCTGTTTGACAGCATATTTTGGTATCTGATACCTATGGTATCTTGATGCCTGAGTAAAACTTCCAGTATAGCAAACTGTGGGCACTCATATTCTTTGAGTTTCAGCAGAGAGAGGAGCTGTTTTGGTGGAGAGTGACTAATGAGGCTTTATAAGCTGAATAGTTCAGAGAAGTCGAAGGGGAGGAATTTGCTCACAAATGGCTGTGGCTGTCAAGTAGTGCTCCAGGCATGAGTTTCTCACACAACATCAAATAACGAAGCCAACTGCGAGGCTGCTCTTATTCCTAATGTCTTGCTGAAGGAGGCTCCTGAACTTCTGGCATTTTGAGGTTGTTGATGAAAATGACCAGTCACCAGTCACTACTAGTGAAGATAGCCAAGAGCACAAGGTAATGGTTTTCATGACCAGCTTTGGCCTTGTGACAGACATGGCATTGGTGTGGCATGTCTTTGTGGCACCTTGCATTGTTACTAGCAACACTGCTACTGTAGAGATGAAAATCCACAGAGGCACAAGAGGAAGCATCCCTCAGTGGTGAGCCACACTGCTGTGACCATGCTGTGAGAAAGAGTAGTTCTCCAAGTTATTGTCTCATTTTAGGTAAGAACAAGCAATAAATTAATGAGAATCTTGAAGTAAAGTTGATTCTGCTTTCTTTTAGCATATCAATTTTCAAAGAATCTCAGTTAACCTTGTAAATTTGGTTCACTAATCCCCAAATATTAGGATCGTTAGCAAAAGTCTATTGGATCTAGAGAAATGCAGGAGAACATTCATATTTACATATGCAACAAAACGTAGAGATGGAGAAAACTAAAAGACAGCTAATAAAATTATACCTCTTCTGTGAGAGGATGTAGACAATGGAATGAGACTCCAGGCCTCTTGAAGATGAGAAAGGGGATTTAAGTGTTATAAATATTCAATACATGCTTGTTATTGATCAAGAGGAGCGTGGTTCTCTTTAATGCCCAGTTAGTATCAAGGAAATAACTCAGTAATATCCCTGTATCTTATTCCCAAATTTAATCTTAAGGACGGTTTATCAAAGCTTGACTTAAAGTTCCCCAGTCACTGTGGAATAAGATGGAACAGTTTATTTTTACAAATATATCATTAAATCAAAGTATACTTAATTTATTGGGAAAGTAATGGCTCTTACCGTCTTTTGTTTCTTTCTTTTTTTTTTCTTTTTAAGATTTTATTTATTTATTTGAGAGAGAGAGAGGGAAAGAGAGCATAAGCAGGGAAGGGGCAGAGGGAGAAGCAGATGTCCCATGGAGCAGGGAACCTGGCATGGAGCTTGATCCCCAGACCCCAGGATCATGACCTGAGCTGAAGGCAGACACTTAACCAACTGAAACCCCCAGAAGCTCCTGAGCTTTTGTTTCTTTTAGGGATAAACAATAATAAGTTTCTAAATATTCCCAGAGTAATCTCTTATCATCTTGAAACACTTTGGAGAATTTCTCATCCATTCTTGCTATTTATGGATGTTTGCCTGGACTTAAATGAAGTATTCAGATCCCAGTCAGGTATTTGGGTTATAGGACATCATAGAAAGGGTTTTATGGGGCTCAGTGGGTTAAGCCTCTGCTTTCAGCTCAGGTCATGATCTCAGGGTCCAGGGATCGAGCCCCACATAGGGCACTCTGCTCAGCAGGGAGCATGCTCCCCCCCCCCCTGCCTACTTGTGATCTCTCTCTCTCTCTCTCTGTGTCAAATAAGTAAATAAATAAATAAAATCTTAAAAAAAAAAAAAAAGAAAGGTATCATGGTGCCCAAGGAAATGCTATATAAATAGTAGATGCTCAATAACTGAATTGAATTATTTTTAATAGTATCACCCTTCCCCCCAAAGGGGATTGTTATAATGCTGTGCAACACTTGAAAGTAACTAATCAAGGAAAACACAACACCAAAAATAAACATATAAACAGAGGTAAAGATAAAAAGTAAAAATAGGTAAAAGATGAAGGTAAAAACAGAAGTGCAAAAAAGGTAAAGCTGGGGGTAAAATTAAAATGCAGGACATGGGGGGCATGTACATGGCTCAGTGGGTTAAGCCTCTGCCTTTGGCTCAGGTCATAATCTTGGGGTCCTGGGACTGAGCCCCGCATCAGGCTCCCTACTTGGTGGGGGGCCTGCTTCCCCCTCCCCCTCCACCTACCTCTCTGCCTACTTGTGATCTCTCTCTCTGTGTCAAATAAATACATAAATAAAATCTTTAAGAAAATTCAGGACATGTAGTGTAAAATCCTAGGAGAATGGTCTCAGTATTTGCCTCTGAACTTTCTGGCAATCAACAAAAGAGGAAAGCAATCAAGAAACACAGTTTATACATCTGTAAGATTAAACAAACCACTTGTACAAAGGAAACAATTCTATTAATTGTTGAGAGAAATTTTTATCTGTAGTGCATTCCTATGATGACACAGGGTATGAGTAATGTTCTCAACAATATTCCTATAGTAACATTCTTCAGTGTGTGGGTATGGTATAATACCATGTGATTTAGTAGAAGTAGTTTTAAATTTTTCCTTAGGGAAAGAAGCGCAGAGAAGGTGCTGCATTTATATATAGCTATGTAGTGGTATGGTTCAATCTGAGAATAAATGGTCTGAATGTTAGAGGAGTGGATAGACTACTTGTTCTTTAAGGCAATTTTCCAGAAATATTATTTCCCTTGACCAAAATTTTGGTAAGTCCTGAGTGTCAGTGAATTTGAGGTTATACTTTCTGACAATCACTTGCACTGGAAGTATTCTCTCATACTTATTATGCCTTTATTGTTTTGCTGTTTTTTGAATAATGTTGACATCCTCTCACAAAATTCAAGAAGCTTGAGAAAACCTTACTTTATCAGGAAGATGAGTTGAGAAGAAACCCAAGGGCAGTGACATGATTTTCCTTGGAAAGGAAAATGGAATTTGTTCCAAATCATGAACAAGTGGTCACCAGGGACCTTTTAATTTGACATCACAAAGCATAGCCCTTGTAATTTTAATCTGGATAATATTTCCAAAAGCCTACTTCAGCCATAGAGGAGTCTCTGAAAGTTCTCATAAAATATTTAAATTTTAACAGCAAATGTCTCAGTTGAATTCTTCAAGATCAAGTAATCTGTGAAAGTTAGTAACAGAATGGGTTGATTTGCTGTTTGAAATTACTAGCTTTCATTGTCGGGGATGCTTACCTTGTTTTTTAAAAAGCTTTGGAGAAGTTAACAACATGTTTTTCACAACAGCTATTACAAACCAGGCATGAGGTCTATAAAAGTCATGCCTACTACTAGATGTTTGCCCAAAGGATACAGAAATAATAATTTGAAGGATACATGTACCCCAATGTTTACAGAAGCATTATCAATAGTAACCAAATTATGGAATTTCTACTGACTGATGAATGGATAAAAGAGAAGTGGTATGTACACAGTGGAATATTACTCAGCCATAAAGAAGAATGAAATCTTGCCATTTGCAATGACATGGATGGAGCTAGAGAGTATTATGCTAAGTGAAATAAGTTCATCAGAGAAAGACAAATACTATATGATTTCACTCATATGTGGAATTTAAGAAACAACACAAATGAACATGGAGGTGGGGAAAGGAAAACTAAGAAACAGACTCTTTAAACTATAGAGAATAAACTTATGGTTACCAGAAAGGAAGTGGGTGGGGGGACGGATGAAATAGGTGGTAGGGATTAATGAGTGCACTTGCTCTGATGAGCACTGAGTGTTGTATGGAAGTGCTGAATCACTAAATTGTACACCTGAAACTAATATTACACTGTATATTAATGAAATGGAATTTAAATAAAAACTGAAAAAAGAAAAACAAACTTGGAGTGTAATTGGAAAATGTTATATTTAGATTGGGACTTGACTTGTATATATTCAAAAATTTTCCACTAAAGAAAACATTTATATTTTCCTTGATATAACAAGATAGCAGGTAAGGTATGTTTGTTACAGATGGATCTGCTGAGGGTGAAATTTTAAAAGGTGCCTTTCTCTGAGACAGACATATTCACATTTACAGCAAGTCCTTCTGATTAGCCTTAATCTTGCTACAGGACTGAAAAACATTCAGAGTAATTAGCCAGTTAAAAATAATCAATCAGCTAACTAGTTCTGCATATCTTGGTTTCACTCTTCAGTGGTTTCCATATATATGATATATGGGCAATCCTGCTACTATTCTTTTTAAATGAAATTAAATGCAGAAAAATGGTATTAGACTCCTATTTTACATCACTCACAAAAATTAATTTGAAATGAATCAAAGACTTAAACATAAGACCTGAAACCATAAAACTCCTAGAAGAAAATATAGAGAAAAGTTCCTTGACATTGGTCCTGGCAATGATTTTTTGCCTATGACACCAAAAATGCAAGAAACAAAAGTAAAAAATCAACTAGTGGGATTACATCAAAGCTTTTGCACAGCAGAAGAAATCAAGAGCAGAATGAAAAGGCAACCAACTGAAAGGGAGAAGGTATTTGCAACTGATATATCCAAAAAGGGGTTAATACCCAGAATGTACAAAGAACTCGTACAACTCAATAACAGAAAAACCCAGAGTCAGATTAAAAATGGGCTGAGGTCGGGGCGCTTGGGTGGCTCAGTGGGTTGGCCCTCTGCCTTCGGCTCAGGTTGTGATCTCAGGGTCCTGGGATCGAGCCCTACATGGGGCTCTCTGCTCGGCGGGGAGCCTGCTTCTCTCTCTTCCTGCCTCTCTGCCTACTTGTGATCGCTTTCTGTCGAATAAATAAATAAAATCTTTAAAAAAAAAAAGGGCTAAGGAGCTGAATAGACATTTTTCCAAGACAGACAGATGGCCAACAGACACATGAAAAGATGTTCAATATCACTAATCATCAGGGAAATACAAATCAAAACCACAATGAGACATCACATCACACCTGTCAGAATGACTAGTGTCAAAAACAAAACAAAACAAAGCAAAACAAAAAAACAATAATAAATGTTGGTAAGAATGTGGAGAAAAGGCAATGCAACCTTCATGCACTGTTGGTGGGAATGTGAATTAGTTCAGCCACTACAGAAAAGAGCATGGAAGTTCTTCAAAAAACTAAAAATAGAACTACTTACCACATGATCTAGTAATTCCACTTCTGGGATTATATACAAAGGAAATGAAAACAGGATATTGCTAAACAGAGCAGAAAGAAGTAAAGAAAAGAAAGAAAGAAAAAAAAGAAAGAAAGAGAGAGAGAGAGAGAGAAAGAAAGAAAGGAGTGATGATATTGCAAAGATACCTGAGGGCGCCTTGGGTGGCTCAGTGGGTTAAGCCTCTGCCTTCTGCTCAGGTCGTGATCTCAGGGTTCTGGGATCGAGCCCCGCATCGGGCTCTCTGCTCAGCAGGGAGCCTGCTTCCCCCTCTCTCTCTGCCTGCCTCTCTGACTACTTGTTATCTCTCTCTGTCAAATAAATAAATAAAATCTTAAAAAAAAGATACCTGTACTTTCATGATTACTGTAGCATTATTTATAAACAACCTGAGTACCAGCAGATGAATAGAGAAAGAATGTGTGTCTGTATGTTTGTGTGTGTGTGTGTGTGTGTTTAGTGTATATACATACAATTACTCAGCTAGGAGAAAGAAGGAAATCCTGTCATTAGTGATAACATGGATGGACCTTGAGGGCATTATGCTAAGGGAGGAAGGCAGATAGAGAAAGACAAATACTGCATAAAATCACTTCTATGTGGAATCTAAAAAAGCTAAACTCATAGGAACAAATTGCAGAGTGCTGGTTACCAGGGGCTTAGGAGTCGGGAAATTGGGGAGATGTTGTAATTGGAAGATGAATAGGTTCCGGGGATCTAATGCACAGTATTGTGATTATAGTTAACAATACTGTATTATGTACTTGAAAGTTGCTAGGAGACTAGAACTCAAATGTTCTCACCAGAAAAAAGAAATGATAATTATGTGATGTGATGGAGGTGTTAGGTACTATGTGGTAGTAATTGTATTGCAATATGTAAGTGCATGAAACCAACACATTGTACACCTTAAACTTACAAATGTTTGATACCAGTTATATCTCAATAATAAAAGAAATTAAAGTTTATTTGTGAAGCATATCTATTTTATCCTATCTTCACTTGACAACTCTACCAGCTTCTATTTATTGATATAAATTGGTATAACAAGGATTGACGTTAAAGAAAACCCAAAATGTTTTCTTCAATTTTCTTACTCTCTTCTCAAATGAGTCAGGCATTAGTCTAGCCTCTTAGCCAACTTGGGTCTGTAACCAAGAAAATTTTAGCCTAGAAAGAATTTCATAACATCTCAATGGATGGGTTGGTTGGAAATAGTTATTTTTCCTTGCCCTATGCTCAAGTGATGCTGCTACATGGTACTAAAAGAATGAGTTGGCTGAAAGATCAGCTGAGACTTGCCGTGATGAGGATATCAACCTCCTGTCAAAAGCCAACTGACTTGGACTGGCTATGTCTACTTCCCTTGGGTCCTTTCATCCTTCTGGTCCTGTATTCAGCCTTCTTTGCTCCAGATGAAAGGCCAAGCTTATAGTAGTGCTCTGCACCTGCCCATCTAACAGTCTGCCTCTATCCTGGTTTGATAGAGTCCCCTTTAGGACTGGACTTCTGTCAGATGGAAAGACCTGGTGTCAAGGAGTTATAGCAGTGTGTTTTGAACGGGAAACACATACATTCACGTGTATATGTGTATTTACCAAAATAAAGTCCACAAAGATGTGGTAGCCAGGGAAATAGGAATCTTCTATGTAGACATCGATAGTTATTGGTAGACAACTCTCAAAAAATAGGATCTCTGATATTCTTAGATAACAGAAGCTAAAGATAAATCAGTCAAAAAGCAAATTCTACCCATGGGGCACCTGGGTGGCTCAGCTGGTTAGGTGTCTGATTTTTTACCTGGCTCAGGTTTTGATGTCACTGTTGAGAGTTTGAGCCCTGATTTGGACTCCAGGCTGAGTGTGAAGCCTACTTAAAAAAAAAAAAAAAGCAAATTACACACTGGAGTTGAATATCATATCTCTCTTTTGTTGCTGTATGTTGGTGTGAAACCCATCCCACTGCTTTCTATCCAGGAGCAGAAGTTAATATTGGAAAAATAATCTGGGACCTAAAGTCCTCTCTGCACTCCTGAAAATTTCCATGACCCAGAGGAGACTGGAACTTGTTAACTTCTCAGGGAAGAATTAGCAGTTGGGAAAGGTTGGAAACAAGCATTTCAGAGGGGAAGACAGGAAGATAGAAGCTACTCGTTAAGGAGCTGCAGGCATCTGTGTGGACGTGCTTCTGTAGCCTGGGGAATGTCCAGCTCCATGATGAGTTCTGTGCAGTGAGACATTGATCCTTTCTCCAGGGCACAAGTACCCGTGAGCCGCACCAGGGCTCGCATTGCCTCGTTTTTCACTTCCCCCAAACTTCCCTGCTTGAAATTTTGTCCCATAGATCCACCTAGGGAGAACACCCAGCAAGAGAAACAAATACGTTTATTTGGTAGGACTGTCACCCGACCTCCAAAATAAAAGAAACTCAGTAACTCTCCCTTGAGAAAAAGGGCCCAGTGCCAGACCATCTAAACCCTGGGACATGGCAAGGATCATTCCCACCCTGCTATCTGCATTCCCCATCAAT
This sequence comes from Mustela lutreola, assembly GCF_030435805.1. Taxonomy (NCBI): domain Eukaryota; kingdom Metazoa; phylum Chordata; class Mammalia; order Carnivora; family Mustelidae; genus Mustela; species Mustela lutreola. The sequence goes on along the minus strand of NC_081291.1, from coordinate 87,024,263 downwards.
AGCTGTTATTGAAAGTGTTTTTTCCACTAATGCTGATTTACGAAATAGGCTTGACTTTAAGTCAATCTCCAAATGAACAGTCACTCTGCAATAATAGGACTTCTAGTAGTCAGGCATCCCTGGGCATTTCATCTCTTTTACCTGGCTCTGCCATCTGTCACTGTAATACCTGTGTCACCGAGTTTTGAACCATAATACTTAGACCTCATCAGCTTCCAAATGGTTCCATGATCTGTCAGCAGTGATCAAGGCAGTGCAACGAGATATGACAGGGCATTTCCAAGTAAATTTTAAGGAGGCCCGAGAAGGAAAAAGTTGAAGCCTGGGGACATTTGAGTCATTCCACCTTGAGTTGTTTCTGCAAGGTCTCCAAAGTTCTTGACATGTTGTGTGTGTGTGTGTGTGTGTGTGTGTGTGTGTTTTGGTTTTTGTTTTCAAATATCCTGAAGCAAAAGTTCATATATTTGACTTTAACTTGGCCTGATAGGCAGATAGAAGCAAACTGCTGTACTTCCCATACAGCTAGGGGGTTGTCTGTGTCATCAGACAAAGGAAAACAAAGTGGCATGTGAGGGGGGGGATGGAAGTGTCATATGTGTCTGTGAGGAGGAGGGGCTAGGGAGGTAGTTCACCTTGAATGGCAGAAAACTTCACAGGTGTGGGTAGAGGAAGGTCACTAATATTGATTTACTTAGAATGTGCTTTCTTCTAGGCATTGGTCTATGTTCACATACACATTGTCTTATTTAACCATTAAAAGAGCTCCATAGAATTGAGCAGCAGGGGGTCCAGTAGCAGGATCTGTATTGGTTTTTAAAACGGATGAAGACATAATTATAGACAAAAAAATTGAACCTTGATCAAGGTCCTGCGTGCAATCAGTGTATCAGTGATATGAACTTAAGCAACTTAAGACCTGTCAGATTCTAGATTATCATTTATTTCCATAATGAATGTGGGGTGTGGGCATCAAGATTTTTCAACTGTCTCTTTGAACCCCCTTATCCACCAGAACAGTTTTGGGATGGCTCCAATTCTCAGAAACTATTATCTAAATCTCTCCAGCAAGATCTTTTCCAGCCTTATTTCCTATCATTTGAAAAACATTTATTCTCTCTTTACCACTGTGGCAGTCTGCCTGGAAATAGGTGCAATGTATCATTTTCCACAATAATGGAAGGTGGGCTAGGAATTACCTATAATTTGTTTCTCCATCCAGGCACGTCAAACTAACTTATGATGAAAGTGGAGCGGCAGCTTGGATCACCCACCATTTTATAACTGATGTGATTGTTTTTATGAAGGCTGTAACGTTTTTAATGTTATCGTTGTGATGATCCTGATTCCTGTCTCAGCAGAACAATATCACAAGAGTTGAGTCAATTCTGATTGCAGAGGATGGGAGTATGGTTTTCTAGTGATAAAGCTGGAGAGAAAATTGCACAAGGCCCGTTCTGGTTGCCCCCCACAGACAAACTATGCAAGAATCTTTGTCCACCATTCTGCTGCATCCATGAATTATTCAGTTTTCTGTTTGGCAGGGGAGAAATGAATTGTAACCATGTCATTCTAGATAACTAAGAATTTAAGATGAAATTTTCTCTAGACCATGTTATTCAAAGAGAAGATATGGGTCAAGGATGTTAGTGAACCAGTCTCATGTTTTGGGGAAATCTTGGAACAAGGTACTTATCTGTTTTCCCTTCACCAAATATGTATGGTAGAAGGAAGAGGCATCTGGGGAAGTATGGAATAGCATTAGCATTCCAGTCATGGTCCTTGGGATCCAATTTTATTGAACACATTTTTATAGAACATCCACTATTGGCCATACTTATGCTAGATTCCATGAGGAAAATAAAGATGATGTCATCATCCCCATTGAAACTGACGGATCCTGACCCTTAACATTTTTAATCCATCTTGATAAGTGCTATAATAATGTTATGAAAACACTAATGATGAGACTTCTAGGAGAAATAATCAAGGAAGATGATGAAGAGGTGGTATCATTTGAATAGAGAGGATACTCTGAGCGTAAAAGCCAGCCTGATGATAGGCATAGAAACATGGCATGAGGTAGGGGAGACAAACATGGCATGTGGTGGCAGGTGTTTATGCAAGAAACATGGCTAGAAATTAGGCCTGGCATGTTTAACCTGAATAGTACTGTGAAGGGCTGGGAAAGCCACAATAAAAAATCTAGATTTGATATTGTAGGTTGTAGGTCACAGACTTAATTGTCTACAGAGGCCAGGAATGTAATATAAATGAGTGATACTGACCAGTTAGTCCTCTGGTAAGTCAGGCAGTAAGGCCCCTTCGAAGGAAGGCAGCTGAGATTCCATTCTTAACAATAATGATTTTTCTAGTGTATGAAACCTGTATTGCTGATCCCCAATTTTCTAAGAGAAGCCTGAAATCACATTTTTTAAAAAAGATTTTATTTATTTATTTGACAGACAGAGATCACAAGCAGGCAGAGAGAGAAGAGAAAGCAGACTCCCCTCGGAGCAGAGAGCTCGATGTGGGGCTCGATCCCAGGACCCTGGGATCATGACCTAAGCCGAAGGCAGAGGTTTTAACCCACTGAGCCACCCAGGCGCCCCTGAAATCATATTTTTTAATGTGAGTTCTCATGATACCTAAATGCTGAGAGCTAATAATTTTCATTTTTGAAACATTTGGGAACCCAGCAAAGCCAATCTTAAAGATTTGTGTCTGTCCTATGCCAGTGGCTTGTGAGCTGGAGACAAATGGAAACCCATGAATATTTATACTCAAAGAGCTGACTCAGTCATATGGAAGATGGCGCTTGAGGCAAGGAGACAGTTGGACAGCTGGAGTCTGAGAGATGATAAAGGCTTGACTTCAGGCAGTTGTTGAAGGGGGCGGGGGTCAGGAGGGGAGGGAAGAATGGAGACAAGGGCCTTGAAATACCTGGTGACTACTGGCTGTGGGAATGAGGATGTGATGCTTTCATAGATGACACCTGAGAGGTTATGAGGCTGTTAATGGAATTGAGGAGTCTGTAACAGGAGCTACTGCCATGTGCCTACAGGGTAATGATTCTGTTTTGCTTTTTACAATATACTTTATACCTGCACTTGTCCACCTACTCTACATTTCTGGAATGCCTTATTTGCAGTAAAGAGAATAGATTTTTTTTTTTCCTTAAACCAAATACATTATCCTTTTCCCTTTTCCCCATTAGTACTCCAAGATGAACCATTGGCATTAGCTGCTAGATTTCAGACTCTTTCCCTGTATAGCATTAAATACATGGATGTGGTTGAAGCAATGAGCTGCAAGTATTTAAATCCTGGATTGGTAGCAGAAGAAGAGGGATTTATGAGTCCAATTCTTTTCAAGTTTGAAGATAATGATTTTTGCCTTTTCTGCCTCTGCTTTTTTCTTCTGCATTTTATATTTTGCAACAGTGAGTAAGACACTATTCTATTATTCTATTCAGCAGCCTTGACATTCACAGCAAATTTGCATGAATGAAGAAAGGGTTGCTTCTTTATCATTTCTTTCATTCTAAGTGGTATTTTATTGCAATGGAGATTTTAGGTGGTCTCTCCATTAGAACTTCTCATTTATAGGAACCTTCTATATTGTCTGTTGATTTGCTTATAGGACTATTGGAATAGAAGAGAGCCTGGTTTCTTGGATGGTGAGTGTGACACAGGTGAAGTCATTAATTTAACACTGTTCAGTTATGCAGAAGCTGAATCTACCATAGAATCCCACCTAACATGTTGAATTTACTGGAGAAGCTTCTCACATGTCTCCTGTGCAGAATGCCTTTTTGTTATCTACCAAAGTTAAGACCCCTGCCTATACCTGACAGTGTCCAAAGTCATGCCTATTTTTCTTTTCCTATTGCTCCACTCTTGGGCTTTTATTACTGCTCCAAGCAAATTGAGTAAATTCTCATTAGATTGGACATATCTTTTTGGGCTAAGAAGTGGTGAACTTAGTAGAGTTTGTAGTTAACTTGCAACACCATGTGCAAGTAGAGACTTCAGTCATCTTCAGATTTTCTTAGATGGTCTCCAAGAGGCAAAGATTGTGTTCCATCTTGATTTTTCTGAAGCAGTCTACCAGGGATCCATGGGATATGAAGGAATCTCCATAATCTGTCCCAGAACTCTCCTCCTTGTACCTTAGTAGTTATACAGGAACTGTGTGCTTAGAATTTAATAGGGTGTGCACTCACCCAAAAAGATTATAAACTAGCAGGTGCTTTCGTGACTGAGTGGCTGACCTGTTGGCCAAGAACTGGTAGCAGAGTCTTTCTTCTCTCTCGTGAGACTGCATGTTCATCCTTTCATTTTTTTTAACTTAAAAAATATGTCAAAATTTTAGAATTATTTGTTCCATTTCTTTGAAAAAGATGGATGGTACTTTGATAGGAATTGCATTAAATGTGTAGATTGCTTTAGGTAGCATAGACATTTTCACAATATTTATTCTTCCAATCCAGGAGCATGGAACATTTTTCCATTTCTTTGTGTCTTCCTCAATTTCTTTCATGAGTATTTTATAGTTTTCTGAGTATAGATTCTGTGTCTCTTTGGTTAGGTTTATTCCTAGGTATCTTATGGTTTTGGATGCAATTGTAAATGGGATTGACTCCTTAATATCTCTTTCTTCTGTCTTGCTGTTGGTGTAGAGAAATGCAACTGATTTCTGTGCATTGATTTTATATCCTGACACTTTACTGAATTCCTGTATAAGTTCTAGCAGTTTTGGAGTGGAGTCTTTTGGGTTTTCCACATATAGTATCATATCATCTGCGAAGAGTGATAATTTGACTTCTTCTTTGCCGATTTGGATGCCTTTAATTTCCTTTTGTTGTCTGATTGCTGAGGCTAGGACCTCTAGTACGATGTTGAATAGCAGTGGTGATAATGGACATCCCTGCCGTGTTCCTGACCTTAGCGGAAAAGCTTTCAGTTTTTCTCCATTGAGAATGATATTTGCGGTGGGAAGTGTGTAAACCTGGGGATTCACAGACCTGGGGATAAAAATATATGTATATAAAAAATATATGTTTATAAAAAATAAAAAATTTAAAAAAAAATATGTCAAAATTAAGATTTTTTGATGAGGTAATATCTACACATGATAAAAAAATTCAAATAGCATAAATTATTCTTTAGTATTTCTTAAATAGAAAAGAAGAACAAAAGGGAAATTTTACTTCCGGCTCTGCAACTGACTTCATTGGTAGCACTGGGTCAATGATACTTTATGTGTCTCAGTTTCTTCACCTGAAACTGAAACCTAGGAGTGGCAGTCTTTGTCTAATACTAATAATTCTTTAGGATTGTCCTGAGACCTTAATAAATCTGCTGTGTGCATGGTTTCAGTGCATAGGCACTAAAGGATTTTGTTATGGTTTCCTCTTGTCTCAGTTGAGTATCCAGCCGGTATCTACTGTGCGCTTCGTATAAGCTGGGTGATGTGGTAGAGCTCTAAATTATTAACGCAGGCCCCCAAATAGTTCTATCAGTTGAGTCCTATTATTATCTCAATTTTACAGCAGGAAAATGGAGGCACAGAGAAGCTAAATAACTTGTCAATGTTCACATAGCCAGCAATTAGTACAAAGTTGGATTTAAAGCTAGTCTCTTTTTCCCTTGTCCTCTCTCCCTCACTTGCCCTTTTTCTTTATATATACATATATACCACATATGCATATGTTTATATTTATATAAATTTATCTAATCTATTCCTGATGTAGCCACTGGCTCTTTCACTTAATGGTTTTATTTTTTTTTGATGAACACTACGTTTATGTCATTAAATATTACTTTAAAACACATTTTCTGGTGATTTCAAAATACATCATATGTCTGCAGAACAGTTACTCAACCAATTTGTACCTGTTAGGCACCTTCCTTCCTTATTCCCTTCCTTCCTTGTTATTATGCATAAGGTATATTTCCTGGTTCACAAATGTGTGGGCATCTGTGATTATTTCCTTAGTGGGGGAAAAACAGATGGAATTGCTGTATCAAAGAGTATGGGCATTTTTAAAGACACTTGATATATATTGCCAAGTTGCCCTCCGGAAAGGTTGTGTCAATTTATTCTTCCTCCAGAACTCTATATTCCATTTTCGTGAGGATGACAGAACAATTATCGGAGGCTAGACCTTACAGAACAGCACCTGAATCCGTGTGTGCTCTTGGCCACATATCCTGTAGATAAGGAAACAGAAGGTGGATGCCTTGTCCAAGGGCACAAGGCAAATTAATAATTGAATCCGAGTGGTACCAGTTAATGATAAGCAGTAGATAAGGTGGGCAATGCCTACGTGGGAGTGAGAATATTATCTTTCAGTCATTTTACAGTCTCATTGCCAAATGTCACCCTTCCATTTTCTGGTTGCTTTATTTGGATGACCTCAGAAGCTACCCATTTTTTTTTCCCAATTGTGTTATGTTAGTCACCATATAGTACACCATATAGTACATCATTAGTTTCTGATATAGCATTCCCTGATTCATTGTTTGTATATAACACCCAGTGCTCCATGCAATCCATGCCCTCCTTAATACCCATCACCAGTTTTTAGAATAAAATCTATCTTGTATCAAGCAGCAATTTCCAGTGGTGATGGGAAACCTGGGAGGAGGGAAATGGAGAGGGAGCTCAGCTGCATCGGCAAAGCTCCTTGCAACTGTTTTGGGGCTGCATATCCACAGGGTGAACACTAGCTGTTTACAAATGAAAAATCGTTACACAAACCTAATAAGAGCATGAAAGAAAATAAAAATTTAAAAAAATTTTTTAAAAATATTTATTTATTTTATTTTAGAGAGAGAAAGAGACAGAGACAGAGACCGAGTGAGAGTTGGCGGGGGAGAGGCAGAGGGAGAGAATCTTAAGTAGACTCCAGGCAGTGTGCGGAGCTGGACATGGGCTCGATCTCATGACCCTGAGATCATGACCTGAGATGAAACCAAGAGTTGGATATTCAACCAACTAAACCACCCAGGTGCCCACCCAGGTACCCCACCCCCAATTTTTTTTTTAACTTGAAAAAAGCAAAGTTATTACTCACAGGTCTTGGAGGGTACATGGCATACCTGCCCAATGGCTATTCTGGGAGGTCTTGGGGAGAGAGATGTTGAGAGGAAGAGAGAGAGTGCTGCTGAGGGTTCTGCCTTTATTAGGGTCCATGGGCAGAGTGACTAGGGGTTTGCTGGTTCACTTTTTATTGGCAAATTTAAAATATAGAGTAGAGTTTGGGGGTGCAAAATAGGCAAAGGCAGTGGAAGACCTAAGCTTCCAATTATGGAAAGAATAAGTCTTGGGAATAAAAGACTCAGCATAGGGAAAATAGTCAATGATCTTGAAATAGCATTGTGGCAGATGGTAGCTACACTTTTAGTGAATGGAACATAATTCATAGAGAAGTTGAATCACCATGGTACAACTGAAACCAAGGCAACACTTTGTATCAACTCTACTCAAAAAAAATTAAAAGAAAATAAAGTATTTTCCTGTAGTTTTTAAAAATAGCAACAACAAAAACCACACATAAAGCATAGTAATGAAATTTGGACTTAGAAAGGGAAGAGCAGGGCTATTCATGGTCAATTATCTAGATTACCCAGGGCTTTCTAAAGGGATATTTCATGGTTGGGGCTGACCTGGTGCCTATAAAGTAATTGTGTCATACAACTAACATTATGTTTATTTGAATGGTGGTCTTTTTTTTTTTTTAATCTTATTACAAATTCTTATTTTATTCTATTTTAATCTCCATATACTTAACATACAGTGTCACATTAGTTTCAGGTGTACAAAACAGTGATGTAATAACTCCATATATCACCCATGCTCACTACAAGTCTCTTTAAACCCCATTGCCCCCTTCACCTGTCTTCCACCCACCTCCCCTCTGATAACCATCAGTTTGTTCTCTATAGTTAAGAGTCTGTTTCTTGGTTTCTGTCTCTTTTTTTTTCTTTGCTCATTTGTTTCATTTCTTCCATTCCACATATGAGTGAAATCATATGGTATTTGTCTTTCTCTGATTAACTTATTTTGCTTAGCATAATACTCTCTAGCTCTATCCATGTCCTTGCAAATGGCAAGACTTCATTCTTTTTTATTACTGAATAATATTCCATTGTGTATGTGTGTGTGTATGTGTGTGTGTACATATATATGTATATATGTATATATATGTATATATGTATATATGTACACACACACACATACACACACACATACACACACACCACATTTTCTTTGTCCATTCATTTATTGATGAACAGTTGGGCTGCTTCCATAATTTGGCTATTGTAAATAATGCTTCTATAAACATACCCAGTAGTGTGATTACTGGATTGTAGGGTAGTTCTATTTTTAGCTTTTTGAGGAAACATCCTATTGTTTTCCACAGTAGCTGTACCAGTTTCATTCCCTCCAACAATGCAAGAGGTCTCCTTTTTTTCTACATCCTCACTAATATTGTTGTTTCTTGTGTTTTTGATTTTAGCCATTCAGACAGGTGTGAGGTGATATCTCATTGGAGTTTTGATTTACATTTCCTGATGATGGTTGGTGTTGAGTGTCTCTTCATGTGTCTGTTGGCCATCTGTATGTCTTCTTTGGAGAAATGTCTGTTCATGTCTTCTGCCCATTTTTAAATTGTCATTTTCAAATATCTCCTCTCACTCAGGGGGTTGCCTTTTAGTTAAAAATTAAATAAAAAAAAAACCCCTACAATTCTGCCACTAAAAGATGTTTTTCATACTTTTCATATGAAGTATACTTTTTATGTAGTTTTAATCATGTCATAGTTATAATTTTGTATTTTCCTTTTTCACCTCTCAAATCATATTTTAAAAAAACATTTTGCTAACTCTGCCTGTGCAGTGATGATAATTATTTTAAAAAATAGCTTCCCAGCCAGTATTTTGTATTACTTAAGTAATTCCCCATTTGTTAGCTGTCTAAGTTATTTCCTAATCCTTAGTATCATTAACTGATGTGGCCCAGATGCCTAAATGGTATCTATGTATTCTCCTTTTTAGTTACATCATTTGTAACTTCTTAGAAGGAGTTTAACTAGCTTAAAAAATCTGAACGTTTTTATGGGTTTTAATACATGCTGCAAAATGCTTTCCAGAATGGTTGGGTAACTAGATTATGTCAATACACAGTACAAAGCATTTTTAGATTCAATGCAGTATTCACTGATTTGCTTAAAATTTTTTTAATTTATACAAGCCAACTCTTGCTTCTGCCTTGGGACCTATGGCTTCCAGCCTCATAGATGGTTTGCTTGTAACATTCTTGATCAGGTGACTTTGTTAGTTTGGCCTGGCTTAGGAGAGAACGCTACAAGATGAATGGTTGTTTAACTGATTCCTTTCTAAATCTGGCTGTCTGTTAGCCGACCGCTGTAGGCTTTCTTTCTTTTTTTTTTTTTTTTTTACTTTTTTTTTCTTTTTCTTTTATTTTTTTTCTTTTAGTTTATTTCTTTTCAGTGTTCCAGCATTCATTGTTTATGCACCACACCCAGTGCTCCATGCAATACGTGCCCTCCATAATACCCACCACCAGGCTCACCTAACCTCCGCTCCCCTCCCCTCCAAACCCTCAGTTTGTTTCTCAGAGTCCACAGTCTCTCATGCTCTCTGTACATTTTGGCCTAGGCTTGTATTGCCTGGGGCTTCCTGATTTGTAGAGGTTGGGGGCAGAACTGCTCAGTTTATACACTTATTCATCCTTCCTCATTCTGGGCATAGTTTGAAGTCCCCTGTTTGAGCTGGAATTAGTTCTGTGTTTTCTAGAGCCATCCTGAATTCAATAAACAGCCAACAACCAGCTCACTGGCTAGAGCACCATTCCAAATATTTCCCTCATAATAGTTGAGTAGTTTTGTTGAGACCCTTTCTTTATGATAAAAGGACACAATAGTTTCCCAGGCATACTTCATTGGGTAAATACTACTAACAGAAATTGGGATGTAGGGAGATTTTGGAGAGAAAATGAGCGCAATTTTGTTATTCAATTTGAGTGCTTTGGACATCTAATGGAGATGCTGAGTGTGTAAAAACTTGGGCAAGCTTGATACCCTAGAAAACTGTGGTAGGAGAAAAAGAGATTTGAAATTCAAATCTTAGTAAAAGAGTTTTGATACTTGAAAAGAGTGGGGCAAAAAGGCATTATAGGATAGAGGTTAAGTATGTGAAGTGTGATAGACTTGGTTTAAAATTGATTCTGTTTCTTACTTTCTGTCTTTGCGCATGTTATTTAATCTTCAGGGATCAGTTTCCATATCTACATAATGGGGTAAAAACACCTACCTCATAGAGAGGATGTGAGGACTGAATAAGATAATAGAGTTTTAAAAAGTCAGTGAATATTAGTTATTATTATTGTTACGACTGATGGCAGGGCATGTGTAGGTTGTCACAGGAGAAGTCAGTAGAAGACAAAGAATATGTGGTCAGAAAGAAAAAGAAAATCAGTACTGTTTGGGAAGCCAGGAAAGGAGAGAAGCTGAGGAAAGAAGAAATGAGCAACTGAGTTAAATATGAGACAGATGCCAACAAATTCAAGATCAGGAAAGGCTTTTGAATTTAGGGATCACTAGGTCTCCTATGACTTCCAAGAGAATGGTTTTGGTAGAAAAATTGGGCAGAAAGCACATAGTAGGATATTAGCCAACAGTATGGAATGTTTCCTAGGACCTACTGAACTAAAAACAGGTAAGGTGTATTTCCCCAGATAGATGAAATTTATTAGCTGTGAATGTCATTGGATTATCCATGGACTTCGATTTTACATATGCTGCCTTGTTCTAGGTACATCCAAAGAGAGTGACTTCCATGGTCACATGAAAATGAAATACGCTACGGTTGCAAACTTCCTTGCAGCCTCACTTATATGTCAGCTTCTGATTTAGCAGCAGATACATTTTCTGCCTTTGGCCACATTTCAGCTGCTTATGGGAAAATGTGATGAAATTAGCAGGCATAAGTTTGGGTTCAGCACATTTACAAAAAACTGATGGAATTTCGCTGTTAGATGCCTACCACATAACCCTTCTCTTCAAGTCAGTTCACCTGTGATTAAAAGATGGAATGTTAAGTTAGATCTACCCAATCCCTGCATTCTGTGGACCTGTTATAAAAGTTATTGTTAGGAGTAGCTTTTTGTCTTTCATTTCATATCTTCTCTGTCAGTCGCAAAGATGAATGTCTTTCTGCCATTTTGCTGAAAATTCTTGTAGGATGGACTTATTCAAGTGTAAGTAGAAATGAAAACTGAAAGGAAACTGCAGGTTTTCCCAGTGACACAGGACTTTCGCATACGTACCATCTTTATAATTTCAGAGGGCTCGATCTCACCACAAACAAATAAGAAACTAACCAGAAACATTTCAGTTTTGGAAAAACAATTGATATCAATCTCTTTCTCTCTTTCTCTTTTCTTCCTCCCTTCTCTTTTTGTCTCTCTCTATTTTTTTCTCTCACCTTTGTCTTCATTATTGCAACCTCATTCTGGGTTCAAAATATTTCAGACTTTGAGCACTTGTTTGTGCTAATATCTGATATGTCCCTACCCTTAGGTTCCTCCTAAAGCTGGTTCATCATTTTGCTGCTAGTAACTTGAGACATCTCAGAAACTTCAGTGAAGTGGTTTGATACTAATTGAAGATATCATTAGACATCTATCCTTGGGAAAGGATGATATCTACATGTTCTTCACCAGCTGATTGGCATTTGGGATGGAAGTTGTAGTTCCTTTAAAATACAAGAAAGAGAATTGAGGTGTCTTGAGCACAGCCTTCTCCCTGTTGCTGACAAAAGGTATGCAGTTGTAGGCTGAGTTCTACTATTTATTAGTCTAATGATAAGCTACCCTGCTAATTTTCTAGTCACATGGAGAACTCTAATCTCAAAGCAGCTATCATAGAATAATTTACTGGAGAGCCTACAATTCTCTTTCCAGAGAGAGAGACTTAAATGGTTACAGTAGACATTTATTAAAGAATGACTCTTTTAAAGGTTGATTGGAAAGGTATCGTAATAGCTCAAAGAAGGAACTAAACAAATGTATATAGAATCTACTTTATGTGCCAGGTACTGTTTGATATCTTGTGAAGAGATCTCTCTTGTTTCTCATTAGAACTAGGAATGTAGGCATTGTTTGAAATTCGTAACAGGAACCATTTCAATAGTCATGATTTCGGCAGTTTCACTTAGTGAAAGAAGCAATTATACTTGCAGCATGTGAGAAATTAATTCCCCTCACAGTGCACACAGACATCCCCTCATACCCAGCTCAGGGAAATAATCCTTCATAACAATTGATATCAAAGGTTGGAACAAACAATGTTAGGCTGAATCTGGTTTGCTGACACAAGTATTTGGTTTTCATACTATTCTAAAAGTCATTTTAGATATCTGCCAGCATTTTGAAAACTTGGAGACTTTGCATATCAATTTTTATTTGTGGCTCTTTAAAAAATTGGATAATCTGACATCAGGCTTAAATCCCTTAGGTCACTAATAATGGGAGTTGAATAGCAGCTGTTCCCATCAGATGGCACGAATGCCTTCCACATAGCATTAGTGTTGGAAATCCTTATTCATGTATAACAAATCTCTTCTTGTATATTCCCTCCTAATTCATCTTCCAATAGTCATGTTATGTCATATCTCATAACAATGGGAACCACTAGTAAGAGGGGGAAAAGGGTAAATAATCTAGTTATTGTTTTTAGGGTTTCTTTCAGAATCTTATCTTCAGGGCCTTGAGAGAATTGCATATTTGCCTTAGCCTATCTGCACATTAAGTAATTTCCTCTTTGGATCATGGTCCTCCTTTTATCCTTGCTCCAGGGCTAATACTCAGTGCAGTAGTGTCTTCTCTAACATTAAGCATCAATATGTCAAAGATAAAGGTAATGTAAAATCACATTGATCCTACAGACCCAGTACTAGGATGACAAACCATATCCTAAGCATGAAAGTCCATAAAACATCCTGAGATAGTATGGGATGTAGGGTGTCACACAGTGTGCAGACCAAACTTGTGGGCCAGGTTTCAGGTAGCCAAGGGAGCCAAGGTAGTTTGCTATGATTAAACTCCAAATATCTTCATTTTAAGCCCTCTTAATATCATCATTACCATAGTTCCATTGTACAGACTTGGAAGTTTAGGAAGTGCATGTAATCTGACCTTGAAACTGATAGTTGGATTTAAACCCTGACAATGTATATCTATGTCTAGCTCTGTATTTATATCAGTCCATGTATATCTATATAATGTATGTATTCTCTATATAATATATACACACATAGAGCTTTATCAATTTAAAATTACATTCATTGTTAGTGTTAGACTTAAAAGTAATATTATCTCTAGCAACATTTTCACTTACTGAAGTAGCTGTAGTCTCCTATAGGACATCGTGAGAGTAGATGAATTTGATGCCTGAGTGACAGCTCAAAGAAGAAAACTTGAACAAGTTGCCAGAAATGAGCCAGCAAATGGGGCTCTCCCTCAATCCCCTTCACTGCATAAGAATTATTAACAGATATATCACTGGGCCATCTCATGAGGCCTTGACATCCGCTGGCCCATCAACATTTTAAAATCCCATCTGGAGTCAGGGTTTCTGTTCAGATTCTCCCATGTCTATAGACTAATAGGCAAGATAAATAATTCCAGCTTTGTTTACTATATCCTAAAGTTAAAAAGAATCTAAGATAAAAGGGATACAGGGTCCAAGGATAATCAGACAACCATCTAGGGTAATTAAGGGAATTAATTGGTGTATACCCTTAGTCCTCAAGCTAGATGTCCAATAGATCTTACTTTAATTGTTAGAATAGCTTTTGAAAATAAGCCTTCACAATACCTAGGACATCAGACTCTGTGTGCAAAGAGGACTATTTTTGTTAAAGGATGGATTCTGAGTATTAATATTGCCTCTATTATTAATATAACTTTGGGCCATTGCTTTAGCTTCTTTTATACTGAGTTTTCTTATCTACAAGATGAGGGTAATAATGACCCTGTAAGATATATAATTATAGTCCCTCCTTGATAGGGTTATTGACAGATTTAAATAAGGCACAAAGCTTGTAAAGCAATTAGTACTGTGCTTTTCACTTGCTAAGAATTCATTAAATCTAGTTGATATCATTTTTATTACCTTAAGGATAGGAGAAAAGGACTGAACCCTAGATATAGCACCCCAGGGCTGTCATTACTGACTTTTACATCTTCCTTTTCTCAGAGAACTCTAGTGTCTCCTTATAATAGCAGCCATCAGGTGGGACACCTACATGGTCAGTCTGTGGTCCGGAAGGAGACATCATCGTTGTATGTGCCACTATTCATATCTGTCACCTTGAAGGATGCTGCACCTTGAAGGATTCACCTTAGCTTCTTTGGGTCCAGGGGCAGAATATGTGCCCTTCTTCATCCCAAGTGCCTCAAGTAAATTTGCTTCTGCTTTAGAAGTTTGGGTGTGAGTAATTAATCTGACTTTGTGGGAGAGAAAGAGAGGAGAGTGAATGAGTCAGGTCCACTACTGTGACAGATTGTTCTTCATAAAAGCCTGGTTTCCTGTTCAAGACTTTTAAGTTCTGGAACCCAATACCATAGTACCTTAAACTTGCTTAAAAACAGGTGACTCTTGGGATTATACTATTGGTGTATAGGAACATTTATTCTGAAACGAGAATATAGAGAATTTGGCCAAAAGAAAAACGTCCAGAATGTCCCATGTATCAGGGTGGTTTCTGGGGAGGTGGACTCTACCATCCAGTGCTTGAATGAATTTCTCATTCTATGAGCTTGGGATTCCTTCTCTTGTTTGTCTAGTTGGAATACTTGATATTACATAAATAAAAAGAGATAACACAATGAAATCTATGTGATAATACCAGTGAGGTGGAAGGGAGAGGGGATAGAAAAGTGGGTCAAATAATAGATTATTGAAATCTGTTATTAAGTCTTTGAATATTAGACCTCAAATATCTGTAGGTCAACCCTTCAGTTTAATGATGATGGTACCAAGGCATGGAGAGATTTTGTGCATAGCTCAAGGTTATTTCATGAATTAGTCTTTAACATAGATTTATTACCTTGTTTCTGCAATAATGGACTCCCTTTATGATTTCATAGCCTTCTGTTGGTAGAGACTCCGTCCATCTCACAAAAGTTAGATAGACAAAAATGAGAAAATGAATATGAAAGTATGTTTTGTATCATCTGGGTTCATAGTAGGTCATTACAAAATGGCCCTCCATCCTTTTTCCTTCCCTCCTTCCAGCTAGTTAGGAAGGCACTAGATGTTAAGTGTTAAGTTAATCAGGCTCTTCAGTCTCTGGCAGTTACTGGAAATTGGAGTGTCTCATTTCTGCAAACTTCAATAGGTTTTAGCAATATTAGTAAGATATTTTTATTTTGTGTTTAAGGAGCTTTGAGAAACTTCCTAGTCCACTGATTTCCTTTGCTCTTTCTCCATTTCAGTCAGCTCAGGAATTTTATCCACTGGTCTCCTAACATTTCCTGAATATGGAAGAGAAGGGGTAATATATTTGGACTTATACAGTCTGAGATGTTCTCTAAGTAATTGAGTCTGTTTTCCCTTGAATACTGAGGAATAAAGACACTTTCTCATGGACCTACTGCAAATGTCTTAAAAAATGTTTTTTTTTTTTTAATTTTTTATTTTTTATAAACATATATTTTTATCCCCAGGGGTACAGGTCTGTGAATCACCAGGTTTACACACTTCACAGCACTCACCAAAGCACATACCCTCCCCAATGTCCGTAATCCCACCCTGTTCTCCCAAACCCCCTCCCCCCAGCAACCCTCAGTTTGTTTTGTGAGATTAAGAGTCACTTATGGTTTGTCTCCCTCCCAATCCCATCTTGTTTCATTGATTCTTCTCCTACCCACTTAAGCCCCCATGTTGCATCACCACTTCCTCATATCAGGGAGATCATATGATAGTTGTCTTTCTCTGCTTGACTTATTTTTATGGATGGGTAAGAATTCTAAGCCTTTGAAAGAAAAATGGACCTGACCGCTTCTTGCTTCTAAATGGTTTCTAGAGGGTTGGGTATCAGTTTATTAAGAGAAATCACTGGTTTACTTCATCAAGATCATTGATGGACCTGTTTCCCAGCAGGGTTCAGAGACATTTCCTCCTCTATCCCTTTCCTTTTTATTTATAGTGAAGCTTTGATCTATTTAGGGAACACAGGAACAAAAGAAAGACATCTGGTAATGTCATTTTCCAGCAAAGATTGAGAATTTTATCCAAGAAATCTTACTAGTCTAGTTTTGAACTGCTTGTATCTTTTCCAGGGTGATGGAGCCAGAACATCTTTGAACACGTTGGTCCATATTTTATTCCTCCATGGGATCTCCTTTTATCCTAAATCCAGGCTCAATTTAAGAATTTCTTGCACACAGCATAAACCAATAAGGTGAATGAACAAGACTACAAATCCTCACTTGTGCCCTGCTCATGTAAGATTCTATAATTCTGTTGAAAAACTAGCTCTAAAGTACTATATTATTTGTTGGGAAACTATCATTTCTTATTCAAACCTAATTTCTTAGGAATTGGATTAATATGTCAATTGATGAAAATAAACTTCTTTGAGGGGCTGGAAAGGAGGGACTTAGGAGGGTAATAGAGGAAGAATATGAGACTAAGAAAGCAAGATGGACATTTTCATTTGGGGCTTAAAATATGCCCTATGTTTGGTTGTAAGCCCCATTGTTGTATGAAGGATATAGAAAAGATAATTAGAGTGGATTCATTGGTTGTGCTTATAAAGGAGATAAGAACATGGGTCCTTATCAAATATCATTTAGAAAAAAATATGTCATGAATGTCAAAAGGTTGGTCTCTGAAAGGTCTGAAATTAGGCAGACTCAAAACAGCAAAGTGCAAAACAGCACTTTACTAAGAAAAACTTAGTAGGTATAGGAAATATGTATGCTGGATATGAGTATTTTCTTTTTTTTTTAAATTATGTTCAATTGGATATGAGTATTTTCTTTTTTTAGGTTATAGTACTTTCTGTTATGAGCTACAACAGAGCTATTCTCTGGGAAACTATTTGGTAAATTGTTCATGATCGTGACTGTGATTTTGTGTGCTATATTCTCAGTCCTACTGCTTATTCCAGGCATTGCCAGGTGACCAGGTCCAAGTAGAATCTGACTGGTTCCATGTCAGAAGCAAGTCAGGATCTTGCTTTGCACCCACGCTATATACCTCTTGTTTCCTCCCCTATAAGATCTGCTCTCAGCATTCATTTAGGTAGAACATGGAGTGTGGCTCAATTAATGCCCATAGGGTTACCCATGAACAGTGAGGGGCAGAAATCCATGGATAAATGCTTCTCCTTTATACTCCCACTGGGGCAGATTGGAATATATTTCATAAATGTTCTCAGAAGTTTCCAGAGAATTGAGCACCAATTAGCTATAGTGGTAACTCAATAACACATTCTTACATTTGTTTTCTTTGGATTCTGAGGGTGTTAGTCTGTAACCCCATGGGTTCTATGACAGAAGCTAGTATAGAATATAATCAAGAATGAGAAGCAGAGTGGTCATTAGTTGAAGAATCCTGGAGGGGTGGATGGAAGCCCTGCCCATCTATGCTCTTGTTTATAGAAATATTTAATTTGTAGTATCGCATTATAAGATCTCTGAATACAGGAACTATATTTTATGCCTATTTTAACTTTACCTAACAGGGTCTTAGGCAGGAGGTGGGTTGTTCAAATCAATCAAAATCAGGTGGCTTGTCAGTCCGCATTAAGAAGGAATCTACTCAATTGGTGGACACCAGGAAAAGAGACTAGGAATGTCAATATGAGTCATTTGGTTCAATTTTTAAAATATAGAAAAATGAGACTGATATTACAAATACTGTCCAGATAATTATTTTTAATGAACACTTGTAGTTCTCTAAAATTCAGCCATAATATGACAGTGAAAAAATTAGCTAAGAAGAACTGAGTCCATTGAAATAAAGTGCATATTTTAAAAATAAGAATAATGTAAATATGACCAATTCAGTCATCCATACTATCCACTTTCATTTCAGAAGGTATATGAATGCATTATAAAGCATTCATGAACCAGAATGCCCAGTGTAGAGTGTTCTTACTAGGTTATGGATGAAAAGCTGACAGGTGGCTCATGAAATATCTGGGTGGAACCGTTTTCATCTTGATGATTTAACATACCTTAGTCTTACGTTTCATACTTACACTCTCTGCTCTTTATTGAATGATTTTTTTTTTTCCCGGTCAAACCTGTTAGACTATTGCAGTGCATCCTGGTCTGTTTTTATGCAGCCACACTAAGTTTGTAATTAAAGTTCAGCAATGCGGTGTCTGGGTGGCCCAGTTGGTTAAGCTTCTGCCTTCCACTCAGGTAATGATCACAGGGTCCTGGGACTGAATCCCACATCTGCTTCCCTGCTCAGCCGGGAGTCTGCTTCTCCTTCTCCCTCTGAGACTCCCCCACTGCTCATGTGCACTGTCTCTCATGCTCTCGCAAATATAGAAAATCTTAAGAAAAAAAAAAAAAAGTTCACTGATGGGTCTTACTTTTACTACATGGAGCTAACCAATGGATATCTTTAGTTGTTGCTTTTTTCCCTATTTTTATCCCTTTTGATTATGATACAGAATTGTCTAATGTAGACTTGAGACTTCTTGAATGGAAATAATTAACTTGTGATTGCCTTCTACAAAATACCTTCTGCAGTAATAGGCATGGGCTTATAGATTCCTGAATGCCTTAACTCTCCCTGTTTCCCAAAGTTAGGCAGAGGAAATGTGCTCTCTGGGACGAATGCAGCCTGGAACACATTTTCCCATTGCTCAACTGTTTCTTCTCCTCTAGTTCTTTCTTGCCTTCCTCAATTAAGAATTCTTCCTCAATTGCTAAAGCAGAGTTTAGAAACTTTCCATTTCTGAGAGTTTGCTCATATTACTGTTTCAAACCTATTGCATGTTGGGGACTGTATTCCTTCCAAGTCTGTACTTAACTATGTTTTCACTTAAGCGAACTGAATTAAATAAAATAAAGCATGAGAAAGTCACTTGCAAAAAATTGCTATGCAAATACAAATAGTAGTTTTAATGGCAGTAGTAATCACTGATGTACAATGGGATTTAGTATATATTTAACAATCACTTTTTGATTTTCAGTCAGCCCACTCTTCAGGTAGTATTTTTGGTATTTACATTCCAAAGTCTCAAATGTTTCAGTGTTAATAGAACAAGTAAAAATAATGGGTATTATTATCATCATGATAGGTTAATGAATATCCACAGGATGCATAACAGAGCCTTTCACAATTACAAAGGTGGTAATTTGAAGCCAGAAATATCAGTGTTGACAGCTCTGTCTCTTTAACAACACACAGAACTTGTATAACAGTTGTTTATTTATCCTCTTTTGAACTGACAGGTTTAGAGATGATGATATATAAATATCCCTGCTCTTGTCTTATTTTGAAGACTTTAACAGAATATCAAAAACAGCTGACATGGAGAAATGAGGAATCAAAGGGAAGCAGAGGAGGCAATAGAAGTGAAAGCAACTTCTTTAACCACATGTGGATGACTTCTGGTGATTCCCAGCAAGGTTTCCAGGGCGAACAGACCCCACTTGCGCCAGGTCAGAAAAGTGGAGACCTATCCTTGTATTTCTATGTAACTATAGAAGTAGAGGGTTCGGGCAAAAAGAATAAAGATTTTGCAGTCAGACACCGTGCGCTGAAATCCTGACTCCACCAGCAACTACTAGTTTTCTAAATCCCTCATTCTTGAGCCACTGGAATCTCTAGCTCTTCTAGCCCCTCTCTCTTCTTCAAGTTTATTATCACTTTCAGGGTTGCTGTTGTTTTTCTTTCATTTGCAGTGTGCTCAGGACCTCTTGGTTGGTCACTTCAGCCACTCTTAACCCCCTTAGCATCTGTACCTACTTGACCTTCTGTGTTTACCCTGCAAGCGTAGGCCCATCCAAACAACCACTTTCTCCTTCCTGGAACTCTCATTGCACCCGGCGGAGGGGGGGGGGGTGGTGGTGGGGGGAGAACCCCTGGGCACCACACTGTCACAGAGGTAGTTGTTTTCTCTTCTCTGCTCCCTGCCTTCAGTGGGGCCCCTAGGATCACTTGGAAAAAAAAAAAAAAATTCTCCTTTCTGCTTCAGTGATTTCCTGCTCCCATCACCCACAGTGGGTTGCTATCTGAAATGTTCACCACTCACCAGAATTTCCCACTAGTGCTGCTTCCCTTTCAGTAGTTGATCTTGCTTCTTAATGCATAGATAGTATGGAGTTCAGGCACAAGCCTTTAGCCTTCTGTGTAAGCTGGAAAATTATATCTGAACCACCTTGCCCCCCCCCTCCCCGATTCTGCCCCAGGGGAAGAAGTAGACTAAGCCTTTTGCCCTCCTTATATGATCTCCTTTTTTCTTCCAGAATTGTGCTCCTTATGCCTCCCTCCCACGATTCTACCCTGTCTCTGTAGACACTTCCTTCATAGCTTAAAACATATTCAGAGGAAGAATTCCTTTACAGCTCTATACTCCACTTTAGCCGTTGTCTTACTTTTACTGTTCAGTCCTTGCTCAGTTTCTTTAGAGCAGAGTTGCTTCCGAGGGTCACAGTTTCAAATGTCTGTTGGAAACCCATGAGGCAGTAATGACAATGAGCAAAGAGGGCAGAACATAACGTAATTGTGGGCTCACCTTTGTCTGAAACTGACATTATTCTGCCCTTTGCTGCCCTGTGGGAGTAGGGGTCCAGTTTGGCTAAAGCATCTGATTTTATTTCCCAAGAAAAACAGGAAATCTGGATTTCCACTTGAAATACCTCAATGTTTAAAACACTGTACAGTCCTAACAAAGTACACATGTGGGCTGAATTTGGATTATGTATCCCAGTTTTTAATACTTGGCCTGTGCTATCTTAATTTCTTATTTAATCAAACTACTGCAATCTGTTTTCTGCTCTAACACTCCTCAGAAATTGCTTTATACTAGCACTTCTCAAAGGTTTATGTGACCAAGAATCTTCTGGAGATTCTGTTGAAATGTAAGAATGACTTCTGGTTCAGTAGATCTGTGGTAAGGCCTGAGTTTTGCATTTCCAGCAAGCTCCGACATGATGTTGCTGGTCTGTAGAGCAAATTGAATAGCAAGCATTGAGAGGACTCGCTCATTTTTAGAGATTTATCTCAAGATCATTGGGGCACCTGGGTGGCTCAGTGGGTTAAAGCCTCCACCTTCAGCTCAGGTCCTGGGATCGAGCCAGGGTCCTGGGATCAAGCCACACATCGGGCTCTCTGCACAGCAGGGAGCCTGCTTCCCCCTCTCTCTCTGCCTACTTGTGATCTCTCTTTGTCAAATAAATAAATAAGGTCTTAAAAAAAAAAGGATCAAGCATTTAAGCCTCCTCCCTCCCCTAATCACTAGTAGAACTGACCTTTCTTTTTCTGTGTACCTGCTGTATTGTGATCTAATATCTATAAAGATGCCATAATTCTTCATTTCATTTACAGGTTTACCTGCCTGCCTTCTGGTGTATAAGCTCCTCTATGACATGGACCATGTCTTACCTTTTTGCCTCCAAGAAGTACTGCAGTGGTAGGAAAGTAGTTAATACAAAACAACTTTGTCCATCTGCTCTCACTTCACATCAGGCAGTCTCCAGGCGCATGTGTGCATGTGTTTCTTCTCTGAGGAGTTAGGCTGAAATGTGGAGGGTTCATTATGTTGAAGGGTAGAGTCTTTTTTCACAAAAACTTCTGGCTTATCATGGTTTTCCAAAGAAGGATGCAGTGCATATTTTGATAGAGTTTTCTGTTCCGTGTTCAAATTGGTCTCAGAAAGTCATCTTTTCAATCTGTGTTGCCAATTTGGGAGAAATGCTAAATTCCTTTAGTTTTTATCTTTTGAGTGTTTTCAACACTTCCGTTTGCCAATACAAGGGACATCTGGAAGTTGTGTGTTATCTCTTATTATGGCTTGGTAAATATCATCCAGGGTTTTCTGTTTCAGAGGCAGCATGCCAGGTACTTCAAGAGATCTAATCGTGTTTAGAAGAAGGAAAGCCGAGAGTGGAGGATAGCAGTTTAGGCATGGTGTGTGAATTTGACTGCATTCACAGGCATTTTCTTTCAGTGGCAATAGGCTTCTAAGCATTGTGCTTCTCACTCAAATGCTTTATAGTGTGGTGAAGTTCAAAGGACTGGGTTCTTTAACCCTGCCTCACTCTAACTTAGCACACCCATCAATCGATCAATCATGGGGGGATTTATAAGTAGCCTAATATGTGTCCAATACTGTGGCAAAGACCAAAAATGGTAAGATATGTCCTTACATGACTTCCTGCCTTTTAAGCATAGATACAGTATCTGAAAGAAACCAGCACTGATCTAAGGAAAGGGGATTAATATTTGTTGAGCATTTACTATTTGCTATTTAAGGAAATGGACATTATATTATTTAATGTAGACTTTATATTATTTAATTCACACTCTAAAACACTGACACAAGGTATCTCTAGCCTTATTCTATAGCTGAAGGAATTGAAATATGAAGAAGTTAAGTAATTTGTTCAAGATGCCGAATTAGTAAGTAGTACAACCAGAATTTCAACAGTTCTAACTCCAGAATCCGAAGACTTTCAGTCACAACCCTCAGCAGGGATCCTAATAAAATCTGACAAGAGAAATTCAGTGAAGTCTTCCTTGCCTTTCCACTTCTTTCCGTGTTTGGTTTCTAGGGTAATCTGGGCGTAATGGGAACTGGGACTCTGCTGTTGAGAATTCCATAGTTCACTCTGGTGGTACAGATGGAAGTAGAAAAACATTGTTAAAAGTAAAATGAAGTGGAGGAGCCCCTGAGTGGCTCACTTGGTTAAGTGTTGGATTTCTGATTTCGGCTTAGGTCATGACCTCGGGTCGTGAGATCAAGCTGCATATGGGCTCAGTGCTGGACGCAGAGCCTGCTTGAGACTCTCTTTCTCCCTTTTGCTCTGCCCCTCCCAAACATACACACACTCTCTCTCTTTCAAAATGAAGCCGAGAGATTTTGATTTTTGAAGACTGCACAGTATTCTAACCTAGGGCTTCACTTTTGTCTATGTTAGAATCACCCAGAGGGCTTATTGAAGTAGTTTTCTTGGCTCCCGGAGTTATGAATTAATAGGTCTGGGCTGGGAACTCCAAATGTGCATTTTTAACAAGTTCCAGAGTGACACTGGTGTTGCCAGTCTGTGGACCTCAGTTTGAATAATACTGGTTTTTAAAATGAACATTCACTTATATATTTCATTAGTTAACAAATATTTCTTTTTTGTTTTTGCAATATGCCAGATATTGTGCTGGAGAGTCAGCTATAGTGCCTACCCTGCACAATCAACTCTTGTTGGTGATGTGTCATTTCCCAGGGATCTAGCAATGATATAGTCAAAACTTGCAGAGATCACACATCAACATTTTTATCCATGCCTGCAGTTTTTTTTACCTATGTTTGGGTAAGCTTCTAGATATGAAATTGCTTTATAATAGGATAAAACATTTGTAAGAATGTTGCTTTGAAGTTACCAAATTATTTTTCAGAATAATTTTGCTAATTTACTATCCAAAGTGATGTGTGAAAATTTCTGTTTTAATAAACCCGCAATGCTGCAGGGCATTATGACTTCTGTTTAGGTGTTTGTCTCTTCCTTATTGATTTGTAAGAGTTCTTATCTTTTAAGGGTGTGGACTTTTAAAAAAGTCAAATCTTTGAAAATTATATCTAACTTGGTGCTAAGTGACCTTGAAAAAATTGCTCTGTGACTTCCTGGATCACAAAGCAAAGAGAGTCTCGGCAGAACTAATTTGCCTTCTTTGATAAATAAGTCACTACATCATTTCTAAAACATGAATTCCTCGTGAATGGACTAACCAATACTAAATAGCCTTCAATGGGAGTTCTGATAGTTAGGTGCTTCCTTTGTATCTGCGGTGCTTTGAATGGAAGATGTAAAACACCTTTACACAGGGCAGAATGAAATACCAGTGGGATCTCACTGACAAATCTAAACATGAGAAGGGCTCTTTTCTGCTTATATTCAGTAATGCAAGAAAACTGAAAGAGACAGCAAGCAATGACACTAATACATCATTGAACTGTTTTGTATTCATAACTTTTCAGTGATAGCACCTTTCTTTAATGCAGTATTGATTCAGCCAAGAAATGTTACTCTATTATTTTCTTGAGCCATTAAATTAGGTTAAAGGACACTGTTATGGTTTTTAACTGGAGATTGAGAATTTTTATAAACTAGTATCCCTTCAAATTGTCCAAAGGTCACTGGCAAGAAAGTTGATTATTAGGTTTCTGACAAGCTGGGGGGATGACTTAGTTATAAGGTACACTGTATTTTAGGAGGCAGGGAGGAGAAATCCTTGGGAAGCAGGGAGCCTGTTGGTCTCTGAAATGAAAGAAGACCTGTGTCAATTCTGTTCATTCAGAAGTTTGTCTTATTTTCTCATAGTCATGACAAGTATTGGACAAGGGTAGACCATAGAACTCAACATCCAACAGGAGGGAATTATGACTTCTCCTTTTTCCTCTAGGTTTACTTTTCTGGAGGTGTCAGAGATGAAAGAAAAGTCTACATTAATATGATAATGGATGCTCAAAGGAAAATTGTACTGGTGTGGGCAAATGCAAATTCACAAAATGATAGCAAATATTTATACAGAGTTTTATATATATAGTCAATGTAGTTATTAAATGCAATTTTTGATGGCTAAATCATACTTTTGGATACTTCCTTTTGCTAACTAACAAAATTATGGATCTGACTGAACACTACCCTTTTTAGGGGAGGCCTCCTCCTCAACCCAAAGATTGTTTTCATTTATTTACTCTTAAAAAGCAAGAATTATCCCCCCCCCCTTTTATTTTCTTTTTCTTTTAGAAAGCAATATCCAAAGACTCGGGAAGCTTGTTGTGCAATGATTCAATGCCATACTTCATTGTTACCATAATAACTTGTGAGGTTTGTAAGTTATTTTCACAGCTTGACCCACCAGCATTCCCTGTGGGCTGCAAAGCATATTCTCTTTCCTCTCAATTTCTCTAGCATTACTTTGTCTCCTATATTGATAGGACAATAGAGTGTAAATATATTTCTGGGGTAATTTTCCACAAATGTGGATGGTCATGAATAGAAGGCCCCCCATGTGCCTGTGTTTTCAGACTCTTCAGGAAAATGTTTCTTTACCAAAACATGTCTTGTTGATGTTTTCATTTAGAGTATCGTTCCTCTGTTTTAAATCTTGAAATCACGTAACTCAGAATGAAATTTTTTATCAAAATGTTTTTAGGCATTTGTACCTTAGCAAAAATCAGTTTTCAGGGCTTTGGAAGGGTGAGAAAAGACTTTAAGACATTGTGATGTGGGGTGAGGAGGAAGGAGCTGGGGTGATGGTGTTAATGGTGGAGGGAATTAGGAGGAACGAGAAAGTGGTAAAACTTGGGCACAAACTTCACAAACTTTAATTCTGACTGAGACAATTCCTGGAGGAAATGGCACAGATTAATAGAAATGTGCAAGGTCATTGTTTAACAGTCTTGATGTTTGCTTCTTGCTCTATTGTCCATGAGGCTTGAAGCATGTCACTGAAACTCTATCAGTTCACTCAGTTGAAAAATTGAGTGATTTGTACATGACTAGCCCTTCTGCCTGCCTCAAGTGCTCCCTTTTCTACTTGCTTGCTGTTTCCAGATGGAGTGTTCTAGAACTGCTTCAGCTATGGAATTTTTCCTCACTAAAACCTTCAGTAGGTTTCACAGTGAGATACTACCTCACACTTCTCAGAATAGCTAAAATTTCCTAACCACTCAGGAAAGGACTGATGTTGGTATGTATGTGGAGAAAGGGGTACCTTTCACTTTGGTGGGACACTTACACTTTTTGTGGGAATGCAGTCTAGTGCAGCCTACTCTGGAAAACAGTATGGAGGTTCCTTAAAAAGTTAAAAATAGAACTACCTTAGTTAGGACCCAGCAATTGCACTACTAGGTGTCTACCCCAAAGATACTAATGTAGTGATCTGAAGGGGTACCTATACCCTAATGTTTAGAGCAGCAATGCCAAACTATGGAAAGAGACCAGATGTCCACTGACTGCTGAATCAATAAAGAAGATGTGCTATATATATACAATGGAATACTACTCAACCATCAAAAATGGAATCTTGCCATTTGTAATGAAATGGGTGGAATTAGATGGTATTAGGCTAAGTGAAATAAGTCAGTCAAAGAAAGAGAATTATTATATGATCTTACTCATATGTGGAATTTAAGAAACAAAACAGAGGCTCTTGGGGGAAGGCAGGGAAAAATAAAACAAGACAAAATCAGAGAGGGAGAAAAACCGTAAGATCTTCTTAATCATAGGAAACAAGCTGAGATGTGCTGGAGGGGAGGGGAGGGGGAGATAGGTTAACTGGGTGATAGACATTAAGGAGGGTATATGATGTAATGAGCACTGGGTATTATATAAGACTGATGGATCACTGACTTTACCTCTGAAACTAATAATATACTACATGCTAATTAATTAAATTTAAATTAAAAACCTTTTAGTAGATTTCTTTTGCTTAGAGGCCAGAGTCTAGATATTTAAAGAAACATTTAGAATTTCTCACTCACTGCTGAGCCTATTGCCAAATTTGCCTCAATTTGCTTTTCCAGACAAATCTCCCACTACTAGCACAGAAACCTGAAATCCAAGCCCTAGTTAAATGGATCTGCTCTGTGTCTCATCAATAAACTTATGTTTTCTACCTTTCACATTGTTCTCCCTATACTACCCTGACTCACAATGCCCCCTCCCTATCTACAGTACTTTTATTTCAGGGTCTCATCACTTCCCCCTCTTATCTGAGTACTCTAACTTGAAATGATCTTTATCCACTCCAACTCTAAATGCATTCCAACATCATATATTTGATACCCTGACTTAGTGACCTATGTGGAGAGTTCTTCTGTTGTGGCTTGGTCTTAACATGTCATCTAGGCTCTAGGTTCCTCAGACAAGGGAGACATTCTCTATTTCAGTATAAATCTTTCTTATCTAGCAATTGACAGATGATTACGCTGTAGGTCCCTAATGTTAGGAGGATGCTATTTTTGAAAATATTAAACCAACATATATTTATACTTCCCAAATCATGGTATAAAGGAAGATTCCTTCTCACATGAATAAGGAACATCCATATGGCTACTAGGGATGAGGCTAAAGTGGAAAAAAGTAGACCCTGAGTGAACGAGACTCCAGTGAGGATGCTAAAGGAAGAAGGAATGAGGTCCCTTCTCCTTCCTTTTGAGATTCCACGTGCTTGGAACAATCTGATCTATCAAGGTAATTTTCTCTGGGTCTGAAGGCAGGAAAAGAATATCAGCATGCTAATAATTTCTCTTGAATTGCCACTTTAGCTTCATCCAATAGCTATTGAGAAGTAGTGCTATCATTATCAAATTGCAAAGATTCCTAACTTCTAAAGCGATTTTCTTTTTAGCTCACAAAAATTCATTCTCTATTCTGTTCCATTGATCAATGGGTCTGTTTTTGTGCCAGCACCATACTGTTTTGATTACTACAGCTTTGTAGTACATCTTAAAATTAAATTGTGATACCTCTAGTTTTTGTTTTTCTTTTTCAAGATTACTTTAGATATTTGGGGTCTTCCATGTTTCCATACAAATTTTAGGATAAGTCTAATTCTGTGAAAAATGTTGGTATTTTGATAGGGATAGCATCAAATCTGTAGATTGCTTTGGGTAGTTTGGACATTTTAAGAGTATTTGTTTTTCCACTCCATGGGTATGAAATATCTTCACACAATTTGTGTGTTGTCTTCAATTTTTTTCATCAGTGTTTTGTACTTTTCAGAGTCTTGGTAGAGTCTTTTGGATGTATATGTCATCTGCAAGAAGTGACTATTCTATTTCTTTCTTACCAATTTGGATGCTTTTTTTTGGTTGTTGTCTGATTGCTGTGTCTAGGACTTGCAGCACTATGTTGAATAAAAGTGGTGAGAATGGACATCTTTGCTGGTTCTTGATCTTAGAGGAAAAGTTCTCAGTTTTTCACCACTGAATATGATGTCAGCTGTAAGTTTTTCATATAAGACTTTTATTATGTTGAGGTATGTTTCCTCAAAACCTACTTTGTTGAGGGTTTGAACCATGAACAGATGTTGTACTTTGCTATATGCTTTTTCCACATCTATTGAAATGATTATCTGGTTTTTATCCTTTTTCTTGTTGATGTATCATGTTGATTAATTTGTGAATATTGAAACACCCTTGCATCCCAAGAATAAATCCTATTTAATTGTGTTGAATGATTTTTTAAGTGTATTATGGTTTGCTAATATTTTGTTGAGAATTTTTCCATCTGTGTTCATCAGAGCATTGGCCTATAGTTCTCACTCTCTCTCTCTTTTTTCTTTTTTGTAGTGTCTTTATCTTGTTGGGTCCCCTAAAAATTGGGTACCCCAATAATGGGTCTGTGATTAAAGGAGCGAGACTGATACAAAGCAAAGGTCAAACAAAGCTTTATTTGCGCCAAGCATCAGGAATCAGACTGACGGTCAAACAGATTGATCGGGGCTGCCCCTACAGAGAGGACGACCCCTCCCTACTTTCCAGACTAACTTTTATAGAGCAAAGGCCATGTGGTTGGGCCTGGCCTCACACAGGTGGCCAATGAGATTGTAACACACACAGGAAACTCCACAGTGATGCTAGGTGACCAATTGAATTACAATTTACCCTAGTAGACATTTGAACCAGCCTATCACCTAGTTCAGAATTGGCACCCAAAAGATGCCCAAAGGGCGGGGCCCATTCTCCTTGGTAGCTAGGAGACAGTATGCGCCCTCCCACTGATTGAATACCTCCACCTGGCCTGACCCACCCTTGTATTTGGACTTTGTTACCTGGGACTGGTTTCCCGGACTTGCTTTTAAGTAAGTTCCCCAGGAGTGGGGGCGTGGGGGGTCAATTTAAGTTTTACAATAAAATGGCAGTTCAACCAGGGTGGGGCCACTCTGGCTGAATAGGCCCTTACAATCTGATTTTGGTATCAGGGCAATGCTGGCCTCATAGAATGAATTTGGTAGCTTTCCTTCCTCTTTTTTTCCCCTTCTTTTAAGAGGAATAGACATGAACTCTTCTTTAAATGTTTGGTCGAATTCACCTGTGAAGCCATCTGGTCCTGAACTTTTATTTGTTTGAGTTGTTTGACTACTGATTGAGTTTCATTACTGTTAATCAGTCAGTTCAAATTTTCTATTTCTTCTTTATTTGGTTTTGGTAGGTTATATGTTTTTAGGAGTTTATCCATTTCTTCTAGGTTGTTCAGTTTATTTGCTATGTTTTTATAATTTCTTATAAGCCTTTGTGTTTCTGTAGTGTTAGTTGTTATTTATCCTCTTTCATTTCTGTTTTTGTTTGAGTCTTCTCTCTCTTTTTTCTTTTTGATCAGGCTGGCTAAAGTTTTATCAATTTTGTTAATCTTTTCAAGACTAGTTCCTGGTTTCATCTGTTCTATTGCTTTTTTAGTTTCTACTTCATTTATTTCTGCTCTAATCTTTATTGTTTCCTTCCTTCTACTGATTTTGGGTTTTTTGGTCCTCTTTTTCTAGCTCCTTTAAGTAAGTGTAAGTTTAGGTTATTCATTTGAGATTTTTCTTGTTTCTTGAACTAGGCTTATATTGCTATAAACATCCCCCTCAGAAAAGCCTTTGCTGCACCCCAAAGGTTTTGAACTTTTTTTTTTACATTTTCATTTGTTTCCATGTATTTTTTGATCTTCTCTTCAGTTTCTTGGATGACTCATTCATTGTTCAGTAGCATGTTATTTAACCTCCATATACTGTGTTCTTTCCAGATTTTTTTGTTGTGGTTGATTTTATAGTTTCATAGTGTTTTGGTCAGAAAAGATACATGGTATGACTTAAGTCTTTTTGAAGTTGTTGAAACTTGTTTTATGGCCTAATAAGTAGTCCGTTTTAGAGAATGTTCCATGTGCACTTGAAAAGAATGTGTTCATTACCATTTTAGGATGGAATGTTCAGAATATATCTGTTAAATCCTTCTGGTCCAATGTGTCATTCAAAGCCATAGTTTCCTTATTGATTTTCTGTTTGGACGACCTATCCATTTATGAAAATGGGGTGTTAAATTCCCCTACTATTATTGTATCACTGCTGGTTACTTCCTTTATGTTTGTTATTAGTTGCTTTATGTATTTGGGTGTGTGCATGTTGAGTGCTTAAGTATTTGTAATTGTTTTATCTTTTAACTGGATTCTTCCCTTTATGATTATATAGTGTCCTCCTTTGTTTCTCATTACAGTCTTTTACTTAAATTCTGTTTTGCCCAACATAAGTATTGTTATCCCAGCTTTCTTTTCCCTTCCATTTGCATGATAAATGCTCTCTCTTCACTTTCAATCTTCGTGTGTCTTTAGATCTGATATGACACCCCTTTTTTTTTTTTTTTAGATTTATTTGTTTATTTGACAGACAGAGATCACAAATAGGCAGAGAGGCAGGCAGAGAGAAAGAGGAGGAAGCAGGCTCTCTGCCGAACAGAGAACCCGACACTGGATGTGATCCCAGGACACTGAGACCATGACCTAAGCCAAAGGCAGAGGCTTTAACCCACTGAGCCACCCAGGTGCCCTGATATGACACTCTTGTAGGCAGTATATCGATGTCTCTTGCTTTTTTATCCACTCTGTCACCCTATGTCTTTTGATTAGGTATTTAGTTCATTTACATTCAGAGTAATTATTGATAAGTGTGTACTTACTGCCATTTTATTTCCTATTTTATGGTTTTTTGTAGTTCTTCTCTGGTCCTTCCTTCTCTTGTTCTCTTCTCTCATGGCTTGTTGGCTTTCTTTAGCAATATACTTAGATTCTTTTCTCTATATTTTTTTGCATCTCTATTGCTGGTTTTTAATTTGTAGTTACCATTAGGTTTATATATAACATTGTGTTGCTACTTGAATTTCTACCAGTGGTCATACTGGATTTTTTACAGATCAGTCACCAAGGCTTTTAACTTGTATTTGAACTTGTTGATGGCTTTAAAAATTGTCTTTCTAAGCTATATTATCTATTAATGCTATGTTCTTGGAGTAAAATGTTTGTATAACATGTACATGTTCTTTCATCTTTTTTTTAAAATTTTTTTAATTTTTTATAAACATATATTTTTATCCCCAGGGGTACAGTCTGTGAATCACCAGGTGTACACACTTCACAGCACTCACCAAAGCACATACCCTCCCCAATGTCCATAACCCCACCCCCATGTTCTTTCATCTTGAGCAGAATCTACCACTATCTAATTCAAACGTGTTTGCTTGGTAGTGCTTGGAGAACAGTAAAAAGGCAAAATAGCAAATCTAAGACATATTAAAAAGGAGGCCAAATTCATTTCTCAGTTTCCTCCTCGAAGAACTTGAATGTGAACTGGGGGGTCATTCCATTGAAAAGATAATGTGAATGGCCTGATTTGCTAGTGCTTAAGTGGATCATCTCACTGACAGGGAGAGTTTTTCTTTCTCTCCTTTTCATTCAGACTTTGTTTCTCTGTACTGCTGCTTTTAGCTATTTAAGGCTAGACTTGACCATTTTGAATAATCAGTACCACCATATTAATGGAATTTTCTACTTTGTTTACAATGAAAGCAATCAAGGGTAAGTCTTGAAGATCTCACATAATTAATCACCTCTTTATTGTTATCTCTTTTTAAAAGTGTTTTGTAAAATAATCATCTACGTTAATGGGACATCTTTCAAAAGAGAGGAAATGAAAGACTATCAATTTATATTCTAATACTAAGTATCAAGAAACATTTCACTATCTTATTCAGAGGACCCTCTGAAACTATTGAAATTTATCTTTCAGTTCACACTTTTTGGGAGGTTGTTATCTGTCGCCACACATAATAACAGAAATGTACTCATCCTAACAGCTACTGACTTCCATTTCAGCATCAGCAAATTTGACAGCAATCCCAGTGAAGGATTGTAATAAGAACACAGTTTGACCTTGCTTTATGAATTACATGTGCTCTGTATAATGAGGTATAAAATGAATATTTGTATATTTAATCATGACGTTAATTTTATTATAACTTCAGAGATGTGTGCCTAAAAAATTGGCTCCAATGCTAATAAAACTCTACACATAAAAATCTGAATAATCAGGTCAAGGAGCAAGTTATATTTGACAAAGTATTGCCCAAGACCATTTATTTCTCCTTTCAACACCTATAAGAAACTAGTCAGATGAATAATTAGGCCATATAATCTTGCACATTTGCTTATTTAAGAAGACACCTTAGTTAATGTTCTTTTCTGTTGGGAGTTCTTAGAGGCTAATGGGACTTGGAAGTTTAAGCTTTACCCTGGTAAAATATTTGATTTTAGGCAAACATTTTTGAAGGACTTTAAACCAACAAAGCAAAGCAAAAGAGCTGCTAATTCTCAAATTAAAATAATCCTGTAATTATTAAGAGTTTATAACCTCAGAAACTGAAAATCATGCCTAACAAAGACAACTTCTCCCCATAGTTAATTTCAAAAGCTCAGAGAACTGTTCAGGTTGGTGGCTGAGGACACATCTAAAAATAGTTCTGTGCTTCCTCCAGGGTATGTGTTTAACTTCTGGTCAGAGACCGTGCAGAGGAGAGAAAGAGAGCAAAGAAATTTGTCCTTCTCTAATTTTTTTTTTAAGTTATGTACTAGATTTAGCTGAAATATATAAAGGACCAGGAAAACATTACCTTTTTCAAGTCACCTTAATTTTCTATATTTTCTGTGTGTGTGTGTTTTATGAGGAGGAATTAGTAGAAGGAGAACCCTGGATAGAGGTTGGAGTTAACTACCTCAAATCCTGGATTGAGACTTTATCTCAATTCATTATCTTATACTTAATTAATTGCTGTAATAGAGAAGTAGCTGGTTGGCTTTGGGATAATACCAGTAGCACAAGACAAAGTCACTGGCTTCAGGCAAAACTAATCTCTTAAACTGGAGTGGAGTAATTATGAAGAACTTGGGGATGGGTAGTGAGGAAAAGGACCTACCGTGATCTTACAACACATAGAATATTGTTTTCTCTGTCCCCTATATTTAAGATCAATTATACATGTGTATTGGGGCTTGGATTTCTTCAGTATTGGTCCCACCTATAAGACATAATGGGAATAAGAATTGGAACATGAACAATGCTTAGAGAATCAACACTAGTAAGAAAGTTATCATTTGGGGGCATTGGTCAGTTCCTGCCTGTAACTTTCATTTTCTGTGTCCAGTCTTTACTGACTTGACTATTTCTCTAGTTCTCTGTTCTTCTTCCCTATGTTTAGCTCCTTAGATCTCTGTTTCTCCTTACATTTTTCTGATATTCAGCTTGATCTTGGACTAAAGTTATTCTTTACTCAGTCTTTTCTGGGTGTATTCAGCATGATCTTGCCCTCACTTCTTTTTCCCCACATTTCATGTCCATCTTTGACTTTTGAATCAGCATTAGCAATACTTACTGACACATAGAAATACATAGAAAAATGATATGATGTCTTAATGAGTTCTAAGTAATGACTCTATCAATTACTGCCTTGTAAGTTACGTGGTCTGGGTGGACCTTATTTTTTAGGATCAAAATTTTGATGCCCAGTATGAGTAATATCATCTAAATGGTGCAAGGCTTTACAGAATTGTCCAAGCAAGGCTTATACCATTTTTGTTGCTGTGTGTTACAAATGGAATTCTTCTTTCTGGAGATATTTGAGCAGAAATTTGGCCTTTCATTGGGGATGCTATAGAGAAGACTTTAGCATAAATGAATATTTGGGTTAGATCACCTGTCACTGAACCATCTACAAACCATGTTCCCTTTTTATCTTTGGCTTAGACTGCTATCTTTGAAACTATAGAGATCTATAATTAATTCATTTTATGCTTAGTTAATAGAATACAACTATGGTGTTCTTTGTTGCTATTCCAAACCCTCCTACCCTAGAAGTTTTCTCTTTTAAGCCACTTAAATCTCATACTGAGACTACTGTTCTAGCCTCAAACTGTGCTCCCTGCCTCTGTTACTTTCATCCAGTCCCCCCATAGAAGGTAGAATGATCTTTGAAATAGATAAATCACCACTGTTCTCCAGCTGAAACCTTTAATGCCTTCTTCTATATTTGGATTAAAATAGAAAACTCCTTACCATGGTCTAGAATAGGAGGCAACAAACTCTTAATGTAAAGATCCAGAAGGTAGTAAATATTTTAGGCATTGAGAGTCATGAGGATATTATATAGAAATGTATGTAACTATTTAAAATGTAATCCTTTAAAAATGTATGAGAAAATTGAGGCACCTGGATGGCTTAGTTAGTTAAGTGTCTGACTCTTGATTTTGGCTCAGGTCATGATCTCGGGGTCATGGGAGCCAGCCCCTCTTTGTGCTGGGTGTAGAGCCTGCTTAAGATACTCTCTTTCCATTTCCTACTACCCACCCCTAAAAAAAAAAAATTGTTAAAAAAGCATTCTTAACCACTGGGTCTACAAAACAGATAGCACTCCAGATTTGGGCTGTGGGCAGTAGTTTTCTGGCCATTGATTAGAAGATTTTTACCTCTCAGACTTGATCTAATGTTTCCATCTTACTTACCATCTCGGCATATGCTAGAATTTTTTGTCTTACTCTCAAACACTCCAAGCTCATTCTCACCTCAGGACTTTTGCACCTACTGATGTTTATGCCAAGGATACCCTTCCTTGATTCTCCCATGTATGCCTCTTTCTCACTGGTTTGTTAACTGTGAGATGTCACCTCATGAGAGCCCTTTCTGATCTTGCTCACTCTCCCACCCCATTCCCAATTACTTTCTACCACATCATCCTGAGTTATAGACATACATACTTTATTACACTTATCACTCTCAGAAATGATCTTGTTTACTAATATATTTAGTAGTTTTTATCTTTTCTTACACTAGAATATGACCAACATGAAAATATAGGCCTTATTTCCCTTATTCTCTACTGGGACTTTATTGAATTTGTGGTTTTCAGCAATGGCTGCTAGAATATATTATCTCCTTAGGAAAACAAGGTAGTCTACAATTTAAAATTTTGGATAGTATAGTTTTTGGTTTGGGAGTATTAATTTGAAATGGTATCTTCAAGGCTTAATCTTTATCATATTTTATATAATACCCTAATTGTTACTGTTTATATTTTGGATTGCCATCCATCTGCCCTTTAGTTCTTAAATATGTTTTTCTGCTTTTCCTGAATCTAATGTGTGTGTGTGTGTGTGTGTGTGTGTTTGTCTGTGTGTCTGTATGTTCAATATAAAGCTCTAGCTGGGGGATAATTGGACAGCCACATGCAGAAAAATGAAATTGGACCATTTCCTTACACCACACACGAAAATAGACTCAAAATGGATGAAGGACCTCAATGTGCGAAAGGAATCCATCAAAATCCTTGAGGAGAACACAGGCAGCAACCTCTTCGACCTCAGCCGCAACAACATCTTCCTAGGAACAACACCAAAGGCAAGGGAAGCAAGGGCAAAAATGAACTATTGGGATTTCATCAAAATCAAAAGCTTTTGCACAGCAAAGGAAACAGTTAACAAAATCAAAAGACAAATGACAGAATGGGAGAAGATATTTGCAAACGACATATCAGATAAAGGACTAGTGTCCAGAATCTATAAAGAACTTAGCAAACTCAACACCCAGAGAACAAATAATCCAATCAAGAAATGGGCAGAGGACATGAACAGACATTTCTGCAAAGAAGACATCCAGATGGCCAACAGACACATGAAAAAGTGCTCCATATCACTCGGCATCAGGGAAATACAAATCAAAACCACAATGCGATATCACCTCACACCAGTCAGAATGGCTAAAATCAACAAGTCAGGAAATGACAGATGCTGGCGAGGATGCGGAGAAAGGGGAACCCTCCTACACTGTTGGTGGGAATACAAGCTGGTGCAACCTCTCTGGAAAACAGCATGGAGGTTCCTCAAAATGTTGAAAATAGAACTGCCCTATGACCCAGCAATTGCACTATTGGGTATTTACCCTAAAGATACAAACGTAGTGATCCAAAGGGGCACGTGTACTCGAATGTTTATAGCAGCAATGTCCACAATAGCCAAACTATGGAAAGAACCTAGATTTCCATCAACAGATGAATGGATCAAGAAGATGTGGTATATATACACAATGGAATACTATGCAGCCATCAAAAGAAATGAAATCTTGCCATTTGCGACAACATGGATGGAACTAGAGCGTATCATGCTTAGCGAAATAAGTCAGGCGGAGAAATACAACTATCATATGATCTCCCTGATATGAGGAAGTGGTGTTGCAACATGAGGGCTTAAGTGGGTACGAGAAGAATAAATGAAAGAAGATGGGATTGGGAGGGAGACAAATCATAAGTGACTCTTAATCTCACAAAACAAACTGAGGGTTGCTGGGGGGAGGGGGTTTGGGAGAAGGGGGTGGTGTTATGGACATTGGGGAGGGTATGTGCTTTGGTGAGTGCTGTGAAGTGTGTAAACCTGGTGATTCACAGACCTGTACCCCTGGCGATAAAAATATATGTTTATAAAAAATAAAAAATTATATTAAAAAAAATAAAAAAATAAAAAGCTCTAGCTGGGGTTTCTAAGAATTTATCCAAGTAGAGTTGTCAAATAAAAACTTGGAAAACAGTGAAGGAGATTATAGAAATATTGCCCTCTTCAATATTAGTGAGACACATATTTCATGTTTATTTCAAAAGTGAAGACATACAGAAGACAGAGAAATGTGCATAAGGATGTTTGTGGAAGCATTGGTTATGGTAGCAACAATTTCTAAAAAATCTCAAATGTATATCATTAAGGGATTTGTTATATAATTATGGCATGGATATTTAATATAATACAGTGAAATGATGATGTTGATGTATGTTATTACTGTTGAAAACTATCCGCTACATATTATTAAGGGAATAGACAAATTACACATAGTTTATCTACTATGATCCTGTTTTTATGAAAAAAAATTATATAAACACAAAGGCCTATATACACATAAAAGGAAAAATGTCTTAAGGATTATATTCCTGG
This sequence comes from Mustela lutreola, assembly GCF_030435805.1. NCBI lineage: Eukaryota > Metazoa > Chordata > Mammalia > Carnivora > Mustelidae > Mustela > Mustela lutreola. Next base: position 86,986,982 of record NC_081291.1, on the reverse strand, counting down.
GGAAGGTAGATGGTGGAAAAGTAGGGGGCCTCAGTTTTATCTGGTTCCAGAAATTCAGCCAGATAGCTATCAAATGATTCTGAATACCTGTGAGCTCAACCGGAGTGAGCAAGAAAAGAATTGCTGCAAGTCTACAAATAGAAAAGTCACCGCTTTTTGCAAGATAGAGGTACAGAGAAATGAATCTGAATGGATATCTTGGAAGATAAACTGCAGGGGAAGGGAGCCTCTTTAAGCCAGCTACAGAAAGTGATATAGCCCTAGAGTGTGAAATTGGAACTTTTAGAAGTCTGTTCCCATGAAGGGTATCCTTGCCTGAAAGTTAGTCAGGTAGTGAAGCACAGCAGAATCCTAGGTAGGACTGTGATTCTAGGATATCCAGGGTCACAAAAAGAACAGGGGTGCCTGAGTGTGGCAGAGCTCCCAGGCTTTGGAGTGGGGAAGCTGATTGCAGTCAGTGACTCCAGAAGTGGGCTTTAAGCTTAGTGTCACCATAAACCATGAAAAACTGCATAGTCAGGCAACCACTCTCCAAGCAGGGGCCAGCAAGCATCCGAACACTGGCAAGATCCCCACTCCTTCCTGGGAGGAGTGGTGTGGGTAGGCACCGCAGGAGTCTGCAGGGTTTGGAGACTTGAAATGACCCTGAAAGCAGCTCAGGACAAGAGGTCCTTAACCTACAAGTGTAAAAAAAAAAAGGCTGGCAGCAGACCTATCCACAGAGACCTGGCAGACCAGAAGGGACTGATATGATATACTCAGGGTGATAAATGAGAAAAATATGCAGCCAGGAATATTTTATCCAGTAAGGCTGTCATTCATAGTAGAAGGAGAGATAAAGAGCTTCTGGGATGAACTGAAACTAAAAGAATTTATAATCACTAAATGAGCATTTCAAGAAATATTAAAGGGGATCCTTTAAGGAAGAAAGAGCCCAAAGTAACAAAGATCAGAAAGGAACGGAGAAAATATACAGATACAGTGACTTTATAGGTAATATAATGTCACTAAATTAATATCTTTCAATAGTAACTCTGAATGTAAATGGGCTAAATGCTCCAATCAAAAGACACACAGTATCAGATTAGATAAAAAAGCAAGACCCATCAGTATGGATATACAATATGGGTATACAGCAATATGCTGTCTACAAAAGACTCATTTTTTTTTAAAGATTTTATTAAAGAAACACATTGATAATGAAACAATAATAGTAGGGGACTTTAGTACCCCACTCATAGCAGTGGACACATCATCTAAGCAGAAGATCAGCAGGGAAACAAAGGCATTGAATGACACACTGGATCAGATGGACATCACAGACATATTAAGAGCATCCTAAAGCAACAGAATACACATTCTTTTCAAATGCACATGGAACATTCTCCAGAATAGATCACATATTGGGTCACAAATTAGGTCTCAACTGATAGTAAAAGATGGGGATCTTTCCCTGCGTATTTTCAGACCACAATGTTTTAAAACTTGAACTCAATCATAATGGGAAATTTAGAAGGAACACAAATACATGGAAGTTGAAGAGCATCCTACTAAAAGAATTAATGGGCCAACCAGAAAATTAAAGAAGAATTTAAAAATTTCACGGAAACAAATGAAAATGAAAATACAACTGTTCAAAGTATTTGGGGTGCAGCAAAAGTGGTCCTAAGAGGGAAATATATAGCAATACAAGCCTTTCTCAAGAAACAAGAAAGTTCTCAAAAAGGCAGGCTAACCTTACACCTAAAGGAGTTGGAGAAAAAAGAGGAAATAAAGCCTAAACCTAGCAGGAGAAAAGAATTAATAAAGATTAGGGCAGAAGTCAATGAAATAGAAACCAAAAGAACAGTAGGACAGATCAATGAAACTAGGAGCTGATTCTTTGAAAGAATTAATAAGATTGATAAACTCTTGTCCAAACTTACCAAAAAGAAGAGAGAAAGGACCCAGATAAATGAGATCATGAATGAAACACAAGATAACAACCAACACCGAAGAAATACAAACAATTATAAGAACATATTATGAGCAACTATATGCCAACAAATTGGAATCTGGAAGAAATGGATGCATTTCTAGAAACTACAAAAACTGAAACAGGAAGAAATAGAAAACCTGAACAGACTCATAACCAGCAAGGAAATTGAAGCAGCAATAAAAAATCTTCCAAAAAATAAGAGCCCGGGGCCAGATGGCTTCTCAGGGGAATTCTACCAAACATTTAAAGAAGAATTAGTACCCTTTCTTCTGAAGCGGTTTCAAAAAATAGAAATAGAAGGAAAATTTCCAAACTCTTTCTTTGAGGCCAGCATACCTTACCTTAATTCCAAAACCAGACAAGGATCCTACCTGAAAGGAGAATTATAGTCTAATATCCTGATGAATATGGATGCCAAAATTCTCACCAAGATACTAGCCAGTGGGAGCCAACATTATATTAAAAGGATTATTCATGACCAAGTAGTTTTTATTCCTGGGCTGCAAAGTTTGTTCAACATACACAAGTCAAACAATGTGATACACTACATTAATAAAAGAAAGGAAAAGAGCTATATGATCTTCTCTGTAGATACAGAAAAAAACTTTGACAAAGTACAATATCCTTTCTTGATTAAAATTCTTCACAATGTAGGGATAAAGGGTACATACCTCAATATCATAAAAGCCATCTATGAAAAATCCACAGAAAATATCATTCTCAATGGGGAAAAACTGAGAGCTTTTCCCCTATAATCAGGAACATAGCAGAGATGACCACTGTCACCACTGCTATTCAACATAGTACTAGATGTCCTAGCTTTAGCAATCAGACAACAAAAGGAAATGAAAGGCATCCAAATTGGCTAAGAAGAATTCAAACTCTCACTTTTTGAAGATGGTATGATACTTTATGTGGAAAACCCAAAAGACTCTACCCCAAAACTTCTAGAACTGATATAGGAATTCAGTAAAGTGACAGGATATAAAATCAATGCACAGAAATCAGTTGCATTTCTGTACAACAACAAGAAGACAGAAGAAAGAGAAATTAAGAGTTGATCCCATTTACAAGTGCATTCAAAACCATAAGATACCTAAGAATAAACCTAACCAAAGAGGCAAAGAATCTGTACTTAGAAAACTATAGAACACTTATGAAAGGAATTGAAGAATACCAAAGGAATGGAAAAATGTTCCATGCTTAGTATTGGAAGAACAAATATTGTTAAAATGTCTATGCTACCTAGAGCAATCTACACATTTAATGCAATCGCTATCAAAATACCATAAACTTTTTTCAAAGAAATGGAACAAATAATCCTAAAATTTGCATGGAGCCGGAAAAGACCCCAAATAGCCCAAATAGCCAGAGGAATGTTAAGAAAAAAAAAAAAAGAAAGAAAGAAAAGAAAAGAAAAGAAAAGAAAGAAAGAAAGAAAGAAAGAAAACCAAAGCTGGTGGCATCACACTGCCAGACTTCACGCTCTATTACAAAGATGTAATCATCAAGACAGTATGGTCCTGGCACAAAAACAGACACATAGATCAATGGAACAGAATAGAAAGCCCATAAATGGACCATCAACTCTATGGTCAACTAATCTTTGGCAAAGCATGAAAGAATGTCCAATGGAAAAAAGACATTCTATTCAACAAATGGTGCTGGAAAAATTGGACAGCCACATGCAGAAGAATGAAACTGGACCATTTTATTACACCACACACAGAAATAGACTCAAAATGGATGAAAGACTTCAATGTGAGACAGGAATCCATCAAAATCTTTGAGGAGAACACAGGCAGCAACCTCTTTGACCTCAGCCGCAGCAACATCTTCCTAGACATGTAGCTAAAGGCAAGGGAAGCAAGGGCAAAAATGAACTGTTGGGACTTCATCAAGATCAAAAGCTTTTGCATAGCAAAGAAAAAAGTCCGCAAAACCAAAAGACAACAGACAGAATTGGAGAAGATATTTGTAAATGACATATCAGATAAAGGGCTAGTATCTAAAATCTATAAAGAACTTGTCAAACTCAACACCCAAAGAACAAATAATCCAATCAAGAAATAGGAAGAAGACATGAACAGATATTTCTGCAAAGAAGACTTCCAAATGGCCAACAGACACATGAAAAAGTGCTCCATATCACTCAGCATCAGGGAAATACAAATCAAAACCAGTGAGATACCACCTCACACCAGTCAGAATGGCTAAAATTAACAAGTCAGGGAACAATAGGTGTTGATGAGGAGGAAGAGAAAGGGGACCCGTCCTACACTGTTGGTGGGAATGCAAACTGGGGCAACCACTCTGGTAAACAGAATGGAGTTTCCTTAAAAAGTTAAAAATCGTGCTACCTGTGTTAGAAATAGGGCTACCGTGTGGTCCAGCAATTGAACTATTAGATATATACCCCAAAGATACAAGTATAGTGATTCAAAGGGGCACCTGCACCCTAATGTTTAGAGCAGCAATGTCTATAATAGCCAAACTATGGAAAAAGCCTGGATGTCCATTGACAGATCAATGGATAAAGATGTGGTGCACACACACACACACACAAACACACACACCACACTCACATACACGCGAAGACTACTAAGCCATTAACAAAAATGAAATCTTACCATTTGCAATGATATGGATGGAGCTAGAGAGTATTACACTAACCAAAATAAGGCAATCAGAGAAAGGCAATTATCATATGATCTCACTCATATGGAAATTAAGAAACAAAACAGAGGATCATAGGAGAAGGGAGGGAAGAATAAAACTAGACAAAATCAGAGAGGGAGACAAACCATAAGAGACTCTTAATCAAAGGAAACAAGCTAAGGGTTGCTGGGCAGGCGGTGTTGTAACTGGGTGACAGGCATTAAGGAGGGCACAGGATATAAGGAGCAGTGGTTATTATATAGAACTGATGAATCACTGAACTCTACCTCTGAAACTAATAATGTACTCTGTGTTAAGTAATTGAATGTAAATAAAATAAAACTAAATTAAAAAAAGTTTAGGACACCATGAATACTAAAAAAAGTTTATATTCTTAATCTAGGATGTTTATACTTATATTACTGGGCTTAGTGGTATGACTAGTTATCTTTAATATTTTTATAATGACCACTTCTTACTTTTATTAACAGAAATAGAAATGTAGAAATATATAACATAAATACATATATTTATATGAATATAAAAAGGAAATATTCTGTGAGTTAAGTAAATATTTCTGTTACTTGCTAGACCCCCAATTTTATTCTCTTTCCGTTTGGAAGCTGCATGATTGCCCTGCGGTTTGAGAAAGGATAAATTGAGGGAGTATATCTAGCCAATTTTACTAAACCCAATACTTAACATAAGTAGGAAAGAAAATTCATGTATTTTTTTAAAATTATGCTTGGCCCAGGGAAATACTCTAGTGCCTAAATGGAATTTCATTACTTATTTCTCCTAAACTATAGCCTCTGTGTGCTTAAAGAGTTATTCAGACTGTGGTTTTGTTCTATGTATTCCTTAGTATCATGTTGATTCACATCCACAAAAGTAGGTTACTGGATGAAGGTTCTCTTTTTGTCACCATAATTCACTCTTTCTTGAGCCTAACTACAATACCTTTCCAATACAGTATATTGAATCGTGTCTCAGGAGAGGAATCTCTCTGATTTATACACGCATCAACTTTTGTTGTCACTCAAATGCTGAAATATCTATTGCTCCATTTCTGGCTTTATTAATCTTTTTTAAAAACTCCATTTCAGTGGAATTCTCTGCTACAGGCGCATATAAATGGTATTGGATGTTTTATATTCCCAGGAAGCATCTTCAACAAGGTTATAAACCCTGATGGGGATGAAGGAAAGAAGTAGTCAAATAGAAAAGAGGGAAAAGAGACAAAATTTGTGGTGACTCATTATTATAGTACTCATTATTATAGTACATTATATTACATTACATTATACTCCACCATATTATTTTATGATATTTTATATTTTCTACTTTCATGGACTTGTAAGACTTTTACTCACCTTTCTTCACTATGTATTTCTATATAGATATTACATCTTGATGTGGCAGTTTCATTTATGTTTTAGTTGAAAATCCCCTTTTTGGTTTCATCACTGTAGCAAAATTTTTAAATGAAATTACCCTATCAGATATTAGAACACTCTTTTCTTTCATTAAAAAAAAAATTTGAAAAAAAATAAATTTGAGTTTATTGATTTCCTTTTATGATCTTAATGAGCAAAGTTAGTGAGTGCTGCTTATTTCTACAAGAATAAAGTTTATACCTTTCTAAAAATATCTTGAGCAACTAAAAATGGGTAGTTGCTTTTTAAGTTAAAAGACTGGTTTTGTTGAGGAAAAAGGAGAGAGAAGGAGCAAGCCATGGGAGAGAATATGCACATATCTAAGGAAGAGAAGAGGGAGAGGAAGAAGGAGAGTGCACAGCATAGGTTAAAACGTGTTTTCTGTTAGAGACCAAGGTTGGTCTTAACTTCTTAAGAAGCCGAATTAATCTCTTCTGAGCCATCATTGGGTGGCTGTTAATTAAATGATACCACATCTTCTTATCTTCAGACTTTCATAGCTCTACAGCTAAGTGCTGAACTTGCTTTTTCAATAGATAAGATTTTCCTTTGGCAGTTACCTGTAACTTTCGATGAAAGCTTAAAGCTTCAACTGCTTCAAAGTTCTCTTTTTATTCACTTGCCAAGCAAATAAAAGTTGCTTAATTTTGCTGACTAAAATTAGTTAAGCAGTAATAGAAAAGATTAGGAGCTATCTTCCTACTCTCTAATTTTTCCAGATTTAAAGGAGTAAGATATTACGAGTTATATATTATTCTGCAGCAGGAATTTCAAAGCCAGAGCCCCTTGACACACTTTCTTGATGATTAGACTTTCTCCCGCCCCCCCCCCCCGCCATTTCTATCTGATTGGCTTTTTATTTAATTTTACCTTCTTTCCTACTTCTTCTCCTGTACTGGAACTGAGAATCATGAATTTAGAGAATGTGGTACTTTACAATATTTATGTGTAATTCATTAATAAGTCATTTGGTCACTTATGGACTTTAATTTGTCCAAGGCTAAGCCGTACTGCTCTATGTAAGCTCCGCTGGTTTCCTCTATGTGTCTACAATCCTATCGGGGGACCCCAGCAGGCATGACAGGCATTTAGTCACTTAGGAGAAGAAGGGAAGGGGAATGCAAAATGGGGGCATTTGCTTCCTTTCTGGTTAGTTGAGAAATTGGAATCCATACTCAGGAATGAGAAACGTGTAGTTCCAAAATATAATGACCTTGAAGGATCTATGGTATGTCCTTGTAGTTGTCTCTGGATCTTCTTGGCTGAGGAACTGGTAGGACACTGCACAAGGTTCAAATCAGCCTGGATTCTCTGCTGGATTCATATCCTGCCCTGGGGAGTTTTATTTTGATTTCTTTTTCTTGTTTTTGTTTTATTTTGTTTTGTTTTGTTTCCACATTCTCTAAAATTGTCTTTGTGGTTTTCCACCTGAATTTTTGTCTGTTTCCTCATGCTATTGTCTTGCCAGTTGCTTCAGTAAATTCCTCAGGCAGGATGCTTTTAGTTTAAGATATTTTGTTTCAAGGGGTCAGTTTAAGTCTAGCAGCTTTGTTGGACCCTACATACATACTAATGCAACTCCTTCCTGTTGTTCCGTGTCCTCTTTGAAATCAAAGCACACACACACACACACACACACACACACCCACATACACACACACATGTGTGTGCATGCATGTGCACCCACATGCACACACATCACTGTAATAAAGGCCCAATTGAAGTTAAAGATATTCTAGGTATAATCTTGGGGCAAGGGACATTAGTTCAGACTGGGGAGAAGAAGAAAATCCACCAACTAATACTTTTTTTAGACTTTTATTCTAGGTAAGGTATTGGTGTTAAATATGAAGAAACACTACATAGGTTTCCTCTTTTAAGGAGGTTATATTATAGGACACAGACACAGAAACCATCACAAATCATGGTAGGAAATGGCAAAGTCAAATTAATGGTGGAGGCAGGAAGGAATGGAAGATTTGGGGGTGGGTATAAGTCAAGAAAACTTCCATATGAGATTTGGGCTTTTGTGGGGGGGAGGACAGGGGATGATTTAAACAAAGGTGAAAAGCGTATGCATTACTATGGATTGGTGAATAAATCAGTGAGAACAGAATATAACTTTACCCTGATTTAAAATTCCCTTAGACAAAATACAGGAGGAGTCTAAAAAAGCTTGCTTATGTTTCCAAAATGAAAAGCATGTGAGAAATGTGTCCTTTATGTCCCTTTTTGGGCTCCTTACCTGGGACTCTTTGTAAGAGAGTGGAGTCAGCTCAAATTCTGCACAAGAGAACAATCTAATTTACTTGCTAACTCTGGTCTACGGCGTGAAGAACTCTTTTGCTGAGAGGCAGAAGGTATTTTCTGTGTGGATTTGCTTTTTAGATTATAGCTTTTTGTCATGTAACTCCTAGTTCTTCTGAGGTTTGCCTCCCATATAGTTTGCAATAGTAAACCAATGGCATTCCATCTTACTGTCTGGGTCACACTGAGCAGCAGTGGAAGAAAAGAATGGAGTGTGTGTTTTTGTAGGGTATCCACCATTTATATGGCAGCACTGTGTGATTTACCAAGAGAGATTGTGTAGAAGAAATGGAGTAGCTCAGGTTAGGAAATAAAAGACCAAATGTATATTCTAACATGGGAAAGAGTAAAAGAGCAAGAACACAGAAAGGAAATGTAGTTGGTAGAGACCTGACCACCTGGTACCAAATAAGAGAAAGGAAGTTTATCCTTTAGGGGATAATATCTATCACCGAACCTGACTTAGCCTAATTCATAATCATTGCCACAGGGCACAAATTAACTTCTAAGACACCAACCATCCTGTATTACAGTGCACTGTTACATTGCTAAAAACACATTTGTTCAATCCCCTGAGGCATGGTAAACCATAAGCAAGGGGAAATACAAAGGGAGGAGAAACCAGTTTGCCATAAAAACCAAATATTCAGCCCAGGAAAGAGATGCTGAGTAAAGTGGAGTGCTAGCTCCATCATGGGAAGCAGCTATGGACTGTAGTAGGATAACATGCGTATGTGTTTGGCTTAACATCTGCATTGCACCTGTACCAGCTCTGATTTTCAACCATAATCCATGATGTTAGTAAAGGCTTGAGGTTTATTCAAGAGATTAGATTGTTTCTTATTTTACCTAAAAGGAAGCTTTGGGAAATATTTAGGTAAAAGGTAACCAATCCACCAGTCTCTAAGTGTTGAATTCCCATGTCATAAGTTAATTTTTTTTTTTTTTTAATTGAGCAAGCTCTCTGTTCCTAGCTGCTGTGAGTGTTAAGGGTCAGATCATACCATAGGTGGGAAGACAAGGTAAATATTGACCACAAGGCAAAAGCAGTGAAGAGAAAATGCCAAGACACGCGTTATAGAAAGTCCTTGCCAGGGAGTTAGTTATAAGGTGAGGAAAGGACCCCTCTAGGACAAACTCAACACGGAAGACTTTGAACGTGTTTTATATATACAAACAAAAGTATAGAAGGAGGAGAGAATGGCAGAAGATACCCAAGTGAGCTTTGTAAGATGAGAGGATTTACTGTCTTGAGTAAGCACAGAGTTTGCTCTGAGAGGTAACTGGAGACATAAGTGAAATCCACATTGCAAAGGATTTTGCATACGGGGCTAAGGAGTGAGGACTTCTTTTTTCACTCTGAGTCTGTGGGACACCAACCAATTCTGAAGTGATGTGTTTCTAGAAGGTTTTTCTGATGTAGGATGGAATGTACCAAAGTTACATAGAGCTCCAGCATCTATTCTAAAGTTCTTGCAGGAATTGAGACATGATATGATAGGATGTTGAAAGAAAGAAACAGATTTAAAGTAACAGTGAGGATGACTTCACAGAACTTTTTGAATGTAGTGCAAAGTGAGTGAAAAGAAAGTCCAAGAAGATGCTTGTGAGCTAAGTAAAATTAAGTCAGACACAAAAGGAAAAATGTCTATTCCATTCATCTGAGGTTCCTAGAATAGTCAAATTCATAGAGACAAAAGTAGAATAGTGTTTATCAGAAGTTGGAGGAGGAGGGAATGGGGAATTAGTGTTTAATAGATATAGGATTTCGGTTTGGAATGATGGAAAATTTCTGGAGATGGATAATGGTGATAGTTATACCACAATATAAATATATTTAATGCCACTGAATAGGCAAAAAATGGTGAATTTTTTTAAGTAGGTAAAATGATGAATTTTGTGTTATGTATATTTTACCACAATAAGAAAAAAAATTCTAAAAAAAAAAAAGAGGAAGATCTTGTGGTTTGGGCATAGTGATTAGGTGATGGTTGGGCTGAAGGGAGAAACCATGAGGATTAGCTATATTTAGGGGCCTGAATATGGCTCGTTTTAGTCATACTAAATTTTAGGATAGATAGGTTGTGAAGTTCTCAATGGTCAGAGTGGACTTAGAATAATGGCTGTGTTATGATGGAAACCTGTTAAAAAAAGCGGTTGCATTTTTAGCCAACTGTCTCCCACACAGTGGAGAGTTGCTAGTTCTGGATGCCTGTTTGAAAGTGAGATATTAATATTCTTCCCTAGACTTCTCTTAAGAAACAGAAGAGAAATAGTTTGAAGGGAGCTTCATTACGCGTTTGAACTCTTCACTAGGTTCAAGTATGGGAGGAAGGAATTCCATGTCGGGACAAGGAACAGATAGATGCAAGGATTTGTTTTCTTAGAATATTTACTTCAAAATATATTTTTGTGTGTGTATTGTGTGTGTGCTGAATTTTAGTGCATGCATTTTAAAGCCCTCTTGGTATGTCATTTCTCCTTTGTAGGTGACTGGTTAGCTTGTCATTTGAATGAGCTAGGATTGCTCCTCCAAATGTATCTAGGTGATTCCTCCAATCTTACTGAGAAGGGAAACACAGATCTACTAAAGGGGGCCTTGGAATTAACTTCTGGGTTGATTCAGGAGATTCAATCTTGGGCTTCCCAATAACTGGATTCTGAATGGCTGGCCAGGTGCTTGGTGGTCATAGAAAGAGGTATCAGGAAAACATATGATTGACAATTCGTGAAGTTTTATAATTTTGTTAATGTTTTGAAAGGTATCTCTTCTTTATAAAATATATTAGACATTTTGGCAATGAACCACCTTTGTTAATTGCTTTGTGTAAGTTCTTAAAGCATGTTGTTTTTAAATATATATAATTTGCATCACATGCATATTTGAATTTAAGCAATAAATATTTCTAGTCACTAGGAACCCAATGAACATACTATTCTATCCCTGTGAGACACATTCATTTTCAACTAAACTTTTTTTTACTCATCTATACCTTTATCTTATTATTTTATTTTTGAATTGTTTTAATTTAAATTCAATTAGCCAACATTCAGTACATCATTAATTTCAGGTGTAGTGCTCAATGATTCATCATTTGCATAAAACTCAATTGAACTTTAAATATATTTGGTGAGTTTCTTTATTTTGTTTAATATCTGTATTTTCACAATTTCATAGTCATTACTTTTATATACAGGGACTTAAAACTTTAAGATTCAAAGGAATTATTTAAAAAAATAAGACCTTCTGCTAGTTGCAGCTATAGGCAATATTTAAAACTCTTACCAACCATACATTGCAGATGAATACCTTAAGGCTTTCAGTTTAAATAACTTCCGCAATGTTAGATAGTTCTAAATGGCAAATTCAAACACTGGCCCCTTACTTGAGCCCAGTGTTTTACCTGGTATGCGTTTTTTTCTTTTGATGAAATTAATAATAGAGGAACTTGTAGAGTCATTTACGTCTTTGTTGATGTGAAGGAAAGGTGGGAAACATGAGTCATGAGCTATAACTGACCCTTAACTATGTTTTTTTGATTCACACTATTTCATTAAAATTAATTATAAATGTTTAAAATCTATGCACATACATAGCAATCTAGAGTTTGAAATTCTCCAAAGGTCAAAATAGCTGACAATACTTGCACACATCTTTGTATGGTGATGTTTGATTGGAATTAAGGAGTGTCTCCATCTCTGGTTTACTGGATTCTCCAGTACTTAACCATCCACGCTACTTCATATATTTTTGTGACCTCTTTTTTCCCATGAAAGCATTTTAATTTATGATCCTTGACATTAATAGTATAGAAATTAAAAATTACGGAGTACTAGCTAAAGCATGGCCTCAGCATTTAGAAAAGAGGTTAAGACGTTCTTTTTTTTTTTTTTTTTTTTTTTTTTTTTTTATTTTTTAATGTATTTATTTTTTTTTTTTAATTTTTTATTTTTTATAAACATATATTTTTTATATACATATATTTTTATCCCAAGTTGAACTCTATTCTATTTTCAATGGTAAAATGGACTGATGGCTCTCATGGCTTTGATTACTAGAATCATTTCTCCCTGAGAAGAGAATGGGATTAAATGATTCACAGAGCTTTTATTTTATTTTGCTGTGTCTTTAGAGCCAAACTGGAAAATTTGCAGGTGCTTTTGGGATGCACTAACAGTTAGTCCAGGAAATTCAGGCCAAAAGCTCATAGTTGGGTTTCATGTAGTTTATCACAGTGGCCTTCCACTAACAGTAGTCCATTTAAGTGAGGTCCATGGGCTGTCTACACTATGCTCCCTGAATGAGTTAGATCTATTACAGAGGGCATTTCTGGATAAAAAGAGCAGTGATGCTTTAGGGGCACATCAGGAAATGTCCTCTGAAGCCAATAAATAGAAAAGGCCATAGGACCAACTTGTTTTCCATGGGGGCACTGATCGTTTGTGATAAATTAATGTTTCATCTATCATACAGTTTGGTCCAACCCTTTTGAAATCTGGAAATACTTTTTTTTAGAGAAAGAAGTAAAGAAGAAATGTGGAGGCTGGAAACATACAACTATTTGATTTGTTTAGACACTTTTATCCCGAAAGGACAGTAAACATGCTCACCTTATTTTATGGCCAGAGTCTTTTTATGTTTGTGCAACTCCATTCTCCAGATCCCCCTTCACACCTAATTCCATCCATCCCACAGGAGCCAGGTAGTGCTGCTAGGAATGATGTTGCTGCTTCAAACATGATGATTTGGCCGCTGCATTTGTATCATTGTCAGATGTTTTGCCCTCCAGAGGAGGGGATTATATGGAATCAGGCACCACTCCAACATTTTATCTGTCTTTGTATTTGGAAATATATCTCAAAATTTGGATATCCATTTGAATGTGGGACAGAAACCTAAGTGAACACTTTTCTTTGACAGTTTCCTTCTGACTGATTAGACTTGCCAGGCTGCATTCTTTTATTTTATGGACTTCTTTGTGCCCCAGAAATTTCCCCAAGAAGCCATAACCTGAAAAGAAACAATAAAACGAGGCATCACAGTTAGGCCTCAAAACAAAAGATTATCGGATTATTTACATACCATCCATCCAATTATGTTAGCACTCTACATTGGTTTGGAATTGAAAATATATTCTCAGTGTCACCTACATTGCCTGTGCATTTTTTAAAAGATGTTTTTATTTATTTTAGAGAGAGTGAGAGACAGAACATGGAGCAGAGGGAGAGGAAGAGGTAGAGAACCTCAAGCAGACTCCACACGCTGAGTGTAGAGCCAGATGTGAGGCTCGATCTCATGACCCTGAGGTCACAACCTAAGTGGAAACCAAGAATCCAGTGGTTAACCGACAGCATCATCCAAGTGCCTCAGCCTTTGCATTTTAATTTAAGCGTGATCTGTCCAAACTCTTTCAGAGCTCTGCCAAATGTCAGTCATCCCTTATACCATGACTGGAATTTTCATCATCTGGTATAGATAATAATGTCTTGGGTAGCTAGCATCTTTCCTCTGTATTTGGTTCCCATGCAACATAGGGAAAAATGTACCCTTTAGGGTGGTCCGTTCCCCTCCATTTGTAGGTACTTTTAATCTATGAAATAAGATAAATTGTTAGAATCTAGAATTCACAAATAATATATTTTCAGGTTTCATAAAGCTGTTGATGGACCCACACTTTCCCAGTTGCATGCATGTTAACATGGATTATTCTTGGTCTCCAGAATGAGGGCAGGGGAGTTTATGGTGCCACTTCTTACCTTCCATTTCTCCTTAAAACAGATCTATTACCATACCCTACCACTGCATCATCAGATTTCCTCTTGGGTTTGAAGTCCTCTTTGTAAGAACTTTTTAGGGCTTTCTCCTTCATTTGATCTTTTAGTTTACTAGGAATCAGCCAATTATGGCTGGTGGGTCAGATCTGATCAACCACCTTTTGTAAATAAAGTTTTATTGAAACACGGTCGCATTTGTTTATGTATTGACAATGGCTGCTTTTGTTCTGCCATGTCAGAGTTCAGTAGACTTGAGTAGACTACAGCAGAATTTTTAGAAGATTAATGTCTCATGAAGCCTAAAATTTACTTTTTTGTCCTTTGCAGAGCATGTTTGCTAACTGTTGAACTATGCATTCGTTTAAAACACATTTATTGAGTGTGTAATATTTTATTGTGTGCTGGATGCTATAGATCTAAGTATAAAGGATGTAATCCTTTCTCTTGAAGAGCTATCATGGGAAAGACAGACACATCAGCAACAGTTTAATCACAAAACATAATAAATACTCTAAAAGTGAATTTAGTAGACACTTGATGAGTTTAGAGTACAGAACGTGTAACTTCTGGGAAGGCAAGAAGAGGTAGTGTAGAAGAGGGCTTTATGAAGAGGCCATCTTTGAGTTTTTGACTTGTAAGACAAAGAGATTATCCAGGGAGCAGATGAGAACTCTAGGCCACATTCTTTCAGAAGGAAAAATGTGAGCAAAGTCACAGATTGAGGAGAAAACAGGACTTCTTTGGAAATAGAAAATAGTTCAGTTTTGCTGAAGCCAAAAGTGCTAAAGGGCAATCACCAGCTAAAAACCTTGTACTATGTGGAGTTATTGGAATTTGTAAACTTGTGTAGTGGAGAACAGAGGCAAGGGGAGTAAGACTAGAAGCTGGTTTATCTTATAAACTTACAGTCCTTATAGGACTTCTCTATATACCACCTTTCTGTTCTCTAGCTTGCCTATCCTCTTACTTGCTTGGGAAGCTCTTTTCAGAGAAAGCAGAAGAAGAAAGATTTCCATTCAGGTGAAATCACTATCATCTCATTTCAACTTGTTATTTTGGAGGAGTGGTTTTTGGAGGAGGTGGAAGGATTGTTGGATTTTCTTTGCTCACTCTTTGTTGCAAGGAGAGGACATATTCATCTTGCATTTACCCCAGGATAGACCAGTGCATTGTAGAGAATCCTAACAATTCACCGTGATTATTACAAGACAGAAGGAGGCTATTCACTGGAAGTATTAAGTCAAGAGGTGAGACTGCTTACATACATTGCCTGTTTTCTTAGTGTCTGTTGGGCCTTTCTGATACTTGAAATAAATTGCTCTTCACATTGCAGTGGGAATTAAGCAAGCAAAATGAAAAGAACAGGTTTCTCTTTGCTGTGTGAAAACAATTCCGACTCTGCTTAATTAAAATATATTATTAATTAGTAGATAACACTAATGGAGATTAACACAGTCAGTCAATTTATTTCCCTTCCAACAGAAACAATGTTTTTAAACTTCTTACTGTGGCATTTATCTTTGTTCAATTTTAAATCCCTCTCATCCCTCTTTGAAGTCTTAAAGAAAAGTGTTGCTATCATACATCAGAGTTCAGAAATATTCTTCAAAATCCCTGATCAATTGGGTTATCCAAAGGGTAACAATAACTAGCATTAACACAGAACTTTTAGCGTAGAAAGTGCCTTAAACATGGATTACTTCATTTACCTTAAAAAACTTGTGAGGTTGATGCTATCCTTACATCGCAAAAGCTGGAAATGAAGGTTTTGTGAAGTTAACTATTTCCCTCAAGATCTTATATTAAGTAAGTGCAGAGTTCAGAATCAAAATGCTGACTTCAGAGACTGTGTTGTTTAAATTCTCCTAGATAGAAGTTTTTTTCTTTTCTGAGGTAATGCCCAGATGTAACCAGCAGTGCAGAGCAATGGCTCCTTGCCATCAGAACCAAAGAGAAAGAATAGGCTTCTCAGGCAAAGCGATGTGGACCACCTGTGCTCACTCAAGCAGAAGACTCTCTGTCGAGATTTTACTCCTTTCTGGCTATAGTCAACTTTCACAGGCCAAGCGCAGTCCACAGCAGAGAGCACATAGTTCTAAACCAAGGTCAACATTCAAACTCACATAGGTCTTTTCCCCTCTCTCTTTTTGGTTGCTGGGCCCTACCTCTATACCTAGAAGGTCCTGGATCCCCTTGTTTCCTTATTTAAATGAGCTCTGTAGGCGTGCCTCATCAATTTGACAATTGTAATTAATACAAGTATTATTTTTGGAGCACTTACGATAAACTAAAAACTGCAAAGTGTCCCAGATAGAGAATTATATAAAAGAATAGGCTTAAAATAGACTCTTGCTATTCAGAAAATTTTCATTTGGCTGCCATTTTTGGTCTTTGATTCTTCTGGGCAAGACTTTCGTCTTTTGTAGCCCACGTTCCTATGTAATGATGTTCATGATACCCTTGGAAAGACTTGGTGCAGGTTTGGTGCTGACAGTTGCCATCAAAACAAGGATTTTCAGATGGTTTATGGGTCAAATGTCTGTAAGAGTCTTGGAAATTACCTTCAAAGTCCAATAAGCATCCTTTGGGTTTGAAGAAGGACAAGATTGTACAGAAGAGCTACAAATGAAAATGATCTCTCTCTTTCTGTCTTTCCTCTTTGGTCCTTCTGACCTGACTTGCTAGCTCGAGGTGCTTCCAGGAGCTGCAGACCAATGTTGATCTGTGATCACATTTTCCAAGTTTTGACAAAATAAGGAAAATGCATTGATAAATTTTAGAAAATGGTAATAGTGATTAACAACAGTTTGAAAAGAAAAGAATTGCTTGACAAAACAAAGTTTTTCAATTTTTTATAGGTTTGTTACAACTTTTGGGGCACTTTTTCTGACCCATTAAATACAACTATCTAGGCACCACTGCTCTTGCTTGCCAGGTTTTGGACTTACTGAGTCAGACAGTTGTCTCTGCCCCAGCCAGATGCTAATGGCCATTTTCCAGCCTTGCAAACTTGAGCCCATTACTTTCAGACAGCATAATTATTGTCAGGGATACCATGAACAGCAGCACATGTTGTGGTTTGTAACTCCAGGTGGTGCCAGATACCTGATATTCTTAGTGTGTATAAATAATGTCCCTGGAGTTGTGCAGTGCCCAGCTTTCTCAACCTTATGTGGTAGTCTTGACACTATCTGTGGTCATTGTAACCATAATGTGACTTCTGTCTTTCCCCTGACTAGCTGATAACTTGCCCTAGGCTCAGCTTGTTCCCTTTTCATACTTTTTGATGCCTTCTACAGCCACTTGATTCCTATGGCTCATTTGTTCTCCATTAGGCTTTAAGAAGAGGAGATATTGGACTGCAGTTTTAGATGTGATAATCACAGTTTATTTTCTAAGTGTTTAAAGGAGGCAGTGTAAAGTTTGATAACAACTTGGTCTGAGGATCGCTAACTGTGTGACCTTGGACCAGATGCTTAATTTATCTAGTTTTAATTTACTTATATATAGAATGAGGTAATAGTATGTATTTTATAATTACTTTTCTTTGGTAAAGATTAAATGAGATAATGGATGTAGAGTGTTTGAAACAGGGTCCTGGACATATTAGCATAGCATATTTTACCTGCTCAAAAAAATAGAAGTTATCTTTTTCCCTTCATTGTTTTTCATTATGCTCTTAAAGGTCTGTTATTTTGATACATTAAGGATTGTTGTCTCTTCTTGGTAGATTAACTCTTTTATCATTATGTTGTGTCTTTTTTTTTTAAGATTTTATTTATTTATTTGACAGATAGAGATCACAAGTAGGCAGAGAGGGAGGCAGAGAGAGAGGGAAGCAGGCTCCCTGCTGAGCAGAGAGCCTGATGCGGGGCTTGATCCCAAGATCCTGGGATCATGACCTGAGCTGAAGGCAGAGGCTTTAATCCACTGAGCCACCCAGGCGCCCCTGTGTCCTTTTCTATATTTAATAGTTTTCTTTTCTCTGAAGTTCACTTTATCTGATAGTAGTAGAGCCATGTAGTTTTCTTTCTCTCTTTATTTCTTTCTTCTTTTTTTTTTTTTTTTTTTGGATTAGTGTTTTCATGATATTTTTTTTCCATCTCTTTGCTTTTAATCTGTATTAGTATATTTTAAATGAGTTTGTTGTAGAAATGATATAGTTCAATCATTTAAAGAATCTATTTAAATAATTTCTATTTTACTTGGTGTATTTAGCCATTTGCATTAATGTAGTTTTTGATACGTTAGGATCTAAGTCTGTCACTTTTCTATTCGTTTTATTTATTCTCTTTGATTTTTATTTCTCTCTTTCCCTTTTCCTTCCTTACCAGAGGGTTGCTTGAATATTTTGGCATCACATTTGCCTTATCTGTAGTGCTTTTGCATATATGTTTGTACATATATTTTTGAAAATCATTTTCTCAGTGGTTGCTCTAGAGATTACCTTACATTCCCCTTTAAAGACATACTAATTTATATTCCTGAAGGTCAAGCAGGCATACTCCAGATCAGCTTTATATTCCCCTAACCTCCCATTGGGTTCTAGAGAGAAAGAGTACCAGTCAGTGATAGTCATAAATCTCCTCAAGTAAATGTGTAAATTATATACTTGAGTGTGCATTTTAAATCATAAAAAAAATGTTGTAAGAAAGTTGGACTTTCTTACCACTACTTGCCATTTATTTCTTTGTTTTTTAAAATATTAATGGCACTTACTTAGGTCTCCCTAAATGAAACAAACCCATTTGCCTGATTTTTGAACTTTACATAAATGGAAACTTATATTTATATTCTCTGGTATCCTGCTTTTCCTTAATATTATAGTTGTGAAACTCATTCATGTGGCTTGAGGTAGATATAAATCAACAGGAAAAATAAACAAAATCCATTCAAAAAAATTGGAAAGACTTGAACAGAGACTTCAAAAGAGGGAATTTAAATGGACCAAATTATATTAAAAATGTGCAACCTCATTAGTGAGCAGGCACGTGCAAATTAAAATCATTAAACAAAACCATGATACCCCTGCCAGATTGGAAAAGAATTAAGTGTGACAACACTATGTGTTGGTGAGAATGAAGAACAGTAAGAATTTTTAGACACAACAGGTAGGAGCAAAATTTGGTACAACGATTTTGGAGAATGCTGTGACACAATGCTAGGCAATATAGTAGCAATTCCTCTCTTAGCTTTGTAATATCGAAGCACTGTGGCACATATGAATCGGGATTCTTGTAAGGAATATTTATAGAAAGATGATTCACATTTCTCTAAACTGGAAGTAACCAAATAAATCCATTGTAGTAGATTCATAAAATGGAGCACTATATGCAGCAACAAAAATGAGCACGGTGACATTCACTTTATATTTCAGTGAGTCAACTTTGTATTTTTCTTATCCATTTCAGCAGTTTTTGACTATGCCTACTGATATTTTGGGAGTTTCCTTGAACTAACATAACCTATAGAAATGTTTGATTTTGCATGTCGCAGATCTGACAGTTCACCATATTCAAGCTTACTTCTTATTCAAATATAATCTAAATGGTGTGTGGCTTTTTTTTTTTTTTTTTTTTTTGCCCAGCACAAAGAACAGAACAAAGTAGAAAAGTGTAGAAAAGTGTGGTGTTCTCAACAGGTCAGCCCAGTGTAATCCTAATTGTCAGGGACTATGACCCCTAAGTTTTAAAAAAGGTCATTTGGGAATTCCAGAAAACAAAATGCAGCAGAGATCAAGCTAGCAGAAAGAATTCAACTAGAAGGGAAAATATCATTTGATGTTTACTTTGAGCGTCTATGTCTAGGAACATTTGAAAATAAATGGTTTTTCAAAAAATTGTGATCGTGCATAAAAGCTGGTGAATGGGTTTTGAATGTTAGAATTTTGTCTTGTTTTGTTTTAACCCATGAAGGATTAAGGAGAAATGGGGCAAAGGTAGGGTTCCATCCTGAGCCCCTCAAAGTTCTGGTAGAGCGCGAAGCATTCTTCTACAGCCGCCTTAGACTTAGGAGATCTCATTCAAAGCCTATGGAAAGTAACCTGATGTTGTACCACAGCTCACTTTAGCATCAGTCTGTAACTGCTAGACAGCAGTATGTCTTTTCCGGGATGATTTTATGTAACTAGGCACTGCAGGTCTGGCAAAGCCCTGACACCATGCCTCCTCAAGTCAATTCTAACCTATCAGCAGTGGGATAGCAATAGCAGACATTTGCTCACCTGCTTTTGATAGCATTTGCTAAGTTTTCCAGGCATACGTGCCAGACTTAAATGGCAGCATACCAGGATTATAGGTACATTGGAGACTCTTAATTATATTTCCAAGGGAGAATTTGGCTTTCAACCCAAGCCTCCTTTTACATTCAGGTATAAAACCGTTACACTGCAAAGTGTCTTCTGAAGGGGAGGAAACACAGACTATGAAAGGAAGTTTCATAGAAGTTGTCTGGTGGGAGACACCCCAAAGACTGTCTGCCTGGTCTCATTCCCTCTGCTTTGGTTGATCCAAGATCCACCCCACAGTCTGCTGTACTGAGGCGTCTGTAGCTAATCTGGCTTCACTTAGTGCTCTCCCTGTGGAGTAGAGAGTTTAACTTCAAAATTTGCTGAGTCTGATCCTGATCCCTGTGGATAAGCCTCTTGCCATCTGGACCAAGGTTCTATAGATCCTGAATGCTTGGCCAATATTGCATTTGTAGCCACTGTGCCCTGGTGAGCTGCTGGGTCTTCAGTTTTCTGTTCTATAAAATGAAGGAATTAGAATAGATAGCTCTTACATCTAGATTGATTAACTTTGGCCTGAGCTTGTCTTTGGACATGATGTCCTTCATCTTTTTCCTTGCCAAGACAAATTCTTGCATTCAGTCTGGAATCTGTTAGCTTAGCAAAATATCCTGAAGAGCAAACTACCCTAATATTCTGCCTAATCTTGGCTAGACATCATCATTTCCTGAGGATCCAGCAAGCCCTGTACTAAAGTCTCTTCTGAATATTGATTGACAGAGACAGCTAACATGGACAACAGTTTAAAGTGTTATTTTAGGGGTGCCTGGGTGGCTCAGTCATTAAGCGTCTGCCTTCGGCTCAGGTCATGATCCCATGGTCCTAGGATCAGGCTCGACATGGGACTCCCTGCTCAGTGGGAAGCCTGCTTCCCCCTCTCCCACTCCCCTTTCTTGTATCCCCTCTCTCACTATCTCTGTCTGTGTCAAATAAATAAAATCTTTAAAAATATAAAATAAAATGTTATTTTATAATATTTTTAAGATCAATAGTTCATAAATTTAGGCCCACAGGCTCTAGAAATATGTGTGTGTGTGTGTGTGTATGCATACACATGCATCATTTACTTTATGAAAAAGGGGGTCCAATGCTTTGATCAGTTTCTTCACTCAGAGACTTGAGAACCTCTGATTTGAGGTGTGAGTTAAGAAACTCATATTATGAGTTATGCATATTAGAAAAGCATACATTTAGCAAATTTTCTAAATGTAGTCAATGCACTATACATCGAGCATATGGATGTATATGTTAAACAAACAACTTCCCATTTCTTTCTTCTGAAACTTCAATATCTGAATTTTAATGCAGGGCATCACAAGCAGGTATCTCTGTGATTGCATTTATTTCGCATCTGTATTCCTTCTAACTCTACTCCTTTCCTGTGCCCTACCTTCCTCACATCTTTCTTTCCCTTCTTCACTGTTTCTTTTGTCTTTTTCCCCCACTTCCCCCACTTTCTTCTCTTTTCTCCCTCTCCAGTTTTCTTCTCTATCTCTTTATCATGAAAGAACTTTAAAGTGGAAAGGATACCTTCTTCACCATTGTATTCTCAGCCCCCAGAACAGTTCCTGTCATATGGTAGTTACTAAAAAGAAGATTCACTTAATGAACATATAAATGAAGTATCCAGAACTGATATTGTTCTTATTCTATCAACTATGAGGCAGTCAGGTTGGATCTAGCAAATTGTGGAAGGTGCTCTTCTGTGCTTCAGAAAAGTAAGATTTACTAAAAGTGACTTATCTTCTAAATATGAGCAAGTCCCTGGATTTCGAGGTGGTTGTATTGGTAGCCAGATTCCAAGATGGTCTCTAATGATCCCTGCCTGGTATTCATGCCCATTTGTAGTCTTCTCATTCTCCTGGAGTTGGGTTGTGTGACCAATAGCACTTATTAGAAATGGTGGTATGTCCCTTGCAAGATTAACTTATAAAACAGGGGTGTCTGGGTTACTTAGTTGATTGAGCGTCCATCTCTTTATTTCAACTGAGGTCATGATCTTAGGGTCATGGAATCAAGCCCCATATCCAGCCCCACATCAAGCTTAGTGTTCAGTAAGAAGTCTGCCTGGGATTCTGTCTCTCTCTGCCCCCCTCATTCAATGTGCATGCACACACTGTCTCTCTAGAATAATAGATAAATACATCTTTTCTACAAAGATTAAGTTATTAACAAGGCACCTTCTACATTGGGGTCTCTCTCTCTTTCTCTTTCTCTGTGTTGGATCACTGATTGCTCTTCACCCCTGGGGTGCTCTGGGGAAGTCCATGCCATGAGCAACTCTGTAGAGATATACATGTCGAGGAACTGATAGGATCCTTCAGACCCAGTCAAGACTTCTGTGAGGTAGCCCCAGTTGATCCTGGTTTGCAAACTCCTCAAGGGCAGGAATGTCTTATGTAGTCCTATAGCTCCTCTTCTAGTATAGTAATTGATATATGTGCAATTTGATAATTACATGCTGAAAACCAGAATAGCAGGAAAAAAGGAATATCTTCTTTAATGTGTATTGCATCCATGACACAGACTCTTAATCTTTTCCCCCCCTGATTTCGCTGATATTTTTGACAGGAAGAATCATCCTACTTAGAATAAGATAGAGAATAGAGCTTAGAAGAGAAGGGAAATTGGAATTGGGTTGATCGTACCCTTTGTGAGTTTGATTTTTTAACTTATTTATGTCTATATCTGTACCTGAGTCTATGTCTATATATGGAAATCTAGTCTATTTTTAGGTATCTCCATCTATTTTTATGATATAATTACTACAATTGTGGGAAATTTTTTTCCAATTCTTATTAGGCAATCTTTGTTACATGGATATCTGTTCATTTGCTACATTTTAGGACACCTCACCAAAGTGAAGCTTCCATCCACTAGTTACAGATAAACAAATAAAAATGAACATCGCAAGCAACATCATTTTTTTAAACTTGATAAATCTTATCAATAAATGATATTGTTGTCATAGAATGTGTGCAGTGTGGATGCGTTTTCTGCCAACTATACATTAGACTTTCACAAGGGCAAGGGAAATTGAAACTGTCTTTCTAATGGATCATAAATCTTGGAAATGATTTGAATTCATGGATTAAATGTCAGCTTTGAAAGCATTTGCTGATTTATCTTGGATCTTAAAAGAAAGAGCATTTCTATGACAAATCAAATTAGTATATTTTCATATATATCCTGCATTGTAGTTTTCCAGAAGAATATTGCTCATAGGAATCATATGGTAGGCAGATAATTTTTTTCCTATTAGAATATCATCATCATCATCATCTTTATTATTAAACTTCTCTCTGCTAATTAGAAAACTCCTGGAGATGAAGAATAGGAAGATAAGTGTTGTATTAGAATGTAGAAATTATAATTGAAAAGAGCGGGTTGCCCCTCAGATCTACCAAATTGAATCATTTAGTAAGTGGCTAACTGTATCAGTGTGACAGTCCAACCAAGTTCCTATATAATTTCCTTCATACGCCTCCCCGCTATTTACTACTTCTGAGAAGGAAATTGCGACTGTTTTCCTGACTTGGAATAACTTTGGAAGATTTAACATGTCTCTCCTTGCCTAAATTCAAATTAAAAGCATTCTGTGAAAACAAGCAGGTGGAGTAGAGGGGGTTGGGGGGATGGAGTGCCTGGGGGATGGACATTGGGGAAGGTATGTGCTATGGTGCGTGCTATGAGTTGTGTAAGACTGATGAATCATAGACCTGTACCCCTGAAGCAAATAATACATTATATGTTAATAAAAGAAAATAATAACCCCCCCCCAAAAAAAAAACCAAGCAGCTTTCCTTTTGGTCCAGAGACTTGCTCCAGGCACTGCTTTCCATCTTTTAATTAGAAATCTTTAAGTCTCTCTGAGTCCCTAGCTGCTTTTCTGTTGCTTCACAGATTCCATCTTTTCCCTGAGTCTCTGCAGACTGACAACACTTTCAGGTGTGCTCATTAAGCTTTCTTTTTCCTAAGGATCTTCCTTAGATTTCACCCTCCTTGACTCCCACCTTGTGGTCTGAGGAAACATGATGCCCTGTCCATTCCTGGCCCCCAGACACTTTTGTCTGAGCCACAGCCCACTGCTCCTCTTTCAGGCTTACATGAGGGGACAGACTGAGCTATTGGGGTTTGTTCTATGGCTTGATGACCATGTGCCATTTTTAGGAAGACTTGGGGCATGATACACATTTCCTCTTGTAGTTGAAATTTTAGTGGCAGTTCAAGTCTTTGTGATTACATATTGTCAGGTTGTTAGTTTTTATAGCATGGTCTTAGGCTCATGAAGTTAGATGCTCTGTAGGGTTTTAAAGCAAAGAGGTGGGTTGCATCTAAAATTGGTTGTAAAATACCATGTTGAGCTGTGTGATACTTGGCCCTTTGTTCAGGCTTTCATGGCTTATAGGGGAATAATAAGCTGTCTGTTCTTCAGTAGAATTCTCCAGCTCTGATGCTCCCAGAGGGAGTGATTTCTGTTACTTATTCAGTAACACTGTCTTAATTTGTCCAGTGCATTTTGATCCCTTGATTTTGTATTTCTACCTGTCTCCATATACAGGGGCATGATATTGATCTCCATTTTCATCAATCCAAAATGGCACAACTAGGTCAGGCTTATAATTGTTGGCTCTCATCTTTTCAATGGGGGTGGGAGAGGATTGGGTTATATAGATAGACTTTATCATCCTTGATTCCTGAGTTCATTCCCTGATGTTTAGAAAATAGTGCACATCATCTCATTGGCCCACTTGAAGATTAGACCATCATGACTAAATTTCCTTGTGTGCCTACATTGTTACAATTTGATATTTTTTCAAGATTCTTTATTGACTACCATTTATCCTCCACTGTGGTACAAAACCAATTTTCAAATCAAATTTCCTGCATCTGGCTTCTCTTTCCCACTATCTCTCTACCTCTATCACTACTGCTTTCATTCATTCAAGACTACTTTTTGAGCACCTACTCTACCCCATGCACTGTTCTAGGTTCTGAAATTACAGTAGTTAACAAAATGGATGATGTCACCTGCCATCATGGAGCTCACATTTCAGTGGCATCCGTGACTCCTTAAGCCCCTTCATTGTAACACCTGCTTCTGCTTTCTCTTTTCTGTCTTGCTCCCCGTGTTTCAATCTTGTGAGATTCTCTTTCATTGACCTGGCTTCCACAGAGTAATTAAGTTCAGGCTCCTGTATCTGTCACCAGAATGCAGAAGACATATTCCTGGTGTCTCATTTTCTTGATGGAAGCATAATAATATGAAGATGAGAGCGAAGGTTTTTAGTATTATTAGTACTTTTTTAACTACATTATGGGTTAAAATTTTTATGTGGGATGCCCTGGGGCCCTAAGCACTATCTATTACAAAGGTATCTCTGGTTTCCAATCAGAAATTTAACAAGCAGTTTGTTGGAACCCAAGGTTGTCAGTTGGAAGTTTCTTGTGCAATGATTCCAGTTTTTTTTTTTTTTTTTTTTTTTAATTTTTTATAAACATATATTTTTTATATACATATATTTTTATCCCCAGGTCTGTGAATCACCAGGTTTACACACTTCACAGCACTCACCAAATCACATACCCTCCCCAATGTCCATAATCCCACCCCCTTCTCCCCAACCCCCTCCCCCCCGGCAACCCTCAGTTTGTTTTGTGAGATTAAGAGTCACTTATGGTTTGTCTCCCTCCCAATCCCATCTTGTTTCATTTATTCTTCTACCCACTTAAGCCTCCATGTTGCATCACCACTTCCTCATATCAGGGAGATCATATGATAGTTGTCTTTCTCTGCTTGACTTATTTCGCTAAGCATGATACGCTCTAGTTCCATCCATGTTGTTGCAAATGGCAAGATTTCATTTATAAGCTATCTAGCTGATCTCCGGCTAGCTGAAGCAGTCTCAGCTTGCTACTTCTCCACCATCTTGACTCCCAATGATTCCAGTTTATGATGACCTCAAATCTCTCTAAGATGCAGGAATGGCCTCTGAATTAACCAAGAATGATTACCTTTTCTTTAATCTATTTTTAGATTTATTTTTCCATATTCTATTTCTTTGAAGAGAGTAGTAATCTACTACAGGGTAGATATAATAACTCAATTCATCTCTCCACTCCCCAATAAAACCTCTATCATTTGGCCAGATGAGATAACAAAAAGTTTACTATACTCAAGAGCCTCCTTTGGTAAAATAGAAACCTATGATTCTAGGTTATCTTTGAAGCCTGGGAAAAGTAACAGAGATGAATTGTTTCATCTCTCTGACCGAACAGCCTCTCAAGAAGAAAACACTTTTTGAAAAATGAGATAAAATGGTGTCTGGTGAGTCATGATTTCAGGTTAGTGCAAGCCCAAAGCACCCAGGAGGGTCTACTTTGTGTGTCTCAATTAGCAGTACCTATTCATGGGACTCCTTTAGTTCCCTGAGTGTGCCCCAATTATCTGTTACCTAATCTATCCCGTGCCCTCGTGGGGCCACATGGAGATGAAAGAGGGTACGGGAGGTTATGCAGGAGGTACAATCAGATTAAGAGAAGCATCCTGGGCATTATGGAAAGCTCCTACTTCCTGAACTCAAAGCCATACATGTTTTCCCTCTGGCTTCCCATTTCTTTCTATGTTTAGATTATGGGAATGTGTGCAGAGAATATTCTTTAGGGGATCACGGACTGGATGAATGAATACAGGTTGAACTTCAGGAGCTTCTCTGTATTTGCTAAGCTTTTCTTGGCAAAGGCTCTGAAGAGGGAGGGGCTAGAAATCTCTTCCATTCAGATTATTGCTTGTTGTGTTTCAATGCAGGTGGCAGTAGGGTATAATCTGAAACAGAATCTTGTATCTTCCATTAGGGGGTCTTGGCGTTAGGTTAGGACTATAGGAGCTGTGTTTCTCGTGCAGAAGCATTAGATCTGGAGTTGGGTTCTGAGAAATTTCATTACTAAAAATTTACCTAAAGAAATAATGCTGATGAAAGTTAAGACTTATCTGAGGAAATAAATCTGTGGAAAGACTGTCAGGGGCAGAAATAGAATGCAATGATGAGGTGTTTGCTCAGGCTCGAACCAGAATGTCCAAGCTCAAATCCTAGGGCTGCTATTTACTGGATATGTGACCTTGAGCAAATTATTTAACTTATTTTTGTCAGAGTTTCCTCAGTTTCTAAAGGGAGGGTTGTCATTGCACCTGTTTTGTAGAACTGTTGTAAACACTAAATTAGTTAAGAGTTATAGATTGATTAGCTATTCTGCTATTATTATTATTAGGTGGTTTATCACAGCATTGTTTATAATAATGAATAATTGGAATGATATAAATATCCATTGGTAAGAAACTTAATTTAAATGAACCATTATGGTTCAATAAACTCTGAAACTATACAGCCATTAAAGATGATGTTTCAGAAGACTCACTAATGACATGGGAAGACATCGCTTAATGTTAAAAACAAGTTACAAATATCATGCACAGGGCAATTCCCTCCAGTAAGTATATTGTATGGATATATACAGAGAGAGAAGATAGGAATTGACACACACTGTCGGCCGTAGGGTCTCAGATGATTTTCCTTTTTGCCCTTAGCTGTATATTCTATCTTGAGCAAGTGTTACCTTTGCAATCAGAGAAAAGCATGTGTGTTTTGTTAAAGCAACAACAGTTTGGTTTCAGTAATTTAATCATTGTGTTTATAAAAGGGCAGTCAAAGTAAGACCCACATCAAAAGACTGTTGCCATTAGGTTTTTAGCACATGACCTCTTCCTCACCCTGGCCTGCCCAGACCACATGACAGAATTGACTCAATAGTCCTATTTTCTAGTGCATCCACCTGCCTATTTGTTTCATACCATTTATGGCCCTCTGAAATTAGCTTGTTTATTTATTTGTAGTTTTTCTTCTTTTTACCTTTCCTTTCTGGAATGAAAAATCTCTATCTGGGGATATTGCTGGTTTTCTTTGCAGCTTAGAATGTTGCCCGGCATCTCAGGTATTCAGGAAATAATTGTTGAATAAATAATGACTATCAATACATTTTGCAAAGTAAAATGTATCCAGAAAATGTTGGCTATTATTAGAGGCAGAGATGTAATTTCACTCCAAATGCCTGAAAAGTAAATTAAATCAAAAGACTTGTCTCCAG
The DNA here is from genome assembly GCF_030435805.1 of Mustela lutreola. Classification (NCBI taxonomy): domain Eukaryota; kingdom Metazoa; phylum Chordata; class Mammalia; order Carnivora; family Mustelidae; genus Mustela; species Mustela lutreola. Next base: position 86,958,400 of record NC_081291.1, on the reverse strand, counting down.
TCAATAAACATGTAAAATGTCATATCAAGAGCTAGCACTTCGATGGGTTTACTAAATGCCTGGTCTCAGTGTTCAGGGTTAATTAAAATAGCTATCTAGCTAACTAGTTACCTTGTTTTCTTGTTTAATTTTCAAGCAATACTGTGAGGCTCATTACTTCCTTGTTTCACAAATTATTCTGGGATTTTGCAGATGAGGTAAATAAGGCCCAGAGGTTAAATAATTGCTCAAGTTCACACAACTAATAGGGCACAAACATGGGGATTGACACCAAGAGTCTGCTTCTGCTTCTCCAGGCTGTGCTTATAACCTCTCCATGATGAAACTGATGCTAAGGAATCTGAAAATTATCTGTAAAAGGAATTGTGTATACATTTGTGTATGTAGAATAGATACTCAAGCGATTAGTGTTTAGATTAGAATTCAGTGTTAGGTAGACTTATTCAATCATATCAAAAGAGAAACAGGAATTGCACAAATCCAAAATCTGAGAAACTAAAAAATAATAAAGCATACAGTTCTCTAGCATTTTATCCTTAAAAGCAACTTTCACATTCGTTATCTCATATTGTTGACCCCAAATATCTTGAATCTGAAACTAATCTTGGCAGTATTTTATCTTCAAAGGTTAATAGCCTAACTTACATAAAAGAAACTTAAAAATCAATAGAAACATTATGACATCAATACATTAATATTATTATATAATTTATGTTACTACATAAATATATTAATACTCTAAATAGAAAAATAAAATGGGCATAAAAATTCAAAACAAAAAATGAGAAATGCAAATGATTTTTTAAAAATTTTTATTTTTTTATAAACATATAATGTATTTTTAGCCCCAGGGGTACAGGTCTGTGAATCGCCAGGTTTACACATTTCACAGTACTCACCATAGCACATACCCTTTCCAATGTCCATAACCCCACCCCCCTCTCCCGAACCCCCACAAATGACTTTTAAATACATGAAGAAATGTTATGTTTATGATTAGTCAAACAATTAAAGCAAATTAGTACAACACTACAATGCCATTTTTGTCAAACAAATTGCTTACCATTATAAAAGGTATAAATCTTCAGGTTGACAAGGAGTAAGGAAATGGTACTCTCGTAAATGTGTAGTAGTATGAATTAGGGTACCCTTTATAGCAACTAATTTGTTTGTTATTTTAAGAATCCTGAAACATCGATCTTTTGCTTCATTAGTTCTTCTAGGAAACAATCAGAGATGCAGAAAGTATTTCTGCTCATTCTAGTGTTATTTATAACCATAAAAAAGAGAATTTTCAACCTATAAAATAATAGGAAAATGATTAAATAAATAAATATATACATTTTAAGGATATTTTTAATCTTCTAGACTGGTGCTCATGAATAAATGTGGCATGGAGAAAAATGCAGGGTCCTAAATACTAAAATCATATTAAAATGCATATGTATGCCTGAAAAAAAGTCTGCATCGATGTTTGGCAAAGTGACCACCTTAGTTTTTCTGAATATGAGATTGAGTACTTTTATTTTTCTTCTTTACTTTTTCTCAGTCTCCTATAGATTTTTTTTTTAATTTTTAAATTTTTTATTAACATATAATGTATTATTAGCCCCAGGAGTACAGGTCTGTGAGTCACCAGGTTTACACACTTTACAGCACTCACCATAGCACATACCCTCCCCAAAGTCCATAACACAACTACCCTCTCCCTACCAACCCCCACCCCACAACCCTCACTTTGTTTTGTGAGATTAAGAGTGTCTTATGGTTTGTTTCCCTCCCAATCCCCTCTTGAACAAAAATCAGGAAAAAAAAAAAAAAAAAACAACCCACAGCATTCCTAGAAATAAACAGCCCCAGAAGAGAGTGTAAACTGATTTGCTTCATCACAAAGACTGTGTTGAAAGTATCACCGTGTCAAACAGTGGAACTTTTGCAGATAGAAATCTGAAGACATCAGACCTTGAGATGCCCTTCAATTAAAACTTAGTAATTCAGGCCTTAAAAATAGCAGTTAAATTCAAGTCTTCCAATGAACTCTGAATTCTGTGTAAGTATTATAGGAGAAATAAGTGACCATGAACAACAACAACAAAATAAAGTCCTTCTGGCATCTGCAGAGAGTTTTATCCTGCAGTCCTGTTAGATACCAGAGAGCCCCTGTATTGGGGGGAAAAATGCTTTCCAGGCTATTATTAAATCTTTTTTCTGCCTCATTGCCTTTCTTTTTGAAGCTTCGTTGCTTTTATGCTGATAGTTTTAACCACTATTGTTACCTCTTTTCTGCCAAAAATGAATGTCCCATTTATACGTGATTTTATCCTACGGCCTGCCATTCTTTTCAACTGTGCAGCTCACACGTGCTAGCACACTGCAGCCCAAATGCCTACACGGGTTTCCGCCCATCACCTCTTTCTTTCTGCTTTCTGAGTGTGGACTGCCCAGTCCTGCTTCCAAGGTACTGGCTTTTGATTTTCTCTTTTTCCCTTTTAAATCATTTGTGTTCATCCCTTCTTTTACTAGTTATTACCATGCTGAAAACAATTTGGTGGTCAGGGTAGGGAGAACACAATCTCAATTTCTCCATTATCCTACCTGTTAGGGTAGGTTAGGTTATACTGGGATAACATCCACCAAATCTCAGTGGCTTGAAGCAGCAAAGCTTCATTCTCACTGATGTCTCATGTCTCTTTTAGACTAGCAAAGGCTTCTGTTTACACCATCTTTAACCCCAGGTTCAGAGTGATAGAGCAGCCACCATCTGGGGTATTGTGGCTTGTTCTGGCAGGAGGAATAAAGTCCCGGATTATTTCACATAGCAACTAAATGCTCTCATCTTGAAGTGACACTCACTCCCCACTTCTGCTCATGCCTTATGGAACAGAACTAGTTCTATGTCTCCAATCCACCACTGGGGAGTACGCCAGGAAGAAACCAGCAGATAAGTAGCAGGGATTCACTGGGAAGCAAAACCAATAGCTACTATAATTCTCCGAAAAGAAATATTTTGGGGGCTTTGTTTTTGGTGGTTCTCGAGAGCCAGTTGTCCCTGTATAAATAAGCCTGTGCATATCAGTTTAACTAACCCAACATTTCTGATCATCCTCTGGGTGTCAGATACTGTGCTAGGTATGGGAGATGCACAAAGGAACATTTTGGGGGTCTCAGCTTCAAGGAGCAACCAGCCTAGTGGGAAAGAGGAAGCTAAGTAGTTATAAACTCGTATATGTCAAGTGCTCTAAGAGATAAGAACCAGATGGTATGGAAGCACAAAGTGCTGTGGAACCCATATGTACCCCATTCAGTCAGGCATCATTATTTTTTTTTTCAGTCAGGCATTATTATCAATCAAAAGATGGATACATCAGTGAATAAAACCCTTTGCCCACCACATTCGCATCAGTTCCACCATCCTACAAATGTTGCACACACATCTACAGGTCACCTGCCGATCAACTGGCATCCCCTTGAGAAGTAGGTAAGTTCGGCTCAAACCACAATTCTATGTCTAGTGGAAAGCCAAACCTCACTATGCAATTGCTGAGATTTTCCTGGAGGCCTGTATTCTTCTAGTCATATTTCTGTGGGTTTCTCTTTCCCACAGTGTTTACCCCCAAACACCATCTAGGTCCCATCGGATTTCCACAAAAGAAACAACTCACAGCAAATCTTGTTTTGCAAAATCTTGTTTTGTTTGTAATAGGCTTCACAGAAGATTTGGTGAGAAGAATAGGGGAGAAGGAAGGGGACTGTATGTTGCAGCAACATGAGGAACTTCAGATAGAATGCTAAACCAATCTGGAAATGCCCAGAAACCAAAACACCAGAGAAGTACTAGGAGCTTTTCATCCCACATGATCTCTGCTTCTCCCCATCTTGGGTTTTTTTTTTTTTTTTTTAATTTTTTCTCCTTTCTCTTCTTCTTTCTTATTTCTTTAAATCAGTTAAGATAAGCTAGATTATGCTGTGGTAACAAGCAATTCCCTGAATCTCACTGAACCAAAACAATGAAGAGTTATCTCTTGCTCATGCTAGAGATCTACTGCAGATCACTGGGGGCTCAGTTTCCAACCAGATATCTCAGGAACAAACCAAATTTTTCTACGTACATGGTATAATTTAGTGCTCGTCTTTTGATGCTGGGGGTTAATAAACCTTGATCTTTATGGACTTACTTGATTCTGACTCTACGCTCATAGTATTTTTCCAACCAAAGACAGTTAATCTCTGAGAGAACCTCTTCTTACATAAAATATTTTTTTCTGTAGCAACTATCAATTTACAATATATACATACTTGTTAATAGGCTAGTACAGTTCTCTCTTCTAGAAGTCTGGGAGGGAGATTTAAACTCTTTTAGCAAGTTTAGCAGGTTAGATCATGAAACATGCAGAGAGGGGCGCCTGGGTGGCTCAATGGGTTAAAGCCTCTATCTTCGGCTCCGGTCATGATCCCAAGGTCCTGGGATGGAGCCTGGCATTGGGCTCTCTGCCCAGCAGGGGGCCTGCTTCCCTTCCTCTCTCTCTGCCTGCCTCTCTTCCTACTTGTGATTTCTGTTGGTCAAATAAATAAGTAAAATCTTAAAAAAAAAAAAAAAGAAAAAGAAAATATGCAGACAGATCTATCCAAGTATATGTCTTCTCAAGTGTAAGGCCTTTTCTCTTGGAATGCCCTTCAACTTCATTGTTAATGAACTTTATTTTGGTAGTAATTTCACAATTTATACATATATCAAATCATCACTTTGTACCCATTAAACTTACACAATGTTGTTTGTCAATTATAACTCAATAAGGTTGGAAAAACCTTGATTGTTCCTGTGATTGGCTGTTTCTTATCATTGAATTCAGCCTCAACTCAAATTTTCCTTGGATAGAGGAGATTTTCCTGACTCCCATGTCTAAAAAAAAAAAGCCAAAAACAAACAAACAAACCCCCAAACCTCTTCCCTATACATATAATATTTCTATATTATTTTCATTAAGGCACTTCTTTCCTTTTTTTTTTTAAGTTTTTTTTTTTTTTAAGATTTTATTTATTTATTTGACAGACAGAGATCACAAGTAGGAGAGATGCAGGCAGAGAGAGAGAGAGGAGGAAGCAGGCTCCCCACCGAAGCAGAGAGCCTGATCGATGCGGGACTCGATCCCAGGACCCTGGGATCATGACCCGAGCCGAAAGGAGAGGCTTTAACCCACTGAGCCACCCAGGTGCTCCTTTTTTAAAGTTTTTATTTAAATTCCAGTTAGTTGCTATATGGTGTAATATTAGTTTCAGGAGCACAATGTAGTGATTCAACACTTCCTTGCATTACTCAGTGCTCATCACAATCAGTGCACTGCTAAATCCCTGTCACCTGTTTAAACCATTTCCCCCCCTCAACAGCCCCACCTCCTCTGGTAACCATCAGTTTGTGGCTCTATAGTTTAGAGTCTATTTCTTGGTTTGTTTCTCTCTTTTTTCTACCTTTACTCTTTTTTAAAAATTTTTTTAATTCCACATGAAGTGAAATCATACAGTATTTGTCTTTCTCTGATTGATGTATTTCACTTAGTATAATACTCTCTAGCTCCATTCATGTCATTGCAAATGACCAGATCTCATTCTTTTTGGTAGCTGAGTAATATTCCTTTGCACATCTTCTTTACTCATTCATCAATTGATTGGCGCTTGGGCTGTTTCCATAATTTGGCTATTGTAGATAATGCTACTATAAACATTGGGGTGCATGTATCCCTTTGAATTTCTTTCTCTTTTTAAAATTTTTTTAAAAAGTTTTTATTTATTTCTTTGATAGAGAGTGAGAGAGAGAATGACAGGGGAGAAGGTCAGAGGGAGAAGCAAACTCCTCATGGAGCTGGGAGCCTGATACGGGACTCGATCCCCGGATTCCAGGATAATGACCTGAGCTGAAGGCAGTCGCTTAACCAACTGAGCCACCCAGGCATCCCTGAATTTATTTTTATCTGAAATTGTCTTGTTTATTCATGTTTCACATATTAACTATTTGTTTTTCCTACTAACATAAACTCCATGAGGATAAGAATCTTGTTTTACATACTCCTGTATCCTTAGCACTTTGAACAGTTCCTGGCACATAGTAGACACACAATAAAATTTGTTGCATAAATCAGTGAGTTTGTAGACTCCTTTTGATAGTCTTGCCATCAAATGCTTGTGTCATGACCTATTGTTGCTGTTTTAAAACAAAGGATTTTCTGAGTTTAGGTGTATCTGTGAATTTACAGGAAACATTAAAATGCTTAGAAGACGAATTATAATCTGTGAGGGCTAAGCTACTCCATTCACTTCACAAAACCAAATCCCCAAAGTAAAGAAATCAGAGTAAAAATCTTTAAGAAAGTTTTATACAAGACCAGCTTTAAGACAAATCTCATCATGCCTTCGAGCTGGACTGTCTGCGCTAGAATTACCCCTTCCTTCCCTCCTACCTTCCATTCTTCCTTGTTGTCTTCATTTATTTCTCTCTGTGTCTCTGTCTTCCTTCTTCCCTCTATCCTTTCCTCTTTCTCCCTTCTTTATCTACTTATCTATCATCTATCTCTTCTGAAACCAAGTAATTTTTTTTAATCTAGGGAGAAAGAATTGGCTCCTTGTCATTACTAGAAAATTGATCAAGGGAAAAACTATGATGTTGAAGATACCCTGTTGGACTGGGACCTGGGGGCAAATCACTCTCCGGGCCTCAATTTCCTCTTCTATCAAAGGATGAAAGGCCTTCAAGGTCTTCTTTCTTTATAAATCTGTAAGTCTGTGAATATTTTAACAATGAAATGATTAATTTTTAGATTTCTGACTTCAGTATTTTAAAACATTTCACCTATATATGGTTCCAGTAGGATGCTGTTTTGTGTTTTCTTTCTAAAATATGTAGAAGATGGGGTGCCTGGGTGGCTCAGTGGGTTAAAGCCTCTGCCTTCGGCTCAGGTCATGATCCCAGGGTTCTGGGATCGAGCCCCCCATTGGGCTCTCTGCTCGGCAGGGAGCCTGCTTCCTCCTCTCTCTCTGCCTGCCTTTCTGCCTACTTGTGACTTCTGTCTGTCAAATAAATAAATAAAATCTTTAAAAAAATAAAATATGCAGAAGATGACACAATGACACACCAGTATGGAGTCTGCAACACCCACATGGAATCAGTCTTTGTACAGTGTAATCTCCCCTCTAGAATCTTTCTACTCAGGAAAAACAGATGCTGGCCTTATTCTCACTGCAGATTTTGAGCCTGCAAGCTTTTCAGTGAGGTGGTGTGAGAAAGTCATTGATGGTTTAGAATAACCAAAAATCTGTTTTTTTGAAAAAGACATTGGACTTTCCTAGTTATTTGAAATAGTCTTAGCAACAGAGATGATTTTGGTCATGGGAAAAATAAAATACAATGAAATTGCCACTGAGAACCATTCCACAGCAAACAGCAGTGAATATAAGTGGGCTACTGTTTTGAAAGTAAAACACTTTTACTAAAAATCCCAACACCAGTCAGATACGCTTTCATGTGCATGAAAAGAGGAGCAGGGCAAATAGAGAGATGGAAGAACAAGCAAGTCAACAGTAGCATTAGTGTGGAAACAAACAGATTTCTGGCAGTTATATAAGAAAGATGATCATTTTTCCTGGTAGGAACAAGTAAAGAGAATTCAATGTTATCAGAGTGTTTTACAAAGGAAAACTCTCTTTTCGTTTTTAATATTCATATCTTTATGTCTAAACTTGGAGCCTATGACTTGGTAACAATGGAAATGAAATGTCCTCTGTCAGGTAATTTGGATCCCCATGGACTGGACCATATTCCCCAGGGGATGATTATACAGCTCTGCCTTCCTACTGACACTCCAACCATCTCTCTAACCCAGGCAGTTTCTAGTCCTGCAGCAATATATATTTTCCTGATAAACCTCCAAATTAAAGTTTTCCTACCTGAGGATAAAAGTGCACATGCATTTTAAGGACAGAGTAAAAAAAAATCTCGAAAAGCATATTATGAAATGATGGTAGGAAAATTTAAAACTAAGGGATAATATTATTTAACTAGAATAACTTTGAGATTGCCCAGAAAATCTTCAACACAAGCTTTCTTTTTCTGAGGCAAAGTATTAGACATATCATTTTTATGTTATAAAAAATTTTATATAGTTAGAGTGATTATTTCCTACTGTTTTTTCAGCAAGAAAACAATGTAACAACAAAAAAAAAAAGAAAGAAATTTGGTTTGTATACATATTTTTAGAAAAATACATATTATGTCCATATTGCATTGCCTTATAATCATTTTTAGATTATAAATTTGTTTCATTTTAATTGTTATAATATAAAATTTTATGTATTTAACAGTTTATGCCTCCCCAAAGAATGGAGGAAGGGAATCTCAGGGGTCTGTTAAACTGTTTCATATAAATGAAGTATAAGATCTATCTTCATCTGAAGCAATTTTATTTTTCAAATTTATTTATTTATTTATTTATTTGGAAGAGGGAGTAGGAAGGGTCAGAAGGAGAGGGAGAGAGAGAATCTTAAGCAGGCTCCATGCCTAGCATTGAGTTCAATGCAGGGCTCGATCTCAAAACCCTGAGAATATGACCTGAGCCGAAATAGAGAATGGGCCACTTAACGGACTGAGCCATCCAGGTAACCCCATCTAATGCAATTAAAAAACCCCATTATATTTGTGTCTGTAAAATTTTTCTGATATTACAAATATTTTTACAATGTAAATATCCCAAGTTTTTCATTAGCCATTAGGGAGATTCAAATCAAAACCACATTGAGATAACACCTTACACCTGTTAGAATGGCCAAAATCAACAAGACAGGAAACAACATGTGTTGGAGAGGATCTGGAGAAAAGGGAACCCTCTTACACTGTTGGTGGGAATGCAAGCTGGTGCAGCCACTTTGGAAAATAGTGTGGAGATTCCTTAAGAAATTGAAAATAGAGCTTCCCTATGACCCTGCAATTGCACTACTGAGTATTTACCCCGAAGATATAGATGTAGTGAAAAGAAGGGCCATCTGTACCCCAGTGTTCATAGCAGCAATGGCCACAGTTGCCAAACTGTGGAAAGAGCCAAGACACTCTTCAACAGACGAATGGATAAAGAAGATATGGTCCATATATACAATGGAGTATTATGCCTCCATCAGAAAGGATGAATACCCAACTTTTGTATCAACATGGACGGGACTAGAAGAGATTATGCTGAGTGAAATAAGTCAAGCAGAGAGAGTCAATTATCATATGGTTTCACTTACTTGTGGAGCATAAGAAATAACACGGAGGACATTGGGAGAAGGAGAGAAGTGAATTGGGGGAAGTCAGAGGGGAAGACAAAGCAAGAGAGACTGTGAACTCTTGAGAAACAAACTGAGGGTTTTGGAGGGGAGGGCAGTGGGGGGTTGGGTGAACCTGGTGGTGGGTATTAAGGAGGACACGTATTGCATAGACTACTGGGTGTGGTGTATAAACAATGACTCTTGGAACACTGAAAAAAATAAAATAAAATTTAAAAAATAAAATAAAATTTTACTTATTTGTTGTTGGTATAAATGAATGCTTCTGATGATCGAAATTGTGTGTATGCCTGTGTGTTTGTGTGTATGCATGTGTGTGACGTTTTCATTTGTGGTAGTTTTAAAACATAGTTGTAAATTCTTTGACACTCCTGCCATTGAGAGGTAGTGGCTGGACAGGCCAAATGCCTTAACTAACAGAGTAACCTGGAAGTAAAGTCTTGTGATTTCTAAGGCTAGATAATAACAAGCCTTGCAGCTTCTCCTTGTTTGCTGGAACACTTAGAGCTCTGAGATACCATCTAAGAACCACAACTACCCCAGGTCTCTGCATGCTGAAGAAGTCCAAGCCACATGGAAAGTGTACTCTCGGCTAACACCATTGTTCGCTGAATCCTGCCTTCTGTTTATCTCTTGCTCAGGCACCAGATGTATGCGTAAAGAAGCCTACCTATTATTTTAGCTCCGAGTCATTCTTGTCCTTCTCAGACAGTGAGCTCTTCCCAGGGGAGGCATCAGATGATATGGAGCAGAGACAAGTCATCCATGCTGTGCCTTAGCCTAAATTCTTGCACGACAAAATTCTTGAGTATAATGAAATGATTGCTATTTTATGCCACTAGGTTTGGGTTGGTTCTTATTGCATCAAAATTTACTGTAATTTTTCTCATGCTGTGTACTTCCTCTTTCTTTCTTTATAGCATGTACTTCTAAAATTCTCAGACCAGCAAGTAAATTAAACACATACTCTAATTTGAAATAGCAGAGTGCTGCTAATTATGCAATATAAGCCATCTCCAAATCTACTTTCCCCTGTAGGTTTCTTAAAATATGTATTCCTAATATATTCAAGGTATTAAAAAATTTCGTTAAAAACGTATCTCTCTAAATGTTTACATTAGGGATTTGGAAGAGCGTGTAAGGTACATGGATAAGTGAACAATGGATGGAAAAGAATGTTCAAAATCAGTGGCACATATTTGTGAAATGGTATAAAAATACAAAGTAACTGCTTGGGCTCATCATCAGTTCCATCCTTATACTTATATTGACTTTTGTGATAATCACATCCATTATTTTATGAACTTAGCCTTCAAGATAGAATAATGAATGGATCATTGACTGAACTGGTCAATAGGCTATTATAATTTCCCTTAATACAGCAATATTGAAGAATCCCAGTTTGTTTTGAAAGCTTACAGTTGCTGAATAACCATGAAAAATGATATGTATAATAATGAAGACACCAAGGAAATAAAAAAATTGGACGGAAAAGATAGTAAAAGGTCATGAAACCAGAGAACTATTTTTGCGGTTAAGTTATTTCAGAATTTGGCTAACTTCGTGCTACATAATTTTGAGGTATGAATTAGATTTTTAATTCAGCCAACCTTTATTTCATGTTTAATGTAGGCCAGATAGATTGGATGTTTTCTCTCATATTATTTAACCTTTGCAGACTTGGATACTTATAATCTCTCTTACCAGAAATCACTTGAATTGGGAAGATATATATATTTTTAGAGAGAGGAAGAGAGAGAGCCAGTCAGGGGATGGGCAGAGGGAGAGGGCGAAGAAGAATCTCAAGGGACTCCATACTTAGCACGAAGCCCAAAGTGGGGCTCAATCTCATGACCCTGATCATGACCTAGCTGAAATCCAGAGTCAGATGCTTAACTGACTGAGCCACCCAGGAGCCCCCTATTGGGAAGATACTTTAAAATAAATGAAGTGAGAAGGATATAGTACATCTTAACAAAATCATGATGTAAGACAAGGGTCTGAAAACTGTGTCCCACTCATTTGTACATTTTTGTAAATAGTTTATTGTAACAGTTCATTTGTGTACACATTGTCTTGCTTTCTGCTGCAACAGTAGAGCTGAACAGCAACAACACAGACTCTATAGCCTACAAAGCCTAAAGTATTTGCCACCTGGCCTTTATGTTGACCTCTGATTTAAGGGTTTACTAAACCTATCTTTTTAATTTCACTCAGATTTTCAAGAAGTTGGAGCAGAATCTTTTTTTTTTTTTTTTAATTTATTTGACAGAGATAACAAGTAGGCTGAGAGGCAGGTGGTGGCAGTGGGGTGGGGAGCAGAGAGCCCGATGTGGGGCTGGATCTCAGGACCCTGAGATCATGACCAGAGCTGAAGACAGAGGCTTAACCCACTGAGCCACCCAGGTGCCCTCAACAGCATCTTCTTAAAGAGTGTCATTTCACAAGTCGAGTGGCTCAAGTCATTTGTAAAGGATATTAATACCTTTCATCTGGAAGGCGTTGCTTAAAACTTATCACTGACTAGGTGTTATCAACACCGTCAAGCAAATTAGTACCTCATACTTGGAACAAATCAGGAAAAACTTGGAAAGAAAAGAAACTGTGGGATTATGAAATGGTTAATTTGCACTTTCTCCTCTCTGGGAGAACATCTTTGGTTTTTTCTCTTCTCATATGAAGTTCTTAGCTTGTGTTTCCTGGCCCATGAGGCCATGTGTGCCGGAGGTGAAAAACTCAGCATCGGTGTGATGAATCGCCAGCACATAGAACACGTGGGCTGGCCTGGAGTGGTTTAAACAAGTGCAATTTGGACTGTGTGTCAAGGTGAGTATCAGAGCAGTAGGGTCCTTCCTTGAATCATAAGATACATATTTACATAATGGAGGCAATATTAGAATCAAGGAGCAGAGAAAATAAGGGGAATCTTAAGAAATGGAGTGAGTGCATGGATAGATGAAATGAAACATCCAGATGACCACAAACAGGGGCCCTGGTGGTTGTCCCCAGGGTGCATGGCAGAATGTCTTTGCTGTTTTGTTCTTTTGCCATTTTGTGTTCTTCCAAGTTGGGAAATCAGCCAGCCTTCCTTAGTTGTTGGTAATGGGGCTGTGCTGAAAGCAGATCACAATTAAATGCCTGTACAACCCACCATCCCCATTGTTTCCTATCATAGATCATGGTGATGAAGGAAGAAGCCCTCCCAGCTAATGCCTGGAACACAGCAGCTACTAAAAGTATGTTCACTAAATAAACACAAAAAATTTAATGTCAGATAATCCATGTGAGGATAATTTAATCAGGTTTCTCACCAGTTATTGTTACAAAAAAATAGAATCATATAAATGTAAAATACAAATACATGCAAACAAAATGTCCATCTAGATTTTCACCTCCTACATTATTATTCCAGTTCAGGAATATTTAATTTCAGGCTGCTTTTATATCCTGGGGATGGTCAAATTATATGTTTTTTCTGAAAAGGAAATTTACTGTAGCATTGGGATAACGGTAAAGTTTAATACTCTTTAAAAATCCAGTCCTTGCTGGGCACCTAGGTGGCTCAGTAGGTTAAGTGATTTTGGCTGAGGTCATGACCTCATGGGTCTTGAGACAGAGCACCCTGCTCAGCAGGGTGTCTGCTTCTCTCCCCCTCTTTCTCCCTCTACCCCTCCCCCAGCTTGTGCATGTGCTTTCTCTCTCTAAAAATAAAAAAATAAATCTTTAAAACAAAACAAAACAGTCCTTGCCTTACTTTCTACTCCTTCTTGTTAGTCCATTTCCAACACATAGAGCCATGTCTATTGCAAAGAAAACAAAAGTTTTTCTGACCGATATTTCTGTGTCATAAGAATTTCTCTGATCTAAGTGGACTATGTTTAGTCCTTTGCAGGGAAGACATGGAGAACTTCAAAGAGGCAGAAACTGCCCTGTGGTCCCTGGGGTGTGAAAACAGTCCACTCGGATTCTTCTAGCTCTCATTCTGCTAGCCTGACAGCAAACACAGGCTTCACCTATCACTGAGCGGAATTTCTTTCTTTCTTTTTTTCATTTTCAGCATTTGTTTATTTAGTTATCCAACACACGTTTGTTGGGCACCTGCTGTGTGTTGTCTGATGTGCTACGTGCTATTTTTTTGTGTGTGTGCTATTTTTTTTTTTAAGCGTTCCAAGGTTGATTGTTTATGTGCCCCACCCAGTGCTCCATGCAATATGTGCCCTCCTTACTACCTATCTTTTAAGGCACAAAACACCTCCTAAGGAGAGGGAAGATCTTCCTTTCTCAAGACCAAAGCGGCTTAATCTCAGACCATGGAATTTACAGTCAGGAAACCCTACCTTGAAATTATTTCTGAATCATCTCCTTCTTTCTATCTTATTTACAGACATAGCCTTTAAGCAATGTATTTAAAATTCCACTAATCAGGGAGGAAAAGAATTATTTCAGGAGGCAGAGGTTAGTTTTGTCACTGATTGATGAATAACTCTTAGGAAAACACTGCTGTTTTAAGTGAGTGGGTTTTAAAATTACAAAGATTAGTAAAGGGAAGGTGGCAGAGGACCTGGCAATTTTAAAATATGTCATGGACTATATATGGGATTTGTATCCCACTCTTTCATATTAATATTGTATAAATGTCGTTTGTTCTGAACTATGCTATTCCAAGTTTTAGAAGTTAGGTGTGATTATTATTATAAATGAATAGCTAATAATATGAAGTACTATAATTCTTTTAAATATTTCCTTATTGTATGTTTAAATCAATTCCAATTTTTTCCTGTTATAAATAATGGAATGATGAACATCGTTCCACATTAATCTTTAATCGAATTTCTGTAGTTAGTCAAGATAAATTCCTAGAAGTAGAATTATACTGAGTCAAATGATATGAACGTTTAAGAGGGTCCTAATAATTTTACTGTGATGCCACCAGTATTGAATAGTATTATTTTTTAAATGATATATTACTTTTGTTTTGGTATTTCCTTGGTCATGTTGAAATCCTTTCATACATTTACTGGTTTATTTTTTCTCTCTTAGCATAATATTAGTTGTACTTTTTTTTTTAACTTCTTTTACATTTACAACAAATCTCAGTCCATATTCAAATCACACTACACTACTTTACAGGTAGTGAATACCTTTAAAAACAAAATAATCCTAATTCCTTCCTCTTGTTGATTGTGTCTTTGCTGTCATTCATTTCATTAATATATAAGCAGACATAAGCATATATAACTATACATAAAATACACTCATAAGCATACATAATTGAAGGCATCGTTGCTATAATTATTTTGAAAAAACTGTTGTCTGTTAGATCAATTAAGAATAAGAAAAATAAAAGTTTTATTTTACAGTCACTTATTCTTTCTTTGATGTTCTTCATTTCTTCCTTTATGTGGATCTGAGTTTCTGACTTACATTATTTCCTTCTCTCTAGAGAACTTCTTTCAACATTTCTTGCAAGGCAGGTCTATTGGCAACAAATTCCCTCAATTTCTGTTTGACAAAGTCTTTATTTCTCCTTCACTTTGGAAGGATAATTTCACAGAGTACTGAATGCTAAATTGGTATTCTTTTCAGTAAGTACCTTAAATATTTCCCTCCACTCTCTTCTTGTTTGCTTTGTTTCCTAGAAGTTGGATGTAATTTTTATCTTTGTTTGTCTAAAGGTAAGGTGGTTTTCTCCTCTGGCTTCTTTCAGGATTTTTAAATTTTTTATTTTTTATTTTCTGTATTTTGAAGAAGATATGTATAGGTGTAGTTTGTTTTGTTTTGGCATTCATCCTCCTTGGTGTTCTCTGAGTTTCTTAGATATATGTTGTGGCTTCTAACATCAATTTTGGGGAAACACAGTCATTATTGTTTCAAATATTTCTTCTGTTCCCTCTTCTCTTTCTTCTCCTTATGGGATTCCCATTACTCATATATGTTCTGAGTTGTCCATGGTCTTTGGATATTGTTCTATATTTTTCAGTCTTTGTTTTCTTTGCTTTTGGTTTTTTGAGGATTCTATCGATCCTAGTCTCTAGCTAAGAAACTCTGTTTTCAGCTGCGTTCAGTCTACTAATAAGCCCATCAAAAGCATTCTTGGTTTCTGTTATTTTTTGTCTTCAATTTAGTTGTTTTTCCTTACGATTTCCATCTCTATGCTTACATTGCCCATTTGTTGTTGCATGTTGCCTGCTTTATCCATTAGAGCCCTTAGGATATTAATCATGGTTGTCTTAAATTCCTGGGATGATAATTCCGATATCTCTGCCATGTCTGGTTCTGATGCTTTGCACTGTCTCTTCCAACTGTGTTTTTTGTCTTTTGGTATGTTTTGTTATGTTTTGTAATTTTTTCTAGATATCCAGACATGGCTACTGGGTGAAAGAACGGCTGGAAAGAGGCCTTTAATAATGGGAATAATGTGGTGAGGTGTTGGGGGGAAAGGGAAGCCTTCTATAGTGCCATGATTAGGTTTCAGGCTGTTAGTGGGTCTGTGCCTCTGGGCTGTGATTTCATGAATGTTTCACGGTTTTTTTGTTTTGTTTTGTTTTTAAGATTTTATTTATTTGACAGAGAGATCACACATAGGCAGAGAGGCAGGCAGATAGAGATGGGGAAGCAGGCTCCCCACTGAGCAGAGAACCCAACGTGGGGCTCGATCCATGAGATCATGACTTGAGCTGAAGGCAGAGGCTTAACCCTCTGAGCCACCCAGGTGCCCCAATGTTTCACAGTTTTGTTCTTTTTGTTTTTGTGTTTTTTCCCCTTCTCCTTTCCTGGGTCTAAAGACCAGAGTAGGCTGGAATTGTCTATTTCCTTCCCCCAGGTCAGTTGGACTCATCCAGCAGGTGAGGATCTGGGTAACTAGTTTCCGGTGAGGGCAGTCCTTGTTAAGAAGAAAGGGTTCTAGCATATATAAAAAGAGCTCTTTGCCCCTCCCCCTGTCGGAAGCTGGGGAAGCTCTCCTTTTTAGTGCTGGGGAGCCTGGTAGAGTTCCTGGAGGTAAATCAATCTTGAAAGGGCCCCCCCATGACTCCCCCCCCCCCCCCAAGGCTTGACTCTGAGCATTGTCCACACGGCATATCCAGCAACTCGTCAGTGACCGTGAAGGTCGCCGCCCACGCACTGATTCCTGACTTGGTTTCTGCTCCTGTAGGTAAGTCCTGAGAATTTGCTTTTATCTCCAACTTTGAAGGCAGCTTTGCCTCGAAGCTGCGAGCTGTTGCCCTGTGCGCGCGCCTCTGCTATGGACTTAAGGAGAGTTGTTGATTTTTTTCGGTTTGCTCAGTGGTTTGCTTGTTAGAACTGCGTGGCAACTCCTAAGTTTCCCATGTGTGAAACCAGACACCTTTCTTCTTCTTCCTCTTCCTCTTCCTTTTTTTTCTTTCTTTTTAAAAATCTTTTCCCTTCCTATTTTAAATAACTTCAGAGTGGAGGCAAAGTTTGCTTAAACAGAACAAGGAAAACCTGTATAACTTCACTCACATGACCCGCATACTAACATGCACTCTCTTCTGTATTAGTATGCCTTTTAGGAATGTTTAAAAAAAGGCACAATGATACAGAAGTTTGCTGAAATAGGCTTGGCTTCCAGAGGATAGGTCAAATGTAGCTCCTTCATTTGGCCTGTATTCATACTTCCTTTCTCTCTTTCTGCTTAGTGACTTTTCCAGTTGGCTACTGCCTTTTGGATAACGTGTGTGCAACCTTCTGACCTCCAAAAATCTCGTGTGCATTCTGTTTTACGTCCTCTTTTTTGAGGGTGCTATTACTTGGGTCCAAGAGGCAGTGTTTTACCTTCCCCAACTCTAGCAGGAGTATAGTGTGACACCCATTATGTAAATCTGGGCTGTGGTGATAGGGAGAAGAGATGAGGAAACTAACTTCATGGAAAGACCCAGGCAGTTATATTTGAAACCTGAAAACTTTCTTATGGATCTGTCTTCTCACTATTACACTGAAAAATGCCCGAGTTAGATAGTGGCTTTTCTCATTTGTGCTATAAAAAAATTTAACTTTGATATGCAGAGAACATGTATGGTTTTGAGTAAATATCACTGATGCCAGAAATCTGGAGGCTCAGACCTAGGTGGTAGTCTTCCTAATCTTGATTGCCTGGAACATTCCAAGTCTACAAGGCCACCCACGGTGGGGAAACATCCAAGGAAATACTTCTGACCGGGGAGAAAAATCACCTTTTGGGACTTGTTTACTCTGTCTTCTTACAGTGGCAATTAGTGTTTATTACAGGACAGATGTTGCTATGGTGATGGGAGAGGCGTAACAGGAGGGAACTGGGGAAAACGTTGCAACTTTAGAAGGATTTACTTTTTATAAAATGACAGTTGACTCTTTTGAGCGACATTTCCATGTATCTTGTTGCCTTCCCCCCTTGTCTACACATCACAAAACAAAAACATTTTGATGTCCTTCCCTGTTTCCATTATTTATTGTAATGACTCATCGTAGGAGGCTTCAGCGGGCTACCAGAAGGAGTGTGTGCAGAAGGGAGGGGTGCTGCCCGGAGGAGGCCCCGGATGTTGCTTTCCTGTTTTGTGGATTTCGGTTTTCCTCATTCAGGCCCGCAGGTCTTTGGTCTCTACATTAACATTTTAAAGGAATCAGCTTTTTGAATTCATCAATTCTGTTACGTGCTCTCAGATGAATTTCTAGTTTTCTTACGCTTTTATTAATGACACCTATAATTCCAGTAGTTTCATCTCTCGACTTACTGTGATGCGAGGAAAGGTAAACCCTGTGCTGAAGCCTGCTTTGTTGCTCACATTCAAATGCTGTCACTAATTGATACACCTGGAGATTTTTGTTTGTTTTTGATACATCTGGAGTTTAATGAAAGTATCTTTTATTTCATTAACTTTTTTTTTAGATGTATTTATTTACTTGAGAGAGAGGGCGGGAGAGCCCATGCACGCCCATGTGTGGGAGCTAGCAGGGGGAGGGGCAGAGGGAGGGAATCTCCAAGCCGACTCCCCGCCAAGCATGCAGCCCAAGCCGGACCCTGAGATCATAATCTGAACTGAAACCAAGAGTCTGGTGCTTATCGGCCTGAGCTACCCAGACCAGGTGCCCCTATTTTATTAACTCTATCACTAATTTCAGGCTCCAATGCACAGGTGTCAGCCTTTTAGTAATTAAAAACTCCGAGTTTTTGGATATTGCTTGACAGTAAATCTTAATTTCTGCAAGATTTGTTTATTGTCCCTTAATTACTATTTTACCATGTATTTATAAAATCTGCATTAGGAAGTATTATCTAGATATCACTTAAAAATCCCAAGATGTCCTAATTGAATTTTTTGTCTTCTACATTTATTTCTAAATTTTTATGGATAATTGGATGTCAGAGTATTAGGCTTCCAAACTGCCTTATCTTTAAGGTGATTTGAACTGTTTTTTAGTATTTCATTAATAACTTAATGGTAAATTTCAACTAAGTAAAAAGTTTTGGAGGAAACATGATACCTCATGATACCTTGGACCTCTGTAGAATTAACATTAAACTCCTTGAATTATATACTCTTAAAAATGGGTGATTTAGCAAGCCACAAATCACTTACTTTGTGTGTACTTGCTTGTTGAGAAATTGTTGGCAATCTTAGCATACCAGGACATAGTCTTCTCTTGTTTTTCCTGTCTCTTGATGATCCCTTGGATTTGGAGCTTGGCCAGACTGTCTCTAGTCGGTGCATATCTTCACTTAGACTTGCCATTTGTAGTCCATGAGGACTTCAGACTTTCCAACCAAAAGGCTGAAAATGTTTACTGCCGCTACTCTTCTGACTCAGCTGCTAATAACTAGGAGAAAATTTGGCACAGAACCCCCTAGGTGATTGGCCAGTTCAGTGGTTCTCCAAATGTAGTTCTTGGACCAGCGCATGAGAATTACCTGTGAATTTATTAGAAAAACAGAATCTCAGGCCACACCTCAGACCCAATAGATAAGAATCTGGGGATGGGGCCCAGCTGTTTCTTTTTTTTCTTAACAAGCTCTCCAGGTGATTCTGATACACCACGCTCAAGGTTGAGAGCATCTGACTTTCAACATTAGGATCAGGAGAGGAATAAGCTGTAATTAGCCCAGAAGTGTTAGGTTCAGTGGGAAAGAGAGAAAAGAGAAGGGTGTTTTTCTTCATTCAGCAAGGACAGCTGCTGCTGGCAAAGAAAATCCATCGATAAACTAGCATTGGCTGCACAATGTGAAAAAAGATGTCTGATGCCATCCCTCCTTTATTTTTTACCAATCTATTAATAGGCATTGAGCTATATTTTGAGAAAGGCACAAGGGTGTTTAAGACCCTCAAAGAATTAATATTCTTGTGTGGTGGCCGTGGGGGAGAAGGGAGAAGGGAGAAGTGGAGTGGGAAGAAGTAACAAAGCAAAACACAACAAGCACTTTCAAGAGGCACAGATGATAGGCTTCAGAAGCATACAGAAAAGAGCTATGTTGGAGAGGATGTGGAGAAAGGGGAACCCTCCTACACTGTTGGTGGATATGCAAGTTGGTGCAGCTACTTTGGAAAAGAGTGTGGAGATTCCTCAAAAAACTTAAAAATAGAGCTACCTTATGACCCTGCAATGGCACTTCTGGGTATTTACCCCGAAGATACAGATGTAGTGAAAGGAAGGGCCATTTGTACCCCAGTGTTCATAGCAACAATAGCCACAGTCACCAAACTGTGAAAAGAGCCAAGATGCCCTTCAGTGGACAAATGGATAAAGAAGATATGGCCCATATTTGCAGTGGAGTATTGTGTCTCCATCAGAAAGGATGAACACCCAACTTTTGTATCAACATGGACGGAACTGGAAGAGATTATGCTGAGTGAAATAAGTCAAGCAGAAAGAGTCAATTATCCTATGGTTTCATTTACTTGTGGCACATAAGGAATAACATGGAGCACATTGGGAGAAGGAGAGTAGAAGTGAGTTGGGGGAAGATGAAGCGTGAGAGATTGTGGACTCTGAGAAACAAACTGAGGGTTTGGGGTGGGCTTGGGGGGGGTGAGCCTGGTGGTCGGTACTAGGGAGGGCACGTATTGCATGGAGCACTAGGTGTGGTGCATAAACAATAAATTTTGGAACACTGAAAAGAAATAAAATTTAAAATTATTAAAAATGAAAAGACCGAACTTCACTTAGTAGAAATGAAGGGACAGAGTTTGGTGCTGTAATTCCTCAGGTGACACTTTCCATCTGTGTGCTGTTTTGTGAGAGACCTGGGGAAAAGAACAGAGGTCTGGAGGCTCATGAATGGTGATCCCATAGATTGTTTCCGTAATAATTTATGCTCCAGGGAAGCTGCGGTGAAAAAAACATGAACACAAAAATAATCAAAATACTCAGCGACAGTCTTTTCATCTTCTGAGGAGTGTACACTTCAGCAGGGAAAACAATCCACTTACAGGAGAAACAGAGCAACGGGAGGAAGAAAGCTCTGTGACCCCACAAGCGAAATTGAAGGGCACAGCAAGAGCCACATCTTGGGAAACCCAATGAGATCCAGCCCGTATGGGTTTTGACCCACCATTTCCACCTGATCAAATGCAGCTCACTGCATCCTAATTGTTAAAAGGAAGAATTGACTGAGGAGAAAAATCAACTCCCACTATTGTTCCAGAGACATTTTCCAGCCAGGAAAGAATTCAATCTCTGAAGATCTGGCGGAGGCTGCGGTGAGGAACTGCTTACAAAGCTCTCTCTCTCTGTGATTTAAAAGCATGAAATAACCTCATTTCAAAGTGGAGAGTCTTAAAAAAAAAAAAAAAAAAAAAAAAAAAAAAAAAAAAAAAAAAAAAAGAAAAACCAAACCCACACACACTCTTATCTGCCCTCACAGCCTGAATTTTGAATCAGGCTTGGGATAAAGTAGAGGAGTCTGTGTGTGCCCTCAAATATCTATTATCAAAAGCCTGATCATTCTTCTCAAAATTCATGGCAAATACTACTTTTTCCTGGTACTATATTACCATCCAAAATAAGTCTCGAAGGGCATTCAAGTTTTACAGCAATTTCTGAAGGGAAACAAACTCACAGGAAATCCATTTGTACCTTATGGATTGAGTCCTGGTGTAGTCAAGTCAGACTGTGGCAGGAGGAATTGTTCTTAAACAGTAGCTATCGATATTGCAAGATCATAGTGTGGAGTCCTGGAAGATCATTTCATCTCTGTTCTGTTTGTTCTTGTTCCTCCTATGCATCATACTACTTTGTCTTTTTTATTTGAGGCAATAGGGCATTTTTGGGTCTTTGGGTGTCAGTAACTTTTGGCTCTCTGGATAACTTGTATGCCTGCTTTCTAGAAGGAAGTTCATAAAACTCCAAATAAAACCTCTTTACACATCATGTAACTGTGCTGTGCTTGAGACTTGCCTCCTGTGAAGTAAATAAAGCCATATTGATTTCTCCTGGGCCACACAATCTATTTTGTGGAATTTTCTCTCATCCAGCTCAAATCCCTGCATGGATTTTCAGGCTAGCTGTTTTTCAGCATGGCTGAGAAGTAGACTGGCTGGCTGGAAATGCAGGTAGCTACCAGGCAGATAAACCCCAGCACTGAGCTTATTTTTTTATATTTAGGTATAGAGTCAAAGAAAAACCTGTGTTATCCATAGCACTTGTCATTATTGCTATTAAAGCAAAAGCTTTCAGGTTCCAAGGTTAAGGAAAATGTAGAAGGAGTAGAAATCAGTGTCTCAATTATCCACACACATTCTAGGTGATGAATTTTCTTAGGAGGGCCTCAGGCTAGCAATAGCACTTAAAAGGTTCTCCCAACCATTGCTTCTACCCAGGGTCACACACTATATACCCTTTGATCCCAAGAACTGTGTTAGCAAAGGAATAATTACATTAAAAATAGAAGTGAGATTTTTGTGCTAATGTCCATGTGTGTCTTCACCTATTAATTCCTTTAACTACTGGCAGCTTATAATGTCTATGGTGTTTTATGGAATTATAGACATGAGTAAGACATAGCCCTTCTTATCAAGAATCTCAAAATATAGTAGGAAAGCTATGGTCAGACACCAGCATTATTGCACAGGTCACACCATCATAGGTAGATGGATAAAGATTGGATGATAAACAATATAGAGGATAGACAGGTAGATGGATGGATAGATGCCCACATGGGATAATTAGGTAAGTAGACACCAGTGAGTTTGATGTTTTAAATTTCTGAGTTAAAACAGACCTCAAGGCCTACCTGGTCTAGCTTCCTACTATCCTCTGATACTGTATTCTCCTGTCCTTTCCCTTTTTTTTTTTTGACCTAAAGAAAGCTGTGCATAATCTATACAATTGATGAGCTTGAAGATAAGTATTAAATCATGAAATTATCACAATCTATGTCACATGTTTATATATTTACCTTTGAAAGTTTTTTTCCACCTTATCTATGCTTCTCTAATGATAAGAGCACTTAAGATCTACCCTCTTAGGGGCCCCTCGGTGGCTCAGTGGGATAAGTGTTCACCTCGATTCCCCTCAGGTCAGGGTGTCAGGGTTGGGATATAGAGATTCACCTCCGCTGGCTCTGCTGGGTGTGGAGCTTGCTTCACACTCTCTGAAGGATGCAAACCGTAAGAGACTCTTAATCATAGGAAATAAACAGGGTTGTTGGAGGGATAACTGGGTGATAGACATTAAGGAGGGCATGTGATGTAATGAGCACTGGGTGTCATATACAACTGATGAATCACTGGACTCTACCTCTGAAACTAATAATACATTATATGTTAATTACATTTAAATTAAAAAATTCTCTTCCTCTCCTTCTGCCCTTCCCCTACCCTCTTTCTCCACTCTGAAAACAAAATAATACCAAACAAAAAAACCCAAAACACAAAAAACTACCCTCTTAGCAAATTAAATCTATAATACAGTGTTAACTATAGTCATCAAGCTGTACAATAGATCTTTGAGACTTACACATCTTTTATGACTGCAACTTTATATTCTTTGACTATTATCTCCGTTCCCTCCCCCCACTTCCCCTGACCCTGGAAACCACCAGCTCAGTTTTTGTGTCTGTGAATTTGACTATTTTAGCTTCATCGTGAGTACCTGTAATTCTGTTTTTGGCTTATTTCACCTGGTGTAATGTCCCAGATGTTCATCCATGTTGTCACAAATGTTAAGATTTCCTTTTTAAGGATGGAACAATATCTCGTATGTATGTGTGTGTGTGTGTGTATATATATATATATATATATATATATATATATATAGCGCACACTTTCTTTATTCACTCATCAGGAGACATTTAGATTACTTCCTTGTCTTGGCCGCTGTGAATGATGCTGTGACAAACATATCACAGATAACTGTGACATACAGTTACCTCCTTGAGATTTTTATTTCAATTTCTTTGGATATATATACACCCAGAAAGTGGTATTGCCAAATAATATGGGATCGATCTTTAGTGTTTTAAAACTCCATAGTGTTTATAAAATAGCTGCATCAATTTACATTCCCACCAACAGTGTACAATAGTTCTCTTTTCTCCATATCCTTAACAAAATTTATTATCTTTTTTTTTTTTTTTTTTTTTTTTTTTTTTTTTTTTTAGTATTAGTCATCCTAAGAAGTATGAGGGTATATAACTTGTTATGGTTTTTATTTGCATTTCTCTGATTACAGGTGCTGAGCTTCTTTTCACATACCTCTTGGCCATTTGTATAACTTCTTTGGAGAAATGCCTACCCAGAGACACCTGGGTGGCTCAGTCGGCTAAGTGGCTGCCTTCGGCTGGGGTCATGATCCCAGGGTGCTGGGATTGAGTCCCACATGGGGCTCCTTGCTCCGTGGGGAGCCTGCTTCTCCTGCTGCCTCTGCCTGTGCTCTGTCTTTCTGACAGATAAAATCTTAAAAATGTCTACCCAATCCCTTTACTCATTAATTTTTTTTCTTTTTCTTTTCTTTTCTTTTTTTTTTTTTTTTTTTGCTATTGTATGAATTCTTTGTTTGGGATATTAACCGTTTATTAGATACATGAGCAGGTATTTTCTCCCATTCTGCAGATTGCCTCTATATTTTGTTGATTGTGTTGGTGATTATTTCTTTGAGTGTGGAAGAGCTTTTTAGTTGGACGTATTCCCACTTGTCTATTTTTTATTTTGGTGTCCTAACCAGGAAATTTTTGCCAAAGCCAATGTCCAAGAAGCCTTTTTCCTTTTTCTCTTGGAGGATGTTTAGTCTTATGTTTACATGACTGTACATTTATATTACAGTCTTACGCCTTTAGTCCATTTGGAGTTGTGGGGATTCTGTGTGTGTAGAGAGAAGGTTTGAATGTCAGTATTTTATATGTGGCTGTGCAGTTTTCCTAACACTAATAATTGCAGAGATTGTTTTTGCCCCACTGTGGATTCTTAGTACCCTTGTCACGTATTAGTTTATCATATATGTAGGAGTGTATTTCTGGGTTCTCTGTTTCATTTTATGCCAGTACCATACTGTCTTGATTACTGTGGCTTTGTAATATATTTTAAAATTGGGAAGTCTGATGCCTCCAGCTTTGTTCAAGATTTATTTGGCAATTCAGGGTCATTTGTGGTTCCATATGAACTTTAGGGTTGTTTTTCTATTTCTGTAAAACATGCAGTTGGGATTTTTATAGAGATCACTTTGGGTAGTATGGACATTTTAATGGTATTTTGCCATTCTGTATTCGTGAATGTTTTTTCACTTTTTAATGTCTGCTTTAATTTCTTTCATCAGTGTGTTTTAGTGTTCAGGGTACACATATTTCATGTCCCTGGTTAAGTTTATTCCCTAAGCAATTCCTTTTGATGCCATTGTGAATGGGATTGCTTTCTTAATTTCCATTTTGGGTAATTCCCTATTAGTGCTCAGAAAAGCAGCTGATTTATGTACACTGAGTTTTGTATATTGCAGCTTTGGTGACTTTGGTTTTTTCCTAAATCTGTGTGTGTGTGTGTGTGTGTGCGCGCGCACGTGTGCTGCCTTTAGGGGTCCAAGTAAGATTCCTATGTAAACTAATAAAATACAAATCAGAAAGAAAAAATTATTTCTTAAATGCTCTGGGTAGGACTTGCAGTACTAGATTAAATTAAAAAAACAGTGATTATGGATATCCTTGTTTCAGATTTTAGAGGAAAAGTTTTCAAGTTTTTCACCATTGAGTATGAATTTGTAGAATTTCATGTCATCTAATAAAGACAATAAGACTAACTCAATAAGTGTTGAGGTGAATTCATTCACTCCCTAATTTGTTGAGACTTCTTGTTATATATGGATGTTGAATTTTGTCAAATGTTTTTTCTGCATCCATTGAGATGAAGATTTTTATTCTGTTAATGTGACATAACATTTATTTATTTTTGTATGTGTTGAAGCATCCTTGCATCCCAGGAATAAATGCCACTTTCATGGTGTATGATTCTTTTATGTGCTCTTGAGTTTGATTTGCTAATATTTGTTGAAGAGTTCTGCATCCATGTTCATTAAGGAGATTGGTCTGTGAGTCTCATGTCTTAATTGTGTTTTGGTATCAAGATGATGTTGGCTTCAGAATTTGAGTCTTTTTTTTTTTTTTTTTTTGGAAATATTTTGATTACTGATTCAGTTTCATTTGTTGAGTCTTATCAGGTTTTCTATTTCTTCTTGATTCAGGTTCCTAGGTTTCTAGGAATTATCCATTTCTTGAAGGTTTTCCATTATCTTGTGTAATTGGTCCTAATAGTCTCTAATGATCTTTATCCTGTGTGGTCATTTGTAATGATTCCTCTTCCCTTTCTGATTTAGTGTCTTCTTTTTTTTCTTAATCTGGCTAAAGTGTCATCAATCTTGTGTAGAAAAATTAACAAGTTTTTTTTTTTTTTTTAATATTTTCTGATGTATTTCTGCATTAGTCTTACTTCCTTTCTGCTAACTTTGGGCTTAGCTTGTTCTTTCTCTAGTTCCTTGAGGTCTGATATTAGGTTGTTTGTGATTAGTTGTTAACTAATGTAGGTGTTTATTAACTTTCTTTTTAAGGATTTATTTATTTATCTTAGAGAATACAGGCATGTGTTCTTGAGGGGGTGGAGGACTGGTGAAGACAAAGAGAGAAGCTGACTCCATGCAGAGCACCAGAGCCTGTGGTAGAGCTCGATCTCATGACCCTAAGATCATGATCTGGGCAGAAACAAAGAGCTGGATGCTTATCTGACTATGTCACCTAGGCACCCCTTCACTTTCTTTTAGTACTGTTTTTCCTTTATTCTGTTTATTTTAATAAATTGTGTTGTCTTCATTTGTCTTTGGATATATTCTAATTTTTCTCAATTTTCTTTGACTCAGAGGTTGTTAAGAGTATGCTCAGTTTTTTTTTTTTTTTAAACATTTTATTTATTCATTTGACAGAGAGAGGGGGAACACAAGTAGGGGAAGTGGGAGAGGGAGAAGCAGGCTTCCTGCCAAGCAGGGAGCCGGATGTGGGGCTGGATCCCAGGCCCCTGGGATCATGACCCGAGCTGAAGGTAGCCGCCTAATGACTGAGCCACGCAGGTGATGAGGGAACAAGGAGGCGGAGGACAAAGCAAAAGCTGGCACCTTCTACCTCCTCTCCACCCACTCTGCTTGGTAATATGTGTGACATTCCTCAGCCACTCCTGACTGCCCTAAAAGAAAAGCAAATAGTTAACTTGCAGAGATCACAATCCTGCAAGACAGGAAGATAGGAGTCTCCCTTGGTTTACAAATGTCCTAGAGATTTACAACAAAGAAGCTATCTTAACAATAGCACAATTTCCAGAGGCAAATGACTCAGTTCCTCAATCCCTAAAGTTAAATTTCTTCTAAACCCAAATATCACTAAAAAAGACTCTTGATAGCAGAAATGTGAATGGCGTGCCAAAAGACAACATTGATCAAGCAGCAAGACCTCCAGTATCCCTGCACCTTGTAGGCCCTCTTTAGCATATGAAAGCTCCTTTGAAACCTCCCTTTTCCCTCACCTTCCCCCAACTGCAGGGTATGTATCCTGCCATCCCTCACAACCGGGGGCAGCAGCTCTTCCTGTCCACGGGTCCTGTCTTCATGCTTTAATAAACCACCATTTTGCACCAAAGATGTCTCAACAATTCTTTCCTGGTCATCAGCTCTGGACCTTACCCCACCAAACCTCACCTAGGTTCAGAACTTCATCACAGGCTCCCCAAGAGTATGCTCAGTTTTTGTGTTGGTGAATTAATTTCTTTCTTTCTTTCTTCTCATGTTTCAAGTTTTACTCCATTGTGTCTGGGAAAGATCTTGAAATGACTTCAAATTTTTAAATATGTTCAGACTTGTTTTGTGACCTAGCATGTGATCTAACCTGGAAAATGTACCATGTGTACGAGAAGAACGTGAATTCTGCTGTTAAGTAGGATATTCATTATGTATCTATTAGGTCTATTTGTCTATAGTATAGTTTAAGTCTGCTTTTACCTTATTGATCTTTTATCCAGACACTCTGTCCATTATTGTAATTGGGGTATTGAAGCCTACTACTATTGAATTGCTGTCTCTTTCTCCCTTCAGATCTAAAGGTGCTCTCTGATGCTGGGTGCATCTGTATTTTTCATATCCATCTGTTGAAGAGATCATTTTGTCACGATGTAATGAACTTCTTTGTTTCTCGTGATAATCTTAACTTTGTTTTTTTCCTGATAAAAGTATAGCTGTTCCTACTTTTTTTTGTTGTCCACTCACATGGACTATCATCCTATCCCTTCCTATCCCTTCATCCCTATCCTATCCCTTCATTTTCAGCCAGTGTAGGTCATTAAATCAAAAGTAGATCTATTGTAGATATCATATTAGTTGGAATTTGGGTTTTATCCATTCATCCATTCTGTCTCTTGATTGGCAAGATCAATCTAATTACATTTAAGTAACTATTGATAGTTATATTGATAACTATATTATATAGTTATATTGATAACTATTGATAGTTATTGATTAGTAATTGATTTCTTGTTAATTTCTGTTTTGTAGTCTTGTTTCCCTTTACCGTATTCCTTTTGTGATTTTTTTTGTTTGTTTTTGTACTTTGATTTGCTTTGATTCTTACTGTGTTTCAAAATACCAGCCTGTGTGCTCTTGTTGAAATACATTTAGTATGTTCTCCCCAGGGTTCTTGTATTTTCTGTTCCTTTTGACTGCTGGAATTCTCTTGAGATAAACACATCTCTTGCACCTTTTAATTCTGATGCCTCTTCAAATGTCCTCTTATTAAAGAAGTATTCCTGATCACCCTATTACCACCACCAATCTCTTTTATCTTTGTTCTTCAACCCAGCCTGTCATGTTATGTTTATTGCTTTCTCTGTCTTTTAGAGAGTAAGCTCTATAATACTGTGAACTTCTGTTAATCACTGTATTTCCAGTGCCCGAATAGTAGCTGACATGTGGTAGTTACTACAATGAATGAATGAATGAATGGCTAAATTGATGTAAAGGCAACTTGTCTGAGACCATGGAGGATTTTGGATTCTGTGTTAAGGAATGTAGGCTTTATTTATTAGCTCTGGGTCAGCTACTGCCACAAAAATACAACGTCACAGAACAACTATAAGCTTCTATTTCTTTTCCATCTGCAGATCCATGGCTGATGCTTAACTGGTTCAGGCTGTGTTCAGGGGATGATTATTCTCACTTTCACACACCTGTAGTCAGGTAGGTCTATAGCTGATCTTGGCCTGCACCCAGCATGGGTCGGCCCTGTTTTGCTCTTAATTTTTCTCCTGGGACCAGCAGACCAGTCTGGGAATTTCCGATTCAGGTTGATGACAGATCCAAAAGAGCAAGATCACCTGTCATAACAGTTCTTAAACCTCTGTTTCATGGCTGCTGATGTTCCATTGGCCAAAACAAATTACATGACTAAGCCTGCAAGAGAAAGGCTAAGATTTAAATCACATCTCCCATAGAGGGTAGTGTTACTTTATGATTTTCAGTAATTTAACCCTCCTTTACAGATTACTACACAACATTTAAAATTTTTTCTACTACTGAGATATCATCTGGAACCAACATTGAATTAATGACAGGTAACCATTGTGTAGTCTATCAGTAAAATAGTTTTTTTTTTTAAGGTTTTATTTATTTGACAGAGAGAGAGAGAGAGAGTGATCACAAGTAGGCAGAGGCAGGCAGAGGGGAGGGGAAGTAGGCTCCCGGCTTAGCAGAGAGCCCAATGTAGGGCTCGATCCCAGGACCCTGAGATCACGACCTGAGCTGAAGGCAGAGGCTCACCCACTGAGCCACCGAGGTGCCCCTAAAATAGTTTTTTTTTCCTAAAATAGTTTTTAACATGCTTATGTTGTTATGTGTATGTCCTAATCACAATACCCAATAAATAGGTCAATAACTTAGACTGTGCAGAGATAGTTTGTCTTCTACACAATTTATTTTTCATCTTTTATTCTAGAAACAACAAAGTGCTCCCTCTGCTCCCGTTCAATTTCCCTTTTGTAGGAATTTAATTTATGAGACTGCTGACTTTAATTACAGATGGAAGCATGAAACTGTTCTATCAAAAAGTAATTGACTGTCATAATAGTATAGCTTTGAGATTTTCTTATTTTCCTCTCCCATCTAAAAAGAATAGGCTCTAGAGATTAGAGTTAATGATGCTGATGGTGTACTGATTGCTGGATTATTTGTTTTCTTTCTTCTTGCATTTGGGACTAACCTGATTATTTTAAGGACACCTGTAATTCTTTAGCAAATGTTTAATTCCAGTCAGGGAAATCTACCATCATGTGCGGGTACTGTAATATTACAATGTGTTTCCAAAGATGACAAGATGACAATTTCATATGTTTAATAGAAGGATCGGCGGGAATAATTTCAATACTGGGCAAATATCTGGGAGTTAGCAGGATTGGGTTAAACAGAATTCCCAGGTTGTATTTCCTAGAAAAACTGAAGTCACATCTCCTACATCCAAGAGGTAAAAGGGATAGGGAAATTTGTATTTTTAGAGGTCATTTGCTTATAAATATGGCCAACCAATTACCACTTTAACAGTGCCCAAGAAGGGTTCTGTGCTTCCTATGTTAAATGGAACAGACTTACTTGCTTGTCATTTTTTTTTAAACTGTTTTAAATGTCATTCTCTCCTCAACATCTGCCCCCAATTCTTCACTTTGCCAACTTTCTGCAAATGATCTGCTAATTTTCTAATTGGTTTTATTTTAAACATAGGATGAAAGTAATTAAATGGTGAGCAAGTCAATACAAGCGCAATCCCACAAGGATACCCAAAGATGGGTACAGTGAAGCAAGTATATTTTCTTAGTATTTCATGAAAACAACTTTGAAAATAGTCTCTATTAAAAAAGCTTAATAAAATAACTAGCAAGTACATCTGAACCATTTGCTGGAGTAAACACGGATTTAACCTCTAGATAATCTCAGCCAGATTATGATGGAATAATGACAAATTTCAGAATATTCCTCACTGGGCAGTTTTGTATAAATTTTGAGATGAAAATAGGTGTATGTTGGAGATACTATCACCCCATATCTGTGACATTTCACATAATGACTCTGTAAAGATATACTCTGACACATTCTCATTAGCAAGTTATATAGGTTGCTTATTAAAGTAGTGGGAATTACTTTGAATGAACTCTGCAAGACTGGGTAAATGACTATGTGAGAATGAGTTAATCAGCTGTCTTTGTTAAATGTTTTTCTAAGTGTGGGAGGCCTTGGCAGGTAATTTGGCTTTCTCTGATTTGCAGCTGCTGTCATCATTGCTATGTGTGATTGATATGTCTGCCTGGACAGATTTGCAACCTGACACTAATGCTGATGAATGGTTTAAAGATACTGAATTATTGATAATTTCAGAAGTGCCCCTGGAATTGGATCTAAGAGGCTGGTTTCCAAGTTACAACTCCATTTCATGGTGATACTGTCGAGGCAGCATTTCTTTGTGAGGAGTTTTGAGCTGAGCTTCATATCCTATCATGTGTAGCAAAAATGTAACTAATTATGCTATGAATTTTCTCTAGTAGAACAAATTCCACTCTCTGCTTTGGTATCATGTAGAGATTCTTACATGAAATGCATTTCTTTATGGTTATCATGTCACACCTTTACCTGCAACTACTTTATAAAGGGAAGTAACCATTTTTTCTTAATAGCTGTGGCGTGTTTTGCCAGAGATGTGAAATATTAGACTTAAATGGAACACCCAGCCCACTGTTTCTCAGAACCTCTCCAATGTCAGAGGAAGGTGAATGTCATGCACCTGGGAGTCTGGAGGGAGGGGTAGAGCATAAAACAAATTATTTGAGGTCTTAAGATTTTTCAGTCTTCATCCATAATATATCCCATGTCCACTGAACCAAGATTTCAGCTGAGCTGAGCTACCTTGTTTGCATGAATTAGCTAGGAAGCCTCATTCCCAGTCCTGTAGGAATTCTAATGCTTTTCTCTAGATGTCTGGAAATTTCCTAAAGACTTGTGTTCTCTGGAACCTGTCTCTATGATTTCCAATTTCACTTCAGTCTTGCTAAAGTTTTCATCTTGGGCTACTCTCACTGACCCTTGGTAGTAGAACACCTTACTTACTTACTTCCTTTTCCCACAGTGCAACTCCTTCAGGGTGCATATAGGAATACCACACCTCAGTAAAAGTCTTTGAGAGGCAAAGGCCTACATCCCAACTTTGTGCATGTTAAAAGTAAACATTGGTCATCATTTTTCTTCCTTCGGCCATCTCTGTTGCCCCTGCTGCCAGCATCCTCTCACTAGCTCATAAAGTGGGCTCCTCTCCTGCCATCATGTGGCTCATTCTATTACTTCGGCACTTTTTCTCCCTTCTCTTCCACCCCCCAGGTTCCATTCTTTTCGGAGTTTACCTATAAATTTTTGCTAACTTCCTATCCAGAGTGGTTTGACTCTCTCTGTCTAGCGTGGGCAAATTAAGGCTATTCCACTTGGCCCTTCTTGGTAATTAAACATTTTCATCAAGGTGGTTCCTTGAATAAGATTATTTTATTCAATAGAGAAATGCTATAAAGGGTCTCCTTTTTTTCTTCCATGTTCTATTAATACTAAGAGTTTGTTCCCCTTAAACCTTCAGTATATTTTCTGCTTCAACAACCTACCCCCATTCTTTGATAATTTTGTGTTTACCACTAAAAACCCCAACAACCCGGTTTGAGAAGAATGGGTCTATTTCCGGCTCTCCTCTGTTACAAATGAGTAGTGAAGGCCAGGGACATGAAGTTACCTTCTCCATGTCCCTAGAATGAGAACATTTAACAGGGAATACAAAATTCCTCTGTCCCATCATTCAAGATAGACTAAGTTCCTTATTTTTAGTGAAATTATGTTACATATGTACATCTTTACTTTTCAATAGGGGTTTCTTGACAGTGTGCTCATTTTTAAAGGAAAATGCTGTATTCTAATAAAAATCCATGTAAAATCCATGCTAGTGTTAAAAAAAAAAATCATGTAAAAGCTTCAATGACATAGATTCTCTTTCCGTTTATTCCTGCATTGACTGGTTGGTGATAGCTTTTGGAATATTACCTCCAGAAAATTTCAGAGTTATTATAAATATGTACCATTATCTGGGAAGGTTAATGTATTTGCTGGATTCTGTCCTGGTATATTTGTTTTCCTTCGCCCTGATGGTGAGTCACTTGATTATCAAAGAGCAGCAAGACCTTGAAGAACTGCTGTCTCAGAACTGAGGACAAAGTTTCTATTTTGGTTCTCCCCCATGGGTTTTTTTTTTTTTCCTCACATGCTTTGGGTTTTATTAGTTTGCAGGATTGTCTACACATATTCTTGTGGGTACAGCTACTTGTCAGACACGTATTTTCTGAATTCTTTGTGCTCTGAACTAGCAAATATTAATTGGGGATTAAATACACACACACACACACACACACACACACACACATATATATAGGTATATATAGGTATATATACCTACTTACCTACCAACCATGGGTCCTTATTCTCAAATTTTTATAACTCATTTGGGGAGAAGAAACCTAGGTAAATGAAAATAATGCAAGATTTAATGTTTTGAGGAAATAGAAGAAATATAAAACTGAATATGATACATTGGGAAATGGAAGGTATATAGTCAAACATGGTTTGTGCTCCTTTTAGTCAAAAGCTCTGAACTCTAAGGGAAGGCACCTAGGCATCCACTGAAATTTCCTTGCTATTTTCCAGGATTGAGGGATTTAGGGAAGCCTACTCATGAAGGATATGGACCTCAGGTGAAGAAATGCTAGGACAAACTGGAAGTACCAGTGGAGAGGCATGGAGGATTCCAGATAGACTGAGAAGAAAGGGAATTGCAGATGAGTCTAGAAAGATGAGCAGAAGAGCGGGACAAGGTTGAGGTAGGGGATGGCATTCCAGGCTGAGAAAACCTGGAGCAAAATGCCAAAGTCAAGATATTAAAGAACATAACTTGGCAACTATTAAACAAGATTAGAGTAAAAGAAATAGTAGGACCATAGGGGTCAATCTGGAAAGGTTGGTTCCTGTTGGACTCTAAATAACAATACAAAGTGTTTTCATCTATTTACTGCAAAAGTGATACATGTTTATTTTAAGAAATTCAAATCCTATGAAAGTATAAAAATAGAAAATAAAAATTTCAAATGTATAAAGTTGAGTTTATGCAGTGCCTGGGTGGCTCAGTGTGTTAAGCCTCTGATTTTGGTTTGGATCATGATCAGGGTGCTGGGATCCAGCCCCACATTGGGCTCTCTGCTCAACGGGGAGCCTGCATCCTCCTCTCTCTCTGCCTGCTTGTGATCTCTGTCAAATAAAAATCTTTAAAGAAAAAATTGAGTTTGCGTTAAATAGGGTTATAACCTGCTTTTCCATATAACATGTGCATTACTGCTAACTTTCCATGTCCACACACAAATATCATTCTTGCTGTTTTAATTCTCTCAATTTGATCTTTTATAGATGTACCATAATTTGTTTAACCCAATTCTCTATTGAATAGATTTTCTTGATTTCACTGGTATACAAATTTTCATAATACATGTCCTATTCATATTTTGGGGTACTGCTCTGATTATAACTTGATGATTTCCTAAAATTGCTAGACCAAGGGGCATTGTTATGGACTGAGTATGTCTACCTACCCCCTTTCCCCTCATTTGTATGTTGAAATCCTAACCCCCAATGTGATTTAGGAGGTAGGGCCTTTTGGGAGGTGATCAGGTTATAAGTGTGGAGTCCTTGTGAATGGGACTAGTGCCTTTATAAGGAGACCCCAGAGAGCTCCCTTGCCCCTTTAACCAGATGAGGACAGTAAGAAATCTATGAACCAGGAAAAGGTCTCCCACCAGACATGAATCTGCCATTGCTTTGATCTTGGACTTCCCAGCATTCAGAACTGTGAGAAACCAGTATGTTGTGTAAACTGTCCAGTCTATGGTATTTTTTGCTGTAGCAGCCAGAGATTAAAACATATACTTATTAAAAATTTTTTTAGAATTTTTTAAAAAAAGATTTTATTTATTTAACAGAGATCACAAGTAGGTAGAGAGGCAGGCAGAGAGAGAGAGAGGGGGAAGCAGGCGCTCCCTGCTGAGCAGAGAGCCCAATGTGGGGCTCGATTACATTTTGATCAATGTTGCTAGATTGCTTATCAGAAGTTCCATCACCATCAAGGGTTGGGGTTGGGGGTACAGGGAGAAGGAAAGGGAAGGCATTAGTGCTTATCTCCCTTTCGTTTCCCAGAGATGTAGATGGCCTGAAGAGGGACTATCACAGGTTCTGTAGCAGTGGTGAAGCTGATAGTAACGATGTAACGATAGTAATGATGAAGAGTCTGTGGAGAAGAAGCGGGCAAGAGCCTGCTATGAGGGTATTAAGTAGATGAGGCAAGTAGATGAGAACTGCCATGAGAGCAGTTTGTAAAGAAGTAGAAGGATGAATTAGAGAAGTGGAAAAAGGATCGAGGAACTGGGTGTATAGATCTGTGAGAGAAACACATTGTGGCCAGTTGGTATGCTAGTGGTGTGCAGACATGATGGGAGGCAGTGATCCCAGGATCATCCAATAAGGCTGGCCGTGGTCCGGCTGCAGTGTGAGCGATGCCTGCCTCATGGGAGAGCTTAAGTGTGTCCACCCAAACAGCAGCACTCGAAGATGCTGGATGGCTTAGTTGGTTAAGTGTCCAACTCTTGATTTTGGCTCAGATCATGAGCTCAGGGTCCTGAGATTGAGCCCCACATGGGGCTCTGCATTGAGCATGGAGCCTACCTGAGATTCTTTCTCTCACTCTTCCTCTACTCCCCCGATTGCACTTTCTCTCTCACCCTCTCTCTCTCAAAATAGTAATGCTAATAATACTACTACTAATGATGATAATAAACAACAACAAAAAAATATTCAAGGACCCTGCTTTCTTGATATGGGGCAAAGATGATTGAGAGCACTTGGCTTTAGAAGATCTACCAGTTGCCCCTTGGCCCATCCTAGATTCTGTATGGGTAGCAAAACTTTTCCTCTCTACCCTTAGATTTAAAAATATAAACTGAGAAGCAAATTTAATA
The DNA here is from genome assembly GCF_030435805.1 of Mustela lutreola. Taxonomy (NCBI): domain Eukaryota; kingdom Metazoa; phylum Chordata; class Mammalia; order Carnivora; family Mustelidae; genus Mustela; species Mustela lutreola. Next base: position 86,922,521 of record NC_081291.1, on the reverse strand, counting down.
GAGTTTAGTATCTCTTAGAGTGTTTGGCTTTTATTCTTACTGATTTCCCTCGAGTCTACAAATGAGGACAAGCCCTGGTTGGCTCTTTGAGAGGTGTGACATGAGGCATTACTTGCATAATGGGGCGTCTTACTTTCATTAGTTTCCTTTTCTGCCTTTTCCCTACTCCTTGCCAGCTGAGCCTGTTGTGATGTTTGCCAGCTAACTCTGCTTTTCATTGTTGATATCCCCTCTGTGATCTCAGTGCCTTTGTTACTTCCCTCTTCCATCATTATGATTTAGGAAAGACCATTGTGTTAGTACCTCGTGGTAACACGTAATCCATTTCCTGTTTCCCAGGGTTATCTGCAATGTAAACCTCATCAAATGCTGTGCTCTCAGACTGGGGTCAGTGAACCTCTTCTCTAAAAGGCCAGGTGGGAAGTACTTCAGACTTTGGGAACCACGGACAGTCTCTGTGGCACGCCTTTTGTGTTTTGTTTGAATTTCTTTTTTTAACGATCCTGTTGAGACCTAAAAACCATTCTTGGCTCACAGGTCATATTAAAAAGGGCTGTAGGTTTGGTCCACAGCCATATATTCTTGACTCCTGGTCTAGGAGGCGACATGGTGAGAATGAAAATTTTTTGCTTACAGGAGCACTTATCTGGGAGACCGCAAAGCTGAACACGGTTTCATTAACCAGCTAAAGATGTTAGAGTCATGAAGTTTGCATGACCTCAGTACACCAGACCCTTACTGGGTCTCATTTGAAAACCTATTTTTGGCCAATGAACAATGGAATTTGCTTTAACCAATTATGTGCAGACTTGAGGATTCATTCTTTGCTCTCTAGAGTATGAGTTTTCAAACCAACTTTCTTTGTAACTCCTAAATTCCCTACCCGCACTCCCAAGGTGAACTACTCAGTGAATTTTGACATTGTTGTATGTTCCTCCTGCCTGTCAAGTTAATAAATTTAGGGTTCCCCCCCCACCCTGGTGGTTTTTGTTGTAGTCTTAGGCAATTCCCTATGTGAAAAATTCAGATGTAAGTCAGCTAGTAGGAAACTTCTTTTGGATGTTAGGTAAGGAGGATTTTTCTTACCGTTTCTGAAACTATGTTTAGAGTAAGAATGGCAGTTTAATCAGCTTGGGAATAAGAGGGGAGTAAACAGATAAAGCCATCTTATTTGTATGCAAAGGGTGGGGAGATCCTGCTTCTTTAACAAAATGGAGCAAAGATCTTGTCCTTGAAATTGGCAAAATGATTAGTTTACCCATAAATTACAGAAAATTGATAATGATGCAAATGTTGCTTTTTCATAAAAATGCAAACGAATTGTGTCCAGACAAATGCAATAGTTACTTACAGATATTTACTAATTTTGCATCTGTTTGTCTGTTCATGTAGACATTCCTGATTGCCCCTTTAGACTCATTCTTTGGATACTCCTTTGGACCAGTTGTAATATCTTTCTGGTTTTTTCAGTGACTTAAACAAAATATTTGCCATGTGATCATCATATATATGACCTCATGATTATGAAAATTACCTTTTAACAATCTTAATATCCTACAATCTTTTTCATATTTCATATATTTGTGTCATATATACATACAGTTATATAGAGTATGTTTTTTATCAGTGTTTCTCTTGTAAAATACACATATAAGCAAATTATTTGATAATTATCTAATTCAAACCCAGTGAGATTGGATTCTACTTGTCTGGGCATTTTGTATATAATAGTCTTTATTAAAAGGTCTGATCACAATAATTCTATTTCCTTTAACCCATATTTCTGTCTGTCTGTGATATAATAGATATTAAATAGGCCAAGGCCAAACAGATTTGAGGCTATGGTTCTACTGATAATTGAATGTGTGGTGATCAATTCAAACTTGTAACTATGAAGATAGGCCCAAATTCCAAGTATACCCACTATTGTCTTTTTTTTTTTTCTCATTTTGACAAGACTCTGAAGTTAATAATGCAGACTGATTATTAAGAATTTCTTCTTGCTGTATTGTAAGCTGCTCAAGTAGAGGAAAAGTTTCCTTTTAATTTAAAAATATAGATAGTCGTCTAAAAGTTGAACAGTTTTTTGGGCACCTGGGTGGCTCAGTCAGTTGAGTGACTGCCTTAGCTCAGGTCATGATCCTGGAGTCCCAAGACCAAGTCCCACTTAGTCCCTGCTCAGCGGGGAATCTCCAGGGGAGTCTCCCCTCTTATGCTCTCTGTCAGTCACTCTCTATCTTGCAAGTAAATAAAATCTTACAAAAGCTGAACAGCTTTTTGAGGACTCCTAAATTTATATATTTAGATACAATGTTTTCATCTCTAAACAATTCTATTTGCTGGGTAGGAATCACTCAAATCCTAAAGCACCCAGGACATTGCCAAGTTCAGAGCTTTCTTTTTTTTTGTAAAGTTGGTGGAGCTCTGGCATTATCTCATTTATTACTTTCACATTCTAGTCCATACCCTTGACCTTAAAGCAATATCAGGTTTTGATTCACATCCTTTTTATATGAAAAATTTCACTAATGTAATGGCATATCTTTTTAGAAGTAAAAGGTTTTTAGGGAAATCCAGACTCGCATGCTATCTGAATCTGTTCTTAAAATCCCATATTTCCCTTGAAACTTCAGTTTAAGGTGGAAGAATGCTGGTAAAGTTAAGACCTATATGCCTACTTTTGTATTTGGCAAGCAGACTTGTAAATGTTTTAGGTATTTAGGTCCATTTCATACTATTTCCTGTTTCCTCTCATGTAGCAAGCACTGTGCTAAGTATTTGGAAAAGCAAGATAAATAGATTTCTCTACCTCTTGAGCACAGTGTCTAATAGAAGAAGAACTGAAATGATTGTGTAATAATGGTAGTACGTACAAGGTGTACAGTCAGCCTATAGGAGAGAATGATTAGCACTGAGCAGAGTAGATCATGGAAGTCTATAAACTATAGCAAATGTTAAAGACTGGAAATCATGAAGATTAATTCAAAGCGCATATATGGAGCTCTTAAAATTTGAAGACTAGGTAAAGCGTTCTGGACACATGCACATAAAAACACAAATATATGGGCCATGACTCAAGAAGCTCATGGTCTGTTATAGAAAACAAAAGTGAATGAGCAATAATAATACATTTAAAAAGTGGTGCAGTGAAGATACGGATCAAAACCTGTAGGAATTTGAGAGGTACTGGGGAGATAAGGATCAGAGAAGGCTTCTGATGGGGAAGGTGAAGTCAAGTCTGGAAGAACATGTGCAAAGAGACAAGGAAAGCTAATAGGAGCAAGGAATTAATGTTCTAGGTAGCACTGGTAGAACTTTTGCATATACTGGTATATGCAAAGGCCCTGAGTCCTGAGAGACAATCTAGCATATGAGAGAAGTGTGACCCGAGTGCAGGCAATGTGGCAGATGAGGTAAGATTCAGTGCTCTGCAAATAGGTAGAGGGTCCTATAGGAAGGGCATTGTCTGCCATATAAATGGTAGGAGGAATTTTTGAAATGTTTAAAATGAGGATAGCAACAAACTAGCCTTCATAGGATGCCACTCTAAAAACAATATGGAGAAAGATTAGAGCAAAATAAAACAGACAAAAGGAATAGTTTCTTATCGGAATCTGAATGGGAAATGAACATGGCTCAAACCCAGGAAAGGACAGTGAGTATGGAGAAAAAGACGGTTAAGGCATAATAAGAAAGCACAAGGCTTAGTGAGCCAAAAGACCCCGAAGGAGATGTGCAGGATAGCACCCATATACCTGGCTTGCAGTTGGCAGTGCTGCTCCAGATGGAAGTGATGGCAGAGAAGGAGAGATGGGAGAGCAGTTTGGTTGGAGAGCTGTAACCTGCCCCCAGCTACACACAGTTATGATGCCTGTAGGATCCAAACAAATATGCCACATGGGGCAGTTGGAAAATTTGAGTTCAGAATCGAAAAGAAACAGGAGTCTAAGTTACATATTTGGGACCTAAATAATTATTTAATTGGTTATAATTAAATAATTGGATGATGTCACTGTGGAAAGAATAAATAACATTGAACCAGAAACCGATCCCAACAAATCTGAAAACCTCAAGGATGAAATGGAGGCCGTGTTGAGGAAGAAGACCAGAAAGAATATCAACAATAAGTAGTCAGTGAATCTAGGGGAAAACGAGGAAAAGGTAGTATCGCAGAAGAGAAGAAAGATGGAATGGCCAACGGTAATAAGTGCTGTAGAGAGGTCGTGGAGGGCAAAAGGAAAAACAATACACAAAGACTGATGTACATGTCAGATTGAAGCAAAAAGTCTGTGAGATTAAAGCCAGGAGATTGTGGGCTATGGAGTAAAAAGAGAAGCGAGTGTGATACTATGCATTTTAAAATTCTTTTATTTATGTATTTATTCTTATCCTTGAAGGAAAGACCCAAGAAGTGGAGGAGTGAAGTGTAGCTATTTCTAAAGATGCACAGTCAGTGAGAGCAGACATCTTTGGCTTGGTTGGGGGCTGTAAACTTGAAGATTGCATGGCAAGTAGCAGGCACTTATTGAATTCACTCATTAGTTGAATGCATAAACAAGATGGGACATACTTGAGGTCTATACATCAATGAATAATAATAGTAACAATAATAAAAATACTCAGGGTAGATGGCTTCCACCAAGGGAGAGCAAACTGCAAGACAGCTGGCCAGGAGGGGAGGCTCTGAGACTGAACATGGAGCATCACCTTGGAGTGAAGATACTCCTTTACTAGACCTGTACCAATAGGATGCTCAGTAATGTTAGAGAATTTCAAGGCAATTCCATCAGGAAGTTGGGAAATATAGACCTTTTCAATTTTAAGGATTTTGTGGTTACAAAACCAGCATGTCCTCATCTCAGAATGCCTCTTTAAAAATGATACAGATAGGGGCGCCTGGGTGGCTCAGTGGTTTGGGCTGCTGCCTTCGGCTCGGGTCATGATCTCAGGGTCCTGGGATCGAGCCCCTCATCGGGCTCTCTGCTCCGCAGGAAGCCTGCTTCCCTCTCTCTCTCTCTCTCTCTCTCTCTGCCTGCCTCTCTGCCTACTTGTGATCTGTCTGTCAAATAAATAAATAAAATCTTTAAAAAAAAATGATACAGATAACTCAGGGGAACCTGGGTGTCTAGTTGGGTCAGCTTCTAACTCTTGATTTTGGCTCAGGTCATAATCTCAGGCTCATGAGATTGAGCCCTGCGAGGGGCTCCAGGCTGAACGGAGAGTCTGCTTATGACCCTCTCTACGTCTGCCTGTCCCCGGACTCTCATGTACAAACCCTCTATCTAAAATAAATCTTAAAAAAAAAAAATGACACTAATAATCAAGTTAATTATGTCTGTAATTGAGGTGAAAGGACTGAATTATTTGAAAGAATAGCCTTGATTCCGTACTTGGCATTCTGAGTATGAGTTGCTAGTGTTAATCTTACTGACAGCTCTTTTTAATACCCCTCTGGGGTGAGTTAGCTCTTCCATTAACCCTAATAGTCCCCCTCAGCAGGAAGGACACTAAATGAGAAACCGAATCACATTCACACTTTACAGTTCCCCAACCCAAGTCCCTCTCCAAAGGCTTCATCATTCTTCTCAGCCGATGAAGAAATACCAACACTGTCTCAGCATAGAACTTGCGGCCAAGGTTTGGGCGGTTAGAGTTGCAATCATGGGATTATAACATGATATTCTCTATAAAGAACATGCATACACTCTTCAAGCTACTTTGACTTTTTTTTACATTTTTTTTTATTTTTATTTTTTTATTTTTTATAAACATATATTTTTATCCCCAGGGGTACAGGTCTGTGAATCACCAGGTTTACACCCTTCACAGCACTCACCAAAGCACATACCCTCCCCAATGTCCATAATCCCACCCCCTTCTCCCAAACCCCCTCCCCCCAGCAACCCTCAGTTAGTTTTGTGAGATTAAGAGTCACTTATGGTTTGTCTCCCTCCCAATCCCATCTTGTTTCATTTATTCTTCTCCTACCCACTTAAGCCCCCATGTTGCATCACCACTTCCTCATATCAGGGAGATCATATGATAGTTGTCTTTCTCTGCTTGACTTATTTCGCTAAGCATGATATGCTCTAGTTCCATCCATGTTGTCGCAAATGGCAAGATTTCATTTCTTTTGATGGCTGCATAGTATTCCATTGTGTATATATACCACATCTTCTTGATCCATTCATCTGTTGATGGAAATCTAGGTTCTTTCCATAGTTTGGCTATTGTGGACATTGCTGCTATAAACATTCGGGTGCACGTGCCTCTTTGGATCACTACGTTTGTATTTTTAGGGTAAATACCCAATAGTGCAATTGCTGGGTCATAGGGCAGTTCTATTTTCAACATTTTGAGGAATCTCCATGCTGTTTTCCAGAGTGGCTGCACCAGCTTGCATTCCCACCAACAGTGTAGGAGGGTTCCCCTTTCTCTGCATCCTCGCCAGCATCTGTCATTTCCTGACTTGTTGATTTTAGCCATTCTGACTGGTGTGAGGTGATATCTCATTGTGGTTTTGATTTGTATTTGTATTTCCCTGATGATTTTTTTTTTTTTTAAACAACTGGTAAGCTCACATTCTAAAAAGATTCATGGCAGCCATATCATCACTTTCAAAGTGGAAAAAACACTTTATTGATATTATAAAAATCTAATAGAAGAAAAGTGAAATCTGTACATAGATGAGGGCAATAGTAAGCAGTATAGGAGAATAAGACAGTTATATCAAATCAGGTACTTAGAAGATCCAATTATTAGCTGGGGAATTCATTGGTGATAGCCAGGCAGGAGTCCTGACTGAGAGACCTGGGCAGAGGGTCCTCTCCTCAGGTAAGACTTCCATCTGACCATCCCCATTAGAGCCATATTGATGGGGCAAATGGTGGGGTCTGAAGTTAAATGTTTGTTTGCCTGGTAGAGTTTGGAGCTAGCTGCATTCCTGTGTTACCATGTCTTTACATATCAAGGAACCTGGGCTAGGTGTTTGCTTCCCCTTCTGGATTCCATTGGGAGGGGGGCAGCCTAGCTCAGAGCCAGAGGAGATGCAAGGCAAACTTTATATACCTTCTGGTCTGGACACCAAGAGGGCTAGTTCTGACCTGGAGGCTTCCTAATGTCAACTAACCAGGCTCCTGAGGTCATCCTGCAGCCTTTCTTATAAACAATATTCTTTAGCCTGTCTGCGTACATGCAGGTTGGGGTGGTCAGTTACGCAGGACAAATCCCAGAAACCACCACCCATACAAGTCAAGAAAACTGCCCCTGCCTCATCCCTATGTCAACTCTAATCATGTTTGTGAAATGGAAGAGGTGATCACTGCAAGTGAAATAGAATTTTTGTATGTGAGTGTCAGTGTGGTCAAAGTGTGGCCCTAACTCGGAATACGTGCAAGGCAGCCCCCAAAGAAGTTGTAGCTCATGACTACACATAAGCTACCCTGGAGGGCACTTGCAAGAGGCTGAAATTCTGCACTACCTAGTTGGGGAGCAGGATGGTGGAATTTGAATTTTATCATTCATGTGACAGTTTTTGTTTTCCCAGTGGGGCTTGAGAAGTTAGGAGACACTCCCACTTTGTATAAAATATGGAATCTTTCTGATGACAGCTTGGGTACAACTCATGGTACCTGGCTTCACAAAGTAAGAAATGATGACAAGGGAATCAGAATTTTTCACCTATAATCCTTTTCCCCCAGTTTTATTGAGATAATTAACATGGTATAAGCTTAGGTGTACAACATAATGATTTGATACATGTATATGTTGAATTACAAGATGTTCAGCTAGTATCTATCACCTCACATAGTTCTTGTGATAAGAACTTTAAAGAGCTAATGTCAGCCATGCTCAAATATACCATACAGTATTGCTAACTATAGTCACCATGCTTTACATTACAACCCCAGAACTTATTTATCTTATAACTGGGAGTTGATACCTTTGGGTCACCTTTACCTGTTTTCCCCACTCCCTACCCCCACCTTTGGCAACTATCAATATATTTCTAGGAGTTTGGGTTTTCAAACTTCACATGAGTGAGACCATATAGTACTTATATTCTTCTTACTTATTTCACTTAGCATAAAGCCCTCAAGTTTCATCCCTATTGTTGTAGATGACAAGATTTCCTTTTTAATGACATGTAATCCAGTGTGTGTGTGTATTACATTTTGTTTATTTATTCATCCATGGATGGACACTTAGGTATTTCCATGGCTATTGTACAGATAGCTCTGGAAAACAGTGATTTCATTTTCTTTCCATAAGTGGAATTCCAGAAGTGGAATTTCTAAAGAATTTTTATTTTTTTTAATTTGACAGACAGAGATCACAAGTCGGCAGAGAGGCAGGCAGAGAGAGGCGGGGGGGAAGCAGGCTCCCCACTCAGCAGAGAGCCCGATGCGGGGCTGGTCTCAGGACCCTGGGATCACGACCTGAGCTGAAGGCAGAGGCTTTAACACAGAGCCACCCAGGTGCTTCCAGAAGTGGAATTTCTAGATAATGTCATGGCTCCATTAATTTTGAGGAACCTCCACACTGTTCTCCACAGAGTAGCTGGACTGATTTTCATTCACAACCACAGTGTAAAGGGATTCCTTTTGTTCCACATCTTCATCAACACTTGTTGACCACTGTAACAGGTGTAGGGCGATATCTCATTGGGGTTTTGATTTGCATTTCCCTGATAGCTAATGATAATGAACACCCTTTCATATCTCTTTCATATAAGTTCCAAATAACTTATTTGGAAATAATTATAATTATAGTACCAATTATAGAGCAAGATAAGATGAATGCATTTTTTTGCTTGAATATGTACATGTATGACCCCTTTTTCACTAGGCTGTTTGGTTTTGTTTTTGCTACTGAGATGGAGTTCCTTAAATATTTTAGTATTAACCACTTACTAGGTATGTTTTGCAAATATTTCTTCACATTCTATAGGTTGCCATTTCACTTTGAGTGTATCTCTGGCTGTTCTGTAAGCCTTTGGGGTGTTTTTCTTTGCTAGTGTGTAATCAAATGAGTGAGGGGTGTCACACAAGTGTGAGTCTGGATTTGGTATTATTTACTCAAAATTTGATATTTGTTCATTATGGATATTCTCATGTTGATTTTAGAGTTGTAAAAATATCATAATCCTAACATTTATCTTGATAGCTGAGTTTTTTGGGCACTCCTCTTTTTAAATTTTGTACCTTACTGAAGTGCCCCGTACCCAAACAACAAGAATGTATTTGTTTATTTTTTAAAAGATTTATTTATTTGACAGAGAGAGATCACAAGTAGGCAGAGAGGCAGGCAGAGAGAGGGGGAAGCAGGCTCCCCGCTGAGCAGAGAGCCGGATGCGGGGCTGGATCCCAGGACCCTGAGATTACGACCTGAGCAGAAGGCAGAGGCTTTAACCCACTGAGCCACCCAGGTGGCCCAAGAATGTATTTAATAAAACTTTGTTTTCCTTTTTACCAACATTTGCCCAGCGGTACTGTGAACTTAGAGCCACTACACAGCCAGTCTCTTTTGAGATAAGAGCAAGTTGGCAAATGTGCTCCAAGTTGAATTTTATTTTTGGAAATTTACAGATGCTATCTGAAAGAATGTCTGGTGAAACCGTGTTAGTAACTAGGTAACTTTGGTAAAGGTAAAACTTAATTATAAAGATTGCTTTTCTCATGTGCGTTGTGCCTGCAGCCCTCAGGGTAATTCCAAAGAAATAGTTTTTGAGCACGGAAATATTTGTTGAATAGTCCTCTCTAGAGTCTCTGAAGATCCATATTAGTGATTAGTGTTGAGATATGTTTGTTCAAAAGGCGTCAGCTAGTTTTGAACTATATATATGTATATATATATATATATTAAGATTTTACTTATTTGTCACCAAGTACAAGCAGTGAGAGGATCAGGCAGCAGGAGAAGCAGGCTCCCCAACGTGAGACTTGATCCCAGGACCCTAGAATCATGACCTGAGCCGAAGGCAGTCGCCTAATTGACTGGGCCACGCAGGCGTCCCAGCGCTATGTATTTTTGAGGTAAATTTGACTTTGTATAGTTCACATTATGATGAAAAACATATCTCTTAAATGAACCCATTTCTTGTATTGATACTTAAGCCAGAAACATACTTCCTAGATCCTGTTTGAAACATGGATTTTTCCATTTATGGTTCATATTATTAAAAAAAAAATCCTACAAAGATTGTCTTGCATCATTGCACCATAGCCATATACCTTCTTTTTGTTTATTTAATTCATTGTTTTTGCACCACACCCAGTGCTCCATGCAATATGTGCCCTCCCCAATACCCACCACCTAGTTCCCCCAACCTCCCACCCCCCGCCCCTTCAAAACCCTCAGGTTTTTCAGAGTCCATAGTCTCTCATGGTTCACCTCCCCTTCCATATACCTTATTCTTGATATGTCTGTATTTGCAAGCACCTGTTAATTTTCATGTTGTAATAGTTTTTGAATGAATGCAGTTTAGAATTGCAATGACTATCTTAAAGTGTTGCAGACCTCCTTGGTTCTCTTGGTGTTTGCTACAAACTGCAGTTGTCACTCAGTCACAACTGTACATCATAGTATCAATCTAAATAAAGTATGTGCTCATTTCTTGTGGGAAGAGTACCCAGGTGAGGGATTGTTGGGTCACATGGTAAATGACTGTTCATAAGAAACTACCTAAATGTTTTTGAAAATATCTATACCTTTTTTTTATTCCCACCAGAAATAAATGAGAGTTCTAGAAGTTTTAGGGCTTGCTAGCATTTTGCATTGCTGATTTTCTTTTTTGTTCTTTGTTTTTGGTTGTTCTAGTAGTGATTAGTGTTATGGGTTATTTCATTGTGATTTTAATTATTAGCCACAGAAATAGGAATTTTTGTTAGTCTGTAAAGCTAACTAGTGAAATATTGAATGAGGTGATTTTTTTATCTTGTCAACATGATTCTTCTTAGATCATCTAACACAGTATACATGAAGTAATGTATACCAGTTATTCACAAGAAAATCACTTGAGTTTGTACTTCATAGGTAGCTGTACTGCATATGGAGATCAGTGTTACTTTTCTTAATTTCTTTGAATTCACAGTTTTTAATTTAAAATTTCAAACCAAAATTGGTATTTACTTCGATGTTGGTTTTGTTTTCTTAAAAAATAATCTAAAAATTTAGTGCCCATGTTTCATTATGAGTAACTTGTATACAGTATTACGAACTCCAAATGTTATTTTTGTATTAGTGCACATGAAAAGTTATTGTAGAATTAATTGACTATTTTTCTTATGGTAGTCAAATCTATTGCTTGGTGATTTTTAAGTGTGCTTGGTTTGAAGTATGTACTGACTGCCTAGGAATTGGCCTCTTCTTACACTTCAAAACACTTTGAATAAATGGTAAGTGCTTTCGAAAATAGTCTTCTGTGCATGTTCTGATGGCTTGGGACTAGTAATAAGTTATGTGCTTGTGTCAAGTGCAGGTCTGGTGTGGCATTATTATCAACTATTTTGACAAATGATGCAATTTACTGTACTCTCTTGATTTTTTTTTTTCTTATAACATTACACAGCCATGTAGAATACTTGAACAGTTTTCTTTTTCTTGATGGAGAAATTGACACTTAAGAGTAGATATATATCAAGTTGAAGAGGTTTTGGTACATAATTCTTGATATATTGATAATTTTTAATAATTCTGACTCCCTAATATTCTTTTTGCCTCAATTATAGAGACCGATAAGATGAATGCATTTTTTTGCTTAAATATGTACATGTTACCAGGATTTATCCATTTCATTTTGCTTATGTGGACTGCAGCCCCACTTACTCCAAGCAGATAATTTCAAAGAATTCCAATAAAGAATGGCAACAGTGAAGCCATTATTTTAAACTTTTCTTAGGAGACAGGATATTCTATTAAAGTGCTCATAGATAGATGTCGGTCCACAAACTTACTGGGCTGCAATGACATATATACAGAAATGAAGAGGACACATTTTGATACTTACAAAGCTGTCTGACCTTGTCATGACTTCCATGTACAGCAGTATAGAAATAAGAGTCTGTGATGGTTTGGGTGGGTAGATGAGGAGGGGCAATTTGATCCTTCATCACAGATGCTTTGAGAAGGACTGATCATAACATGGTAGCCCTGGTCTGTATTCTTTGACTTGGAAATACAGCATTTCAGTGATGATCATGCATCTGATACGAGGCTAAGTGTTTTATGATATATCTTACCTACTCTTCATAACGTTCCTACTGTATGCCCTTGTTAGGCCCATTTTACAGATGAGAAAACCAAAATACAAAGAAGTATCTTGCTTAAGGCTACACAGGTAATTGCACATCAAGATAACTGTAAGGAAGAAAATAGTTCTGGATAAAATGATATGTCCTTGACCGTAGATAATGCTGATTGCCCTTCTTGCCTATGCAATTGGAGAGTGAGTGATGTAGAGTCATCATGGGACTTTTTGAGTTACCTGGTGCCTCTGGCTTGTGAATGGATGAATGGACAACCAACCCAAATAAAATAAGAATCTTCCAATTTTAACACAGAAGAAATGTTTCCCTGCCCCAGTGAAAATACTTCAGACGTATGTGTTAACACTGGAAGAAATCTCATGTGGTTAGAGATGCAACCTTGCTTGTCAGCCCCATGCTTCTCTCCCTTGGGCTCTGCATAGAAAATCTGATGATAATCATTGTTGCAACCTCTCTGTCCTGTCCCATCTTGTGTTCCTTTGTTGGTTCTTTATGAAGCAAGAATGCTCAGTGGGGTTCACGGTAACTCAAGGTTATTAGCAAATACCATAGTGAGGTGCTAATGGTGTATGGAAGAAGGTGTGGGGACTGGAGGAAAGACAGAAATGGCCACAGGTTTAGAAGACAACAGAACAGTGAATGGGGTTCCCATTTCCTTGGAAATTTCTGTATGTCCTCTCTATTGATGCTTAGTATTAATTGTCACCTTTTGTCCAAAATGAAGCTATTCTTTGCCCTTCTTCAGGTTCACAGAAACCATCCATCTGTTCCAGAGGGTGCTAGGTCAAGGATTTCCTAGTGGAGATGAGGGAAACGGTTCACATGGTACATTCTCATTAGGTATTTATTTGAAAAGTCTCCATAAGAACTGGAGCTTCTCTGAAGTCTTCCTTTTCAAGTCTAGGCACCATGTCTCATCAGTGGTTCACCTCCTGACCCTATCAGTCCTCCTATGTAAGCAGGCATTTATCTGAAAACTTTCACACCCTTGAAGGACATTGTACTTTGAACACTGATTTTGTTATGATTAGGAAGCCAAAATATCTTCCTAGTTATCAAGACCCTACTTAAAGGCTTGAGAATAGCAACCATGCAGTAAATCCTGGATTCTGTAGCATTAGTTCTCCCATGAAAGGACCCTGGACCATGTACTTATTTTTACATGCTCTGTTTTTTTGTTTGTTTGTTTGTTTGTTTTCATTTTGAGCATACTTTTTCTTCACTGGGAGGAAAAAATTAGTTTAGGAATGAATGGCTAGCTTTAGAGCAAAGCAGATCAAAAGTCTGAATCGTGGTTTACTTCATTTTGTCACCTTAAGCTTCACATTTTGGGATTCCATTTTGTTATCCGAGTTCATATTGCCTGTGAAATGATAATGCTTAAAGCACTTGATATGGTGCGTGGTATAATAGAATTTTACAGCAAATGGCAATGTCTGATTCTTTCCTACTGTATGTGTAGTCTTAGATAATATGCTAGGTACAGAAAGAGAAGTTCCCTATGTGACTCTTTGGCCTGATAGAATTCCACAAGTCTTAACTACCTGGCAGAATGAATATAATACAATAGAATTAAATGAGATTTGAGCATCAGATTGCCCTGAGTTTAAATATTTGTTCTAAAACTTTGTTATATCACCTTAGGTTAATGAATTTGCCCATCAAATTTTGTTTCCTCATCTGTAAAAGTAAAAATAATAGTGACCTCTTCATAAGATTGTGGTGGCCTAGTGTATGAAAGTTTTGGGATCAGTGTCTGGAATATAGGGAAGAACCCTGTAAATGGTGACTTTATTTCTTCTTCAGGTGTCAGTTTTCCTCAGTACATAAACTGAGGGTGAAAGGAGGTTGTGGATTTTTCCCTTGTCTCTTTGAAATTCATTGATTCTTAGAAATCATCACCGTCATCAAAATGATGGTGTAATCCTATCAACCCTGAAGAGCGCATTGTGCACGAGATTTTTTTATTTTTCAGCCTCTGCCTACATGAACATAAATAAGTCTGATGGTGCCTACTTCTACAAGTTGAGATATGGCAAGAGCCCAAACTATTTCCTTCAGTGAAGACTTACATTTTTGTTGTCCTGCAAGTTTTGGTAAAACTTAATTTGCTAAAGTACTGAGTTCAGCATGAATAGATCCTAATATGAACACAGGAAGGGTAGACTATAGCATCAGTACAGCTTTATTCCAGACAGTGAATGCCTTTCTGCCTCAGTAACAGTATAGATCTTATTGACGTCTAATTATTTCAGAATTAATAATTAAGGATATAATCCTCAAACTTAACATTTACCCTCTTGTAAAAGATTAATTATAACCTCTCATCTCACTTTCATCCTATTTTTCCACAATCTCTCTCCCAGATTGTAAAAACAAAAACAACAATAACAACAACAAAATTGTGGTGGCCTGCCTCTCTCTCAAAAGTGGTATACATGCTTCAGGAAAAAAGGAGTTCAAGGACTACATTAGGTTAAACTTTCCAGTCTTTCTCTGAGCCCCACTGAACATATGAAACTGTGCTTTGTATTTTCAATGAACTAAAGAACCTGTCTCATCTTTATTGTCTGCAGGGCCTACTGAAGTTCTTAAAGCCAAAAGCTTGTTCTATTTTGCATTCTTTATGCCTAGTATAAAACTACAGAGAAGTTCATTTAAATTTTCAAATTATTTTCAGTAGGATTATGACCATGTTTTCTTAAAATTTATTGAACACAAAATTTCACTGTTTGTGCAAACATAATCATAGCGCCATACTTTTTTTTTTTTTAAATAAAGATTTTTTTGACAGAGATCACAAGCAGGCAGACCGGCAAGCAGAGAGAGAGAGGGAAGCAGGCTTTCCGCTGAGCAGAGAGCCTGACACGGGGCTTGATCCCAGGACCCTGGGATGGTGACCTGAGCCCACTGAGCCACCCAGGCGCCCTTAGGAACACGTTTTGTTTTCCTCGGTTCACATTTCCTCATTCGCCCTCTTCCCCACATATACTGCATTTCTACCAGTCTGTCCTCTTATCCGACTTAACTCATTTAAGCAGATTTGTGTTGTTCAACTTTTTCTTCTTGTGCATGTGATCACAAACATTTCCTTAGAAAATTAGGCTTTCTTTTATAAAGATAAGTTTATTACCACAATTTTTTTTCATAAAATAGTATACTGGAAATCTAACTCAGTTGTTAGACCTCAGATTCATTCTCCTAGTGGTTGCATAACATTCCATGATACATAAAATAATTGAACCCTTTCTATATTGTAGTCATTTTTTTTTCTATCTTGTGCAGTGCTATAAACATCTTTGCAAACATTTATGCTGTTATCTGTATAGGATAGATTTCAGAGGAGAAATCTCTGGGAAAAATGGGAATAAGTATTCGGAGTCTTACTGATGTTGTCAAGCCATCTGACAAAAGGCTGTGATGATATGCATATCCTTTTGCAATGGATGAAAGCCAGGAGTAGTTATTATGTACAGTTTGGAGAAAATACCTCTGGTACTCTATTTCAAATCTTCTGGGCTTTATCTTGGATTTTATGCATGCCTGGAATGGATATAACTTGAAGGCTTAAAATAGCTTCCAGTTAGCTCTCTTTTTATTTTTTATTTTTTTCCCCAGTTATCTCTTTCATAAATGCTTTCTGTGTCTTCATTTTCCGCCCTGGGCTTTGGATGATGGTGAATTTTGAGGATTTACCCTGTGTGTATGAGCAACTTGGAAATGATGGGGTCCCCTCCACTGATGAGTGTCCCTCCGCGCCCTCCTCTCCCTTCCCTACCCTTCCCTCCTCCCTTTGCTCACTTCCTGCCCTTCTTCTCTTCCTTCCTTCCTTTTTTGCAAGAACAATTCTGGGAGAACTCCTCTTGACTTCTTAGGTCCTGGTGGAACTGAGCCTCTACTACCCAGTTATGGGAGGGGTCCTCATAACCAAAATGACCCCTCTTATCAGCTTTTCCTCTTTCTTTGTTTTATATTCCCCACCGCTGAATGCTCTCACAAATAAACCTTCTGCAAACAGATCCTTATCTAGAGTTAGCTTTAGAGAAACCCCGTGAAAAGACCGGTCCTTCAGCTGTCTCTGTCTGATGGCTGTAAAGTGATAGTTTGTGGCTTCAGTTTTCATTTTCTGATGAGTAGTGAGGGTAATCACCTTTTCCTATGTCCAGTGTCCATGCTGGTTTTCACTATTGTGGGTTGTCTGTTCACCCTTAGCCCATTTGTTTATTAGATTTTTTATGTGATTTTTGATAGTTTTAAGATCTTTGGAGTCTAATCTCTTAAAAATCCTAATTAATATTCTTATTTCTATTTGTCTTTTGGCTTCGTTGTGGTATCTTTTGCACTATAGAACTTAAAAAAATGTTTATGCTATGAATATGTCTTTCACAGAATCTGCTTTTCTCATTTAGTTTAAGAGCGCTTCTCTTCCTTTCCTCATTTCTACAAATCTTGACTATATTTTTTGTGTAATTTTTGTTTAATATTCGAAGCCTTTAATACACCTGGAGTTTATTTTTGTTATAAGATAGATACCTAATTTTATTTTCTTCCAAATAATCTGTTGTGCAGAACCATTTAAATAATCCATCCTTTTTCCCTACTAAAATACTTTCACTTGTATTATTTTTTTATTATGAATTTTCCATTTCCAGAATTTTTTATTTTGCTCCTCTGAATTATGTGTTTGCCTGTGTTAATATCCTATTGATTTTATTATGATGACTTAATATATTTTCATTCTTTTTACTTATTTTTATTAATTATTTTTAAAGGACAATTCAATACAATTTGTAAGAATAATTATTTAGAAAGTTTAATGGAAATATATTCAATTAATACGGTAAATTGCAAAAAGAAAAAAACCTTTTATGATATTAAGGCTTTCCATGTTCCAAAGTGACAGTTTTCTATTTAATTAAGTCTCTTATACTGTCCAATAAGATTTTATAATCAGTTTCTTTTAGGTCCTTTCTTGTTAAATATACTCTCAATTTCTTAATATCCAATCCTTACGAAAGAATTCTTTGTTGTTGTCCCTCATTTGCTAAAGCCTTAAGCATGTGCTTAGCTTATCTTTTGGGTAACAGAAAATCTGTTTTGGATTACAACTTCTGAGAAACAAGCTTCTCCTGCTCTCTAGTTCACTCTGCAAAGCCTATCTTCCCTGTGAGGTTAATCACAAATATGTAGTCCTTAGTCCTTAGTGCACTAAGTAGAGATAGTACTTAAAACACTGCAGAGGGCACACAGCTGCCAGTAATAATCCACAGGTGTATGGTGTATTACATTGTCCACTAAAACAAAATGTGCTCCCTTGCCTTTGTTTTGGCTCCGTGGTTGCTAATCTGTCCTTACACTTGGTCTGCAATCCTGTTGTAATATACTGGTTATATATATATATATATATATATATATATATATATATATATACACACACACACACACATATAAAGTATATCAGGATGATAAAGGCTTAATTTTATATAATAAAAATAGAGGGACTATTAATTTAGTAGTTCTTTATTACATGATTCCTCAAGGCTTAAATATTTTTGCCTGTAGCAGCTCCTTTTTGATTCTGACTGATTCTGAGGTTAGATATCTAACGACATAATATTAGGTATTGAGTGAAAGACGAAGGTACCCCTACTTGATAAATGTATCAGATAGAAAGTATGATACAAGTTTTGCTTCTTCAAAGGCCCTTCTGTATTTGATTCCTGAATCTTGGTAGATTCTGGATCAGTAATGTTGCCAGGTGAAGGTTCTGATAACTAAACTATTACAGTACTTAGCAAACTGATGAGTAAACACAGTGACGTTCGCATATATGTAAATTCTTTCTCCTACATTACAGATTCAGTATGGACAGTGGTAGTTTCAATATTACTCAAATCAGATAAATGCCAGACTTGCTATGTGCCTCTCTTGAGTAAACAGCAAGGTGTTTGTTTCGAGATGAAAGATAATGATTAAGCCTTTTTCTCCAGGTTAGCTGGCTTCTCTGTGCCTCATGTAACTGCATCACTAACGTCATGTTGAACAGGTACAGCTATTGCTTTCCATATTTTAATGACCACTATGAATTCCTTCTGACAGATAGGAATTCCACTATGAATTCCTTGGGCATCAGTGGGTTAGGAAAGGAGTACCTCATCTGAAATACTGGGGATGGTGGAGGGAGTGCTTCCCAGAGTGGGGAGGAAAAGGGGTTATTCTAATATTTTTTTTTCTTCACTGTAGTTTTAAAACTGGACCTTGTGGATAAGCAGCAATCTTGAGGAGACAGATGATTTTGGACCATATTTACTTGGAGAGAGGTAGACAGAGAGTGATCTCATTTTGTATTTAATTTTGCCAGGCATCTTTTGACATTCTGGGAAGCATCAGTTGGGCAAAGGTGATTATGTAATCAATAGGGCTGAAGAAGAGCTCAAGGTTGCAATTAATATGTTATTGTACAAATCAAAGGAGCAGTAAAAAGCAATTTGTTCAGCTTGTCACTTGGCCTGGACAATCAGTGCGTGAACAATAAGGGAGACGGAGAATCGGAGTGGAGAAGCAAGAGAGTCAAAACACTCAGGCTTTTGTTTTCTTTCTTTTCAATTCAGTACTAGTCAATGTGGCCTTCTGATAGCTTTAAAGTGGGTGACAGGGATCAATAACGCATTGTTTCTTGTTATTGTGAGTGACTTTCCAGAAAAAATTTAAATAACCTACTAAATTGTTTGGATGTTAGTTTATAATGTTTGATATCTTACATTAATCTCTAATATGCTAGGACTTAAGATGGTTAAAATAATGGCTGTATCTGGATAGAATGGCTCTATTGGATAAAATTTTACTTTCTGCCTCCTAACAAATCTCATGGCATAGAATAAACACTCATCAAGGCATTTGTAAAACTCAAAGCCAGTTGGAGTTCGTAAGGACAGAGTTGCAGAACATTCCAAAACAAAACAAATAGTGACGATACTATGTTGTCATAATTTAATTCTGTTTGATTAAAAAAATAATTGAGTCTTCAGTAACTCACCTACATACATCTTTGGGTTGGCGTACAGAAAATTTGGTGGAATCCCCTCTGTCCTTAAGCTATGTAAAGGATATTACCATTAGATTCTGGTAAGTCTTATAGATGTATGCCTGTTATCCACCCATTACCGTATAATACTGAGCAGATGAGTGAATAATGCTGTGAATTCCATACCTTGGTTCTTGAAACAGAAGAAACACTTCTCAGATGGCTTAATCTCTGATTGAATAAATGCATATATGCAATATATATTAAATATGCATTGTAATATACATGTTATAAATAGAAAACCATCAATTCACTTTGTGAAATGTTTACTGTTATTCATCTGACACTGAATATGTGTGTACATGTCCAAATAGGTATATATACATATCCCTATACATACAAGCATTAATACATACATACATCTGTAGGGAGGTATATATGTGTACATGCATGTAAATATATCACATATACATATATGCATCCTCACATATATAAAATATATGTGTATATTTGTTTATGTAGAGAGAAGTATGATTTTAAGACACTAGATCACTAATTTATGGGAGCTGGCAAATCTAAAATCTGCAGAGCAGGTCAACAGTCTGGAGACTGAAGGAAGAGGTGATTTTATAGTCTGGAGGCAGAACTCTTTCTGTATATGTCTGTGTCTAAATTTTCTCTTATGAGGACATCACATATGTTTAATGAGGTGATCTAATTATCTCATTTCAACTCTAAAGATCTTGTTTCCAAATATGGCCACCCTTCAGTACCAGTGGTTAGGTCTTCAACCTGTGAATTTCTGGGGAGACACAACTCAGTCTGTGAAACCATCCCAGATCTGTAACTGACAGATGGGACACCAGTGGTTGCCATACAATCCCAAGGAAATGGAAGTCGACAGGACTTTTTCCTAGATAGTGATGGTGTAGTGTTGGTGGCAGTTGGAGGCTTAAAGGTTTTAGGGAAGGTGCCATTGAAAACAGAATGTAAGGAAAATAATCTACCAGGAGTACAAGGAAAGAAAGCCTTGTAAGTAGATGATAGAGCATGGACACAGTCACGGATGTGCAAAAGTGCCTGGTGCCTTTGGGTTTTGCAAATACTTGAAGGGTTAGGGAAAAGTGAGCTTAAGCTGGGGCCAGACTGTAAAGGATTCTTTATGATACACCTAGAGTTTAGAATTTATCTTGAGGGCCACAGGGGAGTTATTGAATAGTAAGTTAAAATCACAAACAATATTTATTAACTGCTTAGAAAAATTTTCTGATAGTTCAGGGATTAGGTTTGGCTGGGGAGATACATGAAAGTGATGCTGTGGTGGGGGAAATGAGTTGAGAGCTTAAAATTTAGTAACAGCAGGGATGAGAGGGAAATGGATTTTGCAGATAGGTAGATTTGGCAGGGTTGGGTAGATGGAGCTGACAGAGATGGAGAAACAAAAAAAAAAAAACATTTTGAATTCTCAGTCTTGGTTAGCTGGTAGGTGGCACAAAATTGTTACTTGGGTTTGTGAGGCTGTTAGGCATTTGTTGTACATGGTACTGTAGAGGGCTTTGGATAAACATTTTGGAATTGAATTGCTGTAAACTTAGCTCACCACATAAACGCCAATAAGTATTTCATGTGTATTCACACAAACTCAAGGAGACCTAAAAACGCTGGAAAAGTTGCTTGGGGAAGGGTGGTAAAAGGGGATATGTAAATAAAACAAGGACCTTGTTTGGACCAATGAGGATGGTGTGTATGAGCTAATTATTATAATTAACCCTCAACACCAGTGCTATGAACTAATTAATATGATTACCCAAACCTCGCCACCTGAGATCCAAACAAGAGAATAATAAAATATATTTAGCATATTTAGTTTTGGACCAGGTGAACTCTACTACCTGATGTCAAGTAGAGGTAATAAACAAAATGCATGTTGATTAATTCTCAGTGTTTGTCTAGTTCAGGCTATACAAAGTAGGTTTTTTTTTTTTTTTTTTTTTAATTGGCTGTCGGTGTTCAAAACCTTAAATCAAGAATATTATGACATTAGTTATAGTTTACTATGTTGAATGTGTTAATAGCTAACATTTGAGGGCCTAAATTTTTTAGACCTGTTCTAAGAGCTTTATATGTATTGATGTCTACAGCAATGCAATAAGTGGTTACTGTATTCCCGTTTTATAAGTGAGGAATTGAGGCATAGAGAGAATAATCAATTTGCCCACAGTCAAATAGCTAGTAAGATTAGGAACAACATTTCAGTGTTGTGCTCTTAAACACTATACAACTGCTTCTCTGATCTTTTTCTATGGTGCCTTCTCATGTTGATATTATGTATTCCAAGAAGACAGAGTGGTTTGAATTGCATAGTAAGCTTTTGATTATAAACTTCTTGCTAGGGATCCAATCAAATTTCTCCATGTTCACTACAATATTGGTATCCCTGGTATACAATACATATTACATAAACACATTAATGAATTATCTTTCAGTTTCACCACAATATTGGGATCCCTGATATTCAATATATATATTACACAAACACATTAATGAATTCCCCCTCAGTTTGCCATTCTGGGCTTTTGGTTTCTGATAATGGCTGCCTAGATACTTGGGGCTGTCATTCTGAAAATAACACAAAATGGTGAATTACAAAGTCAAAATCTTTAAAGAAATGGAAGAACTAACAAGATCATAGAAATTACCAGGCCAAAATTAAAGTGAATGTGGAAACCTATAAAGGTGAAAACTAGCAAGGAAAATGCTTTTCTCCCAAAGTATATGTGGATTTGGGAAAATTAGAATTTTATTTTTGGTGACTTTGTTGGATGAGAAAAAGCCCAAAGCTCACACAATGTGAGCAATCAAATAGTAAATCATAAGTTGAATCCACAAGATAAGGGTAAGCCATCCCTTATGAAGTCTTGCAGCCTAGGTTCATAGACTGTGATTCTGGAAACATATGAATTAACTCTGATTTAAGGTCGTTGCTTATTGTAGTCATAGGATTTGTCATAGTTGACCTGCAAGGAAATTTTTATATTACACATATAGTAGAAGGAAAATTATTCATATTTAAGTCCCAACATAGGAGAAGAAATAAAAACCACAAAAGTGGTGTGTGGATATATTCAAGTTAATATTGCCTGTTTAAAATAAAACCTCCAATTTCATATATAATTACACGTACACACATAGCACACATACAAAACACAGCATATAATTTGGGAGAGTTAGTGCTCTACACATTCTGTGTTGTCTTGGAGGATGATAAATTTACCTTGGACTATAATATATTTTAGATACATGCTTCAATTTCTGTGACAACCACTAAAAGTTTATAATTTTGAAACTAGTAGGAAAAAATAGAATGAGAACAATATCAAGAGTTCAGAAAAGTAAGAACAGAGAAAAGGTGGATTAGGTGGAAAGTGCAGAAACAATTAGACTTAAAGCAAAACATTCAATAATTATACTAAATGTAAATGAACTAAATATGGCAGTTAAGAGAAATTAGTGTTCTGTATTTTAAAAATATTCAAATTCATGTTAATGAAGAGTCATGTCTAAAATACAGTTCTACAGAAAACTTAAATTAGGCAGTCAAGAGGCCTGCATTACAGGAGTGGTGGCACAGCTATTTCCTCTGAAGTTGAATTGATCAGTGACTTTGGTGAAGGCTAAGAAAGTTGAAACCAAGTTGAAGATAATACATAACATCTAAGAATATCTCTGGTGGTTGGTTTCAAGGTATGAAGCAGGGAGACCTGATTCTGCAGGCAGATATCTGAAGATATATGGAAGGGGGAGGAAGCTTCCAGGATCCTGTGTCGTGGGAGTGTAAAAGCTTCCCATGCTGGGGACCAAGCACAGACTCAAAGACTGGTAGTGGCAGGGAAAGTACTTAGGGCAGCCCCCCCAGACTGAAACCTGGAGGTGTGGGCGTGCACATGTGAACTGGGGCAGCTGGCAGTTTTAGAAGCACGAAGCACAAAGACCTGCCTGGACCTGGAAGCGAGGGCTGGGAGTGCTGCTGTGGGGTTCACAAGCCAGGATGCTTTGGTTTTTAGCAGCATAGACAAAAACAATCCTAAAATTTGTATGGAACCAGAGAAGACCCTGAATTGCCAAGGAAATGTTAAAAAAACAAAGCTGAGGGCATCACATTGCCTGATTTCAAGCTATATTACAAAGCTGTGATCACCAAGACAGCATGGTACTGGCACAAAAACAGACACATAGACCAATGGAACAGAGAAGAGAGCTCAGATATGGACCCTCAACTCTATGGTCAACTAATCTTCAACAAAGCAGAAAAGAATATCCAATGGAAAAAAGACCATCTCTTCAATAAATGATGCTGGGAACATTGGACAGTGATGTATAAAAATGAAACTCGACCATTCTCTTACACTATACACAAAGATAAATTCAAAATGGATCAAAGACCTCAGTGTGAGACAAGAATCCATCAGAATCCTAGAGGAGAATATAGGCAGTAAACTTCTTCGCCACAGGCCACAGCAACTTCTTTCAAGACCTGTCTCCAAAGGCAAGGGAAACAAAAGCAAACATGAACTTTTGGGACTTCAACAAGATCAAAAGCTTCTGCACAGCAAAGGAAACAGTCAACAAAACAAAGAGGCAACCCACAGAAGATACCTGCAAATGATACTACAGACAAACGGCTGATATTCAAGCTCTATAAAGAACTTCTCAAGCTCAACACCCAGAAAACAAATAATCAGGTCAAAAATGGGCAGAAGACATGAACAGACACTTCTCAAAAGAAGACATACAAATGGGTACACTTGGGTGGCTCAGTCGGTTAAGCCGCTGCCTTTGGCTCAGGTCATGATCCCAGGGTCCTGGGATCCAGTCTTGTGTGGGGCTCCTTGCTCAATGGGGAGCCTGCTTCTCTCTCTCTCTCTCTCTCTGCCTGCTTGTGCACGGTTGCTCTCTCTCTCTCTCTCTCACAAATAACATCTTTAAAAAAAAAAGACATACAAACGACTAGCAGACACATGAAAAAATGTTTATCATCATTAGCCATCAGGGAAATTCAAATCAACACCTCATTGAGATACCACCTCACACACCTGTTAGAATGGTAAAAATTGACAAGTTGAGAAACAACAAACGTTGGAGAGTCTGTGGAGAAAGGGAAACCCTCTCCCACTGTTGGTGGGAATGCAAGCTGGTACAGCTACTTTGGAAAACAGTGTGAAGGTTCCTCAAAAAACTAAAAACTGCTGTCCTATGACCCAGCAATTACACTATTGAGTATTTACCCCAAAGATACAGATGTAGTGAAAAGAAGGGCAGTATGCACCCCAATATTCATAGCAGCAATGGCCACAATAACCAAACTGTGGAAAGAGCTGAGATGTCCTTCAACAGATGGATGGATAAAGATGTGGCCCATATATGGAATATTACTTGCCATCAGAAAGGTTGAATACCGAAATTTTGTATCAACATGGGTAGATCTGGAGGAGATTATGCTGAGTGAAATAAGTCAAGCAGAGAAAGTCAATTATCATATGGTTTCACGTATTTGTGGGCCATAAAGGAAAGCATGGAGGACATTAGGAGAAGGAAGGAAAAAATAAAGAGGGGGAAATCAGAAGGGGAGATGAACCTTGAGAGACTATGGACTCTGAGAAACAGTGTTTTAGAGGGGGGGAGGAGTGAGGGATTTGGTTAGCCTGGTGATGGGTTATTAAGGAGGGCACGTATTGCATGGAGCACTGAGTGTAATAGTTAAACAATGAATCAGGGAGCACTACATCAAAAACTAATGATGTACTGTATGGTGACTAACATAACATTAAAAAACCAAAAAATATGTGCTAACACTAAACAAAAAACATACAGTAGCTATAATAGAATCAAATGAAATAGTCTTGAAGGCAGAATGTTTTTCTAGCAATAGTTTGCTAAAAGCTCAATTGAGAATGTTTGATCCTTATACATCATAGATCAATTTTTGTTTTATGTGTGTAGAACAAATAATTATGCACAGATGGCTGATCTGTTGAGTTATAGTCCTCAAGTGTATTAAGACATGTTTATATATAGAACCACTTGTCTGCAAAATTGTTTTTCCCAAAGTTTGTCCCAAATAACATTATTCTATGTGATATTAATACAAATTCTGTATAGAGGACATTCCATGATGAATTAACTTGGGAAACCATTGCATAGTGTATCACTGTCTTTGGGATTTATAAACCATTAGCATCTCGGAAATGCTCTGCAAGAGAAAACCTTTTTTATCTTTGTTTACATCTTTTTCCAAAGGTATTTGATTCCAAACTCCCTTTTCATGGGCTACATTATTTATTAAGATTCTTTAATTTATTTAGAGAGAGTAAGAAGCCAAGAGAAGGTTATAGGGAGGGGAGAGGGACAAAGAGAATCTTAAGCAGACTCCACATTGAGCGTGGAGCCAGATGCAAGCCTCAATCTCCTGACCCTGAGAGCTGGCTTCTTAACAGTTCTATGTATATACCACTTTAATAAACATGTAGGTTGTTACTATCTTAGTTATAATGCCATTGATTTTAGTAAGTCTAATCACTTTTCTTTTTAAAATTTGTTTAGGTTATAAATCTATTCCTTTAGCTAACTTCAAGAACCAAAAATTTCCTAAAGTACTTTTTTTCTGAATATTTCCTGAACAAGCCATCAAAAAAATTGTACAATATTGTATCAGACTATCATTGAGTGGTAAAGCATATTTTCAAATACTGGAAATGCATGGACTCCTGTAGAATGAATGACCCAGTTTAGAATATATGACTCTATTCAGGCCAAAGGCAAAGTTGAAGAGCTGAATGTTAGTAATAACTGAGCAACACATATTATTTTATCAAACCTCTTTGTATAGTAGTAAAATTGCTTCATTCCCTAAATAAGTAATTACTTTAGGCAGAAAAATGAAAAAAGTTCTAAACTTTTAAGTAAAAGAACAAGAACATGAGATTTGGGAGGTTTGGATAAGAAATTAGGGATCAGGTTTTTTTGTTTTGTTTTTAAAGATTTTATTTATTTATTTGACAGAGAGAACAAGAGAGCACAAGTAGGCAGAGAGTCAGGCAGAGGGAGGGGGAGAAGCAGGCTCTCCACTGAGTAGGGCACCCAATGCAGGGCTGGATGCCTGGACTCTAAGATCATGACTTGAGCTTAACTGACTGAGCCACGCAGGCACCCCTAGGGTTCAGTTTTTATTTTGCATTCTATATATAGGGCTCTACATGAAGAGAGGTAGGCTGGGGATGTTCTTTGCTTTAGTCAGATTCTGACCAGGTTATTATATTAGATGTAGGATAGGATTCTATTTTCTGCCCATAACCAGTATGACTTTCTTCTGATAGCAGGTATGACCATGACGCTTTCTTTGGTCAAAACTTTAAGGTCTGGGTTTCCATAGATGCATATGTTGAAATGAAGACTCCATTAGCCAGGGAACTTGGCTGTAAACAGGGCCCCCCCTTGCTATGAGTATGACCAAGATGGATACTTTAATGTCTTAAGGCTGAGTTTTTCAGGTAACTTGTTACTGCATTATAGCAGCCTATTCTGACCATACATTGTTTTAGTTTTATTCCATTTCTGGCACTACTTCTTTGGACAGTCTTCATATTCCATATTACCCAGGATATGGTCGTTTTTATTTATTATTTTTAAAGAGTTTATTTATTTATTTGACAGAGACACAGTGAGAGAGGGAACACAAGCAGGGGGAGAGGGAGAGGATGAAGCAAGCCGACTTCCCACTGAGCAGAGAGCCTGATGCAGGGCTGCATCCCAGGATCCTGGGATCGTAACCTGAGCCAAAGGCTGACACCCAATGACTGAGCCACCCAGGTGCCCTTAAGGTCTTTCATTTTAAAGTAATAGTTGGATTCGACAATTCCTTTCTATTCTGAGCGTTAGGGGACCTATTCCAAGTGGGATTGTGACTCTTTTCCCTCTGCAAAGCCAAATAAGAGCACATAAGACAGAGAAACAGAAAGCAAGGGCTGCCGTAGTCAGGTCAGCTCATAACATATTTCCTGTAACAGTGACTCATGAATGTGTCTATTTTATCATGAGACTATGAGATCACCAAGGGCAGGGAGTATACCACACTCATCTGTAACTTCTTAATACATCATCATGAATTCACTTAAACATTTTCAATGACCTGGATCTGGAGAGCTGTATGCAGAAGTCTAACACAATTATCTCTCTTAACTTTAGTATTAGACAGGGAACACTAATTGGGACCAGTCTTCCAGGGTTAAGCATTGATTCATTGGCTTGGGATTCCTGGTCCTCTAACTACTTAGACTAAAACATATGCTGGACTAAATGGACGTGCTTGAGAGTGCCTGTAAAGGCTGGTTTAATTATTTTTGTGTTCACAGAAAATGAAGAGATATAGGCATATTACAGAACTTCTATTTGAGGATCAGTAATCTAAGTGTCATCTTGTATATTCTGAAGTATGCGTTCTAATGGAATTCTACCCTTGAGACGTCTGTAACAAGAGCTCAGTGGGTCCTACTAAAGGGTTTCCACATAACTTTATGTCTGCTCGGGACTATAATGAGCATCTGAAGTATCCTATGTTTCATTTTTGGAAGATCTTCAGAGTAATTCTGTAATGTTTGGTAGTATCTTGGTTTGCCCATATAGCTGAGAAGTTCCTATGTTAAACTGTACTCATGCTATAACTTAATGTAACGGTTTCTGTCCTTTTGATCAAAGCTAGTCGGCATCTTCTTTCAGATAATCTTTTCACTCACTCAGAAGTAAGTAGTCAAGTTTAGAGCAAGTTTAGAGTGCCTAAGCTACCTCTAAGTTAGAAGTAGTAAAACTTAGCCTTCTCTCTATCAGGTCTTCCAGTTATGGGTTTTCTGCCATAACGAGGATGCTGATACAGGTCAAAGGGAGTCTAGTGCTAGGATAAATTTTGGTTTCTCAGTAATGTCAGTATTATAAACCATAGCTGTGTATTATGTATATATATTTTCCTTTGTGGGCATGAGGGAGCCCACTTTTTTCTCCCATAAAACTTATATATCTATTATTGACCTCAAAGGAAAGGATAACTGTGTGAAAAGGCTAGAAACCATAGAGACTTTTGTTTGCTATGAATGTGTAGGCTTATGCCTCTGTGTTCAGTAATTGACTATCTCCTGTTAACAGTGTAATTTTACCCACTGCAATAGGTGACCCTCTTGTTAGGGGAATGGCTTTGGTCACCCGCAAGGAGTGATCACATAAACATTGTTAACAATAGAAACTTGAATGTCGGAGATTGGTTTTGGGTTTAGCTAGAGTCATCTCGCATGCTGGATGTTCTCGTGATTTAAGAATTTCCCCTTAGGATGGATGAAACTGGCAGTAGACAGTTTTAAAAACTTACCTTAGACCATACTTTGAAGGTACTGGGTCCTTCGCAGGGAAAGTTCAATTTCTTAGGTTAGGTGTTGGGGAATCCTGAGTTTTATTTTCTGCTCTTTTATTGTGATTCAGGCTTTCCTTTGTCTTTCCTCTCCTCCATTCTTCATTTTAGGGTAGGTCAGTTCTTTAATAGCCCAGTTATCCTGAGAATATTATATCAAGGGTGGCAATTTTCTCTTCTTCCTTTCTTTTTTAAAAGATTTTACTTATTTATTTGAGAGAGAGCACAGAGAGAGAGAGTAAGAGGGAGAAGCAGACACCCCGCTGAGCAGGGAGCCCAATGTGGGACTCAATCCGGCAATTTACTTTTCATTGGCTTACTCTAAGAATATGGTCAGAGAGGTGGCAGACCTAATTGTTACTGCTTCATAAGAAAATCTGAGATCTTTTAGGCAAGAATCACTGACCAACTCAAAACTGTGTCTGATGTATTCAGAATAGAATATTTTTTTTTTAAACACAAAGTACACTTAGATTGATTTGTTATCTTGTCCCACTGTTGAGATAACATTCTGTTCTGTAGAATATATTTCATATCCCTCTCTACCAACTCTTCACTAAAATGAAATTAAAGAATAATGGTAGAATATTAACTTTGTGCTGACACTATCCTGGTGTATGTCAGCCAGTTATAAGATCTCTACTTTGGGTTAAATATCTATATTATTCCTGATGCCAAACCCAGCGACAAGTCCCACAAGTTGGTGCTATTGGGTAGGTTAGGTAAATTGGCTAATGAGTTATTTCAGATGACCGGTGTACCGAAGGCCGCTTGAAGAGTGTCCAACCAGGTCATGTACTCATCTGAACTTCCATGGAATTTGATCTCTCACGACTGTTACTGTCTTTCTTCATAATGTTTGCTTCCTCTTAACACCATATACATTTAACTCCACAGCTTCTACCACTATCATCTGCTCTGAATCCATTAGGATTTAGATTATCTTGCCTTTATTCCCATTGGTCAGTCACCATCAAAGACTCAGACTCCCAACTCATTGCTCATTAGCAACATTTAATTACAAGATGACTTTGCATATTATTTTTTTCTGCCCCCATCTTTCTTCTCTCCCTAACTTCTAAAACTCTTCAATTCCTGCTTCCTGAAATTCATAGGTCCAATGTAGGCACATTTCCCTGTATATGGTATTTCTATATATACATTGCTTTTACCTTCCTGCTATAGATCTCTGAAGTGGTGGCTGTCTCTCCTCTGTGTTGCTCTAACCGGGCCTGGAATTTCTAGGTATCCTCCCTGTCCCTCATTTCTACCTTTCTTTTTTAACCATTAAAAAATGATTTTTAGATTTTTAGAGATGGAACTTCATCTCTAAAAATACACAGCTTGTAACATCATATTTTTGGACTATAAATCATCCACTGCTCCTCATTGTCCTGTTCAACTGCCTGGCTCATTTCTCCTTATTTTTCCATTAGCTTGTGGCTTATTGTCACTGTCTGTATTACTACTGTTTATTTTAATTCAGTTGAGTCTAAATATATACATAGATGACACTTCCCAAACCTTGAATTCTTAATGCCTTAAAATTTTCTACCCCAGTCTCAGCCATAACCATAATAGGCTTTGGACTTCTCATCATAAATAATTACAAATTCTTTATAATCTGTTTCATGCATCTTACTTGCTGATTAACCATTTATTTTTCTTTAGGACTAATACATTGTGTACTGATTGTTTTTTCAGTTTTCCCCAGCTCCCAGATCAGTGAATGCCTGGCACCTAGTAGATACTCACTTAATACTTAATATTGAATGAATTATTATTGATGTGCCTTATCTTCCTTTCACTGTAAGCTCTTTCCTTCTGCAAACAGATGTATCTTTGAGGGTTTCCCATGAATATAAGGGAATACAAAGGTGAGTACTATGACCCTGTCTATAGGAGCTTACAGTCTTGGAAGCAGGCATATAGATTTTATTATAATTAAATACCATGCCAAGTATGTGATAATAGCTCTGGGAGTATGAGCCTATCTAGGAGACTCAGGGAATTCTCTGTAGAAGTTAATATATTAAATAAGATTCAAAATATGAGAGCTCACCAAGCTGATAAAAGGTAAGGGCATTTTATGAGGAGGGAAATTATTTTCATCCAAATATGTTCACTTCAGTAGAACCTAAAAATAGGTTTTAAAAATCAGGAAGGGAGACATTCTGTCAAATTTCAAAAGTACATATCGCATGTGAGGGTGGATTTACCACGAAGTTAGTGAAGCATAAGCTTCAGGACTCCTCACTTGCAAGAAAGGACCCTGTCAGTGTGTTCACAGAATCCTATTTCTTTGTTAAACTTGTTAAAGTAGGGCATATTTACCTTCACTACTTAAAACTGATATAACTTTTTACTCTCCCTGTCACATTTCATCTTATTTCTGGTGTAAAGTGGCTGTGGCCACTTTGGGATTTGACTAGGGGCTAATTGAATAACAGACACATGTAGTTTGGGTTTAGTGGGATTTTTTTTTTTTTTTTTTCGTGGTTCATTCACTTCTGTGTTTAGTTACTTCATAGATGCTCTTAATGCTCCCCTGAGCCCACTTGACTGGCATTGCAAAAGAAAGTATATGAACAAGGGTCATAAATTTATGTGAATTTATCTTTTTTTTTTTTTTTTTTTTTTTTTTTAAAGATACTTATTTGACACAGAAAGAGAGAAAGATGGTACAAGCAGGGGGAGTGGCAGACAGAGGGAGAGGGAGAATCAGGCTTGGCTCCCTGCTTATGTGGGTCTTGATCCCAGGACTCTGAGATCATGACCTGAGCCACCCAGGTGCCCCATATGTGAATTTATCTTAGGGTGCCCTTTATCTTGTGGATGCTAGAGAAGAACTCAAATTAAGAAATGTTCAACATCGGAAGTCAGTGTAAGGGTAAAAAAACCCCAAAACTTCAAATTGTCAGATATGCAAGATTGTAATGAGATGATTCATTCTCTTGGTCAAAATGGGACTTCTCTCTTTCAGAAAAGATAATATGAAACTCATTACATATCACTAGAGTGAGGGATTATCACAAACTCGTTGCCAAGTATCAATATAAAAGTAACTTAATTTCAAGTTTTTTTTTTTTTCTTTTTTTTTTTTTTTCTTTTTTATAAACATATATTTTTATCCCCAGGGGTACAGGTCTGTGAATCACCAGGTTTACACACTTCACAGCACTCACCAAATCACATACCCTCCCCAATGTCCATAATCCCACCCCCTTCTCCCAAACCCCCTCCCCCCGGCAACCCTCAGTTTGTTTCGTGAGATTAAGAGTCACTTATGGTTTGTCTCCCTCCCAATCCCATCTTGTTTCATTTATTCTTCTTCTACCCACTTAAGCCTCCATGTTGTATCACCACTTCCTCATATCAGGGAGATCATATGATAGTTGTCTTTCTCTGCTTGACTTATTTCGCTAAGCATGATACGCTCTAGTTCCATCCATGTTGTTGCAAATGGCAAGATTTCATTTCTTTTGATGGCTGCATAGTATTCCATTGTGTATATATACCACATCTTCTTGATCCATTCATCTGTTGATGGACATCTAGGTTCTTTCCATAGTTTGGCTATTGTGGACATTGCTGCTATAAACATTCGGGTGCATGTGTCCCTTTGGATCACTACATTTGTATCTTTAGGGTAAATACCCAATAGTGCAATTGCTGGGTCATAGGGCAGTTCTATTTTCAACATTTTGAGGAACCTCCATGCTGTTTTCCAGAGTGGCTGCACCAGCTTGCATTCCCACCAACAGTGTAGGAGGGTTCCCCTTTCTCCGCATCCTCGCCAGCATCTGTCATTTCCTGATTTGTTGATTTTAGCCATTCTGACTGGTGTGAGGTGATATCTCATTGTGGTTTTGATTTGTATTTCCCTGATGCCGAGTGATATGGAGCACCAAGTTTTCTTCAATATTAATCTTGACTGAATTCTTACATTTTGTATATATTAATTTAATTAGAGGCACATGACAGCTTTAGTTTCTTAGGGCTGTCATAACAAATTGCCATGAATTGGTGACTCAAAGCAACAAAAATTTATTTTCACACACTGATGGAGGCCATAAGTCTGAAATCAAGGAATTGGCAGAGCAGGTCCCTTCTGGATGCTCTGAGGAAAATCTATTCCATGCCCGTCTCCTAGCTTCTGGAGGCTCTGTCAATCCATTATTCCAATCTCTACCTCCATCTTCTTATGGCTTCCTCCGGTGTCTCTCCATAAGGACACCAAAATTGGATTTAGAGCGTACCGTAAATCTAAAATGATTTTATCTCAAAATCTTCAATTATATCTGCAAAACCTCTCTTTCTAAACAAGGTCACTTTCACATGCGGTGCTGGTGAAGACATGGGTTGAGTTTTCTTTTGGGGGGGGGAGAAGGGGAACACAATTCAAGTCATTAAAATGACATGACCAGTAATGACAGTTTCAAAATTGAAAGAAGCACTTCTATACTATGAATAATAAGCAGATTTTGGTTATTGTGCTAGAGAAAAATCAAATTATTTCTTTATTTCTCTTAAAATTTTATTTTTAAATTCTTGCAGTAAGAGGTGTTTGAAGAGTATGCAGTCAAAAATTGTAGATGTATTAAGTAGTTAAATAAAATTCTTAGGGTATTTTTCTAGATTGGCAATGTTAGTGGTTAATTACCAGTTTTTCAAATTTATTTATTTATTTTTAAATATTTTATTTATTTGACAGATAGAGATCACAAGTAGGCAGAGAGGCAGGCGTCGGGTGGGGTGGGGTCGGGGGGAAGCAGGCTCCCCACTGAACAGAGTGGAGTTCTGATGTAGGGCTCCATCCTACGACCCTGGGATCATGACCTGAGCTGAAGGCAGAGGCTTTAACCCACTGAGTGACCTAGGCACCCCAAGTTTTTCAAATTTATAGATATAGCTCTTATCATTATAAATGTTCACTTCACTGTTAATACATTTATAATTTTGCATTATTTTTTCTCTAAAAGGATACCCTAAATTCCATATCTTCAGGCTCCACCATATAAAATTGATAATATGGACATCCCAGATGTCTGTCCCATAATGGCCTTTTTAAAAAAATTATATTTTTGTTCTCTGTCTAATCTCCATTGGTTGGTGCACATGAGTATTATAAATAATCCCAAATCTAGTCCTAGCTAGCATGGCCATTTATTTAAATTATAAAATTGTTAAGTTAGAAGATTCCTTTTAGCTTACTTCTGAAAGATCAAGAAAGATTCTTATACTTGGAAGCAAACTTTTCCTATTAGGCTGATAATATTTACATGGGGCATTTAATTGTGAACTTACTATATTGTGGGCTTTGCTGGGATCTGGGCACTGGCTTCCTCATGGCATTTGGAACATTGAATCCAATGCCATTTTCTTAGTCATGTTTTGGAGAGGCTTTGGTAGTAGGTCTCAGGAAGGAGTAGATGATGTAGAACCTTATGAGACAGTTTTCATTGTGCAAAAAACATGTGAGATCACCTTGTTCTAGTTTTTATGTTCTAGCCATTGCCAGTGCCCTAAGGACTAGTTTGAGTATCTGAAGCTGTCAGTAATCTTTCAAAAAAATTTTGTATATGTGTATTTACAAGAAATTCCATTACCATGTGAAATACTGAAACTATCCCGTGCAGGTTTTCCTTGCTATGTGAAAGGAGAGGGCTCCTAGGAAATCTTTCATAAACCAAAATGATAGGGTAAAGCAAAGAAGCAGTAACACTTCATAAAAGAAAAAATTCTGGGGCACCTGGGTGGCTCAGTGCATTAAAGCCTCTGCCTTCAGCTCAGGTCATGATCTCAAGGTCCTGAGATCGATCCCCACATCTGGCTCTCTGCTCGGCAGGGAGCCTGCTTCCTCCTCTCTCTCTCTGCCTGCCTCTCTGCCTACTTATGATCTCTCTTTGTCAAATAAATAAATAAAACCTTTAAAAAAAAAAAAAGCAAAAATCCTCTTCCAGTTTTTTTCCATTAGCAAGAACAAGTACTAATGTAGCTCCTTTGTTTAAAAA
This sequence comes from Mustela lutreola, assembly GCF_030435805.1. Taxonomy (NCBI): domain Eukaryota; kingdom Metazoa; phylum Chordata; class Mammalia; order Carnivora; family Mustelidae; genus Mustela; species Mustela lutreola. Next base: position 86,887,766 of record NC_081291.1, on the reverse strand, counting down.
AAAAAAAAAATTAAGTGGCATAACACAGACTTTCAAGTAGTGAAGGAAACCTGTATCTTATTCCATGGAAAATCTACCCCTGCCTCTATAGTGGATAACACAGAAATAATTCATTTTGTCAATATAATGCCAACATTGTTAACAGAACCAATGCTCATTAAGTGATCTCATTGATTAAAAGTGAAAAGGAACAATCTTTTTTAGGGTATACTGTGTTATCCAACTGATTTTACATAAGAGATTTAACATTTTCATGGGAGACTTTAAAATTGCAAGGAAATATGGCTACCTCATTGTGCAGTATCTTTTTATTGCTGCTGTATGTAACGATGAGTAGGAATCTTTTAAAAACATTTTGCTACCCTTAATTTTCATGGGAAAACTTTGAAGATAATGAAATTATGGGAGACTTTTTCTTTTCCAGAGTTTAAACCTAAAATCTGCGCTTCCATATCAAAAACAGAAAGATTAAGAATAAAGTATCTTCTCCTTAGTCTCACTTAATATATAGATATGTATGAATATAATTTTTAAAAAAATGGAATGGGGTTAAACTATTAATGTTAAGAGGAAGTTTCGATTCATGTCCAAGATTGAGGACTCCTTTGTGATCCTTAATAATAAAATTTGCCCATAAGCTGATGTATGAAGATACTTTGAAAGTAAAAACTGAACTCATTGACACATTAATTCTCAATTGGGTAAATTCCTTAAAAGGTAAGAAACGCATGGAAGCATAATCTACAGGGTGCAGTAGTGCTGATTGTTTAGAAAGAATTTAGTTAAAATACTCTTTATGCTTTATGCATTTTGGACTGATTGTCACCTGCTAACTCCTCCTAAAAAGTTTGTATTAATTCATCCTTAAGTTAATACTTTGCTTGGTTAAGAGCTGTATTCTCTTCTTTTTTTAAAATTAAATTTAATTTTTTCAGTGTTCCAAGTGTATACTCTTCTGCTGGGGTGTTCAGTGGTTTTGTTAGTGGCTTCTGTTTCAGATTCACAGTTTAATCTCAAAATACAAACCTTTGATAAGGATGTTATGCAGATTATAAAAGAAATAAGATTTTGAAAAAATTTAATGAAAACTTCAAAATGTTCCCCTTAAGAATGTTAAAACTAAAGAACATTTCAGAGATGCTACAAGATAAATTTTTAGTATTTTTTTTAACGATTTTATTTATTTATTTGACAGAGAACATGAGTTAGGCGGAGAGACAGAGGGGAAGGCAGGCTCCCCGCTGAGCAGAGAACCTAAAGTGGGGCTCGATCCCAGGACCCTGAGATCATGACCTAAGCTGGAGGCAGAGAGGCAGAGGCTTTAACCCACAGAGCCACCCAGGTGCCCCTGCAATTTTTAGTATTTTTTAAAGTTTAAATGAAATTATCTTTGTGATTATAATAAAGGTGCCATAGTAATTACAGAGAATTTCAAAAATGTTTAACTTATTCTTTATAGATTTAACTTTATTTGATGTAGAGGAATAGTTATTTTCCTCTGTATTAGCACTTGAGAATTTCTTGTGGATCTGTTCATATCATGCTTGATTTAGCTAAGAAAAATATCTAATATTTAGTGCTAATAATCTGATTCTTAATAGACTATCTAAAATAACCAAATTATTTATAGCAGTTTTAATTTGTATCCATTTATTGCTATTTTTTTTTGTTAATGTAGAAAATACCCCAGTCACTAGTTCCCTAAGCAGCACAATGAGAACACATTATAATAGTATTCTAAATTAAAATGCCTGCTTTATTATTTATCAAGGTGTTGGTTTTCCCATTTTGAATTAGACTGGGAAAGTATTTATATAGAGGATTACTAGGCAAGTATATCTAGCTAGGTTGAAAGGTCCTGTCATTTCTCCTTTAAGTAATACACTATCATCTTGATAACTGATTGACATATATCACATTTTTAGTTATATGCACACAATGTGGTTATTAATTGAACTTTGCTACATAGTAACTTTCTTTAGATTCAGCACAAAGGTCTGTGTTACACATTTGACAATCAGTACATTGTTTAGTTATTGTATCAGTCATCTGTGGCCACAGTAATGTTGGGTAATTAAGCCACCCCAAATGCAGTAAGTTTAAGGCTTTTGTTTTGGGGGGGTTATAAATACATATGTATATTGGCTGTATGTCAGCTGACCTAGATTGGGCTCGGCTGGATGTGGCTCCAAATCACAGGCTGAGTACAAAGGAGCTTAATACATTTCTTTTCCTCCTTGGAGTGGTTTACTACCCAAGAAGGTTCTTTTCATGGTGTCTTAATTTGTTCCATGATGTTGTGGCAAAATACCACAGACTGGCTTGTGAACACCAAAAATTTATCGCTCACAGTTCGGGAGGCAGGAAGTCTGAGGTCAGGATGTCTGCATGGCTAAGTGAGGGCCCTCTCAGGTTGTAGACTTCTCCTTGTATCACGTGGCAGAAGGGGCTAGGGATCTTTTTGGAATCTTTTTGATAAGACATTAATCACATTCATCAGAGTTCTACCCTCATGATTTAAGTACCGCCCAAAGACCCTACTTCTTAATGGATCAACTTTGGTAGTTAGGATTTTAACAAACTGTGAGAGGACACAAATATTCAGACCATAGCACATGGCAATATCAAAAGTATAATTAGGCAGGTCCCATGGTGAAAGCCTATTTCACACCTGTGTTTTTAATACATCATCTAATATCCCATTAACTGAAGCAAGTCATATGGCCAAGCCCAGCATCACTAGGGTGGGGAAGGATACTCTGCCCACAGTGTGAGGGGGAAATGGGGTGGGGGATATTTGAGGAACAATCATATAACTTACCACAATTAGGAGTTTCATTTTTAAAACTGATGGTCTAAAATTCACTAGTAGGCAGTCTGTCTTGAAGTCTATTCTCAGAGCTGTTTTAAGAAGAACCTCCAATCTTGATGTAAGGCAACCTCAAGCCATGTGTCCATAGGGATATATCAGTGAGCTCCACTGAAGATTTATTTCAATGTAAAATGATAAACTTAGATGGAACTTGCAGTATCCACAGAGAAAAATGTCAGCAATCAAATGTTTAAATGAACAGCATATGCACAAATTGGTGACATTTGACATTATTCCTCTGTATATTTGTGAGCTCTTTGGAACCAAGGTAATACATACTCTTGACAGAAAATTCACTTCCTGTCAAACTGCCCAATTTTACCTCAGATACTTCTCTTTAACTTCCTTCATATGTGTTCATGCTTCATACTTCTATGACTCATTTGGAAAAATTGTCTTGGAAAATAATATGCTATCGATTTCTTAGTTGGATATATAGGAAAAAGAATGAAGGGAACTACTTTTTTGGGTATGGAGATTGCCATTTTTCATGAAGGTAAGTAAGTAGTGGAGGTTGTCATTGAGGCCATTATGACACCCCACAGGTGGAAGACACACTATAGATGAGGGGGGTATGGATTTATTTGGGATGTCCTGCTGGAATATTTTGAATATGGAAGAAATGGAAAATTGGCCTTGCTCACAGACCTGTCTTTTCTCAGCAAATTTGATGTGTCAGATAGTCCTAAAGCCTCCCATCAGTTGACGACTTCACTGCAAAATCTTTTGCTTGAGAAATGGGAGAATAAAAATGATGTCCTCTTTCTGGTAGTGTAATAGCTAAGTGAATTACTTAATATATTATACTCCCCTTCCCTTCTCATATGCATACTATATTAAAATTTCATTACCTAAGTGAAAGAATGAGCCTGCCTTTAGCACAAATGAGAATTTTAGATTATAAATGTCAATGTTTATTGCAAGGCATAATGCATGTAAAGCTTTTGCAAGGTTGTTAAATGTATCATGAGATAAATTTTGTGAATTGTATTTTGCTTAATTCCTCATTGTAATCCAAAGTAAATGTTACAAAGAAAATAGTGAATCATGTCTTGTGCTGGTATATGTTCCTTGAAAGCATATTGATTATGCTTTAATTATGTTAGTACATACGTATGCATGAAATGCATCACTTAGGAGATGAATTTTTTTTTAAAGATTTTATTTATTTATTTGACAGTGAGAGATCACAAGTAGGCAGAGAGGCAGGCAGAGAGAGAGGAAGGGAAGCAGGCTCCCCGCTAAGCAGAGAGCCCAACGTGGGGCTCGATCCCAGGACCCTGAGATCATGACCCGAGCCAAAGGCAGCGGCTTAACCCACTGAGCCACCCAGGCACCCCAGGAGATGAATATTTTTAAAAAGGTTAACTGTCAAAGTCAGGATGATGGGTTTACTAAAGGAAAGAGGATGGTTTCCCATGGATTTTCTAGGACCTAGACTGATGGTAATTTTTAACTTCAGAGATTACATTTGATGCTGTTTCAAGGGGCTAGATACTCTTGGTGAATCATTTAAAGGAACTAAATCTATATTTGAATAATTTGATACTAGCCGTTCAGCTTTTGTGTATTATTGAAATAAGAACTCTAGCTAACCCTAGCTCTTGTCTCCTGAGAATTTAAAATACTCTTAGAATTTGTTTTACATTTGCATAGTGTTCTAATCAATTCTATACACAGTTTGCAAAATACAGGACCTGGCACTTGGGAGAAACTTTAATTATATGAAATGAAATCTAGTTTAAAAGTCATTTGGATTTAGAGCTTAAAGTTCTGGATTTTACTCCTGTTGGTACAGGTAATAATATCATTACCCCTGTGTTTTAACTATCTAAACCTTTCTATGCTTCACACTGTTAATCTGTAAATGGTGATAACTTCTTTCTTTCTAAGATTTATTTCAAAGATAGAGCATGTTGGGGGGAAGGGACAGAAGGAGGTGCAGAGAGGGAATCTCAAACAGACTCCCCACTGAGTTTGGAGCCAGGGGGCCTGGGACTAGACCTCAGGACTTTAAGACCACCACCGGAGTTGAGATCAAGAGTCCTATGCCCAGCGGACTGAGCCACTCAGGTTTCTCAAGTGAGGATGATTTCTTAAAGGGTCTCAGCAACTGTATTTGAAAGAGTGAAACACTAATATGTGGTGAAACAATATAGTTTCTTACTGTGCTTTGAAGTTCTGGGTAGAACGTTTATCATGAAGGAGACTTTTGACTAGAACTGCCTGGGAACATAAAAATACAATAGAATTCTGGCAGAGTCTCACTTACGTTACTGAGGTTTTGTTCTGAATTTTGTTTCTTTTTGAAACGCAGCTACAGAAAATCTGTCCTACACTTAATAGGGAAATTTACATTTTTTTCTAATAATTATGTTTAAATTCTTGCAAATATAATAAATGTTTTAGGAAATGAAGGAAACCAAGGTCTACACAACAAAATGAAGCTAAAGGAAGAAAATTAAGATCAGTCATAGTCTCACAGTACAGTGTGAGGTATGGACTCCCAGCTTTATTTTGTATGCATGTTTGTATGGATATACAAAATGTAGCATTTAAAAAATTGTTTTGTGATGTGCTTTTAAAAAAATTTACTGTCCAGCCTGCACACTTTTCCAAGCCATGAAATACTTTACTTTATGTATTTTTATGGCTGTTCTTACAGTTCTAGGACTGTACCATACTTTATTTTACCTATTCCCTATTGTCAAATATTTAGTTGGTTTCCATTTTTATTATGATAAATAGCGCTGCAGTAAACAGTTTTACAGCGAGTTATTTACCAGGAACTTGGTACATTTCTACATTTATTCAATTCATCTTTTTCATTTCTCAGTGAAGCTACAGAGCTTGCATGGGACTTGGGTAGTCCTTACTGTTCAGTTGAATGAACTCCTTCCTATTAGTTAAAAGTACTAAAAGTGTTACTCCAGACCTTCAGGATTTTGCAGATAATTAGTCCTGTTAAAATGAAATAATAACTGTGTCTCTTTTTAATTCTTTTATCCTTTATTGTGTTAACTTACACATATAGGACAATGTTGAATAGTACTGACAGCAGACATCATCAAGTGGTTTGGGTCTTTATTGATCATGCTTCTCGTAAATGTCAAATGTGAGTTTGAGGTTAATATTATTTATCAGGATAAAAAGGTTTAATGATGAAATTTTTAAAAGTCTAGAATAGATGTTGGAATTTATTGAATGCCTTTTTTGGCATCTACTGGAATCATCGTGTAACTTTCCTATTTTGGCTTAATAACAGGATTTTTTTTTTTAAGATTTTATTTATTTATTTGACAGAAATCACAAGTAGGCATAGAGGCAGGCAGAGAGAGAGGAGAAAGCAGACTCCCCTCGGAGCAGAGAGCCCGATGTGGGACTTATCCCTGGACCCTGGGATCATGACCTGAGCCGAAGGCAGCGGCTTAACCCACTGAGCCATCCAGGCACCCCCAGGATTAGTTTTAATAAGAGCTCATGTAGTAGAGTTAGCTGTGGAATTGTGGAATGATGACCAGACTCTGAGAGAGACGCTAGGAATGAGACCAGGTTCTAAAGCTTATTAAAGTGGTCTGGAAAAGTCACTTACCTGTTTTGAAATTTAACTTCTTTAAAATGAAAGCAGGGAATCTGTCCCAGAACTAGGACTATGAATATGGAAGTGATTTTTAATCCATAATGTTTAAATATTAGAATGATCTCCGTCATTATTTAGCTGTTCCCTAACCAGTTTTCAAAGCCCAAAGAGTAGGATTTGGTCAGTGCTTCTTTTCTAGAAGTCTTTTGATTTTCTTAGTTGCTCAGCATTGTGGTTTTTAAATCTAACTGAAGTGAAACACACAGAAATACACACATCATAAATTAAAAGCTTGATGTATTATCACAAAGTGGGCACAGTCATGTATTCACCCTCCAGTTTAAGAAATAGACCATTGCCAGTATCCCAGAAATTGGCGATGCTACTTTTAACATGTTAACAGTTTCACCTGGATCTTTTGTAGTCCTCAGACTGGGTTCCTGCTCATCTGCATCCTTCAGAAGGCAGCATTCTGGTAGAAGAAATTTCAGTAGCCTCAGCCTTTAGCCATTTCAGATTAGGATTTGAACACCTATCCAACACCAATCCAGCACTAGTGGCCATGGCCATTTCCACAGTAAAGAACAGTTCTCTCAAAAGTACGCTCTTGTTGTTGCCTCATTCAGCAGGCTTCCTGCTTTCATCTTAAATATTGGATCTTTGAAATTCAAAAGCAAGGGACTATAGTATTGAAAAAGAGAGTAAAAATTGGTAAATAGGAGATTACACATGATCGTTTTGAGATTTTTTTAATTTAAAGTAACTGTTTCTGATTCAGATAATGGAATGTGCTGGAAAGTTTCAGGAAAGTTGTTTCACTTCCTCCCTTCACCCTCATAAGAATCCTGTGGCCTCGCTGAATATTGGGGCGGGGGGGGGAAGACCCAAGAGAGAGTTTGCATGAAATCCTACATTACTATGTTCAGTGGTCCAAGGAAAATTCGAAGAGCTTTATGTCTTAGGTGAGCACCATTTGCAGTGTAAAATCTCGGTAACTCTTGAGAAGTTTCTGTATTTCTCATCTGTGACAAAATTTCCCTTTTAAACTGGATGAAAGGATGAAAGGGTGATGTCTTAGCATGGAAGGGGGTATGACAGAACCTTAGTAGACATGATTGTCTAGGCTGCTGCCTCACCCTGCAGCCTCCAAGCACAGAAAATCTTACAAGCAAGTCAGCATTCAGAAAGTGGTCGATGTGTCTCAGAGATCGAGGCATATATCCACTCTGCCTAGTTCTACCAAGGCACAATATACAATACTATGTATAATTGGGGAAAACCGACCAACAGTTTCATTGTTGCTGGTCTAATAGGTACAAATGTCTTATGCCCCTAAGTTTGCACATATAAGATAAATGTAACCTTTTTTCCTTGAACTTGTCCAAATTCCTGAAGGCATAAATACTATCTTAGTTTAGCAGGGACCATCTGGCTTCTCTGGCTTTGCTTTTCTGCTGAAACATTCCTCTCTGGGGAGATGGATTCCTCTGAGTGAAGTTGCATTTGGATGGGCCGTGAGTAGGGAATAGGGTGAGTGGGCATGAGAACAAGACATCGTGGGTGAGTGGAAACCTTCATTACTACCTAAAATTGTTATCCCACCACACAAACAAGGCTAAATTGCTTCCCACAGCACTGTGCTGCAGATTCCACACCAAACTGTTGAAAGGGAAACATTCTTCTCTTTATTTTCTCTTTTCTTTAATCCCCACCCACTAACAGGTGAATAATTAGGCTCATTTCCATTTAATAATGCACTGCGTGGGAATAGATATGCATTTGGAGAGTGATTAACAGAGCAACTTGACATTCTGCTTCTAGAAAAATAATAGCTGAGACACACAGAAAACCGCAGACTTGCCAAATTCAGTCTGGGAGCTTAAAACCTCCTTTGAACGGTGCCTTGGCTTCACCAACCAATCTCTTCTGGCAATATTAAGTGCCCCGCTCCAAATGATCCCAGGCAGAATATTGGGAAATTTCAGTTGCTTTGAAAACAAGGCAAGTGATCAATGTGCCTGGACCCTTGTCTATCCTGGACTATTTAAAGGCATTTTCTCTGGATGGAACGTGATCAGAGGTAACAAGTGGAATTATAGGGTTCAACATAGTTATTATTTTGGACCCTGTGCAACTGCATATTAAAAAATGTCAGCAGAATTAAGACTAGTTAAAATGACAATTGAATTGAGGAATTTTTTGAATGATTGTATGAGATCTGAACATTTTAAGGGCTTTGGTTATATAGAATTTTCCCCGTGTTCTCAGTTATTGCTGTATAAAATTGCATTTTCCCTTACAAGTTAGTACTGTTATTACATGTCCTTGTAACTGTTGACTTTGAAATTTTCTTTCTAAAATCCCCTAGTAACTTACTTTGTAAAATGGCAGACAAAAAAAGAAGAGGGCAAAAATTTAAGGTAGTATTGACTTTCCTTGAGATGGCATTTTTATTGGGATTTATAAATGATTGTGGAAAAATCACTTTAGAGCTAGAAAGGAATTTACAGAGATCATCAAATGCAAGGCCCTTATTTTATAAAAGCATGTTCACACTATACTATATATCAATTAAACCAAAAATTCAAAGCACACTATATTTTCTATGAACATTACCTGTAGATGAGAGTGATAGTTCTACTGTTTGCTATTTTTAGAAACATTTGGTCTGCATTATAAAGGATAGCTCAGAGGAAAAAATCAATATCCCTGATCAGTGATGTTGAAGGTAAATGTCTTCAAGGCCATTGCTCTTGGGGATGGGAGAGGTTCTTCTTTGCTGGACTGCTGGTGTTTGCATGGCTCCTTGGATCCTTGTCCCGAATGGTTTTTAGGTATTCATATTTGTAGCGGATATTAAAGATGAAGTTCTAAGCTCAAAGATAACTTGATTTGATTACGAATGGTCTAGGATTTGCTTTGGAGTCCTATTAGAACTTTATCTCCAAAATATATTTGGAGAATGAGTTTTGGTAACTCAGTGCCCAGAACATTTAAAAACTCTAGCAGAAAGATTGGACTTCAGTGTAACTACTTACTTGTAACCGTGTGTCTGAAGGAAACATAACTTGGGCCATTGACCCATTTTGTTAGCTTGTTCTGGTTGGAAGAAAGTCTGTCCATCATGGAGATGCTTTCCATAAATAAACAAAAATTGTTGTTTGAATAACTTAACCTATTGCCTTGGAAAGGCATAACATGGATTTGTAACTATTTGGTGATTAAGAGGCTGTTACACATTGTGTCCAGTGGTTCCTGTTTTCTACTGTAAGTCAGTTTATTCCACAAGCACCCACTCAGGATGGAAATCAGTATTCAATTCTTTTTCCTTCCCAGCATGATCCTCCAGTCTTTACTCACTCATTCCATTTGGTTGGTCAGTCACTTATTCACGAATGTATTTTAAGCTCCTTTACATGTACCAAATACTGTATAAGTTACTATTGGGACACAAGTATGAATGAGACCTAATCCTTTGTCAAGAGTTTGCAGTCTTTGAGCAAAAATAGGATGTACAAAAGTAACTATGATATCAACTATTATATTGGGAAATGTTAAATAAGAAGTATTTGGGGGTTGAAGGGAAGGAGTGAAATGTTAACCTCAGTGTACTTGTAGATGCTGCCTATGTGGTCTTAGACATAAATATATAATGTGTGTATAATGTATATAGAATGTGTATATACATGCATGAGGTATATAGATAATACACATACATACATATGTGTGTAATGTGTGTTTATGTGTGTGTATACACACACACATATATGTATGTATGTATGTATATATATGGCATGTGTGCTTCGGAGATAATACTTTTGTGTTTTACTACTATGTTAAAAGAGCCTCTTTAAGTATCATTAAAACTGACTTAGAGTTACCAGACCAATCAATACCCTTTATGGAAAATTCCATTGTTTAGCCCTACATGTAAAATCGATGGCTTTCTTTCTTTTTGCATATGTTGGGCACAAATATGGGCCAGAATGGCAAGCGTTACACTGTAAGTGTAAATTTTTTGTCTCTAGGACCTCAAACCCAATGTATAATCAGAAAAGATTTGTTGAATAAATAAACCTGGACAGCTCAGGTAAGCAACTCCCATTCCAGTCAGAGGTCACTGTGAACGTTGTAGTAAGTACCACCAATGATACTGATGCAAGCAAGATAGAAGTTTGTTTCTTTCATCTCCTAATCTGATCGAAGTGGTTAAGGTCCGTTTTGGTCATTTCATGATAGCAGGGACTCAAGGTTCTTTTTATTCTGTTGCCATCCGTAAGATATTGTGTTTCTTTGGAGCAGTTGACTTTACCATATAATCTGAAATCCTGCCAGCAGGAAGAAGGAGAAGGAGAATGAAGGCCTGCTTGTTCACTTTAAGACTACACCATGGTATTTGCATTAGTCATTTTCACTCATATCCCTTTGGTTACAACGTGACATGTGGCTGCAGGTCAGTGGAAGCATGGCTAGGACATGTCAGCATCAGTTGGGCTGCTGTATGCCTTAGATGATCAGATCCAGTTAGCATGGTTCTGCATGGTGTAAGTGAAACGTTTACTTCAGTGTGATTGTACTACAAGTTGTATTTTCATTACAGAATCTGGCACCTCCAATTTTGGAGTGTGTGAGACGAAGCCCTCCATTCATTCTGTGGTAGTTTTTCTAGCTGAAGGAAGTGCTTTATGATGTTCACTGGATTATCAAAATTGTTTGTGCTTGTTACAGGAACTAACATCATTTTAGAATTTCCATGTGTCTTAGCCAAGAAAATAGTTCCTTTCCGTGATGGATTGACCCTCACCCCTCCTATTCAGGGCTAGTGTCCAAAGAGAATAGATCACTTACTTTCTTTACTAAGTGTTCCAGACCATTTGTTGGTTCATTGTCCAGTAGGAACTCTGCCAGTTTGCTGAGAGCTGCCGAAGGCAAAATTACATATTTTTGGTGGAAAAGAGGCATCAGGATTCTCTTTTGTATCCATTCTCCTTCATTTTAGTAATCTTTACAACACTCTACAGATGAAAAAAAACCCCTCAAATTATTAGGTTCATTTTACATGGAAAGAAACATCAAAAGATATTATGGATTGCCAAACATCATACAGTAGGTTTCTAACAGAACTAGATGCTTTGGACACCTGAACTAAATTGCATTCCTTTTGCTATTTGTCACATTTATTTAAATGTCAGGGAGTTGAGGGAGATTTCAGACATATCTGGATTTTGTCAGGTTCATAACATGACTAGACTGATTTGGGGCTATTTTGTGGTCATTTAATGTAATAGGGAAGAAAATTGAATTTCCCTTCCTTGGCTGCTCTGAGCTCTAACCCTTCATTGCAATGTTTTCATAGTGGGTGGTGATAATACAGAAGATGAGCTTTGACTGGATCACATACATGGTTTCTGTAGGTGTAAGATTTGTTCTTGGGAGGTAAAAAATGGATGCTGATCTCTAATGTGAGATGAAAGGGTTATTTTACCCCACCCTTGCATAATTTAGCAAGTGCATGTCCTTAATGATGCCATGTGCCATAAACCCCAGTTCTGTGAAGGACAAACATGGGGTTGGAGATTCAACTTTTATGACAATTCAGATGTAAGGCAAAAAGAAAAGGTCTGTAGTCTATAATCTTATTTTTCACTTTCTTAAGTCTCTTTTTGAAAAAAAATTTTAGTCCTATTCAGTTTATATTTTAATCCAGTCATGTAATTGACAGTGTACAATCTATTTTTAAATAAAATTGTTTTGGTACCTATATGGCTTTCCTTTTTAAGGTGCCATTTAGCAGTAAGATTGAGGGTTCTAGATCTTTGAGAAGATTAGTCCTTGACCTACTGCTGGACTTTGAGTAGGCACTCTCTGGCATCTGCTATTGGCCTTCCAGATTCAACCTGGTTTCTATTAGATTCAGATTTCTAAGTTGCCCTCCATGACTTTCCTTGAGCCCACTGGCCTACTGGTGTTGCTTCAGTATTTCATGGAGGACCCACTACAGCAACTTACAGTCTGACTGTAGCTCCTGGAAATGAGAAGGGCTCAAGAGAACTAAACTGAAAACCTTTCTTTGACCATTTGCATGTCTGGGGCAGGAGGAGAACCAGGGACATTGACTTCTTTTTGCCACAGACATTAAAGGCTTCAGTGGTGGATAGGGGGTCCCATTTGTACCATGTGAGAATGCCATGACCTGAACTGTTGACCCGCTGAAGCAGGAGGAAAATGTTTAGGAAATTCCTTCTTAAGATGTTTAATTTTATTTGAGCCATTCATTCTTCAACAAATTCTAATGGCTATATGCTGCAGACTCTAGAAAATGTAGAGGCATCAGAAAAACAAAATACATGCAGATGAAGCTTTATATATAAAAATTCTCTGACCCTTGTAATGTATTATTTACAGTGAGGCTCCTGTGAGATCCCAGTGCCTGATCCTTCCAGCCAACAGTAAATAGATCCTAGTTTTCTGGTCTGCTTCTTCCGGATAACAAATGAGTTATTACTCTTCCAAGATTACAGCTATTGTAAGTTAAAATACATACTTGGTTTACCCTTTCTCCAGCTCTGTTCCTGCACTTCCTTTCATTCACTTCCTCTCATTTTCCTTCAGGAGAAGGCAAGTTGACTTTCTTTGTTTTCATGGGCCCAGTAATGTAGAGGAAGCTAAGATTTTTTCCCTGCATAGATTTTTAGGATAGTCACTAAGATATGCACTTTGGAAACCAATGACAAAAGTCAGGTTCACTACTTTGGGAAGAATGATACAACTGTACTTAATCAACTGTTACAAAGTGATACAGTACACTGTTCCTGAGGGGCTGTTGACAGAAAACAGACCATGTTGTCTAATTTTGGAAGGTTCTCCTTCTGTTCACCTTTTGGAAACAGACAGTACAGATTAGCATGTTATAGGGTCTTGTAGTTATAAGAAATCTAATTTTGCCCATCACACTGTCCTGAGGGTATTAGACCAGAGAAAGATTGTACTTAATTTTTTTGTGGGACACCTCACAGCATGATGCAAAAAAATGTCAGCTGTAGAACACATTTCAGGAACTATTGATTTAGGTACCAGTACCCTCAAACCCATTTTTGCAGGAATGGCAGATTACCTAATGGTTGGCATGAAACCCACTTTATATCAGGAATATTCTTTGAAGAGGTAGTGCGTGTCATCAGGTGGAGGCATATGTAGACCTCACAAATAACGGCACTTTTCCTACAGAAGAAATGTTTATTCAGATACTTTGTTCTTTTTTGATGTGCTAGCATTCTGAGGAATTCTGCAGCGAACAGTTGTAGAGGCAAACCATATTTCTCTTCCAGTAGTAAGTGGGGCATCCCCCAGCCCTCCTAGTCACTCTAGTCACACCTGTTTGGCTCCTCACACATGAAGAAAATAATAGTATCTTCCAGCTGCCTGCTAGACTACTGTTTTAAAGTCTCATTTAATTATTTCTAACAGATAATTTTAAATGTCAGTTAAAGAGGGTACCTTAAATTTTTTTCCACAGCACAAACAACTTCTGTAATTTTACTATGTGTTGCTAAAACCAACTGGAGAAGTTTTTAGCAAGTTTGAAAGGACCCCTCTCCTTTAAAAAAAAATGTTGAAATTTGGCCGAAGTTTAATTTCATTTTCTTTTGGTAGTCTCTGTACCCAATGTGGGGCTCAAACGCATGACCTCAAGATGAAGAGTCTCCCATTCTTCCAACTATGCCAGCCATGCACCCTATAACGGAATTTTTAATCTTAGTAGCTTTGCAGTTTCTTCCCCTCCAATCAAGTTTCTCACAGTTTTGATTTTCTCTCTCTGAAGTCGATGCTTATGTATTTTACCAATCCTTGCCTTGATTTCGTGGCAAGCTGCTAAAACTAGGAGCAAATTTTGAGGCTGGGGCCCCCTTCTGAGGCTCTACCAGAGGTGAATTTAACTTTCAGCAAAACTCTGTTAGACCTTCATTAGCATATGTCTTCTTGTCAGGGCTAGCAGACGAGTTTGTAGAGCTACTTGAATCCCAGTCCTTTTCACTAAAAGCAGCAAATAATCAGTATTAAATGTTTAATTAGGGGACATTCCAGACTGGAAAGGGTTCAGCCACACCTCTGACAGAGCTGTGAGTGTTGATTTTGCATCTCTGGGGGAAAACCAATCTCAAGTGATCCTTGGGCAGATTATCCTGAAAAGCTATTTTAATCCATGAACTACCGTCCATGTACCAAATTGTCTACAAGGGGGTATGCTGGAGAAATGAATGCTCTTCCCTTCAGATAAAATCGTGAATGAATTTGGCAGAATAGCCTCTGCCAAATGCAGATGAATGAAGTTTGGGTGCAGTCACTGGTACAGCACAAGGGAAATTGCTCTGAATGATGAAAACCATGCCTGTACACCAGGCTCCAGCTCTCATGTTAACTGCACTCTCTAGACAAGCCACAACAGACTGTGCCTTAGTTTTCTCATCTTTAAATTGAAATGGATGGGAAAAAATTTATCTTAAATGACTCTTCCAATATTTTTGGATTTCAACATCTTAAAAACTTCATACATTTCTGTTGACTTCCTATTCTCTTCTCGTTGGTGGTCTGGGGGTTGGCCCAGTGCAAAATGGGTGGCCATCTGAGTCTGTGGCTTCATGATTTGTATTATATACCAATTTAAAGGAAAATCCATAGAAGAAACAAGCACTGAACTCAAACATTTTAGCATGGTTTCAAGTTACTCCTTTTATATATAATTTAAAATACGTCTCATCATCTCATCACTTATGGTACGTTATCTTAACTTCTCCGAAGACCTTTTCCCAAAGAGAAAGTGTGGTTCTATTTCTAATTACTTCTTAGTGATCACATGATGTTCTTATCTTTATGATGTCAGTACTTTAAGATCAGCACCCAGAGACAGAGCAGCTGGCAAGATTCTGTGCACAGTTTCAGCTCTTCCCCGGATTTTAGCTGTGTTAAACGCCCACTGCTCTTGGCTTGCTTTTCTCCTGCATCTTCTTTTCTGGGTTTTCTTTTTTCTTTTTCTTTCTTTCTTTCTTTCTTTCTTTCTTTCTTTCTTTCTTTCTTTCTTTTTTTTAAATCTCTTTCTAAAAGACTGCATCTCTTTGTATAGCTGCTCCTGAGGTTACTGGCACATTCATTTTATTTCTAATCACTGTGACTGTTCCCCTCCCTCTTCACAGTGGAGTCTTCTGAATCCCCCCTCTTTATTTATTTTTTTCCTGAAACTTGCAACTTAATGTTTTCCTTTTATTTTTATTTTTATTTTTTTTAATTTTATTTATTTATTTGACAGAGAGAAATCACAAGTAGATGGAGAGGCAGGCAGAGAGAGAGGGAAGCAGGCTCCCTGCTGAGCAGAGAGCCCGATGTGGGACTTGATCCCAGGACCCTGAGATCATGACCTGAGCCGAAGGCAGCGGCTTAACCCACTGAGCCACCCAGGCGCCCCAATGTTTTCCTTTTAAATACAGTTCCAGGTTTTTAATATTAGTTGGTCTTTGGAAGTATTTAATGGATGAATGTAAGATGAAAATTTGGAGAAGATTTGGAAAAGACATTAGGCTAATTATTTTTAAGAAATTTAAATAGAACGGTATAATAAAGCAAGGATTATCCTGGGAAAGATTCATAAAATACAGGATGTCTAGAAATTCTGGAATCACAAGTATGTCAATAAGAATACTTTCCATCTGTAGTAGAACTTAGTATTATCAATGCTCCTAGATTTAATGGACACTGTGTATTTTAAAGTATTGGCTGATGTGTTAATATTTTCTTGAAGTGATCCCTTAGGTCTAACTGCTTCATTGGAGAAAAATAAAACTCAATATCTTAAACTAGGGATGTTTTTCTCCCTTACATAAGGTAAACCTAGAGATAGGCAATACAGGGATAGCAGGTTGTCTGTATAGAATTTTGGGGACAGATTTCCATCTTTTCCCCTCATTTTAATGCATGGCCTTAATCTTCAAATCAGTTCATGATTTAAAAAAAAAAAAAGAGTCTCTGAAAGAAGGCAGAAAAGCAAGCAGCCCCTCACTAGCTGACCCAGTATACCTGGGAATCCAGTAGAGCCCTTTTGTCTGCATCTGAGTCCGTGGGTTTGGGCTCAGGCAAGAGAAACTGGGAAAGATAGTTAATACTGTTGGTGATGTACCCAGCTAAAAATGGGTTATTCTACTAAGGTGGAAGAAGAGAATGGATCTTTGGGGGAGGCAACAAGAACTCTCTGCATACCAATGAAATCACACATTGTGTAATTGGATCCTGGTGGTATTAAGTGATTTTACTGAGGATCACTTGACAGTGACATGGTAAATGAAATATACCCTACGGTAGGTTTCAGAGTCTGGGGGAGGTTGGCTGGCCATGTAGGTCCCTCCTAAAAGGTGGCCTTTATCTTGACAGATTGTCCTTAACTCCTAATAGCTGGAAGAACATCACCTGAGAACTTGTTGGAAATACAAACTCTCAGGCCCCACCCCAGACCTACTGAATTAGAAGCCCAAGAGGATGGGACCCGCCATCTATTTCAGCAAGCCCTTCGGGCATTCTTATATATATTACAGTTGGAAAATCAGTCCTTGGTGATTTTATTGTAACCCATGGTCTTGACTTTAACCCCACAAACTAATAAAGTCTGTCTCCTGTTGGCAGAGTTAATGCAGAGTTGCTGACTCATGCTAACAAATGTGAAAATACTGACCAAAAAAGGTTATTTCATTGACTTATGATCTAAAGCAGAAATATTCAGGCAGGCCAAAAGCTCATGTCATTGTAACCAGCACATTCTTTCCCTGTGGGCAGTTTTATGGGAAACCAAATTATCAAATGAAACTTGGAAAGCATTTCCTAGTTTCATGCTTCTGGACTCTGAGTCTAAGTGTTAGATTGTTGAGACTAGTTTCAGTAAATTTGCAGTAAAGTTTCAGTAAATTTGCAATCCTCTAATGCCAAGGAAACTGGAGTGGGGGATGACATCCCTCTCATCCAGACCAGCATTGTCTAATAGAAATACTGGCATGGGGAGTCATGACAACATTATTTTTATTAGAATAAATTAAAATAAAATAGAATAATAAGGTTAAGCAAAATTCAACTAAGTAAAAGGGAGCTCTGAGGAGTTGTATGACATGGATGGTTTTTGTAGGAAGGAGAGTAGGGAAAGAAAGTCCTTAGCAAAAGAAGGGTAATTTCAGGGAAGATCACCTTTCCTTATGGGGAAGAGGTGGGGTCTTATGTAGATTAGCTCATCTTCCCATGAGAAACGGAGCAGGCCCACTGACGGATTACTGAATTGGTGCTTGTCAGAAAATCCCTGACTGCTTAAGACTACATTTCTAGAGGAGGTCGAAACTGCAACAGGTTAGGTGTTAAGCCCTGGATGCCATTTTGGGCCTGTGGTTTTCTTTTTAACAGTAGAATGAAAAATATAAAGATGTGCTTGTCCAGGAATGCATGCGTGTTGTAGGTCATAATGTAAAATGTTTCATTTTTCTTTTTATAAATTTTTTAAATTAACATATAATGTATTATTAGCCCCAGGGGTACAGGTCTGTGATTCACCAGGTTTACACACTTCACAGCACTCACCAGGGCACTTAGCCTCCCCAATGTCCATAACCCCACCCCCCTCTTCTTACCCTCCTCCCCCCAGCAACCCTCAGTTTGTTTTATGAGATTAAGAGTCTCTCTCTCTTTTTTAAAAGATTTACTTATTTATTTATTTGACATACATCACAAGTAGGCAGAGAGAGAGAGAGGAGGAAACAGGCTCCCTGCTGAGCAGAGAGCCCCCATTCGGGGCTTGATCCCAGAACGCTGGGATCATGACCTGAGCCTAAGGCAGAGGCTTTAACCCACTGAGCTTCCCAGGCACCCCGAGATTAAGGGTCTCTTATGAACTTCTCCCTCCCGTTCCCATCTTGTTTCATTTATTCTTTTCTTACCCCCCAAACCCCCCATGTTGCCTCTCAACTTCCTCATATCAGGGAGATCATATGATAATTGTCTTTCTCTGATTGACTTATATTGCTAAGCATAATACCCTCTAGATCCATCCACGTCATCACAAATGGCAAGATTTCATTTCTTTTGATGGCTCTATAGTATTCCATTGTATATATATACCATATCTTCTTTATCCATTCATCTGTTGATGGACATCTAGGTTCTTTCCATAGTTTGGCTATTGTAGACATTGCTGCTATAAACATTTGGGTGCACATGCCCCTTCAGATCACTACATTTGTATCTTTAGGGTAAATACCCAGTAGTGAGATTGCTGGGTCATAGGGTAGTTCTATTTTCAACTTTTTGAGGAGCCTCCATGTTGTTTTCCAGAGTGGTTGCACCAGCTTGCATTCCCAGGAACAGTGTAGGAGGGTTCCCCTTTCTCCACATCCTCGCCAGCATCTGTCATTTCCTGACTTGTTAATTTTAGCCATTCTGACTGGTGTGAGGTGATATCTCATTGTGGTTTTGATTTGTATTTCCCTGATGCCGAGTGATGTTGAGCACTTTTTGATGTGTCTGTTGGCCATCCGGATGTCTTCTTTGCAGAAATGTCTGTTCATGTCTTCTGCCCATTTTTTGTTTGGATTAATTGTTCTTTGTGTAAAATGTTTCTTACCTTAAATCATATTTTAAAAATTTGAAAGCCTTCTATCTGTATTGATCTAATTGACTGCCTTGACAAGTTTTCCACTGATATGCTGTTCTACTTATCCATTCCCCTACTCACAACTATTTAAGTTGTTTTCCCCTTTTTTATTCTTTTATGGAATATACTGCAACAAATAATGTCTCCTTGTATATTTGTCCTAAAGATTTTTTTTGTAGTAAATAATTTAAAGGGTAATTGCTATGTTAAATGTCAGAATAGGTGGTTTTTCAGTTTTGATTTGATATCACCAAAATAGTCTCTGATGTGTCTGTATTTATACTTACAACAGCAGTTGATGAGAATATCTTTTCATATATTCTAGCACTTGATAATTTCAAAGTTCTTATTTTTTAAAAAAATCTTACTGAATCTGATTGCTGGAATAGTATCTTGTTTTAATTGGTATTTGTTTCATTTCTGATGAAGAAAAAAACACTTTTTTCACCCTGTAAGCATTTTTATTAAACTATACGTGATAATAATTAAAGAAGTGTTATGCAACCCTCATGTGTAATCTTTTTTTGTTGTTTTAATGATTTTATCTATTTTAGAGAGAGTGGGAGTGAGTCCAAGGAAGGGCAGGAGCAGTGGGAGGAAGAGGGAAAGGGAAAGAATCTCATATAGACTCTGCACTGAACATGGAGCTTGACCTCGTGGCCCTGAGATCAGGACCTGAGCCAAAACCAAGTGTCTGATGTGTAACTGATTGAGCCAAGCAGATGCCCCACCCTCCTGTGTAATATTGAGGAAACCTACCACTTTCTTCCCTCATTTTCCCATTTCCCTATGACCACATCATACCCTTTTGTCTGTTTACTTTAGAATTTACGTTCATATGTCTAACTAATGTGTTTGAATTAACCTCTTGAAATAATGAGGGATTAGCTATCCTCCCCACCTTCACTCCCATGTCATACTTAACATTCTTCATATTTTTCCATTCTCCAAAATCATAATTTTGAACAGATCAAAATTCAGTGCTTATATATTTTTTTCTTACTATGTGAGGCTGAATAATGTAATATTATGAATACTTTTTCCCTGGACACATTCCTTTGTTGTGCAGGTTAAATATTGGCTTGTTCACTGATTTTTATTTCTACACTCCTCATTAATTCATCCCAAACTCCAAAAGTTGTCTAGATGGCAAGATTTTTGGATGAATTAGAGTTTTTATAAAATTCATTTCCTGAGAAGTCTTTCCAGAAGTCTTTGGACCTGCTCGGTTACCAAATGTCTCTCCCCTAGGTCTAGTAATCCGTCCTTCTACTAGGGGATTTCTTTTGCTTTGCTTCTCTGTGGAAATTTCCTTCTCCTTTTTTCTTCCTTTTTCTTAATTCTTTACTTTTCATTAAGCACAGTAGTTTCGTAAGAAATAGTGAGTGGAAAGAAACATTGTAGAGAACTTGAGGATTGAAAATATCTTAATATTGAGATAGGATAATTTGGTTTAGTATAGAATTCCTGGTGGGAAAGTATTTTCCTTAAGTAATTTGAAGACATTACCCCAGAGTCTCCAAGCTTTCATTGTTTCTGTTGAGAATTCCAAGGCTGTTTCGATCCCTGATGGTTTGTTTGTAATTTGTTTTATTTTTAATTTCTTCCCATTTGGTTTTCAATGTTCTCCATTTCTAGTGCTCTTAGTGATTGGATATTTGCCAGTTTGCTTGTTTCTCTCCCCTATTCCATCTCTATGCATTTTGCTTTACTTTGACTGTTTCTCATCTTTATTTTCAAGATTTCTACTGAGTTTTCATTTCTTTGATCTTGTTTCAATATCCAACAGATCTTTGTCCTCTAGATTTTTTTTTTAAACGTCTGGCATCTTGTCCCTCTCTCATGGTTAGGATATTTTTCTCATGCTCATGCATGCAATACTGTTCGGTTTTCATTAGGCCAAGGAGTCCAACTACTCACTTGTTTTAATCTTTCACGTTAAAAGTGTTTTTCTTGAAATCCTGTGTTCCTTGGTTTCCTACATATACTTGAACAATACACCGGGTGTTCTAGCCTGGATACCCTCTGATTTTATCCTCTTCAGAGGATATCGTTTCTGCCAGGGTATGCGGCCAGCTGTGGCTTGGCTGCTGGCCAGACAAAATGGGGGGGATAAATGATCCCTTAAAGACCTTGCAGCAGGCCTTTAATCAAGCAACCAGCCCTTTACCTCAACTACCAGAGGTATGTGTTATCATGAATTCCTGAACATTTGGGGGATTCTACAAAGTAATTTGGTCTGTTTTTGGTTTTCCCAGTTGAGCTGATAGAGCTGTGTTACACTTATCATTACAGCTCATCTTTTTCATGTAAGAATATTATTTCTAAGAGCTATTCATTCCTGTGTACTCCTCTGCATGGCATCAGGTAAATGCTTCACTGTCCCTCTACCATAATTTTCCTGTTGGTTGAAACATATTGTACAGATGATTTGCCCTGCCATTTTATTGTATTTAGGAACTTTAAATTTCATGTAGTGAAATTTGACTTTCCTTCTATTTTGTATTTTATTAATTAAAAAAAACAAACTCTTGTGTAAGAAAATGTTGGCAACATAAAGTAACAAAGTACTCACCTCTATTTTTTTTTCTTAATGGATCTCCAGATCTCTGATCCATCTGGAATTTATAGTGTAAGGCAGAGGTCCAAATTGCCCTCACATGCATGATATTGTTCCAATGCCATTTATGGAATAGGCTAGCTTTTCCCCAGTGACTTAGAATGCCACTTATACACCAACTTCCCACAAATGCATCAGTTTTTTTAATATGAATATTTTATCTTGCTGTTGATCAATTTGCTTATTTATCAAAACCGTGCTATTTTATGTGGAGCTTTCCCAGTATCTGCTAGGATGATCCTGTGCTTTATCTACTTCAGCAATTAAAAATGATCTTAATATTCTAATTTAAACACTTAAAATTTTTATTACATTATATATATTTTCTTAAGTTTTACTTAAGAAAGTTTTACTTAAGTTTCACTGCTTAATTAATTTGCTTTTAATTTACTTTGGGTTTTTTGCATTTATGTTCAGAAATGATGGTAGCTTATTAATTTCTTTTATTGGGTTGGAATTGTCCTGCTAGTGTGTGTGTCTGTGCTGCTTGGACATAACATCTCTTCCAATTTTATGGAGGAGTTTATATACTTTAGAAAGTGTTTACTGAAATTTGTTATATATTATCCATAAAGTCATCGGAGCATGATAGCTTTATTTGGTTTTGGTATTTGAATATCTTTACAATATATTTTCAAGTTATTTTGTCTAACCACTTCACTACCATGATTTGAGCCAATTTTGGTAATTGATTTTGCAGTAATTTTCTCGGTTATACAAGTCATCAAAATTATACAGCATTGTATATAGTATTTGTTAATTAAAAAATCTGTTATTCATGCCTTTTCTGTGCTTTCTTCAGATCTGATGAAGATTGTTACAGTTCTTAGTTTATTAAACTTTTGATTTTATTCAATTTTTCATATTTCCAATTTTATTTCTTAAATTTTGTATCTCTTAATCATTTCTCTTTTAAATTCTTGATTTGAAATCTTAGTTTAATTTGATTAAAAATAAAAACATTTAAGACTGCATTTTCCTCTGAGAACCATTTTGCTGTATACTGTAGCTTTTTGCATTTTGTTTTTCTAATATTCATTATTTCTAAATAGTGTAAGATAGTTTTTTTTTCTTCTTTGACCTAAGTTATTTGGAAATGAAGTATGTCATTTAAAGGTGTTCAGATTTTGTTGGGGGTAGGTTGAGGGCTTGATCTTAGAAGAGTTTTAGATTTATAGAAAAGTTGCAAAGGTAGTCAAGAGGATTCCTATACACCCCAATCCAGTTTTCCCTATTACTAACATCTTTTGTTGGTGGGATACATTGTCACAACTGAAGAAAAAACAATGATATGGAAGTATTAACTAGAGTTTGTACTTCCTTGGAATTTCTTTAGCCAGGGGGCATTGCCAAGCTTCTCCAAATCAAGTTTCTACCCTCAGACTCAGATGCATCTGCCTGGAGGCATTTCTTGCTGGCTTTGAGCTGACCAAGGTGGGGAATGACAGTGAGGGGTTGAGTACCTGGCTACTCCTGCTGAGATACCCAAATTAATCCCTCCCATTTGCTTCTGGGCCACCTCAGGGCCTGAAACCATCTGGATGCTGCTTCATCTTTTATAGCATTCATCTTCTGAACGGTACTTTCCTCTAAGAGGATTTTATGTTCTTTCTTTCTTTTTGTCTTTTAGAGCTGCTTCTTTCTAGCTTACTATGGACTCTCCTTATTTTTCAGTGCAGATATAGGTGTAAATATTAAATATTTTCTGCCATTTCTGAACATTTGAATTGGGAATGGAGGAACTGAAGTATATTATAATTCTCTCTTCAGCCTACCAAAATATTTTAAATATTTTAATGTGTGTTTGTAATATGCCCATTATTCAGGGATTTATTTTTAAGAGGTTTCTACCTCTTAGGAAACCCACAATATCGCTAAACATAAGCTGTAAGTACATTTTATGTAAACCACTATTAAGTCTGTTTTTAGTAGAAAAATGTATAGCATATGATTAAACTATTTTTACTTCATTTTCTTCACTTCTGTTATTTTCCCAAATGGCTGTATATTACAGTTTGCCTCATTTTCCAAAAGTCAAATTTTTAAAAGGATTAAATCGCCAAGATTTTATAAGTCCTAAACCAGTAAAATTTCCAAAACAAATCTAAGGAATCATGAGAAATTATAAGAAATTGTCTGGCATCAGTGTTATTTTATCATGTAAGGCAATTAAACACCAGATACGCAAAGGAAACGGTATTGGCATATAGGACATGATCCCAGGGTCCTAGGATCGAGCCCCACATCAGGCTCTCTGCCTGGCAGGGAGCCTGCTTCCTCCTCTCTCTCTCTACCTGCCTCTCTGCCTACTTGCGATCTCTCTCTGTCAAATAAAGTTTTTTAAAAAAAATAAAAATAAAAATCTAAGGTGCTTCTCAAATAGCTACATTGGTTGAAGACATGAGTTATGTGCCCTGAGCTGAATACAGGCAGCTATGTGGTAAAATCTGGAAGGTCTTGTTTGCCGTATTTCTTGAGGATTATTATACACTGACAAGCCTCTCTCCCCTTCTGCCTCTTTTTCTCCCCTTTCCTTCTAGACCTTCTTTCCTTCATGTCTCTCCCTGTCCTTTCTTCTTTTCTGTTTTCTTCCATGTCTTCCCTTCCTCTTGGCTTCTGACTGTTTCTCTTTCTCATTCTAAGGGTGAACAGAGAAGAGAAATTCCCTGAGAAGCTGTCATTCTTGTGCTCTTACTCACGTCCTTGAAGAATACTGAAGGATCTCTTTCAAGGAAAGAGTCCCAGAAGTGGTATCTTTTGAGCTAAGGAAATCAAAAGTACTTAGTGCTGTTTTCTGGGCAATTCTGATTCTGTGGAGGAAGGCTTTGCAGATTCTTTCCTCAAGGCCCTCTCCAGAACTGAGTGCCAGCTTAGTTCACCACAGATGCAGGATTTGTGTGGCCTGCCACCATATTATTAACTCCCCCACCACCCCTACATCCCTTGTTCCAAGTTTTCAATGTAGCTGGCTTACTTCTTTTCAGATCAGTTTGGGGGTGTGGGTATAAAAGAGGTGCAACTATTTTCAGAATTTCCTGAATATTGTATTTTACAAGAAATCACTGAGTATGCAAGAGAAATCCCCAAATCTGCTCTGAGGAGTAGGCTTCTGAGCCTTTGATCATTGCTTAAAACAAAACTGTAAAGTAGAACTTTGAGATTGTCATCCAAAGTAAAAAAAAAAAAAAAGGTCATCTTGGAAGAAGGCAAAGAAGCTAGATCAGGTTTGTCATCAGGTTTTTTGTTTGTTTGTTTTCATCAGGTTTTTTTTTTTAGTTTAGATGTGAACTAGAATCCTACGTCAGTGAGAAGCGTTTCTTGGACTGTGCGTCCTCCGATTCTGGGCTATGTGATTTTGAGGATGCTTTATTATCTGAGTTTGATCTCTGTAAGCATGCCGCTTTTGTCTTCATCCCTTTTGGCGTTTCAGATTTTCTTCATGATTTTTTAATTATTGACACTCTTAGAGGGAATAAAAAGATGCTGTACACCTGTGTGCCCAGCCGAAAGCAGATGGCAGATTCACAAAGGGTGATTAATGAAGAGACTCTTTAATAAGTGGGCCATTGGTAAGTTGTGGGCAAGGTGAGCGGAAACCAACTCAGTACAATCAAATCATCCAGCGTGGACAATAGCAGGAGGCTCTTACCACCCCAGTGAGTGGGGGCCAAGGAGAGTGATCTTAATAGGACTGATGCAAGCTACAGCTCCATGGCAGGTTTGTCTGTCAGGAGCTGTGGTCTTTGGGAGAACATGGCCACTGCCAACTTGTGGAGCTGGCAGGAAGGATACAGGGGAATAAAAATCACCTTAAAACTTCTTTCTGCTCTGACTTCCTGTTGTCTCCAATGGGCTGAATTAGTGAACAGAGGTTAGAAGACATGGAAACATCACTGATGCTCTCAACAGAGGTCCACTTCCTAGGACACAGAGCAGCGTAGACAAGATTGCAGAGTAGTTCATACTATTCACTACACAGTCCAGAAAAGTTGGCAGAAATGTCTTATTCCTTCATCGGAAGCTTTTTGTTAGATCTTTATCTCAGTGTTCACTTACAAAGGAAGCATTTTGCTTAGGCTTAGAATTGTGATACATTGAACAATTTTCTACTTAAGTCTAGGGACATAGGAAAAAGTTCTTATTTTTTCTTTTTATGTTAATCTAAAGTGAAGAAGTTTACAGTAGAAATTTAAACAGGAGGGAGTGAATGCAGGGTTAGAGAAGTAAGGCAAGAACTTCAGGGTTGGGACAAGATGATAAATTAGAGCTGGCTGCTTTCTCTCTCTACAATCAGCCCAGGGGAAGAACTGAAGGACTGTGCCAAGGACCCATGGAAGCAGCAGTAATCTTAAGGAGGCTGCCTTGAACTGGTGAGAGAGAGAAAAAGGAGAATGAATTGGGGAGCTGTGAATAGGTAAAGCCTATAGTACAGGATGGCCAGAGCTGGCTGGGAAAAGGTAGTGTGGAAGACTTTAAGCTTTATATATTCTGCTCTTGACATTTTCCTTGCATTGCCTTGAACAACTTTGCTTGTCCCTTTACTGATAAAAGTGGCTGCAACAGACAAGGTCAGGAGGAATATTGATCCACAACATCCTGCAGTGGTGAAGACATGAAGAAAACAGATTTGAATTGACAAGCCACCCTTAAGCATTTACTTCTCCATTATTTTTTTTTTTTTTCCTTTTTAGCTTCAAATGAAATTCTACCTTCTTTCAATGCTGCTACTTATGCATTTAAAAGGTAAAACTTCTAAGATTGCTGGGGGGCAGCAAACGTAAGGAATCAGCAAGTGCTCTATGGTATCTGCGACTCTCTTCCCATACCTTTAGCTCCCCTTAAACACACAGGGACTGATGTAGACTGGAGCCTCTCTCCATCTTGTAATGCATATTACCAAACTAAGTACCAGATACCTCCCTCTGAGGATGAGCTCGCAGGCTGAACTAATTACACCTCTCGGGAGAACAATAACTCTACAAAGAAAGACAACATATGGAATGACATATTTAATCAGAAGCACAATTGTTTGAACAGACTGGCAGAGGCTTTAAAATAATTAGAGGTAAGGAAATATTATAAGAATGTCGGAGGAAAAAATAGACACTTTAGGTATTAAAATATAAGGGAGAAATGATGTTCTAATTACAGTGTAGCATGGGCACAGCCCAAGAATAAGTTAATGAATTAGAAGGTAACATTGAGAAAAATCCCAGAAAACAGGAAAAAAAAAGTCATAGAAAACATAACTGAAATGCTAAAAATATGGAGGATTTACATAGATATTCAGCATATACATAATAAAATTCTAGAAGGGATCTTAAAAAATGGGAAGTGGGAAAATTTTCTTAAAAATGAAAACGAGGACCATGGAAGGACTTACAAATACTCAGTGGGGATGTGATTAAAATCCTGTACTTGGGCACAGGCTGAAACTCAGGCATACTAGAGATAAAGGGGAAACTAAAACTTGCCCAGAAAAGAATATTGTCAACAAAAATCAAGAATTCTCTGGCTGTTCAACATTTCAACAACAGCCTTGGATGTAAGAGGATGGTTATGTTGCAGAAGTATTGAAGGAAAGAATGTTGATGGAGATTTTATAACAAGTCAATATTTTCTTAATTCTGAGGAGGTAATAAAAATATTCTTAAATGTACTATGCCTCAGGATGCTTGCTACTTTAAATCTTACTGAAAGCACTCTGGGAAGAAAAACATGCGTAAGAAAGGAAAAAAGTCTGAGATAATGCAGAAGATAGGGCCAAGAAAGATGATTGAATCACATAGATAAATATACATATAATGTTATAATGACGAGGAGAAAAGGACAGAAATAGACACACAATTAAATCTAGACATGAACGGCATGTACACAGCGATCAAATGTCCATGAAATATTAGCATCTGTGTTTTATTAGGGAAAGGATCTATACAGATCGGTTTATGTATCTACAGAAGTGCAACCTGCATAAGAACAAACAATGTTTAACTTTTTAGTAAGTAAAATAACAAATCTCTCCAATGTAAGCAGGAGATATAAGAGAAAACACAGTAAATGGGAAATGTGAAGTAAAATAACAAAATTATTTTTATGCCCCAAATCAGCAATTCAATAAATGTATTGAACTCATCGATTCCATGTTAGGAATATTTTTATTGGATTAAAAAAAAAACCCCACAGCCCCAAAATGTTTTGTCAGTATGAGGTAAACTTGATTTTAAAAAATAGAAAATTTGAAAATAGAAGATTACCAGGAAGTAAGGAATGAAAAGAATGCATAAATTAGAATGATAAATTATTAGTTGAGATTGGGGAAAAGAATCCCTTTGGTGGTTAGGTGTTTATAAGTTGATACTCTAGGTGATGGCCATCCATGCTCCAGGGCAGAAGACTTTCATGTTTCTCACCACCCGCTTCATGACACTCCATTCCTCAAAGGCTTAGATATTTTACTGAAATGCATTTAGGTTAACCTTCTACTGACACTTGTCTTCTTTATGAAATACTTTCTAAAAATAACATTCCATGAAGCAGATCAGCCTAAAGACCTTTCGGATTCTTCTGTTACCCTTACATTTCTTTTTGATTCTTCTAATTGGCATTGTCTGTCATGTGATGCTGTCCTAAAGTCTTGTAACCCCAGCTACTCTGCAACTGGACAGTTCTGTTGATTCATTTCTTTATGGATTAATTGAGACAATATGTGCTGAGCATCTAAAATGTGTCAGGAAATAGGGTAAGCTCAGGGATCATAGCTGTCAGTGAAACAGTCAGTATTCCTGCCCTCGTCGTGCTTACAGTTTTAAGGAGAAAATCACAAACAATCTAAAATGGTACAGCGTGATAAAACTAAAAGGAAAATGATGTGTGTGGTGCATGTTCCTGCACAGGGCATTGAATGATGTGGTCCTAAAAAGTACATTTGACAATTGGTATTTGAGTTCAGAGGGCTGGATAGGGCCTTTCCAGGTGAAGAAGTGGAGAGAAGAGCATTTCGCACAGATGGACCAACATGGGCAGAGACTCTGAGGTGGGCAAGTTACTTCAAGAAACAAAGTGTTTGATTATGATTATGTCTAGAGCAGAGATACTAGAACCCACAAAATAAGAGTGGTGCTGAGTTGTGGTGGGAAAGCTACGTCAAAGACAATTCAGTTGCCTGTAAAATTCTTCCCATTCGATCCTAAATAAAATAGAAAATTGTGAGGCTTTAAAGTTGGAGGTAGAATCAACTTTGTATTTTAAGGAGAACATTCTGGCTGTAGGAGATTCTGGGAGTGCAAGAATGAAAGCAAAAATGTAGTTAAGGAGATACTTAACGTGTCCAGGTAAGAGGTTTGGTGGTTTGGATTGGGATGGAGTGGTGGAGTTGGAGACAAGTGGATGGATTGGGCTGGATTTTAGAGGTGGTTTTACAAATACTGGTAGGAGACTGAATGTGGGTGATAAGGATTGGGAGGTGTTGGGACTTGATTTTTGGTATTCTAACATGAATAACAACTAGAGTGAGATCAGAATCCCTGTACTAAGTACAATTTGGGGAAGGAAAAGACTAAAGTTTTCATCTAGTTGGTGTTCAGTTTGAAATAATATTCCAAGTGGAAATTTCAATTAGCTGGAATGTAGGAGATGGAGCTCTGGAAATTAGGCTTGGCTGGAAACCTCACTTTGTTAAGTCACTGGCATATACAGGATTCAGAGATTAACATAGAGTCTTCAGAAGGAGGGATTAGAGTAACAGAAGGAGTTTATCCATAGGGAAGGCAAACATACACAAAAATTGGTTAAAGGAGGAAGAGGCAGCATAAAAACCTTGAAGGAGGGGTGAAAGGAGAGAACTTGGAGAACTTAGTTTTCCACAGGTCAAGAGAAGGAACTCTTCCAAAAGGAAGGGAAGGGGATAGCCCTGTGGGATATTACTGAGAGGTCAAGTGAAGATGGGGCCTGAAAAAATGTCCGTGAAATTTAGAGACCTGGAGGTCACTCGTGTTTGTTCCAGTCATTACTGCATAAACCCACCATGTTCTTATGCCCCTGAATTCTGTGGGCTAGGAATTCAGGGGGCGCAGTGGAGATGCTCCCTTTCTTCCACCATGTCTGGGGCTCTACCACAGAGACTTGAAGGCTAGGCAGACTCCAGGGCTGGAGTCCACAATCTCTGCAGGTTCACGGGCTAACGTTTGTTCCTTGAGCAGGGGGACGGGGAGAGCAGAACAGCCAACCCCAGGACGGCACATGGCTTTTCCATGGAGTTTGGCTTGGTTTCCTCACTGTGGTGGCTCTAAGATTAATATTCCACATGGTGGCTCATGGTTCCAAGTCATGTTTTCAGAGGTCAGGGCAGAAGCTGCACCTTTTCTGAAGTAGTCTGGGAAGTCATCACATTCTTTTGGTTACAAATGAGTCACAAGCCTGCTCTCATTCAAAAGGAGAGGACATAGACCTCGCCTCACTACCAGAGGACTGTCCATGTTTGTTAGCAGACTTCCATCGTTGGAACTTTAGTAACAGTCTCGGGGAGAAGGAGGATGGAGACCAAAGGGGCTTGCAAATGAACGGAAAGTAAGGTGTGCCACTTTAGCACAGATGAATTTTACAATCGAAACCTTAAAATATAGTTTGAATCTGATATAAAAAAGATGTGCCGAATAATAAAGGATATTAATATTCTTCAAAATTGGAGCACCTGGGGCACCTGGGTGGCTCAGTGGGTTAAGCCTCTGCCCTCGACTCAGGTCATGATCCCAGGGTCCTGGGATCGAGCCCCGCATTGGGCTCTTTGCTTAGTGGGGAGCCTACTTCCCCCTCTCTCTCTGCCTGATGCTCTGCCTACTTGTGATCTCTCTCTCTGTCAAATAAATGAATAAAATTTAAAAAAAATTGGGGCACCGGATTTGAGTTTGCATTTGGAAACTAATTGCACACTCATCCTTTGAATCAAGCATCTTAAAATGTCTTCTAGGTAGGTTTTTTTTAAAAAAACTAAACTATAGTAAAAAACAACTATCAGCCTTTGGTATAATGAGTGGAAGCACCTGTTATACCCATTGAACAGAAAGGGCACACAGAAAGGATAAATATTTCTTTGGCTTCTTACTAAGGTTCTGGCAATGTCAGAAATGAAAGTGATACTTGTGATTAGCCTGTGTGGTCCTTCTATGTGAACAGATGTGCACAGGGAAGACAGTCATCCTGGTCTCGTGACAGTATTGTTCTAACTTTCTCAACAACTTTTGAGTTCCTTTTCCAACTTTGAATTTTGTTTTTGTAGTAATCTTTAAAATTTGCACATACAAAACATACATGACACATTTATATCATGGCATCTGTGTGGACATAGCTATAAATATTCAGTTAATACCACATCTTGGAAGGATAAATAGAAATTTGCAACATAATAACTCTATTAACATTTTTATAAAACCCAGCAATTATTTTTCTTGCCATTGTTTAAAGTTTCCAAAGCTCAGTTAAAAAATTAGCAAGCTTTTTTTGTTTATTTACTATAATATTGATCACAAATTGATTTTAAACTACTGGTAAGTGGTGACATTAGCTAAAATTTCGCTTTGGTCATTATTCACTGATTTTTTTTCTTCATTTATTTGTTCATTCACTTAATAGCATGTTTTATCTTTTCCTCCCTACTTTTCAAAAAATCTTAAATTTAGAATAGTATCAGATTTACAGAACAGTTATAAATGTAATACACCTATATCTCCCCTGGTTACCTCATTAACATCTTACATTATTAAGATTCATTTGTAACCAGTAATGAACAATATTTATGCATTATTAACTACAATCCATATTTTATTAGAATGTTCTTAGTTTTTACCTGAAGTCTATTTTTTTTCTTTTTCATCCTAAGATACCACATTACATTTAACAGTACGTCCTCTGAAGCATCAATAAACTCAGTTTCTCAGACTTCCTCCACCATCCCCCCCACCGACTTCCTTTTTATTTGATGATCTTGACAGCTTGAGGAGTCCTGGTCAGGTGTTTTGTAGACTGTCCCTCCCTTTGGGTTTATCTGCTGTTTTTCACATGACTAGGCTGGGATAATGGGCTTCAGGGGAAGCAGACTACAGAGGTCAAGGGCTGTTCTTACCAGGGGTGTACACTGTCAATGTGACTTATCCTGATGAAATTAAATGTGATCACATGGCTGGGGTGTTGTTTTTTGGGTTTCTCCTC
Source organism: Mustela lutreola (assembly GCF_030435805.1). Lineage (NCBI taxonomy): Eukaryota > Metazoa > Chordata > Mammalia > Carnivora > Mustelidae > Mustela > Mustela lutreola. The sequence goes on along the minus strand of NC_081291.1, from coordinate 86,855,818 downwards.
TGTGAGGTTACTCAAGTAACCACCTTTTGATTTTGACCTCTTGGGAAGAAAGTTAAGTGTATGTGGCCCACACTTAGGGTGTGAGAAGGGGTTACACTCCACTTCCCTTAGGGAGCAGTACTACCTCAGTCTTTGCCCTACCTAATGTCCCACTTTTGGAGTCAACTGTTGGTTCCTTAGCACAATTTATATAAAGCACTTGGTCTGGGCGGCTATGACATAGCATGTGCTCAACACAATTTAGTTTATTCTTCACCCAAGAAGCTTACAAAATAATTCATGTAGAAAATACGTGGAATGTAAAAGCCCAGACTTATTTTTTACTTTTGTGAACTATTTCAAGATACAGGTAGTTTTAAAAAAACTAGTGCCCAGGCCAAGCAGTAGAGCTTCACATCTTGGGTCTCAAACTGTGGTGTGCTTGTGAGTCATGGAGAGAGGCAGGTTAGGGACTTGCCAAACTTAAGATTCCCAAGTCTTTCCCTTCAGAAAATCGGACAGTGTGATGTGTTGCTTGGAATCCTGTATTCATCTGATTCTAATTTATGGGTTTTGAGGACCACACAAATCCAGGTGTTGTTGCCTGAGAGGAGTGTTTATATTCATTATGGGTAACTAGTTCTTGAACTAAACTTACTATAGGCAAGATCACCTTCTTGTTTTAAAGGAGAAATCAGTCTGTATCCTAGAGTTTTGGGACAATAGCTGTTTTTAGTGTTCTTCATTCTCACAGAATACCTGTGTCTTTTCAAGGTGTTAGAAGTTAGGAGCTGAATAGGGGCAGTGGGACTAGAAAGAAAGACTAAACAAAAGGACAGACGTGTGGAGGCAGAATCTACGGGCCATCAAGAAAATGAGAAGACCGGCCACAGACCGAGAGAAAATATTTGCAAAAGACCTCTGACAAAAGACTGCTATCCAAAATAGGCAAAGAACACTTAAAACTCAAGAGAGCAAACAACCCAATTAAAAAATAGGGCAAAGCCCCAAGGGATGCCTCACTAAGCATGATATACAAGTGGCAAATAAGTGTATGAGATGCTTCACCTCATATGTCATTGGGGAAATGCAAACCGAAAGAGCAATGAAACACCATTACACATCTAGTAGACCGGTCAGAGTCAAGAACAGCGACAACACCAAAGGTCTGAGGAGCCACAGAGACTGACTCATTGCTGGTAGGAATACAGCATGGTGTGGCTACTTTGGAAGACAGTTTGGCAGTTTCTCACAGAACTGAACATTCTCTTACCATACGATCCAGTGAGCATGCTCCTTGGTATTTTCCCAAAGGAGTTGGAAACTTAAATTCACACAAAAACCTGCATGTAGATGTTTATAGCCAAGTTATTAATAGTTGCCAAAATTTGAAAGCAACCAAGATGTCCTTCAGTGGGTGATTGGATAAATGAACTGTGGTTCGTTTATCCAATGGAATTTTGGTCATCAGGTCATCATCAGGTCATGATCCCAGAGCCCTGGGATTGAGCACTCAAAAGAAATGAGCCATGAAAAGACATGAAGAAAACTTAAATGCCTATTAATAAATGAAGGAAGCCGATCTGGAAGGGCTTCACCCTGCATGATTCAACTCCATGGCAATGTGGGAAAGGCAAAACTGTAGAGACGGGAAAAGGTCTGTGGTTTCCAGAGGTTGGGGGAAGAGGGGATGAATAGGCAGAGCACAGAGTAATTTTAGGGCAGGGAAACTATGTATGATACCATAAGGGTGGTTACAGGTCATTATACATCTTAAAACCTACGGGCCCTGACAACTTGGTCTCTGATTGCCAAGATAGACTCCAAAGACGTGCCTGCATCTGCCAGCCTTGTGCCTGGGATGGTAATCCACCCAGGTAAACAAACAAAACCCTGTATATTTTGTAGATTTTAAAATATTATGCAGTTGGAAAGTATTATGTAGCTATAAGACCTGGATGTACAAAACCCACTGCTCTTGCCATGAGATGAAATTTCCCATAAGAACAGTTGCTTGTCCCACAATTTGTTTTAAAGGGTTGAGTCTCTTAGGGTGAAAACCATATTTGATGCAGGGAAATAGAAGAGATGAACTTAATTATAACAATATACAGGATTTTAAGGTCTCCTCGTTTTTTCTTTAAGATTTTTATTTATTTGAAAGCAAGCATGAGCCGGGTGAGGATGTATCGAGGAAGAGGGAGAAGCAGGCTCCCTGCTGAGCAAGGAGCCCAATTTGGGGCTTGATCCCAGGACTCTGGGATCATGACCTGAGCTGAAGGCAGATGCTTAACCTACTGAACCACCCAGGTGCCCCTTAACTTTGCATCTTGAAATGTGACCCATGTCCTTTTATTAACCTAGTGATAGAAGCAGACTTTGCATTTTCTTATACTGCTGTATATGTACACTTCTTTTTCAAATAGTGGATGATTTAGAACTTGAAGAGATAAGCTGTGTTTATATCCAGTTGCAGTGTTCTTAGGGAAGGAATGACATAGATTTCTTTTTAATTAGCTCTTAAAAGATAAGAGTTTTAAGGTCCTTCCCAAAGAAGATAACTTATAGAAATGGAGAGCTAGCTGTCTTCAAGCAGCTTAAGGCCAGAAGGAGATACATTTCCATAGCTAAAATAGCAAAATACACTCTGGTTTCCGTTGTTAATATTCACTCCTTGTGTTTCCCCCCCTGGATTTCTTGATTAAGAGAAAAGCTGTTTAGAATGTGGAAGAACCTTATAAACTCAATTCTACCAGTAACACAGGATCGTGGTTAAGGTGACATGCAGCACCGACAAGAATGGCTAATTATGTCAAATTATAGCTTTTAAAATGCCAGATGAGATCTCGTTTCAGTTTAAGTCTTATTCAGGCTTCAGCTGAATTTCTAGTAGAAAACCCACTCTTTCTGTTACGTTTGAACTTATAACTTCGCAGGGAAGAAAACAGACCGTGCTCCCGAGGGGCATGGGATCGATTAGCTATGTGACATAAACTTTTTTTAGGTGCCCAGGCCCCATCCCCTACTGTAAACACTGGTTGACCCAAGAGATAACTGCAGAATTGTTAGGTAAGAGGGGTGCTTTTTGTTCCTGTACCCCAGGGGTCTAGTTTTTCTCAAAAATCTAAGTTGAGGTTGAGTGTTTTATAAAGAGTTAATGTTTCCGTTAGTGTTGCCATGAAATGAAATAAACCCAAAACTCAGGGCCTTAAAATCCCAACTCTTTCCCGAAGTCTGTGGTACAACTGGGCCACTGGGACCTAGCCTGGACCTGGCTGATACAGACAGACCTTTGTCCTTTGCTTGCAGTTCCTTGGCTGGGAGCTGGCTAGCCTGTGATGGGGCCTGGGCTGGGCTGACTCGGTTTTGTTCAGTTCTGTCCTGCAGGAGCTTAAGCTTTTTCTCATGCCAGGAGAGGCATTTTAGAAGAGGTTGTGAAAATGCACGAGGTCCTTTGAGGCCTAGATTGGCATATGGTCAGTTCTACTGCCTCTATTGGCCAAAGTAAGTCACGGAGCCAGCCGATTCAAGGGGGAGGGCGAAAGGACTCTGTGTCTTTCTTGATGGGAAGAGCTACAAAGTCCCCTTTTAAGGCAGGCGAGAATTCTACCACTGAACCACCAATGCCCCATTAAAGTCCCCTTTTAAGGGATGTTCAGACAGGGAAGGGTGGAGAATCGGGTAACTCAATTTTCCAAATATACTTTCTTTCCAAAATCAAACTGCACAATATTAGGTAAGGCCTTTGCCTGTCTTATTTATGTATCTATTTTTTAGAATATAGGCTGTTGGTTTTCCCTGCAAGAAGCACACCTATTCGCATCACACTTTCTTCCACAAATTATTTTTTTCACAAATAACTTCAAGCACTCACATTCTTTCTTGGAACCCCCCCCCCCACACTATGATTATCAACATAAGCTTTCCACTTTCCATTGCCATCATTTTCCTATTGCACAAATGCTCTCTACAATATGATGAGTCTTCGTTTGACATTCCTAAGCAGGCTTACATTAATTTTAGTTCCCCATTGAATTTCAAACAGGAGCCTCCACACTGACATTAAAAAATATTAACATTTGCCGTGGCAGGGCAATGTGCTGAGGCGTGGATTGCTGCTCTGACTTGCCACATCTTTCCCCTTGTTCTTTTTTTAGAAAGAGCAAAGCAGAGGGATTTGGCAGGGCAATTCAAGCTGCCACTCAGAGCCGCTCCAGAGACGGAAGGCTGGCCCAGACCATATTGCATTCTAACTGGCAGCAAATCCTTCATTCAAGGTCTTTCTGCAGGAAGGCAGCGCAGAGCTGGGCCCCTCACCCTTCGGGATGTCTGTCCTGGGTGTTAGCGATAACTTCCCCGCCAGAAAAATCACAGCGACTTTCAATTTCTCTGAATGTGTCTAAAAACGCTGCTCTTTAAGCTGTTCTTTTGCCCCACATGAGAGGTCCCCTCTTTGTTGTTTGCAATGATGCAGTCAGTGAAAAGAAGCCAACATTCTGATAGAGACGTGGTGGGATAAGTTTGTTCATAACTGGCTTCTTTTTTTTTTTCCTTCTTCTTTTTTTATTTGAAGCTTTCGTGCCCTTTATGGACAAAGCAACATACAACAGGGAGCATTTCCTTCTGCAGCTCTTTCCACCCCCTTCAGCCTCGCTTGTTTTTATCATGTCCCATCACCATTATTACCCATTATATTTATATCTGCGTTTAGCAGGCAGACTTGCTTCATGTCTATAAAGGTGTAATGAGCAATTTGGGTTAATGATTTTCTGCAGCTGCTCAAACAGTTGGTGCTAACGTCATCATGTACGCCTTCCAAAGACATCTGAATGAGGCATCAGATGTAGACCAAATTGGTTTTGCCTGTTGGAGGAAGTAGAAGCATGGATGGGGTGTGTGTGTGTGTGTGTGTGTGTGTGCGTGCACGCGGGATAACTGTTCATGCATCTTTTATTCCCTAATTCGATGGATACTGGCAGTGGAGTCTCTCTCATAAAAGAATCTTTAGCATGGGGAGGAAAAAAAATGATTCCCGACAAACACACATACTTGTATTGCCATCTTGATTAAAGGATATTGCCGTAACAGAATTCAGAATTTTTACACAGTTGTGCAATTTATAGGTGAACTTTGAAAATACATAAAATCAATGACTTTTCATCCCCCTTTAGGGAGTAAAGAAGCTGGTGCAGAGAAAAGAACATTGGATTGGAAATAGAATAACTGGGCTCAGTGTTTCTACTTGGCAGAATTTCCTCTGTGACCTTGAACGATGAGTTGAAGTTCTCTGGAACTCATTTCCCTTCTCCATGAACTGGAGATGCTGAATGCCTCCTAGAATGGTTTCAGGAAGGAGGGAGAGAAGCACATGAATGTAGTGTGTAGCAGCACCGGCACTCGTTGTTCCTAGTGTACACTTTTAGAGGTCTTTTTGTTCCATTGTGAGCCCAAATACGTATCAGAAAGTTTCTCCACCTATATAGAAAGGTGTTTGACTTCTCTTGGTTTTGTTTGACATAGGATCTATCTGAAGGTCTCTCCTGCCAGTGTCAATTCACGCTTCTAGTCTTCCCCTTCCTCAATTCCTGGCTCTTAGGAGTATGGGAACGGGGTAATGCAGTGACCATTTTACATTGTGTTATTTTCATGCTTTAGGAACCCAGGACTTGACAGGAAAGTAATTTAAATTTGGAAGCCTATGGGCTCATGTGGGGACAGAATTTTGAAAGAGAAATTTGTTTTGAATTTGCTCCCAGCCCTGTCTGCCTCTCTCAAATATACCTGTGATGGGTGTGGATTCCTTAATACTCTTTCTATATCAGCTGCCCTCCCTTTTATGATATTCTGTCTTCTGAACCCCCCCTTGATTTCCTTGTACTGTAACTCGATGTGTGTTCTCCCCAATGGTGGAAACCATGCCCCATCTCTAATTGACGTCTGTAGCCCAGAGCTAGGCCTATATTGAACTTATTAAATGAATAGACATGACTATGAGAAGATAGCCAATCTGGTCAGATAATTGGAGCTAAAGGGTTAATTAGTGGAAATGATTTCATGGATTCTGTCTCCCAGACTTGAAATTTGCCTTCTGGCTGGCACCTTACAAAGTCATAATCTGTGGAAGTGGCAGATGGTGAGAGACCTTTCTAATCCGGGGGCAGACCTTGAGGGCGGAGAAGGTAGGCAGATACTTCCTGACATGTAACCTTGATATGATGTTCTCATAGTTTTATTAGGGCTGGAGGCATACTCTAGTACTTTTTTGGTTGAGATGGGAAATTTTGCCCCCTCCCCCTACCCTCACCCCAAAAGTTGCATGGAATACCTTGGTTCAGTTTTATGAGTGCTCTGAAAACAAATAACTCATATTTATTAAGCCCTAAATTTTGCAGACACTGATAAAAGGGTTTGGCATATGCTAATAATTTTCTTAAATCCTAATAAATGATTCTATATGTAGGTACTATTTTTAATTCCTCCTTTATGGATGGGGAAACCAAATACAAAGAGATTAATAAATTTATTTTTAAGTAGACTCCATGCCCAATGTGGGGCTTGAACTCATGATCCTGAGATTAAGCATCTCATACTCAGCCAACTGAGCTAACTAGGGGCTCCAAGATATTAGTAAATTGTATAGGTTATGGTCAGTAAATAGCAGAACCAAGAATCAAACTCGGATGTTTTGGCTCCACATTCTTTGTTGTTACCACCACAGGATAATGGATAAGAGCACAGAAAAATCTGCATGTTTTCACACGATGCTGAGAAAGACATTTCCGGGAGACTTGGAGGGGATAATGGCATGATGATCAACAAATTGTTGTAAGTCTTTCTGGCATAATGAGAAACATAGGCTATAAAAATGGGGAATGCTCAGGGATGCTTTAGCGGAGAAGGACGCTCAAAATTCCTAACAGCGGTTCCCTAGAGATAGTGTCTCCGTGTTCTGTAGGAAAGGAGTGCTAGGATGGACCTAAAGCCATCTTTGGAGTGCAGTACAGCTATTACACATATGCAGTTGAGAGAGGAGCTTTGGCTATTGAGCAGACTGGTGATACCCTCATGAAAAACAATGGGGCAAGGATGTATTCTTGCATTAAACACCCACTTCAGACCCCATGGAGGTAAGCTAAAGGAACGTACATAGTTAGGCTCAAGGTTCCCTGCAAGAGGTGATTCTTGGTCTAACCTGGCTCACACATGAGTGATCAGTAGGACTGCCAGATTCCTTGCCATTGGCTATGACTGTCATCATTTACCTACAAGAGTTCTAGTTAGTGGGGTTGCTATTATTCATCCGCAAACTCATTGGCTTCAAAAAACTAACAATGAATTATCTCTCACATTTTCTTTGGGTCAGGAATTCTGGAGCAGCTCAGACATAATAGTGTGGAGTTTCTAACAGGTTGCACTATGACCACGGTCAGGATTGAGGTCATTGGGCAGTACTGAGCTAACTAGGGGCTCCAAGATATTAGTAAATTGTATAGGTTATGGTCAGTAAATAGCAGAACCAAGAATCAAACTCGGATGTTTTGGCTCCACATTCTTTGTTGTTACCACCACAGGATAATGGATAAGAGCACAGAAAAATCTGCATGTTTTCACACGATGCTGAGAAAGACATTTCCGGGAGACTTGGAGGGGATAATGGCATTGGGATTGGGAAGACCAGCAATGGGAGGTGAGGCAGGGCCCGACTGTTACATGTTCAGGACTTCAGTGAGCCAACTTTTTAAACTTTTGTTTGCTTGAAATAGATCATGGTGAGACCATTCACATCATGGAAATCAATAAATGTTATACACATTGGGGCTTTCTCCGAATGCTGTTTTACAGGCCCATCATTGTGACTGGGACACTGGGGACTCCTTGGCATCTCTTTTTCTCCTCTTGATGTGGTGGCTTCGGGGCCTCTGGACCTTTTTCCCATCAATTCTGTGCTCCCTAGGTGCAAGTCCTGAGAGAGGGAGGCAGGAGTAAGGGTGAAGCTTGTTATGACCCAGCACTGATTCCACTGTAGTGCTAGGACCTCTCAGATTCAGGAAAAGGGAACATAGACCCCATCTCATGATGGAGAAGTGCTAATGGCACAGTGTAAGAACAGGGTGTAGAAGGGAGACCTTTGTTCAGTTATCCTTGGAAAAGACAACTCTCACAAAAGCCTTACTTTCTTTTCCTTCCTTCCTTCCTCCCTCCCTCCCTCCCTCCCTCCCTCCCTTCCTTCCTTCCTTCCATGTGCTTGAGCAGGGTGAGGGGCAGAGGGAGAGAGAGAATCTTAACCAGGCTCCTCAATGAGCCTAGAGCCCGATGTGGGGCTCAGACACATGACCCTAAGATCATGACCTGAGCTGAAATCAAGAATTTGATGCTTCACTGTCTGAGTTACCTAGATGCCCTAAGGCTTGCTTTGTCTGTCTGTCTTTCTTTCTTTCTTTTTTTTTTTTTTCTTTTTGTTTGTTTATTTGACAGCTAGAGAGAGAGAGCACAGTAAGCAGAACGGCAGGGAGAGGGGAAAAGAGAGAAGCAGGCTCTCTGCTGATCAGGGAACCTGATGCGGGGCTCGATCCTAGGACCCTGGAATCATGACCCGAGCTGAAGGCAGCTGCTTAACCAACTGAGCCACCCAGGCGCCCCAAGACTTTTCTTTAAAAAAAAAAAAAAAAAACTTTCTGTGATTCTAAAACGAATGCTCATTGTAATAAATTACATAAGAAAAAGGTAAAAAATCACCTGATATTCCTTCCACCTTCAAATAAGCAGAATTATTGTTTAGTAACAGTCTCTTAGCAGTCTCTTATAAGTCTCTTAAATAATTCTATTTTATTTTACTTTTTTAGAGAGAACATGCATGTGCACACATGCACAGCGGTGGAGGGCAGAGGGAGAGAGGAACTTACTCTGTGCTGAGCACAAAGCCCGAGGCCAGGCTTGATCATAGGCCCTGGGATCATGACCTGAATGGTTAGTCAAGAGTCAGAAGCTTAAATGATTGAGCCACCCAAGTGCCCAGTAGTCCATTTATAAATCTCTTTATGCATACCTGCATATATAATTTTGAAGGAATGGGTTTATCATATACATTATTTTAGTTTTAAAATTTTCTTTGTTTTACCTTTCTCCTTTCCTTACTTATTTGTATTTTATTTATTACTTATAAAAAGTTTCTAATATATCACCAATGAATATATCTCCAAATCAAATGGCAACACTGCTACTTTCCTGAAGCTGCTGTAACAAATTATCTCAAACTTAACAAACAACACAAATTTATTCACTCACAGTTACAGAGGTCAGAAGTTTGAAATCACTGTCACTGGGCTGAAATCAAGGAGTTAGCTGGGCTGTACTCCTTCCAAAAGCTCTCGGGGCAATCTGTCCCTTGCTTCTTCCACCTTCTGGTATCTGGTTGCATTCGTTGACCTGTGACTGCATCACCTCAATCTCTGCCTTCATGGTCACATGGCTGCCTCCTCTTCTAGATGTCTCCCTCTGCCTCTCTCTTACAAGGATAGGCGTGATTCATTTAGGGCCTATCTGGATGATCCCAGATAATCTCCCCATCTCAAGATCCTTAACTCTACCTGCAAAGACTTTTTTCCCCATATAAATTAATATGTATAGTTTCATGCTATTAGGACCTGAAATCTGTGGTGGGTGGCTGTCACTCATCTTAAAGCTCTAAGTCATTCTTTTTATTGATTTAATAAGATTCCACACAAATCACAATTAATTCATCTATTCCCCAACTAAAGATCATCTCTTGTCGAAAATTAAAAAAAAAAACAAAAACACCTTTAAAATTACAGCAACAAATGCTTGTAGAAATTTACCCTTCACTTCCATACCCCTTTCGAAGATAAAGCTACTTGTTTATCCATTTATAATTTCCATGTCTATACAAGTATGTGTGTTTATGTATATTTTTTATGCAAAGCTGTGCATGTATATGATAGTTTTATAATTTAATTTTACTATATAACCTTGGAAATCTTTTTGTATCTACACATATAAATGATATAGATCTACCAGAACCTGTTCATTAGTTTCTTACTAATGACTATTTAGGTGGATTTTGTTCTTTTCCAATTCTAAACTTTGATGTAATGGTTACCATTATCGTTATATATTTCTGGTATGATGTTTTATGACTGATGAAATGGACTAAATATTGAAGGTCCCTGCCTTTTTTAAGCTTCTAGGTGTAAAATATTGGCATAAACGAAGTTTTTGAAAAATAACTGAAGGAACATGAAAGCATAAGTGTTTTGTTTTGTCCACTCTCATCCTCAGGAGTGAGTCCTGGGCTGGACACACTGAGAGACAGCTCAGGGGGTGGACATCCTCCAGACATTTTGATGCGCCCTCAGGAAATTGTAGTGAAGGTAGAATCATGGGACTCCAGAGGCTAGGAAGGAAAATTTCTCCAGAAAGGCCAAGGTAACTGTACAGATTAGTATACCCTTCTTTTGCAGGATATATGAATCTTTTTGTTTATTCCCAGTGGAATATTAAGACGATTTTTAAATTCATATGTATTCTAAACTTCAGGCAAAAGAAAAAAGCAATGTCATGGATTAAGTGGTAGGCCATTATGAGTGTCATAGTCTCAAAAGCAAAAGCGTATATGGAAACTATTCCATGGTTTGAATATAAAGATTGAAAAAAGCAAAAGGATAGTGATTTTTTTTTAAACTTTTATTTTTGGGTGGCATGGGTCAGCTACTCTTGATTCATTTGTATGATATATCTTTTACTGCTTATGACTTCTTTTTAAATAACTTAGAGAAGACATAGGGAAAGTAATGGGTTCTAATCCCTAAGCCTTTGAGTCAGAGATTAGTTTGGTTACTTGATATTTTTTTTTTTAATTTTTAAAGGATTTAAATGATTACAAATGTTCCAAAGACCTGCTATTCTATTCTATTTCTCAACATTACAGCAAAAACCTTTGCCAGAAAAGTAGCTGTTGAAATATGCAAAAAGCATGTGAATATGCAAATAAGAGGCAACAAGCCTAAATAATTATTTTTGAGATTCTTTTTCAGTTATTTTTCTGCATTGGCCCTTTCTCAGTGTTTCTGAAATCTTGACAGTTCTGTTCTTTAGTCTGGCTTTTGTGTTTGGAATGTTAATCTTGATCTCCATGTAGAGTTCGGTTAGATGTCTCTCTCTGGCGGCTGCTTCATACTTGAACTGTTCGTGAACATGTCAGGGGCATTTCCTGGTGGAATGAGGCCTTGGGACCTGTGGTTGGCCTGGAACCAGGTCCGAATGATGCTATTTCCTCCTGCTTACTTAAGTTAGTGAGAGTGGTTTTTATGTTCATGTTTTGGCTCCTTGCCTCTAGCTTTGTCCAAAGAGCTTAGATTTCTATTTTCGTTCAATATGTGACCTACATTCTCTAGAGAGTTAAGATCCTCTTTGTTTTTGAAGAGTGGTTACAACATCCTTTTGAAAGCACTCTTTGCCTGCCCCATCACCTTCGATATTTGAAGTGTTTCCCCTGTTCAGTATGTGACTAGGGCTAAAGTTAGTAGCAACACAACCGTACATCTGTGATATCTCCACTTCCTCTCTCGTCTCTGCGTGGGTGGCCACTTGAAACTGTGCTTAGTCATTTGGTTTCCTTCTGTACGAATATCCCCTTTTGCTAACAGTCTGCAAAAGCTGCAAAATGCATATTGGGCATTACTTACAATTAACATGGTGAGTACACTTACTATTACTTTAACTCAAATTGGAGTGTTAATATACTCATTCAGTAAAAACTTACCGAGTGAATAGTATGTGCCAAGCTGGCACCATAGGAGGTTTTAAAAATGGAAAGAGGAATAAGATAAAGGCCTAGTTTTTGAGGATTTCATAGTTTGGTGTGAAGTGACAAATAATCAAAGAGATGATAACAACACAAGATGCCTCGAATAAGACCTTGTCCTTGCCCTTGAGGAGCACAGCTTAGTGGAGAGAGAACCAATGGTGCCTGGAATATAATAAACAATCAACATTTTTTTTTTCTAATTAATAGGAGATAATGTGGTGGTATATGGAAGGTGTTGTGGTGTAGTAGACATGGTTTCTTCCTATCTTTATCATGTTCCCATTTTCCCAAATTCATCTGGGGAATTGTTGTTGTTTCTCAGTCCATTGGGTTTGTGTGAGATGGTGCCTACCTGCAGCTTCCGTACTAATGAGTGTATCCTGTGGCTATGCCATGAGCACAGGACTCCAGCCAGGCCAACGAGAGTTAAGTCCCAAGACTTTTGGTGAGATTATAGAAAAATATTTACTTTTCTGTTAAAGCATCTGGGAGGAGGAATCAGACCTTAAATTTCCAAAATCCATCTTTGTACATAAAAACAAACAAACAAAACAAAACAAAACAAAAACACTCCTAAGAATGGACTAACACCGTGGACAGGATCAAGGAGAGATGGAAATATGTTGGCCTCCCAACCACCTAATTTGAGCCCTTGACTTAAGCTAGTTCTTTTCTTATCCCTAATAGTCTAGGAAGCCTGCAGTTCACCATTTTCCTTGAGCTAGTATTCTGTTTCTTGCTAGTAAAACAAAACAAAACCAAAAAATGGACGGTTTGACTTCTGTAGGAACCCAAAGTTGAACTTGTCTCATTCTGCTTGGGAGAAGCCTTCACAGAAGCAGGTCTTCAGCTAGCAGTCGGAGAATGATTAGAAATAGAGCTGCTAGATAGAGAAGAAAGGGGCTTTCCCAGCTGAGGAATCTGTATTAGCAGAGAACAGAAGTGAGAAAAATAATGCCATGTTTTTTGGATCCGTGAAGCAGAAGAGGATGTTACTTTTCCAGTGCCTTTTGTCTGAGGTCTTCTTTCTTCCATTAACAAAACATGATTTTTTTTAATAAAGGAATGGAAATATGCTACATTTTATGACAACAGGCAAATACACATATATAAATATAAAAATATAAAATATATATATATATATATATATATTTAAAGATTAAAAAAAATTATTAGAGAGAGATAACAGCAGAAAGCAGGAGCAGGAAGGAGAGGGAGAAGCAGACTCCTCACTGAGCAGGGAACTGAACTCGGGACTTGATTCCAGGATCCAGGGATCATGATCTGAGCCAACAGCAGATGCTCCCGGCAAGTAGATCTTTAGAGCGCACAAGTAGAATTGGCATGTGGGTGTATGAGTTAAGATACTTAAGCTACAAATAACTGAAAACCTGACAAACATTAGCTTAAAACAAGAGAACATTTAGGGTACATTTAACAACCCATTGGAATGCAGGGGTTTCAGGGCAGGAAATAATGTCATCTAGGACTCATTCTCTTTTCATCTTCCCCCTCTGCTATTCTCTCCATGTTAGTTTTGGAACTCAAGTGTTTTGCCTCATGGTTGACAGATGGCTGCTCTGGTTCCAGACATTTCATTATACCCATATTATCAAAATAGGGAACATGGAAAGAAGCAAAGAGCTATCTTCATTTGCATCTCTCTCTCTCTCTCTCTCTCCCTTTTTAAATCACAGAGGATAACATGTCACAAGAACCTGCTCCATCCAGTAGATTTTTCCTTATAGATCATTGGTCAGGTCTAGGTTACATGCTGATCTTTAAGGGAAATGGGATTGCAGTGATGGCTTAGACGAGTCTGTTCACATCACAGAGCTGAGTGTATTGCCAAAGTGAAGTTAAAGGTCTGTTAGCTAAAGAATAGCTGTTATGAAGATTGACAGGGTCTGTTACAAGGGTTGCCTTCAATGAGGTGTCTATGTAAATATATCCCCCTCTGTCGGATATAACCTATTTTTCTCAGCTGCTTCTCACAGTGTTTTACAGGACAGTTTTAAAACCATTATTCTTGGCAAAGCCCATTTGAACTGGCTTAAAATTTGAACAATACTCTTTTTACCAGTAACTTGAGCACCTGTTTTAGGGGATACGCTAGTAGAAATAGCATCAATAATAAAGGCATAGAGTTAACAGTGAGTAATGACATTGTGTATCTATTTATTGGCTTTTTAAAAAATCAAGATGCATTTTATAAATCTGTCTCATTTCATTTGTACAACCACACCTAAGTAGTAGCTATTTTTCATTTTACCAGTGAAAAAATCAAAATACAAAAGTTTAAAATACTTTACAAATTGACATGTTAAAGTAGGGAAATAGCCTGGTCTAGAAAGAACTGCTTATTCTAGTGCCCCTTGTGTGATTTCCTAAGGGCTTCAGAAGCCAGATCTGTTCTTTGCTCAGTTTATCCAACAACCTTCCTTCAGTGGGTTTAAGGTGATAAACATGTATGTTGAGCTGCAAAAATATTTCTGCACCCAGAGACAGTGATGATTTTAATATCTTGAGGGTGAATAGACATTGTTATGTCATTTTGATGATGCTTTGCTTTGGGACTGACCATGGGACTTGTTTACCTTTTAGAGCACCTGCCATCAGAGACACCTTGTATGCTCATTTGTGGTAGAATTTTAAGGGATTGTAGAAGTTCTTGGGTTTTTTGTTGCAAACGTGAAAGAAGCAAGTGTAAACACCATGCCATTACCATTTCTTTCTTTCTTTCTTTTTAAAGATTTTATTTATTTATTTGACAGAGATCACAAGTAGGCAGAGAGGCAGGCTCCACTCTGAGCAGAGAGCCTGGTGCAAGGGCTCGATCCCAGGGCCCTGGGATCATGACCCAAGCCGAAGGCAGAGGCTTAATCCAACTGAGCCACCCAGGTGCCTGCCATCACCATTTCTAAAATCCTTTCTTTCACTCTCACTGCTTCACACATCCCCGGGTACCAAGTGCCACATACACTGTAGGTTTCATTATGTTTTATTTTGGGAGAGGTGTGATAGAAATATACATGAGAAGTGAGGAAAGCACTGAATGTGGAGTCACAAAATTTAGGTGTACATCTATACTGTGATTTTTCTAAGGAAAAGTCTGGGAAAGTCTGTTAGCTTCTAACAGGTTTAGTTTCCTCAGCCATTACATGGGAAAGATGACCATGATGGTGATGATGAGGATGCTTTTTTTACATTTCAGGTCTTTTGTGGAGTTGAAATGTTTGTGAATGTGATTGTCAATTTTTATTTTTCCTTACAATTTTCATCGTATTAATTCAGTCCTTGGCGTCTTATTTCTGGATTCATAAATTTGAAATCAAGTTCTGGCATTATGTAGCTAAGGCCATTTGTGGAACTCTTTCAAGAGTGGTCTATTTATGGGGCGCCTGTGGCTCAGTGGGTTAAAGCCTCTGCCTTCAGCTCAGGTCATGATCCCGGCATCCTGGGATACAGCCCCGAATCCGGCCCTCTGCTCAGCAGGGAGCCTGCTGCCTTCTCTCTCTGCCTGCCTCTCTGCTTACTTGTGATCTCTGTCTCTGTCAAAATAAACAAATAAATAGATAAATAAAATCTTTAAAAAAAAGTGGTCTATTTATGAGGAAATACCTCCCTCCTCCATAGTTCAGTTCTCCTGATTTGTATAATTCAGGTGTTCTCAACCTTAGCACTGTTGACTTTTTGGAGCAGGTAATTCTTAGTTGTGGGGAGGTGTCCTGTGTATTGTGTGATATTTATCAGTATCTTTATCCTCTACCTAGAAATATTAGCATCAAACTACCCCTCCTTTGTTGTAATTGTGATGATCAAAAAAAATCTCCAGACATTAGCAAAAGTTCCCCTGGGAGGAGGCTGAGGTAGGGGTAGTGGGGGAGGGGTCTAAGTTGAGGGGCAACGGAGAGTAGGAGTGGTTGAGGTAACAGTGTCTCCAGCTGAAAAACATGGATTTAATTTTATGGTCTATATTTTCCTCCCTCAGACTCAGAAGACTTGTATTTATTTAATTCAAATTCGCTATTGTAAAATATGTGGTATGTTTGAACAGTATTTGGTTCAAAAAGGAGACTTCTAAATTATTTCATAATCCACAACATTTTGTGAACTTATGCACATTGTGCTTTGGAAGTAGAATATAATTGAGTTTTAAAATACCTAATACAAATTTTCCAATAAGATCGCTCTGTCCATTTAAGTCAGAAGTTTTCTTTAAGGAAATCTGTCCTTGGTAATCACAATATAGAGACCTAAATTTTTTACATTGCAAAAAGGCAATCCTCCTTATGTAGATTTCACTGACGTGACAGATGACATTAAACCATGGCCACTTCTATTTGTACTGCAGATGAGATTATGACAGGAAAGACATTTAAATGACATATACATTTGATCTTAAAATTTTTTAAAATTAAAGTTAGTGTGGGTTTAATAAGAAAATGTACTTGAAAATCTAGATGTTCTAAAAAAGGACTTATAAAATATTCATGAGAGAAAAAATTAAACTAAATTAATTTAGTAGTTATCTTGACTCTTGTAGAGCAAAGCAGTTTTAGTACCCAGAGGCTTAAAATCCCCTTGTCGTAGACAGATGATAAATTCATTGTTTGACATGGTAAATAAGCCTACTCAAGTGATATATTTGAGGCTTCTGTAGCTTTGACATTTGAGTTCTTATTGGAAAACCTTCTCTCCTCCAACTTTATACAAAGGGAGAAAAATTCTGTTTGATATCAGGAAGGCCAAAATGGCCAAAAGAAGTGACTACAAAACACTGACTTTGCATTTGTTTATGTAGCCTCACCAGAAGGAGCATTTGTATTCAGAAGCCTTGATGAAATATTTATTAGGGAATATTTTGAATGAGATGGCCAGTGAGACTGTACATGGGAATATTTGGATATAAAAATCTTTTTTTTTTTAAAGATTTTATTTATTTGAGAGAGAGAGAAAGTGAGAGAGCACAAGAGGGGGGAGGGTCAGAGAGAGAAACAGACTCCCTGCTGAGCAAGGAGCCCCATGTGGGACTCCATCCTGGCACTCTGGGATCATGACCTGAACTGAAGGCAGTCACTTAAACAACTGAGTCACCCAGCAGCCCTGGATACAAATATCTCGATTTGTTAGGTCTGGTGCCATCTCAACATACCTTGCCCTAAAAAGGAATTGTCCTATCATGAGCTTATGCCTGTGGCCCTGGCCCAAGTCACTTGCGTTTTTGTTTCTAGAATCTATTCTCTTTTCCTTAGACTTGTAGAAATCAGGTGATTGCCTTCTAATAATCTTCTAGATACTTCGTAGGTTGGTGTAGTTCAGATGGATAAAGGTAGAAAAAAAGCGTCAAGATCAAGATTTGAATCTGAGGGGCGCCTGGGTGGCTCAGTGGTTTTTTTTTTTTTTTTTTTTTAAAGATTTTATTTATTTATTTGACAGAGAGAGAGATCACAAGTAGGTGGAGAGTCAGGCAGAGAGAGAGAGAGAAGCAGGCTCCCGCTGAGCAAAGAGCCCGATGCGGGGCTCGATCCCAGGACACTGAGATCATGACCCGAGCCGAAGGCAGCGGCTCAATCCACCGAGCCACCCAGGCGCCCCGGCTCAGTGGTTTAAAGCCTCTGCCTTCGGCTTGGGTCATGGTCCTGGAATCCTGAGACCAAGCCCTCGCATCAGGCTCCCTGCTCACCAGGGAGCCTCTTTCCTTCTCTCTCTCTCTGCCTGCCTCTCTGCCTACTTGTGATCTCTGTCTGTTAAATAAATAAATAAAATCTTGGGGAAAAAAAAAAAAAAAAGGTTTGAATCTGGGAATGAACCTGGGATGATACTTGAGGGATTAGGATCTTTTCCTCCACAGATCTTCCATGTTTAAGGTCCTCTGAAGTCATCTCTCTCTCTTTCTATGAACATATACACAGCTCGTGGAAAAATTTTGTCATACTTTCTCTAGGCAGTGTTTTTCAATCAGGAAATCATCCATAATTTCCTTATTTTTTCAAGAACTGAAGCTCAACATAGAACATGGTGGGTCTTTAGTGGACAACTTAACTTTCTCAGACTTTGAGTCTTTTAGTCAGGACTTTGAGTCCTTAGTTTCCTCCTAACATAAGAAAGAAAAATCAATTATGGATTACTGGTTGTCTGGGGGTGGGGTCTGGGGGTGGGGTCTGGGGTGGAGACAGAGTAATTCCAGGAGTACCAGGAAGCCACCTAAGGCTTTTAAAGCAATTCTGTTGCTTACCATTTTATTAATAAATAGGATTACTCTGGTTGCTCCCTGGAGATGTGACTATCAGAATGTGTGTGGGAGAACCTGTTAAAGTATTTCAGTTGTCCAGGTCAGAGATGATGGTGGATAAGAATGACAGTAATAAAATAAAAAAAAGAAAATATTTAAAGTGTTTTTTATAGATAAAGCCAATAGGACATGATAGATTTGTTGTAGTGTATAAGAAAGCATGAAATCAAGGGTGGCACCTGGGTTTTTGACTTGAGCAACAGAGTGGGCCCTGTGCCATTTATTGACATAAGTAAACCTGAGGAAGGAACAAAAATAACAAAAGAAAATGAAAACCTGAGTTTTAGAGATATTAATTTTGACAAGCTTATAAAGTATGAAAAATATGCATTTGGATATGTATCTGGAGCTGTGGGGAGAGAATTACTCTGTTTTGATGAGGTGAAGTGCTTACTCCCATATAACTTTTTATTAGTTGTTTTGGGACAACAGGCATTTAATTAGGGAAAGTTGGCTCATTAATTCAACCTTCTTTTACCTTTCTGCTCACACGAATAGCCTCAAAAACAGAAATTCTCCTTAGATTGGCATTGGTGCTCATGTTCCATTGATGATAGCAATATGTTTGTCTTCATGGTAAATGGGGTGTCAACCTGGTTATCTTGGACCAGAAGACTCCTTCATAGTTTAATCTCAAAGCTAAAAAAAGATTAATGGGAAATGTCACAGTGATACATCCCATGCTTAGAATCCAATAATTTCATTTTAATCAGTTGCACATTATTGGTAACACTGAATCATAACTTTGCTTTTCAAAGAAACCATGACCTTGCACAGCTGTGTAGAGTGAATAAAAAGAACTCTGGATTTACTTAGTACATTTTATTAGAACTATTGATATTTACTCTTTTCTTAAAGAGAATATTAGTACCTTTAAGTTTTGCACAAATTGTCACCCATAAAATAAAACAACTTTAAGATATTGCCTAAAACTCAGTCAGTTTTTCACAATCTAGTGAGTGTATGTGAATGCAGTCCTAAACTGGAGGGGTATAAAAGAAACCTGACTTTTGCCACTTCATATTTTCTTCTCAAAATCCAATCTATATTTCAGTTGGTAGAATTTCATGTTGACAGCTCAATATGAAATCCTAATTCATTTTAGATAATTTAGAAATGAAACTGAAGAATATCATTTGCTAACAGATAATTTACACTGCAAGATTTATTTTGCATAATGTATTTTTATGAGAATTTCGGAACTCAGAAGGGAAGATATCTGTCATCTTCTTCTGCATAATATATCATCACTCAGTATTTTCTTTCGTATGTTCCTTAGGCTTGGGAGGGTTATAAGTGTAAATGCAATTTCAACATTCTCTTTGATAAAATACGAAGGAAAAAAAAGAACGATCCATCTATTGTCAGAACACGTAATCATACAGTTCAGGTTAGAAAAACAAAGGAGCTTGACTTTAAAGCAATTGGAAAGTATCTTAGAGCTCCATTAGCCAAGCATTTGCACTTTCAAACAGTTTTTTTTTGTTTTCAACAAATGACACAATTTCACTACTATTTTCATATATGTTATTTAAAGTTTTGGCTCCTCTTTAAGTGACTATAATTTATTTGGATAAGAATGGTTTCACAATTAGATAGAAACAACATGCATAGAAAGAGTTTGGTAGAATCCAATTTATTTATTTGATGGGGGGTGCAGGGGAGAGAGTGTGCATGAACAGGGAGAGGGGCAGAGGGGGAGAAACTCAAGCAGGCTCCCAGCTGAGCACAGAGCCCAACACCAGAGATCTTATGACCCCGAGATCACGACCTGAGTCAAAATCAAGAGTTTTAATTTAACTAAGCCACCCAGGTGCCCTGAGCTTGGTAGAATTTGAAAACTACAACTTACCTCAAGACTTGAAATTACTGTTTTTCCTTAACTATTTCTACTTGTCGATAACATTTTGATATATATTATTAATAACACCTTGTAATGGGAGAACATGATCCAACTGCTCTACAGAATCTGAGTAGGTAACAATCTGGAGCTTTCTTATGGTAGAAATGCCAAAAGTGGGGTGCCTGGGTGACTCAGTTGGTTAAGTGTCTGACTTGGGGTTGGGTAATGAGATCAGGATCCTGGGATAGAGCCCAGGGTTAGGCGACCTGCTCAGCCTGGATTCTGCTTATTCCTATTCTTCTCCCTTTGCCCCTCCCCCTGCTTGTGTAAACTTTTTCAAATAAATAAAGTCTTTTAAAAAATATCAAAAGTAAGGTCTGTGCATCTAAAACATATGGTGGATTTTTGTATTTTGTCTGGCCTTGGAGTTCTCAATTTTCGTTAATGTGAAAGTAACCAACATTGATTTTTGAGCATATTGGTGGAGACTGAAAAAAGATGATGTCACTTGAACAGAGTCCAGTTTATTTCCTGAAAGGCCGTGCTAAAGTGCTCCAGGTTCAACAACAGGAAAAACTGCATTTGAAACCTATATTTTCTACATATGAGTTATGATGTTGACAAATTATGTAACCCTTTGAGCCTCAATTTCCTCGTCTGTGAAGCAACACACATTTTATAAGGTTGATGAAATAAAACAGCACCTGGAGTAGTGCAAACACCTAAAAAAAATTTAATAATAATGAGTGTAATTATTTTTATTAACTCTCTAGCCTGTCCAACCTTGGTATTGATTTTTCTCTAACCCAAGCTAAATCGTTATAAAGAGTTTATATTCTGGAGAAAACTCATATTTTCTTGAGCTGATGGTGGTAGATTTCAGCTAGGCTAATGGCTCATTGCAAGAGTTTTTTTAATAAAGTATTTTAAAATTAAATTCATAAGATTAAAATTAAATTCATAAGATTATAGACAGATATTTGAACATGTGGTCCAAATACTTATAACTAAAGAATTTGAGTTGAAGCTTTCTCAAAGTCCCATAGCTACTTAAAAGCAGAGCTATTATTACTACACAGGCTTTCTGATTCCCAGTCAAGTGTTCATTTGTTATTACCCACTGCTTCATAAAGTCTGAGATGACTTGAGAAATAGGTTAACACAGGAGTGTGTGAATGCTGAGTTTGACCTGCTTCACAAATTCAGGTTGCACATGTCATCCAGAGGAAACCTAGCTCCAGTCCTCATTCACTGGATTAACATAAGTCTAGTAATTTCCACTTAGGGCTCCTTCCCCCCACCTTTTGACCTAGCCAAGAACCCCAGGAGTTTATGCGGTATGAAAGAGGGGAGATTTTGTCAACTCC
Organism: Mustela lutreola; assembly: GCF_030435805.1. Taxonomy (NCBI): domain Eukaryota; kingdom Metazoa; phylum Chordata; class Mammalia; order Carnivora; family Mustelidae; genus Mustela; species Mustela lutreola. The sequence goes on along the minus strand of NC_081291.1, from coordinate 86,834,510 downwards.
CACACCTGAGCAGGCAGGAGAGAACCTGCAGTTCCAGCAGTCAAACTTGCCTTTACTTCCTGCTGCCAAATGTGCCTGTGTGGACAGTAGACTGTAATATGGTATGAAAGGAGCTGCTTATCCTCTGCTGGTCCAGAATCTCCCAGGGAGGATCATCTAAAACCGTGAGTCTTTAAGAGAGCACTATCCCATTCTCTTGGTTCTGAGTTAGGTTCCAAGGAATTCTAGTTTATGATCCAAAGAAGTCAGTTCTTCAGATCAGATGCCTGTTTTTGTCACACAGTCATTCTCCACAACGCCAGCTCCTTCCAGATCAGAGCTGTGGTTTTTCCTTTTCCTCTCTGGGATCCACACATCAGAAGTCCGCCATTTTCTCTTTTAATCCCAGAAACAAAAGAGTTTGTAATCCACTTGTGAGACAACAGCACTCTGCATTCCTGCTTCAATTGCTAGTTCCTCCATTACCTCTAAGTGGTCTGCATGATTTCATCTTTGGGGAAGGGACTGATTCCAGAGACACACCCTCCTCCGGGAATGAAGGTGAATCCTGGCACTTCTGAAAGTAGGGATAAAGTGAATGATGCTGAACTGGGCACATAGCAGTCCTTTTATCAATATTTTTTGAATGATTACATAAAAACACTAAATGGGAGTGGGAAGTCTTTCTTAGGGTATCCAAGTGAAATGCCTGGAAACTCTGAAATTTTATGTATTCCTTAGATATATTTATAATTTCAAGGAGGTTTTTTTGTTTTGTTTTGTTTTTTGTCTCCAGGCTTTGGTTTTTTCTCCGGTTAATCTCTCATTGGGTGGGAGACTTGCCAATGAATTTATAGTATGATCCTTTTCTAAACTGAAATTCTAACTATATAATCTTTATTCTACACATAATATGTATGTGCATTTATATATGTACATATGTCTTCATTTTTTCTATAAATATAGTTACACTATTTGGATTTAGTAATGTTTTAGAGGATTTGGATTCTTGTAATGTTTTTATTTTGGCTGCATTCATAAAAAAAAAAAAAAACCGTATTTGTCCATAATTCCTTAGGGAACACTCTTCTGGGAAAGTTGTGCTTTGACTTTAGGATAGGATTTGGGGATTTATGAGTCCTTAGACTTTTAATACTAAGTCTCAGGCTTAATCATTACTATTAATTTGTTTTCTGTTCAGCCATCTGTATCACCTCCATAAATGGCTTCCCTAAGATCCCTTTTTTCCCCCTTAACTTTGGTGTACTCTTTCTAATGGGAATTTCTTCTGTCTTCAAAAATAAATAAACAGACAAACAAACAAATAAATAAATGCATGAATCTACCCATTATCCAGCTGCAGCTTTAAAACGTGCTGTACTTGATAATTTTCCAGATTTGTTTTGATGGCAGCATTTCATATCTGGGTAGCCAGTCTGGATCATAAAGCAATTCCTGTTTGAAGTATTTGGCCCGTAAAGGGAATACAGTGAATTGTTGTGGGTCACACTTAGTCACATCATTTCATTCTCTTGTCAGACAAGGTTGAGAATTGCCTGGAGGAACAGTTACAGTCTCTGTGAACCTGTGCTTCCCTAGAAAAGAATGTGGCTATTTAAGAGATTTATTCCCAAGCAGAAGGCTGCATAAATGGAGAATTACTGTTGTTATTACAATTTTTAATTAGTTTATGTCTGGAGCTGATATTGGAGGTGAGATATAGGTGCTAATTTTCTCCTAATAGATGGAGATTAGTCCTGAGTATTCACACAGATCCTTTTTTATTTCTTTTTTTCTTAGGATTTTATTTATTTATTTGAGAGAGAGTTTGAGAGAGCACGAGAGGGGAGAAGGTCAGAGGAAAAAGCAGACTCCTCACAGAGCTGGGAGCCTAACATGGAACTCGATCCCAGGATTCTGGGATCATGACTTGAGATGAAGGCAGTCGCTTAACCAACTGAGCCCCCCATATGCCCTTTACACAGATCTTTCTTAACCAAAGGTACCTTGACAGAGTTGATAAGCATTTGCTCAGGGTCAGTTTGAAGCTCAGAAGCTCACACACAAAGGTGATTCTCTAGAAGTCAGAAGCAAACTTTCTGTAACCAGGCAAAAATTCTGAACTTGTAATGTCAGCCTTTGTTGTGAGGGTTTGATCCAGACCTTTGGATTCTCTTTTTAACTTTTGCATGCCCAGGAAACTTTTCTTGTAAATATATTCCATAATTTGTTTTCAAAATGTCAGAGAAACAAACTGAGGACTTGGGAAGGGAGGAGGGTGGGGGGTTGGGTGAGCCTGATGGTGGGCATTATGGAGGGCACGTACTGCATGGAGCACTGGGTGTGGTGCATAAACAATGAGTCTTGGGACAGTGAAAAAAATAAAATGTATTTTTAACAATACCCTAGACATTCCAGGAGTACCCCAATTTTGAAAAAAAGAGTTGGGGTATAATAGAGTAATGTTTTAAAGAGCTACCTAGGATTCTACAAATGTAATTTTGAAGTATTATTTTAAAAAGAAGAAATTAAGAAAACACCAATTTTATCTTCCAATGTCTGGGCTGGGAATTGAAGGCCCAGTTGTAGCCCCAGCCATTTATCTTACTCTGGTACCTTGTGGGCATGTCTTTGTGTGCAGGTTTCAAGATTTAAAATTGGGGATGTGAGGGAAAATGAGGAAGAGGAAGCTTCTCATGAGTCTCCAGTTCAGCATTTTATTAGAGTTATGCATTGATTAATTGGGTCTTATTGTACAATCAGTACCCAAGTGGTATTTTGATTCTCATTTTGCTATCATGTCCATAATTCTGTAGGAGCACTCTTTGCAGAAAGTTGTACTTTAACTTTAGGACAGTATTCAGGGATTTATGAGTCCTTAGACTTTACTTTAATATTAAGTCTCACTCTTAATCATTAATATTAATTATTTCTGTTCATCCATCTGTCTCACCTCCATATATGGCTCTCTCTAAGAGCTCCCTTTTTTCCCCATAATTTTAGTGTATTCTTTCAAACTGGAATTTCTTCTGTCTTCAAACATTTGAAAGTTTCCATACCTTGAAAAAACAACCCAGGTTCCTTCACTTAACCTTGATGTCTTTCCTCTCCACTCTTTTAGTCCTTTAGCTGAATTTCTGAGACAGGAGTTCGCTAATGATGACTCTCTCCTTACTGATGGCTTCATCCATATTAAGTCCCATGATCTGGTTATCACTCAGTTGAATCCTAACAAACCGATTTGTGATTCAGTTTGTCTGATGTAGTACAGGGAGAAGAGTATAAGAAGTAGAAATAGAAGATGTCTTATGAGGCAGTTCAAAGCTGAGCAGCTAATGAAGGCAGACTTTACATCCTCAGGAACTTCACTATCCAATATGGTGGCCACTAGCTTCATGTGGCTCTCATATCTTATAAAAGACTAATGTAACTAAAGAACTGTATTTTAAATTTTAATTAAAATGCAATGTTAAAAACTGATACTTAAGTTTTCCAATAACTGAATTATGTTTGGGAACAACTTGGGTATGTCAGTCTGTTTTTTCACCTCGACATTCTATGAAATCTGTGTAGATCAAGTATTTCTTCCTTTCTCCCTCTTTTTTTTTAAAGATTTTATTTTTATCGGGGTGCTTGGGTGGCTCAGTGGGTTAAAGCCTCTGCCTTCGGCTCACATCATGATCTTAGGGTCCCGGAATCAAGCCCTGCATCGGGCTCTCTGCTCAGCGGGAGCCTGCTTCCCTCTCTCTCTGCCTGCTTCTCTGCCTGCTTGTGATCTCTGTCAAATAAATAAATAAAATCTTTTATTAAAAAAATTTTTATTTGTATTCAATAGATAGAGATCACAAGCAGGCAGAGAAGCAGGCAGAGAGAGAGAGAAAGAGAGAAGGAGGAAGGGAAGCAGGCTCCCTGCTGAGCAGAGAACCTGACGCGGGGTTCGATCCCAGGACCCTGGGATCATGAACCAAAGGCAGAGGCTTTAACCCACTGAGCCACCCAGGTGCCCCTAGATCAAGTATTTCTGATAAATTTAGCATCTGAATTGAGATGTCCTATAAGTGTAAACTATGTGCCAGATTTCAACAACTTAATACTTAAAAAAAGTATAAAATACCTCATTAGTATTTTCCAAAAACCTTCTATTACCTGTTGAAATAATAATATTTTATGATAAATTAGGTTAAGTAAAATATATTGTTAAATTGATTTTAACTCTTTTTACTCTTCTAATGCAGCTATTAGAAAATTTAAGATTACATGTGGGACTCGCATTATGTTTCTATTGGACATTGTCACTCTGGAAACACAGGAGGGACTGACCTCTAAGTTTTGGGCAGGGCTGGCATTGCACAGTAGCTACTAGTAAATTGGAGAGTGAAGAGTCTGTCTCAGTGATAGGAAATAAAATGTCTGGTGGGAAAATATACCAGGTGAGAAGGAAAAGTCTAGGACTATGCTGCAGGCCCAGATTCTACCAAGGAGAAGGAGGGAGGGCTACACCTAGGGGAGGGGTAGATATGGCTCTGGGCACATGAAACTGTGTGGCAGCTGCTCTGAGTACATGCTTTGAGCTCTGAAGTAAATGGGTTATCAGGGAATTGTAAATTTTGTGAACAAAGGACAACATGAGTAGTTACGACAAGCCATAGGGGATTCCTCTCTCTCCTACTTTTTTTTTAATGAAGGCAAAAACTTAAAGGACTGAACCAGTAATAAATAGTATGAACTTATTCTGTCCCCTCACTGGTGGCCTAGGACAATATCTGTTGTAATCCTAGGTCACAAGACAATATCTACTAGGACAATATCTACTTGTAATCCTAGGTCACAAGTAATTTGAAGGGGTTGTTCCAATGTTTTAGCATAGGAAACTCATTCTCCCTCAAGAGAAGGTCTAAAGCTTTTAGGTACTTTGTTCTGTATATTTAGCTTTGACTTGACAATTCATTAAGAATTTTCACATCTCTGTTACCCGCTGTGAACATTCTGTTGTTAGATATTGAAAAATCTGACACAAATAGATGGGGTGAAATTCAGCTGGGGGGGGGGGGGCTGTGAAAGTCCAGGTACCCGCCACATACTTATTTTATCCTGTAACAGGCACTGTAAGTGATTCTATGGAGCAAAACTGGGCGATTGAGATTTCTGTCCTACTTTCTATTATACTCCCAATAGCACCTCAGTTGGGATTTCCAAAGGTCAATTCCAGGATAAAGAGGTGCTGGTTATATGACTAGTCCCTCGGTCAAGGGTTTGCTTGATAATCAGAAAGATTCCATCTATTTCAAATACCTACAACCTTCCTCATTCCTTGCCAGCTACAGCCTTTTTCTTATAAGAAAGGAATAAACTTGTAATAAACACATCCTAGTGCCTGGAATTGGAGGCCTGGCTTTTCTTCTAACTAGATCTAGCATGATTTTAAGCACACCGTTTAAGTGTGTCACTCTTCAGTTTCTTCATGTGTAAAATACACATGATATTAGTATCTATATTATGAGGCTTGCTTCGAATTAATGAGATTAAGTGTGCAAACATTTTGTCACAGTGCATGGCATATAGTAAGAGCTCAGAAAATGTGAACATTTTTGCATTATCTTTTCAACATCCTTTTGGATAATTTGCATTTTATTTCTTTAATCTTCATAACCATTGGGTGAGGAAAAGATTCTGATCCCCCTTTTGTACATGAGAAAACAGAGCCTCTGAGAGAGAAACTTGAATGCCCGAGATTGCTACTTTTGAAGGTATGATCAGGCAGCATAAGCAGTTAAGAACACAGAGTGAATTCGGGAGCTGTGTGATGGGAGCAGTGATAGGGCCTCTGTCTGTCTCCATTTCCACATCTGTAAAAATAGAGCGTAACTTAGCTACCTCATAAAATTTTTTAAGAACTTAAACTAACTTCTCATTTGTGAACACTTAGAACAGTGCCTGGAACATACTAAATGCTAATATGGTCTGTTACTAAAAATACTGTTTGTTTTTATCTCTGACTTGAAAATGAGTAAAATTGTCTGGTTTCTTGTTTCGACTGTTCCTTCAATTTTTAGGTAAGAAACGTTAAGTGCTTTGGAAACAAAGCATCCCTTGATCATTCTGCCTTAGCTCAAACCTGGTTAAAGCCACTTTTATGCACTCTTTTATAACGTTACAGGTGAACAATAGTAACATTTTTTTTTTTTTTTTTTTTTTTTTTTTTTTTTTTTTGGTCCACAAGCAGTGACAGCCTTTTGTAGACCATTGTGAATCTGGAATCATGCCTCTTTCATATTTCTCCCCCCACAATGCCAGCCTCCCCCTGTGGCTGGAATTCTTACTCCCCGTGACTGACGTCTAACACATGTTCTGCTGCCAAATGTCCTCTTGTCCTTTGGCTGGACATCTGGGTTTGGCACCACTTTTCATTTCACTTGGGAGATGTGGTGTCAGTCAGGATTGTATTGTTGGGTAAGATAAGTGGGCAGAGAACACATTTTAGAAGCATTTCACAGAGCTTTGGGATTGTACCTGAGCTGGGAGATTTAGCAGAGAGATCTCAGGCTTTCCTTTGCTCTGTGCTATGCCTGTGTGATGTGTTGCATGGAGATTTTTTTTTTCTTTTTAAATTATGACCTTTCTGAAGGCCAAAGCCTTGTCTGTATATTCAGTTAGATCTGTCATAGGGCACTGAAATGATCAATGTATATATAAATTCTATACTGTACTTATTTTGAGAGAATTCCTTGTAGACTAAGAGCATCCTAATATTGGATGCTTGGGTTTCTAGCATTCTTTTAATAGAAGGCACTGTAAAAACAAAAACAACAGGATTTATGCTCAAATAATTAGAAATAAATTGAACTTTAAACACCCGAACTTTTCAACCAGTTAAAAAAATAATAATAATGATACAATAAAGGCAGTTCTCAGACTTCCTATATTTTTCAATGAACTTACCAAAATTCTGCTTTACAGAACACATTGCCATAGCAGGGAGGGGCTGATAAGCTGTATTTTGCAAGGCAAAATTGACCTGTTGCACTCCCCCCTTTAAATTTGTTTTGTAAATAAGTTTTTATTGGAGCACAGTGATATTGACTTAGGAATTATCTGTGGTTCTTTCATATTACACTGGCAGAGTTGAGTTGCCACAGAGACCATATGGCTTACAAAGACAAAAATATTTATCTGGATCTTCTCAGTTCTATCCTTGATTACATGTAAACAAGTGATCATGGCAGATTTCAATAAAACTATTTACAAGCAGGCCAGATGTGGCCAATCCTGGTTAAATTGGAAAAAGAAGGTATTTTAGAGTCAGATATACAACTGTGTGACCTGGGAAGCAATACTTCACCTTTCTGAAGTGAAGACAGGCCTGAAGACAGGGATTAATACTTGTCTCACAAGACTGTTAAAAGGATAAAATAGGAAAATGTATGATTAGGAACTAACACCTATGAGATCCTCTCTAAATGTCTGTTAACGCCTTTTCATTTAACACCTCATACCTACAGGCTATCAGGAATTTACAATTAAAATGTAGGAAAATATCACCTCTACCAAACACTATGGGAGGTGTTTGTCTCAGAAAACAAGGACAGAGAAAAGATTTAAATTTTTAAAAGACTTTAGTTTCATTTAAGGACTTTAGTTTGGCTTATATGAATATATATTAATAAGGGGAGGACAATATTTATCAATCTGTATCATTTTGATATCCCAAACTTCTAATTTAACACTGAATTTTGAAAAATACAGTGTTTTAGATACATTTCATACTCTTAAATACTCAAGAACTTAATGTAATTTTACAATGTCTTTGATGGTTTGCAATGTTCAGATATATCTCTGCCACGTCATTAAACCGACTGTTCCTCACAATCACTTTTAAAAATGAAGCATCCAGGACTAAAAGCTAGAAAAGCATCTGTATGCACGTTTCAAACCAGTGAAAAATGAAAGTGTTATAAGCAAATGATGCCCTTGGGCCATTGCAGGAATGTTGATCCTGAACATCATCCATCACCTAACTCTGAATATGGGATTGTGGGATATTCTTGTTATATACTAGACTTTAAAAAAAAAAAGTACCTTGCTTCTATTTCTAATCTGTTTTCTCCTCTAAGTATAGTAAAGTTTGCTTCCTTTACCTCCATAAAATCGGAAGCTCCTGGTATGAAAAGAAAACCTACATTGGAACGTCACAAAACAGATGGGAATTCCTGAGACAGACTCCTATTTCCAGGATGACTGCAATCCTCACCCGGTTGTGTAAACTGGCACATGAAACCTAACTTCTGGGGTGCTTGTGTGCCTCGGTCATTAAGCACCTGCCTTTGGCTTAGGTCGTGATCATAGGGTCCTGAGTTCGAGCCCCGCATCCGGCTCCCTGCTCAGCTGGAAGCCTGCTTCTGCTCTCCCTCTCCCCCTGCTTGTGTTCCCCTGCCTCTCTCTGTCAAATAAAGAAATAAAATCTTTATTTAAAAAAAAATAAAAGGAACCTAACTTCTCTGGTCTTGTGTTTCCTAATAAATGGCTACATAGTGGTTACTAGATCCTCAGCAAGCTTACTTCTTCCCCAGTGTTCATATTATCTTAAATGAAAGATACAGAGCTGTGGGTCTCAGAGGACACAACGGTGTGTCAGGGGCAGCTGAAGCCTCCCGTCAGACAGTGGACATCTTCTCAGAGTATCAGTTTTACTCAATATTTTAATTAGGATGTTTGCAAACACAATTTCGGAGAAATTTAAAGCACTTTCACATGAAAACAAACAGTCTTCACTTGGGATAGCGTGTGATATTAATGGGAACTAGAAAGATCATGTTTAAACTCCAAGGAAATAAATGGCTTGTTTTGACTCAGGGGCATATTCCTTTCTGTTGTTGGGGCCCCTCAGTGGAGATGATATGTGAAACTCCAGGAATAAAAATGTGAGATTTGGAGTTTGAAGAGAAGTTTCTGTCCCGGCTCTACTGGCTGCTTTTTTAAAGATACAGAATAAATTACCTCATCTCTTTGACTCTCCGTTTTTGTGTTTGTAAAACAGGAATCCTATACATCTAATAGATGGCTTGAGGATAAATAAGATTATATGAAATGTAACCAGAGAGAATTTGTGAGATTTTTGTTATTCTAAACAGTCTGAAGATAGAATTTTTGATGCTATTAGCGTGTAAATCCTCCATTTTTCTGGTAAATCTGCACATAAGGGAAACCTTTCTTTGAGAAGTCTCTCCTCTGCTTGAAGTCATATGTTATAACCTTATTTTTTTAATGATTTTATTTATTATTTGACTGAGAGACAGTGAGAGAGGGAACACAAGCAGGGGGAGTGGGAGAGGGAGAAGCAGGCTTCCTGCTGAGCAGAGAGCCTGATGCAGGGCTCGAACTCAGGACCCTGGGATCATGACATGAGCCCAAGGCAGATGCTTAACGACTGAGCCACCCAGGTGCCCACTAACCTTATTTTAAACTCCTGAAATTTTTTTTGTTGTTGTTTGTTTGTTTTTAACTGGCTATGGATCAAATTAAACTTCTCCTTGTTTAGAGTCATTTAATTAGATAGAGCACATGCATGTGCCGGAGCTGGGGGAGGGGCAGAGGAAAAGAATCTCAAGCAGACTCCTTGCTGAGCTGAGAGCCCAACTGGGGCTCAGTCTCACTGATCTGAGGCCAGGACCTGAGCCAGTATCAAAAGTTGAACACTTAATCCACTATCCCACCCAGGTGCTCTGAATTAAACCTCTCTTGATTTTCCTATTTGTAAAATGAAGAAAGTAGGAATTAGCTTAATGATGTTCTGAAAATTAAATGTATATAATGCATATGAGATTATCCTGCTGGGGGCTTAAAGATTGGACTCTTAAAACTGAATTCTTTCACTGTCCTCCCTTCTTCTATCCTTATCATTTTCAAGTTTCTTCCAACTTGAAAAAAAATTCTGAAGCCTGAATTCTGTTAACAGTGGCTTTTGGCTGTAGCCCTAGTAACTGGTTTCTGAGTGACATGGCCTTAAAAATCCTCTTGTTCAGAGTTGTATATTCACCAATGTCTCTGGAGAATTTATTCTGATTAGTTCTTTAAAGAGGATGCAGAATAATGGATTTTAGGAAAACACTTAACAATTCAATGCAAACCCTTCATCATACTAAGAAATAAATTATTTTTCTCTGGTCAGCATACACCATGCCTGTTTATAAAATCATTAGTTTTGTATTTTTTTTTAAACATGTCATAAATTTTTAGCCGTCCTCATATCCAGCATTTTCAAGTTACCAAATAAATAATAAATAGAAATATCTTCATTTGTTCTTTAATTCATGTTACATTATGACTAAAGTTTAAATTTGTAAATAACACCTGCTAACTAACTTTTGCCAGGCCCAGCTGGATTATAAACTTTTTAGAGTTTTGTGTCATGTGCACGTGTCAACTGAAGGTGACTTGCAATAGCCTCCACTGCATGTACTTAGAGAAAGGGTCCCTTCTCTTTTCTTTAGGCTAAAACATGGTGAATACATAGTAGATACTAGATACTAAGCACATTTCTTGTATTTTGTTATGGGACTCTGCACAGTCATCACTGAATAGATATAGTTGTACTTTCTTTATGGCTTTGCCAAAGGAAATGGAGCTTCCAGAAGGATTTTAAGAAAGTAGAACTCAAGGCGTGCCTGGGTGCTTCATTCATTAAGTGTCTGCCTTTGGCTCAGGTCATGATTCCAGGGTCCTGGGATTGAGCCCCACACTGGGCTCCCTGCTGGGTGGGGAGCCTGCTTCAAGCCCGCAGGTTATGATGAGTGAAATAAGTCAAGCAGAGAGAGTCAGTTATCCTATGGTTTCACTTACTTGTGGAGCATAAGGAATAACATGGAGGACATTGGGAAATGGAGAGGAGAAGTGAGTGGGGGGAAATTGGAGGGGGAGATGAAGCGTGAGAGACTGTGGCCTCTGAGAAACAAACTGAGGATTTTGGAGGGGAGAAGGGTGGGCATTGGGTGAGCCTGGTGGTGGGTATCAAGGAGGGCACGTATCGCATGGAGCTTGGGGTGTGGTGCATAAACAATGAATCTTGGAACACTGAAAAATAAAAAAATAAAAAGTAAAACCCATCTCTTTTGGGGTATAGATCAATGAGTTTTCTCAAATATGTACAAGTTACACAATTACATAGCAATCATCACCATCAGTATTTAGAACATTCCCATTAGTACCCAAAGCTGCTTTTGTTCTTGTATAGTCAGTCTCTGTTTCCAGTCCTACCTCATGGAATGTATTGATCCAATTTCTGTCCCTAAGAATTTGGTCTTTGGCAAAATGTTAAATAAATGATATCAGACAGTATGTTGTCTTTTGTGTCTGACTTCTTTCATTTAGCAAAATCCTTTTGAAATTTAAGTTAAGTACATCAGGAGTCCTTTGTTTTTTATTGTAGTTGTACTACCATTGTATTGATGTAAAACTACTGTTCATTAGTTGAAGTCCTCACTGGGTTATTAATTGGCTATGGAGTGTGTTTACCTTTATAAAATATAGAAAGTTTGGACAATTTTCTAAAGTGATGATAACTTTTTGCTTTCCCACAAGAAATAATTGAAAACTCCAGTAGGAGTTTTTTTGTTTATTAAAAACAAACAAAACCTCCAGTTGGTTCTTCTCATTAGTACTTGATACTACAAGGTTTTTTGTATTTGTGTTGGTTTTTAGCCATTCTCAGAAGTATATAGTGATAATGCATTGTGGTTTAAATTTGCATTCCCATTCTTGGAATACCTTTTCATGTGGTTACTTGGTGCAATGTGTGTTAAATCTTTTGCCATTTATTTATTTATTTATTTATTTATTGAGTTGTGAGAGTTCTTTACATATTCTGTATAGACAGTCTTTATCAGAGACATCTCTTAAATGTATTTTCACCTTTTCATGTGGTTATTTTCTGCTTTGAAGTAATGTGTTTCAAATCTTTTGCCATTTATTTATGTGTTTTAGTATTTATTAATTATTGAGAAGATAAGAATGAGGAGGTCTTTGCAAGAGAATCCATAATCTGGCAAAATAAGTATCTTCAAACTAATGTTGTAGTACCAGAAAAAAAAAAATAGAATTTAATCCTCAACATTAAAGAAGTGAAGATGCTTTTTTTCCTTTTTTTTTTACTACATTTAAAAATTTTTTTTATTTTTTATAAACATATATTTTTACCCCCAGGGGTATAGGTCTGTGAATCACCAGGTTTACACACTTCACAGCACTCACCAAAGCACACACCCTCCCCAATGTCCATAATCCCACCCCCTTCTCCCAACCCCCCTCCCCCCAGCAACCCTCAGTTTGTTTTGTGAGATTAAGAGTCACTTATGGTTTGTCTCCCTCCCAATTCCATCTTGTTTCATTGATTCTTCTTCTACCCACTTAAGCCCCCATGTTGCATCACCACTTCCTCATATCAGGGAGATCATATGATAGTTGTCTTTCTCTGCTTGACTTATTTTGCTAAGCATGATATGCTCTAGTTCCATCCATGTTGTTGCAAATGGCAAGATTTCATTTCTTTTGATGGCTGCATAGTATTCCATTGTGTGTATATATACCACATCTTCTTGATCCATTCATCTGTTGATGGACATCTAGGTTCTTTCCATAGTTTGGCTATTGTGGACATTGCTGCTATAAACATTCGGGTGCACGTGCCCCTTTGGATCACTACGTTTGTATCTTTAGGGTAAATACCCAGTAGTGCAATTGCTGGGTCATAGGGCAGTTCTATTTTCAACATTTTGAGGAACCTCCATGCTGTTTTCCAGAGTGGCTGCACCAGCTTGCATTCCCACCAACAGTGTAGGAGGGTTCCCCTTTCTCCGCATCCTCGCCAGCATCTGTCATTTCCTGACTTGTTGATTTTAGCCATTCTGACTGGTGTGAGGTGGTATCTCATTGTGGTTTTGATTTGTATTTCCCTGATGCCAAGTGATATGGAGCACTTTTTCATGTGTCTGTTGGCCATCTGGATGTCTTCTTTGCAGAAATGTCTGTTCATGTCCTCTGCCCATTTCTGGATTGGATTATTTGTTCTTTGAGTGAGTTTGCTAAGTTCTTTATAGATTCTGGACACTAGTCCTTTATCTGATACGTCGTTTGCAAATATCTTCTCCCATTCTGTCTGTTGTCTTTTGATTTTGTTAACTGTTTCCTTTGCTGTGCAAAAGCTTTTGATCTTGATGAAATCCCAATAGTTCATTTTTGCCCTTGCTTCCCTTGCCTTTGGTGATGTTCCTAGGAAGATGTTGCTGCGGCTGAGGTCGAAGAGGTTGCTGCCTGTGTTCTCCTCAAGGATTTTGATGGATTCCTTTCGCACATTGAGGTCCTTCATCCATTTTGAGTCTATTTTCGTGTGTGGTATAAGGAAGTGGTCCAATTTCATTTTTCTGCATGTGGCTGTCCAATTTTCCCAGCACCATTTATTGAAGAGGCTGTCTTTTTTCCATTGGATATTCTTTCCTGCTTTGTCGAAGATGAGTTGACCATAGAGTTGAGGGTCTATTTCTGGGCTCTATTGTGTTCCATTGATCTATGTGTCTGTTTTTGTGCCAGTACCATGCTGTCTTGATGATGACAGCTTTGTAATAGAACTTGAAGTCCGGAATTGTGATGCCACCAACGTTGGCTTTCTTTTTCAATATCCCTTTGGCTATTCGAGGTCTTTTCTGGTTCCATATAAATTTTAGAATTATTTGTTCCATTTCTTTGAAAAAGATGGATAGTACTTTGATAGGAATTGCATTAAATGTGTAGATTGCTTTAGGTAGCATAGACATTTTCACAATATTTATTCTTCCAATCCAGGAGCATGGAACATTTTTCCATTTCTTTGTGTCTTCCTCAATTTCTTTCATGAGTACTTTATAGTTTTCTGAGTATAGATTCTGTGCCTCTTTGGTTAGGTTTATTCCTATGTATCTTACGGTTTTGGGTGCGACTCCTTAATTTCTCTTTCTTCTGTCTTGCTGTTGGTGTAGAGAAATGCAACTGATTTCTGTGCATTGATTTTATATCCTGACACTTACTGAATTCCTATATAAGTTCTAGCAGTTTTGGAGTGGAGTCTTTTGGGTTTTCCACATAGAGTATCATATCATCTGCGAAGAGTGATAATTTAACTTCTTCTTTGCTGATTTGGATGCCTTTAATTTCCTTTTGTTGTCTGATTGCTGAGGCTAGGACCTCTAGTACTATGTTGAATAGCAGTGGTGACAATGGACATCCCTGCCGTGTTCCTGACCTTAGCGGAAAAGCTTTCAGTTTTTCTCCATTGAGTATGATATTTGCGGTGGGTTTTTCATAGATGGCTTTGATGATATTGAGGTATGTGCCCTCTATCCCTACACTTTGAAGAGTTTTGATCAGGAAGGGATGCTGTACTTTGTCAAATGCTTTTTTAGCATCTATTGAGAGTATCATATGGTTCTTGTTCTTTCTTTTATTGATGTGTTGTATCACACTGACTGATTTGCGGATGTTGAACCAACCTTGCAGCCCTGGAATAAATCTCACTTGGTCGTGGTGAATAATCCTTTTAATGTCCTGTTGAATCCTATTGGCTAGTATTTTGGTGAGAATTTTTGCATCTGTGTTCATCAAGGATATTGGTCTCCCATCCAAGTACTAACCAGGCCCGACCCTGCTTAGCTTCCGAGATCAGACGAGATCGGGCGCGTTCAGGGTGGTATGGCCGTAGACCATCAAGGATATTGGTCTATAGCTCTCTTTTTTGGTGGGATCCTTGTCTGGTTTTGGGATCAAGGTGATGCTGGCCTCATAAAATGAGTTTGGAAGTTTTCCTTCCATTTCTATTTTTTGGAACAGTTTCAGGAGAATAGGAATTAGTTCTTCTTTAAATGTTTGGCGAATTCCCCCGGGAAGCCGTCTGGACCTGGGCTTTTGTTTGTTTGGAGATTTTTAATGACTGTTTCAATCTCCTTACTGGTTATGGGTCTGTTCAGGCTTACTATTTCTTCCTGGTTCAGTTGTGGTAGTTTATATGTTTCTAGGAATGCATCCATTTCTTCCAGATTGTCAAATTTGTTGGTGTAGAGTTGCTCATAGTATGTTCTTATAATAGTTTGTATTTCTTTGGTGTTAGTTATGATCTCTCCTCTTTCATTCATGATTTTATTTATTTGGGTCCTTTCTCTTTTCTTTTTGATAAGTCAGGCCAGGGGTTTATCAATTTTATTAATTCTTTCAAAGAAAGCTCCTAGTTTCGTTGATTTGTTCTATTGTTTTTTTGGTTTCTATTTCATTAATTTCTGCTCTGATCTTTGATTTCTCTTCTCATGCTGAGCTTAGGGTTTCTTTCTTGTTCTTTCTTCAGCTCCTTTAGGTGTAGGGTTAGGGTGTATATTTGAGACCTTTCTTGTTTCTTGAGAAAGGCTCGTACCGCTATATATTTTCCTCTCAGGACTGCCTTTGTTGTGTCCCACAGATTTTGAACCGTTGTATTTTCATTCTCATTTGTTTCCATGATTTTTTTCAATTCTTCTTTAATTTCCCGGTTGACCCATTCATTCTTTAGAAGGATGCTCTTTAGTCTCCATGTATTTGGGTTCTTTCCAAACTTCCTTTTGTGGTTGAGTTCTAGCTTTAGAGCATTGTGGTCTGAAAATATGCAGGGAATGATCCCAATCTTTTGATACCGGTTGAGTCCTGCTTTAGGACCGAGGATGTAATCTATTCTGGAGAATGTTCCATGTGCACTAGAGAAGAATGTGTATTCTTTTGCTTTGGGATGAAATGTTCTGAATATATCTGTGATGTCCATCTGGTCCAGTGTGTCATTTAAGACCTTTATTTCCTTGCTGATCTTTTGCTTGGATGATCTGTCCATTTCAGTGAGGGGAGTGTTAAAGTCCCCTACTATTATTGTATTATTGTTGATGGGTTTCTTTGATTTTTGTTATTAATTGGTTTATATAGTTGGCTTCTCCCACACTGGGGGCATAGATATTTAAAATTGTTAGATCTTCTTGTTGGACAGACCCTTTGAGTATGATATAGTGTCCTTCCTCATCGCTTATTATAGTCTTTGGCATAAAATCTAATTGATCTGATAAAAGGATTGCCACTCCTGCTTTCTTCTGATGTCCATTAGCATGGTAAATTCTTTTCCACCCCCTCACTTTAAATCTGGAGGTGTCTTTGGGCTTAAAATGAGTTTCTTGGAGGCAATATATAGATGGGTTTTATTTTTTTATCCATTCTGATAGCCTGTGTCTTTTGACAGGGGCATTTAGCCCATTCACATTCAGGGTAACTATTGAGAGATATGAATTTAGTGCCATTGTATTGCCTGTAAGGTGACTGTTACTGTATATGGTCTCTGTTCCTTTCTGATCTACCACTTGTAGGCTCTCTCTTTGCTTAGAGGACCCCTTTCAAGATTTCCTGTAGAGCTGGTTTGGTGTTTGCAAATTCTTTCATTTTTTGTTTGTCCTGGAAGCTTTTAATCTCTCCTTCTATTTTCAATGATAGCCTAGCTGGATATAGTATTCTTGGCTGCATGTTTTTCTCGTTTAGTGCTCTGAAAGTATCATGCCAGCTCTTTCTGGCCTGCCAGGTCTCTGTGGATAAGTCAGCTGTCAATCTAATATTTTTACCATTGTATGTTACAGACTTCTTTTCCTGGGCTGCTTTCAGGATTTTCTCTTTGTCACTGAGACTTGTAAATTTTACTATTAGGTGACGGGGTGTGGGCCTATTCTTATTGATTTTGAGGGGTGTTCTCTGAACCTCCTGAATTTTGATGCTCGTTCCCTTTGCCATGTTGGGGAAATTCTCCCCAATAATTCTCTCCAGTATACCTTCTGCTCCCCTCTCTCTTTCTTCTTCTTCTGGAATCCCAATTATTCTAATGTTGTTTCGTCTTATGGTGTCACTTATCTCTCAAATTCTCCCCTCATGGTCCAGTAGCTATTTGTCCCACTTTTGCTCAGCTTCTTTATTCTCTGTCATTTGGTCTTCTATATCACTAATTCTTTCTTCTGCCTCATTTATCCTAGCAGTGAGAGCCTCCATTTTTGATTGCACCTCATTAATAGTTTTTTTGATTTCAACTTGGTTAGATTTTAGTTCTTTTATTTCTCCAGAAAGGGCTTTTATATCTCCCGAGAGGGTTTCTCTAATATCTTCCAAGCCTTTTTCGAGCCCGGCTTGAACCTTGAGAATTGTCATTCTGAACTCTAGATCTGACATATTATCAATGTCTGTATTGATTAGGTCCCTAGCCTTCGGTACTGCCTCTTGTTCTTTGTTTTGTGGTGAATTTTTCCGTCTTGTCATTTTATCCAGATAAGAGTATATGAAGGAGCAAGTAAAATACTAAAAGGGTGGCAACAACCCCAGGAAAATATGCTTTAACCAAATGAGAAGAGATCCCAAATCGTGAGGGGGGAGAAAGGGGATAAAAAGAGTTTCAAAAAGGAAGAAAGTATAAAAAAGAAAAAAAAAAAGAAAAGAAAAAAATTTTAAAAAAAGAAAACAAATAAAGAAAAATATAAAAAAGCAAAAATATATATATTAGATAAACTAGTTAAAAAACGTTAAAAAAGAAAAGGTTAAAAGTTAAAAAAAATTTTACCAGAAGGCGAGAAAAAAAAATGAAAAAGAAAAAAATTAAATTAATTGCAAGACTAAAAAAAATCTCAGAGAGAAAGCCATGAGTTCCGTGCTTTGCTTTCTCTTCCTCTGGAATTCTGCTGCTCTCCTTGGTATTGAAACAGCACTCCTTTCTCAGTGAAATTGGTCTTGGCTGGATTTCTTGTTGATCTTCTGGGGGAGGGGCCTGGTGTAGTGATTCTCAAGTGTCTTTGCCCCAGGCGGAATTGCACCGCCCTTACCAGGGGCCTGGGCTGAGTAATCCGCTTGGGTTTGCTTTCGGGAGTTTTTGTTCCCTGAGCGCTTTCCGTAGAGTTCCAGAGGACGGCAATACAAATGGCGGCCTCCTGGTCTCCCGCCCGGAGGAGTCGAGAGCCCGGGGCCCCACTCCTCAGTGCGCCCTCAGAGAATCGTGCCCAGTTACTCCTGTCTGCCTGACCTCCGGCCGTGCTCCGAGCTCACCGAGCCTGTGACCGGTTCAAGGTAACCCCGAGCTGTGAGCTTACTGTCGGCTCTGTCTCTAGCCGGATTTCCCGTTCCAGTACCTGCCAGCTCTGCAACACTCAGACACCCCCGATCCTTCTGTGACCCTGTGGGACCTGAGGCCACACTGACCCTGCGTTGGCTTCATCCGGATTTAGGCTCTGGAGCGATGACCCTCAGCGGAACAGACTTTTTTTTTTTTTAAAGATTCCATTTATTTATTTGTAAGAGAGTGAGAGTGAGCACAGGCAGACAGCGGAGCAAGGAGCCCGATGCGGGACTCGATCCCAGGACGCTGGGATCATGACCCGAGCTGAAGGCAGCTGCCCAACCAACTGAGCCACCCAGGCGTCCCGGAACAGACTTTTAAAGGTCCTGATTTTGTGCTCCGTTGCTCCGCAGCTTGCCGGGAGCTGGCCCCTTCCCCCGGGGTCTATCTTCCCGTCGCTTTGGATTCACGTCTCCGCCAGTCCTACCTTTCAGAAAGTGGTTGTTTTTCTGTTTCCAGAATTGCTTTTCTTCTTCTCTTCAATCTGCTGATGGATTTGCAGGTGTTTGCAATCTTTATATAAGCTATCTAGCTGATCTGTTAGCTGAAGTAGTCTCAGCCTGCTACTTCTCCGCCATCTTGACTCCTCCCCCCGTGAAGATGCTTTTTAAATTTGTTTAGTTCTCAGTTATAATTGTCACAGTTCAGGAAGGCTCAATCTTAGAAGTAGTTTGGGGGCTTGTCTATGACCTAATATCAGAAAATCCTTTGAAATATTATGACAATATTGTCTTAAAATTTTAGGGAAAAATTTAATCTAATCCTTGATAAATGAATTCTCTTCCAAGGACTTCTAAGTTAGTAGCATTTCATCATCTCCAGTGGAGAAGGAAGAATTTCTGCAATCCTGTGGGGAAGACTTGTCATGTTACAATGGCCATTTATGTGTAAGGATAACTTGGAAATTGGTGCCAGCTACTCACAAGTGACATGAAAATAAAACCAAGTCTGACCCAGAGTGTTGTAGAGAATGGTATGATGCTATATAGGGTAGTTGGGGAAGGCCTTTCTGTAAAGTGATGCTTGCACAGAGATTTAAAAATGAAAAGAGGCAAGCATTTGGATATTTGGAGGAAAGGCGTTCCAGCAGAGCAACTTGCAGGTGCGAAGACTAAGGTAGTAGTAGCATCTTTGGTTTATTTGAGGAGCATAAAAGACATCAGGGCTGGAGCTATAGAAGTGAGGAGGAGGTCAGAGAGAGAAGGTCAGAGAGATACTGGGGCCAGATCCTGTAAGGCCTTGTAGGCCAGAGTAAGGACTTGGGGATTTTACTCTGAGATTAGAAGACTTTGAAGACCTTTAAGCAAGAAGTACAAGACAGGACTACGTTTTTAAAGCGATCAACGTGTCTGCTGTTGAAAGATAGATTAGCAGGCAAAGATGGAAACAGGGAGATAAGTTAGCAGGCTATTCCAGTAGTCTAGACTAGATACAATGGTGGGTTAGGCCCAGAAAGAAGTGACAGAAAATGTTTGGCCTCTGGGCTTATTTTCAGAGAGAGCCAACATGACTCATAGGTGATTTGCCACAGGGGAGAGAAGAGGAGGAGTCAAAGATGACTAAGGCTTGTGGACTGGTTGAACTGGAAAAGAATTACCAGTTACTGAAATGGGAATGACTGAGATAGAAGAAACAGGTTTCTGGAGCAGGGGGCACATCATGAGTTTGGCTTGGATATGTTAAGACTGAGTTGCTTGGTAGACATGTTGGGCTCTTCACGAGTATGAAAAATGAGGGTCAAGTTGGACTGAATGTATGATTTGGGGGGCAACATCCTATAGAAGAAACAGAGGAGGGAGGGAATAAATTAAGCATAAATCTTAGTAAGAGTCCAAATTGCCCTTCATTCATTCCTAGAGCTCTGAAATTCCAGTCATGGCTGAAAATGCCTGGTGGACATGAATGAGGTGAGGCTGACATAACCCAGATGATAGTCTTCATTTCTCCTCCTTGAGCTTAGTTTCCTGTGTGGATTAGCAAAGTCACTTCATGACTTTGGGCTTCTTTTCAGCCTGCAATACAGACGCCTCTGGGAGTTGTTGTGAATCTCAGTTTATTAATATTTGCAAAAGTGCTTTCAGCTCCTTTGTTGAAAGGCATTATAGAGAAGCAGAGGGTTATTATTAAGGATGACATTTGCTCATTGTGATTAAAAATGACAAAATGAAATTTCAAGTGCAGAAGTCAACACTGCAATTTAATGTATAAAGGTGTCTTTGCACATCAACATGCAGCCAAATGAGGTCCATCTGTATTACAGAGATTTTTCTAGTTTGCTTTCAAATGAGGATTGGTTTTCAAGTGGGGAATTGAATGTAAGCAGACATCAGCAGAGGCCAAAAATATACCGTTTCAGCTAATTGCATCCGTTTGCACAATGGTTTTTTTTCCTCTTCAATTTATCACGGACGGCAAATGGAGCCCAGAGAACTGTGCATTGAGGCCACATTCACATGGTTTTATTTACCCTTGCACACAGAATTTTATTGGGCTATAAAATAAATGGATTTCAGCTGAAGCAATTAAAACAGTACCTTCTAAGGCCACCGTGCAAATTAGCACATACCCATGGGCCCTTCCCTGGAAGAAGCCTGCAATATACAGAGAGGAAATGAGGTAGGAGCTTGAAGCGGATGGTGGGAAAATTTTGGACTCATATTTCTGTTACTTTCTCAGAACGTGCTTTTTGTGACCCCCAAGCTAATCCAGTTGTAGGCTACATTGTAATCAAGGACAGGCTGACACACTTGGATTGAGGAATCTGTTTGGCCAACAGTGTTTGATGGAAGACTGAACTTGCTTTTGGATGGATATTGGAGTGAGAAACAGAAGACTATAAGGCTATAAGGCTATAAGGCACTATGGCAGCATTTTTGAAGTCTCCACTACTCGTTCTGGCATCACAATTTAATGCCCAGATAACGTTGAAAATGTTTCTCCACTGTATTGGTCTTGGCTCAGTCCAGTGGTGTAAACAATGGCTTTCAGCTGTAGTCTTCCTCTCACTTTCAGTTGTGGCACCAATTCAGGGCATACTGAGAGACTGGCATGAGTTAGACTGGAATGTATTCTTCCTCATCTCTACACATAGGTGAGAAGAAATCGCTCTGAATCGCTCGGTAACTTTTGAACTTCTCAACCAGACCAAGAATTCAGAGATCTGAGAAGAGGAGGTTGGTAAAAAGGTTTCTTTAAGAGAGTGTTGTTGAGTCTCTAATTCAAACTGTGTCTCGGGGATAGCACAACCCTCTTGCCTTAGAACCATCTGCCTAATGAAAGGCCCTCGAGGATTGACTGAGAGAGCACGGACAGCTGCATGTCCAGCAATTGCTAGATTTACATCTGAAAACACAGATTGTGAGATGGGATCTGACTGTAACCTGAATCTCGAACAGACATGAGGGCTTTGGTGGAGGAGCCACCAAAGTTTGTGTGTTTGTTGTGTTTTGACTGTCCTACCTTCCCAAAGTATGTTTGGGCTAAAGAGGTTTATAGGTTTCTGAGGAGTATAGGGACTGTGGGAGGGAGAGAGAGAACTATGCAGAACTACGTTAAGTTCTGTCAAATAGTGTAGCTTTGTAGGGCTAAGCAAACCTCAGCAGAGAGAGGATGGATATATCCCACTGGATGCCCACTAAGGAAGGAGAAGTAAAGAGATTTAAAAAAAAAAGGAAGAAGAAGAAGAAGACCTTATCTGGAAAGTCTCTTCTGAGTTCCATTGTTGGGCATCTCTCTCCTGCATTTTCCTAACTCAGGGAGTTAGGAAAGGACTACTCAAAATAATGATGCATAGGTCATGTTCCTACTGGAGTTTTGCCAGTAGGAAGATTACTGGCAAAGGCAAGGAAAATTAGAGGCAAAGAAGATTACTCCTACTGAATTTTTCAGAAATTGTGAGAGATATAGTTGGTTTTTGCCACATTCCATCTGTCTTGCTTGCTTGACACCAATGATTTCTACATGAAATGGGGTTGAATTCAGTGCAATTCAATTAAACATGTATTGAATACCTTTAATGTGCAAAATCCTGGGAGATATAAAGGAGGCGTAAAGTAACTTTCTTTCTCAAAGATGTAATCTAACCTGAAAGTATGAAGTTGCTGGGAGACGAAATGACCCACAGATGCTGCTTTTTCTGTTCTTTGCTGCCTCTGTATTTCTACAGAGCAGATTACTTGGAAAGTTACTACCTATTACCCTTGTAAAGTTATCTTTCTGCATGGATGTCTTTTTTTCCATAGTCGGTCTTAGATCTGCTTTCTTCAGCTCTACAGCATGTCCTTCTCTTGCTCTCTCCTATGTTACAGGAGGCTGATTCCTGCAAGTAACATTCTCCAGTATGCCCTTGAGTTTCGGCCAATAGAAATTACTCTTAGACTATTACAGGAGATGGGGGATGTGGGAAGAGAGAGAGAAACTACTAGAGCTTTTTATATAAAACTTGCCTTCTCATTTGATGGAAATTTATTATCTTTTTGAAAATGAGGACTGGCTTACTTAGGTATTCATGGCTGACCATAGTTTTTGGGAGCCAATGCAAAATAGAACTGTGGAGGTTCTCATTCAGAAAGCAGGAAAAAAGCCTTTTCCTTTCCTCCACAATCTCTTGACCTGTCAAGGTGTTTTTAATTTGCTCTTTAATACTGCAGTCCCTCTGGTGCACAGACACTCAAGGAACAAGTATAGAATCTTAACTATGGACTCCACCAATGAATTGGTATGCACAGATGGGGACATGTAGGACCAGCAGGCTAGATTCCCTTTCCTGCCGGTTGCTAGACAAATGCCTCTGGAAGTTGACCCACAAAGGGGTCAAGAGTGGCTGTGGAATAAGAAGGAGGCACCCAGAATACTGGAGGACATAGAGCAAGTGGTTGAGAACCCCTCCTGCAAAGGTGGCTAGAGGTTGGAGCGCACATTAGCTCAATTTCTGAGTTCCTAGGGATGCTTCATGGTCCTGTTGGACTTCACTTACAAAACACAAATTTAGGGGCATCTGGGTAGCTCAGATGGTTAAGCTTCTGCCTTTGACTCAGGTCATAATCCCAGGATCCTGGGATGAAGCCCCACATTGTGGGGGTGGTGCTTGATCAGCCAGGAGCCTGTTTCTCCCTCTCCCTCTGCTACTACCCCTGCCTGTGCGCGCGCTCTCTCTCTCTCTCTCTGTCAAATAAATAAATAAATAAATAATCTTTTTTAAAAAACCCACAAATTTAAAGATTATTAAAAATTATAAGACAGTAACTGCAGAGCATTAAATCCGAACTGCAGGACTCTGTGTGACTGCTTCTGGTCACATGCCTATAATGTGGGCCCTACAGTATATATTCTCCAGAGTATCTCACTCATTAGTTTATAAATACTAAATCATCATTTGATGACTATTGGACAAATAGTCCAGTAAATGACCCTAAGAATGAATGAATAAATAATTGAATAAATGGGTGAGGTAACTAACCATTTAATCAGGCTTACCTAATAATCTACTGCTTCAGTTGAACACCAGAAATAATGTACCAGCGATTTGCTAGCATTTACTCGTATCTTCCATGTTCAAGATACTTTTCAATGGCCAAGGGGAGAGATGTTGGGGTGAAAAAGTAATTTTTAATATTTCTCTAGGGTTTAGCTCAGTGTTTTGTAGCACGGATGAAGGAGAGAGAGAAAGTTAAGTGGATGGCATGAGTTCTTTTTGGTTTAGGACCAGAAGATACAACTTCCTCGGCTCAACTATAGCCTTGAGAGTTCTGTTCTGTTTCAGCTGTAAAGAAATTGAGGACCTATGTTGGAGGCAAAAGGAACTAATGTTATTGCTGTCTTTCTATATGCCAGACACTATCTTGGGTATTTCTCATATAATATCTTAATTGGATCCTTATATTAACTAAACCTGTGCAATAGCTGTTAATATACTCATAAGATCAATGAGGAAATGGAGCCTTAGAAAAGTCAAGCAAATTAATCGAGGTCTATTATAAATGGAAGACCAGAGATTCCAAGCCTATTACATATTATTCCAAAGTTTTAAAGTCTAGACTCTTTTTACAAATAATAAGTAATTAAACACTTTAAAATTATTTATTTGGTTGTGTTTGTTTTGTTTCTCTTTTGACACAGGAAGACCAAAAAAGTCTTTGAGGTGTTGGGTAACTCCTTTTCTAAAAAAAATTGGTTAGGTCACAGAAAAAAGTAAATGAGGCTGCAATTAAAACAGCAAAAATCTGAAGTGGCTTATGAAAACCATCATTAGTAGTGCTATTTAACATGAACTGAACACTGAACTCATTTAAATAAAGAATTTGGAAGAATAAATAAATAAATAAATATGTGGCCCTCCCTCACCTTCCTATTGCAATCGAACTAGAATTCTTTTCTTTTACTAATTATTTTGTCTTTTATCTTCTGAAATATGGGTGATTGGCACTTCCAGGGTGTTATATAAACATATTAGATGTACAAATAGTATGAGAGATTTTCTGGGTTGTAAATTTTGTATGAGATTTTATTGGGTGGATTAATTTCACCAAAATAGAATTCCCTTTGCTTTTGTAAAAGAAGGACGATTATCAGTTATCAGTTATCGCTTATCAGTTGTGATCTCAGTTTTGGATTAGATGTTATGAATGGTTAAATGCTGCCATATTTGGCCTTTAATGGAAAAAAAAAAAGATATGAT
The DNA here is from genome assembly GCF_030435805.1 of Mustela lutreola. Classification (NCBI taxonomy): domain Eukaryota; kingdom Metazoa; phylum Chordata; class Mammalia; order Carnivora; family Mustelidae; genus Mustela; species Mustela lutreola. The sequence continues at coordinate 86,809,686 of NC_081291.1, read as the reverse complement.
ACCTCTACATTTTTTTTAAAGATTTATTTATTCATTTATTTGACACAGAGCACAAGTAGGCAGAGAGGCAAGCAGAGAGAGAGGGGGAAGCAGGCTCTCTGCTGAGCAGAGAGCCTGATTCGGGGTTGGATCCCAGGACCCTGCGAACATGACCTGAGCCAAAGGCAGAGGCTTAACCCACTGAGCCACCCAGGTATCCCTCTATATTGTTTTCTAAACAGGCTATAGCATTTATCAACCCCTAGAGCTGTTAGAATAAAACTATTAGAAAAATGTAAATCATAACATTCTTTCATTATTTTCCAGAATAATGATTTGAGACCATGTTTTCATAAGGCTTTCTGATGGGTATGGAAAATGGAACATGGGGTTTCCTATTACAATGTGAATCATCTCCTTGAGGAATTTGCAGATTAGTACATGGGATAAGCAGTTATGAGGGGAGCTGTCATGTGATAATACTGTCTTAGTTCATTGGGGCTCTTGTAACAAAATACCATAAACTATGTGGCTTATAAACAATAGAAGTTTATTTCTCACAATTCTGGAGGCTAGAGATCCAAGATCAAGGTGCCCGGATGTTTGGGTTCTGGTGAGGGCCCCCTACCTGGTTGAAGACTATTGACTTCTTGCTGTATCCTCACATGGTGGAAGGGATAAGGTGATCTCTGGGGTCTCTTTTATAAAGGCAATAATCTTATTCATGAGGGTTCCATCTTTATGACCAATCACTTCCCAAAGGCCCCATCTTCTAATAGCATCTTATTCTGGGTGAAGATTTCAACATATGAATTTTGGGGGGACATAAACATTCAGTCTATAGCAAAATGCCTTTCCAAGGTCAGGTGCAGAAAGAGCCCTGGGATAATTGAGATGCAAGAAAGGTTGTTGGCAGCTGGGAGATTGAGAGAGACTTTAAACAAGAGGTTGTGAAAAGGAGACAAAACCAAAATGCTAGGATTCAGTCATTTCTCTGAGTCAAGGAAAATATCCTTGAAGACTCAGATGTTCATTGTTGGAAGCAGAATGTTATTTGTGTTTGTTTTGGTCATTGAATTTATGGAAGCATCAGAGATTGGTGAACAAAGGGCCTATGAGTTCCAAAGTATGTATTCCCAGTGTTAATTTGCTGACTCATGAGATACTGGGAAATTGCTTTGTTTATAGGCTAGCAGGCTTGTGTGATAGGAGACTAATTGTTTCATTCTTTATTTATTTTTTTTTGAAGTTTTTATTTGTTATTTAACAGAGAGAGAGAGTGTGCACACAAGTTGGGGTGGGTGGGTAAAGCAGAGGGAGAGGGAGAAGAAGGCTCCCTGCTGAGCAGGGAACCCAGATATGGAGCTTGATCCCAGGATCATGACCAGAGCTGAAGGCAGGTGCTTAACAACTGAGTCACCCAGGTGCCCCAGGTTCATTGTTTATTTGCTCACTTACTCATTCTTTCACTCAAGTAGTCTTTAAAATATTAACTGAGCACCTAATAGGTAAAAAGGACTGAACCAGGTACTGGGCATAGTGTGGGCAATGTGGCTGACCTGTTTGCTATTCTTATAACATTAACCTAGATCTTTTCTACTCTAAGTGTGTCTAGTGGGCCAGAAGAATTGACCTCATCTGAATGTTTGGAGAAGTGCAGAATCTCTGACTGCCTTAGCTCCATGAAGTCAGAATTTGCATTCTAACTAGATCCCCAGATGCTTTGTACACATATTAAAAACTAAGAAGTTGGATTTGTAGCCCAAAGTAGAGTTAAGCAAGTAGTGTGCAAGTTGGGGTATCTTGGTCAGATCCTCAAGAGAACAAGGAAAGCAGCCTTTTCTTTATTGAGAAGGCCTTGTGGGCTTCAAAAGAAACTTCACATAAAATGACTAAATGGAGGGAGAAGCTAAATCCTAAATGTAGAAAACTTGAACAATATAGAGACTGACAAACTGAGGAGCTCAGATTTCTTACCTTAAATGAGACCAGAGAGAAATTTTTGTGCCTCCCAGTAGCATAATAACTTGTGTCCCTTTAGCCAAATATGATCAGTTTTTCTCTTTTCTTTCCTGGAAGCTGTCCTTTGTCGATCTCAACTTGTGCAAATATTATCTGTACTTTAGGAACCAGCCTAAATGAGTCCTTCTTAGAGTCTTCCTCAATACCTTGGCTAGAACCAATCTCTCTCCCTTTGCGTGTCCCCATTTTGTATCTCTCATATATCTATACTTCTCTGTGACACTTATGTATTTCCATCCTTATGGGCATATTTGCAAGTCTGTGACTTCTTTGCTTCCCAATACCTTTGAGGAAAACAGGTCCACATCCTATCTCTGGAATATACACTTGGCATATTATCATGTGCATAGCAAGTCCTCAACTATGCTTGTTCGATGAACTGGGACATGTAAATCACCAATGCGTCTTCATATATGTTAAAATAGAGGGGCAAACACATTAACTATGCTTAGTCAAAGCCTTGAAAACTACCAAATGGGATCATTCAATCCAAAGTATCTTTGTTATATAAAGATTTATATCCAAAGCTGTGTCATTAGATTAAAATTAAGTCTATAAGGTGTTTTGAAGTTTTGTTAGGGAAATGAGACACTTATCCCCCAAAACAGTTAATAGCAACAGGATGAAGAATATAACAACAGTTACTAACTTAGCATAATTAAATGCCAAAATGCAAAATAAAGAGAATGAGGATTCTAGGGTGACCAGGGATAATCAGCATTAGTGAGAGTTTCCTAAGAATTGGGTAGAATAGGTGAGGCTTGAGTTGGGCTTTTAAGGATAGTTAGTGTTGAGTTGAAGAAGAAAAGTACACAAAGTATACGTAGAGACAAGAAGTATTTGAAAAGTAGGATAAATAGGTTATTCTCCTCAGAAAATACTCAGTGTTAGTTTTGAAAGGAAGAACATCAGGCTGAGTGTTCCAGGATGGCCACAGTAATATACATAATAATTTCCATGCTCTGCCTAGCAATGTGATCTTGTCACTCCCTCTGGAAAGGAGGGTCTATGTCTTCTTCCCTTGCGTCTGGACAGACTTATGATTGCTTTGGCCAATGGAGTAGAGAGGAAGTGATGTTGTGAGACTTGAAGGCTAGTTCCTAAAACACCAGGTAGTTTCTGAATGCATGTCATGGAATGCTTACTTTCTGGCACTTTTTTGTGGGACAGTCCTTCTTGGAACCTGATTGCCATGTTGCGATAACCCCAAGCCACAAGAAAAGTCTTGTGTAGGTGAACCAGTCAATAATCCATCTGAGCCCAATCTTCAAGCCATTCTAGTTCAGGTACAAGACGTTGAGTAAATAGCCTAAGGATTACTCCAGCCCCCAGCCATATTGAGTTCCTTATATCCCTTATAGGCTCCCCAGCTGAAGCCTCAGACATTGTAGAACAGAGGTGGGCCATCCCTGCTGAGCCCTGTCCAAATTCCTGACCCATAGAATACATAAGCACAATATGGTGGTTTTATGTATGCCATTATTATAATATTTTTTTAATGCAGCATTAAACTCCTGAAACTATCCTGGTTTCCCATCCATCTCTGGTGTAATGAGGGCAAGGGCATATATTTTGCAGTTAGACTACCCTGGGTTTGAGTCCCCACACTTTCACTTACTTAGCTGTGGGTGCTTAGACAAGTTAAGAGTTTCAGGGCCTCAGCTCTGTTTCCTCATCTCTAAAATGGAGATGGTCATACCAATATTACACAGTCATTTGCAAAACTGAATGAGTTGGAGTATATAGGAGGCTAATTACAAGATTTGTACCCAACATGTTATAAGTGTCCTTAGTAATATTTAAAATCAGAAGTGATTTTGCTGTGGGATTAGCTTCCTTTACATGGGCCTAGCAATGAGAAGGATACCGGAGGAGAATACAGGGAGAGAATTCTAGAGGGTTTGGGGGGTGGCAGGGTATGAGGGCCCTTTCCTTTGCAGGATTTTGCTCAGAAACCCTTAATTTACATATATAATAACATTAGCAATAGCTAAATTTAAATTCTGCTTTAAGGTTTCTGCAGTGCTTTTGTAAGTGTGGCTTTGAGTTTGGGAAGCCTTGGGAGGAAGATGATCAGATTTATACCGTTTTGTAGATTTTTATAAGCAGCAGCTATAGGTTAAGAAGTTCAGCCCTTTGGTCATGATGCTGAATTTCCTGAATTTAAACTCATCAGTCATGTGACCTTGAATGTTAACCTCTCTTGGTCCTCAGTTGTATTTTCTCTAAAATGACAATACTATACCTATTTTTTGCAAGATTTCTTGAGGCTTGATCCAAGCACCCTGGGATCATGACCTGAGCCGAAGGCAGATGCTTAACTGGCTGAGGCACCCAGGCACCCCTCTTTTTAGAATTAAATAAGATCATACATGTAGATCCCTTAGAGCTGTGCCTGGCATGGAGCAGGGTATTCAGTAGAGTGCTGTCGTCATAGGTTTGGCTCAGAGAATTAGATTTTTTAGGGTTGCACAGGTGTAAAGCTCATCAAACCCAGGCCTCTTGCTCTAGATCTTAAACCACAGTTGCTACCTACGTTCCTTTTAATTTTTGAAGGATAGCTACTGTGCCTATTGGGGTTTGGCCAGTATTGAAACACACTCCTTGTCTTCATACTCCAGGGGCTCTCACAAAAATCACTTGTGTAAAACCAGACTCTATATCAGCTCTGAATTTTACCCCAGGATGATGTCAGTAGATAGCTCTCATAGTTTATGTGTCACTGGCAGTAGTAGTTTTTTAGAAAAATGGTCTTGAACACAAACTCGTGATGTTTAACTTCATGACCCATCATAAAAATCCCTATATGGGGCCCCTGGGTGGCTCAGTGGGTTAAAGCCTCTGCCTTTGGCTCAGGTCATGATCTCAGGATCCTGGGATTGAGACACACATCAGGATCTCTGCTCAGCAGGGAGCCTGCTTCCTTCTCTTTCTCTGCCTGCCTCTCTGACTACTTGTGATCTCTGTCTGTCAAATAAATAAAATCTTAAAAAAAAAAAAATCCTTATATGGCTGCCTCACTCTTGATAAAAAGCCCAAAGACCTGGTTTCTTCCCAGGTGCTGGGACCATCCTTTGCACTCCTGCTATAGTCAGGATGTTTTTTAGGTCATCTAAGGGGTAAAGTTATTCCTTGAAGCAAGGTTTTTTGTTTGTTTGTTTGTTTTTTTGGTCACTTCTGATGGCTTTTTGTTTATAATCTATCCACGTCAGAAGTCTTTCCAGTCACTGGTTTGTCTTTGGACAGGCACCCTAATGCGTGGAACATACTAGCAACACTCCATTGGACTGTATCACCGTCATAAGCACTTGTACAGACATCTCCTCTCAAGCAAGTATCTAACCACTTTCCTTCTTCAGCTTCCTTCATTTTCTCTTCTGTTGCTTTTTGACTGACCATTTAATTCTCTCCTAAACTCTTACATGAATAACTTCCAGTTGGTATGTCAATATCTTTTACTATTCCCTATCTTGGAGTGTTTTCTAAAATACATATGACTTCTCTCCTTGTTATTAGTGGGCTGTCATGCTACCTGTCAGTGGAATGATGTGCAAATACTTAGCTGAAGGTGACTTAGCTGAGACCTTGTTTCTCCCACAGGGGGGCGAAAAAAAATCAGTCTTTAATGAACTCGGTGCTAAAGTAGATTAGCCGTTTTCTTCTGCTAAGATGGATGATGCTATCAACTTTATTAAGTCACTAGGTCTAAATTTCTCTCTGCAAATCCAATGTAATAAGTGCTTTTAAGACTCCTGTCAATCCATCTCAATGACATATTTTAGTGTTTTGGCCAAAAACAGAAATAATACTAGTCCTGATTAAACAGTTTACTTTGTTATCTATTCAGTTTTCTTGCTTCCAAGTGCCTTGACCTTACCTACTGTCATTTAATGGGCTTTATTTCCCAATGAGTTCATAATATACTATATAACATACAATTTGTCCAATTACTTAAAACAATTGAAAAATCACTAGATTGAGAAACCTCTCTTATAACCTCATTTAATGAGTTTTTGCTTTTATACAGCTATGAAGCCTCCCTCTAGCAGTTTAGTAACCCTCCCATGCCTCTTTGGGAGAGACTGGGAGAATATTTCTCACAACCATAGGACCTGTTACTGCCAATCTCCAGAGAAGAATGAATAATCTAGTAAATTTAATCTTTGCAAGATGTATGAGAAGAAAGAGAGTTAAGGTAGTTTTCAAGGAATGTAATAATATCTTCTACTGTAGGCTAATGTTTTCTTTACTCACTTAAAACAGCATTTTCATGCTAATGACTCAAGGAATCCATTTCATTCACCTTCTTAAAAAACAACAACAAAACACATGAAAATTCTGAGGAAAAGGTTTGAGAGTTTTGTTGGCACGGGCAGTATTTCATCTCTCTGCATATAGAGATGTTTTAGTAATAGCATAATGTTTTCCTTTCAGTATTATGCAGACTCCTTAAGGTGAAATTTGTTCCTGGGTAGTTCTATGCAATTTTGAGCAGATTTTACCTTCAGATATTTTATTTCTTTTAGTTTGAATCCATTTTTCTTTAATAATTGGTGAGAGCCACTTGTGGTGGTGAATACTTACCCTCATTTGCTAACATTGGTAAATTGGGATGACCCTTGAGTAACTGAAATTGGAATTTGCCTCTTCTGACTTCTAACAGGAGGTAGAAGTTGAATATTTGCAACATAATGTCATTTCATTCACTAAAGAAATGTGCTCATGTTAATATTATGTAGTGCTGAATTCTCTTGTTATTATTAGAAACAGGCTGGATGGAGAATTAGGAACAAAAAAAAAGAAAGGTAGAAATTGTTCACTGACTCCTTCCTAAATTTACTTGCAAGGAAAAAAATTAATGGAAATCTGTATTCTTTTATTGTGCTTCCATCTCAAAGAAATGATGAGCTGTGCAAAGAAAGAAAAAGTACCTGCCTGTATTTTATCTGTCATTTATATACAAATAGGATTCTGATTAAAATACATTTTGGTGGCTCTAACTGGGGAGAGTTTATCTGTTAAGAAACGTGAAAAGGATAACGTTTTATTGTTTGGTATTATCAATGCTACAACTCAAATTCTTTATAGAGTTCAGTCCCATACAGACTCTGTAGAATAGCTAATGCTTTCTTATGTGGCTCACATCTGTACAGAGAAGCATAATCTAAAGTTCTGCATGCTTTTTTCATCTGGGGTGTGTGTGTGTGTATGTGTGTGTGTGTATGTGTATGTATGTATGTATGAGAGAGAGTGATAATTCCTTCTAACAATTTTCTCTTTTCTTCCCGTAGCAACATTTTCTCTATTCTGCGGAATTTTAATCTCTTGAGGTCCTAAAGCTTTTTGATGTCTTCTGCAATGCTTTAGGGAAATTCAGGATACAGTTTTTCTCATGGGGGGAAATGATAGGAAAGCTGTTCTTTTCCAGCCGTTAGAGAGTGGGGAACTTGAAGGACAATTAGTTCGGTATGCATATGTCCATCTGTTGCGATGGGCAGATGGTGCCATGGATTTGAAGCAGTCACCCTTACTGCCATACTCTTGATGCGTATCAAAACAGTGTAGATGAGAGGTGTTCAGCACTTTTGCTGCCGAAATTTTTAGACTAAGTATGTAGGCATGGTAGATATGTAATCTAGAGCTCTGTACCTTAAAAAGTGATCTGTGGACATTGACATCATCCAAGAGTTGTTAGAATCCAGAATCCCCAGTTCTACCCCTGAACCACTGAATCAAAATGTGCATTTCAACAGAATTCCTAGGTAATTCTTATATGTATTACTTTGAGAAATAACGGTCGAAAGATACTTCTTTATTTCTTCTCTAGAACCTCTAGAAACAGGTTTTCTAGTCAGAATAGTTGTAAAACAGCACTAATGATAGTAGTTTCTAATAGAATATAAATTTGGTGAGGGGAAATCTGTCATTTAGCCATTCTAGTAATATCTTGATCAAGAATTTCATTCTATCTTCAGAACAGTTTTAGTGATAGAGTTTACAGGTTAGTAATCTCTTTCATCAAGGAAACTCCAATTTAAACAACTTTTAAAAATTATATAAAATGTATGTAACTACTCCAAGTTATTTTTATTTACTGCATTGATATGTATGTACCACAAAATTTTATGGGTCTTCTAACAAATAGAATTATTTATTTTGTAGTAATACTTCTTATCTTCCTTAATAAAGAGAAATGATTACACTCAAATTCCGTTGCCGAAGAAGTAGATAGACCTGCATTAATGGAATCCCTAATCTCTTAATAAAATTCAGGATCTATTAAAGTATTTATTTCATAAATACATATTTATACTTACTATGTGCTTGGCACTGTTTTTAATACATGGGGTATTAGATAAATAAAATACACAAGAATCCCTGAGCTCATAGAAACTATTTTCTTGTAAAAGTCTGTACAAAATAAAAAAACACAATTAAGGATCTAATAGGTTAAAATCAATAAGTAATACAGAAAAAATTAAAGGAGGAGCAGGGAAAGTAGTAGGAATTCTGGTAGGTACAAGAGACAGGATTATGTAGGGTGGTTCGGGTAGATGTCATTGAGAAGGGAAGTGCTGATTAAAGAATTGAAGATGGAGATAAGCAGGCAAATATGTAAGAGAGAGCATTCAAAGTAGAGGCAATAACTTCAACAAAGGCCTAAATGGGAGCGAGGAACAACAAAGATGTCAGTGTGGTTCACAAAGAAAAAGGAGTAGAGGCAAGGGAGGAAGTAGTAGGAGACGGATGAGAAAAAGTGGCCATATCATGTAGATGCTTGTAGTCCATTAGTAGTAGTTTAGCTTTCATTCTGATTGAAATTAAAGTATTGTTAGTTTTTGAGCATAAAAACAACAGAATCTGACTTGTATTTAGAGAGATCACTCTGGATAATTTATCAGAAATAAACTATAGAAAGGCAAGGGAAAAATGAGTTAAGCAATTATTGAAGTGATTCTTGAATGAGGTAATGGTGACTTGGATCAGAAAACTAACTGTGGAGGCGGGGAAAAGTATTCAGGTGATGGGTATATTTGAAGTTAGAGCCAAGAATTTTTGATCGATTGAATGTGAGGCATGAGAGAGAGCAGTCAAGTTACACCAAGGTTTTGGCTGGAAGGTTTTCAGTGATGGAGTTAACAACTGAGATGAGGAAATCTGAATATGAGGTATTGTTATAGGAAAGGGAGATGTTGAATTTGAAATATCTAATATATGTTCAAGTGTGGGTGTTAGTAGGCAATTGGGTGTACAAGTTTGGGATTTGAGACTTAAAAAAGGGCTAAAATTATAAAATTGTGGTTTGTTAGCATATAGATGGAATGTTTTAGCTATGAGACTAGATGAGATCACCTAAGGAGTGAGTGTAAAGAGAAAATCAAGAACAAAGGACCCAAGCCCACAAATACTTCAGCATTAAAAAATTGAAGGGAAGGGATGCCTGGGTGGCTCAGTTGGTTAAGCAGCTGCCTTCGGCTCAGGTCATGATCCCAGCGTCCTAGGATTGAGTCCCACATCGGGCTCCTTGCTCAGCAGGGAGCCTGCCTCTCCCTCTGCCTCTGCCTGCCATTCTGTCTGCCTGTGCTTGCTCTCTCTCCCTTTCTCTCTCTGACAAATAAATAAAATCTTAAAAAAAAAAATTGAAGGGAAGAAACCAGCAGCAGGTTCTAAGAAGGAGCAATCACTAAGTGAAAAAGAAAATTGAGATCATGTGGTATCCTAGAAGTCAAAGATGGAGAGTATATCAGAGAGGTAGGAGGACTTCTACCTCTGGCTGTAATCAAGAAAGTTGTAAAAGACCCTTCCATCTTAACTAAAATGAACTAGATGAGCTACCAAAGTCATAGATTTTTAAAAACCCAACAGAAAGTTTGGCAATAAACAAAAATTAATTCAATTTTAAAAAGTGATGAGCTCCTCATAGGACAAAAAAGGCCTAGTTTTTTTTAAAACTGGAAGAGCAGTGAGAATGGGAAAAAAAATGCCATAAATGCCAGTAAGAATAAATGAACTGAACTTTTAATAGATGCTTTTTTGCTACATAGCATGTAAGACTAGAATTCTGAGGACTCTCACCAAAAGCAGGTATATATCTACTGACCACCAGGTTCCAGTGGACCTTTGTAAAGTGAGTGGATAGTATGCTTAAGACCAGAGACATGGAAGGGTGGGTGAGAGAGAACCCTGCTGAACACTCTCCCAAGTTCAAGGCAGCCATCCTCTGCAAGCTGGGATCATGGTAATATAGCAGAGAGAAATACACCTGAGTCACTCTGGGCTTTCATCCACCAAAGTTTGGGACTAGAAAGTAGATAGAGTGAAAGGTCACCAAAGTACTCTGAGATACCATACATGATAAACCACCTTCTGAAGGCTGGTTAAAGGGTCAGAAGGCTGAGACATATATGAGATGCAGCCATTTGGAGACAGGAATGGAGAGCAAAGAGAATACCATGAGACCCTAAAAGCTGGCAGCCTGACTGTAAGGCAGAAGGAAGTTTCCCATTGCTTGGAATTCTGTGAGGGAATAAGAGCTATCTGAAATCTCACCAATGACTTGCTGAAAGGAAGTATCCTGAGTTGACCATGAAAATATTAAAGTAAGGCTGTACCAAAACTCAGAGCCGGCCTAACTACAGTTAAGATGCACTTAGCTACTCTAGCAGTCTGATAGAAGAAAGGGTATGCCACTTTCTGGAGCTGAATATTACTCACTTTAGTCTCTAACATTCTTTTATACCAAAAGCATAAAATAAAGAACATACAAAAAAGCAAAAAAAAAAAAAAAAAAGTTATCCATGGTCCTGAGAGGAAACAGTAAATAGGAGTAGATGCAGATAGCCCAGATGTTATAATTATCAGAAAGGAACTTCAACACAACTCTGATAAAAATGCTTTAAGAATCTACCAGAGAAGATAGACCACACACATAAAGGGATGGATTGTTTTCAATTGCTGCAATTGAAAGAAAAAAAAAATTCATCAGATGAGCATAAGAGCAAGTGAACTAGAAGAGAGGATCTGTGAACTTGAAAGGTCAATAGAACATACCCAAAGAGAAACACAAATGGGGGGAAAATGGGGAAAAAAAAGAAAAGAACAATTCTGTGAGACAATATCAAATAGTCTAACATGTAATTGAAGTCCCAGTAAACTTGAGAAAAGAATGGGATAGGAAAATATATTTAAGGAAATAACAGCCAAGATATTCCAACAGTGATGAAAGATACCAATCTACACAGCCAAGAATGTCAACAAATCTCAAGCAGTACAAAAAGAAAAAAGTATGTTTCTGCAGCATAGTGCAACTTATTTGTAATGTAGTTTAAAAAAAAATTTTAGTGGCGCCTGGGTGGCTTAGTGGGTTAGGCCTCTGCCTTTGGCTCAGGTCATGATCTCAGGGTCCTGGGATCGAGCCCCACATCGGGCTCTCTGCTCAGTAGGAAGCCTGCTTCTTCCTCTTTCTCTGCCTGCCTGTGATCTCTCTGTCAAATGAATAAATAAAATCTTAAAAAAATTTTTTTTTAAATTTTTAATGTAGTTTTAAAAAAGTCCCAAGAAAAATGTTTGCAAGAATGTTCATAGCATCCTTAATCATTATAACTAAAGAGCAGAAACAAAGCAAATACTCCAAAAGAATGAGTGAACAAATTATGATGTGGAATCTCAAAAACCAATGTTTAGCAAAAGAAACTATACACACACACATTCTTGTTGAATCATACTGTTTTTATGGAATACAAGAAGTAATCTCTGGCACAGTAACCTATGGTAACTGAGGTCAGAAAGTGGCTGCCTCTAAGGGTGTGGGGAATGACCAAAATGGGACACAGAGGAACTTTCTGGGTGATGGATATGGTCTGTGTTTTGTTTTGGGTGCCTATAGCTGTCAAAATTTACCAAGCTATATACTTAAGATATTTACAGTTATATACAATTTTTAAAAAAAGTTATCCTCTGTACCGAGTATTGCTGATCTGTCTAGTTGGAAGAAGATTGAGAATTTACTTTTGAATGGAGAAACAAATGTCTTGGTGATCCTGAGGAAACAATGAAATGTGAAGTGTTGGGAGTAAAAGCCCAATCTCTTAGACATTTCTCTTCTCCAGTAGTATGATTGGCTAATGTGTTGAGAAAATGTGCTTCATGGAAAATCTTCAGCATGGGGCCCCTAGGTGGCTTGGTGGTTAAGCCTCTGCCTTCGGTTCAGGTCATGATCTCAAGATCCTGGGATCGAGCCCCTCATTGGGCTCTCTGCTCAGCAGGGAGCCTGCTTTACCACCCCTTCCCCACCCCACCCCCCACCTGCCTCTCTGCCTACTTGTGATCTCTGTAAAATAAATAAATAAAATCTTAAAAAAAAAAAAGATCTTCAGTAGACATAAGTGCATAAGTGTTCTCATCTCTGAATATAATAGTTTTGATAGAAGTTAGTGGTTGATATTTTTAACCTTTCAGTCCCCTCCATATATTCTCAACCTATGTTTAGGGATATACTCTTCAGACTCCTAAGAACTTGCCAGTTCAGTCTTAAGGATAAAAATAGAAACAGGAAAATCAAATGATATTTTATAAACTGGCAAATATGGCTTTAAGGATAACACTTCTGGTGAATGAAGCCAAATACATGAGTAGCATAATACCTAGGGATTTACTTATCCTAAGTATTGCTGTTGTTTAGACAGATCTTTATTATATGCATATTTCTGGCTTAAGAGCACCCAGCCTAACCAAAATTGGGGGGATTATGATATAATTCAGTAAAGTATGATAAACACGAAAAGGAATTTGACAAGATGAGTCTTAAAAATAAGAAAATACATTTTTAAAGGTAAAAGTTATTTATCCTAGAAAAATAAAAGGTGGACTGATGAGAATATTAACTGTATGTATGAAGCATTAAAAGATAATAGTATAAACCTGGCTTAGTTTTCTAGCTGAAGAAAGAATATTTAGGTAGGCTGTTGTACTTCAGTTGAAAAAGAGAAAGAGAAGTGTCTTTTCTACGTTATGTAACTTGGATCACATTTGAAAACTAAGAAATGGGCTGCTAATATAACCAACACGGGTCCCTTTAAGACCTTTTTTTCTTAGTTAAAACGCTAAATCATGATTCATACTAGCTTAAAATTCAGTATTCATAAGGGTAAACCTTAATAGGAATATGTCTTTTCTAATTAAAGCCGCTGAATAAAACTGATGCTCCAAGTTTTGTGCTATGATTAATGGATGTATGAACAAAAGTGCTTCACCAGCAAGCTTGTTCTTTCACAACTAAAATGTATCATTTCAGCTTTACTTTTTTATGGCCATTTTCTGCTTTGTCTTTCCTCAGAGATTTTGAAAAATTCTGCCTGGTATCTGGTAGGAAGACAGTGTTACTGATTCAAAACTCATAACAGTGGCAGTGGGTCCAAGGAGTTCCCAAAAACTGAGCCAGACTGCAGAGTGTTAGAGAAGAGCCAATTTCCCTTCCATTTTCCGTATCTCATATAATCTTGGCCTTGAGAAACCTAGTGTCAGAGTTTTCACAGCTAATAAATTCCATGAATGAAACACACTGACGTTGTAGTTATAAACCTTTGGAATACTGTGTTTGGACTATCCCATTAGTTCACTCTTTTCCCTATAGGCTAATAAAAATGATTAAGATGAAGGATAGGGCCATCTGGTGACTGCACCTCATAATAATGGGAATGTTAATATTGGTCAAGAGAGCAGACTCGATTCTAACAATTGAAAGAAAGAAAATATTATTTTTTCTTATTGTCAGTATATTCCTACAGAACAGTATGTGAGATACTCAACTCTTTGGTTGTGTTCCTAAGAAAGGGGACCCAGATCTTTGAATGACCATAATACTTTTAATGGCTATGTCAGCTGAAAATGGTGCCCGTGTACTTTTGCAAATTTCAGTAAATTTAAAAAACTTTTCACGGGGTGCCTTGGTGGTTCAGTCAGCTAAACGTCTGCCTTTAGCTCAGGTCATGGTCTCAGGGTCCTGGGATTGAGTCCCATGTCAGGCTTCTTGCTCAACAGGGAGTCTGCTTCTCCCTCTCCCTTGCTCCTCTCCCCACTCATATGCATGTGCACACTCTGTCCCTTTCTTTTCTTTCTCTCAAATAAATAAAATCTTTTTAAAAATTTAAAAAGAATAAACTTTTTGTGACGGACTGGTTTTTAGTTGACTCTCAGTGTATGGTTATACTTTGTATCAAAACTCCAGTGGATATATTATTTAAATAATTTCAGTACCATCTTAATTCATTGATCAAGTAAGTACAGGTGTTGAGGAATTCAGCATTTAGGAGGATTTTCATTGAAGTTGATAATATGCATTTTATACTGTACCCTTTAGGTTTTATTTTTGTTTAAGATTGGAATAAATTAGATTATATAAACCTTAATTATTTTCTAATTTAATCATCTCATTTCTTTTACCTATTTTGGTAATAACCAAAAATAAAAATAAAACGTGCAGTTAATTGTAAAACAATGAAATAGCCTTTACCAAATTTTAACTCTGAGTCAGGGATATGCCAAATGTTTGCAAACATGCAATTATTTAACCTCTGTAACAATCCTATGATATTCTAAATTTAACTCATGGAGAAACCAAAGCTTGCAGAATCAAAGCAACTTGGTAAAAAGACATAGCTTTAAAAAGCCAGAAAGAGACTCAAAGCTTGCTAGATGTAATTCAAAAGGCCACTGACCTAACCAGTGAATCACAGTGCCTAACACCTTGGCAAGAGCTGTGTCTGCCATATCCACGTGGTCAGGGTTGTTAACAAAGCTTGTGGGGGCAGAGTCCTCATGAATTCTAATAGGATATAGTCCATTTTTGTCATAGCTTAATTTGATATTCAGAAGGTTATTTTAATGAGCAACAAGTTTGAGAAACTCCATTTTAAGTCACCCTCATCCATATATTTCCTTTTTCCAAAGTTTGTCATCACCTCTAGTTTAACTACCATTTCCTCTCATTCTCTTTTTTTTTTTTTTTAAAGATTTCATTTATTAATTTGACAGAGAGAGATCACAAGTAAGCAGAGAGGCAGGGAGAGAGAGAGGAAGGGAAGCAGGCTCCCTGCTGAGGAGAGAGCCCGATGTGGGACTCGATCCCAGGACCCTGAGATCATGACCTGAGCTGAAGGCAGCAGCTTAACCCACTGAGCCACCCAGGCGCCCCCTCTCATTCTCTTTTACTAAAGAGGCATTTCAGAATTCCTAGAGGCATTTCAGAATTCTAAGAGGCATTGCAGAAGATAGTAGCGATAATGTTGTGTTTAATATGCTATGGTTAACCGGAAGTTCTTAGTTCAAAAAAATAAAATTTGACCCTCTTGTCTAATGAAGTACACAGGAGTTCACCATAATTTTAAAAAACATATGCTAGATTTACTTTTACTGTTTATGCGTAGACTTTATACAGTATTTTGCATTATATATACATACTCACAAACATGTATTTATTTTCTGAAACTTCTAGACTTTATCAGTTTGTGCTAAGGCAGAGAAAGCATTAGCTTGGTTTGAACTGTGTAAAGTGTATATAAGGAGATTCACCTGGGCTTATCTTGCTAATGAAAAAATTAGTCCAAATTCCATTTGAGACTCTGGGGCTGGTTAGCAATTCAGATCTGCTTTTAAAAACTGGTTGTGACTCTTTGATGTGTCTGAAATTGAGTAAGCTCAGCTCCTGGATGATGTCATCTGTTTATTACCACAATTCGGTATCTGAATAATGCAGTGAAAAAATCCCAAAAATAGCACAAAAGGGAAATAAACCAGTCAGAGAATTTCAATGACAAGCAAAAACCTAATTACTCTGACTCCTTCTCTCTATACATTTGTTTAATTCCATTTATTACCTTGAAATTGTGGGCATACTTATCTGGACATTATCACCATCAGATTTATAAATATAGAATTCTTGGTATCCGTTCAAAAGTATAGTTATATATTTTGGAAAAAGATTCTAATGAGCTGGAGTCAGGAGTCAGCCTATGGTATTTTGGTGGTAATGTAGAATCTCTTAACTTGAAAGTTAATTGACAAAATGCTGAGCCACAGAAAAATTCACATTGACTTTATGATGAATGGTTAAGTCTCCCAAAGGTTCAGTAAGCCAAGATATTCCCAACTGAGAGCTTGTTCCGACATTCTTACACAGGCAGAATTCTTTCTGAAATCAATGCCCTTCACCAATAGAAGCCAACTCTTTTTCCTGTCAGCTTATCACTGGCAATGTTGTTGTATGTAACGTGTGGTTCAGATAGCTTTTTGAATACAGTGTCCTTGGGGTTGTTGCTTCCAAAATAATTTTTCTTCTGATTTTTATATGAGTGCTTGAAAAGTCCTATCTCTGCCTCCACTCCCCACTCTAGGCTCCTTTGCTTTCTTACTTCAACATTGTGGGAAACATCCTATGATGTCTAAAAAAATCATTTTTGTTCATAGAGAAATCAAATCATAGGAGCTCTGGTCTTAAATTCAATTCTGTGTGCTATTAAAGAGAGAGCAGGAACTAAAATGAGTATGAATATAAAAAATTAAAAATAACACAGGTGATAATTCTAGGCAGGGACGTGTATCTGAGCATGAGCGCTCTAAGTTTCATTTTCCCTGACTTCCCACAGTGTGAAAACAAGCAAAGTTGAATCAGATGATACATGCAGGCAAACTTTTGGAAAGTTTTATGAATGATTTAGAGGGATTCTCTGCCATTAAAGATAAACAAGCAAGCAACCCCAAAGTTCTTAAGTACCAGGAAAGTGGATAGATCTTTGAAGAACAAATTTATAAAGTAAGATCCATAGAGAAATGTAAGCCAATAAAGACGGAAAGAGAATTAATATTACTGCCATCTCCATGAGATCATGTGTAGTGCTCTGTACTACACAAGAGCAAAATTGTAGGCATGAAACAGGAAGATCCAACAAGCTGTAAAGTAATATTTGAATTCTGGAATGAAATTTCTAAACAAATATTTCAAGATGATGAAAGGGATTTTCAAAAGTAACACGGACAAAATGCAGTTTTTAACTTGTGATGCCAGGATTAAAATCAGGCATCTTATTAAAAGATAACTTTCATAAAAGGGTAAAATCATGAGTTTTATACAGATATTAAAAGAAAAATGTGTTAAAGATTTTAACTTATAAATAGGGTACCAGACAGTTAGTATATAAGTTGTTCAAAGGGAACCCAAAGAATAAACACCTTTGTAATCAGGATTATTTAAATAAATGAACAAATGGAGGTAAAGATAGTTTTACTATTGGGAGGAGGAGACTGTGAGGAAAGGGTTATCCCTGCACCCATAGAATTCAGCTGCATATCTACAGATAAGAATTATTTTGCATTGTCATCAGTTACTTGTAACTTCATCAAAATCAGATAATACAGTGAAAGGTGCTCTAATCAATGAATGCTTTTCGATGAAGCATAATTTTCACCTAATACTGTAATGTGAAAATTCTTCCTCAGGGCTTTACAGCTTTAAATGCTATAAAGATAAAAGTCCAGGCTAGGTGGATGCAACTCATCATATGCCCTTTAGATGCAGACTAGATTTTGTAAAGTGAGGAGACCTGCGAATGTGGATAAGTAGAGACGAACAATGACTAGGGAGAGAGGATGGAGTGGAATCATAGGCATTAAGGATAAATTTTGCCTGTTTTACAGTTTTGCTGAAATTTGTCTAGATTTAGCTCTTTGTTTCTTCTTGGGTATCCTGAAGTCTATTTTACCTTACTCATATTTGAAGATTGAAATTTGAGATAATGTTTCTAAAGTAACTCAAATGAGATACTATACACCCAAAAATATGTTGTATAAATTGAAAAGTGCTAAAGATGTAAAGCATTGGTATTATTATAAATATTTAGGGAGGGCTCATTTCTTATTTATTTTTGTCCCCTCTGTGGCTTTCCATTACAATTAAGATCCCAGCCTTGCAAATGGCCTGCAAAGATGACCACAGTAATCCCTCTAGTCTGTCCCCACAGCCCTTTGTGTTATGAATTTGTTGTTCCATCAAGAAAGTGGGGGGGGGGGGAGTCTATTCTCCCTCCTCAAACCTAGGCTGGTTTTGTAACTTATATCAGCTAATAGGATATAGCTAAGTTGACATCATGTACTTTCCAACCTGGGCCTCAAGATTCCCTGAAGCCTTTGCTCTTGGTGTCTTAGCATGCTTCTGTAAGCATGAAGGCACCCCAGCCTTGCCTGCTGGAGCCGAGTGAAATCCCTGACCACTGTCACCAACCACTAGATATGTGAGCTGGGCCATCTCAGACCATTCAGCTCTAACTGGGTTTCCAACTGAGACTGCAGAAGATTGAGTGACACCAGGAGAGAAATACCGAGAAATACCACTCAACTGAGCCCGGCCCTTTATCAACTGGTTGTTACCTCAATACATTAATTTTGGGGTAGTTTGTTTTATAGTAATAGATAATTGAAGCATGGCCTTCAGAATTTTGCTTACTATAACCTAATCCTGCCTACCCCTCAAACTCTTCCTCTACTATTTCCCTCCTTGTAAATTAGGCTTCTCTACATCAAGTCACCTCTCTTTGACCTTAAAGATAACCAGATTTCATATTTTGATGTTCCATATTCTTTTCTCTTTCCTCTGCTACCTCAGCCCTCCCTTACCCACCCTATACGCATTCATAATTCAGATTCTAGTCTAAATATTACTTTTTCAAAAGTTCTCTTTTTTAAGGTAAGCTCTGTGCCCAAGCTGGGCCTTGAACTTACAACCCTGAGAGCAAGAGTCATATGCTCTGTAGACTAAGCCAGCCAGATGCTCCCAAAAGGCCTTTTATAATCCAAATATCATTCTAGTTCCCTGTGGTTCTCTTAGAACTCCAACTTTTCTCTTATAGCTCTTATCACAATCACCATCACCATCAAGTTTTTTTTTTTCCCCAATTTTTTTCTTTTGTAGCTGATAATTCCACAGGAAAAGGATCACATCTTTCTTGAATTCACTGCCTGTTGCATTCCCTGTCCCCCATCCAGCACCTGGTACAATGCCTGCAACATAGTAAGTTCTTTGTATGTATAAGTATTTGTTGGAGGAATAAATGCTTGAGGAGTATTTTCTGCATAAACGTGTACTTTTATCATTACTATTATGTTTTATCTTCAAACTGATTTTCAGTCCTGGGAAAATTCATTGTGCCATGCCATGTATCATGTGGTTCTATGAAGTCAGTGATTAAATAGCTGTCATTAGATAACTTTTTTTTTTTTTTCAAATCCAGAAGGAATTGGCATCTCTGTTCTAATAATTGTTATGTAGGGAAAAGGTGTTTTTGTGGGGAGCAGATGGTTGTCATCAATATATATTCTCTTACAGGTAGAAACGAATAGTGTAAGAATATTAATCTGGAAGAGATAGTGAGCAGAGGTTTTTGATTGTTTGTTTGTTTTTGCCAAAGAAGTGATCATCAGCATGAAGAGTTCTTAAGACCGAGAACTTAGAGGTTCTTATTTAGAATCTGAACTGGAATATTCAGGTATTCCATAAAAATTTTACCCCCAAAACGTGGCATGTTTCTATTATATTTGGGTCAGGGAACTTAAAATTCTGTTGCTCTATATAAGAAAAATGGGTACAGAAGTGAAAATTCACAGCCCTTAAGTCTCCAACAAATTGCCAAAGCTGCAAAGTCTTACTACTGTTCAACAGGATTGGTGGGTTTATAGCCTCTTGGCACTGCCATTTATGATTCTACAGAAAATATGGCAAGAAACCTTTGTCTTAGTCCAAATGGTAAATAGGTGTAGATTTTTTTTTCTTTTGAGAGAGAGAGAGAGAGAGAGAGCATGGTGGGGGGGGGCAGCGTGAGGAGAGGAGGAAAGAAAATCTTATTAAATAGGCTACACACCCCCAGTGTAGAGTCTGACCACGGGCTCCATCTCACAACCCTGAGATCATGACCTGAGCTGAAATCAAGAGTCAGATGCTTAACTGACTGTGCCACTGAGGGGCCCTGGTATAGATTTCTTTTAAAATGTGGTCTTTTAAAATCTCCAAAAGGATGGAGGAAATCTAGTTCTGACTGCTGACTTTTGTGTTAACTGTGAGGTTGGGCAGTTCACTCAAGTTTTCCTGTCCTGTTATTCATCTCCAAACTGTGAGTATTTGTGTTAAGCGATGACTAAGTCACTTCGGCTTGTAATAACCATGGATTATTGGCACATCTGCATGAAATAGGGGCCAGTGTTAGCATGCAGATTCCTAGGCCCTTGCACAGATCTTAGAGCAAGTGGAAAGTGGGGGCAGGGGTTGGAATTAGGGTATTTGTATTATAAAAACAAAAACAAAAATATCTTCATGTGATTTATAAGAACACCTTTGTCCAAGAACCACTTTTCATGTTATCAGGATTTCCAAATGTTAGATAGGACAGTTAATTTTTATATAGGCTGGAGAACTATTACATAGAGAACACACCAACACTTTTAAAATACTAGAAGAGACTTGACTCACTTGTTATGATTTTTCTTCAGATACTGAACTTGAAATCATTAGAGGCAAAACCTTGCTCATGTAATTTTTATCAAGTTCAGATTTAAGGTCTTGAAACCATTGAATCAACACCAAAACCTTCACAATAAATAGCTAATTAATGTACGTCCTCCAATATCCACACTAGTTTGGTATTTGTTGCCCTCCCTGTTGTTTTATCAGATATTATGAGAAGCAGAGCAGTGACTGAACCAGTGTGGGGTGTGTGTGTATTATATTTAATGTACACACACATCTATACAAACGCATACACACACACACACACACACACACACATATACTTACATATTGAATTCCTGTGCCCTCAAAGATCCTTCCACCTGGACTGAGATTCAGATTGATATGAGACAGATTAACAGGAGAAAATCAAATTTAATAGGCTTACATATGGGGAATCCACATAGATGGAAATTCTAAAGACAGGAAAAATGAGGTCTCTATGTCATTCTGAACTAAGGGGAAGAGGTTAGGGTCTGGAACTTCAGAGAAAAGGAATGGACTTCACAAGGCAGTAAGAAGAGCAGATGTTTTATAATCAGATGCTTGCCTTATCATACAGTTGGGTCACTCAGATACAGTTTATCTTGACTAGTAAACCTTGTGCTGAGAAAGACCCTTGATTTAGCTTCTTTTGTGTAGCTAAGGGAGACACAAAAGTTCAGCTCAAAATCACATGGAGAAATGGAACATTCTTGGGTGCCCGGGTGGCTCAGTGAGTTAAGCATCTGCCTTCTGCTCAGATCATGATCTTGGGGTCCTGGGATCAAGCCCCATGTCAAGCTCTCTGCTCAGCAGGGAGTCTGCCTCCCCCCCCCTTTCTCTCTCCCTCTCTCAAATAAATGAGTAAATAAAATCTTTAATAAAAATAAAGTGGCTGGGGCACCTGGGTGGCTCAGTGGGTTAAGCCTCTGCCATCAACTCAGGTCATGATCTCAGAGTCCTGGAATCGAGCCCCGTGTCAGGCTCTGTGTTGGCTGGGGAACCTGCTTCCCCCCCCCCCCTCTCTCTGCCTACTTGTGATGTCTCTCTCTCTGTCAAATAAATAAATAAAATCTTTAAAAAACAGTAAAGTGGCACATTCTGGGGAGGGGGCTGTCCTGAACCCCTTCAACATGCACACACATATGTATATTCACGCACATAATTACCACATAAAGCTGTTTGGATTTCCCCTCATATCTCCAGTCATAAGCCTGGGCTGCTCCAGTGTTAATTTTTATCTGACATCTTGGGCTTAAAATATGTGCTAAGAAATTAGAGACCCTGAGTCTCTTCTACGAGAAGTTCCCACAGAACACTTTGATACATAAAGTATTTTGAGTTGACATCTTCTAAACCTTTCCATGACGTGGGCAGCACAGCTGTTAACACATCCGTTTGACCAGTGAAGACTTTCAGTGACAATAGAATTGGGGGTTTGATATTCTGCTACAACAGAACTAAACTAGGAATCATTTTCAAGTTTTGGCTTTGAGCCTTGTGCTTTCGTCCACAATCCACTCAGGCCATGGGTCAGAAGCTCTTATTTTTCTGGCTTAAGTCTTCTTGTAATCTAAAACATCCATGGACTTGAGGGAGACAAAGAATTATCAAGCTTCACTAATAAAAACTTATTCAAACCTTTTCCATCGTGATGACTCTATATGGACG
Source organism: Mustela lutreola (assembly GCF_030435805.1). Taxonomy (NCBI): domain Eukaryota; kingdom Metazoa; phylum Chordata; class Mammalia; order Carnivora; family Mustelidae; genus Mustela; species Mustela lutreola. The sequence continues at coordinate 86,787,485 of NC_081291.1, read as the reverse complement.
GTATGGTGTGAAATTACTAGTAGAAAACAGGCAGCGGCTGAAAACAGGCTGCAGCAAATTCATTAGATCCCAGGGAGATGAGAATGACCTAATGAGATCTGTGCTTACTTCAAAAGATGTCAGTTCAATTTGCAAAATAACAAATAGCTTTCCTGTCCTCTTTTTCTTCTGCCACAGCTTTGGTTTACACTTTGTTCAGTTTTTATCTCATGTACTGTAGGTGTCAGAAGACAAAAGTGTATTGAAAGAAGGAATGATTGAATGATAGCAGATGTCTCTTAGTTGGCTTTAGCTTTCTTTCTGAAAAATGCTCGGAAGTAGTAGCACTAGGATTTGAACCTCACTTAGAGGGGCTCAGAATACAAACATTCAACTAGCACACTGTGCTGTTCCCAGATTATTAGCCACTATTAGGGTCTACATAATGGACTTGAAGGACACGGCTCTGCAACACCATAAGGAGCTCTGTAACACTTTCAATGTATTATTTGTAAAACTCAACTTTCTGCGACACCTGGGTGGCCCAGTCAGTTAAGTGTCTGCCTTCACCTCAAGTCTTGATCCCAGCGTGATGGGATCGAGTCCCGCATCGGGCTCCCTGCTCAGCAGAGGGTCTGCTTCTCCTTCTGCCTGAAGCTCCCCGTGCTTGTGCTCTCTCTCTCCCCCACTCTCTGACAAATAAATAAAATTTAAAAAAAAATAAAATTCAACTTTCTACAAATTCTCACTCTGACTGTCATACTGAAGTTACCTAGGCGAGGAAATTACCTTACCTGATGAGGCTTTCAGTCACACCCTGGTACTTCCTGAATATTTCGCTTCTGCTCTTGTTGAGATCACGAGTTCACAAGGAAGAATCTATAAGAATTGGAGGTTCAGTTCTGTGAGACTTTGGCGCAGCCCTAGATATGGCATGACTTGCTAACCTGCTCTGTGCCCGGGGCTCTTTCAGAAACTCTTCAATCACTCCTTTGGGGGACAAGAAGACTGTTTAATATTCCTTTATAATCTGCAGCCTTCTCTGCAGGAGAGCAACCCTGTGGAGATCAGTGAAAAGCAGAGCCAGTCAAGCTGCTTTTTACTTCCTTTATTCAGTTAGGTCACTTGCTCGCTGTGACTGGGACAGGATGTTATGTAATTATAGCAGGTCTCTGTAGAATCTCAGCTTTAATATTAATTAAAGACACTAATATTCCACTGGAAACTTTGCTGACCACCAGTTATCCCCTTGCCACAACTTTGGTTTCAAAAAGGACTCAAAGTCATTTGGATTTGAAAGGCAGAATTTTTAGTTATGTGAAAAAATGTATATAAATCACTCTAATAAGACAATATTGTGTGGATTTCCAGACAAATCCATGTCAGTCAAGAAAAGGGATGTATATCTGAAAGTGGTTTGTCCCTTGTGTTCGTTCCCTAGATGATTTTTTTTTTTTTTTTTTTTTTTTTTTTTTTTTGCTATCCAGACTTTAATTCATTTTAGCAATGCCCATTGTGATCCAGCTAGAGACTGTTTGAGGCTTGTTTTGGTCATGCATTTAGATTTTGAACAGTGACTTTTGAGTGTAAGTAATCTGTACGACTTGCTCATCAGTTCTCTGAAAGGGAACGGGTAGACCTACATTCCTTTTTCACAAATCCTGGGGACTAAGCTCTGTGGTGCTGATGACCCCCGGCTATAATGGAGAGGAGGAGGGCAGCACTCCAAGTGGTAGTGGTGATTAAAGGAACCAGCCTCAGTGACTGGAGGCCAGCTATAGCAGAACAGCCTGCCTTTTGCTTCCCCATCTAATTCTGGATTATTATTTTGAGAGAGAACCAACTTAGTCTTTGTTAGAGATTCTGTAATTTGGGGGCTATTCAGTATAGAAGCTAGTTTTACCCCAAACAGTCTTTTTCTGTAGCCTTGACTCTACAGTACATTTTGTTGATTCAAGTTGGCTTTGGTCTGATCATTGTAGAATATGGTCACGGTTGAATCAAAAGCTAACGTATCTTGGGAAAGTCAAAGAAAAAATTTAAAAGGTAGTGTGGTTGAGTGGCAAAGTACATGTTAGGGCGTGAGACGGACATATTCCCTATATACTGCCTTTCTGAGCTTCACTGACCTCAGTTCCCTCAGCCATAAAATAATGAAAATAACACATGCCTTACGATATTGCTGTGGGGATTCAGAGCAGTGATATGTGAAGTATCTGGCAAAAAACGTTTTTCAATAATCCTACTTGTTTTTCTTCCAATTTTCTACTGATTTCAGCTTTGTTTACTGTAGCGATACCTGGAGTACATTCTTATTATAGTCAGACCATGGAACATTTTATAGAGAAGAAAGGTGATTCTTTCTCGTGTAGTAACAATTGGAAGTGTTCTGTGGCTTGGAGGCTGATGGATGAAGGGTATGAGCTGAAGTAGGCAATGGCTACTCACCAGTTTCTCCTGCTCTCTCATTTCACGAACACCAAACTCTGGAGCTATGTGCAAAGGGGGAGGTAATTGGCAGTAGAGTCCTTCTCTTGAGAGCTGGCATCATAGTCATCAACAGTCCTTTTAATGGAAGTTCTTTCCAAAAGGCTCAAGAGCAGATGAAAAATGACGAGGGACTCCAGAGCTCTGTCCATAGCACAATCTGTTCCTTTCCCTTTAGTGACAAAGTCTTCTCTCCTTACAGATTTCTGTGTTGACAAGGGAGTCAGTATTGATCAGACCTAATCTGGTGGTCTAACTGACATCTCAACTCCCCGCATTTTGTTCTATTTGAAGAAAGCCTTTATAATCTAGTCACTTCCTACCTTCTCTTTGGTCCAAGAATCCCTGGGGGAGACCTTGCATAGGTCTGAGGGGATGTGGCTCATCTGGGATGGGTCAGCATCTGGGTTAGGAAGAGAAAATAGGCAAACTCTATTGCAGGGCACAACTTTGGATGACACACAGCAATATGGTTCTTCTGTGTGAGGAAGAGCTTGGAACATAATTGGATAACTGCACTCCGGGACAAATCCAAACTTTAAATCCTGCCTCTCCTTTACTAAAACTAAGTTAAAAAAAAATCTCTGCACCTCAGTTTCCTCATCTCTAAAATAGGTGATGATATCATCTCTACATTGGAGATAACAGCGCTTACCTTGAGGGATTTTGTCCCCTGCTTTAAATGACTCTGTGTATGCAAAGCAAGTAGAATACCGTAGACACTCAAAGGGTAGATACTATCTTTTCAGGTCATTTGTAAATGAGGTACTTCTTTCTCTCTTTCTCTTTTTTAAAATAGAAATGTTCAGTAGAAAGTGAACTCTGTATTTGTCTAACAAAGTGAAATTTGTCTTATGAGATATAATTCAACACATTTTCCAAAACCAAATAGAAATGGTGGGTTTGTATTGCCCGCTCTGGCTCCCTTCACTTACGTAGAAATATAGATCTACCGTCTGTTCTAAGCCATGAAATCAAACTACATCCAAGATTCCTTACCTCTTACATCCATCTAACACATGGTGCTTTAAATTCTGATTTGCTCATTTAAGCATAACATGTAAGATCACAGAGGAACTTGTGGTATAAACTGTGTAGTAACCTACTTGACGGTCATTTTCAATCTCTTCCCTCTTCCTTTGCTTACTAGGGAATTTAAACTGGACGGACTGCGTCCTTTGAAGTTAGGGTATTGTGTGAGGTCTGGTGAATAATATGCCAGGGGAAATCTGCCCAAAGCATGTGGGGACAGCTTAGAAGTGGAGTAGCTATCCTACAGCTCAACATCCTACAAATAACAGCAAAAGTGTAGAAAAGACCTGAGCCCTGTTGTCACTGATAAACCTGAATCAGTGCTTCCACTGTGTATACCAGTTTTCAGCAGCTGTTTATGGGGCATTTACAGATTATATAGTGTTAGATTTTAGAGATGTAGCAGTGAGAACAGACAACATTCCTGTTCTCGTGGATCTTATATTCTAGTGTGAGAAGAAACAGAAAACCAATTTCTGTGTGTGTGTGTGAGAGAGAGAGAGAGATCAAATGACCAAAAAAAATATTATCAGGAGAATTATAAAGCAGGGAAAAGAAAGGGCTAGGAGTGCTAGGGTGTGGGTATGTTCCACTATTGAAGGACCCATAGGTGAACTAGAGCCTCAGAAGTGAGTGAGGGCGCATTCTGGACTTGGTGTCATGCAATATACATTAAGAGTGTGACATTAAGTTAACTTTGATGGTTGAAAGGCAGATAGTGTGGGTGCATATTAGGGTGAGAAGGCCTGCTCGGACAAGCAGAAGTTTAGGGATCCTTTTCTTAAGTGGTGCTAGTGATACAGAGGCCAGGACAGCAGTGGTTTTATTCAGATCCATAAACAGGAAGAGCTGAGGTGTTTTCTCCTGACTCAATGCAATGGATGTTTGGAGAAAGTCACCAGCTTTTGCTTACTGCTATACCGCTTGCTGTTTAAGAAAACTAGGCTAGCATTTGTTTAAGGCGCTGTACATTGGGTATTCTGTTACTGGCAGCTGGGACTGTTACTGGTTGAAATATATAGCAGGAAGAGGGAATGAACCAACATTTCCCAAGCGCATACCCTGTGTCAAACATGAGGCTATTCCATAAACATGTCACTACTCTTGATTTTACCCTAAAGAGTAGACACTGGGATGACCATGTTAAGACCTGAGGAGAGGGAAGGATTGTCTCCAGTCTTCAAGTAGTAGCCTGGATTTAAATCTAGATGTTTGTACCTAAAAAGCATCCCTGCCTTTTTTTTTCATTTATTCATTCTGCTAGATGCTTGGGTTGGGAATAGTACAATAAATAGAGTCTTAGTTCTCAAAGAAGTCTCTGAGTAGTGAGAACAGACGAAACACAATTAAAAAAAATTAAATGGGGTTGATGTCAGCTCCAAAACGCAAAACCAGGCACTGAGCTGGTTCCTAGCAGTCTAACCACATCCCCATTGGTAGACATTCTGTTATGTCTCTAAGCCCTGAGCAAGAACTGCCCATCAGACTCCAGGGATCTTTTACAGAGGTAGATGCGAAGCATGAAAGGATCATAAAGGAGGAACTGAGTGGTAGAAAATGAGTAAGCAGAGAAGATAGTGGTATTCTTGGCAGAGAGAAGTTATGTCAGTTGGTATTGAAGAATGAAAGGACGGGGCACCTGGGTGGCTCAGATGGTTAAACGTCTTGTGTTCGGCTCAGGTCATGATCCCAGGGTCCTGGGATCAAGCCCCGCATCCGATGTCCTGCTCTGTGGGAAGTCTCTTCTCCCTCTGCCTCTCCTCCTCCCCTTCTGCTTGAGCTTGTTCCTTACTCACTCTCAATCTCTCTCTCTCTTTCACAAATTAAGAAAAAAAAAAAAAAAAAAGGAAGGGAGGAAGGATGGATGGATATGGAACCTTGCAGCTGGATGTTTCCAGGAAAAGATGAAGGCTAAAGTTGGAAGGTAGCTGGGGCCCAGTGGCAAAGGTCACACAGGTTAGTTCAAATGGTTTGGGTTTTCACCCATAGGCAAAAGTTTCGAACCAGGTAGAAGAAATAATCGTGTCTAGTTTTCGGAAGGTAGCTCTGGGAGATGCAGAAGGGTGGCACACAGGACCCTGTTTAGCTCCCTGCACTCTGAAAACCCCTCTTTCTTATGTAATTCAGGACGTAGTCTTTAGATTGTCAGTCAATTTTATTATCCTCAAAAAACTGGAGATTCTCCTTCCTGGGAGGAAATAAGTATTTTCCACTATTAAACATTAGTTAAATGGCATCACACACTTAAATTTCAAACTTCTGTCACCTCTGAAACAATCTGTTCATCCTTTTTTCTTCTTTTTTTCCCTGGGAAAAATGATCATTAGTTGTTTTTAGATCAGTGATGGACTAATCAGAAAGCTGAGAGAAAAAGACAAGAATCATCCATTCCTTGTGAACAAGTGCTTCCTGCTCAGTGGGGCAGCTTTTGCTATTATAGTCTCCTTACTTTTCTCCCAAATGTAAGTGCATAACGAGTGCATGATGTGTTTGGCAACAGTGATAAAATCCAGTATGTTCAGAAATATTATTGCCCTCCATTACAAAAAAATAGAAACAAAAGCACACTCATGCATTTGCAAATACAAGGCTTCTGATGCCCGTTTTAGCCTCACCAGGTAATTTTCCCAGGCCCTGGTTCAGCTGAGATTTGCCACTATCCGTTACCTCATTTTATGAGCATCAGGATTGCTTTATTGTTGCGGCGCTTGGCAAAATACTTCTCTTTCCCAGGTAATCTAGATCCGTCAAGCTGTCTAGTTCTACATCAGTCACTACTTTGTAGTTTATGTGGTGACAGTGACTGCCAATAAAATAATGCTGTAAAATATTCTGGTGTGAGGAGGCTAATTCAGCGCAGGTTAATAAAGCTGCTGTGATCCATCTTGTCATTTAGCGTGGCTTTTATGCTGCACTTTTTAGGTGGTTGTGCAAAATCACATTGAGGTTCGCTGGAATTTATGCTGTATGTAGGGGTTTATCTAATTCATATATTTACTTTCTTTCAGACCTACTTTGGAAATGAAGTATATAGGTTTCTTCCCGGGATGATGGAGTATATCCAGGGGTGAATTCTGAACAGGCTCATGAACTCGAATAATAAAGTAAAGGCAAAGAGGCAAAAATGACAGCCCTGGGGCCTGCTTTGTCATGCCTTCTCTCTGAATCCATGCAAAGCAGAACTGGTACCCAAACCCTTGTGGAAAGTGTTTAAGCAGGCTGTTTGAGAACCCTGCTTGTGAGTATTTTAATGACCTCAGTTCAAGCCAAGAGCAATAAACATCTCAGAAAGACGCTGTTAATTGAAAAGACCAGTGATTTCAGAGGGATTAATATTACTGTCAGACATGGCTTGCTTTCTCTCCCTTTTAATTTAGCCTTCTGTTTTAATTTACAAACAGCTAGGCAGAGTGGGGCTTTTGAAGGCAGGAGGAGGAGTGGTAAACAGAATACATCTGGGGCCTGTGGACCAGAGCTAAAATGCCAGCGTAGAGACCTAGTCTCAGCTCTGTCGTTATTTTCCTCATCTATAAACTGGGTGTATTATAGTGTCTTTGGAATACCTTATATGTTACCGTGAAGATGCTTTATTGGACCAAAGCTGGAGTGTTCTGTAAAGCACATAAAAAATGAGAATAAAGGGAATAGATAAAATAAATAGATATAGGAAAAAATTAAAGGTTTAGTTAATATTGTATGTTCAGTTTCACCAGCTTGTGGCACAGATACGTTTGGTTCACTTTTGTTATTTTGATTAAATACTTGAGCTCCTACAGATTCTATTAACCAGTAATCCAATGCTTGAGACCCTCCTGCCTCTCCCAGTACAAACCCTAGTTGCTAAACCAGCCTGTTGAGGCAGATGCCAGGCGTAGAGAATCGGCATCTACTCTTGTTCGATTCCTGCAGCAGCAACATGGGGGCACTGTTGCAAATACACCTTGCACAGCCCAGTGAATGACCACCATTGCAATAGCGCCTTGTTTGTGCAGATCCTTGCATGAGCTGTAGGTGGTACCCATAGCTGGGCTACCAAAGTTACAAACATTTCAGCTGTATACGCAGGCAAAGCTGCAGTTTGTGTGGGCACCATGAGAACTCTGTCCAAATGGACTTCTGTCTGCGGCCTGCACACTGTTCCCAGGTACTCCATGTTATACGTGAGGCCAGCATCTTCTTAATGCTGACAGTCCCTTTGGGTGTGTGAGTCGCTTTCATGGTGAGCACCGTCAAAGGGGCTCTACCTCCATTGATTATCTGGATGGATTTATGATCCCTGTCCCTCCTGGAAGGCTCCTCACCTCATGTGCAAATATGCCATCCATTCTCCAACAGTTTCTCTAGCACTCAGACAGGGTGCAAGGGTGTACTGTTCCCCTTTCCCCCCACAGAAGTGGGTGTGTATTCTCCTGATGTTTGCCTAACCAGATACTGCTACTCAAATGTTCCTGGATGAGTCAAAGATGATGCACACCACGGTTTCTCAGTAGATGAAGTCAGTTTGAGCTTATTTTAGTAAAAGAAACTTCTGGTTATGCTTTATGAAAATTTCAACTATACAAATAAGGGTTTTTTTTTTTTTCTGTATTCTGTTACTGTTTTCAAGTCATTCCTCAAGTATTTCATTTCTGCTTCAAATCTAATTCCAAAAGCACCTTTTTCTTCAAAACAAAACACCTAAAGGACTTCTCTCTTACCATGACTTGGTATATTTACTGGAGGAAACAAGTTATATATTAATGAATGTACACATATGGAGTTAAATCTAGTAGATCAGTTATATTTCCTGAGGTAGAAGTGTACAGTGTCTACAAAAGAAATTCTTTATATTTTATTCTCCTTCTCCATTACAGGGTTAGATTCCAGGCTCTGCTACCTCCTGGTCACGTTGCCTTGAGGAAAATATTTAACTTAACACATCTTATTTTATCATCTATTTTTAATCATTAGCGACTGATGCTTTTTTTAGAATTCCCAATATTTCTTAAATCTTTCCTTTTATTTCCAACTGTAGTTCCGCTGTGAAAAACAGCCGTGAACCATCTCTTGCTTGGGTCATTGCAATGATCTAACTGGACTAACTGGATTTCTTCTCTCTGATCTACCTTTCCTCAGAGTTGCCTCCCATCCTGTAGTGAGTGGTCCATTTAAGGTTCTAATCTCACTATTTCTGTTTCTCCTTTCAACAAGTCCACATCATCCTCAGACAAAGCCGTGTTTCTTAACACGGGTTCCCCCACTTATCATCCCAACCCTTTCTCCTACTTCATAACTCTTTTTAACTCTTCATAACTCTTCTCCTACTTCATAACTCTTTTTAACTCTTCATAACTCTTTATAAAATTTCTCCCAGATACTGTATCATTTTTGTCTCCATTTCTTTTCCCTAGAACTCTCCTTTTACTTTTGTTTAATGCCTACTGACCGAGACTCAACTCTGCTGTCCCTTCTCAATTTCCAGATGTCCTGTTTTCTGTCACTGCATTGCCTTATTCTTCCCACATTGTCCCTGTTTCTCTCATGGGGGAGGGTGAGGGAGGCATTTTCTTCCAGAGTTTTCTCTTTAGGGTTTAGCATATAATAGCTCAATAACTCAGTTGAGGGAATGAATCTACGACGTGGAAGTTATGATATCTGTTTCACAGAAACCTAAATGAGGTATGTTGGAGTGTCTGGATTTGTCTTTATCATGTAGCAAGCATTCAGTATGTGTTTTATTTCCTTCTACGTACAGTGAGTTGCATAAAGCACATGGCTTAGAGTTCACAAAGGAAGGTTTATAAGTGAAACCGCCCTTACTATCTGTATTTCTTCTAAACCCTGCTGGATATTTTGACTGCTGGCTCTTAAAATTACTATTAAAAGATTTAAATAAAATAAAACATTGTCCATAATGGCATTATAGGATGGCCTTCCCTAAACTGATGGCTGTTGAACCTCATTTCTCTCTTGCAGCTGATCTTATTGTCTCTGTGTTCCACAGCACAGTCTGTGTTCCGACATGGAAGACGGATCACTGCTCAGTTTGCTGCTGTCCCTAAGAGTTATTCTGTGGAGCCCTAGCTGGGATGAGTCCCAGGTAGTGCAGACTGGCCGGTGGGGAAAGACTGGCAACTTGGGAAAATAGAAGCCCTAGTTTATCTGAGTTCTGTTCACAGCATTTTCCTCTCTCCTTTCAATTTTTTTTTTTTTTTCCAAGAAGCAGAAATGAATGGTACCCTTCTGTGTCAGGGTGTGAACTCTACCATTTACTGCCTGCGTAACCTTGGCAGGACCTTGAACCTCCATGAGCTTCTGTTTCTCGTCTATATAATATGACATAATTATGCTCATCTTACCTGCTCTACCGAGTTATTGTGCAAGTGTGTATATGAAAGCCCCTTTTAAAACCACAAAGCACAATGAACAGGTAAGGGGCTACTATTAGGTTTTTCCTTACAAGAAAATTCCTTCCTCCCACAGTATTTCAAAGACTTTTAGAATGTGGATTAAGCCATGACTCTCTTTCATGAATTCTGCAAGCTGACACAGAGAAGAACGTGATAATAAATGTAAATAATCACAAAAACTGTATCTCAGTAGGTAGATTTGGCCACCCAAAAGTGTCTTTTGTGTGGACCCAAATGTTGCCTTTTATCCAAATGTCTCAAAGCATTTTGCAAACAGATTATGTATGACACATACCAAAAATCATTCCATCCCCATCACTCTAATATTGCCGCCTTTCTAAAGAAACTGTTGTTTAAAACCCCAGGCTACTGTCAATCAGAAGAGCAAATAAAGAATATTTTCACCTCCTTGAAAATGATTGCAGTAGGCAGCTAGTAACCACTTAACACTAGAGCCAAATCTTTCAGCAAGAATTATGTTCCAGGTGGCATAAAGGCTTGCGGAAACATATGACTTAGCCCTCCGAAGAAGGTGAGGTAACCCTTTACTTCAGAAGTGTAAGAAGACTGGGGATGGTGTGGGAAGAATAGGCAAGAGGAGGGCCTGAAGACCAGATAGGACCTGTAGCAGCAAGATGACTTCAGTGTACCTGGAGTTAGGAGCCATTGAACCTAATGCCAATATGTGCCCAAGGTCACAGCTCTTAGTTAACAGGGTCACAGTTGCACTGGTGGTATTAGCACAAATGATCAGATTCAAAAGCCCCCACATATCTCAGACTTATTTCTAAAATCCTCTGCATGTAGATTCTGCCCTGACTTTGTCTTTTCTTCGAGATGCAAGTATCCCCAAGGAAAAACCTTATTTTTCTTTTTCTGCATGAGGAAAAAACAGAAAGTGGGGGATGGAAAAAGGTAAATATCTCTGATGAATGTTTTGCCCAGACTTTCTCCATCTTTTGAGTCCTTCCATCTTGCATCTAAAACATTTCCTCGGTCACGCATGTCATTGGTCCCAAAGAAAGACGTAATTGAGGGCTGTTAAGGTGGGTGTATATCAGAATCATCTGGAGGCCTTGCTAAACCAGGATAGCTGGGTTGTTCCGGTCCACCTCCAGAACTGCTGATGGGGCCTCAAGAATATGCATTTCAAATGAGTTCCATCAAATGAGTTCTATCAAATGAGGGATGCTGACGCTTTCAGCCCTGTTACCACTCTAAGAACCACTAGTTTAGGGTCCACTGGGCAAACCACAGGCTTTTTCTTTGGGGGGAAAGATCAGTACCAATGTAAGTGGTCCGATCATGGCTTTTCTCAGTAATAATTTCAGTTACATAGTGAAAACTTTGGAGGAGTGGACAGTATCCCTTTAGGTAATTGGAGTCTGAATATAGGAAAATCTTATGAAAATGGAAAGCTGTTGGGAGTTATAGCAGTGAATAGAGCTCTTCAGTTCATGCTTCAAGAGGCTGTTTGCTTTGTCTTTACCCGTTTTCATCTCAGTGCTGGAATGTTCTTGGTTGAAGACTTCAATCGAGGACTCCCAAGAGATTTTCAATCTTGACTTTGCTAATACTCAGACCGTGTCATAATGGATTTTATTCTTTCCTCTGGCAAAACAATGCAATGACAAAGCTTACTTACAGAGAAAAGAGAAACTGTTCCTGTGCTCTTTCTTGTGATTATAGGCATTGAGAAGTAGAAAGAAACTGAGACATCAATTAGGTCAAAAGGTTTCAAAAACTTTAAGAGAATACCTTGATTCGAATAAAAATTTTCTCAAAACTTCAATATTGAAAACAGGTAAATACATGTCTGCTTTGGTGAAATACCTAGGTGGAACCCCAGATCATCTCGGACCTATTTCTAAACTCATGTTATTATATAACCTCTGCAGTTTCCAGACACACACCTCATCCTCACAGTGACTGAGGACTTGCTGTTGTTTGAGAGGTCAAGGGAGACTTTGAAGCCCACATCAAGGGCGCTTTGAACAATGCCCAGGTGTTTCCATGTTTGATTAGACCTGGAGGTCAGCATCTTTTATAGTTCCTCCCTAAGCAAGTGTAATATCATTTTCCCACAGAGGTGCCTAAAAAGGAAGCCAGCTTTAGGGGAAAATGCAGAAACAAGGACCAGGAAATTCCAGTTGTCAATAATCACAAGAATGTTCTTTTAGCAGCAAGACATATATGGATAGTTCATTCCTACACAATTTAGAGCTATGAGTAGATTTCTGTAAGTTTACAACTAAGGAAAATATGAAGGCAAAGAAACTGTTTAAATCTAAGATGCAAAGGTCCAATTTTTAATGGAAAGGATTTTTTTTTAAAGATTTTTATTTATTTATTTGACAGACAGAGATCACAGGTAGGCAGAGAGGCAGGCAGAGAGAGGAGGAAGCAGGCTCCCTGCTGAGCAGAGAGCCTGATGCGGGACTTGATCCCAGGGACCCTGGGATCATGACCTGAGCCGAAGGCAGAGGCTTTAACCCACTGAGCCACCCAGGCTTCCCAAAGGTCCAATTTTTAATCATGGAAAATTAAAACATACCACCCGGTGTAAAATTAAAAAAAAAAATGGAGGGGAGCAAGTATTATTATTGCTTATTGGTTGAAACTGAAAACACTGATGATGTTCTCATTTGGCTAAAGGAGTTTTGATAAATCCATAAAAAAGACTAATAAAGGGGAATTGATAAATAAAAGGGAAAGAATTATGCTTCACTCAGGGCACAATTTGGAAACTATTAGAAACAGTACATAAATGTTGACATAAACATGCAGGCGGGGGAAGGAAATTATTTGCTATGTATGTTAGAATGTTAAGGATATATCTGATTGACTCAGATCAGTATTGTCACTAAAGACCCTTAGGAATATCACCACCATGACTCATAATTTACTAAATTAAGTGGGAAGTTGAAAGGTTACAAATACCACTGTGAAAGTTTACCAAATCCTTAGGTGTTTGTTATCTTGAGACTGACTTTTGAATACATGCATACTGTTTGAAAGATGTTAACCTATTTTCAGGATGAGAGATTTTTTTCATGTTTGCTTTTAGTATCCGCCAATGACTATTAGTTTAATAGAATTTCTGTTTATGACCTTCAAAAGACTCTTACACATCTAAAAGTGATTTCTCTGTTAACCCATTCCAGATAACACTTCCTTAGCAGCTAGTCATTTTCAAACATCTCTGGGACATAATGGGTAATTTGAGAATGTTTCTTAACAGTGACTTCCTTTACATTTGTTTTGCCAAAATGAACTTCACTCTGCAGGGAAACTCCTAACCCCTGCATTTTAAGAAGACTTTGAGAGTGATGTTTCTGTATAACCAGTTCTAGAACAATTCCTGTCTTCCTGCATTTGTACATGTTGCATCATTTATCTAGAACATTCATACCCTCATTTTTTGCTGGCAAGACTCTACCCACCTTTCAAAACAACTAAAACATTGCCTTTTCTGTGAAGCTTTTGGAGAGCCAGTGTTCACTTTCAGGGATTGTTCTGGTGCCTACCCCTTAGAAGAGCACCTAACCAGAGAAGCTAGGATGCAGGTTTTCTGAAAGCTTGAAACTGGGAAATAATGTCTGTTGGGGTTCTACACTTGAAGATGGCATAACATCATGGCGGTGATGGCCATACTTGTTCAAGTGGAAATGCACTAGGAAAAGTGACCACTGGAGAAAGAGAAACTGAAGCTGAGTTACAGAAGCAGAAGGTTGAAATTCTGGGTGGCAGATGAGGGATAAGAAAAATGATTTTTTTCTTCAATTCTTGGTGACCTTTCAGAGCATAATGCCTTTGGAATTCCCTCACTTTTGCTCTGGATTTCATAAAATGTGCTTCTATCCATCCAGTAAAACCTCTTTTGTTCAAGTTAGCTTGAGTGAATTTTGTCCCCAAAGCAGATAATCTCTCATCACTTATTACATATACAACCTAGTAGAGGAGGTGCTTTTACTATCTTAATAATCTGTGCTTTTTCTGTTTCTTTTTTTTTTTTAAGATTTTATTTATTTATCTGATAGAGATCACAAGTAGGCAGAGAGGCAGGCAGAGAGAGAGGAGGAAGCAGGCTCCCTGCCGAGCAGAGAGCCCAATGCAAGGCTCAATCCTCGGACCCTGGGATCATGACCTGAGCCGAAGGCAGAGGCTTTAACCCACTGAGCTACCAGGTGCCCCTCTATTTCTATTACTATAATTATTTACTAGTTTTCTCTCCCATTAATCTATGGTACCCTAAAAAAATCAGAGAACCACAACTCATTCTTCTTCTATTGTCAGCAACTAACATAGTACCTGACCTTTAGTAGGTGTTCAGTCATGTGAGTTGAGTGAATGAATAAATGTACTATTTATTCTATAAAAAATATATTTTTGAGGAATAACAGTAATAGGTCTATAATTCATCAAAATAAAGTCTGGTGACTCAGACAAGTGACAGAAGGCTTTTGAAAGTGCTTGTTTTTCCTCTGCTGAATTTTCTTAAGTTTGGAATGCCTATATGGTTGCTCAGTGTAATTCCTATTGCCCCCCCCCCCCACTTTGTTGGTTTTGTAGTTGCTGTGAATGAATCTTAGATGTTACTATTACCTCCTGAACTTCCTGTTAGCAACCCACTTATCTGTGCAATTTGCTTCTACGAGGCATAATGCAGTGTTATTTGTGGTAAAGAACCTAGAATAACAAAGGAGATGATAGATTACCAGGGAAGACTTCTTCTCCCTCCCTTTAAAATAATATAGTTCATGAGAAGAGACTGGAAATGTTTCTGAAGGATGCAATAGTTGTGTGATCATTCTTCTCTTATTTGGGTATGGGCTGGGACATTTCCTGAGTCTTTGGCAGTGGGAAGGCTAAAGTGTAATGAAAATCTCTGGTTTCTATTCGATAAAAGCCCTGTTACCATCCCATCCCTCTTCTTCTTGCTGCTGCTGCTTTTTTTTTTTTTTTTAACTAATCATTGTAGTATGAGATGCATACAAAAAGTTGTACATATTGTAAATGTAGAGCACACAGCATACGTGTACAGCCCATACCTAAGAAACCCTGCTCACATCCCCTTCTCATCACTAAGTAACCGTCATCCTTACTTCTGACATCACAGCTTGCTTTGCCTGGTTTAGTACTTTGTAGAAGTAGAATTACACAGTATATACTTTGGTGTCAGTTTTTTTTTGCTCAATCTTACGAGGTTCATTCATGGTTTTGTGTTAATGCGTTCATTGCTCTATATTACTCTTTGTTTGAATATAGCATATATGACTGTTGATGAACATCATGGGACAATTGTGAATAATACTGAAATGTACAGTATTAGTACATACGCTTATACTTGATATTCTTTTCATTTATCTGAAACCTCCCAAAAGGCCCAAACACTTTGAGTCACTCTAATAACCACTGTAAAGGAGACATGCTGTTGATAGTTTTCTAGAATCTTCTGAGTGAGATTCATTGCTTGAGGAAACCTTACATCCAATATCTGTCTTCAGGACAAAAAATGTGCTGTGATCTCTGATTCTAATAGGCCACTGGAGAATTTTGCTGCTTGAGTATCATAACCCTTACATATGATGTACAAACTGATAAGAGACAAAGGAAGTGCTTCTTGAAAAGCCAAATTATCTCTGGTCGAGAAAGCAGACAGATTATGACAGTTGAGGAGGAATGGGGCCTTAGATAAAGGGATGATCTGTGGCTCTGTTCTTTTTGCTACAAGAAATGAGGTTGAACTCTGCCTCCCCCCGCTCTCATCATTTCTGTCCAGCTCCAGCCCATACATCAAGTGGGCTTCCAAACAAAACCAAAGAAGAATAACTTTTTGGTGTTATCACACTTTGTTTATCATGAATCCCTTAGTCAGCCCCTAACTGAGTAGGATTAAAAAAAAAAAACCCCAAACAAAACTATTTTTAGAATTAGCTTATGGGGAGAAGGTGAATTTAAAAAACACAAACAGAACATTGGAAGCTGAACTGTGATAGTATTCAAAATGACATATTATAGAAGGTAGTGATGGGGTTAAGTCCTACTAAGATCTTCTGGGCAACATATTTTAGTTACAGAATCTGCGCTCCATCCCAGATGGATGAGAGATATGTCCTTACGGCCCCCATGTTCCCAAACTGGATCTTTCTGAACCTGGGTCCCCTCCTTCTTGAACTTGGGCCACTCAGTTTGAGTATTTTGTCAGGTAAGATGCTGTGGGCAGCTACAGTTACTCTACCCAGTAGAAATACAATGTGAGCTACAAATGTGAGTTGTATGTTTAATTTTAAATTTCCTGCTAGCCACATGACATAAAATTAAAAAAAATACAAAAAATTTTAACATAATTTATGTAATCCAATATATCCAAAGTATTGTCATTTTGTATGTAATATAACGATTACTAATGAGATCACTTACATTCTTTTATTTCTGGGCATTTGAAATATGAGGTATACTTTACACTTACAGAATTGCTCAATGCAGAGTGATTATATTTAAGTGCTCAGTAGTCACATGTGACTAGAGGCTACCATACTGAACAGCATAGATAACAATCTAATAAACAGTCTATATAATCAGATGAAAATTATCAAACAAGTTGATTTCTGAATAAGTAAATGACTGAAAGAAACATCTCTCAGGTCCTGTTTTTGTTTTTTATCCTCTATATCTCCTCATTTCTGGTGGTGAGGTGAGGGTGTGCATTGTATGCATGTGGAGGAAAAAGAGACAGTGACCAAGGGAGACAATAAAACCAAATTTTCATTTTTTAACCCTTCTATTTGTTGCTGTTTGTTTTTTGAAATTTTCCTTAATGAAGAAGGAGTAAGAGGGAAGAAAAGGAAGAAAAAATGATGGAAGTTCCACTAGAACCGAAGGAAAATTTGACCATGATTGACTTCAACTTCATTAGAGCAGCGGCTTACGAACTATAGCATGACTCATAATCACCTGGGAACATACCTACATGGCAGTGTTCTGAATCCCAACTCAGAAAACAAATGTAGTAAGTTTGAGATGGGCATTTTAGCAATTCTGATGTACATTGTATAGGCCACAATTTTCAGAACATTAGCTTAGAGACAGGACCCACTAGCACTGGTCCACGAGAAATCATAAATCTTCCTTTTTTAATGGGCTTTTTTATGGTACAGACCAAATGGCATTATTTCAGAGTTACCAAAGAGAGGGAGACCAACTGGACTTGGTGTTGCTTGGGCAAAACAGATGTTGAAGAACCCATTTATGCTTATTACTGCCTTATAAATGCCCTCAGAAGCCAAAGCTTTTTAGTGGCATATATTTGGTGAGGGAATGGACCTCCTACAGTGAAAGCATTACTCTTACGATCTGACAGAAGAACCAGACAGGAGCCATCCAAAAGCATTCTCACTCATCTTTGAAATTCACTGAAAATGTTTACATGTGCATTGTTTCCAGTATGCTCGATTAGAGATACCAAGGTGATGGGGCGGGGGGGTCGCGGGTAGAGCTCCCTACCTCCAAAGACCAATGAGATTCTTGGACTATGGAATGTCTACCAGTCAACACTGACTCTTCACAGCCAGGCGGTTTATAAACCAACTCTAACACGAGACTGTACACCAGCCGTCCTGTCCTGGAGGCAGCCAGTGATGAGGCGTGGAGGTACGGAAGGACAAGAGGCTGTTCAGGCAGACTGCTGGTGGTGGGCCCCGCTGGAACAGTCTCGGAGGGTGAGAAGGATGTCGTCATGCAGAGATGGGAAGGCTGTTCCAAGCAGAGGTTTGGCAGTGGAAAAATATATGATTTCTGGGGAAAGTGGTCAGGGTGACAGCAGACTATTATGCGAGGGAAGTGGTAATTCACCACCGTGAGGGTCATTGTTTTCTGGAATGAGTCCTCAGGTAAGGTGTTATATATTTTGGAAGGCAGTTTGACCCAGTTTGTACCAGACCTGCTTTTTGCTCCTTGGCTGGGTGAAATTATTAATAGTGTTCCCTTCACCCTCAGGAGGAGTCCCCATTTAGATGTAAATCAAATGGCAATTTTGTGATGTAAGATTTTTCTCTCAGGTGGTGACTCAGGAAGTTGGTGGGAGAAATGGTTAGGCCTTGGCAATGAGGCCTAAAATACATTTAATGTTCAGATAATTACATGTCCTGGGCCTCTATCACCTAGACAAAGAAGCTGATCTTTTTATAAACACTTTCTGAAGAACAAACAGTTTAACCTCTGAGAGTCAATTTCCTTATCTTTAAAGGGTAGATGATAATAATATTGCAGGCTTACATTCTCTTATCAAAAACCTCAGGGAAAGACAGATTTTAAAATTAAGCATTTTTCAGATTTTAGATAGGTTTTTTTTCTAGAAAGTTAATTATATACCTCCCTCCCCAGGAGATACAGCACCTTGTAATCATCACCGTCTATTTCTGTAGCAAATGGATGAATATTCACACAAAGTAGAGTAATAAATAAGTCTTTTATGGCCTCAGATCAGTTCTGGTCATGTTTTGCCACAAACAGGTTTGCCAGAAGCTTGTGGGAAAAGTTACTCTGTTTTGTTTCTAAGCTCACTGGGTATCAGGATTGCTGATAAGGAGCAGGCTGTAGAATTGCATTTCACGCATACGGTGATAAATATATGAAATTAGATTTTTCATGTAGAGTGCTTAGCAGAATGTGCGAGGAGTGTAAGCTACTATCAATGATCAGTAGTAGTATTTCCTAGAGAATCTAAAGAAAAAGTTGCATAAGTTGATGTGCAGCTGTTCTCCGGTGTTGGATATCTGTCTCTGCCTAGAATCACAGACTTTCCTCAGATGATCCTAGTCTCATGCCTCCATCATCCATCAACCAGAACAAACACTGACCCTCAGCTGGCTTCGTGAGTCTGTACTCCCTAATGTAATAAAGTGAAAATAAATAAGGCCCTATGCAAATTCGATTAAAATCCAATCAAGGAAAATAAACTGCAGACATCTGCTCTTCTCTGTCAGTTCGGTGTCATTGGAATAGTTTCTCTTGGTCTTAAAACAAAAACAAGAACCAAACAAAATAACAATTAAAAAAAAAAAAAGACTACTTATTTTTCTTGAGTGCCTGCCAGTCTGGCATTGGAGCATTTGATCCACTAAATAACTATTTGAACAAGGGCAGAGAAAAAGTAAACAGTAAGGTGAAGGGCACACAGGCTGTGTGTCATCTGGCTCTTGTTTCTCATTCGGGAATGATATTGTTTGGTGAGCTCACTTTTCTTTCAGATAATAGTGAAATAGTTATTTTGAGTCTCCTTGGAAATGGTGGTCCATTTTTGTATCCAATTCTATCCACCATGATTGAAAAGAAAGTTACTTTGAATGTCAAGACAAAAAAATCAAGAACTCATCCTGACTCGGTCTCCCTGGGTGACGTTAATATTGAATAAGTTCATCTGTCGTGGCATCTTCATCTAGCAGAGGCTTTTGTTCTGTTTCCCCAGAGTTTAGCTTGATACACATTTTTCTGTGATTTCTCCAGCCAGCAGACAAGCAGGAATCTGGTGATGGGTGGAAATCACAATCAGCCACAGTGCTGAGAAATCAAAGTGGGAATGGTGCCCTGCAGGACTTGGGAGAAACATCCTGCCTTAGTCGGGGCAGGGCCGGGGACAACAACAGGCATTTATCTTTCACAGTTCTGGAGGCTGGAAGTCTAAGATCAGGGTGCCAGCATGGTTCTATTCTTGAAGAGAGCCCTCTTCCTGAGGGACAGATGACTATCTTCTGGTTGTATCCCCACTTGGGAGAGCACAAAGAAAAAGGGCTAGCTCTCTTCTTCTAAGAACATTAATCCCATCATGGCAGCTCCAGCTTTATGACCTGCTTACATCCCAAAGCCCCACCTGCAAATATCACCACGTATGAACTTTGTGGGGAATCCACATGCAATCCCTAACACATACCAGTTAGCTGGGACACAGAAAGCTTACACATAATGATGGTTCTGTCAGACTTCTCTCTGTCAAAGCAGACAATTCTGTTCAGATTAGTCACTTCAGAGAGTGGTTTATTTGTTTGTTTGACAGAGAGAGCACAAGTAGGCAGAGAGGCGGGCAGAGAGAGAGAGGAGGAAGCAACCTCCCCGCTGAGCAGAGAGCCCGGTGTGGGGCTCGATCCCAGGACCCTGAGATCACGACCCGAGCTGAAGGCAGAGGCTCAACCCATTGAGCCACCCAGGCACCCCACTTCGGAGAGTTTTAACACAGAACCACGCTGTGGTACAGATAATGCTGCTGGCCTGGTTATATTCAACATTCTGGACTGAATATCCACTCAGGACAAGCTGATGACTCAGATCACACTGAATGGGCCAGAAACAAGACTGTTGAATCAGTCACAGCATGCCTTGTCCTGATGTTTCCAATGAGTGGGTCACAGGCCAGACAACCACCTCTACAAATTCCCAATTAATAGTGCTGACACTGTATTTCAGCCTCATGAACAACCGAGACACACTCTATCCCAGACATTCCAAAGATGTGGGGCTCATCTCATTCTTGCCACCCAAGGTAAACTGATGTTAATGTATTCATCTCAGACCCCCAGATCACCCTGTCCCTCCTGCTCACTATCTCACCTCAGGACTCCAGGAAGACCTCTGCTTATCTAGCAGAAGGTGTTCCCCAAAAGGGAAGGGATTGAGTTAAGAAAACTAGGACTTCCGATGGCTGGCTTCTCCCTCTTATTTACAAATCCCAAGACTCAGCTGAGGTAACTGAACAAAATGCATCCATTTATTTATAGGACATATGAGCTTCTTGGTCTGTCTCAGGGACAGATGTGGACCATTTTGTGCTTCATTTTAAGGATTTGATCATTGAACACATTAAATGTTGTGTCTGGAAGAATGAGATTATTAATTATGTTTCTAATGAAATATAAATTAATAAAATGGTAATATTTTAATAACAAGAACTTCTTGGATGCCTTGTGTTGTACTGAGTAGAGCTAGTTGAATTTAATAACATAATATGGATAAATAAACAAATTATAAAGGCAAACATAAAACACAAGAATTTGTTTAGTAGTTGGCTTCTTTTCTATCCAAATTATTAAATTACTTGCCCCAGTTCACCAACTAGCTTCTTCTGTGTAAACATATTCTTTGTCAAAGCAAATGGTCTGCCAAAACATGAATAGTTATAAATCTGTTTAGCAAAAAGTCCCTGTGAGGGTTTAATAACTACTTTCTCTGATTGTTTGTGGAAGTGGGTAGAATAATCCTCTTTCAATCCTCATTGATACTGAGGGTGGAAGGGAGTATATTTTGGACTCAGAGGACATCTGGTAGTGTCTGGAGACCTGTTTTGCCTGTCATAATCGGGGTGGGAGGAAGGTGCTACTGGCATCCTACAGTACAGAGGACTCCCCCCATAACCATACCTGGCCTGAGTGTCTGTAGTGCTAAGGTTGAGAATCTTTGGTATAGATAATGCAACAAAACTTGTAAAATTTCTATGGCTGATCTATGAACAAGTCTTCTGACAATGCAGTGGCCTCCATCTAATACATGGCTCTGGAATAACTCTTACTTTTTTCAAAGATGGAAAAGAGACACAAAAGAAAAAGGGCTAGCTCTCTTCTTCTAAGAACATTAATCCCATCATGGCAGCTCCAGCTTTATGACCTGCTTACATCCCAAAGCCCCACCTGCAAATATCACCACGTATGAACTTTGTGGGGAATCCACATGCAATCCCTAACACATACCAGTTAGCTGGGACACAGAAAGCTTACACATAATGATGGTTCTGTCAGACTTCTCTCTGTCAAAGCAGACAATTCTGTTCAGATTAGTCACTTCAGAGAGTGGGTGAAGGGTGCTAAGGAGTTAGCAAACCATCTCTTAGGAATCCACATTACAGCTCTCTTAGCCAGGGGATGTTGATGCTCCCATTATCCAAATGAAGAAGGGGAGGCTCAGTAAGATTAAGAAAGTTGTATGTAATTGGTGAATCCTGCTTTTGAAGCTCATGCCTTAGTCTGCTATATTGCTTTGCTGTGCAGTATCAGGGAGGACAAAATTCTGGGCTATAGCAAGACTCGTGATTGGGATGCTCCAATTCCCAAAGCAGAGAAGTATTTCTCATAGTCCTTGGGATCATGACTACTTAACTTTTGTTAATGAGGAGAAGGCAGCAGTGACATACCACTTTTTGGGAAACTCTGCTAATAGCCAACATTGTAGAAGATCATCCTTTTGCCAGATAGCGTATGTATAGAGAACAGTACAGTACACAAGATCATAAAACCAATTTTAATTCTAACTCTCTTACTTATTTGACCTTGGAATCATGACATTTAACCTATTTTAGTTTAATTTTCTTTTATCTGTAAATATGGTGATTACAGTTTCTGATTCTGTAGGTGTGTGGTGGGAGTTATTATTTGCATCTCTAACACATACCCAGGTGGTCATGGTGCCACTATTTGAGGGACTCCACTTTGAAAGCCATAGGACAGGAGGACTTAATTCTGCCATAGAACCTTGGTTGAGCTCCATAACGTTTAGCTATGTCTTTCTTCAGTAATTTTTCATCAGTCCTACTTTGTATGTATTGTATTTCCAACCTCCTTGGTGAAATTTGGTAAAAACACATTATCCCATAAGGATATTTTGGTTCATATGTATGAGATGGCTTTGAATCTTGGGGATGACACAGATTTGTCTGCGTGAGGCTGCGTATTTTAGCTTTAGAGTATTTCTCTCTTGCGTTGCTCATTACCAATATGGAGTATCTGTGGTCTCTTTGCCAGGCCACCTGCATCTTTTTCACACTGATTCAGGCTGACTATGGAGTGTCCTTGTATCAGTTGTCCAATTTGCCTTCAACACACGATGCCTGGGAGCCAAAAAGCAGGAAGTACAGAAGGCCCAGTCACACTTCAGTGCCATATATGTCTTTAGCATTACTCACCACCTGTTTTTCAGAGAGGAAACAAATTCTTCTTCTGTTTGCACCGATAATCCCTGAGTAGGATGAGAAAGACCCATGTCAGAGTGACTTCCCCTTAGTAGTGTCTTTGAAAAGGGTCTAACTTGATTTATCTTTTCATCGTAAGAACTCATAACTTATGTGACTGTCGTGAGTGTAAGAGAGGGAGGATAAGGCTGAGAGCTGCTGCTAGGAATACTCAACCTCTACTTTTTTTTTTTTCTTTTCCTGTCATACACCCACTCCTTCCAGGTCCAGTAGAAATTCCATCAATTAAGATGTAACCAGAAAAATAAAACCACCATGCCAAGTTACTTAGTAGAAGGAATGCAGTATGGGGAATTAGTAACAAAGTGTTAGAAAAACTGAAAAAGGCACACAGGGAAATGAAGAGAAACCCAGAAAATAACAGTTCCTAGAAGCTGTCTTCAACTTCAGGGCTGAGGGGAAGGTGGTTTAATCATGGGTTAGAGCCACTTGCCAGGAGCTTCAACTATGGTGGACAAGTCTGGTAGGAGCTGGAACAATAGCAAAGTCATGGGGATGACTGCTTAAAGAACAAAAACACTGAATAGGAGAAGGAGAAATATCTTGACTTCTCTCTTTGTTGTATCTTCCCTCCTGTCATCCACTAATGGGTACTTCCCATTGGCCCAACCTAAGTAAAAGAAAAGCCTGGGAAATGTAGTTTGCAGGGTCAGCTCTCTTCTATGCAAATCACATGGAGGACCATTATGGATCCAAATGCAGGTAGGCATATGTCACAACAGCCCGCCCCATCACCCTTGTATGTATCCCAAGTTAAGGTGACATTTGTTCAGTCAGTTTTTCATTCTGCCTTGTCTAATTGTATTTGTTTTAAGCTGAAAATTCTTTATCCAGAAGACTTTGGAATGGGGGAGGTACCAAGAGCATTGGAATGTTTTCTGCACTTCAGAAATGTTTTAGAATCAATCACCCAAAAACAAATCTAGTGCTAAATTTGAAGTTTTTCTTGGTGAGCTGGTCTTTGATGTGGAGCCTTATAGCAGTTCCCATGAAAGGTGCCACTTGGATACCAATTATGTTGTCATTGATGTTATTACTTTAGAAGAAGGAGTCAATTTGCCTTTTGTTTGCCCTAAGAAGTGTCAGCCAGGTCAAGTGGGTCACCACTTTGTGTTATTTTGTTTGAAAAATGCACAATGAGACTGTTTGTGATGCAAAACAATGAGCACTTCTAATTTCCGCATCTCATTGTCATAAGGTGTCTGTGCCTATCTAGGGTCATGTCATTTAGGCATTTAAGGCTGACTTTCAGCTTTAGAAAGGGCTGAGCAACTTGCTTTATTTATATGAAGACACATTAAAAGCAAGAAGGATCAAGGGGACAACTATCCTTTGTTTGGGTTCTGGCAGAGCCTTGAGTCATGCATTTTGGAGTGAATTAGGGAAAAGCCAACCCAGTTTTATTGTTTTATAGGCAATCATTGGCAGCATGATGGTAAATGGATGGAAAAATGTCACTGTAAAAACAAAAGAGTAGAAGTTGAATTTTAGTTTGTTGAATTATAGTTGTTTTAGGATGAATGCTGTAGCTAAAACATTTATTCTTGTTTGTATTACCATGTTCATCTAGGTCAAAGGCCCACTTTTTATTCTCAACATAACATTTTTAAGAGACTATATTTGGCAGATTTAGAGGAAGGTTATTTTAAGTTGAGATAACCTACAATTTGGAGAATGCACTGTTAGAATAAGAAAAAAAGACACAAACACAAAGGTCCTGAAGTCAAGTACAAACTCTTGATGCCTCAAATTCAGAATCTAGCCTTGCATTTTACGTGCCATTTAGAGAGAACAAGTTCCGGTATTTCAACCTCAATTCAACAAAGACGTGCAAGGCATTATTCTGCTTTTTTAACATTTTTTTGATGTGTGTTTTCTTACCTTGAAGAAAGGTAAGGCCCTGCATGGTTTGGGCCCAGGGCCCCATGCTGCTCAAAGTATACTGAGCATGGCTGGGTCACTTAGGATGTAGGTTTGATACCAGGAATCCTGTTGTCTCTGCTAGATCATGAGAAATCATCTTGGATTTGGGCTTCTGGGTCTTTTGGAGAATGCTGTACTGTTTTTGCCACATGTAGTTGATCAGTGGGACCATCTTCACTGATGTGAGAGACTGTTATTTTTACTAGTGGTAATCCTCTAAGGTTTAAAATGTTCTGTTTTGGAATTTGGAAAATAATTGATTGGTTCATAGGAGAATGCAAATTAAAAGGCCTCATTCTGCAGAAAAACTCAGTTCACCCAATAGTTCTTGAATTTTTTCTCTCTCTCTTTCTTTTTTTTTTTTTGTGAAAGTGACCATCCTGGTTTAGACAACTCTAGTTGCCTACGATCTTGGTGGCTCCAACTTCTCTATTAGACCTAATGCCGAGCTTATGTTATATTGAGCATTAAGGCTCAAACTTACTTGAAGTCTGTTTAGCACTTTAATTTTATTTGTTCATTAATCTTAAGCATTCTTTTGCTTATTCATGCACTAATTCATTTAACAAGTTAGTGTTCATTAAATCCCATCAATTGCCAGCTTATCTAAGAGACACTGGGCCTAGACTCTCAGTATCCTTTGCTTTTCAAATAAAGCAAAACACTCAACTCAAAGACAGTGGCTTGAACATCAAGGATGAGAAAGAGGGCAGGGGATTCCAGAAAAAAAGGCAGAGATGGGACTAAGAGGATAGTGTCGGTTATGTTGGGGATTTGGGCTATTTATCCTAAGATGAACTGAAGATCATTGTGTGATGTAAGCCAGGGGTCATGCAGGGGAGAACAGTAAGTTCAGTGCAGGAATAAGCAATCAAGAATGTGTCATGTTTAGATTTATGCTCCAAAGGATTATTCTGACTATAGCATGGACTGGATGCACCAATGTATATGCTAGAGCATGATAACTTGGGTAACTCTGAGTGGGTTAAAATATTTATAGGTTAAATATGGTGAAGTGGGAAGAGAACAGAGTCAAGGTTGTATGATAGTGCCATTAACTAGGACAGGGAATACTGGAAAGGGGTTAGTACTGTCTTGCTTGTCTGCCTCCCCTTTGTTCCTATGGTATATCCTGCTTAGCAGTATATGCATCCATTTGTTTTCATTATAGAACATTACAAACATAAATGTAATGGCCATTGATATACCATATAATTGAGACTAACTTGTTCCACTGACATTGGTGTCACTGCTAGAAAAGAATTCAGTTATTAAAACTTATCTGAGTAATGTAGTGGAAAGAGCATGAGCTTTGTAATTAGATATACCTTGTTCTAAGTCTTAGTATACCACCTCTTAGTTTTGAAAGAATGGACTACTTTTTTTTTTTTTTTTTCAGTCTCTCAGTCTAGGAGCTATTGATATTTTGGGCAGAATAATTTTTGGATGTGCCCTGTGCATTTTAGGATGTTCTGCAGCATTCCTGCCTTCTAACCACAAGATATTGGTAGCCCGGCCCTTTTGTCATAACAATCCAAAATGTCTCCAGATGTTGTCCAATGGCCCCCAGAAGGCAAAATTTCCTCTGGTTGAGAACTCCTTTACCTTCTTTAAGTTATAACTAGATTATTTGTAAAATAACTATGATCTATTTACCTTCTTGGATGATTTACTTAGTACACATAAAATCAGGAATATGTATTAGATATGAATATTTAGAATAATCAACCAATAACAAAACATAAATTTTAAAAGCTGACAGTATCATTAACAACACAATATATCAGGGGCCTCGATGGCTCAGTTGGTCGAACATCTGACTCTTGATTTCAGTTCAGGTCATGATCTCAGTGTCCTGGGATTGAACCCTGCTTCATGTTCCCCACTCAGCAGGGAGTCTGCTTGGGGATCCTCTCTGTCTCTCTCCCCCTCTGCTCCTTCTACCACATGCTCTCACATGCTCACTCACTCTCTCTCAAATAGATAAATCTTTAAATATATAAGTATATATTTATTATAAATTATATGTATATTATATATATTAAATATATATTATATACATAATATATATATGACCATATTTTATTCTTGCTAAGTCTTTTTCCAGAGATGCACAAGTGAAGAGCCCTGAAACTCCATGATCTTCAGAGAAGGCAGGCCTCTAAACAGAATGCATCAGGGCCACCTGGCTGGCTCAGTCAGTAGAGCATTCAAGTCTTGAGCTCAGAGTTGTGAATTTAAGCCCCTCATTGGATGTAGAGTTTATTTCAAAATACATACATACATATATGTGTACATACAGAATGTATCACGTGAAAGGTAGAAATGGCATTAGAACAAAAGTTACTGGCTCCAAGCCCTGCATTGGGTGGTTCTCCCTCACAGGATCCTCTCTTGAATTTACTTTGAGGTCCAAAGGCTCTTCTGTTCTATTCTTCCATACTTTGTGCTATGAACATCCTTGACAAGTCTTCCTTATTACAAGTAGTTATTTGTTTTTTTTTCAAGTAGTTATTATATATTAGAAGAGAATAAAACTTCTGTCATCCAATCTGTCTTTGAAAAAGAACCTTTCGTTATTTTAACACCCTACTTAATTATCAAGTGACAGTGTAGGCCCACCTTAAAAGCCTGTTGATGGGGAGATTGACGGTTCAGTGACTGAGTAAGCAAGGACCAGCCTGCAAACATTATGGGCCTCATTCTAAAATTTAACACTGATCTTATCACCTTAGAAACAGCTTCCTCTATGACCTCTTTATGGGATTCATTGAAGAAATAATTGCCTGTTCTGAAATCTGCTGAATTAGCACTGGTATCTAAGAATCTATTGAGAGTTTATGGTTTCGGGGTGCCTGGGTGGCTCAGTGGGTTAAGCCTCTGCCTTTAGCTCAGGTCATGGTCTCAGGGTCCTGGGATCAAGCCTGGCATGGGGCTTTCTGCTCAGCAGGGAGCCTGCTTCCCCCTCTGTCTCTGCCTGCCTCTCTGCTACTTATGCTCTTTCTCTGTCAAATAAATAAATAGATCTTTAAAAAAAAAAAGTTTATGGTTTCAAGTTTGGGCAGCTACTGGCTACTGAGGAAAGGGGAGCAGGTTTTACCCTAAAATATGTCTTTTGGGCTTAAGGATTATTTTGAGTTAAAGCCAGTCAAAACCCAGCATTTGAGGAAAAGCTCTTTATTTGCTCCTAAACTGCCTAAATTTACATTGGAAAGGGGGCCTGTACCAGGAAGACAATTGTTACTGGTAGATAGCTTTTTTACTTAAGAAACTTGACTGTAACAGTTAAGGGAACTATTATGGGAACCTATGTTTTCCAGATGTCTCCACTCTTATCTTCCTGTAAATGGTCTTCCTTCTCTTTGTATCCCCAGACTTCTACCCCTTCCCTTAGGTCAGCATGTTATATAAGCCTCAATTATCTGGCTACTCTTTGGGTCTTGGATTTTTATGTGGCTGCCATTTGCACAAAATTTGTGTTTTCCTGCTAATCTGCCTTATGTCAATTTAACTATTAGACCAGTCAAAAGAATCTAGACGGAAAGAAAGAAGATTCTTTCCTTTCCTGTAGTTGGTGATAGGAAGGGACAAACTTCACTGTCTGGACACTTGCTGCTGGGGCAGTTGGAGCTAAGAAATCTTGAGTCCAGTGGAAATTAGACTGGTGAAAGTCACTTTTTGTTTTTGTTTCTATTTTTTTCTAAAGATTTTATTTATTTATTATTATTATTTATTTGTCATTTAAAAATTTTTAATTTATTTTATTTTACATGTTGTCATATTTATCTATTTTTTCTAAAGATTTTATTTATTATTACTTTTTATAATTTATCATTTATTTATTTGTCATAAAGCACAAGCAGGGGGAGTGGCAGGCAGAGGGAGAAGCAGGCTCCCCACTGAACAAGGAGCCCAATGCAGGACTCAATCCCAGGACACTGGGATCATGACCTGAGTCCAAGGCAAATGCTTAACCAACTGAGGCACTCAGGCATCCCTTCCTTTTCATTAAAATTTTTTTTTATATTTAAATTCGATTTAGTTAACATATAATGTTTCAGGGATAGAATTTAGTGATTCTAAATTCTTAATTAATTGATATTGTAATAATTGATTACAACAATTATCCTCCTTAATGCCCATCACCCTGTTACCCCATCCCCCACCCATCCCCCCTCCGGCAGCCCTCAGTTTGTTTCCTGGAGTTAAGAGTCTTTTACGGTGTGTCTCTCTCTCCGTTTTTATAATATTTTTTTCCTTCCTTTCTGCTATGTTTATCTGTTTTGTTTCTTATATTCCACATGTGAGTGAACTCATATGGTATTTGTCTTTCTCTGACTGACTTTGCTTATCATAATACCCTCTAATTATGTCCATGTTACACGACAAGATTTCATTCTTTTTGATGTCTGAGTAATACTCCATTGTATGTAGGCATGTGTGTGTGTATGTGTGTATAAACACATCCTCTCTTTACTAAATTTAGATTTTAGATTAGCAGGAAGAAATATTTGTGGAACTAGTTCCTTGAGTATAGCAACTCCAATAAAGATTTGTTATGATACTCTTGATTTTTATTTTATTGATCTTTTCTTTCTAGAGATGGTCATTTCTAGATGATGTGTCATTTGTCATAAGGGAAAAAACCATAAGGTAGAAAGCATTCATAGGCCCTATGAATTTGCTGTTTGAGCTAGTCTCCTAGACTGACGAGCTTATGGTTCTTATGAGACTGGTGGCTGTTTAGACTAATTTGCTATGAGTTAATATGCATATGTGGTAACAGCTGTTGCTAAGGGACAGCTTGGGAGCCCAAGCTGCAAAATTGGTGGGCATGGTTTGAACGTTAAAGGTTGTTTCTGTGCTTGCCACCTAATTCAGAGTTGTTAAAAGTTGTTCATGGGTTAGATTGACACTAGGTCATTTGCCAACCTCAGGAAAACCATGTAATAAGACATTCTATAAAACCGCATAATCTCCAATCCAGAAGCACATCCGTCTTGGTATTAGTTTGGCTCTGAGAGACCCAAAGCTTAGCTAAAGCTGATAATGTGCATGTGAGAAAAATGGGGATGAGATTTTATTTTACCTTCTGTCTGGAAAGCTTGACTTTGTGACCTGTGAGAACATTCTCTCTGGTCTCCACCAGTAGGAAGGTACACATACTAGTGTGTATCTTGGTGGCCACTGAAGCAGACAGTAAGTCACCAACAGCACTCTCATTATCTAGATGTAATAACTCTCAGGGGAGTTTTTCTTAAGGGATCCCAGCTAAGAAGTTTTTGTCATGTCACCCTCTTTTGTCTCATTAGTGCCTAAAAAATCCCATTCCAGTAGTTCCTGCTTGGGCTCACAGGTGAGTGGAGATGTCACACTCTAGAAGGTGGTAAACTGGAGACTGTTTTCACTGTACCATTCTTACTGCCTGCAGTAACAAAGGAGTTTGCTTTCTTGGGCTAATTCCAGGAGTGAAGGTTTTAGATCTTAGGAGGGCTACATCTTTTGTACTCTTCTGGGATTCCTATTATATCCATGGCGAAACCATAAAAAAAGCTTATTGTTTTGAGTAACCATTGAGATAAATATATGATCCTACTCATCCATGCTGAGATGATAGGTCATTTGAATTGGACAGACTTCTATATTTGGAAAGTGTTTTTTTTTTTTTTTTTAAAGATTTTATTTATTTACTTGAGAGACAGAGATCACAAGTAGGCAGAGAGAGAGAGGAGGAAGCAGGCTCCCCACGGAGCTGAAAGCCAGATGCCAGGCTTGATCCCAGGACACTGAGATCATGACCTGAGCCAAAGGCAGAGGCTTCAACCCACTGAGCCACTCAGGCACCCCTATATTTGGAAAGGTTTTTAAAGAACTCTCATCCTAAACAATTGTCTTATTGGTACCTAAGGAAAGACAATGTAGAAAAGAGGGTGTGAAGTTAGTGTAGCAGCTAGTCGTAGGGACTCCCTTAAAAAGATGAAAACAAAGCTCTTTTGCCTCTACTTTGAGAAGATTTTCCCACATTTAGAGAAGAGTTAGAAAGATTAGAGTCCTTCACAATCTCATTCACGGGAACCTTGACTGACTACTAAGGGAAGTTTGTCCCACCTGTAATTACACTGTAACTATGAGCTAAGCCTGACAGTCTGAGAAATGCCCCCTCACAGGAAACATGGATGATGATAATTTTTCCTAGGCTCTTCAAGTAAGCAGCTGAAGACCAATGTATAGGGGTTGATACAAGCAGTATTAGAGGTTCTTCTCCTTAAGGTGAATTGGGCCAATGTTGATTTGTACACTCAGAAGTCCTTTGTTGAACACGTCATACAGATTTTTTTTTTTTTTTTTTTAAGGGCATACTGCATTAAACCTTGAAGCTCTAGAAATCGTTTGATTCCCGTCTTGGTTGAAAATTTCCCAATAAAGAGAAGCAAGTTAGAAAGGTGGGTCAGTCCCTTGATATTCAGGCTGTATGTAAAAACGGTTCTTTGGGGAGTTGGAAACAGCATCTTTGTCTTTTAAATCTCTACAAAACCATAAATAAAGCTCTGGAAACAGTAATTCAAATACCAACAATCTATAACAATCTTTAAACCTTCCCTACTCATCTCAGAATGCTTGTAGACATTATAAAAGATCAGAACACTGGGAAAAGAATTGTTTTGTACTTAAGGAATAGAAAAATTTAAATAGTAATTATTCTAGACCTCTGATAATAGGCAAATACTCCAATACACCCTGGAGGAAATTTGGATATGTTCTCTATGCCTTTGTGATGTCTATTTCCTGATCCCATCCTCTCTAGGAGCTAAAAGCCATTCTTTGAAATGCAAACTTTAGGGTATATTTTTCCTCAGGGGAGAAAAATGGTATTTGGAAACTGGGCTAGTGAATTTCAAATAACTTTTCCACAAATGTTAGTAGAAATAGCTTTAGGTATCTAAGCAGGTAAGCTTGATTTAGTACATCTTCCAGAAACACAGTTTGGAATCCATTGCTCTTTTATAAACTAGTGAGTTTTGCATAATCATGCTTGTCTCATGGCTAAAATTTTAAGACTAAAGCTATAATACCTGTGTCCGTCTGTATATTTATGTGTGTTCATATGTGCATTTTCTAGATTTGTGATTTTTTTTGTCTCCAGATGGTATTGCTGAAATCAACTTGTAAAGCATCCTTCTTAATTGGCTTAAACATGATGGACATTAGGAGAAGGAAAGGAAAAGTGAACTGGGGAATGAAACATGAGGGACTGTGGACTCTGAGAAACAAACTGAAGGTTTTGGAAGGGAGAGCGTCGGGGCATGGGTGAGCCTGATGATGGGTATTTAGGAGGGCACGTATTGCATGGAGCAGTGGGTGCGGTGCAAAAAAAATGAATCTTTGAACACTGAAAAAATAAAAATAAGATGTTGAGAAAAAAAAATTGAGCACTTAGTAAGTATTCCTGGAGTTCTCAGAAATATAACAGAAACTAACCCAAGTATATTTCAGGTTTACATGATCTGGAAAAATATTTGGTATTAATTAATATTAATTAATTAATAATTAATAATAATTAATTAATATTAATTGATAAAGGTACTCTAAGTTCATTGTTTTAATTTAAAAAGCCATCTTTTTAGAGTTATCAACATTGAATATAATGTGGACATAATTTTATTCTGCCTAGTTTGCTAGTCAAATAAGTTCATGTTAAATCTCTTAAAAAATTTCTAGCAAGAAAAATACTTTGGAATGATGGCTGACAAATTTGTCATGAGTGATCTAAGCATAATTGTTAGAAGCAAATAATTTCAATTGGTGTGATGGGACCAGAATTTTTAGGTAAACTTTTTAGCAATAATTATATTTTATGGTATGTGCATTTAAATATAGCTTACAAAATCTTTTTGATAACTTGAAGCTTAAGAGTTTTGCTAAGTTAGATGATGGAATTAATGCAAGCATATTTATGAAATTTTACATGATGAGAGACTTGGTTACCATAGAAATTACCTCTCTCTTGTTATATATAAAAGAAATTGTGCTTGTAGAGTTTTCTCCTTTAGGAGAACTTTCTCCTTTTGGGACAACTAGATTTATGATGGGCTATTTCATTAAAAATTTGTTTTGGCTTGATAGGATTTATGGCGACTTTAACCTCTATTGCTATTTTAACTTCAAATAACAATAATGGTAGCAACTGTGTTTGCTAGGGTTGCTGTACAAAATACTGCAGACTGTGTAAACAGCAGAAATTTATCTTCTCTCAGTTCTGGTGGCTGGGAGTCCAAGATCAAGTTGCCAGCAAGGTTGGTTTCCTTTTTGGCCTCTCTCCTTGACTTATAAAACATCATGCCCTTGCTGCCTGTTCACAGGGTGATGGAATGGGCATGCACACCTCTTGTGCATTTCCAGGTCCTAATCTCCTAGTCTATTTATAAAGATCCTAGCGAGATTGGATTAGGACCCAGCCTGATGGTCTCATTGTGACTTAATTGCCCATTTAAGGGCTCTATCTCAAAATATAGTCACTTTTTGAGGTACTGGGGTTTAGGGTTTCAACATATAAATTTTGGGGTACACAATTCAGCCTATGACAGGCTTCCTAACTTACTGTTATAAAGCATTTTAACATATCACTAGACTAAACATCCTTAAACTTTCAGTAGTCATGATGAGAAGTAATGCCATTTTCTACCCTGGGAAAAACAAATGATTCAGATTAATGATTTAATAGATTATAGGTCCAAATCATGTGTCATTGAGCTTATCTGTTAAGTGTAGTCTAGTCACTAGCGCGCATTCCATGTAGTTGCCTGTTATTTTGAACACAGGTTTTTTCGTGATCAGGGAAGGTTGTTTTTTTTTTTTTTTTTTTTTTTTTTTTTTTTTTTTTTCATTTTTTTGGTTTGTGTTGCTTTGTGAGAAGGATGGGTTTTGGTAGTGGCATATGAGCTACTATTGTAACTTTTAAAGAAATAATATAATAATAACAATTAAAAAGTCAGATTCTGAGCTGTTTAGGGTAAGCTAAAATTTTACTGTGTGCATGACTTTAAGGACTGATGTCCCTTGCAGTCTGGATTCTCTCTGAATATTTGATATGACTTGCAAAAAATTTTTTTACCAGGAATTCAATCACTACACACATTTACTCACAAAATCATCTGTTGTAACAAATATACATGTGTATACTACTAAAATCATCTAAGTTACACATGAGTTCCAGCTAAGAGG
The DNA here is from genome assembly GCF_030435805.1 of Mustela lutreola. Classification (NCBI taxonomy): domain Eukaryota; kingdom Metazoa; phylum Chordata; class Mammalia; order Carnivora; family Mustelidae; genus Mustela; species Mustela lutreola. Next base: position 86,753,441 of record NC_081291.1, on the reverse strand, counting down.
ATGTAGAGTATATTGAAGTCTTGAATTTAGCTGTTTTTTTTGAAAGGACTCAATATCTTCCTCTCATTGTTCAATGTACTATGTTATAAAATGTTATTCTCTAATATTCATGTGACTATATCTTCTGAGCAGCTAGAAATGCTCCTGAAGAAAGTAGGTGAGCTTAAAGACCTAAAATGGCCCACAGATCAAAAGGAAAATTAAAAATAAGAGCTGTTGGGAGAAGTTTGAATCTAAAAGTGATTAAACCCAGATAAAAAAATCTTTGGTCTTGCTAAAGAGTTGGGATTTAGTGAAGTGAGCAGTGAAAATGCTGAAGAACTGTTATCATCAAATATTGAAGAACTACTCTTTAGAAAATCCATCAATTTGGTGGGTTCATCATTGCTCCAGCAAGGAGGAAGGGCAATTCTGATTCAATTTTGAAATTTCAAAACAAATTTTGGAAGTTTATAGAAAATAGTTTTTGTGGCAAGTGAGTGTGATTGTGTCCTGATTAAAAACAACATATAAAAAAGTTGCTATTATTGTGCATTATCAGTAGCAAATGGAGACCCACCATGCCTGCTTTGAAGTTTTTGTTGATGTCTTTAGCCCATTGGATTGTCAAGTGGCTTTAATCAAAGATTCATGATCATTCACTTTTAGAGTCCCAAGAACAGAGGAGGAGAAGATTCCTTCTTCCTTAGATTCAGAACACTGGCAATTTACTGTCTTACTGAGTCCTGTAGCAACTCATTTTTACTCCTCTCCTTCCCCAGCAAACAACAAACTAGACCACAGCTTCCAAGGCCCTCTTTTTGCCACCAAACTTTACTAGAGAAACTCTTCCATTTACAGGTAAGCATTAAAAAGTGCTTTCCTAAGAGTGATTTTTAACCATTAGTTACCTGTAACATTGTCTCGTCATTTGTATTATATTACATTTTCACTGAAGTATAGATAGAAAATGTATGTTTACCTGAGAGTGTGCCAGTTGTCTTAGTGCTAAATAATTAGGAATTTATACTTACTTCCACATATCCAGTGTTTAAATATTCTAGGAGCTCATGTTTTGGGTTGATGGATGGATGGTTGAATGATTAAAAAATATAGCTATCTCTAACATTGCCCAACTTCTAGGCTGCCTGGAAACTTGATCGTTGTGTGACATTTTCTTTCTGTGGAGAAATGTGGAGTTACAAATAACTTTTCCATAAACTTTTAGAACACAAACTGGTGTACAGCCCTATTCCATATCAGAATCTTCCTGGTAGAGCTTTCTAGGATTCTCTTGTTGAGACCTGACTTATATCTTCTCTTCCTACCTGATTTGTAATTACTCATCCCAGGACCTTACCCTTCAGAAATAGGCTTACTTTTACTCTCCAGCTGAAACTACTCCTTCTGGGACTATGCCTGATGTGCTACCCTACATGCCAAAGGATCAGCTAGGCATGGTCTAAGAGAAGAATCGTAGGCAATTATGTGCTGCACAGATGGCTTTGGAGGATGACAGCAGAGGCTTCATTTCACCCCACAGACTTAGCAACTTATTCTCTGACTCCAGCCCTATCACTCCTTTCCACAATGCGGACACACAGTTCCCTCTCACTATAATGAGGACAGCTTATAATGAGGCTTCTCCTTTGCCCCTGGTGCCAACAGTGTGGTGGGGTATCACTTCCTTTCCGTGTGCTCTGTCCTCTGGAGAATTTTTCTGGTGCAGCCTAACTAGGAGGGTGTCTTCTCATTAATGTCTTGGCTACATCTGATAAATTCTTTCCTTTCTGTTAGGGTTGAAGGTAGAAATTGTCACTCAGATTTGCAGTACAGTATAAAACATTTTCAAAGCTTTCTTGGAAAGGCTATTGGACTGAATTTCTTAGGAAAGTATGCGGGAATGTTGACTTATTTCTACTCACCTATTTGTATTGGTTTCCAAGAATAGAAAGCATCAGGTGAGGGTACTTTACCAAGGCCACAACAAAATTAAGTGTTTTGAGTATGTGCTACAGTTTTATTTTCTTACTTGCCTTTCTCTTTCCTTTCCATGGCCTGGGAAATTATTTTTCATTTCAAATTACTCAAGCAAAATTGTGTGTTTCTATCCATTTCATTTCTGCTCATCATTTCTATTGAGCAAGGATCTTGAGAAGCAAATGGAAATTTATAGTTTTTATTTAATAGAAGAGGAAGTATGAACAAATTGAACACAAATAACTTCTTACTATGATTATCAACAGTTGCTTACATCACATAAAGAAAAGCAGCCAGACATTGTGTGCCTGAACACAATACTACCTAAAATACTTTTTTTCCCCAAAATTATATTTTATTTTGATTGAACCTACATTTAACTAACATTTATCCAGGAAATGCAGGGACAAGGGGACATGTTAACACTACAGGAATGCAATTAGAAAAGTCTGGAACTTGTTTATTCAACAAATAAATTGCAAGGAGGAACAAAAAAAGTTAGAAGGAAATCTGAAGATTTAAAAAGATTTAAGAAACTCATCATCAATCTACCCTTGACTAGATCCCAAGAGAGAAAAATTTGGAATTATTGCCCAAATTCTTTATTCAACTGATGAAAGAATGCAGTCTTAGAAAGGCTGACGAACTCCACCAAGGTCATACAGCTGCAAGAACCCTAACTGTTAAAGCTCTTGTTTTCTGATGCCATAGGTCTTACTAGCAGCATGGAGTATCTTAAAATACACATGTAGGCCATGATATCACACTTAACTTGACCTTAATAGAAAGCAAGGAATAAAATTCTACTTGGTCATATAAGTAGGTAATAGTATTTATTTGTCTTCATTGGAAATTTATTATTTATTATTGGTCATATGTAACAATCATTATATCCTATCATATTCCACATTGAAAAAATGAAATCAAGTATAATGGAGACAAAACCTCTCAGAATTCTTTCCCTCAAAGATTAAATTTACTCTTTCCAGGTGCATGACATTAACTAGGGAGGATATACATATAATGCTGAATTTGTCTTTGAACCAAATATATAGCAAATCATAAAGCGCATAACCGAAACGAAAATAACTTCATTTGCTTAACATTCTAGCTCATGAGCTAGAATTAATATAGACCAGAACTTTCCTAATCCCTTTTCATATACATATTTGAAAGTAGATGTCATAGTTTACTGTGTAAGGAGACAAATGTTCTCTGCATTTAACTGAATTAGGGTTGAAATCGCTTATGAAAGATCTCTTTCCTTTTACCTTGCATAAAAATGAACAACACAAGAAAGTTAAACCTGGCAAGAAAACACACTCAGGGAAAGATATTGTGTAGGAATCTTTTCTTCTTCTTTTTCTTCCTTTCTTCTTCAAACATATTTCTGAATTTACAGTTATCTTACTTGTGTAGACCATGGAAAGAGTCAAGACATGAGAAGATTCAAAGTATGAGTGGAGGAAAGATTTTGAATGCTTTATCATATAGGCAGAAGAGAATACATATTTCACAAATATGTGAAAATTAGGACAAGGGTGCCCGCCTGGCTCAGTTGGAAAAGCATGCAACTCTTTTTTTTTTTTTTTTTTAAGATTTTATTTATTTATTTATTTGACAGAGAGAGATCACAGGTAGGTAGAGACTGGCAGAGAGAGAGAGAGAGAGAGAGAGAAGCAGGCTCCCTGCTGAGCAGAGAGCCCGATGTGGGACTCGATCCCAGGACCCTGAGATCATGACCTGAGCCGAAGGCAGCGGCTTAACCCACTGAGCCACCCAGGCACCCCAAAGCATGCAACTCTTGATCTGGTGCTGTAAGTTTGAACTCCATACTGGGTATAGAGATTACCCCCCACCCCAAAATACATAAATAAACTTAAAAAAATAACAAGAAATAAAAGAGCACTTTTTTTTTTTTTACCACTTCTCTCCTGTTATTGAAATTCTTTCCTTAACTTTTGAACTCGATGAAATATCCATGATTATATTCTAGTCATATATTGAAAATAGTATGATGATGCCAGTGGAGTCATTCAAGCATAAGGCATATCTGTCCATCAGCTATGTTGTAAAAAAAGTAATTGCTGATAGATAGTACACAGTCTATGGAATATAAAGATACAATTCAATTGTTGAACAAATTGGTTTATCTTAATTTGTTTTTTTTTATATTGCAATCAGGAAATCTATATTAAATTGCTATAAACAGAAAATCTGGAGTGCTTGTAAAGTAAGCAAATAAATTTTGAGTGCTTACTGTGTATAAGACACAGGGCTATATATACTCTTTCGAGATAGAGCAAAATGAGTAAGACAGCTTTTCTAATGAGTATATCTTTAAACCATTGTAAGAAATGTATTCTGGATTATGATTATAAGAAAATATCTTCTCTCAATTTTTCCTTGAATGCTGAGCATTTTACCTGAAACAGAATGTGGTGGAATTAGTAGGAGTCCTAGGACTGCTTATATTCTCATTCCACATTAGGTATGTGGCTACCAAATTTTCAGATTCATAATAAAACACATCTGACAACAAAACATAGTATTGGAAATCAGGACTTACAGAATTCATTTCTTTGAAAATAAACTCTAGTTTAATTCAGTCCATTTGTTTATTATAAGTTTTCTACCTTTGTTACTTTGGGGGCACTTTAGACAAAGAAGCATGTCAAGGATGAGTCAGGGAGACAGATCTGAAGAGCCCAGTATTATGTAGAAGAACCAATCAGGAATATTTTCAGATTGGACTGTCGTATCTGCATAAAGTCAGTTAAAGTTCATGTCTTATCCTTCCAGAAAGTGATAATCAGAATTTTCACTGGACCAAAGTGAATATATCTGTTGGCTTTGCTTCACAGTTGGATGGGTTTCTAAGTCTTCTTCTCTTCATCATTATATAATCAGGTTCTCAAACACTAGCCACTAGCCTGCCATGTCACTTACATTATACAGTATAGCCCATTTCATACCTAAGGCATCCATGGTAAATACTTTTGTTCCAGCTCGCTTTTTGTGCTGACATCTGGCCTCTATTTATATCTCAGGTCGCATTTTAGCAAAGTGACCAGAATTCTGAATCTCTGATTTTGTAGGTCAAATTTCAAGGAAACTACAGTTTCTCTGAACCATTTAAACCTAAATATGCATACAGTGGGGGGAGACAAAGGTCACAATACTACAAAAAAAAAAAAAAAAAAGAAAAAAAGAAAAAAAAACTATTCATTTACAATATGAGAAAGCTCCAAAATGCCACTGGATTCACTCTTTTTGTTACAAAGGTCATTATAACTTCGATGGCATTTCCACTAACTGGGTTTTCAAGCATTTTCTACCCTACAATAGAAAGCTTGTGCAATGGGAATTACTGGGTTTGTTGCACTGTGATCTCAGTGGGACAGTTTATTGAGGTGGTGCAAACTGTTCCTAATTCCCTGCAGGGGAAGTAAATAGGATGTTTGTATGAATTCAAAAGCTGCATACCACAGACAGTGTACAAGAACAAGCAGAATGTAGTGAATAAGTTAAGTGTAAAACCTTTAAGGAATCCTGACATCACGTCAATATAGCGTGTCTTGAGCCCCGTTCTGTGCTTTGTTAGGCATTTATTAGGATGAGAAAGCCATAATCCTTATGCAAGGAAAATACACAGAAACAGATCATGAAAAATGAACTGTAGTAACTTATTCATTCTGGATGGGAGTGTGCCTAAGATCCATTGAAACGTGTATATAGAAAATTATTCTTTGGAGGAGGGATAAAATCAGAGAAAGTGACGTTTGAATTAGGCAAGTAATCTTATGTAAGTAATCTTACTGTAAGATTATGTAAGTAATCTTACTGTAAGATAAACAGTAGGAATGTTAGCACAAAGTTGTGTGCCTTTTAAAAAACTGCATGTGAACATGTAATGCAAGGTCTTTTATTTCTTATATTAACATCTGGTCCATACAACACATCCACCTTTCAAAAGGGTTTCAAATAGACTACCTCATTTGTTTCTGTGTAGCGCTCTGGGCAGGTGGCCAATGGGTTATTTTATCATCACCAATATCATTAATATTTTATAGATGAAAAAGGTGAGGTGCAGGGAGATTTTGTGATTCCTCACAAGGCTTTACTAAACAAGCAAAAGAACTGGGCCTAGAAACAGTACTCTTTGCCATCTTGAAGTTGGGTGCTTTGTTGCATACTGCAACCCCCCCATATTCAGTTTCCTTCTTCCCCCCAGGAACTGTGAGATACAGTTAATGGCAATTGCTACTAATCCCTTTCACATGCTACAAAGTGAAGTAGAAAAGCAGCAAGTAGCTTTGAAGTCCAATAGAAGGTTATTCTGTTCCCACTGAGAATATTGAAGGGAACATAATTTGATGGCCATAAACATAAACAGTGGATTCTAGACATAAGACTAGAGGACAGGTAGTTTTCTGTGTTATCTCGTGTCTTTATTGAATTAAAACATAAGTAGGGAAACACCCACAGACATGTTTCAATTTCATGAATCTTCATTTAGTGAGGATACCTGTGTGATAAGAGGTGCGATCAAGAAACAGAACATGACTGACAACCTCAGAAGTGGCCCCTTTTGTCCCCAAGTCCTAATCATTTTTCTGACTTCTCATAGTTTACCTGTTTTTGAACTTTATATAATGGGATCATTCCCTGTGCCTTCCTGTATCTGGTTTCTTTTGCTCAGCATTGTGTGTAAGATTAATTTTCATTGTTGCATGTAGCTGTCCTTCATGCCTTCTCATTGCTGCTTAATACACCATTGCATGAATATATTACAAGTTATTTCTCTTCCTACCGTGAGGAGCATTTTTGTTGGACTATGAATAATGACATTAGGAACCTTATAGTACTAAATTTGTTTTACCTAATTTTAAAATTTTATACAAAGAGCTTTATGAGGTAAGTTTAAAAAATGTAAATGAACTTTTTTACATTTTTTACAAGTACTTCAGAAGTAGGAATAGAAAGGGAGGTGATAAAAGAAGTGGAAAGAGAAGGAGAAAAAATGGGCATACTAATGACGATGTTCTCCCTGATTCATAATTATTATGGTAATTGTCATAACAATCAGTGTGGTCATGACAGTTGTAACTATTGGGCATTTGGAGGGTACCAAGCACTCTACTAAATGTTTCATGTGTGTGACCTTATTTAGTCCTCAGAGCAGTTCTGTGAGAATTTCACAGTAATCATATTTTATGGAGGAAACTGAGGCTTACATATATCACGCCACTTGCTTAAATCACAGAGTTAGAAAGGTATGGAATCAGAATTTTAGTTCTACAATCTGTCTCTAAATTCAGTGAGCTTAACCACTGTCTTTTCCATTAGTTCTTAAAATGTAGGAAACTGTATTCCTATTTCACAGCTGAAGAAATTGGATCAGGAAGGTAACCAACTCAAGGTCACAGAGATAGGAAGCTAGGATACAAAACGATTGACCCAGAAGTCCAGATTTTTTTAAAAATACTGATCCAGAAGAAGGGACAAGAGGAAAAGAGCTAGAATAAGGAAGAAAATCACTAAGCACATGTATAACTTAGTGTTTGACCTTGAAAAGAAACATCCCTCTAAGTATTTAAAAATGGCATATTTTAATATGGGAAACAAGTTGTGCAAGTGATGGTACAGCCAAGTGGAAAAGTGAATAGTTCCCTAACTCCGAGATCAGCATTAGTAGGAAAACAAACACTCTTTACAGACTACAGGCATAACAGGAGTAAGTGGTATTGTACTTCAAAGGTCTTGGTTACCAGTAATAGCTGGAACTGTAGGGATTTGTTTGGTGCAACAGGATAGAAGTGATCAGGCATAAAACTGGACATCCTGGCGCGCCTGGGTGACTCAGTGGGTTAAAGCCTCTGCCTTCGGCTCAGGTCATGATCTCAGGGTCCTGGGATCAAGCTCCCCATGGGGCTTTCTGCTCACAGGGAGCCTGCTTCCTCCTCTCTTTCTGCCTGCCTCTCTGCCTGCTTGTGATCTCTGTCAAATGAGTAAATAAAATCTTTAAAAAAGCAAAAGCGAAAAAACAAAAAACCAAAATGGGACATCCTGAATGGAAGAGACCCAAGACTTACAAGAGATGCCTCCAAGGCTGAGGGAAGAATCTGGGTTTATAGGAGGAAGAATATTTACGTAACTTACCTGGTAGAAGAGAGAGCAGTAGGAAGAACAGTAAATGCCAGCACAGAATCCTGGGCTCCACTTCCGAAATTTGATTTTACAAAGTTTTGGATGGGACTGCAGGCTCTGCATTTTAATGAGGCCCAGGTGTTGCTGATAATAGCTGGCCCATAGAAGGTACTGGAGTAGTACTGTTCTAGCATTTAAATGTAGGCATTTACTTATCCCGTGAGTCATTCAGCTATTCCATCAGAGGATCTTCTGATCACTAGAATATGGCAGATATTAAAATATCCGAAGCAAATGATAACACCCACCCTCACCACAGCAGCATCTCCTCCTTTCCCCCACCAACACACAAACTTAAATGTTGACATAGGGTAGATGTTCATTTATTTATTTAGTTATGGATAAATATGTCAGCCAAAATGTCATTTCAGTAACATTTTCTACTTAAAAATGGAAATAAATCAACCATTATTTCAAAGTCTCCTCATGAGCATCTTAAGTGGCTAGAAATACCATCTCTATTTTTCAGATTGTTATATTGTGACACCGTGACATGACTATTTTTACACTGACCTAAATTCTTAATTTAGGATTTGGCACGTGGGTAGGCAAGTGTTGATATTCAGTGATAGTGTAATGCTTCCCTGAAATATACCAATAGCATATTCGTTAACCTTTATTTAGTAGTAAAAATCCACATGGTGATTTTAAATGCTAGAGTTGCCCCGTTATTCCCTCTCCTATACAGTCAAGACTTAACTCGTTGAAATAAACACGTGTTGTCCAATTCCAGTAGCCACTCAGACATATTTTATAACTGCAGTAGATCTTTATATACACACTTCTCCTCTCCTCTTAGTTTTCATATTCTTGATCTCTCTCACAGTGAAGGACTCTAATCTCCTATTCTTTCTGGAACTGCTCAGTGTTTGTAAGCATTGATTGATCCTCCCTTGTCATTTGGTCAAAAACCTTTAAAAGATATGAATCTACTTTGCATCTGGAACTCAAGATGCAATTTCCTTTACAAATTAGGATGTTATTTCAGCTCTTTAATCATGTGTTCCTTTCCTAGGGCTAACATCCATTTGTTTCCTGTTCTGCCTTCTCTGAGCCAAATTTCTAGTTTATTTTATGATTGTGCTTGAGAGCACAGACATTGAAATATTTTTGCAACACATGTGTCATGCTGGAAATATTGTGGCTTAATGTGGAATTATTTATTTTTGAGTTTAAGTTATTATGGATGATGAACATTTAAAAAAATAGTATATCTCCCAATATAACCATTCTTTACTGAAATGTTAAATGCCAGTTCTTTTTTTGAGCCATGAAAAGTTCAGAAAAGTAAAAGAAACAGAGACTATGACAAAATTCAGTTACCCTTTCTAAAGTAATGTGCAAAACAGATGATTCAGCAGAACTATAGAATATAAGAAAAGCACTCATGTAGGATGATTTTGATCTCTTCCAGGTGACTGAGAGTTACAGAGAGACATAATTCCCATGCAAAGCCATACTTGAATTATAGGGAGAATAGAACTCTGAGGAATGACTCTTCCTATCTTTAGGCAAGAAATTACCTAGGCCACCTTGCAGACTAAATTAAAATTACCTGGAAGAAAAGACCCTACAGCCTTCTTTGCAACCCTTAGTCCAATATTTAGGAGCCCTCATTGTTCTCCCTTTTTTATTGCACGGATTTTCTATGTATATGCAAGGCTTGTGCTGACCATGCCTTATCTAGTTTGTATGGTTGATGCTGAGAATTACATTGCTTCTTTCCTTCTATAAACATGGCCTAAATTTTAAGGAAAAAATATTAAGAATGGGATTTCAAAATCATATGTGGAATAGATAAAAGGAGGTTACATGCAGTAACCAGAGTATACAATTTTTAAAGTAGTTGTCATTGAAGGCCACATCCCTTCTCTCAAGGAACCAGAGACAATGACCAAGATACTCAGTGTGAGTATTTGCTGCTATGTGTCTGGGTTTTTCAACCGGGCTAAGAAATTTAACTGTTTCTCATGGGAATCTATTATATATTGGTATATCTCTAGAGTCAGAAAATAAATAGGGGTGATATAAACGTGGCATCTCTATCTCGTAGGCAGTGTGCATGCTGGTCACCTCAATAAGGTTGGTCCTCACTGTTAGCTAGAGGAAGCAGTGGACAATCTCTCAGATTGCTAAACCAATTGAGAAATTTCAGAAGGCATAGGATAAGCTTGACCCCTGGCTCTGATGCTCAAGTCTTGCTGTGAATCATTCCACTTTTTTTTTCCTTTTTCCCCTACTCTGCCATAGAACTGAGTGACTTCTCTTTAGAGTTGGGATTGTAAATTCTGCAAGTGCAGGAACTGTATCTGGTTCTATACTTCTATAGGCCCATCATATAAGAGATCATTTGGCATAAATTAGAAATGTGACTAAGAAATCAATTAAGCAAAAGATAGAATTCAGGAACTGAAGAGACAAAAAGTTTCTTGACTTGTGTCAACTTGTTGTGTCAACTTCTTCTATATACTAGAGTTTTCCTTTTTAAAAGAACAATGATCTTTAAAAGATTTTTTTAAATGAGATATTTATGTAATATAAAAGTCACTTTTAAAAAGTGTGATTTGGTAGGTTTTAGTATATTTATGAGGTCATACAAACATCCCCACCACCTATTCCAAAACACCTTTATAAGCCCAGAAAGAAACCCTGTATTTGTAGCAGTCACTCCTTATTTTCCTCTCCTCCCTTACCCCCTGGCTATTACTAATCTTCTACTTATATGGATTTGAGTTTCATATTAATGGAATGATACAATATGTGGCCTTTTAGGTATGGTTTACTTAACTTAATTTCTAAGGCTTATCAACATGTACCAATTAGTGAAAAGACCATTCTTTCCTCATTGAATTCTCTTGTCACCTGAGTTGAAAATAAATTTACTGTGGATTTATGAGGTGATTTCTGGAATCTCAATTTTATTTCCTTGATCTATTTGTTTACACTTAGGCCATCAACACAGTCTTCATTTCCATAGCTTAGTTTTGAAACTGGGGAGTGTGAGTCCACAAACATTGTTCTTCCTTTTTAAGATTATTTTGTTTATTATAGAACTCTTATATTTCCCAATGAATCTTGGGCTCAGCTGGTCAATTTCTGCAAGGAAGCAATATAGAGTATTCCCATTTTAATAATAGTAAGTCTTCCAACCTATGAACATGGGATATCTTTAAATTTACTTAGGTTATCTTTAATTTCTTTCAATCATTGTTTTTAGTCTTTTTTTTTAAATTTTTTTAGTTTTTATAAACATATATTTTTATCCCCAGGGGTACAGGTCTGTGAATCACCAGGTTTACACACTTCACAGCACTCACCAAAGCACATACCCTCCCCAATGTCCATAATCCCACACCCTTCTGCCAACCCCCCTGTCCCGGCAACCCTCAGTTTGTTTTGTGAGATTAAGAGTCACTTATGGTTTGTCTCCCTCCCAATTCCATCTTGTTTTATTGATTGTTCTTCTACCCACTTAAGCCCCCATGTTGCATCACCACTTCCTCATATCAGGGAGATCATATGATAGTTGTCTTTCTCTGCTTGACTTATTTCACTAAGCATGATACGCTCTAGTTCCATCCATGTTGTCGCAAATGGCAAGATTTCATTTCTTTTGATGGCTGCATAGTATTCCATTGTGTATATATACCACATCTTCTTGATCCATTCATCTGTTGATGGACATCTAGGTTCTTTCCATAGTTTGGCTATTGTGGACATTGCTGCTATAAACATTCGGGTGCACGTGCCCCTTTGGATCACTACGTTTGTATCTTTAGGGTAAATACCCAGTAGTGCAATTGCTGGGTCATAGGGCAGTTCTATTTTCAACATTTTGAGGAACCTCCATGCTGTTTTCCAGAGTGGCTGCACCAGCTTGCATTCCCACCAACAGTGTAGGAGGGTTCCCCTTTCTCCGCATCCTCGCCAGCATCTGTCATTTCCTGACTTGTTGATTTTAGCCATTCTGACTGGTGTGAGGTGATATCTCATTGTGGTTTTGATTTGTATTTCCCTGATGCCGAGTGATATGGAGCACTTTTTCATGTGTCTGCTGGCCATCTGGATGTCTTCTTTGCAGAAATGTCTGTTCATGTCCTCTGCCCATTTCTTGATTGGATTATTTGTTCTTTGGGTGTTGAGTTTGCTAAGTTCTTTATAGATTCTGGACACTAGTCCTTCATCTGATATGTCGTTTGCAAATATCTTCTCCCATTCTGTCAGTTGTCTTTTGATTTTGTTAACTGTTTCCTTTGCTGTGCAAAACCTTTTGATCTTGATGAAATCCCAATAGTTCATTTTTTCCCTTGCTTCCCTTGCCTTTGGCATTGTTCCTAGGAAGATGTTGCTGCGGCTGAGGTCGAAGAGGTTGCTACCTGTGTTCTCCTCAAGGATTTTGATGGATTCCTTTCGCACATTGAGGTCCTTCATCCATTTTGAGTCTATTTTCGTGTGTGGTATAAGGAAGTGGTCCAATTTCATTTTTCTGCATGTTGCTGTCCAATTTTCCCAGCACCATTTATTGAAGAGGCTGTCTTTTTTCCATTGGACATTCTTTCCTGCTTTGTCGAAGATTAGTTGACTGTAGAGTTGAGGGTCTATTTCTGGGCTCTCTATTCTGTTCCATTGATCTACGTGTCTGTTTTTGTGCCAGTACCATGCTGTCTTGATGATGACAGCTTTGTAATAGAGCTTGAAGTCCAGAATTGTGATGCCACCAACTTTGGCTTTCTTTTTCAATATCCCTTTGGCTATTCGAGGTCTTTTCTGGTTCCATATACATTTTAGGATTATTTGTTCCATTTCTTTGAAAAAGATGGATAGTACTTTGATAGGAATTGCATTAAATGTGTAGATTGCTTTAGGTAGCATAGACATTTTCACAATATTTATTCTTCCAATCCAGGAGCATGGAACATTTTTCCATTTCTTTGTGTCTTCCTCAATTTCTTTCATGAGTACCTTATAGTTTTCTGAGTATAGATTCTTAGCCTCTTTGGTTAGGTTTATTCCTAGGTATCTTATGATTTTGGGTGCAATTGTAAATGGGATAGACTCCTTAATTTCTCTTTCTTCTGTCTTGTTGTTGGTGTAGAGAAATGCAACTGATTTCAGTGCATTGATTTCATATCCTGACACTTTACTGTATTCCTGTACAAGTTCTAGCAGTATTGGAGTGGAGTCTTTTGGGTTTTCCACATAGAGTATCATATCATCTGCGAAGAGTGATAATTTGACTTCTTCTTTGCTGATTTGGATGCCTTTAATTTCCTTTTGTTGTCTGACTGCTGAGGCTAAGACCTCTAGTACAATGTTGAATAGCAGTGGTGATAATGGACATTCCCTGCCGTGTTCCTGACCTTAGCGGAAAAGCTTTCAGTTTTTCTCCATTGAGAATGATATTTGCAGTGGGTTTTTCATAGATGGCTTTGATGATATTGAGGTATGTGCCCTCTATCCCTACACTTTGAAGAGTTTTGATCAGGAAGGGATGCTGTACTTTGTCAAATGCTTTTTCAGCATCTATTGAGTATCATATGGTTCTTGTTCTTTCTTTTATTGATGTGTTGTATCACACTGACTGATTTGCGGATGTTGAACCAACCTTGCAGCCCTGGAATAAATCTCACTTGGTCGTGGTGAATAATCTTTTTAATGTACTGTTGAACCTATTAGCTAGTATTTTGTTGAGTATTTTCGCATCTGTGTTCATCAAAGATATTGATCTATAGCTCTCTTTTTTGATGGGATCCTTGTCTGGTTTTGGGATCAACGTGATGCTGGCCTCATAAAATGAGTTTGGAAGTTTTCCTTCCATTTCTATTTTTTGGAACAGTTTCAGGAGAATAGGAATTAGTTTTTCTTTAAATGTTTGGTAGAATTCCCCCGGGAAGCCGTCTGGCCCTGGGCTTTTGTTTGTTGGGAGATTTTTAATGACTGTTTCAATCTCCTTACTGGTTATGGGTATGTTCAGGCTTTCAATTTCTTCCTGGTTCAGTTGTGGTAGTTTATATGTTTCTAGGAATGCATCCATTTCTTCCAGATTTTCAAATTGGTTGGCGTAGAGTTGCTCATAGTATGTTCTTATAATAGTTTGTATTTCTTTGGTGTTAGTTGTGATCTCTCCTCTTTCATTCATGATTTTATTTATTTGGGTCCTTTCTCTTTTCTTTTTGATAAGTCAGGCCAGTGGTTTATCAATTTTATTAATTCTTTCAAAGAACCAGCTCCTAGTTTCGTTGATTTGTTCTATTGTTTTTTTGGTTTCTATTTCATTGATTTCTGCTCTGATCTTTATGATTTCTCTTCTCCTGCTGGGCTTAGGGTTTCTTTCTTGTTCTTTCTCCAGCTCCTTTAGGTGTAGAGTTAGGTTGTATACCTGAGACCTTTCTTGTTTCTTGAGAAAGGCTTGTACCGCTATATACTTTCCTCTCAGGACTGCCTTTGTTGTGTCCCACAGATTTTGAACCGTTGTATTTTCATTCTCATTTGTTTCCATGATTTTTTTCAATTCTTCTTTAATTTCCCGGTTGACCCATTCATTCTTTAGAAGGATGCTCTTTAGTCTCCATGTATTTGGGTTCTTTCCAAACTTCCTTTTGTGGTTGAGTTCTAGCTTTAGAGCATTGTGGTCTGAAAATATGCAGGGAATGATCCCAGCCTTTTGATACCAGTTGAGTCCTGATTTAGGACTGAGGATGTGATCTATTCTGGAGAATGTTCCATGTGCACTAGAGAAGAATGTGTATTCTGTTGCTTTGGGATGTAAAGTTCTGAATATATCTGTGATGTCCATCTGGTCCAGTGTGTCGTTTAAGACCTTTATTTCCTTGCTGATTTTTTTGCTTGGATGATCTGTTCATTTCATTGAGGGGAGTGTTAAAGTCCCCTACTATTATTGTATTATTGTTGATGTTTTTATTTGATTTTATTATTAATTGGTTTATACAGTTGGCTGCTCCCATGTTGGGGGCATAGATATTTAGAATTGTTAGATCTTCTTGTTGGGCAGACCCTTTGAGTATGATATAGTGTCCTTCCTCATCTCTTATTATAGTCTTTGGCTTAAAATCTAATTGATCTGATATAAGGATTGCCACTCCTGCTTTCTTCTGATGTCCATTAGCATGGTAAATTCTTTTCCACCCCCTCACTTTAAATCTGGAGGTATCTTCGGGCTTAAAATGAGTTTCTTGGAGCAACATATGGATGGGTTTTGTTTTTTTATCCATTCTTATACCCTGTGTCTTTTGACAGGGGCATTTAGCCCATTAACATTCAGGGTAACTATTGAGAGATATGAATTTAGTGCCATTGTATTGCCTGTAAGGTGACTGCTACTGTATATGGTCTCTGTTCCTTTCTGATCTACCACTTGTAGGCTCTCTCTTTGCTTAGAGGACCCCTTTCAAGATTTCCTGTAGAGCTGGTTTGGTGTTTGCAAATTCTTTCAGTTTTTGTTTGTCCTGGAAGGTTTTAATCTCTCCTTCTATTTTCAATGATAGCCTAGCTGGATATAGTATTCTTGGCTGCATGTTTTTCTCATTTAGTGCTTTAAAAATATCATGCCAGCTCTTTCTGGCCTGCCAGGTTTCTGTGGATAAGTCAGCTGCCAATCTAATATTTTTACCATTGTATGTTACAGACTTCTTTTCCCGGGCTGCTTTCAGGATTTTCTCTTTGTCACTGAGACTTGTAAATTTTACTATTAGGTGACAGGGTGTGGTCCTATTCTTATTGATTTTGAGGGGCGTTCTCTGAACCTCCTGAATTTTGATGCTCGTTCCCTTTGCCATGTTGGGGAAATTCTCCCCAATAATTCTCTCCAGTATACCTTCTGCTCCTCTCTCTCTTTCTTCTTCTTCTGGAATCCCAATTATTCTAATGTTGTTTTGTCTTATGGTATCACTAATCTCTTGAATTCTCCCCTCATGGTCCAGTAGCTGTTTGTCTCTCTTTTGCTCAGCTTCTTTATTCTCTGTCATTTGGTCTTCTATATCACTAATTCTTTCTTCTGCCTCATTATCCTAAGCAGTGAGAGCCTCCGTTTTTGATTGCACCTCATTAATAGCTTTTTTGATTTCAACTTGGTTAGATTTTAGTTCTTTTGTTTCTCCAGAAAGGGCTTTTATATCTCCCTAGAGAGTTCCTGTAATATCTTCCATGCCTTTTTCGAGCCCAGCTAGAACCTTGAGAATTGTCATTCTGAACTGTAGATCTGACATATTACCAATGTCTGTATTGATTAGGTCCCTAGCCTTCGGTACTGCCTCTTGTTCTTTTTTTTGTGGTGAATTTTTCCGTCTTGTCATTTTATCCAAATAAGAGTATATGAAGGAGTAAGTACAATACTAAAAGGGTGGCAACAACCCCAGGAAAATATGCTTCAACCAAATCAGAAGAGATCCCAAATCGTGAGGGGGGAGAAAGGGAATAAAAAGGTTCAAAAAGGGAGAAAGAAAAAAAAAGAAAAAAAGAAAAAAAAAGAAAAGAAAAGAATTAAAAAAAAGAAAACGAATAAAGAAAAATATCAAAAAGAAAAAATATATATATTAGATAAAGTAGTTAAAAAACGTTAAAAAAGAAAAGGGTAAACGTTAAAAAAAAAGTTTTACCAGAAGACGAGAAAAAAAAGAAAAAAGAAAAAAGAAAAAAATTAAATTAACTGAAAGACTAAAAAAAATCACAGGGAGAAAGCCATGATTTCCATGCTTTGCTTTCTCCTCCTCTGGAATTCTGCTGCTCTCCTTGGTATTGAAACCGCACTCCTTGGTAGGTGAACTTGGTCTCGGCTGGATTTCTTGTTGATCTTCTGGGGGAGGGGCATGGTGTAGTGATTCTCAAGTGTCTTTGCCTCAGGCGGAATTGCACCGCCCTTACCAGGGGCCAGGGTGAGTAATCCCCTCAGGTTTGCTTTCAGGAGCTTTTGTTCCCTGAGCGCTTTCCGTAGAGTTCCGGAGGACGGGAATACAAATGGCGGACTCCTGGTCTCTGGCCTGGAGGAGCCGAGAGCCCAGGGCCCCACTCCTCAGTGCGCCCTCAGAGAACAGCGCCCAGTAACTCCTGTCTGCCTGACCTCCGGCCTGGCTCCGAGCTCACCAAGCCTGCCACCGGTTCAAGGTAACACTGAGCTGTGAGCTTACTGTCGGCTCTGTCTCTGTCGCCGGCTTTCCTGTTCCAATACCCGCAAGCTCCGCGACACTCAGACACCCCCGATTCTTCTGTGACCCTGCGGGACCTGAGGCCACGCTGACCCCGTATGGGCTTCACCCCTGTTTACCCTCTGGAGCGATGTCCCTCAGCGGAACAGACTTTTAAAAGTCCTGATTTTGTGCTCCGTTGCTCTGCCGCTTGCCGGGAGCCAGCCCCTCCCCCCGGGGTCTGTCTTCCCGTCGCTTTGGATTCACGTCTCGGCCAGTCCTACCTTTCCAAAAGTGGTCTTTTTTCTGTTTCCAGAATTGCTGTTCTTCTTCTTTTCGATCTGCCGATGGATTTGCAGGTTTTTGCAATTTTTAGATAAGCTATCTAGCTGATCTCCTGGTAGCTGAAGTAGTCTCAGCCTGCTACTTCTCCGCCATCTTGACTCCTCCCCCTCTGTTTTTAGTCTTTAATATGTTAGTCTTGCACTAACTTTTGTTAAATTTATTCCTAAATATTTTTGATGTTATTATTAAATGAAATCATTTTCATAATGTCATTTTCAGATTATTTATTGCTTTTTTGGGTATCTTTGTATATTTTTGTATATTTTTATATACTGATCTTGTATCCTCCAACTCTAATGAATTCATTTATTAGTTTTGATTCTATGTGGAGTGCATGTGTATTCTTTTTTTTGCCTAATTTCCCTGGCTAGAACCACCTGTACAATGTTTAGTAGATGTGGCACGAGTGTACATTCTGGTCTTGTTTCTATTTGAGCACCACTTCTTAGAAAATCAACACAATACACATTTACTCCAAACTTTATTTAGTTCATCGTTAAGAGTTCTTCCCAACCAAACTTTTTATTTTTTATTTTTTTATAAACATATAGTATATTTTATCCCCAGGGGTACAGGTCTGTGAATCGCCAGGTTTACACACTTCACAGCACTCACCATAGCACATACCCTCCCTAAGGTCTATAATCCCACCCCCCTCTCCCGAGCCCCTTCCCCCCAGCAACCCTCAATTTATTTTGTGAGATTAAGAGTCACTTATGGTTTGTCTCACTCCCGATCCCATCTTGTTTCATTTATTCTTCTCCTACTCTCCCTAATCCCCCACGTTGCATCTCAACTTCCTCATTAGGGGGATCATATGATAGTTGTCTTTCTCTGACTGACTTATTTCTCTAGCATGATACCCTCTAGTTCCATCCACATTGTCACAAATGGCAAGATTTCATTTCTTTTGATGGCTGCATAGTATTCCATTGTGTATATATACCACATCTTCTTGGTCCATTCATCTGTTGATGGACATCTAGGTTCTTTCCATAGATTGTCTATTGTAGGCATTGCTACTATAAACATTCGGGTGCACGTGCCCCTTTGGATCACTACGTTTGTATCTTTAGGGTAAATACCCAGTAGTGCAATTGCTGGGTCATAGGGCAGTTCTATTTTCAACTTTTTGAGGAACCTTCATGCTGTTTTCCAGAGTGGTTGCCAGCTTGCATTCCCATCAACAGTGGAGCAGGGTTCCCCTTTCTCCGCATCCTTGCCAGCATCTGTCATTTCTCGACTTGTTAATTTTAGCCATTCTGACTGGTGTGAGGTGGTATCTCATTGTGGTTTTGATTTGTATTTCCCTGATGCTGAGTGATGTGGAGCACTTTTTCATGTGTCTGCTGGACATCTGGATGTCTTCTTTGCAGAAATGTCTGTTCATGTCCTCTCCCCATTTCTTGATTGGATTATTTTTTCTTTGGGTGTTGAGTTTGATAAGTTCTTTATAGATTTTGAACACTAGCCCTTTATCTGATAGGTCGTTTGCAAATATTTTCTCCCATTCTGTCAGTTGTCTTTTGGTTTTATTAACTGTTTCCTTTGCTGTGCAAAATCTTTTGATCTTGATGAAATCCCAATAGTTCATTTTTGCCCTTGCTTCCCTTGCCTTTAGCGATGTTCCTGTGGCTGAGGTCAAAGAGGTTGCTGCCTGTGTTCTCCTCAAGGATTTTGATGGATTCCTTTCTCAAATTGAGGTCCTTCATCCATTTTGAGTCTATTTTCAAGTGTATCGATAGAGGGCACATACCTCAGTATTATCAAAGCCATCTATGAAAAACCCACTGCAAATATCATTCTCAATGGAGAAAAACTGAGAGCTTTCCTGCTAAGGGCAGGAACACGGCAGGGATGTCCATTATCACTACTGCTATTCAACATAGTACTAGAAATCCTAGCCTCAGCAATCAGACAATGAAAGGATATTAAAGGCATCCAAATCGGCAAAGAAGAAGCCAAACTATCACTCTTTGCAGATGATATGATACTATATGTGGAAAACCCAAAAGACTCCACTCCAAAACTGCTAGAACTTGTACAGGAATTCAGTAAAGTGTCAGGATATGAAATCAATGCACTGAAATCAGCTGCATTTCTCTACACCAACAACAAGACAGAAGAAAGAGAAATTAAGGAGTCAATCCCATTTACAATTGCAACCAAAACTATAAGATACCTAGGAATAAACCTAACCAAAGAGGCTAAGAATCTATACTCAGAAAACTATAAGGTACTCATGAAAGAAATTGAGGAAGACACAAAGAAATGGAAAAATGTTCCATGCTCCTGGATTGGAAGAATAAATATTGTGAAAATGTCTATGCTACCTAAAGCAATCTACACATTTAATGCAGTTCCTATCAAAGTACCATCCAGTTTCTTCAAAGAAATGGAACAAATAATCCTAGAATTTATATGGAACCAGAAAAGACCTCGAATAGCCAAAGGAATAATGAAAAAGAAAGCCAACGTTGGTGGCATCACAATTCCGGACTTCAAGCTTTATTACAAAGCTGTCATCATCAAGACAGCATGGTACTGGCACAAAAACAGACACGTAGATAAATGGAACAGAATAGAGAGCCCAGAAATAGACCCTCAGCTCTGTGGTCAACTAATCTTCAACAAAGCAGGAAAGAATGTCCAGTGGAAAATAGACAACCTCTTCAATAAATCTGTTGGGAAAATTGACAGCCACATGCAGAAAAATGAAATTGGACCATTTCCTTATACCAAACAATCTTCTAATGAAACTTCTGACACATAGCAGTGTTCAGTTAATAGCATTGAGGGAGAACCTATGATAAAATGCAGAACATAACTTCCCTTTAAAACTCATCCTTGGGGGCACTTGGGTAACTCAGTGGGTTAGGCATCTGCTTTCAGCTCAGGTTGTAATCCCAGGATCATGGGATTGAGCCCTGTATCAAGCTCCCTTCTCAGTGGGGTGCCTGCTTCTCCCTCTCCTCCCTGCTTCTGCACTCCCTCTCTCTCTTTAATAAATAATCTTAAAAAAAAAAAAAACTCTCTTACTAGGGAAAGAGAATGCCTTCTTACAGAGGGCAAAAATGATAAATGTTATAAGAGAATTGCAGGTAAAATACTTTCTTTCACAGGACAGAGGGAAGACATTCCATGAAAAAATCATAGAAGACGGAGAGGAAGGAAATGTTTGATTGAGTCTAGTAGAAAATGCAATGCTAGAAAATACAGTGACAGAGAGCTTAGGTTTTTAAGTGAGGCAAAAAAATAAATAAAACATAGCAGTGTTAAACCAGGCAGTGTCTTTAGGGACCCATGAGTAAATTCAGTTTTAAGAAGCTTAAATTATCCTTGGGAATTAGTTTGAAATAAGGGTCAGGAGCTTCTGAGAGCATGAAGGGAACTAATGACAAGGACAATAATTTTTAAATAGTGTAATTATTTAAATATTTGGACTAGAGATATTATCATATCTAAGTTTTAATGGAACTTAGTATGTACAAGGCACTATTCCATATATTTGATATGTGTAACAGAGTCTTTTAGTAAACCTTCACCAATTTCCAACAAAGGCTGATTTCTGAGAATACCTCAAGAACATTTGAGGTACATGTTCTGTACCTCAAGTACAGAACACCTGTCTGTACTTGAACTATTTCCTTCTGGGTGCAGGAACCCACAAATCACACAGAATAAAGACAAGAACAAGGACAAGACAGATATTCTGGATAGTTAATGATCCTGGAAGCAGACCTCAGACAATGGCAAATAAATAAACAAATAAGTAAATAAATAAGGCAGATAATCCTCCATCATCCTTGGCTTTGGTGGGAATAACTATCAGCTGTGTTCTATATTGTCTCCCATTGGAGTGAAGTTCTAGTTGATGACATCTGTAGCTTACTTGATATCATGCCCTTGATCTATGTCCTTCTCTTCCCAGATTTATTCTCCCACTCCCTCACTATGTTTCCTAAAATCACTTGCATATTTTACTCACAGTCAATTTATGGTGGAACACATCCAGACAACATGTGTCAGCCCCTTTATTACTTACAATAAAGAGTATTTTATTTATTACTTACAATAAAGAGTATCTTCATTTTACAGATGAGGACACCAAGGTATAGAGAAGTTCAGTAATATGTTCAGGATACAAAATTAGAAAATGACACAGACAAAATTCAAACCCTGGCAGTCAGTCTCTTAACTTCTGTTAAAGACTGTGTCTTCTTTGCCCATAGTGATAGATCAATTCATCAGCTGTGTCTTTAATACTTTGCAGTGGCTCCCATGTCAATGGACTATGAGGAAGAGTATCTAGGATGTGTTTGTGGATAACAGTGCAATAAACAGAACCAACCACAGATGCTCATAGAGAAGCCATGTTTTAGCAACCCCTCCCAGACTTTCCTGCTGCTCAGGGGTGGTTGTGGTGAGGAGGTGGGTGGGCAGGTGGGACAGGATGTATCATAAATCATTTTTTCTACTCATGAAAACACTAGTAGTGAACCCAAAGATGTTCCTGTTTTTGTGGATGGTAGCTGGGTTGCATTGAGAAGATCATTTCCACCAGACCACTTGACCTTGTCAATTTCAAATTTCATACCCACTGTTGAAGAGTCTTTGCGATACCTCTGCCTTCTGATTTAAGGAAACTGCAGGTATTTGAGAGCCTGCGGGCCAAAGGGGTGTGAAAATCAAAGGGGTGGTGGTAGCCATAAAGTCCAAAAAGGACCAAGTTGTGGGAGTGAAGTCTTCTGAATGTGTCTAGATTCAGTATGTTCTGTCACAATTGGGTCCTGCTATAAACTTGTGTATTGAGAGCAAACTATGCAAACCTCACAAACAGGGTTTAAAACTTACTGTTCCTTATAAGCCAAAGAATATTTTTATTATCTTGGTCAAGCTACTTTACATACCTGTCTACAAAGTCCTTATAAATAAATAGGGCAAAGAATTGTTAGCTGTTGTAAAAAGATGTAAGCTTTTGATGCATTTTTGTTCAAACATTACGAGATACAGAAAGTAGGACTTTTTTTCTTTTAGGGGTGTTTTGCAGAAGGGATTGCTCTCAGTATCAGTTCCAAGAGATAGAGAGAAAAGGATTCTGGGGTCAAATAAATTAGGAAAGTGCTGTATATGCAATAACCTCTTCCAGAATATTCATAATACACATATGAACACAAAAGAGGTTCTAGAAAGTCCTACAGTGAAGAAACCACTTAAACTAGTACTTCCCGAATTTATTTGACTACAGAACATTTTATTCATCTAAAAACCATTCACATTCCACAGGACTCATTTTCTGTGCATATATTTTAGGAAACCATTTCCAGAGCAAAGAATGGATTGGGAGTTTTCTTTAGAAACAAAAACCCAATGTGTTTAAAGTTTGAGCTCTGTAAACACAATTTGGTGGCTGCAAATGATTAGGAAAATGGTTTAATGAAAAACAGAGCAGGAGAAGCGAGAAACAATCACTGAAGAATTTTCTTGCAGTGGCATCTTGCTTTCCCACTGCACCATGTTTGTCCTGCTTATTTGACCAGAGGTCATTACTCCCTTCACTCATGTCCTGCTTCTGCTGGTCCTGTTCTTGCTCCCTATGGCCCCCCATTTGCATAGAAGAATAGTGTTAGAAAGGAATATACTATTTACTGAAGAATCTGTAGAATAGACAGGGGGCAGGTTTTTATCATGCAAACCTGCCCCCAGCAAACATTTTTATTATGCCAGGACTTTTAGTTGGTGTCCTCAAAGGGGGAATTCTTCACCCTTCTCTTCCATTTTTCCATTTCTTCTTCTCTCAGATCCTCCTAGAAGGCTCTAGGTATCTTCCTTGTACCACGTTGCAAATTCTGCTCTCTCTTGCTTCTACATCAGATTTTTATCCTCTGATCTGCCTATGTACACAAAGCTAGAAGCACCTCTAGTTACTACGATGTTCCATGATACAGGTAGCAATTTAATAGTTCTCTTTGTTTAATTGAGCAAGCTCTTTAGGATCTCAACCCCATTTAGTTTGTTCAAGTGTTTTTGTTTTTATTTTTCCCCCAAACACAGGAGTATTCCCATTTAGTATTCTAGTGAATGAAATGTCCTTACCAACTTTATTTTAAAAATTAAGAACTAATATGTTCCCCAAGTTTTCTTCTACTGTCTTCTTCAGTGCCTTGACAACAAGGGTTTTACATTACTTTTTAATAAAATAAAATTGAAAGTGCTTCAACTAAAACTTTGATGTCTTCAAGATATTCTCCTGTTAATAAAATCTTTAAAAAAAAAAAGGGGGGGGGGGATGCTTGGGTGGCTCAGTTGGTTAAGCAGCTGCCTTCAGCTCAGGTCATGATCCCAGCGTCCTGGGATCGAGTCCCACATCAGGCTCCTTGCTCGGTGGGGAGCCTGCTTCTCCCTCTGCCTCTAGCCTGCCACTCTGTCTGCCTGTGTTTGTGCTGTCTCTCTCTTTCTTTCTCTCTCTCTAACAAATAAATAAAATCTTAAAAAAAAAAAAGATATTCTCCTGTTAGAATTTCATAAAGAAAAATATCCCTAATATATAGGGGAATCTCTTTGGGATTTTACTGAGATAAGATTCCTAATAGAGTATCTCCAAAGTTTTTTCTGAGTCAGGTCTCTATAACAGACATTTGCATTTTGACAGCTCTATTTTTGTCTCTCCTGGTAGAGGGTGGTCATTGGGCATCTCAAAATACAAGACCGAGCAAGCTCAAATATAATCCTTTTAAAAATCAGGAGCTTAGTCAAAATGTTCATTAGCATAAAGGCTAATTGCTAATACCTAATTCCTTCTACCACTAATAGTGCCATTGTTAAAACCGCAATAAGGTGCTTACATGGAGCAGAAATAATATCATGTCCTCTTAGATAGATGGCCTTAGTGATTGAGAGTTCTACAGTTATATATATATATATATATTTATAGCACCTATTCATTTAAAAATCTTCTATTCTGTTAGTATTTTCTTACTAAACAAACTTAGCCACACCCAACCAGCATTTCTGGCAGGAAAATGGGGCCACATGTAGGCTTACATATTTATGAGAAGTTACATAGCATCTCTTAATTAATAGACATTAGAACAGTAGCATCAAATATTTTCTTTACTTTTTTGTTCCCATGAGTAAACCTAGTTTATCTTCTTCTTAAACAATGGGATCTGCTGCGCCCTAAGCCAGTTGGGAAAACACCATTTATGAACCCGTAGGAACCAAACTGCAGTGACAGCAGATTTAGTAGGGTTGCTTTTAAAAATGAAAAGTTACTTTAAAAATGGCATAGAGAAGGCATGACACAATGCAGATTGAGACACATCTTCACTAGAGACTTGCATAAGTATTTAGATTTCTGATTTCCAGATGTCAAACTGGTAATATATTCTCTTCAAAATTATATTATAATTACCAAATGTGTCAATCACTTTTGGCAGCTACATTGCATTTGGGTCTAACTTCTGATGAATATATGGTGTGAATAATTATTCATTATGTAGGGACTGAGTTTTTCTAAAGGTTGGCCAGTTTCCTTTTCTAGAAAATTATCAGAGTAGATTAAAGAATGGGTATTCCGTTGGATCATATTCATAACTGTATAATGTTTTAATTGTACAATGCTATGTAGAAGTAATTTTTAGTAGTTAATATTTTATACAGTGCATTAGGGCCATATATCCAAATGCAAGATGACTATTAGATACATTCTCGTTTAAAAAAATGAAAATCTTTTTTGATATTTTCAGTCACTTTTATGAGAATGCTTATCCCATGATTTTTCCTCCTGAGAGTCATTACCTGTGCATTCTTACTTTCCCTTGTACAAAAAAGAAAATACATCTTAGAAGATCTGGGGGAAAAATACAGTGCCCTTCACAGTGTGAAAAAGGAAAAATGGGAATGATTTTTCGCCGTTAGTCCTATTTTATTGAGAATGTGAAAGTTCTAGGTACCTATCCTTGCATTAGGACTAGGAAAGTTTCTTCATGGAGGTTTTGACGTCTTTTGTCACTGCTGCAGACCAGGCAGGTATGGGGTTGAGTAGCATCAAGTAAATGGTCTTTTTTTTATTTCCACTTCCAACTTTTGAAATAGTTAGATATTTAGTTAAGTTTTTCTTCTAGAGAAATAATCTTTTAATTTTTATTTCCTTAATCATACCTTACTTTGTTGTTCGTCCTTAGGGCAGCCCAATAGCCATATGGTTATTAAACCGTAAGAATTCTTCTCTGGTATCAAACATGATCTGCCTCTTGAGTGTTATCTCACTGTACATTTTATTTTCTGGTTTGTTTCTGGATTCCGTGGGTCCTGATCCCTGAGATTATCTCCTGACCACAGCTTTCTCTTGTTCTCTTATTCTCTTAAAGCTGATAACTGTTGTTATTGTATTAGACCTCATCGTCTCCATTAGGCCAATTCCCCATGCTGGGGTCATTTCCTGGGAAGAGCAGCCAACCAAAAAAAATGCAAATATATTTCCTTAGAAAGTTCATCAGGAAGTCTGAGCCAAAGTGGGTTGTATTGAATCATGGGTCAAGTGTGTGTAGCAGTTTTGTAATGAAACTCCCCGATTCTTTGATTCTTTACTTCCAAATACCAGAGATCACACCACCTATTTTCTGATCCCATTTGTTCAAATTGGGTTTCAATAGGTCTATTGGTATACAAATAGAATTGTGTAACTCACTGATGATTAGTTAGGTATACACTGTATAATACTGTGGAAAGAGGTCAGATTTGGGGTTAGAAATTATCAAGCTTGGGTCTGGATTATTGCTTATAGTCACTGTGTGATCTTGAATGAGTCATCTGAACTCCCTCAATCTCATTTATAAAAAGAAAATATTAACAACAATGATAGTGATACCTAACTAACTTGCAAGATAGCTCTGAGGAATCATATAAAACTGCCTTTTTTTTTTAAAGAAAATTGCTTTTTTTTTTTTTTACAAGATTTTATTTATTTATTTGACAGACAGAAATGACAAGTAGACAGAGAAGCAGGCAGAGAGAGAGAGGAAGAAGCAGGCTCCCTGCCGAGCCGAAAGCCCGATGTGGGGCTCCATCCAGGATCCCTGAGATCATGACCTGAGCCGAAGGCAGAGGCTTTAACCCACTGAGCCACCCAGGTGCCTCAGGAAAATTCTTTTTAATCATGAAAAAATACTGACAATTTTAAACTGACAGGTTTTATTTTCTATTTAGTACTTGGCCTTTTTTTAATTGGCAACAAGGACCCATCCTGTAGTTCCTGTGAGTTATATACCCTTTAAGCACCTTCTCATTCCTGATCAGACCAGAAAGATCCGAGAACATGGCCCTTTCCATTTTCAGTTGGGTGAGTTCTGTAACTCTTAGCCTGAGGAGGTGAGGATCTGCACATCCTGGGTAGGCAATGACATAGTCAACAAGAATTCACATGAAGGCACAGGAAAATGCAAGTATGGGAGATCACCTCTTATTGTGGAAAGACCATAAGCCTTAGAACCAGACAGACCTGGTTTGAAGATTATCTCTACTAGGTACCAGCTTACTATGTGATCTTAAGGCATGCTACTTAATCTCCTTCAGCCTCTGTTTCCTCACTATTCAAAATGAGAAATAAAATCCATTTGTAAAATTGCATATTGAACAATTAGCCCATGGTAGATACTGTTATTCACGTTCACAGAATGTTTCTACAAAAGTATGTGGAAAGTTTTCTAGCTTAGCTTCCTGAGAGGTATTTCACCTTGAGGTGTGATAAATGCAACAGGTAGCCTGGAGGGCTCTCATACTTAATATGTTGCTTTCCTGGAGACTCACATTTGGGGATATTCCTTCAGTGGGCATGTGAAATAATTCTACTAAGAGCTTAGTGTGTGGAATGGCTTTAACATTCATTTTTAGACGGCATATGAACCTGTTATTTCCTCATCAAAGGAGTAAAGAGAGCAACATTTAGGTTTGGGGGAGCCTGCATGGGGCAGGAATTTGGCAGCAGAGATCTTTTTCCTGAAAGTTCTAGAATCTTTGGATATGGGAAGCACATATGTTTAACTTTTAGAGGACAGAGGAAGTGAGAAAGGAAACTGCTTTAATGGCCTTAAAATCTCAACTAAAAGAGGCTATATTTGGAGACAGAAAATTTAGATTTTGAATCTTAGCTTACTGTTTTCAGGTTTTGTGATCTCGGGCAAGTCTCTTAAGCTCTCTGAATCTACAGAGGGAAAATGTCACTACTACTAATAATCACAAAAGCAACATTAGTTAGAATAATACTGCATCATAAAATTTTTTGTGAAGATTAAAATATTTGAAGTATTTAAAATTTCTGTTTAATAGGGATAAAACAAGTTACAACAGCAGTATATATTGGGAGGTCTTAATTTTTGTTCAGTTCACTTCATTTTCTCTTGTGATAAAGAAAACAGCAGTCCTATGAGCCACCCCTCTTTTCACCCTCTTATTGCTGTTTTTTTTTTTTTTTTTAAAGATATTATTTATTTATTTGACAGAGAGAGAGAGAGCAAGCGAGCGCAAAAGTGGGGGGACCGGCCAGCAGAGGGAGAGGGAGAAGCAGGCTTCTGCTGAGCTAAGAGCCATGCATGGGGCTGGATCCCAGGCTCCCTGAATCATGACCTGAGCTGAAGGCAGACACTTCAAGACTGAGCCATCCACATGCCCCTTGCTATTGTATTACTGCTGTAAACATTCTTGCACATGCTTCCCAGAATTCATGTGCTAGTTTTTTCTCTAGGTTATTGTTTAGTCAGGGTTCCATCAGGAAATCAGAAGTCTTTCAAAATAATGTAGGAGTTTAATATAGAGGAGTAGAGACTTACACAATCATTATAAGGACAGGCTCTGTGGAGAAAGTGTATTAAAGAATGAGATATGATAAAAATCTTAGGAGAGATTTGCTGACTCTTTGGAATTTGAGACTGTCAAGGAGGACTGCTATATATAGGGAAATTTCATAAGCCCTGTTTGAAGAAATTTAGTGCACTCATGGGTTAAGACTGTAAGAAAAATTGATAATGGACAGAGTGTGCAAAAATAAACTGCTGAATTTATAAATGTTCTAAATGACAAAGCAAACCAGAATGTATCCATAGAAATCAATTTGTTTTCATAGACACAGTTTCAATTGAACTTTACTTTTTTTAAGGGCACTTTGAGTCGATGGAAGGAGGGAATATTTAAGGAGAGGTGGCTGCAAGAGTTGTGAAGGCAGTTGAAAGACAGTGGAAGGTCACAGTTCTTCAAGAGACAAGTCATGGATTTGGTGGATTTGGGTCCTGACTCAGAAACATGGCCATTAGTATACTTTTGAGAAAAGTATATCACCTCTCAGAGTCCAATTTTCATCATTATAAGATGAGCATAATATCAGTCAAATTATAACAGGAACATTATTGGTAAGCTTGATAAAGAAGAAGCACAAACTGTTATTATGTAAGATAAATATAATGTGACTAAAACAAAAGCTCCAATTTCATAATATAATTGCATGGACCAGTCAAGTAGGACCTCTTAACTATTTTAGTGTCATGAAAGACCAGGCCTTTAGCTTGAAGTAGGAAATGGGGGCGGGGGGAATAAAATGGAGTCTATCTGGCTGCTTGATTCTTACTTAGTATCTCTCTTCTGACAGAGAGTTAGCTTTATGTTCAGAAGGGCAAAGCAGGGATAGTTAAGACAGACTTGAAGTCTAATGCTTGTGAAGACATAATGACTTTACTTTTGGCAAAGATTTACTTAATGCCTACTATTTGCTGGACTCTGTGAGAAGCTGGGGATGAAGGGGTGAATAGAGCAGAACAAGCCCTTGATCTCACAGTCCCACAGTCCTATGGGCACTTCACAGAATAGCCTATTGCTGTTTTCAAAGAAATTATAGTCCTAGGATACTAAGTGAAATTGAACAGACCTTTTAACATAACATAACACTTTAACCTTTAACATAACACTAGCTTTATGTTGAATGAATAAGGAATTGGATCATTGTTGATTATTTAAGAAATTTTTAAGAACAGAGGACATCTGGGGTGCCTGGGTGGCTCAGTGGGTTAAAGCCTCTGCGTTAGGTTCAGGTCATGATCCCAGTGTCCTGGGATCGAGCCCTGCATCGGGCTCTCTGCTTAGCAGGGAGCCTGCTTCCCCCTCTCTCTGCCAGCCTCTCTGCCTACTGTGATCTCTGTCTGCAAATAAAATAAATAAAATATTAAAAAAAAAAAAAAGAACAGAGGACCTCTGGAAGGAGATAAGCAAGTATTAACTCTTAATTTCACGGAGCTTCAATCCTTTACTTATAAAATAGGGATGAGTCTTCAAAAGGCCCTAGATATTTAGTAAAATATCTTATTGTATCCTTTAAATAAGGTGGGAAAATTGTCAGATACATAGATTTGTAATCTACAGATTCTTGAGTTATGATTTTGAAGTGATAATTAGATTTTTAAAAATTCATCCTAAATTTAACCAGTTTTTTTAACCAATAATTTAAATGAGTATATAGAAGACACAATTATTAGATTTTATTGGCAAATTAAGATAGCATAAGGATAAAGGTACAATTTAGTTTTCTGTTCTTAGAAGAAAACAGAATTCTGTCACTTAGAGGCATTCTGTATTAAGAGGAACAAGATAAATTGTTTGCTTCCATATTAGAAAAAAATCAAAGTCAGACAAGGATTATGTTAATCTTGTGGCATAAAGACAACATTTAGCCTTTTCGAGTCAAGTATCTATCAAAAACTAAAATTTTAGGATCCCATCTCAGTGAGCCTGGACTTCGTGAAAGGCTTCAGCCCTTGTATGAAATTGGAGCTCTTTGTGAGTAATCAGGGATCAAACTAGTCATGATTCTGGAAAAGTGTGTCAGAGATTAGGGGAAACCAGAACTTCTGATAGGACTCAGCTGCTAGGGCTCTTACCAAAGACCACCATATATTAAGCTCGGAGTAGTGCAGCTAATCTCAGACTTCCTACTAATAGGGATGGTGCTCTTAGGATGTTGGCTCTCTTGGTTAGGGTTGGATGGAGTCTGTGTATTTTTAGCCTCAAGGACTCCATCTGAGTGGGAAAAGGAGAAAAGGAACTGTTCAAATTCCTGATCAAGCATTAAGTGGCAAGATGTTCTTTTGGGACTTATTCAAGCAGGAGTTTTATGACTATAGAGCTTGATTTTAGAGGAATGATTGTTGAATTTATGAGCATTTGGACTAGATGGATATTAAGACGCCATTCAACTTCTTTCCATGATTCTATACTCAACATATAGGTAAGCCTAGCTCTGTGGATGTCTTTTATTTGCCTTTATAGCTTCTTTTTGTCCTGGGGACTTTGCCAATACTTTGAGACAAATCATTTCCTAAGCACATAAGCAGAAGAATTTCTTTCTCTCTTTTTTCTTTTTCCTTTTTTTTTTTTTCCTTTAGAAAGATACAAATGACCTACAACACTTGGCGAGCACATGGTTTCTGGCACAAGGTAAATTCAAAGAGGTTTTGTGAACAGCATAATTCAGTCAGTTGGGAATGAAGAACAATATACTTTAAAGAATACCCGAAACCTGGACAGAAAGGAGGCAAAATGGGAGAGTCTGTTGATCTCCTTGGTACACACAGCTGTGCTCAGAACAGATACCATAAGGGCAGTGGGTCTGAGAAGATAAGGCTGCTTTCCTTTTATTGAGCAGTTCTATTGTGAAGGCAAGGTCAAAAATGCTAATCAAGCAGCAGAAACCCGAGTCAAATTGCATAAGCAACAAGGGCCTGTTCCTCAATGCTAATTAATGTTATCACAGAAGATGGTAAAAATGAGAATATTACCTACTTGTAAATTAATAGGATATGCTGAAACATACCACAAGGGAGGAATTGCCCATGCTAAATAGTATAAAAGAGATTGCCGCTGGCAATTGGTTACTGGTAAAGAGGTTTCTACATTATGTATAAACTCTAGGAGATATGACTTGAAGTATGCCATGAATCTTTAATTGAGAGAAAATCATTTGTGCAGGATAAAGTGTGACGGCAAACCCATACGTCTTTTTTTATTATCTATATAGAATGTTGATTGTGAACTATTTGAAAAAAATATGTTGCACTAAATTATTATGCCATGATCAGATCAGATCAGTAATGTACGTGTCTATATTTGCTACAGAAGTCAGCAGGTTATCTGTGTTTTGAGTTGTCGCCTTTGACTGCAGTCTAATTGCTAACTGCTGTTACATGGAACTTAAACTAGGTTGATTCATTGATGTAATTCCCAGAAAAGCCAAGAAAAATCTATTTCAATGATTTTGGAAGTGGGACCTAACTTTTCTTTATTGTAAATTCAATTTTTATTAGATTTACCTAAAAAGTGGAGAGAGAGGGAGAAGAAGGTCTTGGTAGGATAAAGGAATGAAAAATAAAAAAGGTGTTGAATGAAAACTAGGTTGAGAGCCTGATACAGCCATTCATAGATTATGTCTCATACCTAAAATTCTAGAGTGTTTTGAAGTAAATACACTAATATCATTCAGTGGTCATAAACTTATAGAGCCCATTTATTATTAATTTTAAAAAGAACATGTACCCTTTTATGTCTTATTCTCTCATACTCCAAATATGTGGAGTGACATGCTTCCTAGTTTTTTGTTTTGTTTGGTTTGGTTTTGGTTTCGGTTTGTTTACCCTATACAATTAACTAGTCAGCTAATTTCTATCTGTTCTTTTATGGTTGTTGTTAAATGTTCTCTGATTATTCCTTCTGTTGTTATCCTTAACCTTGTGGTTTTTATCTTTATCAAAGTCATCAACCTCCTTTTTGTCACTATTGATCAGAAGCTGCCATTGCTCAAAAAAATAAAACTAAACTAAGAAGAACCATCTGCCTTTGCTTATCTTACCTAACTTTCGTACACCATTTACCTTTGTTTGTCATTCTTATCAGACCCTCTGGCTTCCATACCTACATGCTTTTGATTTTCCTCCCATTTATTCTTATAATTTTTGTCTTCTTATATAGGAAGATCTATTTTTTGCAAACTTAAAATATTGTTGTTCTTCAAGAATCTTCGTTTCTCTCTTCTCAAACTACAGTGTCCCTGAGAAAGCTCCTACAATCCCATGCCTTCAGTTGTTCTTAGGAGACTGATGTCTCCTAAATATTTATCTCCAAGTCATATCCATTCCTGACCTTCAGACTGGCATATGATCAGATTCATTTGGCTTGTGCTCTGACATCTCAAACTCATTTTGTTCAAAAGCAGACCTGTCATCTTTCCCCCATTTTGCTAATTTTCTCAGTTCCATAGCAAAGTGACGGGTTCCATGCTCTACTCAGTTTCCCAAGACCCAAATGTCATCTATCAGCTCTTCTCTCTTTAACTTGAACACCCATTACTTTATATTCTGTTAGTTCTGTACCTCATAACTCTGTCTTGAATCCTCCCATTTCTTCCCTTTGCCTAACATATCATCTTTCACCTGGATTTCTGTAACAGTCTCTTGAATATTTTGCCTTCAGTCTTGGCCAAACTTAGAATATGCTGAATGATCTTATTTACACACAAATTTAGAATGTATGGTTATCCTGCTTCAAACCCTTCGGTAGATCCCCATCACCCCCACATTTAAGATTTCTGACATTGACTGCAAGCTCTTACTTTCTATTTGCAGTTTAATTTTCTGTCTGGTCTTTTGCTTATTCCTCCCTGGAAAATTCAGTCACTCTGAATTTCTTTAAAATTTCCAGCCATTCTCATTTCTGGTGCATTGTGCATGGTCCTTCCTGTTCCTGAATCATTCACTTTTTCTCCTCTATTCTTCACAGTCTTTGCCCGATTAGTTCCTAATCTTGCTTCAGTCCTTAGCTATGTGTCATCTCTCTAATCTCTGATGAGCGTAGCAGTTCCTCTACATGAACTCTGTGTTGTTTGTCTCATGCTATATTGTAATGTCCTACTTACTCATCTATACCTCTTCCAGATTTTGAATTCCTTGAGTCCAGGGAGTATACCTTTCTGCCCTTTCTTCAGTGTTCAGTTTAGTAGCCAATAAATATTTGTCAAGTGAATAAGTGTAAGCAGAGTCCTTACACTTTACACTTGATTGTAACCTCCGAATTCAATGGATACTATACTAGAATTTTACCTACCATACTAAAATCATCTATGTTTTAAACTGGAATTCAGAATTAATCTATTATGATTCTATTATTCTGATTCAGAATTAATCTATTATGAATCTTATTTGGAATAAGATTCCAAATCTTATTCATATTCCACTAATTCCTGACATACCATAAAAATTACTGAAGTAGCTGATCTGACATGATAACCATCACCATCAACTCTGGCCCTCCACCTGTCATACTACTTACTATTCTCGGAGGGTGATATGGTCATAGTATCCTTCATTCTTTTAATTTTTTTAATGACACATATAATATGTAAGAGTATGCATAACATATAAGCACATTTTAAAACAAAAATAATGAAGCAGGGGCACCTGGGTGGCTCAGTCTGTTAAGTGTCTGCCTTCGACTCAGGTCATGATCTCAGGGTCCTAGGATCGAACCCCACATCAGGCTCCCTGCTCAGCAGAGAGCGTGCTTCTCCCTCTCCTCCCACTTGTGCTCTCACAATCTATGTCTCTCAAATAAATAAATAAAATCTTTAAAAAATAAAAAAATGAAAAAGCAAAATTCTATATATCAATCATATTACTCAAACATTAGAACATCATCAACATTGTTCAGGACCCTGCAGGCCTCACTCAGATTGTAATTCATTTCCTCCTACCTTAAATGTAATCACTAACCTGAGTTTTATGTTTATTATTCTATTGTCACACTTAAAGTCTTACCTACCTACTTACTTACTTTTTTACTGTTTTATATTTTCTGTGTCTGTCGATTGATTTCATTTTTTTAAAAAAGATTTTATTTATTTATTTATTTGCCAGAGAGAGAGAGAGCATGCACACAAGCAGAGGGAGCAGGAAAGAGAGAAGCAGACTCCTTGCTGAGCAGGGAACATGATGTGGGGCTCGATCCCAGGACCTGGGACCATGACCCAAGCTGAAGGCAGATGTATAACCCACTGAGCAACCCAGGTGTTCTACACTTTAAGTTTCAAATATATAAGCATGAATTTTTAAATAATGTATTATTTAGGTTTTTCATGTTCAGGGTGTTTGTACAAAAACATTGTGTTTTTTCCTAACTCTTTATTCTCAATGTTATGTTTCCGGAATTCAGCCATGTAGTAGCTATAGCTAATTTATTTTTATTGTTAAAAAAGTCCATTAAAATTTATATATTCAGGGGTGCCTGGGTGGCTCAGGTGGTTAAATGTCTGCCTTCGGCTTGGATCATGATCCCAGAGTCCTGGGATGGAGCCCTGCTTAGTGGGAGCCTACTTCTCCCTCTCCTTGCTGCTTGTGCTCTCTCTTGCTATCTCTGTCACTATTTGTCTCTCTCGCAAATAAATAAAATTTTGAAAAAAGTACATATATTTCATTTTATATGTATTTTCCCCTCTTTCAGAATGTTTATATTCAGACCCATGAACAAAATTATTTTGTAATTTTCCTTTAAAATTTCCTTCTATTAAAAACATTTCATATATATGAAATTATATTATGAATATGAATTTATATTATATAAATTATTTTTATATTTATACAATATATGTTTATATATTTTCCCTCCCTCTTTTGGGATGTTTGTAATCAGTTTCAGGAATATAAATGTTTGTAATCAGGTTCATGAATGTAATTGTTCAAGGTGCCACCCAGGTACCCCAGAATATATAACTTTGGACAAATACTTCTATTTTTATATCTTTTCCTGATTTGGTGTCTGTTGTGTTAAATTCATAAAGTAAGTTGGAAAGTTTTTTTCTACCTAAAAGAAAGGAATTTTTTCTTCCTTCAATGTTTAATTAATTTTGCCTCTAAAATCATATAGGTCTGGGGTTACTTGGGTAGTTTGCCATAGTTATTTGGGATAGATTCAGTTACTTTCATGGCTATAAGATTATTTAGGTTCTCTATTACATCTTGAGTCAGTTTTTGTAATTTGTATTTTCCTGGAAATTAATTTCATAAATATTTTGGGATTTATTTGCATGTGTTTCATAATATTCTTAATATTTATTCTCATATATTTTTATTCCTACACTTCAAATTAGACAGGAGGCTCATTTATTTTATTAGCCATTTTCTTTTTTTTTTTTTTTTTAAGATTTATTTTATTTTATTTATTTGACAGAGAGAGATCACAGGTAGGCAGAGAGGCTGGCAGAGAGAGAGAGAGAGAGGGAAGCAGGCTCCCTGCCGAGCAGAGAGCCCGATGAGGGACTCGATCCCCGAGATCATGACCTGAGCCGAAGGCAGTGGCTTAACCCACTGAGCCATCCAGGCGCCCCATTAGCCATTTTCAAACAACCAGTACTTATCTTTGTTTATCCTTTCTATTAAGAAAATGCAAATTTTTTGGATTTATTTTTAATTTCTTTTTTTTTTTTTTTCCTGGATATTTTGTTTGTCTGCTATCTTAAGTTGGAGGCTTGGCTCATTGACTTTCAGAATATTTTCTTATATATGGTAAGCCTGTATATTTCCTTTTAAAGACTATATCACATAAGATTAATATATAGTATTTTTCTTATGTTCAGTGCTAAATATTTTCTTATTTACAAATTTATTCTTCAACATTAAACTCATTATTTAGCTGTTGTTTTAAAAAATTACTTTAGGTGGTGACTGGGTGGCTCAGCTGGCTAAGTGATGGACTTGATTTTGGTTCAGGTCGTGATATCAGGGTTCTGAAGTCAAGTCCTGCATCTGGGCTCCATGCTCAGTGGGGAGTTTGCTTGAGTTTCTCTCTCTCCCTCTCTTACCCCACTCCCTTGTGTGCATGCTCACTCTGTAAAATAAATAAGTAAATCTGTAAAAAATTACTTTAGAATTCAAAAAATTAGTTAATTATAATCATGATTAATAATTATTAGAATTATGAAAATAAGTTTAATAATTTTACAGAATGTATTACATTGTACTTAGAGAGTAGTCTTAATTATTTCAAGTTTTAAAAATTTTCTGACCCTTTGTGGCAAGGTAAATGGATGGAATATGATCTACTTTAGTCAGTGGTTAGACCTGATGTTACATATGTTGTTTAGTTTGACCTTGTTCCTTGTGTTGTTTTAATGTTCTAAACTTTTACTTGTTTGATGTCTCTTATTTTGATGTTTGATTTCTTTCTTCTTGTGTTTGTGTTGTGTTTTACTTCATTTATTTTGACTACGTTATTATGCTCATATAAGTTTAGAATATCCCTCCTTCCTTTTAATCCTTCATTGGATTAAACCTTATATTAGTATGTTTTGTCTTTATTTCCGTGCCTTTTGCTTTTTTTTTTTTTTTAAGATTTTATTTATTTCTTTGAGAGAAAGAGAGAGAGAGGGAGCAAGTGGGCGGGGTTAGGAGTGGCAGGCAGAGGCAGAGGGAGAAGCAGATTCCCTGCTGAGGAGGGAACCCTACATAGGGCTCCTTCCCAGAACCCTGGGATCATGACTTGAGCCAAAGGCAAACCCTTAACCAGTTGAGCAGGCACCCCTACCTATTGCTTTAATTTCTATTTTCTCTTATGCTAGGAGAGCAAAAATAAATCTTATTATTTACCCAAAATATCTTTTCCATCATTTTACTTTCAGTCCTCTGTATTCTTAAAGGTTACATGTACTTTTATAAAGAACATGTAGATTATTTTTTTAATTTTAGGCAAAAATATTTGTATTTTAATGAGAGATGTTAGAGCATTTTGTGTTTATTTTGATTATGGATTTAAGGAATATTTCTAAAATGGTTTTTGTGCTTTCTGTTTCTTCTGCTTTTTTTGATTGTTTTATCTTGAATTTTAAGATTGGTTGAGGTTATTGTTAAAATCGTAGTTGTGATTATCACTTAATGTTTTGTCTATACATACACTTTTTTGATACTCACCCTGAAGATTTTAACATGCATATTTAACTTATAAAAGAGAGATCTTCTGAGGTCATTTTCCTTCTGCCTGAAGTATACTTCATCATTTAGTAAAGATCTATTGGTGAAAATATTATCCAGTGATTTTTTTTTTGTTTATGTTTAAAATGATCTTTTTTTTTTTTAATAGGTTTTATTTATTTGACAGAGAGAAATCACAAGTAGAAAGAGAGGCAGACAAAGAGAGAGAAGGGGAAGCAGGCTTCCCTCCAAGCAGAGAGCCCAGGGATCATGACCTGAGCCAAAGGCAGGGGCTTAACCCACTGAGCCACCCAGGTGCCCCTTCTTATTTTTGAAAGAAAATTTTGATGAGTATATAGTTCTGGATTTCATTTGAAGCTATATTCCACTGTTTTCTATTATCCAATATGAAGTCAATGGTCAAATTGCCAGATATTATTTGGTTTACTATTTTATCTCTTTTAAGGTGTTTCTCAGTTTTGTTATGGTGTAAATACATGTAGATATGTAGTTTTTTTTTAATTTACAATATTAGACATTGTATTTATAATATTAGACATTCTTTGGGCTTCCTTGATTTGAATATTTGTGTCTTGCAGTAGCTTAGAAAAACTCTCTTCATTCATTTCTTCAGACATTTCCTACCTCTCGTTTTCTCTCTTCCTTCTCTCTGTTAATTTTAGTTAGTTTTGTGATAGACTAGCCCATTCTTTCCTCCATGTTGTTCACCTTCCCTGTTTTCCATCATTCTGCCTTCTGGTACATTCTTTCAAAATGCTTGCTTCTATATTCCAGTTCACTAATAACCTCTTAATTTGCATCT
The DNA here is from genome assembly GCF_030435805.1 of Mustela lutreola. Taxonomy (NCBI): domain Eukaryota; kingdom Metazoa; phylum Chordata; class Mammalia; order Carnivora; family Mustelidae; genus Mustela; species Mustela lutreola. The sequence goes on along the minus strand of NC_081291.1, from coordinate 86,714,973 downwards.
TATTTGCTCTTTATCCAATTCATTTAGTTTTTACACTCTTCTCATTTCAAAAAATTCTTTTTGTTTCTTTTTGAAATTGCCCATTTGTTTTTGATTGCCTTTTTAGGTTCTTTTTTATAACCTCATTTTTAAGAATAATATAAACATATTTATTGTTTTATATCTGCTAATTTTATGTTTATACTCTATGTGATCTGATTTGTGTCTTTGGATACTTAATCATTTTTCATTGCAAAATTATTTTCTTTGCATGCTCTCAGGATAATAATTTTAAGGCCTGGTTAAAGTGTGTTCCTTTTTTTTTAATTTTTAAAAAGATTTTATTTATTTAAATGACACAGAGAGATCACAAGTAGGCAGAGAAGCGGGCAGGTGGGGGGGGAGGAGTAGGCTCCCTGCTGAGCAGAGAGCTGGATGCGGGGCTCAGTCCAAGGACCCTGAGACCATGATGTGAGCTGAAGGCAGAGGCTTAACCCACTGAGCCACCCAGGTGCCCATGAAGTGTGTTCCTTGGTTATTTTTCATTGTAGTATTATTTCCTTCGTATGCTATTAGTATGATAATTTTGAGGGCTGGTTGCAGAATGTTGCTATAGGGAGAGTTATCCTTTGTTCCAGCAAGTTTCCTAGAGGCAGTACTACTGAGAACCACTTCAACTAAATTAGTATTCTTCTTTGGGTACTTGGAGACCTCCAGGTAGGATGAATACTGGCCTTTTATGAACATGTAGCTAGTATTTTCAGGGAAGATTTTTTCTTTTTGATTAGAAGCTGAAGTAGGCTGGCAGTCCCATTTCCTTCTCCTTCTTCAAACAGTGCACCAGACACACAAGATGCTGATGGTATAACTTTTGGGGGGTTCCAGTTTTATGTCTTTGTGTGAGTACATTTGATTCAAACTTCCATGTTCCTCAAGACCCCAGATTTTGACATTTGTCCCAACTAAGCCCTTTAAGTCTTAGTGTGTAGGCCACCTTGGATTGACACATGCCTCCAAGGTAAATACCAGAGAGGTAGTTACTTGCTTCTGCAGATTTTTCTCTCAAAATTTGACCAGGACATCAGTTCACGTAAAACTTATAAAGGTCATGCTTTTTCACCTTTAAATGAAGCAGTTAGCAGTAAGAGTAGGTGATCTCTTCTGTTACGACTCTTTCAATATCTTCAAGTGGGTTTTTCAAACTGTCTATTTTAGGGATGAATTAACTGGTGGCCTTAATGGTAAAGAGAGGATGTTAACATATCATACCTTGTGAAGAGTGCTCTAAGGGACTGCAGTTAGGGGGCTGTATTCACTGGCTAGTAATGTTCAATGCTTGAGAACATTGCTTCATCCTGAAATGAGGATGTATACTCCATGGGATGACTTGCAGCTGTCATCTCATAAACAAATTCCAGATGCTGGTGATAGCTAATGTGTTGCTTCACCCAGGTAACATTACATATTAAAAGAACTCACTTCCAGAAAATACTTTGACACAAAGCAGACAGTAAAAATGTGAAAATGCCAGGCACTTCAGCAAAACTTTGATGCAAAGAAACCTTACTTGATATTATTCAGATTATGCCTACAGAGTAAAACCAATATATCACTATCAGTATTGAGGCAGCGATGCCAATATGTCTTCATTTGGGGTCAATAGATGTTGATCTACTTACTCTAGAAAAAGTGCAGCTGCATTTTTTCAGCTATCTCCAAAAATTAGTGACCATAGTTAATAGGATGTCCTAAAAAGTATACCACAATATTGGTACATAAAAGAAAATTTAAATAAATTGAACTAAAGAATTACCATTGTATCATTTTATTATTCTCCCTTTATAGCCCCTGTGTAAATGAAACTGCTTTCTTTGCTCTGTGAAGATAAGCAATTTCACTCCCCAGTCTGAATAGCATGGCACTGACGAACAGCTGTGAATGAATCAAGTACAGGGTAAACATACAAGACAGCAAATGATTTTGAAGCCCAACAGCCCATGAACAATAACTGTAATTAAACTCAATAAAGAACAAGGAAAGAGAAAAGATGCAGAGTAGAAAAAAACAATGGTAACAACAACAAAACTCCACAATAGCCAAACAGCCTGAAAAGATTGAAGGAAACCGGCAGAACACCAGAGAATTGCTGAAGCCACTGTGCTTTGCATTCACCTTAATAGATCATTTTATGTATCAAATACCAGTTTTCCTCCCAAGGGATCTAAAAGCTAAATTCATGGTCAATACATTCTTGAATATATTTACTGGATTTTGGAGTATGTAACAAATGACGGAGAAATAAAACATACCTTATGTTTCCTTCACTTTTATTTTTTTTTTTCTTTTCGTAGTCATTTTAGCAGGTAATTTTCTGCATTTAATGGAAACACAGCATCTGAAAGTGTCTTTAGTGGGGTAGTTTGTCATTTCCCTTGTTTGTTCCTAGCTTCTGACATTATTTATCTAGTGTTTTTCTCCCTGGTCTCATTTTCTTGTCTTCCTGTCACTCTTTGTCGGATGGGCCTGACAGTTCATTGATGTTTTTATAGAACCTGACTGTCGTATTTTCCAGATGCAACATTTAAAGCATATTGAAAAGTCATAAAAACACATATGCACACAGCAGTGTGGTTTTTTCCCAAGAGTGCATGGAAATAGAAGGTTAATGTGCCAGTTTACATAGCCACTTCTGTCTTATTAATGTGAAAGAAAGATTTTTATGTTTCTGATTTCACCTTCAAAAATCATCTTTCCCAATGTAAACTTGATCAGTTTCAGGAAGCCATACTAATCCAGCTGCAACTAATGGAGTGTGTGAGAATGATGTGAACAAAAATCAAATCAATGCCATGCAAAGGGTGATGACCCTATTTTGTTCAGAAGCAATGGGAAATATAAACCGACTTCTCTCTTTTGTGAAGTAAATCGAATAAATTGAATAAAGTCATTTTAAATTAGCCAGTGATAATCTCTTGCTGATGTGGCCGTGACATTAGCAGAAATAATAGGAAAAGGGATTCAATCTAAATTGAAAACAATCTGAAGCAGTGAGTATTTTACTGTCATTAAATTTTCCGTTTTGCAAGAGACTGGCACTCAGCTCTGTAGTATATTGAGTAACTCCTACAGATTTTTGTCAGGGTTTTATTATTATTTTGGAAATATGGTATATCCGAGTCTGTGTTCTCAAGACCCATGTTCCTAGATTTAAATTCCCATGGAACCTGGATGAAGCTGGCCATGTTCCTTAGATTCCCTGAGATTCTTGTTTGAAAATGAGGACCATAGTACCATGGTAACCACTAAGGAGAATTGTGCTGAGAATGCAAGATTTCACATACATAGAACATGGTCAATTTCTTGGCACTTACCAGGAGTTCAGTAAATGTTGTAAACCCCACCCCTACTTTGTTTCTCTGCTTGCTTCCTAACAGTAAAAGCTTATAATCAGACACTTAAGTGTCAAATAATTCTTATTTCATAGCACATCTCTTATATCCATTTTAGGTATTAAGACACTTTGCTTTTCATTCTCCACTTTACATCCCTCTCTACTGTACAGTGACTTGTCTAAGAATGTACTGTTAGTAAGTTTCAGAGTGATTAGAAGGCAGGTTTTCCTGACTTTGGAACCCATATTCTTAACCACATTTAAACTTCTCTGCTTTCATAATGAACTGAGGAAGGACGGCAGGTTTGCTTCAGTCAGAAAACTACTCTCTTGATTCTGACACAATGTGTTTGCTTGATTTCTGGCCTCCCTAGGTGACCTATGGGCTCTCACAACATCTGTTGTCCTGTATTCACTTTCTATCGGTGTCTAACATAAATTACCACAAAACTGAGTGATTTAAAACAACATATATTTATTATCTTGTAGTTTCTGTTGGTTAAGAATCTCGGCATGACTCATCTGTATCCTTGGTGTTATAGTATCTCACAAGCCTGCAGTCAACTTTGGCAGTTTCACCTAAGGGCTCAACTAGGGAAGGATCTGCTTTGAAACTCCCTCAGTTGTTGGCAGCATTCAGTTTTTCCTTAGCTGTTGGCCTGACGACCACAGATCCTCACTGGTGCTTGGAGGCCACTGTTATGTGCTGAATTGTGTCCTTCCTTACCCTCCCAATTCATATGAATTTGAAGCCCAAACCCCCAGTGTGCATTTGGAGGTGAGACCTCTACGGAGGTAATTAAGGTTAAATGAGGTCATCCCTTACCCAATAGGGCTGAGGTCCTTATACAAAGAGCAAGAGATCCCATAATTCTCTCTGTTCCCATGTGTGCATAGAGGAAAAAGCCATTTGAGTACACAGTGAGATGGTAGCCAGAAACCAACCCTGATGTGATGGCACCTTGATCTTAGACTTCCAGTCTCCACAACTATAATAAAATAATTTTATGTTACTCAAGGCACTCAATTTGTAGCATTCTTTTATGGCAGCCTGGGCAGACTATTATAGCACTCTTAACTTTCTGCCATGTGGGTCTCTTCACCATGGTAGTTTGCTTCTTTAAAGTGTGCAAGCTGGGAAAGTAATAGAATCAATCTGTTGGTAAGACAGAAGTCACAATATAGGAAAGCTCAGCTTTCCTATATATTCTGTCAATCACAGAATTGACATCCCTCTCAGGTTACTTAAAGGACCAGATTCCAAAGGCTGTGAATACCAGAAGGTAGTGTTCTTTGGGCCCATTTTAGGAGCTACCACACTTCCTGAATCTTAGGAGGCATGCCTGAATTTCAGGTTTGGAACTTTGGAGCTAATGGCCAATAGCAACTCTTGAGTGCTACCTAATTTTCCTTTCAATCTGAGTATGCTATGACCCCCTTTTTGTTTACTCTTTGGAATTATGTTATGAAGTTCTAGGGGTACCCTTCCTAGGGGTCTCTTCTTCGCATTCAAATAAGCAGTGAAATAGAGGTCTGTCTACTCTGAGGATTCTTTTCTACCCAACTGACATATTTCACTTTTTCTTTATGACTTTGGCCTGGTCAAGCAAGGCTTGGGCATGTTTCTTATTCTTTCTTTTCCTTAACTCCTCTTTTCAATTTGTTAAGACTGGATATAGCTTTCCTTCTTTTTTTTCTTCCTGTTTGGGAAATAATTCCATTTTGTAAAATTCTGTGACCAAATTAACAAGGATTATTTCGTGATATTTTAATGGGAGAAAGAGGGGTGCCTGGTTGACTCAGTTAGGTATCCAACTCTTGATTTCAGCTCAGGTCACACAGTCTCAGGATCATGGGATTGAGCTGCATTGGACTGCAGAACCAGTGGGGAATCGCTTGGGAGTCTCTCTCTCTCTCTCTCCCTTGGCCCTTCCTTCCCCACCATGCACCCCCCCCCCCCGCAATAAATAAATCTTTAAAAAAAGTAAATGGGAGAAAGATGACAAGAAGATTAGCATAAATCTTTTTTTAAGAGACAAATCCTACTTTTCATTATGTATTATTTTTCTGTAGGCTTTAAAATTCAATTGAAATGGCAGAAGCCAAAACTCAGCTGCTTCTCCAACCCTTGCACTTGAAGTAGATACATATTTTGAGATGAAGAGGGAAAAAACAAGTCACGTATAAGGAAATATAATGATAAAAAAAGCACATTATTATTTTTGAGAAAATGATTTGTTGCAAGGTTTTCCTTACATAGAGAAGTTAGAAAAGATCTGTAACCTAAGGAATTTGCCTAATTCTTCCTTGTATACAAAGCTTTTCTCTACAAAATTGCTATGTGTGTAGAGCAGAGCTTGGACCAAAGCCAAACTACTCAGATTCTGGCAATATGTAGCAGTACATCTGTTCTAAGGCTAATAGAGGGACTTGTGAAATCATAATACCATATTTGAATCAATTGCATTTTCTTAATCAGTGATGAGGAAAAGGAGTGTCAGGGATTTAGAAACACTGTTTCAAAAAAGTGTTGAAGCACGTGGCCCTCCAGGCCAGATGGACTTGAGCCAGAACCACCGAACTCCCCATTACCTGAAACCTTCACAATCACCTTGGAAGCACAGATGCTGGGGCACCTGACCAATTCAAATTACATTGCCTTTGTGTCCGCTCTCTTACAGATGCAGAGGCAGACTCTGCATGCATTGGCCTGTGGTCCCAAGGAAGCTTGGCTGACTTCTATCCAGAAACAGGATTAAAATGGAAATTATATCTTAGATAGATCTTTGAAGGATGTATATTAGAAACCTGAAGGGTTTTTATTAGAAGGGGTTATTATTATTGAAGAGGTTTTATTAGAAACTTGATTTTCTATTATCTACTGAGTTTGTAACTTCATTACCCAACTCAGAGTATCCAGAGGTTTTTGTTTTGTTTTGTTTTGTTTGGCTTAAAGATTTTATTTATTTGTTTGAAATAGAGATAGTATGAGCAGAGGCAGAGGGAGAGGGAGAAGCAGACTCCCCACTGAGCAGAGAGCCCAATGCAGGACCCTGAGATTATGACCTGAGCCAAAGGCAGACACTTAACTGACTGAGCCACCCAGGTTCCTCTAGAGTGTTGTTTAACTCCTGGAGTACAATGAGGAAATGGCTACTAGGATTTGACTTATGGGTATAACATTCAGCTCTATGCTATAAAGAACAGAAATTATGATTCTACTTGCACTATGCTATGGAAATGTCACCCAGATTATCTATTTTTGCATCCATGCAAGTAGAATATATTTGTCCTTTCCTGGGATTTGGGTATTATATCAATGTGCTATTTCAGACACTGGTAGAGGTATCATGCACACACAAACATTCTCTCAACCATTCAAGGCTTAACCAACATTAACTGAGTAGTACCTACATTTCAGGCACAGTTAAGGGTAACAAAAACTCAATCAGCAGATAGGTACTGGATAGGAATTCTGTTAGAAAAATAGTAGAAATTTCCTACTTCTTTCTATCAGGAAAGTTTATGTAATTATCTAATAATTGGCTATGTAAAGATAAATATTTCCATAGAAAGTCATCTTATAAAGTGTTAGAATTGAAAAAAGATTTTAAAGGTCATTTACTTGAGTGTTTTAGATGGCACAGTTCAGTAGATTCTATGAGATTCAGTGAGAAGGATTAGGCTAATTTTATTTAATCTCATTATTGATTAGGCCCAGAATTGACATTCCTGGAAGAGGATCACTCTTGATATATTATTTCCTACCCCAAAACATTACTATTATGACCACAGGAGAAGGCAAAAAGCAGGGAAGTCAAGACAGTAAAACTGCGAGGTAAAGTTTCTCCTGATCTAACTACATATGAAGGAAAGACATTTTGGTAGATATTCTCCAAAGATGACCACCATCAATCCCTTTCCTCCTTGTGTGCATGTGTTGCCCTACACATTAAAAGATGGAATCTAATTTTCCTTCACTTGGATGTAGGGTAGATTCAGTGACTTGTTTGAACAGCCGATGGTAGTGATGTTCTGGGACTTACCAGTTCAAGTCATATGATGCCTTGAAATTTCTGCCTTCTATCTCTTAGCTCATGGGTGTTCCCTCTGGAACTTACACACCATGTTCTCAGGAACCTATGCCACATGTGGAAGCCATGTTCAGCTTCTCTAACGGAGAGCTCAGCTGAACTCCTCCCAGCCAACAACCAGCATCGAGCTGTGTCAGTGGAGCTTTTATATGACTCCAGAATCTACTGCCATTTGACAAAAAACACATTTAAAATCCTGAGCAATAACTGCCAAAATGAGACAAATCGATCCAGAGAACCATGGAACATAATGGCAAATTATTATTTTAAGCCATTGCATTTTGAGGTTGTTATGCAGTTCCAGCTGTGTCCATTCTGGGTCTAATCAATAGCTTCAGGTTAAACCTAATCCTTCTCACTAAATCTCACAGAACATATTATTGAACACTGCTCTCCAAAGACCTAAATTAGATGATCTTTTAAGTTACTTCCAATTCTAAGATTCTCTAAGAAAAGTTGATTTTCTGTAGAAATATCAGAATAGATGGCCATTAGGTCTTGAGGCCTATATTCATCACTGATATATCAATTGGCCAAAACTGTAATGAATTATAGTGGAAATTGTTCTCTTAAGTTTTATAAACATTTTCTCACAATAATCCCAATACTCTGTGTAGACCCAGAACATCACAACCCAAAGATCATTCATCTATAAGCAAATATATGAAATCGTGGTTTTTTGTATAGTAAGAGATAAATTTGGTAATTGAAAATTATTATATGTGGCCAAAAATAATTCTATTCTCTTTCTCCTATCAAGCTTAGTACTCTGAAGGCTAGAATATCAGTCTTTCATGTCTTGGTAGGTTTTGACTCAACTTCTTTATTCCAGGCATGTTTGCTTCTTACTATTTTTATACTTCTTATTCAGGTTAATTAACATACAATATTAGTTTCAGGTATCCAACATAAAAATTATTCAAAAATTCTATGTATTATTTAGTGCTCACTGTCACCATACAACATTATTACATGTTTTTGACTGCATTCCCTATGTTGTTCTTTTTATCTCCATGACTTAATTTACTTTATAACTGGAAGTTTGAACCTCCTAATCACCTTTATTCAATTTTACTCACTCTTCTACCTACCTCTCCTCTGGCAAACACCAGTTTGTTCTCTGTATTTGAGTATATTCTTTTTTTTTAAATTTTTTCTTTGTTTCTTTGTTTTTTAGATTCCACATGTAAGTGAAATCATGGAACTTGTCTTTCACTTATTTCACTTAACATAATACTCTCTAGTCTATCTATGTTGGTGCAAAGGACAAGAATTCATTCTTTTTTATGGCTGAGTAATATTCTTATGAATGTAAGTGTATGTGTACACATTTCTTCTAAGATTTTTATGTTTAAGTTCTCACATTTAGGTCTTTAATCAATTTTGAGTTTATTTTTGTGACTGGTGTAAGGAAGTGGTTCGGTTTCATTCTTTTGCATGTAGCTGTCCAGTTTTCCCAGCACCATTTGTTGAAAAGACTCTCTTTTCCCCATTGTATGTTCTTGCTTTCTTTATCATAGATTACTTGACCTTATAAGCCTGAGTTTAATTCTGGGCTCTCTACTCTGTTCCATTGATCTATTGTCTATTTGTTTGTTTGTTTGTTTTGATTACTACAGCTTTATAGTATATCTTGAAATCTGGGATTGTGATACTCCGGCTTTGTTCTTTCTTGAGATTACTTTGGCTATTTTGGATCTTTTGTGGTGCCATACAAATTTTAGGATTATTTGTTCTAGTTTTGTGAAAAATGCAAGGGATTGCATTAAATCTGTAGAATGCTTTGGGTACCATGTCTATTTTAACAATATTCTTGCAATCTACAATCATGGGATATCTTTTCATTTGTGTTCTCTTTAATTTCTTTCATTAGTTTTTTTTTTTTTTAATGGGAACATTTTTATTATTATTACTAACATATATTATTTGTTTCAGGGGTACAGGTCTGTGATTCATCAGTCTTACACAAAACACAGTGCTCCCCACAATACATAACTGCCCCAGTGTCCATCACTTAGCCACCCCATCCCTCCTACCTCCGCCACATCACTCTTTTTTAAAGAGGTGTTTTTTTTTTTTTGTTTTTTTTTTTTTTTTGTTTTTTTTAGAGAGGGTGAGGAAAGGGCAGAGGCTCCAGCAGACTCCCTGCTGGATGAGGAGGCCAACACAGGACTTAATCTTACAACTCTGAGATCACAACCTGAGCCAAAATCAAGAGTTGGATGCTCAAGCAACTGAGCCACCCAAAAATCATCAATATTTTATAGTTTTCAGAATATAGGTATTTTACCTCTGTGGTTAAGTTTATTCTTAGGTATTTTATTTTTTGTGTGTGTGATTATAAGTGGGTTTGTTTTCTTAACTTCTCTTTCTGTTACTTTATTATTAGTTTGTAAGATTTAACAGATTTCCCAGGCATGCCTGGGTGGCTCAGTGGGTTAGGCCTCTGCCTTCGGCTCAGGTCATGATCTCAGGGTCCTGGGATCAAGCCTCACATTGGCCTCTCTGCTCAGCAGGGAGCCTGCTTCCCCACCCCTCCTACCTGCCTTTCTACCTACTTGTGATCTCTCTCTCTGTGTCAAATAAATAAAATGAATAAAAAATTTAAAAAGATTTCACAGATTTCTGTATATTAATTTTGTATACTGTGATTTCGTCTTATTAATGTGATGCTTCACACTGATTAGTTTTGAACACTGAACTACCCTTGCGTCCCTGGAATAAATCCTATTTGATCATGTGAATAATTTTTTTGATGTATCGTTGAATTCAATTTGCTGATTTTTTTGTCAAGAATTTTTGCATCAATGTTTATCAGAGATATTGGTGTGTAGTTCTTATTTTTGTGGTGTCTGTCTATCTTGGTTTCAGGGTAATAGTGGCCTTATAGAATGAATTTGGAGTCTTTGCTTCCTCTTCCAGTTTTTGGGATAGTTTGAGTAGAATAGGTATTAACTCTTTAAATGTTTGGTAGAATTGACCTGCGAATCCATCTTGTCCTGGAGATCTGTTTGTTGAGAGGTTTTTGATTACTGATTCAGTTTCATTGTTGGTAATCTGTTTAAATTTTCTTTTTCTAAGAATTTATTATTTTTTTTCTAGGTTGTCCAGTTTGTTGCTGTATAATTTTTCATAATATTTTTTATAATCCTTTGTATTTCTGTGCTGTTGGTTGTTATTTCTCCTTTGTTTCTGATTTTGTTCATTTAAATCTTCTTTTTTTTTTCTAGATAAGCTTTGCTTGAAGTTGATCAATAACTATCTTTTTGACAAACTAATACTTAGTTGCATTATCTGTTCTACTGTTTTTTGAATCTCAAGTTATTTATTTCTGTTATAAACATTATTATTATTTCCTTCTACTAGCTTTGGACTTATTTCCTCTTTTTCTATTTTAGTTCCTTAGGTATAAGCTTTAGCTGTTTGAGATTTTTCTTGTTTCTTGTTTGTTGAGGCCTATATTGCTGTAACTTTGCTCTTGTAACTGCTTTTGCTACAGCCCAAAGATTTTTTCCATTTTCATTTGTCTTTTTAAATTTCCTCTTCGATTTCTTAATAGACCTGTTCATTATTTAGTATCATATTGTTTAGCTTCCATGTATTTGTGTTTTTTCTAGATTTTTCTTGTAATTTATTTCTGGTTTTATACTGCTGTGGTCAAAAAGCAGCTTGATATGATTTCAGTCAAGATTCTTGACTTTAAGATTTGTTTTGTAGCCTAACATGTGACCTATCCTAGAGAATGTTCCATCTACCCTTAAAAAGAATGTGTTGCTTCTTACTATCTTTAAAAAGGCAGGGTTTAGGGCACCTGGGTGGCTCAGTGGGTTAAGCCGCTGCCTTCGGCTCAGGTCATGATCTCAGGGTCCTGGGATGGAGTCCTGAGTCGGGCTCTCTGCTCAGCAGGGAGCCTGCTTCCTCCTCTCTCTCTCTCTGCCTGCCTCTCTGCCTATTTGTGATCTCTCTCTGTCAAGTAAATAAATAAATAATCTTAAAAAAAAAAAAAAAAAGACAGGGCTTATAGGGTACTTTGTACTCAGAGCTGGGTTAAAATTCTGGTTTTGCTATACCCACAGTTATATGGTCTTCAGCAAATCTTTCTTCTCTTGACATCTCATTTTTCATCTGAAGTAGGAATGGCAAATTCTATCTCCAATGAATTTTCTTAATTCTGATTTAGTTTATTGATAATAGAAATATTTATCAGATCATCTTATAAAAAGGGGGTATTACTATAAGGCTGTTATGTGAATGGGACTGACATTCAGCTGGAAATAACATCTCTTTCTTGCATCCTTCAAAGACTTCATTTGATATTATCGTTGTTTACCACTGTTTCTTTTTCTTCTTCTAATTTTTTTTTTCTCTCTACTTTCTAATTATCTCTGCATAGTGTTCTGGCTGAATTCCAGAGGAAGCTAACATTATTGAATGAGTTAATGACCATATTGCCATCTGGGATTTCTGATCACAATTTTTTCCCAGTTCTGTGTTTTCTGGGTTTTACATTGCCCCTACCCCAGAATAGCCATTTCATAAACATTTGCTAAATAAATAAATGAATAAAACAATGAGTTATTGGGAGTGGCAGAAACCATGACAAAATTAACTGATATCTGTTACTTTTAATGGTTAAATGAGATAATTTTTTTTAAAGATTTTATTTATTTATTTGGCAGAGAGAGAAATCACAAGTAGAAAGAGAGGCAGGCAGAGAGAGAGAGAAGCAGGCTCCCCGCTGAGCAGAGAGCCCGATGCAGGGCTTGATCCCAGGACCCTGAGATCATGACCTGAGCCGAAGGCAGAGGCTTAACACATTGAGCCACCCAGGTGCCCCTTAAATGAGATAATTTTAAAGAGTTATAATTTTAGTGCATAATAAGAGCTCAAAAGATGTTGTTTTTCCTATTTACTCCTTAGTTCTTTTTAAATGAATGCTTTTTTCCCCTTTCTTCTTTAGAAATTATAGCAATAAAGAAAAATGATGTTAGGAGGAAAGGAGATTTCTGATGCTTCTGATATCTACCATTTGGGAAATCACCTATTTTCTTATACAATGAAAAAATATGGAAAACTGCTTATAAGGCATTTAGTTTTGTGGGTTAAGAGGCTTCTGGGAATAGAGGAATTCTTTGATTCCATATCCCTTTTGGCAGTTTCTTGGCATTTGCTGATACTCTTTAGAATAATAACTATTGTTCATATTCTAAAATATTTCCTAGGAAAAAGAGGAATAGCAGCATGGCATTATCAAATGTTTTGATTGAAATAATTTAAAAGTAGCTTAAAACTGCCTAATCTTAGGGTCATGAATTCTCTTGAGAGTTTCATGGTAAGGTGTAGTGGATGATGGTGAGGCCTTTGGTTCTTAGGGATGATGCTGTAAGATTTTACCTCTCTCTCTCTCTTTTCTCTATTTGCATTCACAGTATTATCTGACAGAATCTTTGCCATAAAATTTATTTTCTCCCATACCAGAGTTCCCTCTCAGGAAGACTGGATTCTGTTTTGCTTCTGGAATCTTTGCCAAAACAAAGATTTCTTGTTAAGCCATTGCTGTTTGCATTTGGATTTTCTCCTTTGGTTCACTGCTGTCACTTTTGCAGAGCTTTGCAACTGACCTAATGTAGCTTGCAGTAAGTGTCAGTTATAATTGAATGGTTCTATATAAGTTGCAGTTTTGCCTCGATTAGCATCATTAGAGACACAGATACGGAAAATTCAGTGGGATTTGGTGGGAAAAGTGTGGTTGTGTCTCTTTTTCAATATTTGGTTTCAATACTAGACATTTTTATTAATATTTATCCTAGCTGATTGTTGTTTTATAGGCAGAAATGAGATGGCTACATATTCTTGCTGTTTTAGAAAACCTAACCTGAAATCCTGCTCATAATATGAGCATAAAATAAATAATATGTAATAATAATAATAATATATAATTATTTCCTATTTACTCCTTAGTTCTTTTTAAATGAAATGAAATAATGTAATGTGACATAATATGACAACAAGACTACCTAAGAGTTTGCTCTTAGGATAGTTTCCTTTTCCTATTAGGATGATATTGCTGATTTGGAGATGGTGGGGAGTGAATTTCAGGGAATCCTATCACAGGTTTATATTAGGTCATCTAGGAAGATACCCTTTGGAGAAAGGGGTCTTTGAGTGTTTATTTTATGTCACAGAAAAACTCTAAATATTAGTATTATATTCCATGTTTCTCTCTATAAGAATAAGCAAGCTTATTCTTATAAACAACTTAGAAAAACGTATAAGCAACTTACAAAAACCTCTAAATATTAGTGTTATAGTCCATGTTTCTCTCTATAAGAATAAGCTTATTCTTATAAACAACTAAGGAGATGTATAGAAGAGACCAGGGACACAATGAATTTGAGATAAAGAATTGTAGGGTCCCCCAAATAAAGCAAATATTATTCATGTGGAGCAGCATTGCTGTTCAATAAAGATTATTGAAGCAGAAAATAAGCAAGGACTCAAGATTTTTTCACACCAGTTGGTATGTATATTGTGTACCCTCATTACCATAAGGAAAGAGAGAAAGGTGATTTTCATTTTTGCAGAGTAATGACCTCTTTACATCTGGCCCAGACCAGATCTGGCAAGTAGAAAAAACCATTTATGAAGATAAATATGACCCTTTATCTTTCCCTTATTGGGCCAAGCCAGCAAGAGGGGATGAAGAACAATAAATTTAGGACATTCTTCCTTGTGAAGGTAGAGTTGTTGGGGGTGGAAATTGGTGGTGGTAGTTCAGGATCAGTTTGTGTATTGTATTAGATAATATGCACCGGAGATAGCCCCAGCAAATTCTTTTTTTTTTAAAATCACATTGCCATTAATTGGACTGTCAAGAAATGGACTCTGAGATGGAGGTGTGTGTGTATGAGGTTTATCAGGGCTACACTCAAAAACAATACCTGTGAAAAGAATAACAGATACAAAGGGAGAAATTGAACTATGTAACACCTTAGCAACAGGGGTCACGGCCAATCCTATGGAGTGCTCTGGACCTGGAATGGACTTTCAGAAAGGTCCCAAACTGAAGCAAGAATGAAAGTCTTAGTGCTCCCTCTCTGCCAGTTGGCTACCCCGGTCCACAGGGAGGAATGTGGTCTTGGCGAAGCAACTCTCTCCTGCAGAGAGGGACATATATCTAAGTGGCCACAGTCAAAACTCCTGACAAGTGGTAAGAGGCTTGATCCTAAAAAGAACGATCTTGGAGACACACCCCAGCATCCACTGCACGTATGATTAATTCTTAGCACCATGGTCGACTAAGGGACAAGCTGCAATTGCTTTTTTAATCATTTAGAATATGTTTATGAGTAGGTGTGAGTGTATACTAATGTCATTGTTTTGATTCTGTGTGTTTATCTTTCATATATGAGAGGAGAGGGCTGTTTATAAGGGTCTGTTCTTAACATAAATCCTCATCCTAAACATCTGAATATATAGTCAATTGAAGAGTGAATGAATCAGGTCTGTTGTCTTCAGAATTACTCGGAAAAATGAACTTATAATAGAGACACAGTCTGTTTGTATATATAGGGACAAATATTGAAATTTTTTCACCCCTCAATGATTTTTACCTTGCCCTTAATAATATATGCCTGTTTATCCCTCATGAATTTGACAGATCTCCCTTCCAGTAGGTTTTAGATATGATGGGCATAACTGGGTCATTATGGAATTAGTTATACACATATATACATTGTCAACCCTTAAGTTATGCAGTTATTGTATGCATGAAAGTTCCACCCTACTCAAAATACATGTATGTCAGTAATGTGTATGTGAACCTGATATAAAATTATGTCTATAAAATCCATATTCTGTAATATATATAAAACATCTATCTAGAATGTTATCAGTAAGCATCACCATTTTTGCTTAGTAACATTCCATTTCTGCCTTGGAACTCCACTAAAATGACAACATGTTCTGAAAGTCAATGAGTAATGTACATGGGGAATGTACTACATTGCTGGCAGATCAAATGAAAATAACAATAAAATCAATGAGAACATGCTTGGAAGGTAACTGGGTTTTGAGCACATTGTATTTTCTCCTCACCAAGAGAGAGTCTTTGAAGATGCTTTGAATTGAGGCATAGTTTTTTTTTCTTTTTCTTTTCCTTTTCCTTTTCTTTTTTCCTTTCCTTTTTCATTTTCTTTTCTGATTAGACCCTGATTGGTATTTTTTCCTAAACCAAATTTTTCTTAGGCTAGTTGAAATTTTGTTCTGGCAAGAATTACCTCCTCCTTCAATAATATGAGTCAACATTTCTACAGTGCCTGCATCAGTAAAAATCTTCATAAAAGTGTTGTTATAGGGGCACCTGGGTGGCTCAGTGGGTTAAGCCTCTGCCTTTGGCTCGGGACATGATCTCAGGGTCCTGGGATCAAGCCCCACATGGGGCTCTCTGCTCAGCGAGGAGCCTGCTTCCCCCTCTCTCTCTGCCTGCTTCTCTGCTTACTTGTGATCTCCCTCTCTGTCAAATAAATAAAAAAAATCTTTTTTAAAGAAAAGTGTTGTTATAAAAGTGTATAAAATACACAGAGGTAGGAAATAAACCTTTTGATGACATGAGAAGAGTAAGAGAGAGCCACAGACTTTGTATGCTGTGTGAAGTAAAGTGGGTTCAGCCTGCATGCAAACAGGTAAATAATGAGATATTTATTCCTTACATACTCCCATTACTTATCGGTGGGTTACTTACAGAAGTAAGGCCACAGAGAGCTAATATACTACATTACTAAGAAAACACTGAAATACCTATGCAGGTGTGAGTGAATATATTAATCTATACAACTCTATGTCCTAAGGCTAAGGAATAACATAGGGCTTCATCCACACTAGAAAAGAAAAATTAGGAAACACATGAATTATAGCTCTATTTCTATGCCTTAGCCATACCAACAAAGTTTTATTGAACATTTATGTGCCAGGCAGTGTGCTAAGTGTTGGCAATTTCCATACTGAGCAGAAGAACTATTGTTGGGATGCTTATAGCAATGGCTAATGTCTCACTTTAATATATTATAACCTTTTAGAGCTCTAACAGGCCAAGAAAAAATGGAAGTATTTTCTAATTTCAATATCACTCGTAAGTGAGGAAAAGTAATGTGTCCTCCAACCTTCTGAGTTGTTGGCTAAGAACCCCTGTCTTAAGACAGATCATCAAAGAGAAAACAAAACAGTTTAATTACATATGTACTTTACGTATATATTAACAGATACCCAGGAAAAATGAGTCAACTCCTTGAGATGGTCCAACCCACCACCTTAAATACCACCTTCTGCTAAAGAGGAAAGAGGAGGGCTGTGTGTGGGAGGTTGCCAGGAAAAGCACTCTAAACAAGGATAAACTTTGTTATGCAGATTTAAGTCAGTGCCTTCCCCATTGATAACTTTCTTTTGAGGGTCATCCTTCTCCTCAGGGTCAGAAAGGGAGACATACAAAGGGAGATTTCCTTTATAAATGTTAATTTTCTCTATGAAAGGATAACTTCAGCTTGGTTTCTAGATTTTCTTTGGAGTCTGCTGTTTCTCAAAATAATCAGCTCAAACTACCTTTATGCCAAAGACACATTTTGGGGTGATACATTCTGCTGTTCACACTTCTGTCATCTTAAGACTTCACCTGTGACATGGGCTACTGCTCCCATTACTCCGCTGAGCAAACTTCGCCCCCCTCTAAGCCTCTGTTTAGAATGGCGAACAATGTCTGTGGGGAGTGTTACTCCGAGGAAAATATATGATAATGTGTTTAAAAACTTAGGGTTATTCCTTGCACAAATATATAGGTGTTCTGTGTATTTTCCTCCTTTTCTGCTATGCCAGTGGTATCTTATCTTGTGAGCCATTTTTCTTTTTAAGCTCATCCAAAGGTAGAACAGATATTCAAAGAAACATTTTCCCCAAGGGCTAAAAAGAAAGATTTGAAATGCAAGTAAGGTTGCAAAGTAAGTTTTTCTTTCACAAATCTAGGTAATAGACTGTGAAAAGGGTGGGGAAGGCAGATGGGTTCTAAGAATGGAACTGAGGAAGCAGAGTCCTTGATGAGAGAAAGGTGAGAATGATCTCTATAAAGGAAACTGGAAGGAAATCAGAGCCCCAGAGCTATCTTTAGTGTGGGATCTCCGCCCCTACCATTTCCTGTAGACAATTCTGTCATCTAGCAGTCCCGGACATCTGAAAACCCCCCTAAACCTTCTCGAGGGTGGCAGACTAGAAATTTTCTTGAAAAATTGGGACATGAAAGGAAAAAACTTACCTCCTACTCAAGGTGGAATTTAGAATTTCTCTTTGAACTGAGGCGGTGAGGGACCCTTCATAAATGTTACAACTAGGAGCTCCTGGGTGGTTTAGTTGGTTAAGCATCTGACTCTTGATTTCTGCTCTAGTCATGATCCCAGGGTCCTGAGATTGAGCCCCGAGTCAGGCTCTACACTCAGGAGGGAGTCTGCTTGAGATCCTCTCCCTCTTCCCTCCTCCTGCTCACATGTGTGTGCGTTTTCTCTCTTTCTCTCACGGGCTTGCTCTCTCACTCTCAAATCTTTAAAAAAAAAAAAAAAAAAAAAGAGAGTCATGACTTAATACATATTGAAATTTAACGAATACAGTGATATTGTTTGGAAATAGCATGCTTCTCTGCCCCCTCTCAGCTCAGTCAACACTGTATACTTGTTTACCCCCACCCCTCATGAGGCAAATATGACCAGAAGCATAGTTTGCAAATATGTTGCTTATTCTTCCCTGTTGAGGACATCTGCCAGGTTTGCCTGGCACATGGACATCTGCCTCGGCATCAGTGTTTTCACATGGATGGGCCACAGCATGGGTGAGCCATTTGATGCTTCCCCTCTCAATGATCATGGAGGCTGTGTAGAACATTCAATTTAGCAGTAGCCATTCCTGCCTCTCATGGAGACTGCCAGTGTGAACAGATGGGCCATTCTACAACCCAGGTGGCCTGTCCTACACAGATATAACTTAAAAGGTTTCCTCCCGGAAATGCTTGTGCATTGCTTTCCGTAAAAGTTTCAGATGGGGAACTGCTACAATCTAGAAGATAGAACTTCTGAAAGCAATGGTAACTGGTCATGTTGATTTCTCTTTCTTTTCTCAGAGGAATGACCCATCATCTGTTTCATGTAACAAATTTAAGACAAGAAGATAGTACACAAAAAGAAAAAAATATATATACGTGTATATATACACATACATGTATTGCTTTAGGTACCCCGAGGTTTTGATCTCCTTGAAGTGCTGTTATTCTCCAGTCTCTTGGATTTAACCTCTGTTTTTTAGTGTGCCTTTTGAAATTGGTACTCATTTAAAATATTTTGTTCTCATGAGGTCTAAGTTTAAATATCTTGTGTTTTTTTCTTAAAAAAAAAAAAGGGAAGGAGGGAAGGAAAGAAAGTGCATGAGCACAAAGCTATAGAGCTCGGTGGGAAAATATTTTTTAGATGAAAATATTTCAGCACTGAGAATCAGCTTTGGTCTTCTCAGCATGGGCTGGTCTGGATATAGCACAGAGCTTTTGTTGACATCTATTTGCCAACTCACATAAGGACTTTGTAATGACATTCTTTCAAACCCATCTGGTGATTTAGCCAAGGCTGCTGAAAAGCTTCAGTCAAAATTCTGAAGAGTCACAAACCTGAAGCATGTCAGAGGACTCTGGCAGCTAGTTCATATTTTGCTGGACCCTTTTGGGCAGAATTTATTTGATAGGACTTGCTAGAAATTGGATTGCTTTAAGAAGTGGCTTGATAATTCCTTAAACTAGATAACCATACTTTTTTGTTTGTTTGTTTCCAGCTCTTATCATAGCCCTAAAACTGACTTAGATTTTTGGTTAGTCCATTCAGGAGTGAAATTGAAAAGGGAGATGGCTGGATTTAAAGATATGTTACTGCTTTGGAATTCTTATATGCCATATATGAAGTTCATGGTATGAAGAGAGAATCCAATGCGTAGAATAATTAGAAGAAAAAGTTTAGCCTGAAATATGAAGATTTAGAGACTAGTCCTTGAACATTGAACAGCATGGGTTTGAACTGTATGGGTCTACTTATACATAATTTTGTTTTTATAGTACTATAGATCTATTTTCTCTTCCTTGCATTGTTCTTAATAACCTTTTCTCTAGCTTACTTTGTTGTATGAGTACAGTATGTAACATGTATGCTATACCAAATATGTGTTAATCAACTCTATGTTTATGGCAAGGTTTCTGATCAATAAGTAGGCTATTAATAGTTTATTGGAATCAAAAGCGCTCTGTGGGTTTTTGACTGCATGTGGGGGGCACCCCTAATCCCTGTGTTGTTCAAGGTGAACTGTATTTGATACCAATATGGAGAAGGATGTCTCAGGTTAACAAATTATAACAGGCACTAAATTTTCTCTTTTCACTTTAAATATTCAACTTTTTTCCACAATTAGAACTTTAGTCCTTCTTCAACACTTCTCCTTGTTTACAGATTATTTTTGCTTCTATTTCAGGAGTAAATATTGGATATCTATAATATATTTCTCTTTAACTAGGCTGATAACTCTTTGAGGTCAGAAACCAAGGCACATTTATCTTTACATCCTCAGCAACTAGCACACTGTCTGGTACGTAGTAAGAACATCAATATTTATTGAATTCAGTCCACAAATGCTTCTGCAATGCAATTTGCTCACAAGTTAAAGTTACTGTCAGGATAAAAGGCAGTGCAAGACAGGGACAACTCCCTAAAGTAACTTACAAAATAAGACATCACCGAAATTTTATTAAAAGGCTAGGGAACACATATTTGAACCCCTTTTGGTTTTAGTATTTTTGTTATGCTCCTGGCTTGGATTATTTAGATCATCTCTTAATATTTGGTAATGGTGTAAGTGCTATCCCGAAGTAGCATTTTGCTTTTTTTGTTTTCCTGTCATTTACTTTAATTTCTACTCTTTTCTTGAGGAATTTACTACTTTATTTTTTTCCGGCTTGAATTCTTCCTGACTTTTCCTTACCTTATTAATTACCTTAACTAATTATTTATCATTTCTTATAATAATTTATTTAATTCTTTTAATTTTAATTCTTATTTATTTATTTAGAGAGTGTAAGTAGGGAGGGGGCCAAAGGGAGAGGGAAAGAGAGAATCTCAAGCAAACTCTAGGCTGAGTGTGGAGCCTGACATCGACCTCAATTTCATGACCCAGAGATCAAGAGTCTGATGCATAACCTACTAAGGCACCCTATTGCCCCAATTCTTTTTTGTTTATCTACTTTTTCTCTTTGTATCGCTTTCTTTCCATGCTCCTCCTTAGACTAAATACTGTAATTTATAATTCATTTAAAAAATATTCCTAAAATTCTCTTCATGAAAATCTGCAATTTAACCCCAACTACTAGATGTTAAGGAAAATGCATTAGTTACAGTAACTCCTCTGTTAGAGTGAAGACTTTAGGAGTAACTGTTCTATCTGAGTGATTTAGTAGGGTAATTAAAAGTCTCCGAGTTTAAAATTTTCATATTGCCACTTCATTTTCAATTTCCTGTTACACTTTGCTTATCTCTGCTGGTCTGCTTTTTGCAACCCACTCCAGTGTCATAAATTCTTCATTTTTTTCTATTCACTTCAGGATCATATGCATCTGACTTCTCAAATATGGTTCTTTTTCTTATTTTAGTAATGAAAACATTTTTAGAGCTATGTCCTTGTGATGGACTGCATTTTGTTCCCTTCAAAATTTATTGAAGCTGGTATTTGGGCATAGAGCTTTTGGAAGGGGCAGTTAAATGAGGTCATAATGGTGGTACCCTAATTTCACTGAATGGGGACCCTTAAAAGTAAATGAAGAGACACCAGAGTTATAGCCAGAAATAGAAAACTCACCAGGAGTCAGCTCTCACTTTGATATTGGACTTGCCAGCTTCTGGAGCTAACTGTATGGTGTTTTGTCTGAATTCTCTGAATAATGCTCCTTTTAACCTTATAATTTTTATCCTGTAGCAATAATGTTGTGGGATAGGAGACTAAGCATTACATGGAGATTAATTGACCTTGAGTAAGTTCAATACTCCTTTCTCATGCATAAGTTGGAGTCTGTATTAATATGCAGAATCCTTAGCCCATTTACAGTGTGTGTCATCACTTGTGCTACTCCATTTAATTTCGTCTGAAATGAAATTGGTGAATATCCTTCCATACTCTTGGGAACTAATTTCATTGGGGATGAATTACGTTGAGAAACACACACATACTAGACTTATTCAGGTAGGGCATAAGAAGGACAAGAGTCTAGTTTTCCCACAGAGACACTAATCAATTTCCAAAGTAGTTTAATATATCTCTTTTCCTAAGCTCTTCTGAGTGTTTTAATGGATAACTGAATGAAAACTAATAAAAATAAATTATTGTGCATTGGTGAGTATCATTTGCCAAGCCTGAATTAAGTGCTTTATAAATCGTATACAAGGATTAAATAATACCATATGTAAATTATACTGATACTGTTATTCCTGGTCCCATTTCAAAGATGAGGAAGCTGAGGCATAAAAAGTTAAAGTAATTTGTGCTAATTCACAATTAATGTACTAGAGGACTAGAATTTGACTCTCATGGGTCCAAATGCAAAGCCTGACATTTTAATCACTATATAAAGCAGCAACAGAAGAAATCTGCCTAATCCCAGCTCCAGCAAAATATTTAGACTATGTATAATGTTGTAGATCTTTATCCCTGGAAATCAAATGTCATTCGGGGGTCGGGGGGAAGCCATTTAGTGGTGAAATATAACATAACCAGGGGCTGTTTTAGGACTGAAACAAAGAAATACGTCTTTCAATAACATCATTAGGGTTAGAAATAAATGGAAGAAACCCAAGGTCTAAAGTTACGACTGGCTAAGCTGTCACAGGTTTCATTCAAAGGAGTAAGCCAATTTGTCCATAGTGCTAGTTCTGTTGGCATGAAGATTGACTGCTAAGATACTAGCATTTAAAAGAGACAGGAGAGAATGTTTTAGGTTTTTTATTAATGTTGTCATTCTCCAATCAGTGAAGGGCAACCTCTTTTGAAAGATGATGGAAAGTGCTATTCACTTTCATGTCTTATACTTCTGTAAGGGAAGAAAAATAATTTTCCTTCTACCCTTCCAGAGTCTTGGCTAAGGCAAACCTCCCGTGATAAAAGTGCTAACAAACAGAAGTTTAATAATATATATATATACCTCCCATATACATAGGAGAGACCCCAAAAAACCTGAGTAACTCTCCAAAATGGCCCACACCATCACCTTAATAACATCACCAGCTAAAGACAAAAGAATGTGCTGGGGACACGCGTTTATAGCAGATTACCCGGAAAGGCACAGTAAATAAGGTATAATTTTTATGCAGATTTAAGCCATTGCTTTCTCCTTGATAACAGTTTCTGGAGACTTAGAGTCATGCTTCTCTTCCTGATACAAAAAGGAAAAAGGTACCTTTACAGTCAAGACTTCCTTTATTTAAGTAAATGTATTATATTTATAATGTAAGTACCCTTGTAAGAGAGTAGCTTCTACTAGCCTTTAACAGAGCTTCTCCTATGTTTGCTGTTTCTTTTTTTTTTCTTTTTCTTTTTTAAGATTTTAATTATTTATTTGACAGAGACACACAGCAAGAGAGGGAACACAAGCAGGGGGAGTGGGAGAGTGGGAGAGGGAGAAACAGGCTTCCCACTGAGCAGGGATCCCAGTGTGGGACTTCATCGCAGCACTCTGGGATCTTGACCTGAGCCAAAGGTAGACACTGAATGACTGAGTCACCCAGATACCCCATATTTGCTGTTTCTTAAAATAGCTAGTTTAAAATAATCTTAATGCCAAAATACATATTTTGGGGTGGCAGTTCTGCTTCCCTTCACAGCCAACTTTCATGTCTCTGTTGGTTGAGAAAATAAACATGTAGTTTTTGAGGTTTAATCAACTTAATATTTTTTTCATTGCCAAATGTGTTCTAATAAAAGCAGAAGGAATATAACTTCTGTGCATTTCAAGAGATAAACCTTTTTTTCTGACTTTTCTACAAATATACATGGTTCTTTCCAGTCAGACAAGAATGATATATTTTCAAAACAATTGAGTTTTTCTATGGAAATGTAATTCTCTGCAATTATGTCAAAAAGTAACCATTCACATTAAATACACAAAATATAAAAAAATATCCATGTTAGCACATGAATAGCAAAACTGACTTAAAAAAGCTAAGCGAGAGCAATTTTTTTGTTCCATATAGAGATATCTTTCAGTTAGAGGGTTGAATAAAGCAAACACCAATTTTTGGTTGTATCTCCACAGCAATTTCTTTTCTTTTTCTCCTTTGCCTTTAAAAATTTTTTTTCTGTTTGTCCCGCTGTGGTGACCTCACTGCAGTGTTTTTATAGCCCATTTAGCTTTTACAGGATTTCATCATATTCCAGTTGACATCAACTGTTCCGTGGAGTCCCAGGGGTTCCCTCTGTATCCCAATACATAACCTGAGTTTGACAAGTCTGGTTTAACATCATCCAGATCAATCCAAGAATTAAAAGGAGGCTGGGAATGTTAAATCAACAATAATTTTCACCCAGTCAGGGAGATGGAGATGGAATGAAAGCTGAAGGGCTGTGCACTTTTCAAAAAGATACATTCAGCACCACAACAGAGCATTTGTGTCACATAGAATCTTAATTGACCAAGTTATTTACCCTTGGGGGAGAGACAAGTTTCCATTAGGAGGATACATTTGCTGTTTGTTAAATTGCCGGAATTCTAACCTTCTCAGTGTAATTCTGAACTCAAGTTTCAGTTGGTTAAATACTTGGCATGGTAGAAAATGCTCAAAAAAAGTAAGACTCAGAATTTCTAGATAAGTTCCTTTTTACCCAACCATCTCAGTCATTCATAACCTGATTTTTTACTCAGTTTCCTTATCTATAAATTGACCAAACTAAACGAGCCCTTCCTCCGGTAACTCTGTGAGAATCAGAAATAGTAATGAATGAGATAATTAGAGTGTATTCCAAGGATTTTAAGGTATTCATCAATATGGGCCACAGTTCTTTTCTTAAGTTTTATATTCAGATAAATGTGGAGAATAGAAAAAAAAAAATTCCCATGCCTGAGAAATATATAGCCAAAACAATATCATAGGCTTATTCAAAGTAGGATGAGGAGAAGGGTATGCATCAGTATATACATGGACATGATGAAGTTAACCTGTAATGTCAGGATTGGACTAGAAGGTAATAAAGCTAGCTAAAGAGACTGGGTTCTGTACTGTAGATGATGGGTATCATGTGATACTTCCAAGTGCTGAGGAGGAAAAAAAAAATTCTCTTTTGGTTTTGATTCTTTAGCTGCTTTAATGACCAAATTAACATAAGATAGACCAACAGGAGGAAAACAAATTTAATTATATACATACACTGTATGTACACTGTGCCCTGTAAGAATATGAGACACAGGGAAAAGTTGATCAGTTGAAGCTTACAGGCCATCTTGAGCTAAGGAATGGAATAGGGGCCTGGAGACTCGAAGGGGGAGAATGGCAATTCACAGGACAATAAAATGAGGAGATGTCTGGTAATTAAATGATTGCCCTCTACGGATAGGTCTTGTAGATAAAGAGTTATCTCAGGTAATATTTCTCTTTTTCAGTCCGGCTTTCTGTCTTAATTCTTGTAGGTTAAGGGGGAAGCAAAGGTTTTTTTGAGTCTTGATTGTCTTGAGCTCAAAATAATCCACATGCAGAAGTGGAATGTTTAGGGTCATTATTTTGCTTCCCTTCACAAGCAAAGAATAAGAAAATAAAAATTTAGTGGAGATTATGGAGGTTTAGAAGGTAAGTGAGAGGCCAGATGGTAGATAATAGTAGTTTCCCACACATAAATAAATAATGGCTGGAATTATGATTATGATAGTAACAATGGACAAAGGTGGTTGGAAAAGATTTCAGAAGAGAATCATCCCATATTTTTGGTCAATTCTAACCTAGGCGTCTTTTTCATCACTGTATCTTCTGTGTCTAGATCAATACCAGTACATCTATATTCAATGATTATGTGTTTAATAATAAATAGAAATGAGTTCATGATGTGAGCAAAAAGAGGTCCTGGGATATTACCTTGAGAGATGCAGAAAATGCTCATAAAAATGATAATCTGTGCCAAGTCAGGAATTCTGAGAGACTAGCTTTTAGGGAAGGAAAGTTTAATTTTAAGCATGTTGCATTTTACATATCAACCAGATGTCATATAGAGCTATCAAGGAAATAGCTGAAAGTTCAAAAGAGAAGCTTGGGAGAGAAATCTATGGCTTGAGATATGAAGGACATTTGGTAAGATGATGGATGTAGGCTAGTGGTTTTCAAATGCTTGGTAGGCATACACATGCACACATCTAAAAGGTTTACAGAACCGTCAAACAAATAAAACTAGACCTTCTTGTTCCTGCCTTAGGCCTCCCTCAACCCTATAAACATACCTTCAAATGAAAAACAATGTCCATTTGAAGTTTTCTGGAGGGGATGGTCAAATAGGATTACATTTGTCTCCAGATAATAGAACTTCCTCAGAAGCTTCTTTTCATCCATCTTTTCCCAAAGTTGCACACAGTCCAACTGCAGTTCCAGTTTATTTTCTCTCTCTTTTAAAATGCCCTTCATAGGTCAACTCTTCTAGTTCCATGATCTTTCTTTTTTCTCTCTCTCCACTGCCTCCTCCCCAATTCTATGGTCCCTGTACACATTTCTTCAGTTCTTCAGAATTACAAAGAGTAGCACAAAAATCTTGGTGCCTCAAACAAAGGATCCTTTCTCTTTGTGGAAATGGAAAAGTGAAAGGGTTGTAAATATTCACAGTTTAAAGTGTATTTTCCTGCCTTGTTTAAAAATCCTACCAATGAATTTTTACCCTGTTCTATGCAGTGGCAAGACCTGAGAAAGAAGCAAGATCATTCAGGGTTCAAAGTTTTGCCAAGTAAATGTCTTTGTTTTGAGGCCAGAGAGTCATGCCTAATAGGCTAGCAAAAGATAAGTGATATGACTGCTTTATCTCCTAGAACTTCTTGACAATTGTAGGGGCCAAGGGCAGGACACACTAAGATGGGCCACTTTGACATGAACATTATTTTGAGGTAGAAGCAATTAAAACCTAGCAGATTCAGGAAAAGCTTCCCAATTCCCACCACCACCTCCAAATTGCCTGCTTATACCAGAAAGAGAGCTTTTAACAGAGATTCCCCTTTACCTAAGAAACTTACGTGCTTAATAGAGCAACTTTGTTTTCCGAACATCTCCTTTCACCTTCCTGCTAAAAGCTCTTTTCCCCAATGTAGCTTTAGGCCTGTCTCCTTAGCCTATTTAAGTGTCCTGTTGCTTCACTCTCTCTGGAATTTCCACGTCTGTTTGGATTTCTCATGGGTATGCTATTAAATTTGTTTTTCTCCCATTAATTTCTCTCATGTCAATATAATACTTAGTCCAGTTTAGAAAGACCTTGAAGGGCACAGGAAGTTCTTCCTCCACCACACAACCTCACCTCTAGTTTCTGAAATTATGAAATGGCCCTTAATGTGTTAATGGCTGAAGGGAATATTAGATTTTATTTGCTGCCTCAAATCAAGTCCATAGCTGGCAGCTTTAACCCCTCATGAGTGTTAATAATTATAAGAACAATTCTGGGTGCTTGGTAAATAAATAACAAGTCAGTAGAATACAGTCAGTGAGTAGAATACACCAATAACTTATGCTGACTAACATTTCATTGTTTAGTGTTTGTGGTGAGGATTCTTATTACTTCACAGTGGTTGGTGCTCTGGCCTTTGATTAGGGTATTCTTGTTTTTGTTTTTTTGTTGCTGTTTTTTTTCAGTGTTGTCATTGTCTTTGAGAGTCTGAAGTATCTTTTTAAGAATAATACTTTTTATTGCATACAATAAAATGCATGACATTATAAAAGAAACCAATCATTCAAATATAATCGTAGAAATATTTTAAAGTTTGTCATATTGTAATATTTATGCTTCTTTATTAACACATTAAGTAATAAGATTTAGTACTTGATCTAATAAGTAATGTACGTTTGAAATAGTCAAATTTACGTAATATTTGAGGTATCTACAATGATTGTAAAGTGATACGGAATATTTGTGACTTTAATTGATGATAAAGACACAGATGCTGCTTGACACTAATGTTATTTTGTCAACATAATTATAATTAAAGGGTATGCTCTATATCAAATACAGGTTAGTAAAAATTGTTTTTCCTTCAAGTCAATGAATTCTATGCAAGGATTCAGTGGATAAGATAAGAGCCTTACGAAGTTTTATTTTTTGGCTATTTTCTAGAAGCTGCAGGCTAGAGCGTTGATGACTATGGCATTGGCAAGAATGGTCAGGTTCTTGTTGAGACTTTGACAGGAGATATCACAAATTGGGACATGTGTTACCATATTCATTATTTCTAAGGCAAAAAAATGACAGGTAGTAAGATCAGTGATTTAACTTTGATCAAATTTATAAAAAGGAAGAGTTGACCTGTGTAGTATGGAAGAAAGGTATCAGGGTATTTCAGTCAGAACTGGACTACCTTTTTTTTTTCTTTTTTTAATAGTTCGCTTTGGATTAGTATATGTTTATTCCATCTTACCAGAATTCTTCAGTTTTGAAATAAATCCTGAGACACAAAAACTATTACATGAGTTTGGAATTGCCCATTTATGGGTTTGAACATGGTTTTCTGTGTCTTTTTAGTATCTACTTCATAGACTTGAGGAACACCTAAGATGAGATACTTTGTGTAGAGTACCTAGCATAGTGATTGATATTTACAAGACACTAATGTGTTGTCCAAGTTTACACAACTGATTAGTCAACTAACACTTACTGAGTCCTGTGTGCCAGTTGCTATGCCAGGCATCAGATGTCTTCATTGTCTTAATAATCTTATGAAGTAAAATCTATAATTATCACTAAATTGCACATGAGGAATATGAGATTTTTAGATGTAAAGTAATTTGCTTAAATTTAAGTTGTACAACTGGAAGTAATAGAGTTAGGATTTGAACCGATATCCTTTGATTCCAAACTCCCAATGCTCAAACCATATTCTACCACAAAATTTGTGGCAGGTCCATGACAGAACTGAAGAGTCTTCTGACATTTATACCACTGTTGTTTTCTGATGTCTCATGGATAGTTTAACTTTTAAAAAAGTTGTAACGGACTCCTCTAATAGTACTTATTTCAATCTAAGAATACTTTAGAGATGGGAACTTATTTCATGCTTATGTTAATGATGACTTTTTTTTTTTTTTTTTTTTTTTTTTTTAGTTTTGAAGCTCATCCTACAAATGAATTCCACTTCCTAAAATGTAAGAACAGGCTGTTCTCTTGGTTATTGACATTCCATTTTGGATTCCACAAAGGGCTTTAAACACAATCACTTTTACAAGGCTTTGATGCAAAGCAAGTGACTGCCTAATGTTATTAAGCAGCTGAAGGGCAGGTAAATTGGCTGTGTTTTCTAAAAATGACTTTCATTTCCATCTACAACATGATTGCACATTGTAATATAGCACAACAGAGAGTTGAACACTGAAAAGATAAGCTTTAAAACAGAATATAAATTCCTAAACCACAAAAGCCATAGTTAAAAAAAAAAAAAAATGGAAATAAAAAATACATGTCAGAAAGACCTTTCTACCACAGCACTGAAAAGAACTTTGCATATCTTTCAGGGTGCTTTCAACTTTTTAAAGCTAGTTTAATCGCAACATTATTTTTATTTAACAATTTCCATTGAGTCGATTTTTGAGCTTAAAAAATGTGACCGCTCTGGGAAATGAAAAACTATGACAAAGAAAGCTTGGCTAGAGCTAGAGGTCATAAATGTTGTTCAGCAGTATGTTTCATATTTTGCGCAACCTATAATTGATGAGTAATAAAAATCAAAAAATGTTCTTACAAGGGTAGAAAGTCTGTATTTTAAAAAATAGCTGAAACCTATTGCTGTTAAAAAAAAAAAAAAAGGAAAAAACAAAAAACAAAACAACCCTGGTTCTTTATATTCTATGAGAAAACTACTATAATTCCACAGCTTCAAACAGAAAGCCTATCCATTAATCATAAAGCCAAATGTTTTAAAGGAATGTAGGGAAAATTCAGTTTTTAACAAAGACTTTATTTTATTATAATTATTTCTTCTTTCTGTTATTCATTGAACCAAATTGGCAATGGAGTTTTACTAGTTTTCAAATTTACTTTGAGGCTAAAATGAAATTATCAATGAATCAAATAATTACATTACTTGTGGCTGACCAAAAAAGATTATTTTACTGATCATTTTATCAGTAAAATGCATATAATCAGTATATTTATTAATGATTTTCTGAACAGAGGTCCAGAAAATGCTATTGTTCTTATCTGTTTGTTTTTCAATAGAAGTATGTGTTTTGCTTCTTGATAGAGAAGCCAAAGAAGCCTAGATCACCTCCAGCCTCCTCAGAGTTGGGGAAACTCTATGAGGTACCCGTTGCTCATCCTACCTTGGTCTGCCATTGCTTTGAATGGTTGTCAAAGATAGTTTGAGACAGCTGTGTCTCAGGCGTGGCAGAGCTAGGATGTTTTCTTTCCCCTAGCAGATAAATTCATTCATTTGTGTACTCATTTATTCTAAAAAGTAATTATGGAATAAATTCTCTGTGAAAGTACCAAGCACTTGCCTTCTTGCAATTTACAATCCAGTGGGGTGGGGAATACAGACATTAACCAAAGAGCAAAGCAAAACGTAAATATTTCAATAAGAGCTATGAAGGAAAGATGGTGCTATTGAGGCTGTGAAGGGTTGATTTGAAGGAAGATCTTGATTCTCTACCTCTATGCTATAGCCATATACTTTGCAATGTGTCTCGAAAGTTCTTCCCATTAAGAGGTGAAATCTATTTCCCTACTCTTTGATCCTGTGCTGGGCTTGTGACTTCCTCTGGCCAATAGACAATGACAGATTTGACATTGTGATAGTTACTCATCTAGGTTTTAAGAGGCTTTGTGAGATTTCCCTTCTTGTTCCTCTTCCTTCATCGTGAGAACATGCTTGACCTCATCTGCTGGATGAACTACATGGAATGACAGCCCAGCTGTCCCAGCCAAGGCCCTGGACACATGAGAGAGCCCAGAGATGATGAGCAAAGCTGCCTAGTTAACTCACAGCTGACCACAGACACATGAATGTGCCTAGCCAAGCTTCTCTGTGATCAGCAGAATTGACCTGCTCACCCAGAGGCTCGTGAACAAAGACATATATGTTCATGCTTGTGTGCCACTGTAGTTTCAAGGTTGCTTGTTAGGCTGCATTACTATGCAAATAGGTAATTGAGGCTCTGCCATATTTGGTGAGTTCAGGCCAGCCTTTTCTAGGGAAATTATTCTTCATTTTTCTGTAAAGCATACAAACAAGGAATACAGATTAACAACGCAAAAGAAAGGAGAAAAGAACATAGAAAGTAGATAAAACAGGGGCTAAAGCCTATAAGCAACAGTTGTAAGAGGCCCAGGGGGACTAGAGAACAAAGTTAAAGAGAGTGTGATTGAATCCTTGGAAGAAAAGACCACACCCATAGGGCCTTGATGACTGTTTTAAGCTGTTTTGTGTTTAAGCTGAGAATAATGCAAAGAATTTGAAGAGTTTTAAGAAAAGAGAGAATATGAGCAAGAAGTGTTTGGTTACACTGTGTAGAACATTGGGAAGAGTATCACTTCCCAAGAGTGTTTAAGAGAAAAGTGGTTATTTTTTTAGTTAGGGAAAGGCATTAAGTCATCAATACCAATCCTGGATCATCACTGTGACTTTCTGATGGGTGTTAACATTTCTAAATTACCTTTATTCCACCTCGAGAGCCAGCCTGGCCTAGTCTAAAAAGCATATTTTCTGCTTCTGCCACCTCCACCTGTTAAGTTTCATTTCTTTAAGCTATCATATGAAAAATCCCTCTGCTTGTTGGATTCCCCTAACCCAACATATGTATACATCGATCCTCCCATCTGCTAACTTATTTGTTTGAAATGACTTGTCTTTCCCCACATATGCTAATTTTGCCTTCTAGATAATGTAATATTTTATTCCTTTGTAGACTGTAAGGCACTGCAGAGGCATTAGTTATGAGTACCCTCGCTGAAGCAACACCACTTTTGTAAAGCCATTCTTGGTAATTCCAAATGGCTTTTCTCTAGCATTCTGTAATTTGTCCCTACTAAATAATTAGTACCTTCATGGGCTACATCTGAGAAAATGCTTGTGGCTGCAAATACCAGATAATTTTTTCTGAAGTGACTTAAACAATACAGTGTTTAGTCATATCATTTAAGTGGAATATGGAAGTAGCAAGATTCATACAGAATCAATGCCATCAAGGCTCTGGGTCAATATCTCTGTC
This sequence comes from Mustela lutreola, assembly GCF_030435805.1. Taxonomy (NCBI): domain Eukaryota; kingdom Metazoa; phylum Chordata; class Mammalia; order Carnivora; family Mustelidae; genus Mustela; species Mustela lutreola. The sequence goes on along the minus strand of NC_081291.1, from coordinate 86,683,030 downwards.
ATTCTCTTGGCCTTCTCTGGGTTATAAAATGCCAGCGACTCTCTCTTATGACTGTTGGCTAGAATTGGGTCATATGCAAAGCCAAAGATCAATATCTGGCAGCAAGGAATGGAATTTCCCAGACTGGATTAGTCCCACCAGTACTTATTCCCTCTGTTAGACATATTGGGCATCTGTCAGAGGTAAATGTCTGCTGGGTATGTAGCCAGCAGTGACTGTCACTCACAGCTTAATGATTTTTTTCTCTTCTGATCCTCATCTAGCTGTGCATTTCTCTAGATTTTTTAACTTCCAGCCATGGCAATTTCCCATAGCTCTCTGATCATATGCTGTTTTATTTCTCTGTACCTTCGCACACACTCTTTACTTTATTTGGAATGCCAACCCTTTGCCCATTTCTAATTACACAGAGAAAGATTCAACTTTTAAAGCTCTGTATGATCATCACATTCTCTATAAACCTTGCACTGCTCTCCATATTTAATCCCTCTCTTCTTTGTATTATTTTGGTTTCTTATGTATGCCTGCATTACGATATTGTGCTGCATTGTGATTTAATTGAATATGAATCCATGCCTCCCCTCATCCCTGCCTACCACCATGATTCATTGTCCTTGCTGGGAACATAGGATGGTTTCAATTAAAATACACTGGGGGTGCCTGGGTGGCTCAGTCGGTCAAGCCTTTGATTCTTGGTTTCGACTCGGATCATGATCTCAGGGTTCTGGGATTCAGCTCTGAGTCAGGATTCGTCCTTAGTAGGGAGTCCACTTCTCTGGCCCTCTCTCCCTTTACCCCTCCCCCCACTTGCAAGTGTGTGTGTGCACTCTCTCTCAAATAAATAAGTCTTTAAAAAAAATAAAATATGTCAAGTGGTATTGAATCTGAGGTACCACAAAGTTTAACTTCATGATGTGCCAGAGATAATTCATCTAGGTTTCCTTTCTACTTCATGTCAAAGACCAAATGTTATGCTATACAATTCAGAGCACTTCCTATAGTGCTAGACAGCGCATATCTTGCCAGTACATACTTTTCCGTTGATGGATGTTTAAATACCGAACAGTGAAAGACAACTATAGAGTTTAAAACAGAATGGCTGGTGTTATTCCCATCCTAAGGAGTAAGGTAGTTACACTCATGATAAGTCATGATGACCTATAATAGGCACTTTTGTTTGGGAAATGCGGGGCCTTCTGGGCATAACTGGATGGTTGAGAAAGAACTTTATTATTTCATAAAATAGGAATTTGGGGGTTTGCATAGCATCAGGAATGTTGAGGAAAATAACCTTCAGGGAATAAAAAAAGTCCTTAGAGAGTGTTGGTAAGATGGAGTCCAAGTAGAGGAAAAAGCATGAGCGTTCCCTTTGGGAGGAATGACCAGTGATACTATAGGTCATGATGTTTAATGTAGGTAGTTTTCTGCATCATTTAACTATAAAATTCTTCAGCCTTAGCCTAAACTTCAATAAAAATAAAAAACTGCCTCACACAACAGCTAGTGTCAGGGGTCCCGGGGTCGGGGGGGAATCAAGAAGATCATAATGTAGGGTATCTAATGTATGATGAAGTAGGAAGGAAAGAATCCAGAAATGATAGGAGCCATGAGATATATATATATATTTCAGAGATGGCCCTCCTCACAAAGAAGTAGTATCTTTCACGTAACTCCTAAATTTATCTAGTAGCCTAATTAATGAAATATATGAAAATTATTATGCTTCTCCTCTTCTGTTCTGAACTGTGATAGAGGGAAATGGTTGGACAAGGGAAAGGGAGAGAAACTTGCAGAGAATAATACAACAGTAATGACACAGCATTTCTAGAACTCAGCCATTACTGTGTGCTAACTATGTACTGGACACTGGGCTAGCTGCTGGCATTATACATATGAATAAGACATTGTTGGGTTTTTTTGTTTTGTTTTGTTTTCCTCAGTTTTTTTTTTTAATTGAGTCATTACTATTTTGTCTTTTGGCTTGCTTTCCCTTATAGTCATCCCTCCTCTTTAAAGTGGCTCCTACCATTTGTCCTCCATTCATTCAGTTGAACTACCCAAAGGGGCGCTAGGGGACTTAAGTTTTGTTTTATGTTTATGGTTTTTTAGTGAGTTTAGAATAGAAAAAATAAATAGATTGGGACTGAAGAGTGAATTGGCTTCATTTTACCCAAGGATAATGGTGACACATGTCTGCTAAAGCACTGTTTTCTCTAGCTGTCTGTGGTATAGAACTAGTTTCCTTCTTTCTTTTTCTGTCTTTTCCTTCCCTCCTTCCATTCTTTTCTTTCCTTTTGATATCATTTTTGCAGTCTGAAGCTTATATAAAATAATAAAAACGATTTCCTAGAGAAAATAATGAAGTCCTAAAACTATAAACCTATTTTTTTATTATTACATTCAACAGACAATAATGAATTTCTGTAAAAGTTTCTAAATGTTTATTGTCAGATTCTGCATGTGACCTATTGCAGACCGCTAACGAAGAGTTCCCACACTGCACTGCTCCACAGACCAGTTTGAGTGGCTCTGCACTATCATGTCCCTGCACATTTGTGCCTTCAGGGCAGTAAAAGACTTGGCAGTGTGTTCTCCTTTCCAGAGCCCCTACACCAGGTAGTATAATCTGCATTTTAAAAATTGCTAATTGTCCTATTCACAGTGAGACTCAGAGTCTACTCTTTTTTTTTTTTAAGTATTTTTTTAAAGATTTTATTTATTTATTTGACAGAGAGAAATCAGAAGTAGGCAGAGAGGCAGGCGGAGAGAAAGGGAGAAGCAGGCTTCCGTTGAGCGGAGAGCCCGATGTGGGGCTCAATCCCAAGACTCTGAGATCATGACCTGAGCCAAAGACAGAGGCTTAAACCACTGAGCCACCCAGGTGCCCCTCAGAGTCTGCTCTTATCTTCTGCTTTTCTTTCCAAATAAGCTTGATTCCAAGGATTGTAAAATGCCCACTAACCCTGACATTGCTTTTTTTCCTATACTGCACAATTCTCAGCCACAGGAAGATTTCAGAGGTTTGAAAGTTGCTAATGTGGCCACCAATTTGTGTATTATACATATCACATCCCTCTGGATTCCATGTACATTTCTTTCTAAATAGATCATGATTTATGGTGCTCTAAATTATTGGTAACAGAAGATGAGTTCTTTAATGATTGATACAAGGATACTTTATAATTTGGTATTTCATAATTGGTACATGTATGTTTGTGTAAACCTGTAAAGTGTTAAGAATTTTTCAGGAAAAGACGAAAGCATCTTGAGCATAAGAAGGGAAATGAAGTTTTGTTGTTGGTAGTGGTAGTAGTGGTTTAGCATAATCCTGAGGATTAACAGGAATTGAGTCTGAAAATCTAAATTCCATTTTTGCCTTTCCATCTGTATAATACAAGCCACATATGAAATTTAAAATTTTCTAATAGCTGTGTTACAAAGGAAAAGAAACAAATGAAATTAATTTTAATATATTTTATTTAAACTGATATATCAAAAATATGATTTCCAGAAAAAATAATAAGACATTTTATGCTATTTTACTTGTACTAAATATTTAAATTGTGGTGTGTGTTTTATGCACATTATACTAATGATACATTAGCTTGGTATCAAGTGCATAATAGCCATTGGTGGCTGGGAGTTACCGTATTGCACAGATCTTAGGACAAGAGCCTGAGCAGATTCAGTTCCTTAAATGGGGCGAAGAAACAAAGTAGAAATGGAGGTTCATAAGCAAAAGGTAGATTTCACTGTGAGTAATGGAGAACTTCAGAGGAAAATCATGTTTTCTGTGTGACTGTACACCTGTTCCCCAAAACACACATTTTAATGAATTTTTAGTGAAATATTCATGTTTCAGTAAATTCCTGGCGAAATAAAATTTCTTTTTGGCAATGCAGAGAAATGCGAAGTCCTATTCCAAGGTCTTTTGACCAAAACATAGGCGCAGAATGTATACATATGAAAACCTATTACATATATTGTTCACAAATCGATTTGGTTTTGGTTTTTCTTTTTACAGCTTCTTAGGCTTATTTTTATAAAACTGTTTCTGTAAGCTATTCATTTATTTAGGGAAATTCTTTGTGGTGAGCATGTAGCATATTTGTAATTTTTATTATTACAATAACACTTAACACCCTATGAGTAGGCCCGGGAGCTCATCTCTGGTTATTTCCTTAGGCTAGATGATGGGAAGCGGACCTATGGAACCAAAGGTTACATGAATATCTAAGTCTCTTGTCGTCTCCTTCAAATTTATTCTTGTGTGTGTGCTGTATGGTAGGGCTCCGTTTACAGCGTATATTCTCTAAGTAATTACATTTTTGATAGGGAAAATAGTATATTGTCATTGTTCTTGTTTTAAGTTCTGAATATTTATAAGGATGCGTATTTCTCCTTGGTCTTGTTGGTCCTATTTGGTCCAGTTTTTTCTCTGAATTGCTTGTTTATATCTTGTGCCTACAGGCCATCCCATTACTTTTTCATCAGACTCCCGCAAGTCCCTGTTCAGCCTGGCTGAGTGGGTGTGCAGAGAGGTAAAGTGGTGTGGAGGCCCTGCTGCTGGGCTGCAGAGACCTCACTATTAGACTGTGGTCACAATACAATGTACTGCACTTGTAATCAGTTAAATCTTGGTCAGCAACTAAGCTAACCTTTAGAATAAATCCATATGCCCCTGAGGTCCATCTGCTATAATAGCACTACTAAAAAGCAGACAAATACTCTGAGTTTTATAATTTAAGCTTGCCATCCCCTCAGAAGAGGATTGCTTTTCTAAAAATATATCTGCCTGCAAAGAGCCTTAGGGCCTGTGTGCTTCTTTTGCATTTAACCAGCTATTAAAAAATCCCTCCCAAGCTGTGACCGACCTGCACAGGTTCAATCTGCTTTGGCTAGTAAATCAGTTAAGACTGTAAGTTCCCTATGATTTTCTAAAGACATGTTAGAGATCCTAAAAATAATTCTTCTCTCTTAGTAGAGGAGAGAAAAATAATTCAGGAGTGGTTCAAACATAAAGGCTGTCCATTATGACTCTGATCACTTTGCCCTGCCAGAACACACTTCTATAGTGAACATTTGTGTGCCTGTCCTGTTCCAGGTGTTGTGCTAAGAAAGGGAGTCAACCACAAATAAGACCCTTTTTGTCCTTGAAGATTTCAGCTTCGGTGAAATGAAAATACATGTAAATAAATGCATTATGAAGTGATGAGTGCCGCATTCCAGGCATGTTCAGGGAGCGGTAAGAGCATTAAGGACTTTAGCAGAAGTTGATACCTGAGCTGAGTTTCAGTAGAGTAGAAGTTCACAGAGCAGAGAAAGAAGAAGAGCTGAGAGAAAAGAAACAAGCACTTCCCCATAGTTAAGAAAACATCGGAGAATTTTAAGTAGGAGAATAATGGTGATCGGAACACAACAGATTCTGATGTCTCTTCTGGGTCGCTATCACACATGTTAGGCTTCAAACAGACTCATGGAACACTTGTATGTCAGCTTAAACAGAAAGCACATTGTCCAATTTAAATACTAATGCAAATTAAGAAGAAGAGATAAAAGAAGTCCCTGAGCTCCCAAAGGCAGCAAGGATTGCTCCTATATCATAGCACATACTCCTCCCACGAGGAATGTAAATGAGAAGGGCAAATTTGTGTAATTGGCATGCTGGACATTTCTCTGGACTCAAATGCTTTCTATTATATTTGAAATTTTCAAGCCAAACCATGATGGCAACCAGACCAGAAAAAGAATGCAATTGAGAGAGAATACCCTGCAGTGTTTACAGTCCACCCTTTCTCTGTATGTGCATTTTCAAATTTGGGTATTTTGAACTGGACTTTGATAGGATTTGGCTAATAATCTCCATGAAAATGATGCCGGTATGTTCTTTAGCTTTTGATAAAGTCCGGAGTAGGCAGGCAGTATAATCTTGAGCAAGAAAAGAGGATGGTTTTCTACACCAGGAGAAATAAAGCATAATGTAGCACTTTGACAACCCCAAAGGTGACTTTTCCAAGCCATTGATTAGCAGGTCCATGCCCTGAAATTCAAGTCAGGGAGATTCATTACAGTTCTTTCAATCGCTAGAGTATTAAAAACCAAAATGCATCATTAACTCAGAAGTGGGCTATGCCATTTGGCAATAAGGGATCGACTTGACTTTCGTGACGAAGCCATCTCTGCAGATTCTTTGGACTTCAACACAGAAGGGAGCAATTGCGTTTTGCATTATAGATAAACACAATCATTTTCCTACTGTTACTCACTTTTGTCCATTTAGTCAAAAAGTGTGGATTGCTGGGAAGAACCTTGACATAGTTGAGCTCCAGTGAAGAAGAGCAGCACTGGGCGCTGTTTGTGGAAGAATTTCAGGAAATTTCCATGGTAGTAGTCCACCAGGAAGACATTGAAAGGAATTTGGGGAGTTGAGGAAGTAGGAGAGTGGAATGCCCAGCAGGAGGTACAGAGAACAACTGCTCTTTTCTTTTTTCTCCATTGTTTTTCCTGAAAACAAAACAAAACAAAAACAAAAACAAAACACAAAAGTCTTAGTTAAATGCCCTTTTCTTTCTGGTTTTGTGTAATGTTGAAAATGACATAGCATTAAATAGATAACATTAATTTTCATAAAGCTGGTTTTCAAAAAGACATAGAGATGGTCAACATGCAATTCTTCTTTTAAAAGTAATTAAAAACAAGGCTTTAGTCAATGTGATCCTGTAGTTCTAAAGGATTTTTTTCATGTGGTGTGGCAGGAAGATCAGTGGGACACTCAGGCAACATTTTGAGCTGCATTCCTGTATTCACTGCTCAGTAGGTAAGCCATGTTATCTCAGGGAAGCCTAATGTCTGCTCCAACTTTTCTGAGCCTGTTTTTTCATGTGCAAAAATGAGACATAATAGTACTACTTTTCCTATCTATTCAGTAAATGGTTTCAAGGATCAATTAGATAATGAAAACGTATGTGTGCTATACCTTTCTTCATAAATTCAGTGTATTCATGTCCACCCTGAATATGACTGATAGGCATTTAAAAAAATATATTTATTTCATTTATTTTAGAGAGAGAGTGAGAGCAGGTAGGGGAAGGGGCAGAGGGAGAGAGGTCTCAAGCAGACTCTGTTGCAGAATGTGGAGCCTGATGTGGGGCTCAATTTCATGACCTGGGATCATGATCTGAGCTGAAATTAAGAGTCAGACACTTAACCAACTGTGTCACCCCAGAATCCCCTGATAGGCATTTTTATGTCCATTACCTTATTTAATCTTCATAATAATACTATACGGTTAGTAGCAAAGCTCAGGGAAGTTGTAACATAATAAAGAGTTGTTTTATACTTCATTTTAGATATTCATGGTATAAGATGTGATTTCAACACAACCTCTGATTTCAAGAAATAAACAGTCTAGTGTGATGATATGGGTGTAAATAAATTGCACTGTAGTGGCATAAAGAATATAGTGGATAGGCGCACCTCGTGGCTCAGTGGGTTTGAGCCTCTACCTTCGGCTCCGGTCATGATCTCAGGGTCCTGGGATCGAGCCCCACATCGGGCTCCCTGCTCATCAGGGAGCCTGCTTCCCCACTCCCCCCACACTCTGCCTGCCTCTCTGCCTTATTGTGATCTCTCTGTCAAATAAATAAATAAAATCTTAAAAAAAAAAAAAGCTGTTTAAAAAAAAAAGAATATAGTGGGTAAAAAAAACATAAATAAACCTGAGTTTGCACATAGGAGGAATGCTAACTCTCCTTGCTGCCGAGGTAGAGGCTTATGGAAGAGAGAGGAGTGTGTGAGCACACATGAATGTATGTATATGTGTGGAGAATAGTTAGTATATCAGAGAATGTTTCCTGTTGGAGAAATTTAAAATATATCATAGTATGTTCCACGAAATGAAGTTCACCTGGCAGACTGGAGGTGGAGAGCAGTTCAGGTTGGAAAAAATGAGGATGCCTACTAGGAAGATTAATGAGTATTATACAAATGCTAATTCATATTACCTTTTATTAACATAAGTGCTTAACAAAAAAAGAATGAAGTGAATTATGTAGACAAGCAGAGAAACAGAATCTATACTCCATTTACTACTAGTGATAAGTATTGCTTGAAGACAAAATAGCTGCAATGTTCAAACATAGGCAGTCTTTTTTTTTACTTCTTCCTGCTTGAGTAGCATTTGTTTCAGCATTATTTAGCATATTTGGGAGATCAACACAACACATACCTTTTTTTTTTTTAATGGCTTATCTGATCTCTGGTAAGAATTCAGCCATTCTTTTCCTCCCTCCAGTTCCATGTAGAAGATCAGGCAACTTGGACAGTGCAAAGCCAATATAGCCAAACTGGTGTCAAAAAGCCTGTGATGGGCAAAGCATCTTGGAATGGGGTACAGTTATGTCCGATGGGCATCAAAATATGGAACCATGAAAAATGGACATTATGACAGTGGGAGATTGGATCATTGTTCCCAGTTATTCACACCTTTGGCATTTATCTTTGCCTTGCCTCCCACTCTGTGCTGGATATATTCCTCACTCTATCAATGCTGATCTTGGCCCGGTGACTTGGTTTGGTCAAGACATTTGAGCAGAGGATTTAAAAGTGCTTGCATGGATTTAGTTTGCCCTGTGTGCTCCTTGATCCATTAAGGGAATACATCCCAGAGAGTGGTTTCCCTCTCCAGCCTGAGCCCCAAGAATGAGACATGGTGGAACTGAGACAATTGTGATCTGAATCCTGAAGATAAGTCCAGCCAAACATGTGGAAATCAGCCATACCCCTGCCAACATTTCTGTAGTTCAATAAAATCAGTATTTATTTATATGCAAGTCACTGAGATTTGATGTTGGTTTTTTTTGTAGCAAAAATTAACCATTTTGGGGGCCTGGGTGGCTCAGTGGGTTAAGCCTATGCCTTCGGCCCAGGTCATGATCTCAGGATCCTGGGATTGAGTGCCGCATCAGGCTCTCTGCTCAGTGGAGATCCTGCTTCTCCCTCTCTCTCTCTCTGCCTACTTGTGATCTCTCTCTCTCTTTCTCTCTGTCAAATAAATAAATGAAATCTTAAAAAAAATTAATAGCCATTTGGAAAATAGTTTAGCAGTTGCTTATAAAGTTAGATAGGTCGAGGTAAATAGGACTTTTGGGGAGTCTAATAAGACAGGACTATCCTAAGTTCATCTTGTCCCACAGGTACAACTAGATAACACCTACATCAGTGTAAATAACCCAGAAAACAACTTGGATACTGGCAGAACAGACTCCAGAGCTACAAGTATAGAAGAGGCCATGATGATGAGGATAGGAAGGGCAGAGAGGTCATTGGGAGCTAAAGGAACCCACAGGAATGTTCATGGAAAGGAGGGACACCATAGGTGCAGAGAGAAAAAAAAGCAGACCCTCACACCAGGCATCCTAGCGACCTGGAACCCACACATAGGTTAGATGAATCTCCATAACATTTGGCTTTGCAAACCTGAGGAGACTAATTTAAAGAGTCTTACGATCAGTGGGCTTAACACCTGGAACTTAATTTTTTTATTTTTATATTTTTTAAAGATTTTATTTATTTACTTGACAGATATCACAAGCAGGCAGAGAGGCAGGCAGAGGGGGGTGGGGAACCAGACTCCCTGCCACGCAGAGAGTCCGATGCAGGGCTCTATCCTAGGACCTCAGAATCATGACCCGAGCCAAAGGCAGAGACTTTAACCCACTGAGCCACCCAGATGCCCCCTCCTGGAATTCTAAAATACAGCCAGCTCTCTGGGAGAGCTAGAGGGTGATAGGACACTTAGTCTGTGCCCTTAAAGAGACACAACAAACACTCCAGCAGGTCTACAGCATAGAAGCAGCAGTTTGAAAAACAGCTAGGATCTACAGGTGGATTTGTTTACTAATCTCAGAGAAAATGTTAATTGGGCAGAAAACTTGAGGAGACTTCTACAGTAACAGAGGAACTGGTGGGTGCCATTGGTTTCCCAGCCTAGACACACAGACACCTGCTGAAACCAGCTCAGCGCTAAGCCCGTCCCAACCCTGCATTCTGCATTCTCCTGTGAACATACCCTCCAGCCAGACCTCTTCTCCAGGTCTCCTCCCACAGCAGATCCATGCAAACCTTTCTAGCAGTGTGTGTCCTACTCCTGCACCCTGCTGCAGATCTGCTCCCTTCAGCCAAGTGGGCCTTGGCAGGAGTTTGGGGCAGCTACGGGTCCCCTCCCACAGTGGACCAGAGTAGACCTTGCTGGAATTCTGTGTCCTGCAATAGCACTCTTCTGGGGACTTGCCCCCTTGAATACAGTAGGAAGAAAGAAATAATAAAGATTATAGCAGAAATGAATGAAATAAAAACTAAAAAAAAGTGATAGAACAGATCAGTGAAACCAAGAAACGGTTCTTTGCAAAGACCAGTAAAATCGATAAACTTTTAGCCAGCCCTGATCAAAAAATAAAAGAGAGCCCTTCAATAAACAAAATCAGAAATGAAAGAGGAGAAATAATAACTGACATCACAGAAATACAAAGATTGTAAGAGATTCTAATGAAGACTTATATGTCAATAAACTAGACAACCTAGAAGGAATGGATGGATTCCTAGAAACATATAACCTCCCAGAACTGAATCAAAAAGAAATAGAAAATTTGAATAGACTGATTACTAGCAATGAAATTGAATCACTAATGAAAAGCTCCCAACAACCAGAAGTCCAGGACCAGACAGCTTCACATGTGAAATCTACCACACATGTAAAAGAGAATTAATATGTATTCCTCTGAAACTATTCCAAAAAAATAGAAGAGGAAGGAAAGCTTCTAAATTCATTCTGGGAGGCCATGATTACCATGATGACAAAATGAGACAAAGGCACTACAAAATAAAAGAGGACTACAGACCAAGATCTCTGATAAACATAGGTAACAAATCCTCAGCAAAATATTGGCATACCAAATCTAGCAGTATGTATATAAAAAAATAGTTCACCATGATCCCGGTGGGATTTATTTCTGGGAAGCATAGTTGTTTCAGTACTCAGAAATCAATAAGGGTGTGTAATACATCACATCAAGAAGAGCAAAGGATAAAAGCAGTTTGATCATTTCAATAGAAGGAGAAAAAGCATTTGACAAGGACAATATGTTCATGATAAAAAAACCATCAACAATTTAAGTTTAGGGGGAACATACCTCTACATAATAAAGGCTATATATAAAAAACCCATAGTTGACATCATACTCAGTGGTGAAATCCCAAGAGCTTTTCCTTTAAGATTAAGACCAAGACAAGGATGTCTACTCTCACCACTTTTATTCAGCATTGTCCTGGAAGTCCTAGCCAGAGTAATTAGAGATGAAAAACAAATAAAAGGCATCCAAATTGTTAAGGGTGTCACTATTTGCAGATGGCATGATACCATATGCAGAAACCCTAAAGCCTATACCAAAAACTACTAGAACTGATAAATCAATTCAGTAAGGTCACAGGATACAAAATCAATATATGTAAATCCTTTGTATTTCCATACACTAATCATGAAGTAGCAGAAAGAGAAATTAAGGAAATAATCCTATTTATAACTGTACCAAAACCAATAAAATAGCTAGGGATAATCTTAACCAAAGAGGGGAAATACCTGTCCTCTGAAAACGATAAAACATGGAGGAAATAAATTGAAGATGATGCCAAAACATGGAAAGATAGTTCATGCTTATGGATTGAAAGAACAAATATTCTTAAAATGTCCATATGTACCAAAGTGATCCACAGATTTAATGTAATTCCTATCAAAATACCAACAGCATTTTTCACAGAAGTATAAGAAATAATCCTAAAATTCGTTTGGGGCCACAAAAGACCTTGAATAGCCAAAACATTCTTAAAAATGAAGCACAAAGCTGGAAGTGTCACAATCCCAGATTTCAGGATATACTTTAAAGCTGTAGTCATCAAAACAATATGGTATTGGCACAAAAATAGGCACATAGATCAATAGAACAGAATAGAGGTCTCAAATAAACTCATGATTATATGGTCAAGTCATCTTTGACAAAGGAAACTAGAATCTGCAATGGGAGGAAGTTTTTTCAACAAATGGTGTTTGGGAAACTGGACAACTACATGCAAGACCATGAAACTATAAACTCAAAGTGGGTTAAGGATCTAACTGTGAGACATGAAACCACAGACATTCTAAAAGAGAGCACAGGCAGGAATGTTTCTGACATTGGCCATAGCAACATTTTTCTATATGTGTCTTCTGAAGCAAGGGAAACAAAAGCAAGAATATTGTCACTCCATCAACATAGAAAGCTTCTGCACAGCAAAGGGAATGACTAACAAAACTAAAAGACAGTTTGCTGAATAGAAGATACTTGCCAATGACCTACCCAGTTAAGGCTTAGTATATGAAATATATAAAGAACTTATATAATTCAACCCAAAAAAATGCAATTTAAAAATGTGCAGAAGACAGGAACAGACATTTCTCCAAAGAAGACATACAGGTGCCTGAGACATATGTGAAAAGACGTCCAACATCAATAATCATCAGGGAAATGAAAATCAAAATCACGAGATATTGCCTTATACCTTTCAGACTAGCTAAAATTAAAAAAAAAAAAAAACACACACAAGAAATAGCAAATGTCAGTGATAATGTGAAGAAAAGGGAAACTGTACATTGTTGGTGGAAACGCAAACTAGTACAACCACTTGGAAGGCAGTATGGAGGTTCCTCAAAAAATTTAAAAATAGAACTATCATATGATCATGTAATTCCACCACTAGGTATATACCCAAAGAATGCAAAAACACTAATTGAAAAAATATGTATACACCTATTTCATTGCAGCGTTATTTGCAATAGCCAATATATGGAAGCAAACCAAGTGTCCATCAACTGATGAATGGACAAAGAAGATATAGCATATGTACACGCACACAAACACACACACAGAGAACTATTACTGAGCCATAAAAAGGATGAAATTTTGTCCTTTGCAACAACATGGATGGATTAGAGAGGATAATGTTAAGTGAAATACGTGACTTGAGAAAGACAAATATCATATGATTTTGCTTATATGTAGAATTTAAGAAATGAAGCAAGTGAAAAAAGAGAAAAGGACAAGCTGAAAAACATACTCCTAACTATGGAGATGGTAACCAGAGGGGAAATGGGTGAGTGGTGTGTGAAATAGGTGAAGGGGTTTAAGAATACACTTACTATGGTGTGAACTGAGTAATGTATGGAATTATTAAATGTATTATAAGCCATAAACTAATAAAGTAATATAACATTGGATCTTATCTATACTGGAGTTTAAAAAAAAATGAAACTAAAAAAATAAATTGGTAACATTTCACTCAATCTCACTTCTAGAGATTTATAGAAGAGAAATAAGGAATATATTCACACAAATATGTTCATCATAGCCAGAAACTGGACACAATCCAATTGTCCACCAACAGGTGATTGAATAAAGAAATGGTGGTATATCTATATAATGGAGTATAGCAATAAAAATACTGATACACAGAACGACCTAAGTTAATCTCAAAAGCACTATGCTAAAATGTTAGAAACCAGAATTGAGAGACTATATATATAATATGTTTCTATTTGTACAAAATTTTAGAAAAATCAAAACTTGACTGGCAGAAAGCCTATATTAGTAGTTGCTTGCCAGAGCCCAGGGAAGGTATTAACTGAAAAGAGACACAAAATAATTTATGGAATAATAAAAATATTACCTATCATTATTGTGATGATTGTTTGACAATTATACACATTTGCCAAAACTCATCAAATTGGACATTTGTAATTGGTAAGTTTTTTGTAAAGGTGATTTTTTAAAAATTAAAGAGACAAGGGACACCTGGGTAGCTCAGTTGGTTAAGTGGCTGCCTTCGGTTCAGGTCATGATCCCAGCGTCCTGGGATCAAGTCCCACATTGGGCTCCTTGCTCAGCGGGGAGCCTGCTTCTCCCTCTGCCTCTGACTGTGCTCATTCTCTCTGACAGATACATAAATAAAATCTGTAAAAAAAAATAAAATAAAAATTAAAGAGACAATAAATGTGCAAATTTCACAAATTATGGAAATTATTATAAGACAACAAATTTGACAAATTATTAAATGCAGTTAATACAGAACTTCCTTTTTGGTGCATGGTTTACTGACTCCATAGTTTTTCTTTTTCTCATGACACTCACTGGTCTGAAGAAATACCACACTTACTTCCACTTACCAAGTAGGTTAAAACAACTTTAATAAGCATAACCTGACATTTAGCAGCATGTAAAAATAATCCTTAAAACTATTTTTATTGCATTCTTAAAAATCCACAATTACTAATACACCTGTTATGTTACCAGTCAGTTTCTTGAACTTTGGGATCTGATTGGTTGCTGTTACCCTCATTTTCTCTTCTACATTGAGTTTCATTGAGTACTGGCTTTTCATCACAGCAGCTGTGGAAAACTCAGCTTCACAAAGTTATGGCATCATCAGAAGTAATGTAGCATGGTCTAATGTTGAAACTGTGAACTACTTCAAGCTAATAATTCACAGTGTCTGGCATATGTCATTGTGATTCCTAAAAAGTTTAAAATATTCTTCAATGGCATTATAACTTTGGTGTACTGCCATGCAGAGCTTGGTTTAAAAAACATGTGACCAATACAAGAAGCCATTCTACCACATGTTTAGAAAAGGGGATCTTTGAGATCTCTATAAATGTGTATTAAATATACTTTTTGTTGGCTGTCTATATGTTTTCTTTGCAAAGAATGTCTATTTAGATCGTCTACCCAATTTTTATCAGATTTTTTTTTTTATGTTGAATATTAGAAGTTCTTTGGATATTTTGTCTACTAACCCCTTATCAGATATATCATTTGCAAGTATCTTTTTCCATTTGCTGGGTTATTTTTTTGGTTTCTTGGATTTTTGTTGTTGTTGGTGGTGGTTTCCTTTATTGTGAAAAAACTTTTCATTTTGGTATGGTCCGAGTAGTTTGTTTTGTTCCCTTTGCTGAGTGAGTCATAACCATAAATATGTTGCTAAGACTCCTGTGTCCAGGAGAGCATTGCCTATGTTTTCTTCTAGGATTTTTTGTGGTGTCAGGTCCCACATTTAGATCTTTAATCCAGTTTGAGTATATTTTTATATATGGTGTCAGAAAGAGGTGCAGATTCATGTTTTTGCATGTGGCTGTCCAATTTTCCCAGCACCATTTATTGAAAAGACTTTATTTTCCCCATTATATATAGCCTCCTTTTTTTGTAGGTTAATTGACTGTATAGATGTGGATTTATTTCTGAGCTCTCTATTCTGTTCTCTTATCTATGTGTCTTTGTGTTTATACCATATGGTTTTGATTACTGTAGCTTTATGGCATATCTAAAAATCTGGGATTGTGGGTCTTCCAGCTTTATTAGTCTTTCTCAAGATTGTTTTGGCTATTTTGTCTCAAATTTTAAAATTATTTGTTCTAGCTTTTGTGAAAAATGCCATTGAAATTTTAGTAGGGATTTCACTGAATCTGTAGGTTGCTTTGGGTTATGTGGACATTTTAACAATATTAATTTCCAAAGAATACATGCACATAGCTACTAGACACATGAAAGGATGTTCAGCCTCACTCATCATCAGGGAAATGCAAATTAAAAGCACAATGAAAAAAAAAAGCAATGCAATGAAAAATGAAATGAAATAAATGAAATGAAAAAGCACAATGAAAAAAAAGCACAACCTACACTTGTCAGAAAAGCTATTTTCAGAAGACAAGAAATAAGTGTTGCTCAGAATGTGGAGAAAAGGAACTCTTGTGGACTTCTGGTGGAAATATAAATTGGTGAAGCTACTGTAGAAAACAGTATGGCAGTTCCTTCAAAAAAGTAAAAATGGAAATATAATATGAACCGGTAATTCCACTATTGGGTATTTACCCAAAGAAACTAGAAACACTGATTTGAAAAGATGTAAGTACCCCTATGTCTATTGTACCATTATTTGTAATAGTCAAGATATAGGAGCAACCTTAGTGTCCATCAACAAATGAATGAATAAAGAAGTTATATGTGCACACAATGAAGTATTACTCAGCCATAAAAGAAGAACAAGATCTTTTTCATGTGTCTATTAGCCATTTGTATGTCTTCTTTGGAGACATCTCTGTTTCATGTCTTCTGCCCATTCCTTAACTGCATTTGTTGTTTTTGGGGTGTTGAGTTTGATAAGTTCTTCATTGATTTTGGATACTACCCTTTATCAAATATGTCATTTGCAAATATCTTCTCCCATTTTGTAGGTTGCCTTTTAGTTTGGTTGATTGTTTCCTTTGCTACAGAAGCTTTTAATCTTTTTAAAAAATTTTTTGTAAAAATTTATTTATTTGAGAGAGATCACAAGTAGGCAGAGAGGCAGGGAGGGGGCTGGGGGGAGCAGGTTGCGCGCTGAGCAGAGAGCAAGAGGCTGGGCTCCATCCTAGGGTCCTGGGATCAGGACCTGAGACAAAGGCAGAGGCTTAACCCACTGAGTCGCCCAGGCGCCCCTGAGAAGATTTTAATCTTGATGAAATCACACTAGTTCATTTTTGCTTTTGCTTTGCCTCTGAAATGTGTCTAGTAAGGTATTGCTGTGGCTGAGGTAACATAAGGAAAGGGAAGGAAAAGTAAAATAAGATCAAAACTGTAAGAGATTCTTAACTATAGGCAACAAACTGAGGGTTGCTGGAGCGGCAGGAGGTGGGGAGTAGGGTAAATGGGTGATGGGCATTAAGGAAGGCACTTGTGATCATTAGCACTGAGTGTTAAAGGCAAGTGATGAATCACTAAATTCTATCCCTGAAACTACTAATACAATATATGTTAACTAACTTGAATTTAAATAAAATCTTAAAAAAGAATCAGCTCTTACCATTTGTAAAAACATGGATGAACCTAGAACATATTACACCAAGTGAAATAAGTCTGATGGAGAAAGACAAATACCTTATGATTTCTCTTACATGTGCATCTGAAAAACAAAAGAACAGAACTTTAAATACAGAGACTATGCCGGTGGTTACCAGAGGGGAAATGAGTGGGGCAGAGGCAAAATGAAGTGATTAACTGGTGCAAAGTTTCAGTTACAAAATAAGTGAGTCACAGATATGAAAAGTACAGCAAAAGGAATATAGTCAATAACATTGTAATAATGTTTTATGTTGACTACATTTACTGTGGTGATCATTGAGTAAAATATAGAGTTGTCAAATCAATGTTGTACACCTGAAATTAACATATCATTGTGTTATTTCAATAATAAAATACTTATTTGAAACAAACTTGAAGCACCAAATTGATTTTTTTTTTTTTTTGCATAATTTTAAAAGGGTAGTGCAATCTCTCAAATGACCCCTATCCCAGGACCTTAATAAAGGATTTTTCCTTAATTCAGGAGATTTTTAATCAAGGATTTTTCTCAGGGAGGGTACAAAGAGTGGACCTACAGGGAGGAGTAATCTTCACAGCCCAGAGACCATGTATGGGCTTGAGTTAGTTTGTGCAAGTGCAATTTTAAATGATTGGGATAAGAGATAAGTGGGTAAGAGAAATAGGTGATAATATGGTGTGAAAATGATGTCAAATCTAGATGCACAGTTAGCAAGACCTAGCATAGAGCTTCAAATAGAGCATGAATTCAATCCTTTTCTTATGGGTCTATCATAATTTGAAAGAGAGAATGAAAGGCGTTTAAGTTAGAATAGACCTTGTATTCTTACTTATGTTTATAACTTGAAAAACAAAAGCCACAGAGAGAGAATGCCTATATTCAGATATCATATAAGGAACATCCCACGGGAGTTATGTAATCAAGACCAGATGAGTGACCGGAAATGGATTCACTTAGTTCATTTGTTGATATAAAATTCCAGAAATCTCATACCAGTTATTTTTTGGTATCTTCTAGTGGGCTGCTTAGCTTTTTGAACATCAATTCCCCATCTGGAAGTACAATGATGGCTTTAATTATGAGTATTTTCATGGCTCCTTCCAGCTCTAACTTTCCATAATTTTCCAAAGTGCTATGTATGAAACCCCTTATAACTCCCACAAATACTCATGAGAACAATTCCCAAATCCCAAATTTATGTGAGAAAAAAATGACTCTTTTACATGAATATGTGATATTTTTTCATACTGGACTATACAACACTTCTAATACAGACACAAAGTCTTCAAAAGTACAAAATATAGGCTTAAAAAATTTTCTTGGAATAAATGTATATCTGCCTAGTGATGATGTTTTGGTTTGGGAAGTAGAGGATTTAATTGTTCATCTAGCCATTCTGTGAAGTTGGAAGCATCTTCGCGTTATGAAAAAATGATGTGTAAAAGCTGCTTTTATTATTATTTTTCTCTGAGGGAAAGAAATTATTTTTTCCATGAAACATATCAAAGGCAGAGAGAGAACAAATTCCCAGATTCAGCTCTTTTTGTAGACCATGGCAGTCTTTCTGTGTTAAAACTGAATAAAACACTCTGCCAGCCTCAACAAAATGGAGGCAAAAGATCATTTGCTGATTTTGAGACTAAGGTACTTATTTCCCCCTCAGCCTTTTACCACGGTTAATCTGTAGTGCTTGTCCATTTTCTTCTGTGATAAAGCATCTTTATCAAGTTTAAGAAATAAAATACAGGCAAAACATGATTTTATAATGTAAAGGGAGGTCTTTTCTGAGAACTGTTGACTTCTATGTAACTTTCTGCAATTTTTGAATTTGTCTATCTGCAAAACAATGTCTGAGTGTATACCTGTGTATGAATATGTGTTTTTTTTTTAAAGATTTTATTTATTTATCCAACAGACAGAGATCACAAGTAGGCAGAGAGGCAGGCAGAGAGAGAGGAAGGAAAGCAGGCTCCCAGCTGAGCAGAGAGCCCGATGCGGGGCTCGATCCCAGGACCCTGAGATCATGACCTGAGCCGAAGGCAGCGGCTTAACCCACTGAGCCACCCAGGTGCCCCAAATATGTGTGTTTTTAATTGTCCTAGACTCTTCTAAACATTTTTTTTTTTCATTAAGATGTTGGCAGAATCCTACACAAATTGTTCCGTTAATTATTTCATTTCATTATGGGATTTGTTTAGATATTTATTGAGCTCTTATTATCTAGGGCGATTGAACGTACCAAGATATAAAACACAACAGTCTGCTTGGTGAGAGTGACATGTGAAATGTTACTGAGATGACTCTTCTAGGCATATTATGAGTAGATGAGTAGATGAATGTCTATGTGTATGTGATAGGTTGCAGCAATGGGAATCGACAACCTCTCTACTCAGTGTAGTCAAAGAACCAGCCTCCTGGGGTGCCTGGGTGGCTCAGTGGATTAAACTTCTGACTTCAATTCAGGTTATCTCAGGGTCCTGGGCCCTGCATTGGGCTCTCTGCTCAGCAGGGAGCCTGCTTCCTCCTCTCTCTCTGCCTGCTGCTCTGCCTACTTGTGATCTCTCTCTCTCCCTCTGTCAAATAAATAAATAAAATCTTAAAAAAGAAAAGAAAAGAAAAAGAATCATTTTCTGGGCATCAGCTGGGAACTCATTAGAAATGCAGAATCTCAGACTCTACCCTTGAATTGCTGAATCTGAACTGCCATTTTAACAAGATCCCAACTAATGATTAAGCATTAATTATTATTCTACATAAAGGTTGTTATTTGATCTGTTATGTAATAGATCTGTAGAGAGAATGAGAATGTTTATTAGACTTTATTAGTGACAAATGCAGAGAGGTAACTCCCATATCTAGTGGGAACCCGAAGAGAATCTAAAGAGAATCTAGAGAATCTAATAGATACGTTGGGAACTGGGAGGGGGGGGGGTATGACCAACTGGTGATTTAAAACTAGGTATTACCAGGAACCATGCCATTAGATACCCTATTCACACCATTTCTACACTTTATTTCTAGCTAGCTACAGAGTAGAGAAATCTGGTTTGGGGATGATCCTGGACTAGGAACTCACACATATTAAAATTACCATTTCAGCTGATTGATTAATTACTTGAAAGTCAAGAAGCACCCATGTCAGTACATCTAGAGAAGATGAATTGGGGCACATGAAATGGATGGACAGCTACTCTTTGGAATAACCATCTCTTTTACCCCATGTGCAATCTAGAGTCTGTTGAAATTACTTAGTTTTCACTGCAATGAAACTATAGTCTAAGGGTAGGTTCAGAATCATTATATAATATGAACACTGTGCATGGTTACAATAATACTAAGAGGTCCTTTGAATGTTCATTGAGTCAGCAAAAGCAGCTGTGACTATTTCTTTTGGTCCAAATAAATCCAATTCCTTTTCCAGTATTAAAACAGCTTATTTTCTTTTCTGATGAGTAACAGGTAAACTGGTTGCCTTATTCAGGGACACTGTTCTATGAAAACAAGGAAAAATAGAAGTTTTATAACTTTTGAATCAAACTCAATCCTGAGGATTTAACTAATTCTCCAAGTCTTTATGGTTAAATTTTTATAAGCAAATACCTATAGAATTTGACACTGTCAGCCTCATTAATTCATCTGAATTTTCTCCCCTCTATCTTCAGTAGTTCCCATGAAAGAATCCAAAGAAACAGTGTCTCTTTTTTAAGAATGTTGAAAGAAAGTAATGTATGTTTTAATCAAGATTAATTTACTAAGATGCAATTATCATACTACAAGATGCACAGAACAAATGCACAGAGGTATAATTCTTTGAGATTACATAATTCAACATATTCATGTTACCACCACCTACTCCAAATAAAAATTCAACATTGCTGTCTCATTAAATTAAACAGACCTCTCACCAGTCATCCTCTTTAACCTCTTTGATGTCTGTCCCCATAGATTAGTTTTGTTGATTCTTGATTTCATACAGTGAAACCAATAGTGTGTAATTTGTGCATTGTTTCTTTTGAAGCCACTTTTTATTCGTGTAGAGTACTAGTCCCTTGTATGAATATATCAGAATTTCTTTATTCTGTTGATTGATGTCAGGATTGTTTTTTGTTTGGAGCTATTACCCACAAAAGCCTTCTATGAATATTGTTCTATGTGAAGATATGTATTTTTTTTCCTTGAATAAATATTTTACATGACACTTCCAAATAGATAATCAAAGATGCAATCCCAGCAAGGTATGAGAATATCATTGGCTCACCAAAATGAGGTATTGTTGGTTTTTTGAATTATAGCCACTCCAGTATGTATGTAATGATTATTCAATTGTGGTTTTAATTTTTATTTCCCTAATGATTGATTACCATTTCATTTATTTATTGTATATCCTTTTTCATGAAGTATCAAGCCCTTTACCTATTACATTGAATTGTTTTCTTATTCCTGACTTGAAGGAATTTGTTGTATATCCTGACACCATTCTTTGTTTTTCTTTTTTTATTCCTGTATGCTTTTTTTTTTTTTAAGATTTTATTTATTTGAGTAAAAGAGAGAGAAAGGGAGCACAAGCACAGGAGGAGGGAGGGGGGTAGAGAGAGGAAGGGGTAGAGGGAGATAGAGAAGCAGACTCCCCACTGAACAGGGAGCCCAGTGTGGGGCTTGATCCCAGGACCCTAAAGTCATGACTTGAGCTGAAAGCACCCCCTTACTTGACTGGGCCACCCAGGTACCTCATTCCCGTGTGCTTTTATTTTTATTTATTTTTATTTTTATTTAAATTCCAGTTAGCTAACACATAATGTAATATTAGTTTCAGATGTACAATGTAGTGATTCAACACCTGGTGCTTATTACAAGTGCACTCCTTATTCCCATCACCTATTTAGCCTATCCTTCCCTCTGCTAACCGTCAGTTTGTTCTCTGTTGTTGAGTCTGTTTCTTGTTTTTGTTGATAGGTTTTGCTAACTTTTGTGCTTCAATTTGTGGCTTACTTATTTATTATAATAACAGTGTTTTCTGATACTATAGCTACTTCATTTTGACAAAAGCCAGCTGATCCATTTTTGTCTTTTATACCCTGTCAGAAAATGTTTTCCTACCCCAAGTTTGCAGGAATAGTTTCCTGTGTTTTGTTCCCTATAATTTTTGTTTTTATGCTTAGATCTATAACACATCTCAAATTAATTTTTGTACATGAACTATAGATCAATGTTTTTTTTTAAATATTAAATATTCAGCTGATATAACAATATTTGTAAAAAAGGGCGGGGAAGACTTATCTTTCTCTATTAATTTCACACTTTGGTTGGAAGCCATTTGACTATGTATATGTCTGTTTCTGAACTCCTACTTTTGTTCCTTGATGTATTAGTTTATCTTTATACCAATAACCTCTGTTTTCATTACTGTAGTCTTAAAATCAGGTAGTGTATGTCCTCCAATGTACTCTTTTTCGAGATTATTGAAGCTATTCTAGGGCCTTTGCATTGCTATATAAAATTATTAGAGTCAGCTTTTTAAAAAAAAAGCTGATGGAGTTTTAATGGAGTTTGTGTTGAATCTATTAAATAATTTAGAGATAATATTAAGTAAATAGTGTTTAGGTCTCTGTATAAATGTAAGTTTAATTATGTAATTAAAATCAGAAAATGGAAAAAATGAAATCGCTAAAATATATTTTAATTTAAAAAAAAATATGTATATTATTGTCCCTTTTTGTCCTTCGAGTGAGATTTTGCCAGGGACGGGGGCGGGGGGCAATAATGTCTTACCTACAGGAATAGAAAATAGAAATTTGCCTCTTTTGTCAAAGACATTATAATTCCTGGTATGAATGGTCTTTGCTGGGAGAGTCTGAGCCATATTGTTTATTTTTTCAAATCCATAGCTTACAAAAACAATTTTTAATAGCTCACTTGAAATCTTTAATAATAATTTTATTGATACTGGGAATTACTAATGTTCATATTTTTCTTCATCGTACGTTGTATGAGCAAGGAAGATAATAAAGAATTTTGTGATTTTGTTGTTTATTCTTTGTCAGTGTAGGTTCAGACCAAAAGAATTATACACTTTTGCTTTTCATTAGACTGATACTTAGTTTTTTCCCAGCCTGAACTCTCACACTCTTTTCAAGGCCATGTTCTTTCCTGTCCCTGGGCCATTGCATTCTTTTATCCTTTAATGTCCTGCATCTTCCCATTGCAAACCCCTCACTGTTCAAGGCGCAGCTCAAATCTGACCTCTTCTGGGAGTCTCCCTGACAAGCATATCTAAAATACTCACCTCCATAGTTGTCCATACCAACACTCTTTGATTTTTATTACTTAGTTTTTCACTCTATGAAATCCGTTACTTATTCATTACATGTTCATTCTCTCTTTGCCTCCCCTAGAATGTAAGCTCTCAGAAGCAGAAGCCCTGTTATCCTCAGCGTGCCTAGACATCGTAGCATGGCAATAAATACCTGCTAGATGAATTAATGGATTATGGAATTGAAAATACTATTTTAATTTACCACTGACATTATTTGAATCCATTCATTCTACCTTTTTCAAAGTTGAACTTTGAACAAAGGTAATGTTTATAGGTTCTTTCTATTTTTATTTCTGGTATTATTGACAATGCAGAATGTATTTACACATTGTGTTAATAGCTGTATTTACTCTTGTGTGTAAAGTGGGAGTGGATCTAACCTTGGAGTCATAACAATGATTTCAAGTTTTGACTTTACCCTTTATTAATTGGTCACAGCCACTTAATATTCCTGAGCCTCAGTTTCCTCACATGTAGCTTTTAGATAGTAATACTTGCTCTATTCATTCCATAAAAATTTTTGTGAAGGTGAAATTAGATAGTGTATTTATGAAAGGACTTTGTAACTGGAATATGTAAGATCTTACTATTAAATTTAATGTGCTAGTGCATTGCCTAATGGACCGAAAGAGTTAATTGTTCTGCAAAAATCATCTAATTTATTTTCAGGGTTGGGGAGAATTTTATGCAAGGTGGTACTAATAGATAATAATAACTCATTTGTTCCTCTATCACACCTTTCTTCAGAGGACTCAGAGAGCTTTATTCTATCTCATTAATCCTTAACAATGCCTCTGAATCATTAGCCAGCCTGACAATAAGCACTGTTCGTCTGATTTTTACAGCTGGAGCAAATGAGGCACTGAGAGGTTATGTGACTTTTTCAAAGTCACACAGAAATGAAGGAAAGGGTCTTGAGACTCCTAACAGCATCCTGCCTGTAACTGACCAAAGCAGACAATGCCCAGCATGCATTGTTGCTAAGGTCTAGCGGAAGAAACGAAGAGCATGACAGGTGTACTATCCTCAGTGAGCTTCATTCTTAGAATAGAGCGGGAGAATAGGAACGTAAGTCAGCTGAGTCAGAATCGAAATGTTATGAATTAGTTTTTTTAAAGTGCTGTGAAGTTTCCACGTGGGTTGATTTCATTAGTTAAAAACAGAATAGGGGCACCTGGGTGGCTCAGTGGGTTAAAGCCTCTGCCTTCAGCTCAGGTCATGATCCTGGGGTCCTGGGATTGAGCCCCCATCAGGCTCTCTGCTGGGAAGCCTGCTTCCTCCTCTCTGTCTGCCTGCCTCTCCACCTAGTTGTGATCTCTGTCAAATCAATAAATAAAATCTTTGAAAAAAAAAAACAGAATAGACTTCAGAGAAAAGGTGACATTTGCAATAAATCATAAAGTGTTGATAAGTTTTAAAAGTAATGAAAATGAAAAGAAAACATACTGAGTAAATAAAATAAACATGAGAAATATGGGACATATCTGAGGAAAAAGAACTTACACTTTGAATAATGTGATACATACAAATAACATAATGGTGCTAGCTAGAAACATACTAAAATCACCTTAAAATGATAATATACATTATTATAAGGAATTACCATAATTATTAATTCAAAGTCATAACTGTGGTTAAAATAATGTTTATTACCAACAGTCATCAAGCATTAAAGTCAGTAGTAAATATATAAAGCTTCTGTGATACATTGAAGTAAAGTTTAAATACCTCTCCTTCTGCCTTGTGTCTGAGCATATTTCTCGGCCCAGATCTTGGACTTGGGATTCAGCCATGGGATTTTCTTTGCCAAATGGAACATGATCAGATGTGACTCAAGCAGAGGGTTTAGATGTGCTTACACAGTTTGGCTTTCCTTATGCAATAGAACTGACATAAGAGATAAAGCCCCAAGGATAGTTTTTGTTCTAGAAAGTATAAGCGACACATAGAGTAGATCTGGATCCAATGCTCAGCCTCAATCTAAAGCCAACCACACCCCAAAGCTATCCCACCTGACTCACAGATAAATAAATAAACCTTGATTCTAAGTCATTGCACTTGAGAATGATTTACTATGTAATCATAATTGATTAACCTAGCTGGTAGTGTCTGGTGGGGGGTAAGCTTCATAAAATCATGAATTCCACTATGTGCTCTTTTTCAATTTAGTGAACATAAACGGGTCTTTATAACAAGAGTCCTTACAAGTAGTTCGTTGGCAGATATACCTAAGGATGGGCTCCAGATCTCAGAAATGGAATAAAATGTTGATTTAAATGTAGATATACCTATTTTTCTGTGCCACTCCCTAAATGATAAGGACCGTTACACTGAAGTGTTACGAACAAGAGTAGCCCAGCCACAGTTTGACTGTGGGTTAAGCCTCTGCCTTCAGCTCAGGTCATGATCTCGGGGTCCTGGAATGGAGCCCCACATCAGGCTCTCTGATGGATACAGATACAGTGTTGGGACCCTCGGCAGGAGAATGTTGCCAATGCCTAAATAATAGGCATTGGTTAACTTGGGTGGAAGTAAGAAAAAAAATGACAGGAAGAAAATACATGCAAGAAGCTTTGGTGCAGGTGACTTCATTGAATGTGACAGTTGATGAATTGAGGATAAGCAAAATCAAAAGTGACTTGAGTCTTTGAAGCAGTTGTTGGTTGTAAGACTACTGATGTCATTCCCAGGAATGAAAAAGTCAGAGGGGGATGAGTAGGTGGTTTGAATTGTGGAGAGCGGATGAGTTTCATATTTAGCATGTTGAGTTTGGAGTACAGACAGATTTGAGGAATTAGCAAGATTCCACTTACCTGATTGTCAAATGCCTATAAATGGAGAGTGTTCTTATGCCTAGATGGAAAGGATTACTCACATATTAAATTCCAAACCCAGAGAAGCTTTAAGAAGCAAGATCAATGGATTTCTGCTTGAAGCTAAGAACATTAGGTCTAGTATTTGGTATTAATTGAAATTCTATTGCCAGGAATACCAGCAGTCTCTTTAAGAAAGAAGGTGTGGTTTGGCTATGGTTGCTGCCTTTGGAGGTCATTCTAAGGGGCTGATAGGAAAGGCACAACAGGCATATATTGCATTGAAGAAAATCTTAAAATTAGCTTTATATTGTAATATGGAAATGCAATGTTCTATACTGGTTAGTAGTCAGTTACTGATAAAGAATTTTATAGAGGTTTACTGGCCAGTAACTTCAGACATTTTAACAAGTGATAATTCATGACCTATAGACTTGTTATAAGAGCACAACATTTGAGAGCATTGGCTTTGGAAACAGCCCACTCTGGTTTGGATTATGTTCTGCCAGTTTCAGCCTGCTGATTCATTCGCTTAACAAATACTTGTTGAATCCCTGCCATTTTGTATGTCTGAAAACAAAAACATACAAAGATCACTGCTCTTGGGAATTTACATCTTAATGGAGGAAGGTATTCAACAAATAATGAACATAAATAAATTATAAAGAATATTAAAATGTAATGAATGGTATGGAGAAAGAAGGAGAGGCATGTAAGGAGGTTTGGGAGTTCCGTGGGGGCAGGGGACAAATTGCATTATTAAATAGTCAAGAGAGATCTCATTGAGATGGCAATATTTGAGTAAAAATTCGAGGAAGTTGGAAGACATAGGAAGATATAAACAGATAAAATATCGAGAGCACAGGTCCTAAGGTGGGAATGAGCCTGATGTGTTTGATGAACAGCAGAGAGGCTGGAGTTGGAAGAACAATTCAAAGAGCAGGAGGAGATGAAGTTAGTGAGAAAATGGGGGTAGGGCCCAATCAGATAGGGATTTTATCTTTTACCAGAAGTAAAAAGGAGATTCATTAGAGGAATTATTTTTCTTTCTTTTTGACTATAGAAATTTTCAAGCACATATAAAAATAGATAGTACAATTGAGCCCCAATATCCAGTTAAAATAATTATTGATATAAGACCATTCTTGTTTCATCTGAATCTCTACTCAATCCTTCAATTCCTTATTATTTTAAAGTAGATTCAAGACATCATATCATTTGACTTATAACTATTTAGTAGTATCTTTAAAAGACCTCATTGTCTTAAACATAATCATAAAGCCATTATTATACCTAAAAGTAAAGATTTTGTTACCAAATATAGAATAAGCATTCATATATCCCTCAATTATTTTAGAAACTCATATTTTAAGCTATTATTTGTGTGGGGGTGTCTGGTTGGCACTGTGGGTTAAGCCTCTGCCTTCAGCTCAGGTCATGATCTCGGGGTCCTGGAATGGAGCCCCACATCAGGCTCTCTGCTCAGCAGGGAGCCTGCTTCCATCCTCTCTGCCTGCCTCTCTGCCTACTTGTGATCCCCCTTTCTCTCTCTGTCAAATAAATAAATAAAATCTTTAAAAAAGACTATTATTTGTGTGAATTAGTGATCGTAAAGTGTTTTGGGCAAAGGCAACAAACACTCTGGCTGATATAATAAGAATAGCATGTGGGGTGTCAAGGAAAGAAGCAGGCAGAATCATAGGAAGCTGTTGTAGTCATTTGGAAGTAATATAATGGTGACTCAACTTAGAATGGTAGCTGCAGAGGTGGTCATAAATGTTTGATTGCTGGATATATTTTAAAATTAGAGCTAATAGGTTTTCCAAAGGTGTTGGATATATAGAGAGGGAGAAATCAAGGGCAGGTACAAGGCTTTTGGGGTAAGTGGGTTAGCATTGTTAACAGGTTTGTGGGAGACACAGCGTGAAGTTTTGGCACGTTGGTTTGGATAGCCGTTGAGCAGATCAAGACTGTACCTAAAATTCGGAGTCACCAGCTATGAGACTGGATGAAATCACCAATACATTTAGTGTAAACTGAAGAGAGAAGATAGCCAAGGACACAGCCTTGGGGCGTTCCAAGGTTTTGAGTAAAAGACAAAAGCAGCAAAGGATACTGAGGAGCAACCTGTGAAGCAAATGTTCTGGGAGTTAAATGGAGGGATTGCCTTACTGAGCAGGCAGCCATCAGCAGTGTCAACCAGAATGAGAACTGTGATACAGGGTAAGATGAATTACTCTTTCAGGTGACTTTGTGTATTTAAAAAATACTTAATGCCTACCTACCATGTTCGGGCCCCTGGTTAGACACTGCCAATAAAAATGAGAGCAGGATGTAATTTCTACCTTTAGTAAACTTATTTGTTATAAAACACTATTATAGCTTATCCACTTTATGCTCCAACATATGAAAAAAATTATTCCCCTCTAGAATTCTTTGGTTAATTACTCATCTTATTTAGAAATATCAATACATTTGTGGTAAAGAATAAAAGCCAGAGGTCAAGTTTAATTGACAAAATATTATCTTTAAGTCATAAGCTTAAGGAGAGGAGAAAACCGTACGTCTAAGAGAGGACTTTGGAAGGAGAGTGAAGAGGCCTAAAATGAAAATAGGTGGGCAGAGGATGAGCTCATGGCCTGGAGAAAGGCCGGAAGGAGACAGGCTGGGTGGTCCTGGTTGAAGCAAGACTTAGGACACACACAAACAGTTAAGAGAGAATTGTAAATGGATCCCTTTAAAACTGTGGAACTGGACTGACAGAAGATGAAAACTGGGATCATTTGCAAAGGTACAGGACAAATTTCTCTAAAATTCGTAAAAATGAATAAGGTGTAGAATTGTCCAAGGCCCTGGAGCGGGGGTTCAGTTCAATGGAACAAAGACCTTAAGAGCCAGAAAGGGCTGAACTGACATCTGGGCTAAATCTGTAGAGAGCTTGGCATCGAGGAAGGGTTTAGTAAATGGCAGCAATTACTGCAGCAGGATATACACCCCCTCGAAAAAGTCTGTCTACCAAGGTGTTGGTAGCAGCTGTCTCGATCATTAGGAATACTCTTGCTTGCTTTTTATATTCCTTGTGATTGTATTTTTTTAAATTTTTCTGAAATAAGTCCATATTCATTTGTAATAAGAACAACAACATTGAAGACTTTTTTGTAAGAGAAATACATGTTAACCGTACAGTTTTTATCTAGTCCTTATGGAGCCTATCTGAAAGTGGGAATAAATCTACTCCTGAAATTTGACTGATGAAATTACCTTGTATGAAATTTTCTGACGTGAATGAGACCCTAAAAGCCTCTTGGAATGAGTAGAGCCCCGCCACTGATGGTATCATTGAATCAGGTATCCTGATATTTCACTTAATCCTAAGAAAATTTGTGCATTTGTAAATATAATCACAACTTCCTCCCTCAGTGTATTACAACAACTTTAATTTTTGATTTATTATTATTTTTTTTAAATCACCATCTACATGCAGAGTAGGGCGGTTAGGGTAAGGGTATATGGAAGAATAACATTTGAAAACTGCTCTCAAGAAACTGCTAAAATGTATTATGTATAAAGGCAATACTGAAGAGATTATTCAATTCAATTTTAAAAATTGCATTGAGCTATGTTGAGTGCTGGGAATGTAAAAGTGAATAAGACACAGGGCTAGCTCCTACCCAGGGAAAAAGACATGTAAACAAATAAGTGACAATGTGACAAATGAGGCAATAGAAACACAGACAAGATACCTGGAAGTGTGAGGGTAAGAGTGATTAATTTTGTCCAGAAGTTCGGGAAAACATTTCTGAAGTGGGGAATCTAGTTGCTGAGGACCAGAAAGAAAAAAATCTGACATCCAAAATGGATACACTCATTCTGAATGAGTAATTGTATCTGACGCTTGTTGAGAAGTGTGAGAGGGAGCAGGGTGTCAGTACGTGAGACAAGTAAGTTAGAGGGTGAACTCAGAGACCTTTGTGTATTATAAGAAGGGCACTGATGTACACTGGGCAGTATGGAGGGAAATGATTATGGAGGCTGTCTGGGGCGAGCGTGCTGGATGAGCTAAAGAACGTAAGTTTTATATAACAAAAGATGATTATCACCCATCAGAAACCTCTAAACAAAGCAAGATGATATGGCTGTATACAAGACTGTGGAGATGAAGAATGAGTGCAGAATTTGAGCAGCTTCCAAGAGATGACAGTGTTGCACGTAAAGAAGAGTGAAGGTATAGGGAGATAAGAGTTATGTGTCTAGAACAATCTGGGAAGCATTGGGGGATTCTGGAGAGAAGATGTTCCAGAGAGCAAATAGTGGAAGACTGAGACAATCTTCCAAGTTAGAACATAGAAAAGAAACGTGGAAGTTTCTTCAGACTTTCAGCTCTGCAGATGAATTTTGGGTGCCTATTACATATGTCAGACACTATAAACTGTGGTCTTGGGGATTTAAATGTGTGTAGGGTATTGTACTTAAGAAACTTACATTCTATTTTGGTTATCAGAGCTATAATTAGTTATATAGATAATATATTCTTAATGATGAAATATATATAAAAAAGAACAAAATACATCCAGAACCCTGGGAAATTGATTAATCCAATTAATACAATATACCAATCAGGTTGTGGCCATAGATTTCATCATTTTTGTGTAAATTAGTTTAACTGTGATCCATGATGAGAATATACTCCTATCATGCAAACTAAAATTCTTTTTTTTTTTTTTTTTCCATTTAAGGCAGGGAATACTTTACTCAGACCCATCAGAGAAATGGACAGCTTGAGCCTGTAACAAAGCATTGTATTTTATTATATTATTTATTTTTAAAGATTTTATTTATTTATTTGACAGAGAGGGAGACATCGAAAGTAGGCAAAGAGGCAGGCAGAGGGTGAGGGGAGGATGTAGGCTCCCGGCTGAGCAGAGAGCCTAATGCAGGGCTTGATCCCAGGACCCTGAGATCATGACCTGAACCAAAGGCAGAGGCTTAACCCACTGAGCCACCCAGGTGCCCTAGGAATATATTTTTTTAACCAAGACACTATCTTGCCTCTCAAAAGTCTTTTTTTTTTTTTTTTCATTCTTGAGAGACAATACATTATAAAAGATTATTTAGGATGAAGAAATATACGTGAAGAATAAAAAAATAACAATTTTTTGTGACTTTTTGAATGGGCTGATTATTGTCTTATGTGGTAGTGTATCTTGTGGTTGTTTCAGATTGCTAATGTGGTTCTTTGGTTAGAAGAGAGTATTTGTGAGATCACGACCTAGCGAAGGCAGAGGCTTTAACCCACTGAGCCACCCAGGTGCCCCACACCATATCCTTTATCCATTCATCAGTCCGTGGACATTTGTGCTCTCTCCATAGTTTGGCTATTGTTGATAATGCTGCTATGAACATCAGGGTACATGTATGTACCCTTTTGAATCTGTATTTTTATATCCTTTGGGTAAATACCTGGTAGTACAAATTCTGGATTGGAGGATAGTTCTATTTTTAATTTTTTAAGGATCCTTCAAACTGTTCTCCAGTTTGCATTCCTACCAACAGTGCAAGAGGGTTCCCCTTTGTCTGCATTCTTGCCTACACCTGTTGTTTTTCATATTAACTTTAGCCATTCTGACAGGTGTGAGATGGTATCCTATCATGGTTTTGATTTGTATTTCCCTCGTGATGAGTAATGGTGAGCATCTTTTCACGTTGTCTGTTAGCCATCTGGATTTCTTCTTTGGACATTCTTTGAAGACATTTAAATGTCTTCTGCCCGATTTCTTAACTGGATCATTTGTTAATTGAGTGTTGAGTTTGATAAGTTCTTTATAGTTCTTTGCATACTAACATTTTATCAGGTATGTTGCTTGCAAATATCTTCTCCCATCCTGTAGATTGATTTATAGTTTGGTTGATTGTTTCCGTCACTGTGCAGAAGGTTGTGTCTTGATTAAGTCCTAATAGTTCATTTTTGCTTTTGTTTCCTTTGCCTCCTGTAACACATGTAGTAAGAAGTTGCTGCAGCCAGCCATGGTCAAAGGAGTTGCTGCCTGTGTTCTTCTCTAGGATTTTGATGGCTTCCTCTCTCACATTTAGATCTTTCATCCATTTTGAATTTATTTTTGTATATGGTGTAAGGAAATGGTCTAGTTTCATTCTTTTGCGTGTTGCTGTTCAGTTTCCCCAACACAATTTATTGAAGAGACTGTCTTTTTCCATTGGATATTCTTTCCTGCTTTGTTGAAGATTAGTTGGCCATATAGTTGCGGGTCCATTTGGTTCTCTATTCTTTTCCATTGATCTCTGTGTCTGTTTTTGTACCAGTACCATACTGTCTTGATGACTAGATCATTGTAATATAGCTTGAAATTTGCAATTGTGCTGCCTCAAGTTTTGTTTTTCTTTTTCAGCATTTCTTTGGCCATTATAGGTCTTTTGTGGTTCCATACAAATTTTAGGATTTTTTATTCTAACTCTGTGAGAAATGCTGGTGGTATTCTGTAGGGTTTGCATTAAATGTATAGATTGCTTTAAGGAGTATAGATATTTTAACAATCTTTATTCTTCCAATCCATGAGCATGGAAGGGTTTTCTATTTCCTTGTGTTCTCTTCAATTTCTTTCATCAGTTTTGAGAGTATAGACCTTTACCAATTTAGTTAGGTTTATTCCTAGGTATCGTACCATTTTTGGTGCAATTGCAAATGGGATCAATTCCTTGATTTCTTTTTCTACTGCTTTGTTTTTGGTGTATAGAGATGCAACAGATTTATGTGCATTGATTTTATATCCTGCAACTTTGCTGAATCTATGAGTGAGTTCTTGCAATTTTTTGATGGAGTCTTGTGGGTTTTCTACATAGAGTATCATGTAGTCTGCAAATAGTGCAATCTGACTTTTTCCTTACTGATTTGGATGCCTTTTATTTCTTTTCATTGTCTGAGTGCTGAGGCTAAGACTTCCAGTACTAAATAATAATGGTGAGAGTGGACATCTCTGTCTTGTTCCTGGCTGTATGGCAAAGTCTCTTAGTTTTTCCCCCTTGAAGATATCAATGTGGGTCTTTTGTGTAAGGCTTTCATGATTTTGAGGTATGTTATATCTATCCCTATTTTGTTGAGGGTTTTATCAAGAATGGATTCTGTATTTTGTCAAATGTTTTTTCTGCATTTATTGAGAGGATCATCTGGTTCTTATCCTTTCTTCTACTAATGTGATGTATCATGTTTATTTATTTGTGACTATTGAACTAATACCCTGCAGGCCAGGATTAAGCCCACTTGATGGTAGTGAATAATTCTTTTAATGTACTGTTCAATTTGATTTGCTGGAATTTTATTGACAATTTTTGCAACCATATTCATCAGGGATATTGGCCTATAGTTCTCCTTTTTTGTGGGGGATCTTTGTCTGGTTTTAGAATCAAGATAATGCTGGCTTCACAGAATGAGTCTGGAATTTTTCCTTCCATTTCTGTTTTTTGTAACAGTTTGAGAAGAATAGGTATTAGCTCTTCTTTAAATATTTGATAGAAATTTCCTGGGAAGTCATCTGGGTCTGGACATTTGTTGGGAGATTTCCTGGGAAGTCATCTGGGTCTGGACATTTGTTGGGAGATTTTTGATTACTGGTTCAATTTCTTTGCTGGTTACATGTCTGTTCAAATTTTCTATTTCTTCCTGTTTCAGTTTTGGTAATTTATGTGTTTTTAGGCATTTTTCCCTTTCTTCCATATTGCCCAGTTTGTTGATATATAATTTTCCTAGTATTTTCTCTTTTTTAAATAATTTTTTTTATAAACATATAATGTATTATTAGCCCCAGGGATATAGGTCTGTGAATCACCAGGTTTACACACTTCACAGCACTCACCATAGTATTCTCTTTTAATTGTTTGTATTTCTGTGGTTTTGGTTGTGATCGCTCTATCATTCATGATTTTATCAGTTTGGGTCCTTTCTCTCTCTGTCTCTCTGGGTTTTGTTTTTTTGTTTTTCATTTTTTTTGTTGTTGTTTTGGTAAGTCTGGCTAGGAGTTTATCCATTTTATTAATTCTTTCGAAGAACCAGCTGTTTGTTTTGTTGATCTGTTTTTTGTTTGTTTCTATATTGTTTATTTCTGCTCTAATCTGTATTATTCCTCTTATTCTGCTGGTGTTAGGCTTTATTTGCTCTTCCTTTTCTAGCTCCCTTAGGCATAAGGGTAGATTGTGTGTTTGAGACTTCTTTCTTCTTGAGATATGCTTCTTGCAATATGCTTCCCTCTTAGGATTGCCTTTGCTGCATCCTAAAGGTTTCGGACTGTCGAGTTTTCATTTTCCTTTGCTTGCATGTACTTTTACTTTCTTCTTTAATTTCCTGGTTAACCCATCCATTCTTTAGTAGGATGTTCTTTAGCCTCCATGTATTTGTGGTTTTTTCTAATTTTTTCATGTAGTTGACTTCCAGTTTCATAGCACTGTGGTCTGAAAATATGCATAATATGATATCAGTCTATTTGTACTAGTTGAGGGCTGATTTGTGATCTGTTCTGCAGAATGTTCCATGTGCACTCAAAAAGAATGTATATTCTACTGCTTTAGGATGAAGTGTTCTGAATGTATCCATAAGGTCCAATGTGTCACTCATACTCATTATTTCCTTCTGATTTTCTGCTTAGATGGTCTGTCCATTGTTGTAAGTGGGATGTTAAAGTCCCCTACCATTATTGTAGCATTATCCATGAGTTTCTTTATATTCATTATTAACTGATTTATATTTTTGGGTGCTCCCAAGTTGGAGACATAGATATTTACAATTGTTAGATCTTCTTATTGGGTAGACCCCGAACTATGATATAATGCCTTTCTTCATCTCTTGTTATAGGCTTTGTTTTATAAATCTAGTTTGTCTGATATAAGTATGGCTACTTTGGCTTTCTTTTGACATCCATTAGCATAGTAGATGGTTTTCTATCCCCTTACTTTCTACCTGCAGGTGTCTTTAGGTCTAAAATAAGTCTCTTGTAGGCAACAAACAGGTGGATCTTGTTTTTTTTTATCCACTTAGATATGCTATGTCTTTTGAATGACATTTAGTCCTTTTACATTCAGAATAATTATTGAAAGATGTGAATTTAGTGTCACTGTATTAACTGTAGGGTTGGTGTTTCTGATGGTATTCTCTTGTCCTTTCTAATATTTGTTATTTTTGGTCTTTTTCTTCCCCTACTCAAGATTTCTTGCAGGGCTGGTTTAGTGGTCATGATCTCCTTTAGCTTTTATTTCTCTGGGAAACTCTTTATCTCTCCTTCAGTTTTGAATGACAGCCTTGCTGAATTCAGTACTCTTGGCTGCACATTTTTCCCATTTTGTACATTGAATATATCCTGCCTTGCTCTTCTGGCCTGCCAACGTTCTATGGACAGATCTATTGCAAACCTGATCTGTCTTCCTTTGTAGGTTAAGGACTATTTTTTTTCTCTCTCCTAATTTCAGGATTCTTTCCTTGTCTGTGTATTATGTGAATTTGTGCTATGCCATGATGATCATCAACTTTTGTTGAATTTAATGGTGGTTCTCTGTGCTTTTGGACTTTGATGTCTGTGTCCTTCCCAAGGGGAAGGGGAATTTTCAGCTATAAATAACCTCAAATAAACCCTCTTCCTCTTTTTCTCTCTCTTTATCTTCTGGGACTCCTATGATACGAATGTTATTCTGTTTTAAAAAGTTGCTGAGTTCCCTAAGTCTCCCTTCATGAACCATTACCTTTGTTTCTCTCTCCTTTTCAGCTTCATTCTTTTTCCTAATTCTATCTTCTGAGAAAATTACGGATTTGTTTCATTTTTTTTCATTTTTGTTTCATTTTTATAGCATTCATTTCAGTTTGTATCTCAGTTATAGCATTTTTAATTTGGGCCTGGTTAGATTTTAGTTCTTTTACTTCTGCAGTAAGAGATTTTTTTTTTTAAGTGTCTTCTATATTTTTTTTCAAGCCCGGCTAGTATTGTTACAATTACTATTTTAAGTTTTAGTTCAGATATCTTACTTTTATATCTGTGTCAATTAAATCTCTGACTGTCATTTTTTCCTGTTCTTTTTTTTTTGAACAGGTAAATTACTCTGCCTTGTCATTTTGGAGGTTAAAAAAAGGGAGTGAGATAAAATAAAAAATTTAAAAATTTTTTAAAAATAAAATGATCCTAGATGTATTTTGGTCTGCTTGTTATGAGAACCTCGATAGAAAA
Organism: Mustela lutreola; assembly: GCF_030435805.1. Classification (NCBI taxonomy): domain Eukaryota; kingdom Metazoa; phylum Chordata; class Mammalia; order Carnivora; family Mustelidae; genus Mustela; species Mustela lutreola. The sequence goes on along the minus strand of NC_081291.1, from coordinate 86,646,746 downwards.
CAGGTAGAAAGAAAGAAAAGAAAAATTTGAAAATTAAAAAAAAAATCTATAAAATAAAAAATTAAAAAGCATGTTCTTCCTGTATCCAAAAAAGAAACAAAAACAAAAAAGCTGTGCAGCGCTCTATGATCAGTGGACTTGGTGTGGGCAAGAGGTTTGTGTTGGACTTCTGGGGGAGGGGCCTATTAACTGATTCATAGGTGAATTTGCCCTGGTAGAAATGCACCTGCAGGGCATGGGGTCAGAACTTAGTATAGCAGCTGTGTTCTCCTTTTGGTGGCTCACTGAAGTTGAGGAACCTGGAGGATGCAGGGGGAAAATAGCTTCACCCTGTTCTCATATCTCCAGAGCAGAAAACATGTGCTACAGATGTGCAAACAATGACCCCTCATAACGTCTCTGGTTTCTGTTGAATACCGCCAACTGGCACAGCACTCCTGTGTTTTATCTCAGGGGGCTGTGTTTCAAAACCTCACACTTCAGGGACCCCCAAAGTAAGTTCGTGCACTGATTTTCTGGTGGGAAGGTCTCAGTGCCCTGTGGCCAGTGCAGACTTGTCCTTGAAAATAGTTGTGCAACTCTGCAGTCGTTTGAAGTTTATGATAAATCACAACACACAGCCAGCACCAGAGATTGCTACAGTCAGCCAGAATTTCTGTTCCTATTCCCATGAGTGGTGAGCGGGGCTGCTCAGTTGTGCCCACAGGGTCCTTTGCTGATGGAGAGGCCCTCTGTATCACCTCTACCAAATGCACTCCAAGCAGGTGAACCGCTTCTCCCTGTTCAACCCTGGGGATCCTGCTTTCCCCGTTGGAGTACTGCTTAGCTATCTATAGCCCTGGTGATGTTGTAGACCTCTGAAGCTTTAGAATCTGTGCTCCACTGTTTAGAAAAAACTGGTGGTATTGTACCTGTCTACTTTTTCCCCATCAATGGTTTTAGAAGCAGTTTTCTTGTGTAGCCCCCTCTGCATGTTTTTAACTCTTTCTGCACCCCCCCTCCCGCCCCCACCATTCTCTCCCCTCCCTCTCATTCACTACTCTATCCATGGTCAGGACTCCTTCTCCTGGGCAATGCCCATGGCTATTTTCTCCTATTAATCAACTCTCTACAGCTCCTACCTTCCACCTTTTGTTTTTCTGGTTTGTAGACATGAAGCTTTGTTCTCTAAGACTTCTGATTGATTTTTTTGGTTTTCAAAATGATTTGATATTTATCTAACTGTGTCTGAAGGAGGAGGCAAGCTTAGGGTCACCCCTGCTCCTCTGTCATCTTATGTCTTCCAAGACATACCATGTTTTGAATTGGAAGACTCAATATAGTAAAGATATAATTTCTTCCTAAATTCATCTATAGGTTTGATAAAATTTCTGTCAGAGTTTCAGAAACCTTTTTTTTTTTTTTTTTTTTGTAGACATAGATAAATTTTTCTAAAGCTTATATGGAAAGGTAAAATCCATTAAATAACCAAAACAACTTTGAAAAAGTAGAAGGAATAATCCCCTCTCCTAATATTAAATCTTATAATATAGCTGTACTAATAACAGTGTTATACTGGAGGAGAGATAGATATATAGATCAGTAAAACAGAATAGAAAATATAGAAATAGATCTAAACAAATATGGCCACTTAATTTTTGATAAAGGTGTATAAGTCAATAAATAGTATTGGAGCAGCTGGACATTTATCAGTAAGAAAAATGAATGTCAACCTAAACCTTATCTCTTCTATAAAAATTAACTCAAAATGGATTATGAAATTAAATATAAAATTTAAGTACATTAAGAACATATGAGGAAATTTGGGGGACCCATGGCTAGGCAGAGTTCTTTGATTGGACACCTAAAACACTACGTAGAAAAGGAAAAAGTGCTAAATTGGAACTCATCTAAAAAAAATTTACTCTTTGAAAAACTCTATTGAAAGGATTTTAAAAACCCACAGACTAAGAGAAAATATTTGCAAATCGTGTATCTGACACAGATCTTGTACCTAAAATATGTAAAGAAATTTCTAAACTCAACATTAGGAAAAACAATTCCTCCAATTAGAAAATGGGCAAAAACAACAACAACAACAACAACAACAAAAGCAAGCACAGACATTTCATTAATATACAGAAGGCAAATGAATACATGAAAAGATGTTCAACATCATTAGCTAATGGAATAATGAAAATTAAAACTACAGAGAGTTATCATTGCATATCTATCAGAAGAGCTAAAATAAAAAATAGTGACAAATAACAGGCCAGAATGTGGAGAAACTGGATCACTCAGACATTGCTGGTTTGAATGGAAAATGGACAGTTCCTTTTGAAACTAAAAATAAATTTACCATATGACTCAGCAGTGACATACTCGGGCATTTTTCCTAGAGAAATGAAGATATTTCATATAAGAATTCTTATGAATGTTCTTAGCTTTATTTATAACCCTAACCTGGAAACGACCCAGATGTCCTTCATAGGGTGAATGGTTACACACACTGCAGTACATTCATATTATGGAATACTACTTAGCAATAATTAAAAAAAGAAAAATGAACCATTTGTACACTCAAAAGTTTGGATGGATCTCAAGGAAATTATGCTGAATGAAAAGAACATCAGAATGGTACCTAACTGCATAATTACATGGAAATAATATTTGTAAAGCAACAATCATAAATATGAAGAACAACTTAGTGGGTAGAGAAGGGGACTGTGTGTCTGTAAAGAATAATCTTGTGTTGGCATAGCTGGGTGTCTTGACTGTGGTGGTGATTATACAAAACTGCACGTGTTATAAAATTGTGTACGATTATATACACAAAAATACAAATGGGTACATGTATAATTGGTGACATCTGGACCTGTTGTTTGAGTTGTGTCAATGTCAATTTCTTGGTTTTGATGTTGTACTGTGGTTCTGTGAAATGTTGGCCTTGGGGGAAAAACTAAGGGAAGGGTTTCCCTATATATTTCTCTGCAAATTCCTTTGCCTCTGTAAGTACTTCAAACTTCGTATTTTGTTAATGGTTGTGAGTAGAACTAATGTATGGTCATGAGTTTAATTCTGTCATCTTTGAACACAGCTGTTGTATTCACAGCTCTGGGTCCTTAAGCCCTTGTATACCAAAATTTTAAGTTTTAGCTCAGGCTGAGGAAATGGTCAGAGACTTAAAGAAATTCTTTGCTGAATACCAATGTAATTAGTAACTCTTACTCCCTTCCATTTATCATCAAGTCTAATTAACTGGAAAGGGGAAGGGAATGGGGATTGGTGTAAGAAAGGAGAAAAAGAAAATTCAGAAGTCAAGTAAAAATTAATACTAGGATGAATTTTTTTGAAATAAAGTACAAAAATCTTTCAATTTGGAACACTACTTTTTATTGTGAAACCAAAATTTATGTTTGTGTGGCAGTTTTATTTTTAAATAAATTACATTTATTTGTTGCTTATACCAAAATCTTTGGATTCTGTATAAATATGTAATAAAAGCTAAGGCCTTCAGCACAATAAATGAAAAATCTGAAAAAAATGAAAGAATCTAGGTAAAATAGATTTTAAAAAGACACAGGAGGTAGTAATAGCCCCATACTAAACTCCTATAAGCTTTTCCATATTTTTTATTCTAGCATCTACCTCTTGAATCTTAATATACATTATTTTCTTCCTTCCCAATTGGGAAGGATTTAGACCAGAGGTCAAAAGGTCAAAAGGTTGGAGCACACAGTTCCAGCTCTGTCATACATTAGGTATGTGACATTGATTCATTAGCCTGTTTCATTTTGAGAGAAAGATGGCACAAGAAGCATTTGCAATGCTGTAAAAAAAAAAAAAAAAAAAATCAGGGCACTGTTAGTAATAGCTTCTCAGCTTCTAAGAAAGTGGCCACTTTGAAAGTACAAAGAAGAGAGAAGAACTAAAATGTTCAGATTAAGCCAAAGAACACTGTAGATAGAGATCTCTGGGAGCTCAAAGATAAATCTGTCTGAGGAACAAAATTCTGTTTGTTCTCATGTAAGGAATATGTGGCAAAAAAAAGAAAAAAAATCTCATAGCCTGTGATATTATCTTTTCATGAAAGTTTTGTGAGTACTGGTAAGATAAAATATACGTAGAGAACTTACCACTGAAAAGATAGAAATATAATACAATTGAAAATATAGTCTTAAAAACAGGTTAAGAGGGGCGCCCGGGTGGTTCAGTGGGCTAAGCCTCTGCCTTCAGCTCAGGTCATGATCTCAGGGTCGTGGGATTGAGCCCCGCATCAGGGTCTCTGCTCCACAAGCAAAGAGCCTACTTCTCCATCTCTCTCTCTGCCTGCCTCTCTTCCTACTTGTGATCTCTCTCTGTCAAATAAATAAATAAAATCTTTAAAAAACAAAAACAGGTTAAGAAGAGGAAGATCATCAAGAATAGGAGAATATGAAATAATTATTATATTGTTACATGTTTTGTTGCCTTGTTTTATGCATTATATGGTTTGAAACTATGTTGATCCTTATGTATAGATTTTCTGTATGTTCGACGACATTGGTGACCTTTAGTATTGTAGCTCATTGCTTTTCTTGATTTTGAACTTTGTGCCTTGATAATTCTAACTGCTGTGGGTAAGAAGCTATAATGTTTTTAAGCATTTTGAGCTTACTGTTCTTAACAAAAGATGACAATTACGTGAATTGTTCTTTCATTCCCTGAAGTGGCAAATACTAAACCAGACCTTAATAAAAGATAAACAGTGAACTCTAAAAAATATTCTACAGCAATGAGCATTTTCAGAGCAAGGACAGGAGATGATTTTGTGAGTCCAAGATCCCAGACTTAGCTACCCTGTGCTGCTGCTCTAGTGAGAAACAAAAGAATCACCAGTTTCACAGACTGGCCTGAGCTAGGATGTAGGTGGCTTATGGCCTGACAGGGCCAAGACCCAGAACTGGGCCAATGGTGCAGGATGGCTAACGCAGTCATCATCTCAGAGAACCCCGAGAGTAATTTACTGAAATAGGCCATTTAGAGAAATAGAGCCAGGATAGGCCATTTCCCAGAAATGGATATCACGGCCTTTCTCTGTGTGGCTTTGCACATGAATAGCCTGAAAAGTTAGAGGATGATGAAGGGAGAGCCTGAAAAAGCCAAAAACAGGTCATAGAAATTGAAAGACATGATGGGGAAAAGATTTGAGAATCTTAGGTTTAACAGTGGGAGCGGAGAGCATCAGAGTAATTCTAAGGCTTGCAGCATGTAACATGTGGAATCTTCTGTCTTTATTGGCAAAGGATTCTGAAAAATTTTAATAACATGCAATTAGGTTATCAGGTATCATTTTGCTCTACAGGAAATTATTTAGATTTGAGATGGTCAAATTATTCTAGTACCAGGATCCTGGGTTTAACTATAACCCCACCTTTGTGTCCGGAGATCTGGTATGTGTTTGCAGACTTCTTCCCTTATGCCGGGCCCTTCCTCGTAACCGTTTTATAAGCCTGAGGAAAAGAGAAGTTGAAAGATGTTTCATTTGCATAAAACTTTGACTTTCCCAGCTGATACGAGAGACTGTCATTGGAAAGCCGATCCAGAGATCCAAAGATCTCGTGGAGATTTCTCTGGAGAATGAAAGATTTACTGCGGCCTCATCATACCTTCACAGGGCTAGTCCTAATCTTGTTGGATCTGCTCTCTCTGCCTGGAGTAACATTGCAGTCTTCTTTTTGTTCAAATTCTCCTTATCTTTAGGTGTCTACCTTAATCATCTCTTTTTCCCTATATTTTTCTTTCTTTCTCCACTCGGGCAATTAATTGTATTTTCTGGTATTCTTTTAATTATTAGTGCCTTTATATTGTATTTTATGATACATGACTATTTCCCACTAGGCTCAAAAATCATTTCTGGAATCAAAATTAGAGTTAAAATCCTGATTTGGCCATTTACCTGGATAATATAAGACAAATCACTTACAGACCTTTTTGTGCCTCTGTATCTTCATGTATAATGTGGGAATAATAAAAATAGTAATAAGAATAAATACCACATATGATTATTGACAGAAAAATACGCACGTAATACAATTAAACTCCCAAATGCCTGATATGTAGTAAATATTCAGTGAATGTCAGATATGGCTATTTTTACTATTTTCTTTGAGGACTTTTAGATTTTCACATGATAGGTTCTAATAATGTTTGCTTATCACTGAGCAACATTGATTTTCTCATGATATGCAAAGGCAGTAGCTTGATGCATATTCGTTGAGACATAAGAACAGTGTGGTCCTCTTATTGGTCATGTGTGGCTGCCATGAATCTGACGATGGAGCAAGGGTCAGAGTTAGAGAACAATGTCAAATCCGAGGCTTTATCAGAGTTTAAAACGAGCAACAGCACTGGCACATGAATCCAAATGGGACGTAGACCAAATATGGGGCAGAGGATGATATCCAGAAGGTAAAAAGAAAGTGAGAATTGAAGCCTCATTAGATTATCTCGGCTGAAGAGGTCAGATTGTGCACTGAGATAAAGAATTGGGGGATGAAATTTGGGCTGAAAATCTAGGAATAGGACCACAGCTGGCTGAAATGCAGAACGTGGTTTGAATCTTCAAGCTTGGCTGTGCTCACTGGCCTTCTACCCTGGCTTTAAGCAGCCTCCCTGGTGTGAGCAGATAAGGAACGGCAGGTGTAAGCTGCTTCCTGGGGTGAGAGAGGTTTTTTTTCAGTTGCCAGTGCCTGCAGGGAAGATTCTTCTCACCAGGGAACTAACAACTGATATTAAGTGCCCAAAGCTAATGAAAGATTCCTAAGAGCAGAGACACACTGTGCTAAAATGCTTAGTCAAGGATTAAGCTCAATCATTCTGGCTAAACCCATCTTTAAAGACAGAGTGCTTATCTGAATTTGTTCAGTCATGCCTCCGTTTTCATGATTTTTTTTTCTCAAGGCAGTTTCTTTCAAAGGTCAATCTATAGTCAATTTATTTACTCAAGTTCTTATTCTTTATGCCCCCTCATATTTTCTACACTTTTATGCAGTTGGGGTTACCTTACTATATAACTATACTGGTCATTGCCTAGTGTAAATAGGTGACATTTCCCCCCTTATCTCCTCAACTCATATTATACAAACTTGCCACACTCTCCTCTCAATTTCTTATTCCACAGCCCATGCTGCTTGAGTGGGCCATATGAACCACCTACCTGTCCAAAGTCACTCGATCCGATAAATCAGATTCTCTCTCCTAGGGTTTTGTAATTGGAATCCAGAGACTCTAAATTGCTTCCTGTGGATCCCTTGGATTGGGACACTAGTTAGGCTGCTGTTAATCTTTTCTGCCATGTGTAGAGAGAAGTAAATGAAACTGTTATATTAGGACTTTTGGTTGCAAAATAGAAATCCAAAACAGTTTAAACTAAAGAAGACACATAATGTTTCACTGAGCAATCTAGAATTATCTAGTGACATGGATGGCTTTATCAGGGTGTTTATACATAGTTAGGAAGAACTTTTCATCTTTCAGTTTTTTGTTTTTGTATTTGTTTTTCCCCTATGTTTGCCTTATTCTCTGTCAGGAAAGATGGCTCCAATAGCTATTGTGTCCATGATTTGATCTCAGAAAGAATGAGAACCCCCATATCTAATAACCCAAATTAAAAAAAAAAAAAAAGATTTGAACATGTCACCAAAGAAGATACATAGATTGCAAATGAACATATACAAAGATGCTCAATATAATTAATTATCTATCATTCATCAGTATGGCTAAAATTGAAAGGACAGACCATGGCAAATGTTGGAGAATATGTGGAATAACAGAAAAATGTGACACTTTGAAAAGTTTATTAAACTTTTCAAACTTTTCAGTCTGTTAAAACTTTGAACAACCTGTTAATAAGACTCAGCAGAAAGGAAGAAAAAAGAAACGATATTGCAGATGTATGAAGGACTGTGTATTACCATAGACCCTACAAACACTGAAGGGATAAAATGAGAACTATTATATATACCTTTTTGCAAATAAATTCAACAGCATGAATGAAATAGGTTCCAGAAAACAGAGCTCACCAAAATTGAAGATACAGAAAATTTGAATAGATGGAATTTTAAAAAATAAATTTGTAATCTATATTCTCACAAAATATCAGACCAGGTGGTTACAAACTACAGTTGAGCCTTGAACAACACAACTATATTTTCATCTGCATGGTGGAATGGAGGGTCAGTGCCCCTAATCCCCACATCATTCAAGCATCAACTGTATTCAAAGCTATAAGGAAGAAATAGTACACATTTTATGAAAGTCCTTTCAGGGGGGCACCTTGATGGCTCAGTTGGTTAAGCGTCTGACTTCTGCTCAGATCATGATCTCGGGGTCCCTATTGAGTGGGGAGTCTGCTTCCCTCATTCCCAAGCTTGTTATTCTCTCTGCTTTTCTCGTAAATAAACAAATGAAATCTTTAAAAGAAAATAGTAACAGTCCTCTCAGAAAATAGAAGCAACACACCCCAACTTCTTTTTAAAATCCAGAAGAACTCTGATATGAAAACGTGACAAAAATATTACAACAAAGAAATTATAGTACAAAATCCCCTTTTTAAAAAGATATTTATTTATTTGTCAGAGAGGAGAGATTAAGAGAGCACAAGCAGAGGGAGAAGCAGGCTCCCAGCTGAGCAAGGAGCTTAATGTAGGACTTGATCCCAGGCCTCCTGGATCATGACCTGGGCTGAAGGCAGGTGCTTAACCAGCTGAGCCACCCAAATGTCCCTTTCTTTTGAATATAGACACAAAGATCTTACAAATATATTGCCATATGAAATGTAGAAATATAAAGAAATGAACAAGGAAGATTTATTGATGGCAGTCATTTGGTTTAACAATAGAAAGGTTGAATGTTAGAATCTATTTTTATACAAGGAAAGCACATACAGAAGAATTTGAAGTGAAGAGAAAGCAGTTAACTTTATTCATCACTCATTAATGATGAATAAAAATTTTCAGCAAACTATGAATAAAAAGGAATTTTCTTAGTTTTGAGAAAAGTGTCTACTAAAAACTACTGTGAAAATATTCCTTATTAGGGAAATCCTGAACACATTCTTTCTCAGTTGGGAAACAAGTCAAGAAAGTTGAATCTCACCATTTTTATTCAAGATTGTACTAGAAGTCCTAGCTAGAAATAAGACAAGAAAGAGAAGTGCAAGCCATAAGAATTGGGCAAAAGAAAGTAAAACTTTTTTATTTATAGGAGATAGCTTTTCATTTATCATTCTCAGGGATCTTCAACACAAATAGTAGAACTAATAAGTGAAATATGCATGATTGCATGATACAAAATCAATTATATGATAATTAACTATTTTTTAGGAGCAGCAAACATTGGGAAATAAAATTCAAAAAGCAATTCTATTTATAATTATATTAAAACGCACAAAGTAATAAACTTGATAAAAGATATACAAACATATAAACTGAAAACTAAACACATTGCTGAATGAAATTAAAAGTACTCTGTAAATAGAAATGAATGGTACATGGATTGGAAATCTCAGAATTGTTAAAATGTCAGCTCTTTCTGGATTGGTGAGTATTTATCATATTTATCATTGGTGAGTATCATATCATATTATCATATTTCCTATGAACCCAACCAGAATTCTAAAACTTTGCTATAAAAGTTGCCAAACTGATTCTAAAATTTATTTGGAAGAACGAAGTATGTAGAAAAATAAAAACATTGTTGCAGAAGAAAAACAAAAATGGAAGTATTGACATTACCTGACATTGTATAGGACTACAGTAACCAACAGTATAATATTAGCTTAAAGGTTGACAAATATATTAATGCAACAGCATAAGGAGCCCCCAAATAGGCCAACATGAATATAATAAATAGTTACTTGACAAAAGCACAAGCCTGCTTCATGGAGAAAGAAAAGTGTTTTCAAAGGCACTTACATCTAATAACCCAAATTAAAAAAAAAAAAAAAGCCAACTGTATAATCATTTGGGAAAAAATAAAACTTCACTCTTATCTTGTAATACCTATAACACTTAATTATATATGTTGCTTATATAAAATGCTGGTTAGAAAGTAAAATGGTGCAGGCACTTTGGAAAATATTTGGCATTTTCTCATAAACTTAAATGAAAACGAAAGCTATAAAGCCTCAAAGAAAATATTAGAAAATAAATTTGCAGTCTTACGGTAGGCAACATAGAAAACACTAAAAAAAGAAATAAATTTAATAAAGTCAAATTTAAAAACAGCCATTTACTTTAAGTCTGTATTACAGAAACAAAAAGATAAGCATCCTAGGAGAAACCTAGGAAAAAATTTTCATAATAAATAGTCTAGCAAAGGTCTTATAACCAGAATATTTAAAACACTTCTACCAACAAATTAAAAAAACAAACAAACAAAAAAACCCCACAAAGAAACAAACAAACAAAAAACAAGACCCAAACAGCGCCACATGAAAAATGGGCAAAAGATTTTATGAGTTAAGTATCTGCCTTTGGCTCAGCTCATGATCTCTGGGTCCCAGGAATAAGCCCAGCACTGGGCTCCCTGTTCAGTGGGGAGTTTGCTTCTTCCTCTCCCTCTGCCCTTCTTCTCCCACCCCCTGCTTGTGCTGTCTCTCTCTCTCAAATAAATAAATAAAAGCTTAAAAAAGAAAGGCTCTTAGAGACACTTAACAAAAGATATATGAGTGGCCAGTGAGCATGTGATATCACTGATCACTAGTGAAATGCAAAAATAAACCCAAAATGAGATACCACAGCACACATACTGGAATGGCTAGAATTAAAATGATCAACCATTAATATTAGAAAGGCTGTGGTGAAACTTGCATTTATTGCTTATGTGAGTCTAAAATTGTATGCCTGTTTTGGAAAATTCTTAGCAACTTACCATATAATTAAAGATTCATCAATTTTTTTTTAAGATTTTATTTATTTATTTGACAGAGAGATCACAAGTAGGCAGAGAGGCAGGCAGAGAGAGAGAGAGGAGGAAGCAGGCTCCCTGCCGAGCAGAGAGCCTGATGCGGGACTCGATCCCAGGACCCTGAGATCATGACCTGAGCCGAAGGCAGCCACTTAACCCACTGAGCCACCCAGGCACCCCAAAGATTCATCAATTTGATAATACAATTTCCCTTCTAGATATTTACAAAACTACTGAAGACAGACATCCATGAAAAGACTTGTACAAGAATGTTCATAGCAGCTTTATTCACAAAAATAACAAAACTGTAAAGAATTCAGTGTCCATTAATAACTGAATGGATAAATTGTGGAGTGTCATAAAAATGGATACTACTTTGCAATAAAAAAAAAATTGCTGATATATGTAACAATATGGATGAATTTCAAAAATATTAAGCAGGAGAATCCAGATAAAAAAAAGCACATACCACTATTCTATTTATAGAAGTTCCAGAGCAGGCAAAATTAACTTATAATCACAGAAATTAGAAAGTGGTTGCCTGGAGGTTGGGACAGACTTGAAAGAGGCACAGGAAATCTCCTGGGGTGATAAAAATATTCCATGGTTTTTTAAATGTGGTTATATAGGTATGTGCAATTGTACAACACATATGTGTTTCATTGTTTGTAAAGTATCCTTAAATTAAAAGCAAACATAAAGGAAATGAGACATGTTTTAAAAGTAGAATTAGGAAGAGAAAACAATCAACAGAGCCTCCACTAAAGAAAATTATCTTTCAATTTGTTTGCAGGTCAAACACTCTGGCAGCTTGCAATAATAAGCTTGAGTTGCAAGTTGATATGCCTGAATTTCATTTTCTCTTCCTCTGCTTTTTGGCTGGGTGACCTTCGGCCAATATGTTAACCTTTCTTGGTTTTAGCCTGTAAAATGAATACACTGAATTTAATGCTAAGTTTCCTTCAAATGCAGGGAAAGACATTTTAGGCATATGTTGAATGTTCAGTCTCCTCTAGCAATATGATATTCAGCCAAGTTTCCAAATATTTTATGACTGGCACATCACTTAACCCTCCAGACACTTGCTGTGCTAGCCCAGCTCTGTATCTATCCCAGTCAAGAAACAGAAATAACAATGTGTCCTGGGTGCTGAGGTGAGCACTTCTACCTATACCTAGAGACTCTTTCCTGGGTGGTGGATGGGGGTGGGATTTAGTTGCAGGAGAAAGAATATGACTATGTAGCTTGTTTAGATTTTTCAACGGAAATCGGAGGGAGCTGTTTAGAGTTCCAGTCTGAGTTCTGCAACTTTGGACAAGTCACTTAAAATAATCCATTGGTCTTTATTTTCATTATCTTCAAAATAAAGAGGTGTTCCTAAAGGATATCCAAAATTCATTACAGCAGTAACAAGTCCCTTCTCAACTGGAATCTGTGCACTTTAGTCTCTTTACTCTCTAGGATTACTTTTTCTAAATGTCAGACTAATTTTTACTACTCCACAGGTTAAATCTTTGACTGACTTCTCATCATACCAACGTACCATGCAGAGCTTTGCACCTGCACATATTACGTGTGTTATCTCCAATTACATATCCACCTGCAGTCTTTTGAACCAACGAGTGCATTAGGTGTTCCTCATATGCAAATGTCTTCCTAATTTTGCTCATCTGTTCCTTCTGCCTGAGAAACCCATTGACAGCTTATTGAATTAGTTAATTTTTATGTCCATCCTTCAACTAAAATTTTCCTGTCTTTGAAGAATGATTTGACCACTTGCTTCCATTCTGCCTAACTAACCTCTCTCTAACTTCTTTGTGGAGTTGGGAGTCACTTTTTAGTGTTCTGATTTCCAGAGTATTCTCCTAACTTTGCATATCCTTGTTGAGAAGCACCTGTTCTCCCCCAGCCCCCAACCCTTACCTGAAACAAAGGAAAGGAATTTACTGCTTGAAAACCAAGATGTCAACACAGATAGGGAGGATTAGAAGTGTGGTGCTTAGGAGCTGGCTCACTTTTGGGAAAAAATAGTTTAGGATACTTCCCTCTGCATGGCTTTTGAAAAGAGGATGCCACTGGTGGGCAGGTTTAACACTGGTCTGTGGTTACTTATTTACAGTTTGGGACTAGGGCCAAAAAATAGATACGTTTAATTCCCACCATAATCATAATACTTAACATCTTGTGTATTAACTATTGATTATTTTTAAGTCTCTCTACTGACTGGACTTTAAGTCCTTGATGGTAGGAGGTTGTCAAGTTCATCTTTGTGTCTGAAAGATGCTCAAAAGTCAGTGAATATTTGAAATATTTTATAACAAAAATAAAAATGGGGCTCCTGGATAGCTCAGTGGGTTAAGCCTCTGCCTTCAGTTCAGGTCATTATCTCAGGATCCTGGGATAGAGCCCCATATGGGGTTCTCTGCTCAGCAGGGAGCCTGCCTCCCCCTCCCCGCTATCTACTTCTCTGCCTACTTGTGATCTCTGTCAAATAAATAAATAAATAAATAAATCTTTAAAAAAAAATGAAAACAAGATATGGAAATACCCATGTTTACCAATGGAAACATTTGAATCTAGCTTTATATGATGGTCTTAATTCAATATATGAAAAGGCATGAAGAAAACTCTTAAAAAATTATCACCAGTTTAAAAATTCATATATATAAAATTTGGCAGGTATTTTTTTCCTAATGTCTCCTTTTAAAGATTTTATATATTTATTTCCTAATGTCTCCTTTAAAAAAAAAAAACACAACTTATTTCTGAGTCAAAACAACCCATGTCAGTTGTTATTGATTATTATCTGTTAATTTCTGTTTATTATTCCCATGTAGAACATGGCTGGTGGAGGAACAGGGGGGAGACCTGTGAATCAAAGACAGCTTAAGGATCAAGGAAATATTAGATTTCTTTCTTTTCTGTTTAGAATTTTAAAACCCAGGAAGCAAAATAAACCTTAAGGAAAAAGAGTGTACGTTCCTCTGTCACCAGGTAGTTTTCACATGTGAAGAGGTGGGAGAGTGAAGGTACCCTGTTCTTATCAGTGTCAGGGCTGCTGCGATTTGATGGGTCTTATATGCACATTCTCACATTTACTTAGAACAGGTTGATAGGTATTTTCAGGACTGCTTGTAGAAGGTGACTTACCATCTCTCTCCCACTGGTACAACTCTAAGAGTTGATATTTATCTGGAAAAAAATGTTGCTTAGAAATACATCACCCCACTGGCATGGAATAACTTAGATACAGAATAAGTTCTATGGCATTTAGGAAACGAGAAGGGTCATCTTTTTTTCTGAGAAAAATGAGACAGAAGTTGTGGAGAATTGGATAGCTCATGTAGACATCCAGCTTCACACCAGACATTTTCGTTCTGATAATTTTTCTAAAAGGGATCATGGTTATTCTCTGTCATCTTTTTTTCTCTTTACTAAATGGTATATTTAGACAAGAATTTTGTACTTCTGTGAAAATGCTGATAGGCGATCAGCCATTTTTATTTTGCCCAAATAGTTTTCTCAGTCACATCGGAAGACCTGTTCCATGCAAAGATATGAGAAAATATTCTCTCAAGTATCGTTGTCTTCATTTGTCAGAACTTGAAAGCACTTTGAACAAATGTAATTGTCCAATTGTCTCTTAGGGTTTGTTAGCCCACAAATTGTGTCAGTAGCATGAAGTAGTATTCAAAGAGACCTTGATTTTAGGTGTTATTTTTTATGTTCATACAGCAAGGTCCAGCAGATACAATACTTGCTTTAGAGTTCAATATGGAATTGAACCTGAGCCATACTCTACTATGGGAAACATTTGTATGGCTAGTGTTCAAGCTGGGTCCAAATTTTCAGATGTCCTTGTGGATTCTGGGAGAGTTACTGTGTGCTACCAAATATCTTATTTGCAAGAAGACACCACCAGGTTTGCCCATCTGAAGATTTAGTGCAGGTTCTGAGTCAAAATCATCAGATTAGGACTTGAGAATATCCTCAGGAAGATAATTGATACCTGAAATGCTATTTTGGATAAGGGACCTTGCCAAAAAGTAGTATTGCTTTCAACAGGGCCAGTTTCATGAACACACAACCTCTGCAGTCAGTACAGACCCACACTTAATGTAATGGCTTGCTGTCTTGAACTTCTTATTTTTAACATGAGAGTCCATTTTTTTTTTAATCTTGCATTAGGTTCCACATATTTGTACCTGATCTGCCCTCTCAAGCTAAGAAAAATCCAATGGCAGTTTGTCTCATTCCAGGACTATGAAGGGTGTGGGAGAGAAGCATTTCAGTGTTAGGTTAAACAGCTTCACTAATCTGACACCGTGAGAAGTGGATTAATTCGTACAACACAAGAAACTGTACAAAACCTTGCAATGGAAGGGTGACACCCTGGAGTTGACAGCAATGCTGACAGTGAGTAGCAAGGTCCTTTTGGGTTGGCACTGAAAGACAGCAACCTTGAGAGCAGCCCTGGAGCTGAGGTCTGCAGTGTCTCTGGGCCAGAGAGCCTCTTGCTATGGATACTCACATGGAATCAACTTAGCCACTCAGGATGCATGTGGAATAGAGAAGACTGACATGATTGTCCTCCCAGATGTACAAATTCTAATACAAATGGAAGGTACTGCAAGGGTAGGAGGAAGGGGAGACCTGTTGAAAGCAGAAATGAGAAATTCTGAGTAAAGCTGGAATCTGGAAGAATGGGAAATAAAATCCAGATGGAGACTTTCTTCTGCCAGGTATGATCTTGGAAACAAGTATCTTGGTTAGAATTTCTGTGATTTTAAAACTTCTGTAAAAATAGAGCTGCTTAAGGCTTGAAGGAAGTCAAGGAGAGGCCTTTCGAGAAATATCTACAGCTCAACTTTGTATTTCTATTACATTTTGTGAAAACTGGGAGGAAAATATCTATTCTGAGTTTTTTCCTTAGTGAAAATACTAGTATTGTGACTTTATGTAGGATTGCATTAAAATGTCTTCATGAGAAAAGGTTGTAAAATTGGAAATTTGTGAAGCCCTAGTAGAGACGAAAATATAGGATAGGTCTTTCACACAGGGATAAGCAGATTTTTAAAATATGTCTATAAAGCTGGCTTGGACTCTGTTATAAAAACAGATGGTCTTGTAGACAGTTTAGATTGGAGTGAAAAAGAAATATGGCTTGCCATGAGATGGCCTAGAATTCAAATGAGAGCTGTGCCCTAGTCTGACTGCAAGGTTGAAATCTGACCAGGAAAAGGCAGATGAGGGCCCAACAACTGTCTTATTGCTACACTTAGATTTATTTATTTATTTATTTATTTATCCATCTATTGATGGATGCTTGGCCCTGAGGACAGGGCCAGCCTCTGTTATAATGCTGTGGATAATGAATACACATGGATCATGGTGATAAGCAGAGCTGTGTTCATGAGAACAAATAGAGGAATTTTTTTTTTTAAAGATTTTATTTATTTATTTGACAGAGAGAGAGGCAGGCAGAGAGAGAGGGGGAAGCAGGCTCCCTGCTGAGCAGAGCGCCCGATGTGGGGCTCGATCCCAGGACCCTGAGATTATGACCTGAGCTGAAGGCAGAGGCTTAACCCATTGAGCCACCCAGGTGCCCCCAAATAGAGGAATATTTAATTCAGTTATGGACTTTGTTTATGTGATAGAGTAGGACTTCAATTTTTTTTTAGAATATATATTTTTATTGGAATATAGTTGATGTAAAATGTTATATTAGTTTCATGTGTACAACATGTTGTTAGATAATTCAGTGCCCCCCACTTAAGTACAGTCACCATCTGTCACCATGTTATTACAGTATTATTGACTATATTCTTCATTTGTACATCATCATGGATTTTTCAGAATTTAATTCCAGTGTAGTTAACATACAGTGTTATGTTAGTTTCAGGCATACAGTAGAGTAATTCAGCACTTCCTTATGGTAATTGGTGCTTATCAAGATAATATACTCTTAATCCCCTTCACCTATTTCACTGCTCCCCCTCACCTCCTCTCTGATAACTAGCTGTTCTCTATAGTTAAGGGTCTGGTTTTTCTGGTTTGTCTCTCTTTTGGTTCCCTTTGTTCATTTTTTTTTTAAATTCCACACATGAGTGAAATCAAATGGCATTTGTCTTTTCTGATGGGCCTATTTTCACATAGCATTATACTCTCTAGACCCATTCATGTTCTTGCAAAGGGCAAGATTTCATTCTTTTTTATGGCTGAATAATATTCCATCATAGATACACATATATGTACATACACACAGACACACACATATATACACATACATATATACCATATTCATCTATTGATGGATGCTTGGACTGCTTCCATAGTTTGTCTGTTCTAAATAATGCTGCAATAAACATATGGGTATGTGTGTCCCTTTGAATTAGTGTTTTTGTATTTTTGCTGTAAATTAGTGTTTTTGTATTTTGCTGTAGTGCAATTCCTGGATCATAGTGTAGCTCTTTTTTTTACCTTTTTGAGGAACCTCTATACTATTTTCCAGAGTGGCTGCATCAGTTTGAATTCCTACCAACAGTGAAGGAGCATTTCCTTTTCTTCACATCCTCACCAACATCTGTTGTTTCTTGTGTTTTTTATTTTAACCATTCTGACAGGTGTGAAGTGATATCTCCTTATGGTTTTGATTTGCATTTCCCTGACGACAGGTGATGTTGAGCATATTTTCATGCTCTGTACACCATCTGTATATCTTTTTGGAGAAATATCTGTTCTTGTCTTCAGTCCATTTGTTAATTGGATTAACAAATGGGGTTTTGGGGTGCCTGGGTGGCTCAGTGGGTTAAGCGTCTGCCTTTGGCTCAGGTAGTGATCTCAGGGTTCTGGGATCGAGCCCCAATTTGGGCTCTCTGTTCAGCAGGGAGCCTGCTTCCTCCTCTCTCTCTACCTGCCTCTCTGCCTGCTTGTGATCTGTCAAATAAATAAATAAAATCTTAAAAAAAGGTGTTTTTTTGGTCTTGAGTTCTATAAATTCTCTATATATTTTGTATACTAACCATTTCTCAGATAAATCATTTGCAAATGGCTTCTCCCATTTAGTAGGTTGTCTTTTAGTTTTATTGGTTCTTTCTGTTGTTGTGCAGCTGTGTTTTATTTTGATGTAGTCCCAATAGTTTATTTTTGCTTTTGTTTCACTTGCCTCAGGAGTTGTATGTAGAAAGATGTTGCTACAACCAATATCAGAGAAATACCTACTGTGCTTTGAGCAAGGATATTTATGGTTTCAGGTCTCACATTTAGGTCCTTAATCCATTTTGAGTTTATTTTTATATATAGTATAAGAAAGTGGTCTAGTTTCATTCTTTTGCATGTTGCTTTCCAATTTTCCCAAGAGAATTTGTTGAAGAGACTTCTTCCCACTGTACATAATTGCTTCCTTTGTCAAATATTAATTCACCATATAGTCATGAGTTTATTTCTGGACTTTCTATTCTGTTTCATTGATTGATATATCTGTTTCTGTGCTAGTACCAAACTGTTTTGATTACCCCAGCATTGTAATTTAACTTGAAATATGGAATGGTGATACTTTTGGATTTTTTTTTTCAAAATTGCTTTGGTTCTTTGAGGTCTTTTGTTGTTCCATACAAATTTTAGGTTTGCATGTTCCACTTCTGTGAAAAGCTCTGTTGGTATTTTTGTAAGGGTTGTATTAAATTTGTAGATTGTTTTGGGTAGTGTAGACATTTTCATAATATTTGTTCTTCCAGTCCATGAACATGGAATGTCTTCCCATTTCCTTGCATCATCTTCAATTTTTTTCACGTGTTTTATAGTTTTCTGAGTATAGGTCTTTCACCTTTTTGGTTAAGTTTATTCTTAGGTATTTTGGGCTTTGGGGGCACTATTTTAAATGGGATTGTTTTCTTTCCTTTTCTTTTATTTTTTAAGATTTTTATTTATTTGTCAGAGAGAGAAAGAGAAAGAGAGGGAGTGAGAGGTTGCAAGCACAAGCATGGGGAATGGCAGGCAAAGGGAGAAACAGGCTCCCCACTGAGCAAGTAACCTGACACAGGGCTTGATCTGAGGACCAGAGCTGAAGGCAAACACTTAACAAATTGAGTCACCCAGGTGCCCCTAGGATTTTTCATATAGTATTATGTCATCTGCATATAGTTATAGTTTTACTTCTTCCTTGGCAATTTGGATGACTTTTATTTCTTTTTGTTGTCTTAATGCTATGGCTAGGACTTCCAGTATGTTGAATAAAATGGTAAGAGTGGACATCCTTGTCTTGTTCCTCACCTGTAGGAAAAATAATCAGTATTTCCTCATTGAATATGATGTTTCTTGAGAGTTTTCCATTTAAGGATTTTATTATGCTGAGGTGTGTTCCCTCTGAACCTTTTTTATTAAGGGTTTTTATTATGAATGGATATTGTGTTTTGTAAAATTCTTTTTCTGCATCATTGAAAGGATCATATGGTTTTTATTCTTTCTTTTATTGATGTGATGTATCACATTGATCAGTTTGCGAATATTGAACCACCCTTGCATCCCAGGAATAAATCCCCCTTGATCATGGTAGGGCTTGAACTCATGACCTTGAGAACAAGAGTCACATGCTTTACCCAGTGAGCCAGCCATGTGCCCCATTGTGGAATGATTTTTTAAATGTATTGTTGGACTAGGTTCACTAATATTTTTTTGAAGATTTTTGCATTTATATTCATCTTATATATTGATTTATAGATTTCTTGTTTTTTGGGGTGGTATCTGGTTTTGTTATAAGGGTAAGGTCAGCCTGGTAGAATGACTTTGGAAGTTTTCCTTTCTATTCTACTTTTTGAAATAGTTTGAGAAAAATAGTTTGAGGAAAATATTAACTATTTTTTTTAATGATTTTATTTATTTATTTGACAGACAGAGATCACAAGTAAGCAGAGAGGCAGGCAGAGAGAGAAGAAGAAGCAGGCTCCCCACTGAGCAAAGAACCCAATGCGGTGCTCGATCCCAGGACCGCGGGATCATGACCTGAGCTGAAGGCAGAGGCTTTAACCCACTGAACCACCCAGGCACCCAATATTAACTATTTTTATAATACTTAGAACAGTTTACCTGTGAAGCCTTGACTTTGGTTTGTTTGGAGGTTTTTGGTTACCAGTTCAATTTTGTTTTAGTAAGTGGTCCAAATTTTCTATTTATTCTAGATTCAATTTTGGATGATAGTATGTTTCTAGGAATTTATCCATTTTTTTCTAGGTTATCCATTTTTTTTTTGCATATAATTTATCATAATTTTCTCTTATAATCTTTATATTTCTGTAGTATTGGTTATTTATTCTCTTTCATTTCTGATTTTATTTATTTTAGTCTTTTCTCTTTTTTTCTTATTGAGTCTGACTAAAGATTTATTAATTTTATCTTTTTAAGGAAATAGCCCTTGGTTTCATTGATCTTTTCTATTTTTTTTTTGTTTGAATTTCACCTATTTCAACTCTACTCTGTATCATTTCTTTCCTTCTACTAGCTTTGGACTTGGTTGTTCCTGTCTAGCTCCTTTAGGAGTGAAGTTAGGTTATTTGAGATTTTTCTTTTTTCTTGTGGTAGAGCTATATAACTATAAACTTCCCTCTTAGATCTGCTTTTGCTACATATTGAAGATTTTGCAGGTTTTTTTTTTCCATTTTCATTTGTTTGAAGGCATTTTTTTAAATTTCCTCTTTGATTTCTTCATTGATCCACTGAATTGATTCTTTCAGCATTATGTAGTGTCTTTCTTTGTATCTTTTCTTTTTATCTTAAAAGATTTTATTTACTTATTTGAGAGATATAGATCACAAGCAGGCAGAGAGGAAGGCAGAGAGAAAGGATGAAGCAGGCTCCCTGCTCAGCAGAAGCCAGATGTGGGGCTTGATCCCAGGACACTGAGATCATGACCTGAGCCGAAGGCAGCGGCTTAACCCACTGAGCCACCCAGGAGCCCTCTTTCTTTGTTTCTTACTCCAGTTTTTTTCTAAGTTTACTTTATCTGATAGAAGTATTAGTGCCCTGGCTTTTTCTTTTTTTTTTCCCCCCTCCATTTGCATGATACGTGTTTTTTTCATCCCTTCTCTTTCAGTCTGTGAAATGTGTTTGCATCTTTTAGTCTGAAGTGAATCTCTTATAGGCAACATATACATGTGTCTTGTTTTTTAATCTATTCAGTCATCCTGTGTCTTTTGATTAAAACATTTAGTCCATTTACAATTAAGGTAATTATCAATAGGTATATACATGTTACCAGTTTGTTATTTTCTGGTTTTTGTTTGTGTTTTAATTCTTCTTTTTCCTTCCTCTCTATTTTCTAGTAGTTTTATTGTTTACTTTAGTGTTTTGTGGATTTCTTTTTCTTCATTTTTTGTGTACATGGTATAGGTTTTTACTTGTGGTTACTGTTAGGTTTATAGACAACATCTGTGTATGTTATAGTCTATATTAAGTTGATGGTCACTTAACTTTGAACACATTCCAAAAGCACTAAATTTTTGCTCCCTCCTCCACATTTTATGTATATGATAGAATACTTAATCTCTTTTTATTTTGTGTATCCCTTGACTAATTTTTACAGATAGAATTGATTTTACTACTTTTGTGTTTTAAGCTCTATACTGGCTTTATAAGTGATTAATCTACTACCTTTCCTATATGTTTTCTTTTTTCTGTGAAAATTTTACCTTTCAGGATTTCTTACTCCTGTTCTTAGCCTTTTCTTGCCACATAAGGGACTCCTTTTAACTTTTCTTATAAGGATGTTTGAGTGGTTATGAAATTCTCTAACTTTTGTTTGCAAAAATGTTTATATCTCCTACTCTGAATTGTAACCTTGCATTGTAACCTTGCAAGAGTATTCTTGGTTGGAAGTTTTTTTGTTTTGTTTTGTTTTTTCTTCCAACATTTTGAATATTTCCTACTACTCCCTTCTGGCATGCAGTCTATGCTGAAAAATCATAATATGCTGATAGCCTTATGGTGTTTTCCTTGTATGCAGCTGTTTTATTCTTGCTGATCGTAAAATTCTCTCTTTATCATTACTTTTCTTTTTTCCATTTTCATGATGATATGTCTTCATGTGGAACTCCTTTGGTTTATATTTTTAGGGACTCTCTGTGATTCCTAAACCTGAATGTCTCTTTTCTTCCCCAGATTAGGAAGTTTTCAACTATTGTTTCTTCAAATAAGTTTTCTGTTCCTTTTTCTCTCTCTTCTTCTGGAATCTCTATATGGAGAATTCTATTCCACTTGATGATGTCATAGATTTCCCTTAACAATTCTCATTAGTATTCTTTTTTTCTTTATGCTGTTTTGTTTGGTTGTTTTTCATTACCCTGTCTTTGAGATCACCTATCCATTCTTCTACATCCCCTAATCAGTTGTTGATTCCATTTAGTGTATTTTTAAAGTTAGTTATTGAATTATTCAGTCTGGTTCTTTTTAGTATTTTCTGTTTCCATTTATAAGGAAGGTAGTTATCAATAGGATATACATGTTAGCAGTTTGTGTTGAAGTTCTCACTGAGGTTAGCCACTCCTTTTTGAAAGTGCCATATCTTTATGACCATTATATTAAATTCTTTATCAGGCATATTGCTTATCTCTGTTTCATTTAGCTTGTTTACTGTGATTTTGTCTTGTTCTTTCATTTTGATA
The DNA here is from genome assembly GCF_030435805.1 of Mustela lutreola. Classification (NCBI taxonomy): domain Eukaryota; kingdom Metazoa; phylum Chordata; class Mammalia; order Carnivora; family Mustelidae; genus Mustela; species Mustela lutreola. The sequence goes on along the minus strand of NC_081291.1, from coordinate 86,624,163 downwards.
GATTCCTTTTTTCTATTTATTTATTTATTTATTTGGTTCTTGTTATTTTATTGTTGTAACTTTCTGGGTTTGTTTCTATGTATTAGGTCAGTCATCTACATCTCTTGGTTTTAAGAGTAGTGGCTTCATGTAGAAGAGGTTCTGTGGCATCCTATAGTGGAATCCCCCTGGTTTTGAGAAACAAGTGCTCCACAGATGTCCCCTGTGTGGGCTGTATATATCTGCTTATTGTGGCTGAGCTCTGATTGCCTTTAGCCCAAGGGTGCTCTCCATGCTGTTCAGAGATCTCTCTGTGGCCACCACAGACACTTTAGAGGTTGGGACAACACTCAGTGTAGCTATCTGCAGTTAACCTCTTTACCACAAGTGCAGGCATACCAAAAAGCAGTGCTTCCTCCCTGCACAGCCAGCTAAGAGGCTGGGCTGCTGAACTGTGAGTGCACTGGTGTGTGGGGTTATCTTCCCTTCCTCCCCAGGACAGCAATCACTTGGCAATGGTGCTGGTCCTGGCCAGGGCTTCCTGCCAATTATGGCAGGGCAGGAGCTACTTTGGAGGGACACTTGAAGAGTCAAGCAGATTGGATTGGGTGGGCTCACAGGGGATCAACAGGATGGGCTATGGTGCTAGCAAGATAGATGGAGAAAGTTTGAAGGTGCTCCCACAAACATCCAACTATCTACATGGGGGAGAGGGAGAGAAATAAAACCGACAGCACTTTTGTTCCCAAAGAATCCTCCTTACATCCCTGCCTTTCTGGCACATAGTCTAAGATTAGTCAGTAAATCTTCATGTATATTCCATGTGTTTTTCAAACTGTTATTTCTAGGTTGTGTCTCAAATCAAGTTATTTAATATTCTGGGTTTTTAAGGGCAAGGACTTAGTTTCCTGTTGCCCTCTGGCTATCTTAACTAAAGCCTACTGCCTACTGATTTATGTAGTTCTCAGAGTTAAACCCCACTGGTTTTCAAAGTCAGATGTTATAAGGACTCATCTCTAGTGTGTGTCCCCAGTTCTGGAGGTGCCTGGCATGGGGTCTGGTCTTCCCTTCTCCATGGTTGTGATACCCTTCTCATTTGTGGTTAGTCATGTAGGCTGTCCAGTTCCTAATCATCTCTCTGCCCTCTTACCCTTTACGATGTGGTCTCTCTATGATTAACTGTAGAAGATCTGGCCTTTTAGGCTTTAGGTTGTTTTCAGAGTTAGTCACATAGACAGAGATGTTATTTGGGTGTGTGTTCATGTGACAGTGTGAGTTCAGGATCCTTCTACTTCATCAGGTTACCCTGGAGTATAGGGACTCCAATTTTTAAGTCTAATGATCTAAAAATCTTTCCTGGATTAGGCAGTATGATGCTTTTGTTAAATTACTGAAATACTTTTCTTTGGCTAGATGTTGTGCTGTCTGACAAAGAATTTCTACCAGAGAAATTCTCTGTCATTATAATTCAGAGGAGAAATAAATGATAACAATTAACATATGTTCTTCATTTAACTGCTTCAAAAATAAAATAGCCTGTAGTATAAATGCTCATTTGAAAGAAATGTCTTCAGAATTCTGGGTGTCGATATCTTTTAACTCCCAATGTATCTGTTGACTTCAGACATTCAGGATATGAAAAACTGTTCAGCTTGCAACATAAGTAAAAATGACAGGGGCCCTTGTTGAAAGGATTTGAATTACGGTCCCATTAGTCACTAGCCATGTTATACAGGGAATATTTTTTTTTCTGTCATATAATGGACATTTTGGTTTTTGTTCTTTTTTTGATAGGCCAAACCTCAGGAGCTTGACACAAAAATTTTGATTTTTTTTTTCTATCTTTCATTCTGAGTTAATCAGGCTTTGCATGTTGTAGTCATTTGAGGAACCATGCTTTTGGAGCTTCTAGTATGAGAGGTGTTTCCATAGAACCATGGAAGAAGGAAAATTTCATGCATATTATGCATTAGATCTCTTTCTACCCAGAAATGACACATGGTCACTGTCAGTCACATTTCATTGGCCAAATTACCTTGTCATGAAAAGATTCAAAGGAATTAGGATGGTGAAATCCCACCATGGGTTTTGAAAGAGGAAAACTTGAATATTTTTAAAAACCACCAATGACTACCATAGAAGAATAATATCTACTCCATAGGGTTGTTGTTTAAATCATGTATATAAATCACCTTAACAGTAATAAAGGTTCGATGAATGGTAGCCATCATCAGAAGTGGGTTTTATTGAATGAAATATTTATAACATGACTTCTAGTAAGAGGCAGTTTAAACAATTATGCTTAAGTGCAGAGTTACCCCAAATTTAACAAAATTTATAATTGAAGTTAATTGTAATTAAAATTAAATATAATAACTAAAAGTTTTAAAAGTTATAAATCCACAATAATAAGGAAAATGGAAGAGTAAATGAAAAATACCCAGAATTTTTTTAACATTCCTCAAATCATACATAAAAAAGAGCAATTAATCAAAGCCAGGAAGTAAATATGGATGTCGGCTCTGCCCTGGAATTTTAGGGACCTAGAGTTTTCAGAATTTTTAAATATAAGGGAATTGGAAGGGTGGGCTTTGGGAATGTGCTGAGCTGGCAACTAGACTTTGGGATCTATATGTCTAAGTGGAACTGCTGAAGGTTTGAGAGCTTCTATGAAATATGAGTTGGAAAAAAAAATTGTGTGCCAGCAAAGTCCACGAGGAAATCTGTCAATCTTTCCACAGTTCTGAATGGAAAAACAGCTCATAAAAAAATATTCTTCTATAGAATGTTTAAATATGATTGATTCCCACACTGGTCTTGGCTCTGAATTTATACAATTGAACCTTCTGGGAAATTTAGAGCAGACTAAATTGAAGTGCTTCTAGTTTGGTAGTTCTCCCTTGTGTCCTGTGGAAACAAATATTATCTGGAGAAAAACTGGTTGCTATAATTCTCATGGATTAAATTTAGCCAGAATAATGAATCCACTGTAAAAAATAAACACACACACACACAGAAAAGTTACTGTGAACAATAGTGAAAGTGTAATTGTTCTGGATACTATTCTTGCCCCAGAACTCACTGTTGCACTTCAACCCTTGGGTCCTTTTATTCTTTTATTGGTTAATTTATAATGAATTAGTAAGGCTTAGTACCGCTTAGTTCTGTGGTAGTTGATGAAAGATATAGAGATGAGAATGCAGAGTCTCAGACTCGTATACTTTAAAAAAGAGGAGAACAGACTAGAGACAACTAAAATATAATAGAAAGTTTATAATAGAGCTATCCAGGAGGATTATGAAGGTATAATAATAAAAATGCCTAATTTGCTTAGGAGGATCTAACGTTTTATTAAGTTACAAGTAATAAAACAGTAAATTCTGTTAAAATTACTTCATGGTATAGGTACTTGTGAAGTATATCAGAGCTGAATTTTGGATAATGAGTTGACAAGGTCAATGTGGTGGGTGCTGTGCAGTGAGGGCTCTTAGATACTGAGTGTGTCTTTGCTAAAGCAGATGAGAAAAGGAGCATAACATTGGAACACTATTAAGTGAGAAAAGTAAATGGCTTACTTATACATATAAAAATTAATAAATAATGGGGCACCTGGGTGGCTCAGTGGGTTGGGCTGCTGCCTTCGGCTCAGGTCATGGTCTCAGGGTCCTGGGATCGAGTTCCACATCGGGCTCTCTGCTCAGAAGGGAGCCTGCTTCCCTTCCTCTCTCTCTGCCTGCCTCTCTGCCTACTTGTGATCTCTCTCTGTCAAATAAATAAATAAAAATATTTTTAAAAAATTAATAAATAATCATAAAATATGATATAAGATGTTACATTGATATTTCACATATTAAAAACATATTTATATTTTCTGCCTGGATATATTATGAATATTTTACATAATTAAATGTGTTTATATTATTATTATAAGATAACATATATATAATAGTTCCATTTTTGTAAACCATAAAAGGAATGCATGAGCTGATCTATATATATCTGTATCTGTATAAGAGGTCTTACAAGAAAAGGGTTAGTGGCCTTGAGGTAGATACTTCTATTTCTTACTCACTATAATTTTTAACCCACTTTTTTTTTTTTTAAAGATTTTATTTATTTATTTGACAGAGAGAGAGAGTTCACTAGTAGGCAGAGAGACAGACAGAGGGAGGGGGAAAGCAGGCTCCCTGCTGAGCAGAGAGCCCAATGCAAGACTTGATCCCAGGACCCTGAGATCATGACCTGAGCTGAAGGCAGAGGCTTAACCCACTGATCCATCCAGGAGCCCACTCATTATAATTTTTAAAATGTGATTGTTCACATGGCGAGTTTTACTTTTGTTTGTTTGTATATTAAGTTCAAAATCTGTATAACAAGCACTTAAACTCTTCTGCATAGAATATAATTGGCAGTCCAGGTCAGAGTCAGCCTTCAATGCAAGGACCAGGTTCTGGAATTACTCCTGTGGGAACTGGCAAGCTGTTGAATCCCTGCATGATTTCAAGTAGGGATTTCTTTGTATGATTTGATTTATTCCTGGAGAAGAAAGTTTCACATCCAGCAAGTACGTCTGACACCAAAGATGATTGTTCTCTTTGTGTTCCCTTGAGCTTAGATGTTAGATTAGGTTCACACACATGCATGTATATGCACGCACGCGTGTGTGTGTGTGCACACACACACACAGATGGATACATAGATACAGATATGCAGGGAGATATACACACACACACACACACACATATATATATATATACACACACACACACATATATATGTATTTATGTATATCTGAATGAAGTCAGAAACTTCAGAATTGTTTCTTGAGCCCTCAGGTTACTTTTTATAGTCCATCAAGTCTTTTTAGCACTTTCTATCTTTAAACACTGAAAGTACTTTGGGCAAGGCCAGTGCAACAAAGGTAAAATAAAATGCTGTAAGGGACAATGCCTGGTTTGATTTGTTTTGGTGGGTTTTGTTTTTGTTTCTATTTGAGTTGACATATCCTATTCCAGTATTTGCTTTTGTTCCCTCTTCCATTTTTAATGGCAGCCATATACTGGACTCATAGCTTTAAGGATTTTTCTACAGCTCCCTTAAATCTCGTTTAGTCATTATCTTATATGACTCAGTATACTACATGTTCTCATTTCTGTTCCCTGCTCCCAGACTTATTGCCGTCCTGAAATTTATGTTCTGCTTGGGTGTATTTTCTCATCTATGGGTATAGTTGATTTTCTGGGACTGCTGATTTTGATACTGTATATTTCCTGTTCTTTTTAAGCTATTTACTTTTACAATGAGGAAGAGATGTTTTGAAAGTGACCCTTAGAAACATATTCATTCCCTAGCCAAGGGGAATGCTTCCTAAACCCTTTCCGTCTTCTCATATCACCCTCCTCTTTTTTCCTGTGCATTGTTCCTTTGTGCATCTTAATGCTGTGATCCTTTATGGACACTTAGCTGATCATTACTCTAACATGACAGCATTTACTGCAGGTCCTTTGTTGGTTTTGGAGCAAGATTTCATGGTGACTCTAAGTTTACAGAGTGCTAGGGGAGGATGAAGATTTCTAAGCTTCACTTTTCACAGAAAATTCTCATTTTTTCATCTTTTCTTTCTGAATTAAGTATGTATAGAAACTAATTATGTTGTATAAAGTTATTTGAAGGAAAATTACTTTTTTTAAGACAGAAGACAAAGAGAAGGAGAAATTTTAAAAATTGAGAAGCACTTGTAAAACACATTGTATCTTTTTTTTTGCTTCATGTTGATGAATAACTGACTCAGTTGACTTTTATCTTTTAACTGTCTATTTAGGACACTCCTGAATTTCACGTTAAGCTGGATTATATAAAGAAAATTCTAATCATGGTTTAAGGCAAATTAGCTATTATCCTTAAAAAACTGATTCTGACTTTCTGGATTTTAATTTCCTCTTGTCTAAATGAGGATTTTAAAACTATTTTACTAAGAATCTTGACAGCTCCAAAGAGGTGCTTGGTGGCCCTTCCCCAGTGAGAGCTACCAAAGAAGCTGTGTGTTTAGCTGTTTTCATGTACCTAGTGTCTACCTAGAAATTATTTTTGAGGAAGGTTTCTACCACTAGAAATGGTAAAAGCAAAACCTCTCCGCGATCTTTGTCTATATATTTTTCTCTCTCCAACATCCTATGAGTCGATGAAAGCTATGGTCTCATTTGTTCTTACAAAAGTCACTGATTTTCAACTCTGTTTAGCTATCAGAATCATCTTTTGAGGTTGTTTGTTGTACATAGACTTTCCTGCCTTTCCTTTCAGATTACTTAATTGGAATTGTAGGAAAGGAAAAATAATTTTCTTTCTGTTGAAATAAAATTCTAAGCCCAAGATAGAGCAGCAACTGCCTGGGTGCCATGTTAGCAAGTCGAAACTTAGATAACTTTGGGGGGTCCCTGTAAAGTTTCCACTTGACCAGAAGCAGCATGTCCAGTCAGTCCATCCCCAGTTACCAAGCCATTGGCGGCCTTTATATTTACTTTGTTCCTTCTCACCCCAAACAAGGTTGTCCATGTGGACCCAGCCGGTCAGATACTTTCTTTTTGTTCTCTTTGGTTCTTTAGTCCTTATCCTGTAAAATCTTCCTGCCTTCTGCCCCGTTTTGCGGTTCTCTGAAAGGGGACTGTCTACTTCATGGAGTGTTAAATAAAGTTTGTTTGTATCACCTAAGTTGTCTTTAATAATCATTTTTAACATCTCTACCTTTCATTGTTTTTGACTGAGACCCCCTGGAAATTTTAATTACTGATGGATGTACAGGAGCCCCATAAAGTATAAGACTCAAACGGCAGCCAGATGTTTGAGGGTTATATGCCACCCTGTCCTAGGGAAAGGAATAGTGGTCTGGGGTTACAAAGGAAGGGAAGGGAATCAATTCATGGTAAGGGGAGAAGAGCATATATTTGTTAATCAGAAACTGTCCTGCCGTGCACATAAGTTTTCCACATGAAAAATTTATCTCTGGTAATAGCTCTCTCTTCCTGCAACAGGGCCCTTTCTCATGTAAATTTCTATTGCAAAAGAGTAACTTCTGCTTTGTTTTCAGAGCTCTTCCTGTGTCTGCATTTAAAATAACTGGTTCAAAATATTCTTATGCTAAGGAGGCATATTTAGGGATGGCATATTCTGCCCCCTTTCAGATCTCTGGGGCAAGGGCTGGGCAGCTTCGTTTATCAAATCCCTGCCCAGGTCATCCACAGGGGCAGGCAATGCTGAAACCACTAAGCCTCAAAGTGTAGGGTTGAATTCAGGAAGTCAGATGAATCAAACCTATAACTTGATAAAATAGCTAATGATTTCTAAGTGCTTCACATATATTAGCTATTAAACCTAAAGACTGGTTTAATTGGTGTGACATAGGTCCCAGGGAAGTTTGAGAAAAGAGGCATTAGCATATAATTTTTAAAATTCTTTTCTCTATAATGGGCTGTACATGTAAGTATATATCTGTTTGTTTTTGCCTTCCACACATACTGAGTGTTATTAGTAAGCTAGGTAACTAGTAAATGTGATTGTTGGGTGATCTAAAATTTTAATTGACATAAGGCAGATAAGCAGAAGAAAAACATATAATTAAGTTTTATATGACATAGGAACCCTCATAAAGAAGCAAAATCCAAAGAATGTAATGTAATGTAATATAGTATATGTAGAAATGTAATGTAATAATAAGTAGTAATGTAATGTAATATAATGTAATGTAATGTAATCTGCATGCTCGTATATTTGAACGATTATAGAAAAGTAACTAAACTATGTGGGGAGCTTATAAAAGGGTAAGAATTATTTAATAATGTCTGTTTGTATAGAGTTCTCTAGGTCTCAACTTCTTGTCCTTGATGATGAGAATGCCACTTTCTTTCTGGTACAGGGAGAATGTCTTTCACAGGGGAATTTCATGTCCTGCTTTTAAGAAAAATAGAGAATTTAAGTTTTTTCTTGCATTTGCTGTTTTCCAAGTGTTCTTAACTCAAATTAATACCAAGTGGCACACTTTGAGTAGCATATTCTGCTACTTTTTACTGTATAACAATGTTATAATTGTTTTTCAGTGTATTATTTTGCCATCATAACAATCCTGAGAGTGAGGTAATTATCATACCCATTTTACAAATGAAGAAGTGAAAACATAGAGTGTACAGGTCATTAAGGGTAGGTTGGAAAACTGATAGATGCCATCACCAGGATTCAACACAAACTCTGACTTAAAATATGCTGTCTCTAATGTATTTTGCCTCTTCAAAATTATTTGGAAAGCACTAGCTCTGGTGGTACTGCCATCATCTGGAAAAGTATCTCTTCTAAATGGGAATAGAGGAGGTGAAATAAGATCGGTAGGGATTGATTCATAAGACTATGTGTTACGTGAGACTTTTACATAGACTCTTGGGAAGAAGTATGTTGGGCAGAGACAGAATTAGGTTGGGAGTAGTAGAGGATACAGGAAATTTCCTGTAACTGTCTCCCTGCTTACTATTTCCACAGAAGCTTGGAAATGTGTAATGACTGAAGAATATTTTTGCACTGAAAAGATAAACTTTTGGTGTGGGATTTTGATTAGGGATAGAATTTAGAGAAGTTTTTAATATTCATGTTGCAACAAATCTTGGAACACTGCATCAAATGATGATGTATTTTACGGTGACTAATGTAACACAATAAAAATAAATAAATAGGGGTGCCTGGATGGCTCAGGGAGTTAAGCCTCTGCCTTCAGCTCAGGTCATGATCTCAGGGTCCTGGGATCAAGACCCGCATTGGGCTGTCTGCTCAGTGGAGAGCCTGTTTCCTCCTCTCTCTTTGCCTGGCTCTCTGCCTACTTGTGATCTCTCTCAGTTGAATAAATAAATAAAATCTTAAAAAAATATAAATTTTAAAAATATTTACACTGTTGTCATAAATAAGGAACTTAAAAACTTTAATTTTGTAATTTGCAAGAATCATTTAGACTTAGAATTAGACAACAGTGTGAAGATTTGCAAAGCCACATTATACAAACTTCCCCGACAAATCAAAGCAGAAAGAATTAGTTATTTATAAAATAGAAATAAAATTAGAGGTATATGAAAACCAATTATCTAGGCTTCTTTTGTTGATCTTACTTTTGGCTCCTGAGTTGGAAATTATACAATTAAATGTTCTTTGAGAGCTGAAATGTGCTTTTTCAGGATTCCCCATAACTTGCCTGTATATTAAGTTAAATGTCTATAAAACATTTCAAGAAAAAAAAAATCAAGGTTGTAGCTAAACTTTGACTCTAACTGGCACAGTTGTGTCAAATCAGCAAGGGATTTACCTTCATTCGGATGCTTAGGAAAGCTCACCCATCCAATTTTGGTGACTTTATTGATTGCTAGTTTTGGCTTTGAGAAGAACAGTATTCAAGTATATCTTTCCTTTCTTTGGACAGAGTTGGTTTTAAAGATTTTCTCACTTCAATAGGCCTGATCAGATAGGTGTCTATAACCTTGGTCCTCTGAAAGATTGTCTGGTAGGCTTTTTCTGTAAATTAATTGTTGAGAATGTCCATATGTATATGTACTGACTTATGCTTTCTACTTCCTCCTGCCCCTTTAGTCATGCTCTTTCCTTGGCTTATCTCTTGCAGTAATCTTTGAGTTAGTGAGAACGTACATATCCCACCAACAAATGCTAAGTGTCCAACAATCCATCTCATCTTTGTGTACAAAATAAATTATGGCTCTGCAGCCCCTAGTCTCTGCAAAGGAATGGGCTTTAGGCTCTTTTTGGAGTCAGTCTGGGCAGGATTTATGATTTAGCTATTTTGATTCAAATCAGGCTGAAAATTCCTGGCACTTACACAGTTTTAACTCGATTAAAATTTGGTCTAAATATGTCAGGCTGTTCTTTTGGCACAACACATTACCAAAGCAGGAAAGGAAATAAAGGTACCTGGGATTTTTCTTGAGCTCATTGAGTGGTGGGGTGTGTGGTATATATCTGTGTTTCTATGTCTATATGTTCCTTTCCCAATTAGTCTATACAAATCTGAATGATTAGCTCTTAAAGTGCCATAAAATGGTTTTTTATGATAACTGTTTATCTTGAATCAATTCAATGAATGTAAACTGATGCAAAAACTGATTTACTTATATGAAAGATAATTATGTGACTAAAGCTCCTGATTAATTGCATTATTCAGTTCACATCAATACTGAATCTAAAATATGGAAGCATTTTATTTCACTTAAATGGGGAGAAAAACTAGCATCATTTTTTAAAAAGGAGAATTGAAGACAGGGCCTTTGTTACTATGATTATGTTTGTGATTTTAATTGCTGAAACATTCGTTTTTGAAAAGAATCTGCTGCCAAAGCAGAGAAGCAGTAAATGTTCATATCACTTTTTGTACAATGGCAATTATATTGACCATCCGTTTTGAGAATAATCGTAATGGTTCCATTTAGTGTGCGTTCTGTGAAGAACCATCAGGGTCAATAGAGTGACTATGAAAACGTCTGATATAACAGATACTTCTATTGTGTCATTTCCAATGATGTTATGGAAGGGAAAATGGAAACCTGAACCCTGAAATAATGGTGAAAAAAAGGAGCCTTTTATTATGCTACTATTATCACATCTGAGAGGTACTCTTTTGGTACCAGGTAGCAGAAACTTCTATCTGAACGTTTTTTAATTTTTCTTTTTTTTACTTTTTTTCCCCCTCTCTGATCTAAGGCTGTTTCTCTTTAGAAAATTGAAAATTAAAAAAAAAGAAACATAGATTTTGAAAAATATATGCAAAATCTCTGGGAAATATTGAATTATAAAGGCAGATTAGTGATCTCCCTCTTCCATTATTTCATAAATGAAGTCCTGCTTGGATCCTAAAGGAGGGATAAAATGAGTTTCTTACCCATTTTGATTCTTAAATGATATATAGAGAAACTTTTTGAAAACCTAGAATAGTTAATACCAGCCTTAAAACAAAAACTAAAACCAAATATATAAAAAAAATCCTAATTAGTTTACTTAATTCCAAAATTATTTTGCTATTATCTGTTCTCTTGAGTTAATTTATGTGCTATTATACATTTCTTCCTAACACTATGTTTTCATAACTTCTTGGTAGCTTGACATTGACTATGGCAGGAGTATTTGCAAATGGTCATGGTGGTAGTATCTATCTACACCACTAGAAGCTAAGGCTTGATTTATTATTTTGTTGATGGTCTAGAGATGAAAAAGTGGTGGAAATGTTAATAATTCAGGTTAAACTTAAAAGTCTATAGTGTTGGTTAAAATGGGCCAAAGACCTTAATGGACAACTCATCAAAGAAGATATACAGATGGCAAATAAACATATGAAAAGGCCACCTGGGTGGCTCAGAGGGTTAAGCCTCTGCCTTCGGCTCTGGTTATGATCTCAGGGTCCTGGGATCAAGTCCTGCATCAGGCTCTCGCTCAGCAAGGAGCCTGCTTCCTCCTCTCTCTCTCTTTCTGCCTGCCTCTCCGCCTACTTGTGATCTCTGTCAAATAAATAAATAAAATCTTAAAAAAATATATGAAAAGATGCTTCTCGTGATATGGCATCAGGGAAATGCAAATTAAAACAAAAATGAGAACTACTAACCACCTATTAAAATGGCCAGAGTCCAAAACATGGAAAGCATCAAATGTATGCAAAGCTGTGGAGCAACAGAAACTCTCATACACTGTTGGTGGGAATGCAAAATAGTATTGCTATTTCAAAAGATAGGCTAGTGGTTTCTTACAAAACTAGGCATAGTCTTACTCTATGACCCAACAATCATGCTTCTTGATATTTAGTCAAAAGGGTTGAAAACTTATGTCTGTACAAAACCTTAGACATGGATATATTATACCAGTTTAATTCATAATTGTCAATATTTGAAGCTAACAAGATGTCCTTCAGGAGGTGAATCGATAAACTGTGGCACAACCAGACAATCAAATATTATAATTCTAAGGGGCACCTGGGTGGCTCAGTGGGTTAGGCCTCTGCCTTCGGCTCAGGTCATGATCCCAGGGTCCTGGGATCGAGCCCCACATCGGGCTCTCTGCGCTGCAGGGAGCCTGCTTCCTCCTCTCTCTCTCTGCCTGCCTCTCTGCCTACTTGTGATCTCTGTCAGATAAATAAAGAAAAAATCTAAAAAAAAAAAAAAGAAAAGAAATGAGCTATCAAGCCATGAAGAAGCATGGAGAAAACTTAAGTGTGTATTACTAAGTGAAAGATGTCAGTCTGAAAAGGCTATATAAACTACAATTACACCAATGTAACATGCTGGAAAAGGTGAAACTATGGAGACAGTAAAAATATCAGTGGTTGCCAGGGGTTGGAGGGGGAAAAGAATAAATAGGCAGAGCACAAAGGATTTTGAGGCAGTGAAAATATTCTGTTTGATATTATGATGGATATATGTCCAAATCTATAGCATGTACAACACCAAGGGTGAACTCTCACATAAACTGTGGATCTCGGGTTATTATGTATCTGTGTAGCTTCACCAGTTTTGACAAATGTACCACTCTAGTGAGGGATGTTGACAGTGGGAGAGTCTAGGCACATACAGGGGCAAGGAAAAATGTAGCTTCCCCTAAATGTTTCTGTGACCCTAAAACTGCTCGAAAGTAGTCTTTAATTAAAGTAGTCTTTAATTAAATTATTAAAAATATTATTAAAGTAGTCTTTAATTGTAGCTATTACATTGCTCCAAGTTGTAGCACTTTAGAAATTGTTACAAATCGGGGGAATACTCTTCCAGTATTTAAAACGATTATACAGTTCAGCAAAGAAATCAACTCAGTCATGGAAAAACGAGTGAAGTTCCAATAAATATTCTATTTATTTATTTGAGAGAGAGCAGATGCAGAGGGACTAGCAGACTCCCCGTGGAGCTGGAGCCCAATGTGGGACTTGATCCCAGGACTCCGGGATCATGACCTGAGCCAAAGGCAGTTGCTTAACCAACTGAGCCACCCAGGTGCCCCTCATGTAATTATCTTACCTTTGCATGTCTTTGGGAAAATGTTTATTTAGTTCCTCTGCCCATTTTAAAATGGATTTTTGTTGTTTTTTTATTGATTATATGAGTTCTTTCTATATTTGGGGTATTAGCAGATACATGATTTGCAAATATTTTCTTCTGCTCCATAGTTCGCATTTTCATTTTGTTGATTGTTTCTTTCACTAAGTAGTCTTCAGACATTTTAAATTGTGATGTGGTCCTACTTACTAATTTTTTTTTCTTTTGTTGTATGTGTTTTCAGTGTCATTTCAAAAAATATATATATCATTGCCATGATCAGTGTCAAGAAGATATTTCCCTTGTTTTCTTTGAGAAGTTTTATAATGTAAGAATTTATGTTTAAGTTTTTAATAAATTTTGAGTTAATTTTGTATGTGGTATAAGATAGGCATACATTTTTATTCTTCTGCATGTGGTTATCCTATTTTCCCAACACCATTTATTGAAGAGACTATCCTCTCTGCATTAAGTATTCTTGGCTTATAGAACCTACTTTTTATCCATTACTTTATACCCACTCTTGGAATCCAGACCTTTAATTCCTGAATTAGGCTTTATCACACCATTTTGTGCTACTCCCTTTGATATAAATATTACTTAAGTAAATTAAAGGGAGAAAATAATATACTGAAGTATTAACTGATAGAAGATGTTCAAAGATTTGAGTACGAGGCCACTCCAGTGCTAAGGAGTTAAGTATAACAGGTGAAACAAGAAAAGGATACTGCATCATCTGTTAAACAGCTTTACATGATGCAATCATAAAATCTCATTTCTAGGCTGGACTTAGCAGATCTTGGCTGCACTCACCCATTATCTACAGGCTGGCTGGAAGCTTTGTTTTAGGCAGAACTGGACTAAGGCAGTTTATCTGTGGCAGCTCTGCTCACATGCCAGGCATCCTTCTGGGACTACTGGACAAGTCCGGTGTGTCCTTCTCATAGCAGTGGCTTTTTGCAAACATTTTGTAATGAGACATTGGCCAGAGCATTTCATACAGTTTAACCCAAACCCAGACAAAGGAGAAATAAGCCATATATACAATGGGAAGGAATTGTAAAGTCTTTTCACAAGGATGTATACATGGGAGAAGTGAGTGACTCATTCTTTTAGTGCAGTCTCCTTCAGAAACCAAGGCTGAGTGACCAATGACTTTGGAAAAAACAGTGTTTCACTGGAAGCCAAGTGGAGAGCATGCATCAAAGAAAATATGATCTTCAATGTCAAATGTTGCTGGTGGGAAAAGTAAGATGAGGACTGAGATTTGAACATTAGAGGTTGTTACTGACTTTAACAGTTCAGTACTGTTGAAGAAAAGAGCAGTTCAGTACATTGTTGAAGAGAAAATTCTGATTGATGAACATTTAGGAGAGGGCAGGAGAGAAATTGGAAGGAGTAATTTTAATGGTGTTTTCATGCTTATTGGAAGAATTACCTTTACGTAGGAGCCTGGGGAATTTATCGATGGTAACATAAGAAAAGTTAAAGTATATGATAGTATTGGATAGCTGTTGTCATGGGACCTTTAGAGGCTCCCAAGGAGACTACATACTTCCAAACTCTGGAATTCTGTAGTATGAAAGTAAAGAAACCTACAGCATAATCATCTACAGCTGAACATTTTTCCTGTCTGTGACAACTCTCAATTATACTTTTTATGACTTTCAACTAGCATATGTATATACTGGAAATCGGCATAGAAACATTCCTCCCTCCACTTCAAAGACAAGAAATCACATTAAAGCACATTCATTTCTCAGTGCTACTTTAGACCTGAGAGTTTGTCTTTTTTATCCCAACTGAACCAACTGCATGGTTGGAATTAGTTTTGAAGTGCCTCTTATAGGGTTAAATATCTGAAAACACTTAGCAGTAAGAATCAGTCCTTCCCATTGTAGTGATTGGGTGTTATGGGTTTTCTTTCTCCTGAGACTAGAGGTTGATTGAGTCAATGGATTAGAAGACCCAAGTGCACTTGTAGCAGTCAAAGAAAAAAAAAAACAACAAAAAAAAAACTAAATTAGAAGGAAAAAAAAAGTTAAGGATGAACAAAGTTTCCTGTAATACCTTAGAGCTCAAGTGGAATTTGCAAAAGAATGATATTTATTCTTTTTATTTATAATTTTGTTTTCAGAAAGCAGGAAATATTGTGCCCTGCCAATAGTACCTGTAGTATTTAACCGTAGCCTCTCCATATTTAGTCATAGAATCTCTGCTTTTTTCCCCTCCCTTCTGCCATCAATGAAAACAACCACTTGCAATAGTCTGGGGTGACCTTGCTTCACACCAGATTGCTCAGTTCAATGTTGGAATGAAAATAGATAATGCTACAATATAAATCTGTCCTTACAATAAAAATTTGGAAATGATGAAGGGTGGCAGATGGATTCCAAACTAAAGGAATCTATTCTCCATGACTTTATCATTTAAAAACCAGATTCTATGCCAGGGACAAGATGGACATTTGGGACACCTTTGGCCAAGGATCTTGTCCTCATTTCTGTCATTGAGACCGTTGTTGTGACTACAGACATCCATACATATGCTGTGTAGTATGGCCTCAGCTTTACTCCTTTGCCAAGTTATACAGACTTGCTTTGAGATCTTTCAGTCATTATCATCATCATCATCATCACCATGATCACCATCATCATCTTCATCTGGGTATTTGTTTGAAGGGAAGAAGGACAATGTTTCTTAACTTTCTTTTATAGTCAGGTATGAGAAAATCATTTTCCATGACTGCTTTAGAGCTGACCTGTCTTTGATGAAATTTGGAAATTTATTTCCTTTATTAAAAAGACAAAGCCACTTCAAATTAAAACCAGACTTAGAAATGAGCTAAATTTTTTTTTCCATTTTGACTAAAAAGTCACGTATCTTTTTGCCAGATCATATGTAAAGAAGATAAAATATGGTTTTCTCAGAAAGGAAGTGAGACTGCTCATGGTGATGGCTGGAGACATTTTTGTTTGTCATAATGAGGGGAGTGGGGGTGCTCCTGGCCTGTGGTAGATAGAATCATGGATACTGCTAATAAACATCCTATAATGCGTAAGACAATGTCTTCTGCCTTCCCCATCACAAGAAAGCACTGTTTGGCTCCAAATGTCCATAGAATAGTTCTGAGGTTGGGGAAGCCTCTGGAAGGTGATAATCATGTCAGATCCTCATACCATTTCCTAGTGAGTCAGAAACATTACTTTCCTGCTCCAACACTAAAATAGATCTTCAATGGATTTCCACAGTATCTAGGAAGACATGGAAGACCTTCATTATGCTAACATCAAGTAAAATATGGATGATATTTTGAAGTAACTTATATGAAGTAACTTATGTGACTATTGAAGAATTTTACATCTAAGAAAACCTTGATGAATGGATTTCCAGAGGATGAAGCCCTACATATTTGAACAGAGTTGCAGAAGGCTTTGGAGCAAAAATTGGGTCTAGATGTAAATGATGACGAAAGCCTGCCAGAGACCTTAAACTTTGAGGTTGAAAAGAAGGGAACTGAGTCACTGGTGATAGTAGGAACAAGGGAGATGGATTGAAGTTCAAAAAATTCCCCAACACAATAATAATTAGCTTGGCATAACAAAGCTCCCTGCTTCCCCTTTTGTCTGTTTATAAGAAAAATGAAGTGAAAGTAGGATTGACAAGCAGAAAGAACCTGGGTAGTCTCATATTCTCACCCTGTGTCTGGAGCTAATGAATTAAATCATTCAACCTCAACTTATACCTTCTGGGCTTTAGGCTCAAACACTGGTTTAAGAAAAAAAGTCTAGTCCCTAGATGACAGTAGGGGTGGTTATGGTGGTGAGAACAGCAGTAGCACAAGTGGTTGGGTTTAATTTTCTTGACATTGTGGCTCATTCACAGACTAATGGTGAAATCTCTTTACTTTAGCAAACAAATGTTAGAAAGATCCAGATACAGCAAGTGTCTGACAAGGACTTTAAAATATTTATTATGACTATATTGAAGGATTTATAGGAAAAGATGGAAGGAACGTGAGAACATCAAAGAAATGAAAACTGCAAAAACAGTAAGAGAAAGCCTAAATAGGAAAAATATGTGTGAAATTTAAAAATACATTAACAGAATAAACATTGAGTGGTCAATCAGCTTAAATCAGATTAATAGAAATTATCTGAAATGAAGAACAGAAAAATAGAAATTATCTGAAATGAAGAACAGGGACACCTGGGTGGCTCAGGTGGTTGGATGACTGCCTTCGGCTCAGGTCATGATCCTGGAGTCCTGGGATCGAGTCCCGCATCGGGCTCCCAGCTCCATGGGGAGTCTGCTTCTCCCTCTGACCTTCTCCTCGCTCATGCTCTCTCTCACTGTCTCTCTCTCAAATAAATAAATAAAATCTTTTAAAAAAATTGAATGAAGAACACAAAAAGATAGAAAAAGAGCAGAGCATATGTGAACTGTGGTACTAATAATCAAACAAATGTGTACTAGGATTACCAGAAGAATAGAATTTTAGCCTGAAAAAATTATGAAGATAGAAGAGTGCATATTTTATTCTTCAATTTTTCTGAATTTTAACATTGCTTTAAAGTAATTTTATATTAATTTATAATAAAACAACTTATAAAATACATAATGTTATATAAATATATATTTATACTGATAGCAGCCAGAATGCTAGTCCTGGAGGGAAATAGACTGGAAATGAGCATAAGAGAACTTTCTAGGATAATTTCATGGTTTTATATTATATTGGCTACAGGATGCATACATTTGTCAAAACTCATTTTATACACTTAATATTTGTATATCTTTCTCTTATCTGTGATTTAAAAATAAAGTAGTGTTAGAAGCCTATACTATATACAACTTACAATGACAGAACAAAGATGTGAATTACCTTCAAAAACATTTTCTGATAGCCTTTGTTCCTAAGATTTTTCTCTCCACTATAAATAGCTGGAAGTATAGGCTTTTTGCATTATAATTATCTGACTACAAACCCCCCTCCTTGCCACTCCCTACTTATGCAGACAACTGAATAGAATCCCTTTCAGCTTGTATCTCTGGGAAAGAAAAAATTAAAAAAAAAAAACAAAAAACAGAATACAGTCTTATGCCATTACTCCCAGACTTACTCTACTATAAGAAAATAACAGAATTTAAAACTTGGCAGAACACTTTGAAAAAATTTATTTTCTCAAAAATAAAAAAAAAAGTTATTTTTTTTTTAAGAGATAGAGGGAACACAATCTCCTGCAAATGGTGTTGGGGGATGGGTTTGTGGAGGGGTAGAGGGAGAAGGCAAGAATCTTTTATTTATTTTTTTTAAGAAGAAAAGAATCTTAAGTAGGTTCCCCACCCAGGTGTCCAGCATGAGCCTAACATAGGACTCAATCTCAGGACCCTGATACCATGACCTGAGCTGAGACCAAGAGTGGGATGCTTCACTGACTAAAACAGCCAGACACCCCAATCTGTTATTCTTTGATGAAATTAGAAATCATAATCTTTTATGACTTCTGATTTGAATATAATTTTTTTCTTAAGAGCTTTCTCTTTATCATTTTTGAAGTATAACATGCATGTGGAAAAGTGTACAAAGTACACAGCCTGATGAATTTTCATGAAGTGAATACGTGTATGTAACCATCATCCAGATGAAGAAAAAGAACAACTTAGAAGACCCAATTTGCTCAGATTCGTCACTACCCTACCTGTAGTGATGATTACTGGCCTAGTTTGTAAAAATGTAGTTTACTTTTGCCCAGTTTAATAACATTGTATTTATGGGTCTATACACAATGTATCATTTTATGGCCAGTCTCCTTTGTTAATACAAATGTGAGAGTCATGTATTTAGGTGTAGTTGTAGACTACTCAATCTCATTGCTGTATAATATTCCATTATAAGAATATGCCACAATTTATGTCTAGTTAGTGGAAATTATGACTAGTTAGGGGAAATTATAGATTCTCTAAACATAAAATGTCTTTTGATAGACATTTATATGACATCTTATTGGATATATAACCTGAATATAATTGCTGAGTTATAGTATATGCATATATTAAACAACCAAAGTAATTGTATCAGATTATACTCCCATCCATAGTAAGTGGGAGTTCTGGTTGCTTCACATTCAAAGCAACAGTAGGTATCGTTACAATTTATCGTTACAATTATTCTTTATGTGTTTGTGTTTATATAACAGTTTTACTAAGGTATAATTGACATACAATAATCTACACATAAAATTTACAAAATTTTGACAGGTCTATATACCCAGGCAACCATAAGCACGATCAAGATTGTGAACATATCCATTGTCTCACAAAAGTTTTATAATATTTATATCTGCCTTCTTTTGATCCCTCCCCCCACCCCATTCAGTTTTCAGGGAGTAGGGTAAATCTGATTTTTGTTACTCTATCTTGGATAAAAGTGAAAATTGTATTGTGGTTGTAATTTACATTTCCTTAACAGTTAATAAAAATGAATAGTTTTTTTTTAATTGTCCTAAGTATTATTTTTTGAGTATAAAGAAAAACACAATTGATGGAATTTTTTAGATAACCATGTAGATATAAAGTATATCATTTTTTTTTCTATGAGATAATGGCTCAGCTGCCATCATTCACCTGGCATCAACTTACTCATATTTTATGCATAGCACTTACCATATCTTGGGTATACAAATATGCCAATGATCTCAAAAGGAATCCTCCATAGACCTCAATTAAAAAAAAAAAAATTGACCAAACACTAAGGCAAAAACGTATTAAATTCTATATGCTATAACTTCTGGAGATCTTTGAGGTGACCACTTATTAATTAGAACACTTCTATCCTAGTTATGAAAATGAATTGAGAAACAAGACAAAGGAGTGAGGCATATGAAAATAAAAATATCAACTTAATTAAACTGATACTGGAGAATATAAATAAACGAGCAAGTAATCTTTGTGAGTCCAAACCCAGACTTCCAGCTTTCCCCACTCAGTGTAGGCATCATGGACTAGAGAAGGTTTTTCTTCACATGTACCCACATGTGGCCTGAAAGAGCAGGGGAACATTTACTCTGTGGAAGCTTGCTTCCAAGAGACAGAGATGAGAGAGTCTGAGCCACACATGTTCAAATTTTCCTTCTACAACCAAGAATTTTATGTCCCCAGGAGAGCAGTGAGTGATGGAGTGAGAGAAAATTGTCATTGCAGTGGGTCTCAAGAGATGAATGGAAACTTTGGTGGTGGAAAACAAGCTTATTATTATTATTATTTTAATCTGGTGGCTTAACCATTAAATCTGTGGTCAACTAAGTATCAGGCTGTCTCAGGGCAAGAGAACTAAACTATCAAGAGAAGCCAGGTTCCATGTTCATGAGAGTAAGACTCCACGAAAAAAAATCACTGTTCTATTGAATATCCTACTAGAGGACAGAATTTTGCCTTCGAGGGCTATAAAGCAGTCAGAACTACCTGTTCTATTAAATCAAACTCGGCTGCAAATGAGGTTAAAACCCCAAAGCTCACCATTCTATTTAACATCCCAAATTATATCTAACAATGTTTAAGTAGCCCATATCAGTTTCTGCAACAAGATAAATTTATAAAAATATCTAATAATAAAATGACAGAGGAATGAAGCAAATTTTAATATAAATCCCTACTGCTATAGATTCCATGATTGGGTGTTTTTATAAGCTGAAGTCAAAAGAATTTAAGTTCAAAACAAATTATCTTCTGTAAGTTAAAATTCAAAGAATTTAAATACAAAATTCACACTCAGGAACTTTTTATTTGCACTTGCATCTGTTCTCTGGGGATTGCATATGGTTCTTTTAGAATTAAAAGTTTTGTTTAATACCACATTTCTGATTTGTCTCACTTTTTAAATAATTCAGTATTTTAAGAAAAAAAACAGTATGATCATCATTGACCCCACTGCCATAAAATTTAGAAAATGCTAATTCTCAGCCTAAGAGCAATTATCTTAGGCACAATTATGTGTCCAGAATCCAGATCCAGGAATTAGTGCTGACAAGGATTACTGAAAAAAGGAAGAAAGAAAAAAAAAAAAAAGCATGGTATCTCAGTGAATAAGGTTAAATGAGGAAAATCTTGGTTTCATCCTTACGTGCTAGCATATGCCAATTGTCTGAAATGGTTGCATGAGTGAATTTAACCTCAACTGGGTGAAATCTCCCCGTGAGAGATTAACATTGGCACATTGTATTGCTGAAGGAAGTATGCATACTACCTTCTCTCCCTCTGGGACTGGTATTTGAGATACTACCACCCTCTTGAAAAGCTTGGAAATTTGTTTCAATCCCTTGCTTTTATTTTATTATTATTTTTAAAATTTTCATTGTATTTTTTTTTTAAAGATTTTACTTATTTATTTGACAGACAGAGACCACAAGTAGGCAGGGAGGCAGACACAGGTGTTGGGGGGTGGGAATCAGGCTCCCCACAAAGCAGAGAGCCCGATGCAGGGGATGCAGGGCTCTGAGGAGGCTTTAAACCACTGAGTCACCCAGGCGCCTCAATCCCTTGCTTTTGAAAAAAGTTCTTTTCCTTTCCATATTTATATACAAAACCCTTAATCACCAGTTCACCTTGGCTCACTTTTTCCTGGCATCCCAGTGCTGCATTGAAGGTGACCTTAATTTAGTACTAGTGGTACAGCCTCTACCATAGTGGTCCTCACTTCTGGCAGTACATTTTAATTTAATGGGGAGCTTTAAACTGCTGATGAGTGTATCTCTCCCAGAGTGTCTGCAGTCCTATTTGGGCAATGGGAGTTTTGTTTTGTTTTGTTTTGTTTTTTGTTTTTTTAATTAACATATAATATATTAGCCCCAGGGGTACAGGTCTGTGAATCATCAGGCTTACACGTTTCACAGCATTCACCATAGCTCATACCTTCCCCAATGTCCATAAGGGCAATGGGAGTTTTAATAGCACCCTAGGTGATTCTAACATACAGCCAAGATGGAAAACACCTGCTCTACTCTGGTGAGCAAGTATATTTACTTTAGGCCCCAATACCAGCTTGCTTCACTTTCTGCTTTGGAATTGCTAAGGGTGAAATCTGTCTCCAATGAATGTTTTCTCACTGAATCCCACATTTGTTTTAACTGGAGAATCACTTTCTGCAGATACCTAAATTGTAGCGGCTATTGATGTTAATGAAACTTGTGGTCTCAGAAATATAAAATGTCCAATGTTTGTACAGCAATTTTTTTTGTACATTTTTGCCATCCATGGTAGGATATAGCTCCAATATTTCATTTCTCTTTGCTGTTGTTCTGTTCCTTCAACAAGGCTTACTACAACTTCTAATGGTTTAATGTTTTAAAAATTGGGCTATTTTCTTTTCTATCACGCATAGAATTGTTTGATGGATTTTAGTGTACTATTTTTTTCTTTCTCTTTGGTTTTTGGTTCAGATATTCATCAACGCATATTCTGGGTCCTCCTGTGGCCAGATAAAAAGCTCTGATGATATCAAAGGCATCTATTCTCCACCTAAATCTCACCTCCTTGTGTTAGATAATGCTACCCAGATGGGCGCCTGGGTGGCTCAGTGGGTTAAGCCTCTGCCTTCGGCTCAGGTCATGATCTCAGGGTCCTGGGATCGAGTCCCGCATCGGGCTCTCTGCTCAGTGGGGAGCCTGCTTCCTTCTCTCTCTCTCTCTCTGCCTGCCTCTCTGCCTACTTGTGATCTTTCTCTGTCAAATAAATAAATAAAATCTTTAAAAAAAAATGCTACCCAGAAAAGATATTCATATCAAATCAACATCCAATTCAGGCTTGGACAAGCACTGCCACTGCTGTGTCTGACTTCTAGGTAAAGATGCACCATTTTGTTGGGATTTCGCTTGTTATAATTCTATACATTCCTTAAGACACAGGAAATGTTGTATCTACAAGCGTAATGGAGAAAACCTTCCAATAGAATTTCAATTATTCTGTAATAATCTTTCATGATTCTCTTCTAAATAGGTTCAGAATTTCTGTATACTTGATTTTACTGTCCAAATCTTTGGTAGATGTTTCTCTAATTACTCTTACTATAGGCTGCATATAGTATTAAGGCAACATTTCTCTGTGAAATTCTGGAGCCAGGTGCTTTTGTATATCAGGCTGCTCTATGAGAATATACCTATCCTCCTCTGTTTTATTATTTTGGATCCAGGTCTAATAATACTTAGATTTTTCCTTTTTCATCCCTTTCCTCAGTTTTTTATTTCATTTATATCTGATCAGCTGCTAAGATTATAGTCATTTGGGGCGCCTGGGTGGCTCAGTGGGCTAAGCCTCTGCCTTCAGCTCAGGTCATGATCTCAGGGTCCTGGGATCGAGCCCTGCATTGGGCTCTCTGCTCAGCAGGGAGCCTGCTACACCCCCCCACCCCGCCTGCCTCTCTGCCTACTTGTGATCTCTCTCTGTCAAATAAATAAATTAAATCTTAAAAAAAAAAAAAGACTATAGTCATTCTTGTAAAGAAATATCTCTTTTCCCCTGACTGAATCAGGCCTCTATGTTTTCCTAAAGATTTTATTTATTTATTTTAAAAGGAGAGAGAGTGAGAAAGAGAGAGAGTACTTGTGTAAATGGGACAGAGGGAGGGAAGAGGGAGAGGGAGAAAGAGAATCCCAAGCAGACTCCCCACTGAGCATGGAGCCCCACTGAGCAGGGCTTGATCTCACAACCCTAAGATCATAACCTGAGCCAAAATCAAGAGTGGGAGGCACCCTAGCCTTCTACTTTTTGTTTATTTTCCTTTGCTCATTACTTTTCTTTTCTGCCAAATCTTTAAAAATTCTAGTTAATAGCAATTACTCCTCTTTTAATGGTAAGACAGAAGCAAGTTTTTTTTTCTTTTTTTTTTTTCATTTTTTATTTTTTATAAACATATATTTTTATCCCCAGGGGTACAGGTCTGTGAATCACCAGGTTTACACACTTCACAGCACTCACCAAAGCACATACCCTCCCCAATGTCCATAATCCCACCCCCTTCTCCCAAACCCCCTCCCCCCAGCAACCCTCAGTTTGTTTTGTGAGATTAAGAGTCACTTATGGTTTGTCTCCCTCCCGATCCCATCTTGTTTCATTTATTCTTCTCGAACCCACTTAAGCCCCCATGTTGCATCACCACTTCCTCATATCAGGGAGATCATATGATAATTGTCTTTCTCTGCTTGACTTATTTCGCTAAGCATGATACGCTCTAGTTCCATCCATGTTGTCGCAAATGGCAAGATTTCATTTCTTTTGATGGCTGCATAGTATTCCATTGTGTATATATACCACATCTTCTTGATCCATTCATCTGTTGATGGACATCTAGGTTCTTTCCATAGTTTGGCTATTGTGGACATTGCTGCTATAAACATTCGGGTGCACGTGCCCCTTTGGATCACTATGTTTGTATCTTTAGGGTAAATACCCAATAGTGCAATTAAATTGCTGGGTCATAGGGCAGTTCTATTTTCAACATTTTGAGGAACATCCATGCTGTTTTCCAGAGTGGCTGCACCAGCTTGCATTCCCACCAACAGTGTAGGAGGGTTCCCCTTTCTCTGCATCCTCGCCAGCATCTGTCATTTCCTGACTTGTTGATTTTAGCCATTCTGACTGGTGTGAGGTGATATCTCAATGTGGTTTTGATTTGTATTTTCCTGATGCCGAGTGATATGGAGCACTTTTTCATGTGTCTGTTGGCCATCTGGATGTCTTCTTTGCAGAAATGTCTGCTCATGTCCTCTGCCCATTTCTTGATTGGATTATTTGTTCTCTGGGTGTTGAGTTTGCTAAGTTCTTTATAGATTCTGGACACTAGTCCTTTATCTGATATGTCATTTGCAAATATCTTCTCCCATTCTGTCAGTTGTCTTTTGATTTTGTTAACTGTTTCCTTTTCTATGCAAAAGCTTTTGATCTTGATGAAATCCCAATAGTTCATTTTTGCCCTTGCTTCTCTTGCCTTTCCTAAATCAGGACTCAACCGGTATCAAAAGATTGGGATCATTCCCTGCATATTTTCAGACCACAATGCTCTGAAGCTAGAACTCAACCACAAAACGAAGTTTGAAAAGAACCCAAATACATGGAGACTAAATAGCATCCTTCTAAAGAATGAATGGGTCAACCGGGAAATTACAAAAGAATTGAAAAAAATCATGGAAACAAATGATAATGAAAATACAACGGTTCAAAATCTGTGGGACACAACAAAGGCAGTCCTGAGAGGAAAATATATAGCGGTACAAGCCTTTCTCAAGAAACAAGAAAGGTCTCAGGTACACAACCTAACCCTACACCTAAAGGAGCTGGAGAAAGAACAAGAAAGAAACCCTAAGCCCAGCAGGAGAAGAGAAATCATAAAGATCAGAGCAGAAATCAATGAAATAGAAACCAAAAAAAAAAAAAAAAAAAAAAAAAAAGAACAAATCAACGAAACTAGGAGCTGGTTCTTTGAAAGAATTAGTAAAATTGATAAACCCCTGGCCAGACTTTTTTTCATTTTTTTTAAACCATTCTAGCTCCTGCTTGATTTCCTTGAGCAGACATGATGCTTAGAGACACAATCTCAAAACTTCTAAGTTGCTCCTTTGCCTTTGGAATTACAATAATTTCACTGTATTGTTTTTTTTACCTTAACCCAAGAAAGTAGCCTATCCTTACTATAGTAAGTTTCGTCACTCCTCATCATTTATTTGTGAAGGCATTCTTTCATCTTCCACAGGTAAAGTTACATATATGACTTTGGAAATACAAAACTAGGATCAGTATAATTAACAAATCCAGAGCCAAGTTGAGACTATAGAATTTTAGATAGATTAACCCACATATTCCAAGTTTTTCCTTCCACGTTCATCATCACTTAGACCTGAAGAAGACAGTTCAAAATGTGTAAAATAAGGACCCAATATGTTGTAGTCTATGTATACTACATACTTAAACTTGCTATCAAAAAAATTCCCCAAGCCCAACATTCTTTTCCTTTGCCTCAAGTGTGCCTGCTTTAAGGAAAAAAAAAAAAAAATATATATATATATATATATATATATATATATATATATATATATATGTTATAATTCAAAGACAGACTATAGCAACTACATCAGAATCAAATACAAATGGCTTCATTTATTTGGCATCTCCTTTATCCCACATATTGGTATCACTTAGGTAAAGTAATCATTATCAAAAACTTATATAGCAGCAGGCATCATTATGCTTACTTGGTAGACATTGAAATAGACTCATATATATTAACAAGTTTGTAAAAGTATGTGCAGCTGGGGAGTGGTGAAACTAGTATTCAAATCCAGGAATGTGAGAGATCCTGCTAGTCAGGCCATATAAGAGGATGTACAGAATAAGATATATTGAGACTCTGGAATATCACATGGTCAATGAGAAAGGTAAATTCAAAAACATTTTCAGATCTAAGGGGATTAGGTGTCTGAAATGAGCAGATTTTAGTCTGAACTTGGACAGTGAGATTAAGAGAGTCCTGTGGAAATGAAAAGTGCTTTAGTCTTATAAAATCAAACAAAAACCAACCCTCCTGCCCCCCATCAACCCCCCCCCCCCAAACTCCTGCCTGGGAATGTTTCCAAAATTTTTATGAAAGTCCTGTTACTTACTCTGAGCTTATATTGGATTTTTAGAGCCCTGTGACAAAGAACATGTCCTAAGCCTTTAGGGTTGTTCGTACATCTTTTTCCCTTTTGGTTTACATCTTGGAAGAAATCTGGGTCTCAGAGGGGTATTTGGTTTATACCTACTCTTAAAGGGATGTGAATCATAAAAGGAGATTCTTGACTTCTTTCCCTGGAGCTTGTTAGAGGTATGATCCTTCTTCAATAGAGAAAAATAGATAGAGGAATACGTCATGTAAGTGCCTACCCTTAGAGGCCTAGGGAATTCTAAGGGTGGTTTGATTCTCCTACAGGGACCTATAAAAGAAGATGTGTATTGAAGTTCATTGAAGTTACTGTTGCACAGGTTTTTATACTTACCATCCTGTAAGAAGAGATAAAATAGACAATTTCCCAAACTTCATCTCATATAATTGTATTTAATATTTTCTCTTTAGATGGAAATATAATCAAACACAATGAAAGTACTTTTAGAAACTGTCAATGAAAGGGTGGTGCTGAGGTATAAAATGACCAAATAATGATCTGTCTTGAATATGGAAGATTTCCTAGGTCTGCTTATTGTTTATTTTTATTATTTTAGAATAGGAAATAGTTACTTTTCTTGGAAATGGAAGGAGATAGAAATAAAAATCAATTCTGGCATGCCCAAGACAAGAAAGAAAGAAGAAGGAAGGAAGGAAGGAAGAAAGAAAGTTGTGAAAATGTGACTGATTTCTGTAATTTAAATTGAATATCTTTAAAAGAGCTTCACTGGCATTTATATAGAAAGGTTTTCTTTTTATGTGTCCAGAGGCATATGGGCCATAGTTTCATTTTTTTTTAAAGATTTTTATTTATTTATTTGACAGACAGAGATCATAAGTAGGCAGAGAGGCAGGCAGAGAGAGAGGAAGCAGCCTCCTTGCTGAGCAGAGAGCCCGATGCGGGGCTCTATCCCAGGACACTGGGATCATGCCTGAGCCAAAGGCAGAGGCTTTAACCCACTGAGCCACCCAGGTGCCCCCATAGTTTCATTTTTAATAAATGCCACTGATAAAGAAATACAAGGACTCTGGAGGTAGTTGAGGGGGAATTAAGGTAAAGGAACTCAGGTCCAGGGGCACCTGGGTGGCTCAGTCAGTTAAGCATCTGCCTTTCACTCAGGTCATGATCCCAGGATCCCGGGATCAAGACCAACATCGGGCTCCCTGCTCAATGGAAGCCTGCTGCTCCCTCTCCCTCTGCACCCATAGCTTCTGTTCTCTCGATTACTCTCTTTCTCTCTCAAATAAATAAATAAATCTTAAAAAAGAAAGGAACTTTGTTTAAAGAAGAAAGTCTTGTGTATGTTGAAGAGGTTCTCATTTTTAACAAAACTGTTAGAATTTTTTTTAACATTTTAAATCCATTTTTATTTATAAATAATTTTAGATTATTATTTGTGACAGAAAAGTTGCAAAGATAGTATAGGGAATTCTAGTATAGTTTTCATTCCATTTTTTCCATTACTACCATTTTATGTTATCATAGTACATTTGTTAAAACCAAGAAAATGTAGTTGGTATTATTAGCTAAACTCCAGACTTTGGGTTCCAGTAGTATTTTGTTAATGTCTTTTTTCTGTTCTAGGATTTAATTCAAAAACATTTAATTGTCATATCTCCTCCTCTGGCCTATGGTGTTTTTTCAGCCTTTCTCTAAAAATCTGGTAGGATTTTGTTATGGCAGAATACATTATATGGGATATAGGAAAAAAGTGGGGGAGAAATACGTTGCTTTGAAAGTTCAAAGGAAATGAAAATACAGAAAAAGGGAATACATCATTTCTGGGAATAAGGGGTATTGACAAGAATGAAGAACTTTAAAATATATTTTAGGAGATGAAGGGACAAATCCTTGCCAAGCATGTTGAAGGTTTTATACTATAGAAGGAGAGGGGGATTTTCATTTCTGAAAGCTGATATGCTGGCATTTACATCATTTACGTAGCTCTTCTCATGTGCTAGTACTCTTTAAAACATGTTTAATATGTTAACTATTTCTCAAAAATTACATAAGATGTGAACTATTATTAGTTTCTAAGATAAGTCCCTCATCATAAGAAAGGGGTTCAGCAGGAATAATATATTAAGGTAATATTGAGAACAGGGAGTGTATATGTGTGTGTGTGTGTGAGTGAGTGTATGTGTATGTGTGTGGGGGGGTGCGAAATATAAAGTATCGAATATTCAACTAACACAAGTACTTATCTAAAAAGAGACAGAAATATCCACTCTTATTAACAAGATGGATATTTGGGACAATAATTTTAAAAGTATATAAGAAGGAGTTAGGCTTGTGTTCAGTTATTACTGGACCTAGACTGGGGTGCTGAGAATAAGGAGCATGTTAATACAAGAGGTAATTGAGAAGAGAAAAGAAATAATGAAAAAGCTTGCAGGATGAGTGGCTATTTTAAGTAAAGGAAAGAAGAGTTAGAAAAAAAATATTTTGCTGTTCTACCTAGGACAATTGTGGCACAACATAACATAGACGGTTAAATTGGGGAAATAAACTGGTTTAGGTAAAGAAACATTGCATGATTCTGAATGGTGCTATAGTGTAGAAATGAGGGGTTGTGGGGGGATGTGGATTGCAGGCTTAATGAAGTTTGGTTCTAGATCTTATATCCTGGTTTGCCTCATTTGACCTCACCTCTAATGAGACATGAGTCTGTCAATTAGAAATTTTCTCAAATTTCTTGCTTTTAGACGTACAAATTCGACATCTTCAACTAGCCTTTTCTTTGCCATTTAGTTAGAGTGGTGAAGATGTTGCTTTTCTTTTCCATTGACAAACATTCCAATTGAACCTATTATCAGGAATCACATTGTAATGAAATAAAGTCCCAGGTTAAGCCTGTTGTCTGGACATTAATCTTAACATTGTTCTCTCATTTACAAAGTGTCCTAATTGTCACCCTAACAGGAATACAGTAAGGTATCCTATAATACTTTGGTATTTCCAGATGATGCTAAAGTTAAGAAATAATCCTAGACAATGTTGATAAATACCAGGAGGGCACAGTCTTATCAACAGGCAAACTCTACCTCAGAGTGTGGAATACCTCTTCAAGGTCACAGTGAAGCAAAGTCTGGGAACCTAAATTCTTAGTTTCTGTTTTCCAGAGCCATGAAAACATCATACTTTAAATGTAATTAAGTAGAGGTGAAAAAGAAGATAACACCAGAAATAGATCCTCTATGATAGATCACGGTTGGGGTGGTTTATTTAACTAGACAGAGACAGAGACTGAAAACAATGGGGCTGAGAATGGCTTTAATTTACATTATTCTTAACATTGTAATACAACATCTGCACTACACATGGATGAAATACTAGTCTCTACCTGAGTTTGGGAAAACTTAACTATCTTGATATAACTTTAAACTTTATTTGAACCTAAGTTGTTTAAAGTATATGTGGAACACAGAAGTAGGTATTCCCCACCTGGTTTCTGTCTGACTTAAGCGATGGGCTTGGAACATTTTGGGTCAGGCAGAGTATTGCAAACAGAAGGAAACTAATTTTAGCTTGATTGATTATAATACGATCTCTTCAAATCTTTCTCATTCTCACGAACTTTACATATTGCATCTGTTTAGGAACCTTTCTCAATGGAGCAGTATATAAAACAGATGCAGGCTTTAGAGGATGTTAGAAGCACAAAGAAAATCATATGGACTTCATTCAACTGAGTACAGAATTCAACATCTGGAGGAGTTAATTTTGATCCCAGTTCTGTGATTGCCTTGCAATATCACTCACAGAAAAATCTCTCATCCCTTTGGGTTCCAATACTGTCTTCTTAAGAATGGGAAGCATCCTGACATCGATTGTATGGGCAGTGTATAGAAGTAATAGTTCCTTGCAATATGAGTTTGGAAACCTTACAAAAGCAATGTAAAGTACTACCAATACAGGTCAAGATCCATAATTAATCTTTAGAAATATCATTGTTTTGCCAGATACTGTAAATCTTCAAATTCTGCTCCAAGTGTTTTTTTTGTTTGTTTTTTGTTTTTTTTTTTAAACCTTTGGATGATAAATTGGGAAGATGCTCTTTCCATCGCAGCCTCTTCATCTGATTATTCCTATATCTGGACTTAAACAAATTATTATCTCTAACCAATAAATTAGTACTATCCTATAACTCTAAAAACTGCCTCAGTCCTTAACAATCTGATAGTAAAAGTTACATAGTTTCACTTTAGAAAAAAGATAAAATTTTAAAATCAAATTACCTGTTTTCTCATTACTAAAGGTACAACCTCTTTTTTTTTTTTTTTTTTTTTAAAGATTTTATTTATTTATTTGACAGACAGAGATCTCAAGTAGGCAGAGAGGCAGGCGGGGGCAGGGATGGGAAGCAGGCTCCCGGTTGAGCAGAGAGCCCGATGCGGGGCTTAATCCCAGGACTCTGGGATCATGACCTGAGCCAAAGGCAGAGGCTTAACCCACTGAGCCACCCAGGCATCCCAAGGCACAGCCTCTTTTAACACTGTATTGTATATAGTTTGTCTCATTTGTAAGTAGGTTTGTATCTATAAGTATAGCATAAGAGAGAGTGAGATTTCGTATCTACTCTTCATTTTTCTGTTTAATAAACCTGGTGATTCACAGACCTGGGGATAAAAATATATGTATATAAAAAATATATGTTTATAAAAAATAAAAAATTAAAAAAAAAAAATATACTCTTTATTTTCCTCAAAAAGCTTGACTCAAATATTTTCCAACTATTTCCCAAACTCTTGAAGTTTTTAATGCTATTTCTGCGTCTTTCCCCACAACAAATGACCTCACCTCTAATGAGAAATGAGTCTGTCAATTGGAAATTTTCTCAAATTTCTTGCTTCTAGACCTACAAATTTGACATCTTCAACTAGCCTTTTCTTTGCCATTTAGTTAGAGTGGGGAAGATGTTGCTTTTCCTTTCCATTGACAGTCATTCCAATTGAACCTATTATCAGGAATCACATTGTAATGATTGTTCTTTCATCTCCCCCTTCTTTAATATGTTCACTCATATTGACATGTATTTAACTTTTTATTTTTTTTCTTAGAGAATGTTGTTTCTTTGGCTCTTGGGTACATATTTGAACTACTCATAGCTCTTCAGTTCATGACCTGCAATCAACAATTTCACAATTTCTTCCTTTAACCTCAAGACCACTTCCTTCCAACTTACCTCAGAGGGGCCTACCTCAGTCTGTTTATCCACGCACATATTATTATCCTTGGAAACCTATAAAAACCTATAAAATACACAATGCATTTGTGTTGGAATTTTTTGCCTCACATCAGAGCCAAGAATTATATTATCAGATCGATATGGAAATGTGGTTTTTATGACTAGTGAAAAAAAAGGCTAGATGGAGATTTTGGCCCTGGTGTAAGACCAAATGGACTTGCTGATACTCTTGTCTACCTACCATCTTTTCTTTTTTCTCTCTTCTCTTCTTACTGTATTATATAGGTTGGGACTACTAATAAAATCGTGACTCATAATGATAAGTTTAGACATTCTTGCTTTGTTCTCAATCTCAGAGAACATTTCTTTCCCATTTCTTAGGATATTAGCTGTAGGCCTTGTATGTGCCTTTTTTTTTTTTTTTTTAACTTTTAGGTCGATGATGTGTAATTTCATTCCTAATTTATTGACAGTTTTTATCAGGAATTTTGTGTACTGCTTTTATTGCACCTATTAAGATAGGCTCCTTATTCTCTTTACATCTTAATATGTTAATATGGTGAATTATATGGATTAATTCTTATGTGTTAAAACTACATTGTGTTTAAGGGATAAACCATATATGGAAATGATCTATTAAACTTTTTATGTATTCCGAGATTCAGTGTGGAACACTTTGTCGAATAATTTCTTGTCTATGTTTATGAGGGATATTGGTGTGTAATTTTCTTACCGTATCTTTGTAAGTTTTTTGCAGAATATATCTAGGATCTTAAAATGAATTAGATTGTGCCTTCCTATCCTCTGTTTTCTGTAAGAGTTGGTATGGAGTTGGCATTATTTATTTTTTTAAATATATGTTAGAAGCCCAGGACCAGGAATTTTCCTTGATTGTCTTATAATCTTTTTAATCTCTGTAGGATCTGGATTGATAGCTTTTTCTTTAATTCTTCTTTTTCTAGATTCTTAAGTTTAAAATTTATATTAATTTGAGATCTTCTTTAGGACAAAAATGTTTAATGATACCATTTTCTTTCTGAAAACTGTGTTAGCTGAATCTCACATTTTGATTTATTTTCATTTAGTTCAATTTTGCCTAATTTTCTTTGTAATTTTGTTCAAGGTTATTTAAAAGTTTTTAGGTTAATTTCCAAGTACTTGGCAATTTTCCAGTTATCTTTTTAATTTTTCCCTAGTATAATTCTATTTTGGTTATAGAATACATTTTTTATTATTCCAGACCTCTTGAGTTGATTAAGACCTCTTTCATATCCATGAACATGTATGGTTTATCTGGGCGACAGGGACATGTGCCTGAAAAAAATGTGCAGTCTGCCATTTCAGGAAATGCTGTTCCGTACAGGAAAATTAGGTTGAATTTAATGGAAATGTTTACTGCTTCTGCATCCTCATTGAATATCTATATATTTTTTCCTATGAATTACTGAAAAGACTATTGAAATGTTCAACTCTGTTTTTCACTTTCTCTATTTCTCCTTTCAATTCTATTGTTTTTTTCTCTTTATTTATCTTGAAACTCAGTTATAATGTGCATGCAAATTTAAGGGTAAGCATTGTTATATCCTCTTGATGAATCACTCATCTTTTTAGTTTTTTACATTTTAATCCTGGTAATGTGCATGTTCTGAAATCTTTTGGTTAATGTTAATATAGACAGCTCTCATCTTCTTTTCACCTTTTTTTAAATTTGTGTTTTCAGGGTATTTTTTGTTATGTTACTTTTAAACATTTTGTGTCTACATTTAAAGTAGGTCTTTAATTTTTTTTTTTTTTTAAGAGGAGAGAGAGAGATGTACATGTGCATACAAGAATGGGGAAGAGCAGCGTGAGAGAGAATCTCTAGCATACTCAGCACTGAGCAGGGAGCCTGATGTGGGACTCAACCCAGGACCCTGGGATCATGACCTGAGCTGAAGGCAGATGCTTAACAAACTAAGCCACCCAAACACCCCTAATTGGAATGTTTAAGCAGCTAATATCAAATGTACTTATTGACATTGCCAGATTTAAATATTACATGTTGCTATTTTTATATCTGTGTATCCATCCATATAGATTTGTTTCACCATTCTTCCTTTTTCTATATTCTTTTATTCTGTTTATTTACACTATTGGCTTAGGAGTTACATATCCTTGTTTTTTTTTTTTTCTTCTTTTTTTAAGTTTTTATTTGAAAGAGAGAAAAAGAGTGTGTGTCCGTGTGTGTGTGTGTGTGTGTGTGTGTGCGCACAAGCAGTGGGAGTGGCAGTTGAGGGAGAAGCAGGCTCCTGGATGAGCAGGGTGCCCGATACAAGACTGGATCTCAGGACCCTGAGGATCATGACCTGAGCTGAAGGCAGCCACTTAACCAACTGATCCACCCAGTGCCCCATCTTTGTTTCGTTTCTGCCTCAGGAGACATAGCTAGAAAGAAGTTACTGTGGCTAATGTCAAAGAAGTTATGGCTTGTGTTCTGTGTAGGATTTTTATGGTTTCAGGGCTCACATTTTGGTCTTCAATCCATTTTGAAATTATTTCTGTGCATGGTTTAAGAAAATGGTCCAGTTTCATTCTTTTGCATGTTGCTATCTACTTTCCCAGCACCATTTGTTGAGAACATGTCTTTTTTACATTGGATATTCTTTCCTGCTTTGTCAAAGATTAATTGACCATATAATTGTGGGTTAGTTTCTGAGTTTTCTGTACTGTTCCATTGATCTATGTGTCTGTTTTTATACAAGTTGCATACTGTTTTGATTACCATACCTTTGTAATATAACTTGAAGTCTGGAATTGTGATGCCTCCAGCTTTGCTTTTAATTTTCAAGATTGCTTTGGCTATTCACGGTCTTTTGTGGCTGTATATAAATTTTAGGACTGTTTTTTCAAGCTCAGTGAAAAATGCTATTGATATTTTGATAGGGATTGCATTAGAACTGTAGATTGCTTTAGGTAATAAAGACATGTTAATGATAGTTGTTTTTCCAATCTATCGGAATGGAATGTCTTTCCATTTCTTTGTGTTGTCTTCAATTTCTTTCATCAGTGTTTTTTAATTTTCAGACTATAGATTTTTTTTTTTTTACTCATTTGGTTAGGTTTATTCCTAGGTATCTTAGTGGTTTCGGTCCAATTATAAAAGGAATTGATTCCTTAATTTCTCTTTCTACTGCTTCATTATTGGCAGATAGAAATGCAACAGATTTCTATAAGTTGGTTTTGCATCCTGTGACTTATTAAATGCATTTAACAGTTCTAGCAATTTTTTAGTGGACTCTTTAAGGTTTATATATATAGTATCATGCCATCTGCAAAATGTGAAAAAATGAAAGTTTTATCCCTTTCTTGCTGATTTTATTTCTTTTTGTTATCTGATTGTTATGGCTAGGACTTCCAGTACTGTGTTTAATAAATGTGAGAGTAGACACCCTTATCTTGTTCCTGACTATAGTGAGAAAGCTCAATTTTTCCCCATTGA
Organism: Mustela lutreola; assembly: GCF_030435805.1. Classification (NCBI taxonomy): domain Eukaryota; kingdom Metazoa; phylum Chordata; class Mammalia; order Carnivora; family Mustelidae; genus Mustela; species Mustela lutreola. The sequence continues at coordinate 86,588,781 of NC_081291.1, read as the reverse complement.
GAATTATATTATCTGGTGGTTTTTCATATATGGCCTTTACTCTCTTGAGATATGTTCTCTCTAAACCTACTTTGTTGAGGATTTTTATCACGAATGGATGTTGTACTTTGTCAAATGATTGTTCTGCTTCTATTGAAGTGATCATATAGTTCTTATCCTTTGTTTTATTGATGTGATATATTACTTTGATTTGCAAATACCAAACCACAGTTTTAACCAAGGAATAAATCTCACTTGATCATGGTGAATGATTTTTTTTAACATATTGTTGGATTTGGTTAGCTGGTATTTTGTCGAGGATTTTTGCATCTATATTCATCAGAGATATTGGCCTATAGTTCGCTTTTTTTTGTGGTGTCAGTATCTGGTTTTGATATCAGGGTAATGCCAGCAAAGAATTTGGAAGTTTTACTTCATTTTCTATTTTTTTGGAATAGATTGAGAAGAATAGGTATTAACTCTTTAAATAAATGATTGGTAGATTTCACCTGTGAAGCCATCTAGTCCTTGACTTTTGTTTATTGGCAGTTTTGAGATTACTGATTCAATTTCTTTGCTGGTTATCAATCTGTTCCATTTTTTTAAAAAAGATTTTATTTATTTATTTGACAGACAAAGATCACAAGTGGGCAGAGAGGCAGGCAGAGAGAGAAGGGGAAGCAGGCTCCCTGCTGAGCAGAGACCCTGAGATCATGACCTGAGCAGAAGGCAGAGGCTTTAACCACTGAACCACCCAGGTGCCCCAATCTGTTTAATTTTTTAATTTTTTCCTGTTTAACTTTTGTTAATTCATATGTTTCTAGGACTTTATCCATTTCTTCTAGGTTTGTCCAATTTGTTGGCATATAGTTTTTATAATATTCTCTTACAATTATATTTCTTTGGTAATGGTTTTATTTTTCCTCTCATTTATGATTTTATTTATATGGATACTTGCTCTTTTCTTCTTGATAAGTCTGGCTAGAAATTTATCAGTTTTATTAATTTTTTCAAAGAATCAGCTCCTGGCTTCATTGATCTGTTCTTTGGGATTTTTTTGTTTTTGTTTTTGTTTGTTTTGCTTTGTTTTAGTTTCTGTATCATTTATTTCTGTTTTAATCTTTATTATTTCCTTCCTTTTGATGATGTTAGGCTTCATATGTCATTCCCTTTCTAGCTCCTTTAGGTGTAAGGTTAGTTTGTGTATTTGAAATTTTTCTTGCTGCTTGATTGAGGTAGGCTTGTATTGACATTTATTTCCCTTTTATGACTACTTTTGCTGTATCTCACAGGTTTTGGACTGTTTTGTTTTCATTTTCATTGGTTTCCATATTTTTTTTTTCTTCTTTGACTTCATGGTTGACTCATTCATTGTTCTTTAGCATGTTGTTTAACTTCCATGTATTTGAGGTCTTTCCAAACTTTTTATTGTGGCTGACACTAGTTTCGTAACATTGTGTTCAGAAAATGTGCATGGTATGACTTAGATCTTCTGGAATGTATTGAGGCCTCTTCATGGTTTCATGCCCTAATATGTGATCTATTCTGAAGTATGTTCCATGTGTACTTGAAAAGAATGTGTATTCAAATATTTTAGGTTGGAATATTCTGAATATATATGTTAAGTCTGTCTGGTTCAGTGTTTCATTCAGAGCCATTGTTTCCTTGTTGATTTTCTGTTTAGATGAGCTGTCCATCAGTGTAAGTAGGGTGTTAAATTCCCCTAGCATTATTGCAGTATTATTGAGCAGATCCTTTATTTTTGTTATTGTTTTTTGTGGTTGAGTGCTCCCATTTGAGTGCATAATTATTTACAATTATTATATCTTCTTGTTGGATAATCCCTTATGGCTATACAGTGTCCTTGTTTGTCTCCTGTTACCATCTTTGTTTTAAAGTCTAGTTTGCTCTATAGAAGCATCACTACTCTGGCTTTCTCTGGACATCCATTTCCATGATAAATGTTTCTCCATCATTTCACATTCAATCTGTAGTTGTCTTTAGGTCTAAAATGAGTCTTTTGTAGTCAGCATATAGATGGGTCTTGTTTTCTACGCACTCTGACAGCGCCTGTCTTTTGGGTGGAGTGTTTGGTCTATTTTTTACATTCAAAGTAGTTATTTATAGATATGTATTTGTTGCCATTTTATTGTTTTGTGGTTGTTTCTAGAGATTTTCTGATCCTATCTTGTCTTTCCATCTTTCACATTCTGTTGTTTTTATTTAGTGATATATCTGGATCTCTTCCTCTATTCTTTGCCTATTTATTAGTGATTGCTACATATGGTTACCATTAGGTTTGTATATAACCTCTTCCACATATAGCAGTCTATATTAAGTTGATGGTCATTTAAGTTTGAGACTCTTCTCTCCTCAGCACATTTAGGTATGTGCTGTTATATTTCATATCCTAGTTGTGTGTGAGTGAGTTACTTGACTGATTTTTCACAGAAATATTCATTTTTACTGCTTTTGTGTTTCCTCCCTTTATACTGTTACTTTTGGTCTCTCCTTTCCATTCAAAAGATCCCCTTCAATATTTCTTTCAGAGTTGATTTAGTGGTCATGAACTCCTTTAGTTTTTGTTTGGGAAGCTCTTCAAAAAGCTCTTCTCTCCTACTATTCTGAATGATAGTCTTGCTAGATAGAATATGTTTGGCTACAGATTTTTCTATTTTATTACTTTGAAAGTGTTGTGCCACTTTCTTCTGACTTGCAAAGTTTCTGTTGAAAAATCTCCTGTTGTTCTTATGGGATTTCCCTTGTAAGTTTATGACTTTTTTCTTGCTGCTTTTAAGATTTTTTCTTTATTGCTATAATTTATAAATTTAATAGCAATATGTGTGTTGGTGTTGGCCTGCTTTTGTTGATTTTGATGAAAGCTCTCTGTGCCTCCTGGATTTGGAAGTCTGTTTCCTTTCCTAGATTAGGGAAGTTTTCAGCAATATTTTGAATAAATTTTCTGCCCCCTTCTTTCTCTCCTCTTCTTCTGAAACTTCTATAATATGAATGTTATTACTGTTGATGGAGTCACTGAGTTCCCTAAGTCTGTTCTCATTTTGCATAATTCTTTCTATTTTATTCAGCTTCATTGCTTTCTATTACTTTGTTTTCTAGGTCATTAATTAATTCCTCTGCTTCTTCCAGCCTGTTTTTCATTTCATCAAGCCTGTTCCTAATCTCATTTATTGCACTCTTCATTTCTGATTGATTCTTTTTTAACTCTTTCATCTCTGTGGTTAAGATCTCACTGATGTCTTCCATTATTTACTCAAATCCAGGAAGTATCCATATGGTCATTTCTTTAAATTCTCCTCCGTCAGATATGTTACTTATATCTGTTTTGCTTAGCTCTCTGGCCATGACCTTATCTTATTCTTTCATTTGGGATAAATTACTCTGTTTTCTCATTTTGTCTAAGTCTCTGACTGCTTTTCTGTGTTAGAAAAGCCAGTTACATCTCATGCTCCTGAAAGTAATGTCCTTGAGAAGAAGAGGTCCTGCAGTGCCCAGGGCCTGGTACTTCAGGGAGCGACTCCAGTGTGTGCTGTATGCATTCTGCTACTGTGTTTTGGCTATTCTGTCCTTCAGGCTACTCATATGCAGAGGCCCTCCTTGCCTGTTTTGGAGAGTGATTCCTGACCTAAATGTGATGAGTTCTAACTAGGTATGCCCTGGTCTGCTTATGAAATGAGGCCTGTCACTACCTTGCCCAGGAATGAGGCCCTCCAAAACTCTCTGGTCAGGAGATGTGGGATTGGCAGTGGTTTATCCTGGACTGCTGGGGAAGGGTCCTACCACACTGGGACTGAGGTAAGGGTGACTGATAAGGGCAGTTCCGCAGGGCATGGTGGGGGTGGTTGGGCTTCATGTAAGCAAGTTAGGCAGCTAGTGTCAGTGTTGTGCTACTTCCCACAGGTGGGAAAGTAAACCCCTCTCTTTATGCTGAGGAGTGGGGAGGAAAATGGCATCAGCCAACTTCATTGTTCCTGGAGAGACTAATGCTGCCTCTCAGGGACAGGCTGTGAGAAGAGTGAATGTTCTCCCCTCTGTGTGACCCAGGTGCTCTTCAGATTGCTGTTTCCATGCTGTCTGCCCCCAGGTTGTTTGCTTGCCTTCTATCCAAGAACAACATAGTGCCATCTGAGCTCTGTCCCAGCCATGTTCACTGAACTTTGAAACTTTAGACTTTAAGCCCTGCTTGTTGTAAGAACTCACAAAATTCAGCCCCTTTTGTTTTCCAAGCCAATAGCTGTGGGGAAACATTCTCCTTGTACATTCCCCTGTGTGCTTCTCTCTCACACTCTTTTCTAACCACAGTTCCTTTTTCTCCACAGCAGTCAGGATCTGTTTCTCTCTTAATCTACTTCTCCATACTTTCTACCTTCCTCATTGTGGCCTCTTTTCTCTTTAGTTGTGGAGTTTGTTCTGTCAGTCTTCACGTTGATTTCTGGAGTATTTAGGATGATTTTATAGTTATCTAGTTGTGTTTGGGGGATGAGGTGAGCCTGGAGTCCTCCTATTCCACTATCATCTTCCTCTCTCTTGAAAGACTTTTTAAAAAATTTCTTTTAATACCAGCCTGTCAGTTCTGAACTCTCTCAACTGGTGTTTGTATGAAAAATTCTTTGTTTCAACTTGAAATTTGGAAACTATTGTCACTGAGTAAAAGATTCTTAGTTTAGAAAAAAAAAAATTCTTTCCCTTATGTGAAGATATATGTTCATTGTGTTCTGGCATGTCTGGCTTCTAATAATCCATTTTTATTTTTATTTTTTTTTCTTCTGTACATATAACAAGTCTTTTTTCTTTGTCTGCTTTTAAGATATTTATTTCCCTTTATTACAGATTTTGAGCATTTAATTATATTTTTTGATGTCATTTTTTAAAGTTTCTTCCAGTGAAGTTTATTGAGTTCTGTAGATCAGTAGGTACATAGCTCCCATCAAACTTGGAAAAATTTTGCAAATTATTTCTATTCTGTCATCTCCCTTCTCCTTCTGGCATTCCAATTAAATACATGTCATCTCATTCTATATTGTACCACAGAGTATTGTTATGCTTCTTATTTTGATATTTTATCTCTTTCTCTCTCTCTCTCTCTTTTTTTTTAAAGATTTTATTTATTTATTAGAGAGCACATGCAGAGGGAACAGTAGAATGAGAGGGAGAGGCAGGCTCCCCACTGAACGGGAAGCCTGCCATGGGGCTTGATCTAAGGACCCCAAGATCATGACCTGAGCCAAAGGCAGATGCTTAACTAACAAAGCTACCCAGGTGCTCCTCTTTCATTTTGGGTAATTTCAGCTGGTCTCTGTACAAGGTCACTAATCACTAATCTTTTCTTGTGCAGTGTCTAATTACCTCTTAATTCCATTCATTGCATTTTTCGTTTCACAAGGCGTAATTTTTTTCACCCATGGAATTTTTATTTGTATCTTTTTTGTACCTTACTTTTCTTTCTTTAATATGGCCTTATTTTCTTCTATTTTCTTGAGCATGTGGGACATGTTTTATCACCTTTGTCTTCTAGTTCTGTTACACCTCATTCCTCATTCTGATTTTATTGTTGATTTTTTCCCTTACAGTTCTGTTCCTTTTTGCATACCTGATAATTTCTTTTTTTTTTTTTTAAAGATTTTATTTATTTTAGAGAGAGAGAACAGGAGTAGTGGGAAGGGTAAAGGGAGAGAGAGAGAGGAGAGAGAATCTCAAGCAGTCTCCACACTGAGCACAGAGCCTGAGGTGAGGCTTGATCTCACAACCCTGAGATGATGACGAGCAGAAATCACGAGTCAGACACTTAACTAACTGAACTACCCGGGCATCGTGCCTGATAGTTTCTTGTCGAATGCCAGATGTTATGAATTTTTCACTATTGGTTCTTAGATTTTGATATATTCCTTTTTTTTAAAAAAAAAAGATTTTATTTATTTATGTGACAGAAAGAGACATTGAGAGAGGGAACACAGCAGGGGGGAGTGGAGAGGGAGAAGCAGGTCCCCCACCAATTAGGGAGCCTGATCCAGGACTTGGACCCAGGACCCTGGGATCTCAGCCACATGAGCCACCCAGGTGCCCTGATTTGGATATATTCCTTTAGATGGTACTGGATTTTGTTCTGGTATGGGATAAAATTATTTGGAATTAACTTGATCTTTTTAGCCTTGCTTTTAAGCTTTGGTCTAACAGATTCTAATCAGTCTTAGTAGAAGGCTAAACTAATCCCAGGTACTAAGGTGATAATTGTCTGCAATTCCTACATTATGCCTCCATGTATTATAGGGTCTTTGAACTCTGGGTGGTAAGAATACAAACTATTCCCAACCCAGTGTGAGCTCTAGGAATTGTTATATTTACTCCTATGTCTTCCTACTCCTCTTTTTCCTGTGTTGGATAGTTGCCCCCCTCTACTGCACAGATCTACATCAGCTAAATACTCTAAGAGGAGTTCTTCAGCGTCTCAGAACTTTCTGTCTCTCTAGATACAGATATTGATTGATAGAGAAAGAGACCATCTTTTTATCTTTTTATCTCCCTGTGTGCAGAACTCCTCTTTCTCCAGTACTTCGCTCTGTAAGTTATAGCTAACTTGGCATCCCAACCTCCAGTCTCTGTCTCCTCAGTTTGAGTTTTCCTTCACTCTGCTGTGGCCTGGAAACTACCTTCATGCAGTAATCTGGCATAATCATGTGCCCAACTTGCTTGTTTCTCTTCTTTCAGGGATCAAAATCTTATAGTACTTGCTGTTTGATCTCTGAAAATAATTATTTCCTTTATTTTGTCTTTTTTTCTTTTTTGATGTATAAATAACAAGGGTAAATCTGATCCTATTTATTCAATGTTGGCCAGAATCAGAAGTCTCAATATACCTTTTTTCAGAATTCATTTCTGTCATAATATTTTATAATTTCCATTGATATTTATCCTCCATTCCTCTCATTTGTTGGAACAATATTTTGTAACTCTTTTGAAAGTTTCAGTCTGTTTATTCTACTTTTTTTTTTAACAATTTCCCTAAATAATTGTTGCTCATTTTGTTTTATTTTTATTTATCAATTTGATGAATTTGTATTTTTACCTAAAAGTCAAGAGTTACTATAGGAAGACACTTTTTTTTCTGGTCTTTATACCAACTTACACTTTATGCCATAGTTAACATTGTATTACTCTCATTTAGAATTTAAGATCTATATTGTTGTTGGTATCCACTTTTGATTTTTTTTTTTAAAGATTTTATTTACTTATTTGTCAGAGAGAGTGAGCACAGGCAGACAAAGTGGCAGGCAGAGGCAGAAGGAGAAGCAGGCTCCCCGCTGAGCAAGGAGCCCGATGTGGGACTCGACCCCAGGACACTGGGATCATGACCCGAGCCAAAGGCAGCTGCGTAACCAACTGAGCCACCCAGGCATCCCTCCATTTTTGATCTTGTTTAGACAAGAGTAAAACACATTCTCATATTTCAGGGCACTATCCTATACTTGTTTCTATCTTTTCTGGGATACTTCCAATCATGCTTTCAAAGAACGTGATTATATGATGAAATTTTTGAAACCTTGAATGACAGAATACAACATTATTTGGCTTCATTATTAAATGACTACTTTTCTGGATCTAAAATTGTTTCTCAGTTGTTGTGGTTTTTTGTTTGTTTGTTTGTTTTGACAGATAGAGGTCACAAGTAAGCAGAGAGGCAGGCAAAGAGAGAGGAGGAAGCAGGCTCCCTGCTGAGCAGAGAGCCTGATGCAGGGCTCAATCCCAGGACCCTGGAATCATGACCTGAGCTAAAGGCAGAGGCTTTAACCCACTGAGCCACCCAGGTGCCCTCTGAGTTTGCTTTATTATATCACCCTGCATATGTTACTTCATGGTTTTCTTTATCCTGCAGTATTGCCAATTTGTTTGTTTGTTCTGTGGTAGGTACTACATTATTACTTCATCAATATTATTAGAATTTTGTCTTTGTGTTTGATTTTTCCTTTAAACTTTACAGTGTCCAGGAATGGCCTTTAAAAATCTGTTTAGTGTGGCATCCCACCAACCATTTTAGTCTGTATTTGAATATTTTTCTGTAAAAGCTACCTTCTGAAGTATTGAAGGCAAAACAGATACTAATAGAGTAGATTAAGGGCAACAAGTTAGAAATGATAGCACCTTGGTTTCATTAAAAGCCACTCCTATATGGAAAATCTGGGATGAGCATGTGTTTGATATTGGTTGGTTGGCCTTTTCCATAGTGTTATCCTGTGTATTGTTCTTCTGTCCTGCTGAAGGGCCTTATTTTAACTTTGCTTAATGAAGAGCAATTCCATCTGTGATCTGGAAGCTTACTAATATTTCTCATGTCTGGTCCTGTTTAAAACTTAATTTGGGGATTTTTATGAGTAATTTGGTAGGAATATGAAAAAGGGTAAATCAGGTAATGCTAGCATTTTACCACAAAAATCTAGAACTCTTAAAATACCTTTACCTCAGACATATTATTCACTTTCTTCTGGATTTTTTTTTTTTTTTTTTTTTTTTGAGCATTGTCTGTACAGCTGTTGTCTTTTACTTTTCCAGCACAATTCTTCTACCCTTTCTTTTGGTGGAAAACTCTTTCTGTATACACTGTAATTAATAGATGTATGTCCCCTTGACTCCAGCCCATCCTCCTTCACCTAGGGCTTGAGCACTGTCTCAGACCAAATCTAGGATAATGAGATTTTTCTCCTGGGAATTTGAATCTTGCACCACCTGGTGAAAGAATGGAAAGAGTTGAAGAATTTTGGAGAAAAGGTCTTGTTCCTGTCATTCCAAGCCAAGCCCATTTATACAAATTATCTTTAATCTATGAGCTACCCACTATCCTTTCAGTAAACTCCCCCCCTTTTTTTTTCTTTGCTTGTATAAGTCAAAATTTACTGTGGTTTCTTGGAGGAAAAAAATCCTAACTGATAAGATTTTGTGTAAGGGTTGGCTGCTGGAAACAGATCCTCAGAGACATGTGCAATGTTTATTGGGTAGAGATAAAATGAAAAAGACATTAAGACTTTCATTCATTCTTAGGGAAGTAAATTAGCATGCTAAGGTACCCAATTCACCATTAACCTAATTATGTTATGGTCTGTCGTCATCTGAGATCTTAGTGCTGTAGTTCTAGGATACTAGGTACATGCTGCTGCTGTAAGACAATTTAATGGGAATGATTTAGGGGGAAAAAATCAGTGTAAGATAGTTGTTTTTGATAGGATTGGATAATATAAAGCAAGAGAGTGACAAGAAATAATGCCCAAATACTTTTCTCCTGGAAAGGAAAATATCACATACTCTGTATATGTTCAGATTTATATATTTATAATTGCTGAAAACAAATCCAGTGATTAACATGGAGTCACTGAGTTATAAAAGTAAAATTTACAGCCTTATAATCTTCTTATGTGACACAACACTGATCAGAAAGTTGTTGAACCTTAATAATTGGAATGAAAAGATTTGTGAATAACTTGGTAAATTCTTGGAATAATCTGTAAAAGTTCAACTTCATTTTCTAGTTCTAAGAAATAAGTTTCCTTTCAGGAGAAAGCTAAAATTGTCTTATTTCTCTACTTTCCATTGCCTGTCTATTCTTTTTTTTTTTTTTTAATTTTTTATTTGACAGAGATCACAAGTAGGCAGAGAGGCAGACAGAGAGGGAGGGGGAGGGAGCAGAGAGCAGGCTCCCTACTGAGCAGAAAGCCCAATGTGGAGCCCCATCCCAGTACCCTGAGATCATGACCTGAGATGAAGGCAGAGGCTTAACCCACTGAGCCACCCAGGCGCCCCTGCCTGTCTATTTTTTAACTAAAGCCTGAATTCACCATGCCCTGTAATAATATTTAAAATCATAGTGAAAAAAAGGGAAGGAATTCAAGTTAAAAAAAACTTGGAATTTCTTATGTATATCATCAAAATTCTAGCTATGGTTATGAGAATTGTACAGGGTTATGTAAAATATTAACATTAAATAAAGCAGGAGTGGAGGGCATATAGGAAGTCTCTGTAAAACTGCATTAGTCTGCTTGGACTTCCATAGCAAAATAGCACAGGCTGAGTGCCTTAAACAACAGAAATGTATTTCTCACAATTCCAGAGGCTGCAAATAAAAAATGAGATTTGTTGCCAGGTGGGTTTCTTTGAGCTCTCTTTTCCTGGTTTACAGATGGCTACTTTCTCTGTTTCTTCACATAGTGTTTCCTTTGTGTGTATTCTTGGTGTCTTTCCATGTCCAAATTTCCTTCTCTTTTTAAAAAAAGTTTTTATTTAAATTTTAGTTAGTCAACATACAGTGTAATATTAGTTGTAGGTGTATAATATAGTGACTCAACACTTCCATACATACATCACCTGGTGCTCATCATAAATGTATTTCTCTCTTCTTCTTCTTCTTCTTCTTCTTTTTTTTTTTTTTTAAAGATTTTATTTATTTATTAGAGAGAGAGGGGGAGAGAGAGTGAGCACAGGCAGACAGAATGGCAGGCAAAGGCAGAGGGAGAAGCAGGCTCCCCACCAAGCAAATAGCCCGATGTGGGACTCGATCCCAGGATGCTGGGATCATGACCTGAGCCGAAGGCAGCTGCTTAACCAACTGAGCCACCCAGGCGCCCCTTCTTCTTTTTTTTTTTTAATAAACATATAATGTATTATTAGCCCCAGGGGTACAGGTTTGTGAATCACTAGGTTTACACACTTCACAGCACTATAAGTGTACTTCTTACTTCCCCATCACTTATTTAGCTCACCCCCCCCACCTCCCTTCTGGTAACCATCAGATTGTTCTCTATAGTCACAAGTCTGTTTCTTGGTTTGCCCTTCTTTCTCTTTCTTTTCCCTTTGTTCATTTTTTTGTTTCTTAAATCTCACGTATGTGTGAAGTTATATGGCATTTGTCTTTTTCTGACTGACTTTTTTTTGCTTACCATAATACTTCCTAGCTCCATCCACATCATTGCAAAAGGCAAGATTTCATTCTTTTTTTATGGCTAAGTAATATTCCATTATAGATATTTACCACATTTTCTCTATCCATTCATCAATTGATGGACACTTGGGCTGTTTCCATAGTTTGGCTATTGTAGATAATGCTGTTACAAACATCAGGATGTATACATCCCTTTGAAATAGTATTTTTGATTCTCTGGGTAAATACCTAGTGGTGTATTTCCTGGATTGTAGGTTGGTTCTGTTTTTAACTTCTTGGTAGGCCTCTGTGTTTGTTATTATTTATTATCGCTGTTATTAATTTTCTCCTCCTTATGAGGATACCATTCAAATTAAGACCCACTCAAATGGTCTCATTTTAACTTAATCAATTCTTTAAAGGCCCAATCTCCGAATAGAGTCATATTCTGACATGCTATTAGTTAAGATTTCAACATTTTAATTGTGGGGACATAGTTTTTAACCCATAAAAAGTATAGTTACTTCAAAAGAAAGACTTAAAAATCTAGGTGTTATATATGGGATTAGATATTGAAGTTGTTATACCAAAAGAACAAATTTCCCACAAGTAGACTTATGATAGGAAATACTGGGCAAATTCTCCATTCAGGGCTTCAGTAGGGACTAAAAAACTGTCATATACTTGTTTGCTGATTTGGGTAATGCCAACTTGGATCCAGCATTAGTCTATCTCACCAAATGACCTTTGAAACCCAGAAATAGGTCTTGGCATGATCAATAGGAAGACATTTTAAGTACAGAAAGGAAGTGTTCACTTTATCTCCATCCATCCACTATGAACTGCTACTGGGCCCAGAAAATTTACCTACACTTTATCTGAAGAATAGATTGGGGAGGAGGAGGACCAGAATATTCTCAACATGTTTTAGGTCCTGCTCTTATAGACTTTAAATGCTGCTATTGAGTGGGATTTCCACTGCTGGACAGCCTGGGAGAAATGCAAAATGGAATAATTGAGGTCAAAACAGCTACAGATACCAAGAAGACATAGTTTTTAAAATATGTATTTAGGAGGTGAAGTGCTCTGATCTTACACTTCTCTGTCAATGGCTTTTTTCACATTTTCTTTGTACATCAGTTCAGCAAAGTGCCGGCATATAGAAGTTTCTCAGTAAATGTTTGTTGAATAAATATATGGACTATATTCCCCTCACCTTCCCTCAACTGCAAGGTACATAACCTGCCATCCCTCACAACTGGGGGCAGCAGCTCTTCCTGCCCACGGGTCCTGTCTTCATGCTTTAATAAACCACCATTTTGCACCAAAGATGTCTCAAGAATTCTTTCTTGGTCATTGGCTTCGGACCTTACCCCGCCAAACCTCACCTAGGTTATAGAATTTCATCAATAGGAAATGCAGTATAGATTTTTTCTTTCTTATTAGAATAATAACTTTTCTACTTTTCTGTTTAGGGTTTTTGTTTGTTTGTTTTATTTTGTTTTGTTTTTGTCTCCCATTTTTCTGGACTTAACTTAATGCATTATAATAATGAAATCAGTGTCTTCCAGAAAATACTTACCAAATTGAAGGATGGAGAGTAGACAGAAGATTTCGATGAGTTTCAGTATTCATGTATATCATCATACACAAATAGCTGGCTTTATGAAATGGCTCAATGAAAACTTAATTCCAGTGCCACCTGGAAGATGTTATTCTTCAATTAAGGAAGGTCATATATGCCTATAACAGAAAAAAAAAATTGCTTCTATATTTCCCCTAGCCAAAATATATAGGTCTAGTAATCATTGATTAAAGATAGGATGATGCTTTCAAATTTACACAAAATGACCCACAATTAAAATATTTAATCCTGTCCTAATGACTTTGGTATCTGCTTGGTGGGAGGTCTTAGTAGTGAAGGTTGAATGGTTCATTCACAAGAATGGTACATTCTTGTGACCACTGGAATGGAAGCTGAGGCCACCATTTGGTCATTGTGTACAAAATGAGATTAAGGCATTGAGAGTGGTGATCAACCTTATCTGTCAAGGGAAAGCACAATTGCTTCCAGATACAGAAAGTAAAAGAATGTGGTTAGAACCCACATATTCCTTATGCTCCTCTTTGTACTTCCAATACCTGTGGGTATAATGACTGGAACACTTAACTACTACAAGCTCATGTAGGTAGTATCAAAAGCACTCTTCTTGGGGCCCAATGAATATTTGGGTTAAACTTTTGTGCAAAAACACCAAACCAACTAAGAGACTGGCTAAAAGATTTATAAATATAAAATATGTTGCAAATTTTAAAAAGTGAAAAAATATTCACTACAGCCTTGTGAGCAATTGACCAAATAAAGGTCAAGTGTTTACTAGTATATTTCTGCTTGCTGTATCATCCTTTTTTTTTTTTTTTTACTACTATCCTATCCCAGATTTTGGGTGGTAGTTACATTTTTCATGTCACCTTTAGATCGCAAAATAACAAGATGGAATAGTGTTGAATTTAGAAGAGAGGTGGACATCAACCACAGGACCAGTAGTTGAGCCATGTGCCAGAACTATACAGTTCTCTGGAGGTTTCTTTGGGGGTAGGGATGAGTATTTGTTTGCCCAGCATTACTTCCCCTTCTTTTAGTAATGTTCCTGTTTTTTCTTACCAGAAAAAGGATACATGAGATCCCTGTAGGATTTGCAGTCCTCTGGCACATGAACCAAGTGAGGCCAGCCAGGGAGAATAAAGACACCTGAAAATGGAACTCTTGAGAGGGCTAATACAGAGTTGCAAGCAGTTGGAGCTCAGTCCTTGCAGTACTCTAAGGAAACTCCCCACTATATCTCTCAGTTAGTCTTTGTGGCTTCTGTGAATTCTGTTCTTGCTGAGGTCTTATGGTTAAAATCTTCCCAGGAATTTGTGAGCTTCCCACACAATAGCCTTTTAGGAAATTGTCTCTCTGTTTAAATTAGCCCATTTGTTTTCAGTACTTAGGACCCAAAAATCTATCTGATACATTTTCTTAATTTGTTTCCCAGGATCTCTACTCTGAAAACATGATTATATCCTGTTCTTTCACACTTTCTCTTTGTTGCTTTACTTCTTTTTTAATCAATACTCTAAAGATACCGCTAAGTAGCTATTTACCCTGGGCAAGTTATTAGGCTTTCTGGGCCTCAGAGTTTTCATATATAAAATAAAGTGATTTTTACCCTACCTAACTCAGTTATAGAAATTAAATTATGAGTAGTATCAGTAGTATATTTAGAGGAATGTAAGGTATAACATATAGCACGCATAGGCACAAACCTAATTAGGAGAGACTTTCATTAGAAGGCTGTTTCTATGAATTGAATTTCTCTTGGCACAGGAATATTTCCCATGGTCGGATACAGTGTGTATAGTCCAGGTGTGTATTCATGACAAGACTTTCTTCTCTATGAAAGCATTCCCCAGGAACTGTCCACTTCTTCCTACCCAAAGAGTAATTTTTTTCCCTGTACTTTGCCTTGTATGCTCATAGCACTTAGTATCATCTCCATATAAGCCTTGCCACATAGTAATGAAATGCTTGGATGTCCTTCTTTCATCTCTTAGTGATTAAGAGTTCTGTGAAGATAGTGGCCACAGTTTTGTTATCATTATATACTTTTTGTATATATTCAGTTTTCAAATAATTAGTAGAAGAATTAAAAATAAAGATTAGGAAAACAAAGCAAAGCAGTAATGGTGATGAAGTCCCAGAACCTAAGTCAGGTTCGGTGGGGTGAGGAGGTTTGGAGCCGACGACTAAAGAAAGAATTCTTAAGACATCGTTGGTGCAAAATGGTGGTTTATTAAAGCACGGGGACAGGGCCCGTGGGCAGGAAGAGCTGCTGCCCCGGGTTGTGAGGGTAGGCATGTTATATACCCTGTGGTTGGTGGTGAAGGGATGGGAGATTTCAACAGAGTTTTCCCATGTTAGGGAGGGCCTACAAGGTGCTGGGGGGGGGGGGGTTCTTGTTCTTATGGCTTGATCAATGTCATCTTTAGGTCAGGCATTAACATCAAGATAATTGGGAGATTCTTGGTGGGGTATTATGATCCTGCTGTCATTTACATTCCCTTCTACCTCTGTCTCCTCCAGTTTATGGTGGGAGGGAGACATTAGGGTTTCAGGAACCGAAAGTTATTTGCCTCTGGAAATTTGTGCTATTGATAAGGTAACCTCCCTGTTTAGGTCTCTAGGACATCTGTAGAGCAAGGGAGATTCCTGTTCTGCAGGATTGCGATCCCTGCAAGTTAACTATTTTTCATTTTATGGCAGTCAGGGGTGCCTGAGGAATGCTACACATATGGAGGGGAGCGAGTGAAGAGGGGGTGCAAGGCGCCAGCTTTTGCTTTGTCCTCAGCCAGCCTCCTGCTCCCTCATCAATGGCATTATTAACATTCTACTCCCATGCTTTGATAACTTTGCAATAACAGGCATGATGTTAATAGATGCTGCACAAGTGAACTCTTCTTACTAGGAGATAAATGGATGGTAATATCCAGAAAGTATTACAGTAAGTTATAATGGAGATATGCCAGAGGAGCAATTTAAAAAAAAACCAAAAGGCTCTCTCCCTTCATCTGTCTATGGAAATCTGGACTTTTTCCATATTTTGGCTATTGTGGACATTTCTACTGTAAACATTGGGGTGCATGTGCCCCTTCGAATCAATGTGTTTATATTCTTTGGATAAATGCCTAGTAGTGCAATTGCTGGGTCATAGGGTAGCTCTATTTTCAACTTCTGAGGAACCTCCATACTGTTTTCCAGAGTGGCTGCACCAGTTTGCATTCCCACCAACAGTGTAAGAAGGTTCCCCTTTTCTGCATCCTCACCAACATCTCTTATTTCTTGAGTTGTTAATTTTAGCCATCTTGACTGGTGTGAGGTTGTATCTCATTGTGGGTTGGATTCAGTGGAATATTACTCAGTCGTCAAAAAGAATGGAATCTTGCCATTTGCAACAGGGTGAATAGAATTAGAGGATATTATGCTAAGCAAAATAAGTCAGTCATAGAAAGAAATATACCATATTATTTCACTTATATGTGGAATTCAAGAAACAAAACAGAGGAACATAGGGGAAGGGAAGAAAAATGAAATTAAGATGAAAACAGAGAGGTAGACAAACCATAAAGAGACTCTTAACTTTAGGAAACAAATTGAGGGTTGTTGGAGAGGAGCTGGGTGCAGGGAGAACTGTGTGATGGACATTAAGGAGAGCACTTGAAGTAATGAGCACTGGGTGTTTTATGCAACTGATAAATCACTAAATTCTACCTCTGAAATTAATAATGCAGTATATGTTAATTAAACTGAATTTAAATAAAATTTTTTAAAAATGAAGAGGCTCTGGTTTGGCAGTTTAGTTTTAAAACAGATATTTGTTAGAAGAGTTTGATAGAGAGACCAAATGTTAATGACAATAGGAAACATTCTCAGTGTTACTATGAGTGACCACCCAAGTGTTAACACAGAACTAATCACCCAAACTACCCCTGAGATGACTGTCAGAACACAGGGAGGTTTATTGTGGAATAAATAATTATTCTAACATTGGCTGGAAGCCCTCTGAGCAAACTCAAACCATTTATGGACTATAACAGCTAGGTAGGAAAAAAAAAAAAAAAGCTTTTTTTTCCTATGCCCTTTCTAAGAGACCATGGGTAATGTGGTGAGATGATATGGAACTTTCTTTCACACTAATTTGCATAACATATAGAGGGTTTTATTGATTTAGTGTGTCTGATTTTGCTTCATTGAAACCAAGGTTCTATAAAAGGGGAGATCTGTGTTATTGAACAGAGTAAATTGGTAGAAATTTCCCTTAGTATAGGGGAGAATCATATTAATAAAGGGTGCTAGGTTCACTTATTAAATATGTTTCTATGAGTTTTAAGTTCAAAAATGAACTTAATTTGAACTAGCTTCTCTGAGAAGCATGAGCTCTCTTAGAGAGCATGAGCAATAGTTTAATTATGATATCATGGGGCAATCAACTTTTCATTTACTTTTACTCTGAAACAGTCTTTATTTATTAATACTTTTTCCAAGACTTCAAGGGAAACAATGAACAGGAGGTTGGGATTTTCTTTTTATTTGTTCCTAAAATTTTTATTTTTATTCAAAGTAATTCAGAGCATGTGCATATCATTGTTACATGTTTGCAAAGCACTCTTGATAATCAATAGCTATTTCACTCACTGCCTTGATAGGAAAAGGAATGTTACCCTATGCAAATTAAAATCAATGTAATTTTATATAATGAAAAGAGCTTTAGAACCAACTCTAGAATCAAAACAAGCATAATTTCCATTATTTAATATCTGTATGATTCCAGTATGTTGCTTTACTTCAGTCTCAGTTTTTTCCTCAACAAAGTGAAGAGTTTTTTTTAAAAAGGCTGTTAGAATTTTGTAAGCAGTAAATGCAAAAAACAGAAGCAAAGTTTCAGCTCAGAGCAAGAGCTGATTAAAATAAATTTATTTTTACTTTTCATGTTGTTTTCTAAGAAAGTGATGGCAGGTAAAAAGAAGTCATAGACCAGGACGAGTAGATAGAGAGTAGCCACTGATCACTGGAAGGGAGAATAATAATGTAGAACCACATTTTAGCTTTTCCCATATAATGGGGTAGCAGGAGTGAGAATGAGAGCCCCTCTGGTCACATATAAAGTAGAAATGACTGCCACTCAGCTGTACTTTGCCTGACTTTCAGGAATTCCCATATTGTGCAAAAGCTTTGGTGTTCCCTTCAATGGCTATATGAATATTTTTTGACACTTGTTTTATGAAATATGATTTCTATTCAAAAGGTAGAAAATATGATTGATGTATTTCCTTTAAGTTTCATGCCTTGAAAAAGAACCCTCTTGTATATAACATTAAGAAAAATGAATTTCTGAATTTTTAGGTGAGGGGCTTTTCTCTATTCTAATCTTTTAAATAATTAGGTTAGTAGTAATGTCATCCTTTAAAAAAATCAAATTTACTAAACATCTATGCAGGTCTTATCTTTTGTTTAATTTAGTGTTTTATTTTTCTTATTTTCTATATCCTCATGATCTTTAACATACATGTTAATTTTCTATTGTTGTTGGAACAGAGCATCATAGCACACATTTATTATCCTACATTTTGTAGGTTAGAAGTCTGATACAGATCCTACAAAGCTAAAATAAAGGTGTTTTCAGGACTGTATTGGATTCTGGAGACACTAGAGACAAGAAAAGATTTTGTTCCTTGCCTTTTCCAGGTTCTCGCCACTGTCTGCATTCCGTGGCTCATGGCCCTCTGCCTCCATCTTCTGAGTCCGCAATGGTGAGTCGAGTCCTCCTGTAGCAACACTGTGACTTCTGCTTCTACTTTTTTGTTCTGCTTTTAAGGACTTGAAAATTATATTTTGCCTCCTTAGATAATTAAGGATAATATTCCAATCTCAAAGTTCTTAATCATCTTTGCAAAGTTTCTTTTGGTATGTATCATAACATATCCTTTACAGATCTCAGGGATTATGATATGAGTATTTTGAGGGACAGTTTTGTGAAATAGCTGTCCTTGAATTTATTTCTCTTTCTTTTACTTAACATATTTTTAAGACTTCTGTATTTTATTGTGTGTTAAGTTAGTTACTTCTACAGGATATCTGGTATTCCTTCTTGTACATCCACTGTATTTTACTAATCCATTCCCCTGTGTATAGACAAGTAAGTTGCCAACACTTCCTACTGTAAAAAAAAAGCTATTATTAACAACCTCCTGCATATCCCTTTTTTAACCAGCATGGAAGATTTCTAGAGTATATATCAGGAAAAATTTATTGGGTATAATGGTACAAGCACAAACCTTTATTCTTGCAAACACTTGTTATAATTTTTTGCCACTCTTATAGACACCATCTGGTTTTTGTATGTTTTGTCTACTCTATATTTCAGTGAAACACACAGAACAGCTAGAGATCATATGTATACAGCTCAGTTACCACAAATTGAACATACTTGTGCAGCCAGCTCCCCCAAAACAGAAGCCTCCACACCCAGTAAATGGTAGATGTTGTTTCTGTGAGCTGCTGTGTTTCCCAAACCCTTTCTCTCCTAACCTCTAAATATACACCCCTGAAATGGGGGCTTAGACAAACTGCTTTCTTTTTTAAGTTCAAATTCTTTGGCAGGTTAGTTCAGACCCGCCAGCTTCTATATTCATTCCACATAAGTCAGCCTCTACATCATTTACTGTTAACTCAAATGAACTGTTCCTGTTGCCTAAAATAACTTGTCTACTGCGTTAAACTCCTACAAATTTATTGCATAATTTATTTATTCTACTATAGACATACATTCGTGTTGCTTCAGCATATTATGAATTGTGCTATGATGGAAATACTGGTAGGTGACCTTTGCTAAACGCATGTATGCATTTTTAATGGGTCCAAATCTGGTGTCAGAATTGATGAATCATATTGAGTGAGTTTGCTCATCTTTTACAGATATTATTGAAGTGGTTATATCAATTTCTACTCTTACCATTAATGTATGAGAGTTTCAGTTGCTCCACATTCTTCTCAATGGCTTTGTCAGACTTCTGCTTTTCTATGCTGTTAGATGTATAAAGGCATCCTATTGTTCTTTTAATTGCCATTCTCATGGTGATTAATAAAGTTGAATACTTCCTATATGTTACTGGATATGTGGATATTTTGTGAAGTGGCTATTCAAATATTCTGCCCTTTAAAAATTGGATTGCTTGTCCTTCCTTGCTGATTTGTAATATTATTTGTATATCATAAATATGAATCATATTTTGAACAAATGTGTAAAAATATTATCTCTAAGATTGTAGCTTGATTTTTCACACTTTGTAATGACAAGTTGATAGATAATATTACTACTTTAATGTAGTCAGACTTAGGTTTTTTTTTTTAAGATTTTATTTATTTAACAGACAGAGGCCACAAGTAGGCGGGGGGTGGGGGGAAGCAGGGTCCCTGCTGAGCAGAGAGCCCAATGTAGGGCTAGATCCCACAACCCTGGGATCATGACCTGAGCTGAAGGCAGAGGCTTAACACACTGAGCCATCCAGGCACCCCTTTAGTTTGTTCTTCAAAAGACCAGGCTTCAGGATCCAGTTTAAAAAGTGTTTGCTTCTGGGGCAGCTGTGTGGCTCAGTTGGTAAAGCATCTGACTTCAGCTTAGGTCATGATCTTGGAGTCCTAGGATTGCCCCTAGTGGGCTCCACTCATGGCAAAGTCTGCTTTTCCCTCTCCTTTTACTTTTTCCCCTGCTCATGCATGAATGTACATGCTTTCTCTCTCTCTCTTTCTCTCTTTCAAATAAATAAAATCTTTTAAAAAAAGTGTTTGCTTCTGAATGTATTACTGGTTTACCTAAGGTTGGGGATCAAGTGCTTCCAATGATCTAACCCTAATTACTGAAAAGACCCTACTTAACCCAATGTATTACAGTATCACTTTGGTCATAAATCAGGTGGTTCTGCACCTGTACCTGTGATGTATTCTGGCCAGTAATGTTACTTGCTTTTGGTATCAAAGACCTGCTATCATCATAAAATGAGTTGGGAATTATTTACTATTTTCCTGTTCTCTGGAAGATGTTATATAACATTTGTGTTATTTCTTTATTACCACATATAGAAGAAGTTAGCCCTGAAACTCCCTGAACCTCTAAGGATTTTTTGAATATGTATGGTAGTACTCATTACAGATTTAAATTATTTAAGAGATCTGGGTCAATACAAACTTTCTACTTATGTTAATGCTGGTTTTATTTATTTATTTTTTAAAAGATTTTATTTATTTATTTGACAGAGATCACAAGTAGGCAGACAGAGAGAGAGGGGGAAGCAGACACCCTGCCGAGCAGGGAGCCTGATGCGGGACTCGATCCCAGGACCCTGAGATCATGACGTGAGCTGAAGGCAGCGGCTTAACCCACTAAGCCACCCAAGCACCCCTTAGTGCTGGTTTTAGAAAGTTATTATGTTCCAGTTGGAATTTGAACATCTAATAGACTTTTTCGACTTTGTTGCTGTAAGTTGTGGGTAGCACCTTACTAAATCATTTTATTTGTAGGATCTTTACTTTTATCCCCTTTCACATCTAAATATTAATTTTTTTGTTGTTGTTGAGTCTGGCTTTTCAAATCAACCAATGTCCATTTTGGTTAATGTTTTATATACACTTGAAAAATAACACGTGTATTCTTAAATCTTTCTTGCTGTGGTTTATAGTCATCAGTTAAGTTACATTTCCTAATCAAGTTATTCAAAGCTTCTACATTCACACAGAGGTTTTGTGTCTTTAGGACATAGTTTCATCTATTAATTATTGAGAGAGGTGTGGTAGTTTCCAACTGTGATTTTGAATTTGACTATTTCTCTTTTTAGTTCTGCCCATTTTTGCTTGGATATTTGTTTGCTGGGCACATACTTATACAAAGAATAAGTGTATCGTAAGTGTCTTAGAATGCTCATTCGTTGCATCTAGTCATATAGTCAGCTCTCAGATCAAGAACAAAATACCGTTGCTCAGGGAGTTAACATTGTTCTCCCTTCTAGTTATTATCTCTTCAAGGGTAATCACAAATATGCTTTCTAACAGTAAACTGACATTTGACACGTCTTAATTATTTGTTTAATGAAGCATGCTATGCATTCCTTTGCATCTGACTTCTTTGGTTGAACATTATGCTTTGAGATTAAACCATTACCTTATAAGTTCTTTTAGAAATTCATTATCATTGTTGTATAGTCTTCGACTTTGTGAATATACTAATATTTAAATGTCCATTCTACTGTTGATGGGCAGTTGGGTTATTTCCAGGTGGAAGCTGTTTCTTGAAGTACTGCAGGAAATAGTCTAATGCTAGCCCTTTGTGAACATGTGTAGATATTGGGGGTGGATATGCACCTAGAAGTAGAACTGATGAGTCTTAGGGTTTGTGTATCTTTAACTTCTAGTAGGTTTCACAGAACAGTGTTGCAGTGTGACTGTGCCAGTTTACTTTCTCTTCAGCAGAGCATGAGACTTGTGGTTACTCAGCTGTGCTCAAAATAGTCGTTTTCTGACTTTGTTACTTAGCCATTCTGGCAAGTGTATAATGGTTTTCATAGTAGAGGCTCTAATTTGCATTTCAAGGGAAGTTTAACACTAATCCAAATGTTTAGATTCACCTTGGGGATGTGTCTGGTCACTCCTTGACCCGTTATCTACTGTGTGGTCAGATTTTCTTACTGATTTGTAGGAATTTTTTATTCTGAGTATGTATCTTATGTTAAATACAGGAAGAGTGAAGAAGGCATGTGTGGCTCAGTCAGTTCAGTGGCCAGAGGGCTCTTGGTTTTGGCCCCTGTTGTGATCTTACAGTGGTGAGATCAAGCCCCCTGTGGTGCTCTGTGCTCAGCGCAGAATCTCCTTCAGATTCTCTCTTCCTCTCCTTCTAGGTCATGCCCACTCTTTCTCTCTCTCAAATAATTAAAATCTTTTAAAAAGTATATATATATATATATATATATATATATATATATAGAGAGAGAGAGAGAGAGAGAGAGAGAGAATATCTTCTTCCATTTCATGTGTTGCCTTTTCATTCTACTGATCATATTACACCCAAAAGGTCAGCTCACTCCTTCACTAGTCAGAAACTGTACCAGTTTGAGTTGTCACACAAAGGAAACTTTAATTTGCAGCAAATAAGGAGTTCATGGGGAATAGTTTCCAAAGCTGTGACTACCCCTCAAATCCTTCCCAGAGAAGGAGAATGGGCTTTTTTTGTTTAAGGTTAGGTTGAATATTTAGATAGGGAAGCCCTGTCATGCTATGTAGGGAAAGGCCTAAGGTCGTGCATGTGCCTTAAGGAAACAGGCCTAGACACATATTGTATGTTATGTAAATGAGGCTGAAGCTCCTCCTTGGGTGAAGATTTTAGTACTATAGTGAGATAAGGATGATTGTAGGTCATTCCAGATGTCTGTGAAGGCACAGGCAGGTTTAGTTCCAGTGGATTGCATTGATTTAGGCGGGCCTGAGGTCTTGTTAGGCCAGTTCTATCACCTGGGGCGTTGTTTTGGGTTTCATTTACCTGAGTTAAGAGGAGAGCTAGAAAGAAGAACTTAGAGAAAAATAGAAGACAAGGTTAGTGAGTATAAGCAGGTAGGCAGTAATGGCTGAGTTTTGGGCTCTAGCTGGTGAGAGTGTCTTGATAAATTCTTCTTTTTTTCTTTTTTTAATGTTTATTTGTGTATTTGAGAGAGAGAGAGGGAGAACAGGGGGTAGGGCAGAGGAGAGAGAGAATCTTGAAACAATCTCTGCGGAGTGTGGAGACCAAGACAGGGCTCCATCCCAGGACCCTGAGATTGTGACCTGAGCCAAAACCAAGAGTGAGCCCCGAGGCATCATAGTAAATATAAATTCTTAAAATGTAGCCATTAGCTATATATATATATATATATATATAGAGAGAGAGAGAGAGAGAGAGAGAGCGCGCGCGCGCACAAGTGCACGTGCACGCATTTTGGGGCCCCTGTTAAGACATCTTTACCTACAATCAGGGAATAAATTTTTTCTTCTGTTTTTCTCCAGAGAGTTTACTATTTTACAGAATTAATATTTGATCCATCCAGTATTGATTTTTGTTGATGGTGTGAGAAAAGAGTCAAAATACATATTTTCACATGACTATGCACAGAATTACAGTGTTACTGTTGTCAAGAATTAGGTGACCCTATATATCTGGGCCTCTTTATATGCTCTCTATTCTGTTTTATTGGTCAGTTTGTATATCCTTGAACCCATACCACACCCTCTTAATTATCATATCTTCATAATATATCTTGATGTTTTGTCATTTTTACTACATCTTTTAAATTGCCTTGCATACTTTTGCCAGTCTGACTGGAGAAGTGATAACACATTGTTTTCATTTTGATTTTTCTGATTAAGATTGAGCTTTTTTCTTGTATTGACAGAAAACTCATTAATTTGTTCTCTTGTAAAATTTATTTCCTCCTTTTATGTGTTGATGCAAAGTAGCTCTTTACCTTTTCTAGATAATAACCCTTTATCATGTTAAGTGTTTTATATACTTTTTCCAGTGTGTGCTTTGTCTGTACACTTGTTATCTATTGAAGATTATATATTTTGATATACAAACTTATTAGTTTATACTCTAATAGTTCATGTTTTTTGTAATCATGTTATTTTTAAGAACACTATTTTTGCTTTTAAATTTTACAAAGGTTTTTTTTTTACACATATAAAAGCCTTGAGTCTACCTGAAATTGGATTTTCTTTATGATATGAGGTAAGGCTACAATTTTATTCATTTATTTTCCATATGGTTAACTAATTGTTACAGTTTTTGATTAGTCCATTCTTTATTGACTTCTCTGAAAATGTGTTTCAATTATACTTCAGTCTTTTTGTCTACTTGGTTATCTTTCTGGACCTTCTGTTTTATTTCAGTAGACTAATTTTTTTAACTTGTATCAATGTTTCTCACTCTTTACATTCCCTTAATTCCTAAAACTTTGTAAAATATAATCTTAATTTTTCCTAGGGCAACTACCACCATGAGGTAATTTTAGTTATAAGGTATTTATGGAACTAAAGGATTTTTTATAATAGCTTGAGTCATAAGTAGGTATTGAAATCTGTCAAGTACTTTTACTATAATTACTTTATTTTACAAATAAAGACCCTGATGCCTAAAAAAATTAAATGTTCTGCAGAGCAATGACTCCTGATCCTCAGTATACCTATTTTATTACATAAAAACACCCAAAATAGTCATTATGTGAAAAATTATATTTTACCAATTTCCTGTGATCCTCTCAGAAGAAACAAAATCATTGTGCATTTTTTATTTTGTTTTTCTTTTGACAACAAAACATTATCTAGGGAACTGTTTTGTTTCATAGCTTAATTAAAATCATAAAATCCAGGAAAAGAACACTGATTTGCAGTTAGTGAAAGGGGATTTTAACAACAGGTGTGCTAATCACCACCATGTAGATAAAGATAAGTTTCATTTGTCCATTCATATTGTGGGTGGATTTGTCTGATGATGTTTAGATCCCAGTTTATTTTTTTAAACTCAATGATAATTTTATCATTGTGTATTAAAAATAATGGATATTGCTCATTTTTAGTAAAAAGAGTGAAACAGCTTCTGTTATAAATAGTTTGTGAGTAATTACAAAGAGTTGAGACTAAAATTAAAATAATGAATTAATATTAAAAAAGAAAAACCAAATAAAAATAGACACATATGAAAAATATCAGATGGGATCCTTATATTTCCTGGTTGTATATGCTATCTCATAACTTTATTTAGGATAAAGATAACATAGTTTCACTACTCTGATTCCATTAATTGTTACTTTTTGTAGCATTGCCTATTCAGATAGTGATCTGAAAAATTTACGATAAAATATTTTATATCTGAATTACTTCATGAAGTAAATGATAAACTTCTTTAGATAATGAAGTTTGACTGTATGATAAATACCAATCATATATGTGTTCATTCTTTTATTTATATGTATCAAGCAATAATACATTTTCTCAGTATTTGAAACCATGAGATGTTGTCATGGGATGTGAAGTTGATGGATAGGAATATTTGATTTTATTGAAGTAATAGACTAATTAGAAAATCCAGTCTCACACTAAAGAACTAGATAGTTTGTGTCTCAGTTATATAATAAAACCAATGAGTTTTAACTTCCTCTCTGGAAATATAATTCTAATTGAAAAAAAAACATGGTTTTAGAACAAAAGGATTATTTTTAAGCATTTACATGTACAAATACTTTTTAATGACTTGTGAGTTATAATCTAAAAAACCTAATAATATGAGATCCATGTGGAAGTATTAAAAATATACTTTCCAGGTTTAGGTATTCTGTAATTTATTTTGAAAGTATTCTCACTGGGACTTCTAGATACATGATGGTGATGTACTTAAAATCCCTAGAAAAATGGTGGAGAAGCCAACATAAAACATGTGGAACAAAATTTCAGTAAGATACATCTTAAAGAACCTTGAAATATGAATGGTTGGAGACAAACTCGTAACAGTTAAACAAATACTATTAGTATCTGTAAAATGTGAAATAAAAAGAACATTAAGAACATCTGTAAGACCTGAGAATAATAGAATCCAAACAGATAACAGAAACTACAAAGATCTGGTGGGCAGTTTGAATATAATAGTTGAAAATAGGAGACTGTTGCACACCAGAAGTGTTTCATGGTAAGATCTGAAGGAGCAGACCCAGTCTGTACCTTCCCCATAAAATCTGAAAACCAACAAACCAAGACTACCTTCTCCAACAAAGCCAAACACTAAGGAGAGAATATTGAGATTTGGATCTATATTAAACAGGACGAGACGAAGAAGAGAAGGAACAGATAGAAATGGGCAAGAGAATCAGTGCCTGGAGATCTCTGGAATTGCCACCATTATTTTTGAACTCTTTAGAAAAGCAAGGGATGCTGGAACTGTACACTGTGAAGCTAGAAAGATCTCTTGACACAACCTTCCTCTTTAAAGTTCAGGAAAATAAAAATTACATAAAAATTAGGAATAGAAAAACACTGTGTTTGAATCCCACACAAAGATATTACAAGGGAAAAGTGGTGGTGGTGGGCGGGGTGAACCACATAATATACCTAGAGACCAAAAAATAAAAATAGTATGCCAAACAGATGAAACTATAACCCACTATTTCAAAATGAGCTAAGATAGACTATGTAAAATAATATAGATTATGAAAGAATGATACAAATTATAATTATGAAAAAATCAGAAGTGAAATTATAGAAATCAAGACAAAATTAAAAAATATTTCAGAAATTAATATCAAACTAAGAATAGCATAAGTGATAATTAAAACAACAGATGATTCCTCAAGGTAAATAAAAGTTAAAGAGGAAGAAATGGTAAATGTAGAAGATATGCCAAGAAGATTCAATACATGTATAATAGGAATTCCCTAATAAGAAAAATCAAAGGTCCCACATAGTAAAAATAGAAATTAAAGAAATTGAAAAGTCACTAGAATGATCAACATTGAGATAGTCTAGTAAAATACAACAAACCTTAGAAATACTCTTCAGACATCCAAAGAAAAGGTGCAAATCACTTATAAGGGAATGTTCATGTCATCAGAACTCTTTAGTAACAACCTTTTATTTCAGGTGACAATGCTTACCCAAGGAAACATATTCAAAGAAAGAATATATGAATCAAATATTTTATACCCTTACAAACTCATTTTAAAAATAAAAGTAGAACTAAAGTTATCAAAATCCCAGGGAATGTTATTCCCATGAGATGATCCTAAGGCATCTGCTATAGAATGAACTTTAGATTACCAAAATAATTGGGAAGAAATCAATAAAAAGACTATAGAAAGATATGGAACTAAAAATAAATTATGGTTAAAGGGGATAAATTATTCTATATCATAGGTATATGCTTTGACAAAAGATATAATTTGATTATTAAAAAAAAAATAAGAGGAATGGTAGCTGGCTACCTCAGTCAGTGGAATATACAACTCTTGATTTGAGTGTAGAGATTACTTAAAAATAAAATATTTCCAAAAAATGAAAAAACATGAGAACAATAAGAAGAGCACATCAAAATATATAATACCAGTTATTACTTGAAGGCAAAGTGATAGTACTTCAAATTATATGCTGTGGTTGAAACTTATAGAGGTTGAAGTAAGGGAAGAAAATATTATTATCTACTTTCAATTTTCTTCTTAGTAAAGTACCAATAGAAAACAATTCTTGAAATATATCATAAAATAGTATTAATGTTAAAGTAAACATAGGAAAAAAATGCAAACTTTTCTAAAAGAAACCATATATTAAAATATGATATGCTACCCGCTATGTAAAGAGTGGTAATGTATAGATATTTGCTCTTCCTGAAAAATGATGGAAGAATTATCTATCAAATAGCTAATTAATTAATTAACCTATAAGAGAGGAAGGGAATGAAGTAGAACAGGGATAGAGTTTATGCTTTTAAAAATGTGCTTATTTCATAGATTTAATGTGGAACTATGTAAATATCTAATCTGAAAATGAAACATTAAATATTTTCTAAATTTCTAAAATTTAAAATGATTCATTAAATGAGCTAAAACAAGGCATGTCCTTGATGACAAAAAAAAAAAATTAGTCTTAGTCACTTGGAACATATTAATTTAATAATACTAATATGGTAAATTGAATTGCAAGAACTGCAAAATAAAAAATTATACAATTTGTGGTAATCATATTTTTAGTGGTAGTCAGTATTATAACTTTGTTTCACTGTGTGTAATGTGGGATAAAATTAATGGGTACTCACACGATATTTTGATATTAGAATCTCCACTTTTCTTGACAACTAGAATTTTTCATCATTAAAGATAGTAGATGAAAATGTAAGATAGAAGAAGTTATGTAAAAATCTTGTAATCCTGACTTTAAAGTACCTTCATGATTTCATTATTTATATCACAAAAGTATGTCTTAATTTATCCAGTGAAGAGAGCTAAAAACAACAGGTCAGAAGCAATGAGTATACTTAATTCCTCTATTTTGGCCACGTCATAAGAAACCAGAGCATTTGGAGAAATTGCTGATTTCAGATCTGGGGCAATAAGTGTGTATGAATAAGTCTGTAATAACTTTATATATCTGATATCAAGGAAGTTATCTATGGGCCCTAGAGTTGGGTCAAAAGGATTCAAAAGACAAATTTGAAAAGTCTCTCATGTCCAAAATTAAGATAATTTATAAACCAATCAAAGTAACAACTACAAATAAGAATTTCAAGTACATTTAATCTATGATATGAAAATTCTCCAAAAAAAGTTTGATCACCAACAAAGAATGTTAATTAATCAACTCACTATTTTTAAGACTTAAAGGCAAAGAGTCATGAATTTATTCTTCCCTTTAATATGTACTCTATCATGGGGTAAACACATAGAGGGCATCTGTTTAAAGAAGTATCCCAGCTAATAAATTAAAAAGAAATAATAGAAATAGGATCTTGTAATTGGGTAGTGATATGCCATTCCATATGTATATTTCAATGTATATACACTTTATATGCAATTTTGCAACCTTTAAGCTCTTAATGGATCTCTGCCCTGAGGATCAACAGCTGCTGAGAGAAGCAGGTAGGCATTTATGTTCCTAATGAAAGAACTCACTATTATTTCTGAGGTAACAATACCAAAACCAAAGCAATACTAAATTTGATTAAAATTCTTAATCCAGCTATCAAATCATAAGACATGCAGAGTACAGAGAACCATGTTAAAAAACATGAGAATGTAGTCAGCAAAATCCAAACCATGGCTATTCTATAGGACCACATTTCCTGAGCATATAAATCCCAGGAAAAGAAAGAGAGAGAAAGAAAAAGGAACTAGAGAAAGAATCCAAGAAAAAAGGGACTTAAATATGTCAAACAGTTGTACTGTGTGGACATCATTTAAATCTTTATTCAACACACAAAATGTATGAACATAAATTCTTGACATTTTATGATGCAACTGAAAATTTGAGTTGTCCGCATATTTGATGATGCTAAAAAACTATTATCTTTTTTAGATGTTATGATAATGTGGCTATGTTAGAAAAAAGCCTCATATTTCACAAACAACAATTTGTACAAATGAAATTATACTATGTTTGATATTTGATTTAAAATATAGGGGATGTAGAACGTGGATGGGAAGCAAAATAAAATGAGTTTGACCATGAATTGAGAACAGCTCACTGATGGTACAAGAGCATCCATTTTATCACTCTGACTAGTTTTGTATGTGTTTGAAGTGTTTGAAAATTAAAAGTTAACATAATAATAAGTGTATATCTATATCTATATATCTATATCTATATCTATATATCACCATCTGGGGGACAGCAGAGTGCACAAGTGACATACATGGAAACAGCCTGTCTCTTCTTTCTCCCTGGGCCTTCGCTGGGGATATTTTTCTTCCTCATTCTCCAGGAAATTCTTTCCTCCTTATATGCCATATTTGCTTCAAGCTCTTCAGCCTCTTTTCATGAGGCATCAGTGATCGCATCTCATTTACTGCTTGTTGTTTTTATCTGTCATTCATAGAGCTTGCCAGCCTTTCATTGTGTTTATTATAATAGAACAAACTCTGTGCCTGGGACCATCTGGAGTTCTGTTCCTTAATAGCATTTCTCTCAATACCTACCAGCCCTGAGGTGGTTGTGAACATGCTCCTGGGCTAAAATAGACATCTATTCCGTAGCCAAGTTCTGTCAGATTTATTTATTTGAACATTGTGAGGTCAATTTGTTATGGGCTTTTGGCTAGGTCACTGTATTTTAATTGGCACTAGCCATGCACTGGATTTTAAATATACCCTTGACATCCCTAATTGCAATACCATTTATTGCCCTGTTCTGGAAAATACCTGCCTCAGAGCGGCCATCCCATCAAAACTTCAGATATGGCTGCTAGGTGTTTCTGATAGACAACACTAGTCACTACGCTATAAATGATGGTCATTTTAAGACCTCTGTAATCACAAGACCTATAAGAAATTAAAAAGAAAAGTTAACTTATTTGACAATAAACTGCAGTCATGAAGTAGTCTATATGGAATATGAACTCAGTTCTACTAGAACAAGTAGACAGGTGAGCAAGAAAGTAATTAAATTCTAGACAGTGGAGAGACTAGTGTTATGATTTATTAAGTTTATAAACAAATTTATGTGTTTCCTTAGATATCAGAAACACTTTAACAGCAAGAATTTTATTCAGTTTTACACTACTAAAATGTTTTATTTGCCAAAGTGACTCAATTTCAGGATCCAGAAAATTTGATTTCCACTTATATACCACTTATAAACCATGAACTTAATCATTGTCTTCTAACTTGAGATGCACACTTCCTTGCATTTGATCCCTTCAATAATTTTATTATATGTTCCTCCTTGGCAATTTTGATCATAGTCAATGAACTGCTAAGTCCAGGAGGCCACATTATTACATTGTGTTCTTTGGAATGCATAGAACCCAGTGAGAATGGTGCTCCTTAGATTGTGCAAAGTGGTGGCACTGGTAATTAGAACATATAGAAGCAAATAGCTCCTGGTAGACTGGATCTTTGTCCTTCTCATATTCATACATTAAATTCTTAATGCCTTTGTGATGGTAGAGCCTTTATGAATGGGGTTAGTACTCAGAGTCCTCCCTTTCACTCTCCAAGGACACAGTGAGAAAATGGCCATCAGTGAACCAGGAGCAGGTCCTCATCAGACACCAAATCTGCCAGCAACTTGATCTTGGACTTTCTGAACTGTGAAACATAAATATCTGTTGTTTATAAACCACCTAGTATTGCATTAGAGAAGCTGAACGGATTAAGACAGCTCCCCTAAAATGGAACGAGTTATTGTTCCAAGTTCCACAAAATCTCTAGGAAGCATTCTAAAACAATCACCTTTTCCAATGGTGAATCAT
Source organism: Mustela lutreola (assembly GCF_030435805.1). Lineage (NCBI taxonomy): Eukaryota > Metazoa > Chordata > Mammalia > Carnivora > Mustelidae > Mustela > Mustela lutreola. The sequence continues at coordinate 86,557,320 of NC_081291.1, read as the reverse complement.
TTTTGAACTTCACAGCACATTTTCTCTTTGATTGAAAACATGGATTTTTGAAAGAACCTTAATTAAAGGTAAAATGTTTTCATAACCAAATAAGAGCCTGTGATATTTAAACTATAAAGATTCCTGTGTAAAAGTAATTGTTGATTTGTTTCCAAGGCTGTGAGGGAAATAAAGGAGAAATTTAAATGGCAAGCTTGAGGAGAGAGGTCAGTTGTTGCCACAGGCAAATGGAACGTGAAGTTTAAAAGCTTCCATGCTACACTGAACTCCAAAGCTGTTATTTTTAAGAGGGTTCTAAAGTTGGCAATCAAAATTCTCCTATTCTTAAATGGAAAACAGTAAATTTAATGTAATACTCTTAAAAATAAATATACTCAAGTGGATGTTTTGGCTACTTCAGAGCTGGATAATCTGATCACAAACCCCAGGAAGAAAAAGGAAAATGCATCTGGGAAATGTTTTTCAAAGTGAGGACTTGGCTCTCCTCACACATACTTCCTTTGGCTTCATCACTAAAAGCTATAGCTATTCCAGATATTTTGAAATTTTCCCTTATTAGTCAATGAATTTTCCCATCTCCCATACATGTTCATACGTTTGTGTATCCTGTATTGGTTGAATCTCAACTTCATGGTTGTCTGTGGTTGGCTAAACCTCTCTAAAACAAAAATACCTTCAAACCATAATGTCTAATATGATGAATTTGATAGGTCTCCCATATAAGCCTCTGAAAAGGGGGAGAAAACACATTTCATGTGTGTGTGTTTTCATTATCTTAATGATAAGAGATCTGCTTGCTGGTCAAGTTCAGGAGACAGTGGCTGTCTATCTAGTACTCTACTAAGTTGTGCCTGTGTGTTGGTGAAGATAAAAATCTCAACAACCCTTACCATCCATCATTCTACTAAATAGCTGTTCATCCATATTTTCTATGAACTTTCGTTCTAAGTGTAAAAACAAATACAAAGCTCTAAATTGCTGTGAAAGAGCAAAACATGCTAATAATTGTCCTCAGGATTAGTGAAACTTGCCTTCTCCTCCTGTGTAATTCACAATCAATACCTCTGATTTTAACATTCTTTTAAAGAAAGACAATAAAGAAAGAAAAACAATACATGGGTACTTGGATGTCTCAGTGGGTTAAGCCTCTGCTTTTGGCTCAGGTCATGATCTCAGTGACCTGGGATGGAGCCCTGCATTGGGCTCTCTGCTCAGTGGGGAGCCTGCTTCCCCCCTCTCTCTGTCTGCCTCTCTGCCTACTTGTGACCTCTCTCTCTCTGCCAAATAAATAAATAAATAAATAAATATCTTAAAAAAAAAAAGTACCAGTTTCTTGTCTCTCTTTGTGCTTTCAGGTTCAAATACACTATAATAGTGTTCACATGGAATAAGAAGAGCTTTTATGATTTGGTTCTGTTTTTGTTTTTTTTGTCCAAGTTTCTGAAACTGAGGGAATAGATTTCAGACTAATAAGCAAGTGGACTTCAGTTGCATTATCCAAAGATAGAACTGGTTCCTATCACAGATGGTTGTTTCACTCTCTGTGGACAACCATTTGCCTATACTGTTCCAGATGTGATGGGTATATAAATGGAAAAATAACATAGTAGTTAATGAATGCTCAGACTTTCAATGTTCAAATCACAGTTTTACTCACTAGTTTCATGCACTTAGACATATTACTTTTTTAAAAAGATTTATTTATCTTAGAGAGAGAGGGCACCAACATGAGTAGGGGGAAGGGCAAAGGGTGAGTACCTCAAGCAATGCCCACTGAGTGCAGAGCCCCACACATGGCTTGATTTCATGAGATCATGACCTGAGCTGAAGTCATGAGTCAGATGCTTAATTGATGAGCCACTCAGGTGTCCTAAGTATATTACTTTTGTGTTATTTATTATTTTCATACATACTTCATAAAATTGTGTGAAGATCAAGTAAGATACTACACATAAATGGATAATCATATAATTTATCTTCCAAATTGAGTTACTTTTGAGATGAAAGAGGGGATTATTAATAATTATGTCAAGAGAACAGGTGTTCTATCCTGTGAATTTGTAAAGAAAACATTTAAGGAATTACCTGGCACAAATGATGAAGAAATTCTAGCTCTTATTATTGTTGTGATATTACTATTATTGTTTTAGTTGTTGTCATGAAAGAGATGACACTTAAGGTTTCTTCCCAACTCTGAGATTCTAAGGTTTGCTAATGAATAGCTGTCATTTGCTAGCTCTGGTGAATCCATTACCAAATTTCAGGAAGGAGCTGAGAGAGGGAGAGGAGGATGCTAAGTGTCAAGAAATATGTTTATTTCTGGAATCAATGTGCTTTATCTTCAGTGCACCAGCTAAGCATAAAACGGAGAATACCTCTGTCAAATCTGTGGAGGAGACCCCTTTATCACACTGGCAACTTTCTTTCTTCCTATCAACTTTGGATTGTAAAAGACAAGTAAATTGAGTTGATGTTCTCTGTTATGACTTGCACTGACATGATTGATATGAAGCAACCTTCGTGTTACGTAGGAGAAAAGAAAATAATAGCACCTTGCAGCCAACGGAGGGTGTCAGGCACAGAGAATCTCTCTGAGTTTCTTCAGGGGCCCGGAAACATTTGTGTTCTCATTTCTCCTCAAGCTAAGAAGAAGGAGGAAAGAAAAGATGAAGTCATTTTAAAGATGGACACATTTTTACAAGAGAGGATGGTGTAAAGGGAGTGCGCTAATGCTTTTTACCATACTGTTGTTAAAAAAGGTAATGTAATGTTGTTGTAATGTTGTTTCAAAAAAGGTAATGTAATGACTCTCAGGTATAAATTGAACATGTGTTAAAGATTTTATTTAATTCATTAATACAATAAGGGGACTGCCATGTGTCAAACCAGTTCAAAGGAGAATCAGAAGAATAGGCATATGTGTAAATGAGGCTTACTGAAATGAATATAAAAATGGAAGGAAAACTAACTTCTTCCAGAGTGGGAAAAGTTCTGCTAGGCTCTTTATATCTATTATTTTAGTTCACCTTCATGATAACCATTCTTTGTTAAGTAAGTATGATAATATGTCTCTTGTATGGTTATCATGAAGGTGAACTAAAATAGATACAAAGAGCTTGGGAGAATTTTTCAGCAGAAAACAGTAAGGTGTTCAAAAATGTTAATTTTTATTCATCATTTCTCTATTAGAATTCACCCGTAGGGCCAAAACTACCACTAAGCCAATAACCTTAAATTACTGGGCTTCTCATCAAAAGAGAGTTGGCCATTCATGCCACCATGCCATTCTTTGGGACAATAAAGAGCAGCCGAGTGCATCAGTCAGCACAGTGGACTGGGGATCAGGAGATTAGAGACCCAGCCTGGTGAGTTTGGAAAACTCTCAAATCTTTCTAGTTGTTAATTGCTTTTTCTCTAAAAGTGAAGATGTGTAGTTGTTAATTGCTTTTTCTCTAAAAGTGAAGATGTGTAGATAAAGGCAGGGAACTACTGGGGTCCTTCAAGGCTCTGAAATTCTGTGAAATGATGCCACAGTAGTCTCCTTGTATCATTTCACAGCTGAAAGAGTGAAATTTGGGGTAAAAAAGAAACATGGCAAGAAATTATGACCATAAAGAGAGCAGTTACTTGTTTTCAGCATAATACTATTATTGCTTTCTTATATTTTCTAACAGGTATTTCCTTAGGCAGATCATGACATCTGATATATTTTGTGTTACACACCCAGTCTGGTTCTTAAAGAGTTAATAGAGTTCTACACACAGTGGAACTTAATTAATAGCCAATGAAGATGGAAATAATTCTTTAATGATTATTATCATTAACTGTTCTTCGTAACATCCCTGGGAAGCAGTGTCAGTATAATTGCCTTAGTTTTACAGGTGAGAAATCTGAAGCCCAGGGAAGGTGGAGCCACATGGCTAAAGTCACACAATTAGTAATTAGCGGAGCTGGGAGTAGAGTTCAGCATCCCAAATCCTGGGATTTTGTTCAAACAAAATTATAACCACAGCCTGCCAATAGACTAGGATCCTCAGGGAAAGACATTCCCTTGAAAAGACCAGCAGCTTTATAATGCTAGCCTAAAGCACTGAGCAGGGTAGGCTCCTGAGAAGTCATTTACTTCTTACATGTCAATATATTTTCTCATTCTTTATGATGATCTTTATGTTAAAAATGTTCCTATGATTCTAGATACCTTGTTAACATGGCTTTCTAATTCTTGGGTAAAATGTCTAAGTTTAAAAGCATGCCATAGCAACAAGGTTAGTGAGTTTAAGACTGCTGATTAAGAAAATAGGTGGCACATAAGGCATGATTTATCTCATTCACTTACCCAACAAATGTTTATTGAGTGGCAACTGGCTGCCAGGCCCTGATCTAGACATTAGGAATATAGCCACAAACCAAAATTTCCTCTCTTAATGGACATTACAGTCTAGTGAGGTACAGAAAATAAGTATATGTGTAATATAAAATTAGTATTAACAAATGTAATGGAGAATCAAAATTACCTTCGGAAATGAGAGTAGGCAATGTTAAGGGAGTTTGATTTTTTTTTTTTTTGAATTTTTTAACAGCCTTATTTTACTCAGGTATAATTAACAGTCAGGAAACTACATATATGAGTGGTAAGTTGGTGAGTTTTTACATATATATATATTAGGGAGTTTGATATTTTTGTTTTTATTTTATTTATTTTTGGAGGGCTAAGAGGGGAGTTTGCTATTTTTATATAGGAATGTCAGGGAAGCCCTTTCTGGGGATGTAACATTTTAGAAGAAGCCTAAAGTTAAGAGATCATGCTGGAAAAAAGGTAGCTGGAAGATTTAGTGTGCCCAAAGTCTTGAGATACCACATGCTTGGTGGGTTTATGAAATAGCAAGTAGGCTAGTGGGGACGTAGCAGGCTAAATAAAGGGTAGTGTTAGAAGATCTTGTTGCAGGGGAAGGGTAAGAGGCCAGGGTAAGAACTTTGAATTTTATTCTCATTCTTCATCAAACAGATGAAAAGTAATTGGGGAAGAATGCAAGATTTCAATTTTGGACAAATTAAACTTGAGATATTTATTTGGAACCTGAGAGAAGCTATTCAGTAGGTAGTAGGATTTGAGAGTGTGTATTTCAGAGAAGTTTTTTTGGAGAAATAAGTAAGTAGATGGTATTTAAAACCACAGATCTGGTCAAGTTCATGCCTAGAGATTAGCCCTGGGGCACTGCAATATTTAGATATCTAGAAGTGAAGGAAGATTCATATAGTAAACTGGGGAGGAGGAAAAGCCAGGGAGAAAAGACAGTGAGATGCTTGACCTTGAGGTCTTGTTAATATACAAGATCCAGAGGATGAAAAAAATGAGGGTATTGCTTCCTTGTATGTTTACACTTGTTAATTCATTGACCCTAAGAGTGCAAGTGTTAGTTCTGTTTTCTGGTACCATGAACATGCAGAATAAATGTATGTAGAATGAATTCTAAATATAACTAAAATTTTTCCTATTTAGAGGTTGTTTATGCTCTTTGTATTCATGCAATGGAGACAGAAGAGAAGACATACTGTAAAGGCTCTGTGTAAGCTCCAGGACACAGGTGTATGAATCGACATTAGGAATATACAAATTAATCTGTTCTAACATAAAAGGAAGGTGGAGTATATGTCAATAGAGGCAAATTGGCAAACTTGGAAAAAGCATGAAAATATGGCAGCTATTTCCTGATTCTAGTGTTTCTCTGTGAAATGAGTAGCAAGAAATGAGTAGCAAGAACTCCAAAGAAGGGAGAGCAAACTGGGTGGGGAAATGGAGGAGGATTGCTAGGCAGCCCTGAGGGCCTACTTGAAGTTTGTGGCCATAAATTTAAAGTGAGACCAGCCAGCACATTTATGTGTACTACAATATTAGGGTTTTAGATTGAAATAAAAATTTTTTATTGAATTCCCACTTCATCTTTTCTTGTTTACTGCCACCCACCATAATATCTTCGGGCAATGAAGAAAGGATTTTATTTACATGAAAATTGGATGATAAAATTAAGCAGTCCACATCCACTGTTCTTTTTGGAAGCAAACAGACTGTACTTAAACTAATTTCTTTGCTTCAGTTGAAGAGTTTTTCCATGCATTACTTCTTCTAGAGATGTGCATGTTAACAGACTTTCATTTTATGTTTTGAGAAGTAACTTTTTATATTGTGTAAATCACAATATTCATTATGTAGAATGTGAGAGTCAGTTAAAAATATAAGGAAATAAAAATCAGTCTTCCTATCAGCCAGTGATAATCACTATAATGTTTTAGTATATTTCTTTTTTGGACTGTCTAGGTAAATAGATTTATTTCTCTCCCAGTGGGACCACCCTTTAAAAAGTTTTATTATCTACTTTTTAAAATGAAATAATATATATTCTAAATGCCTTTCAATGTCATTCTCCTAACATATAATTTTTAATGAATTCTTTTGTGTGCGCTTTCTTAATAGAACTGACAAATTGATTCTAAAGTTCGATGGAAGAGGAAAAATATAAGAGTACCTAAGAATATTTTGAAAAAAGAGGAAAACAACAATAAAAAGTTCATGTCTTATAGCCTGGCAATACTGTTTCTAAGATATATATTTTATAAAAATATTAGCATTTTTGCAAAATGACATTTGTATGGGGAGCTTACTGAAGTATTTTTTTTCTAATATTTCACATTTGGAAATCACTCAAATATTTTTCAGTAGGTGAACAGGTAAATAAATGATGATACATTTAATTTAAAAATAAGGTTTCCAAGACATATTATCCAGTGGGAAAAATCATCAAATAATAGGTACAATACTTTTTTATGAAGATGAAATAAACAACAACAAAACTTTCTATATTTAAATGCATATAAATGAAGGTCCATAGCTATACACCAAACCAATAACAATGATTATCTCTGGGAGAAGAAATGAGATTTGGGGAAGGACAAATAGAGCAATTATGTGAGAAATTTTTGCATTTTTTACTCTGTATATTTGCGATTGGTTTATGTTTTAATATTGAAAATGTGGCTATGCATTATTTATTGGTTATCATTTATGTATATATTTTTATAAAAATATATAACACATTTTATAAAATACCAAAATGAAAGTATTAAAAGCAGAACTTATTAACAAATTTTTGGAGCCTGTTATAGCTAACTTTATCTGAGATATGTATATTTATGGATGGGAGCAGTTGAGGTTTCATTAAATAAATGAATTTTAAATTGGGAGGCAAAGGATTAACATGTGTTAGATAAAAACATCAGAGATGCAAGAAGCAAGTTGTATGAACGCTCACAGGTAAAAAGATGCACGGCATGTTTGAGGAACAGAATAAACATATGGCTAAAACACAGAGGTCAGTGAAAAGAATAACATAGGGAAAGATGGGGAGATTATCGGAGTTAAGATCCTGAAGGGGCCTTGTAATCCATGCTGGGATTTGGAGATTATATTAGAGAGCAGTAATTAAAGAGCGCTTAAGTTCAAGAGTGACATGATCAGATTTACATTTAAAAAACTCATATGTTCTTGAGAATGGACACAGTATATTTGGATAAGAAAGATCTATTCATACATAGTGTTCCAAGTGACACAAGACACTAAATTGAGCAGGTATTGTAGCAGTGAGTATGGAGACAATAGGATTGACTTGAGGAATATCTATGAAGAGGAATTTATAGGAATTGCTGGTAGGTTGGACATTAAGGTAGGACAAAAAGTCAAGCTTTATGCTTTAAAAAAGAGACACTTATAAAACAAACACATGGAAAGGTCAAAAGTAAAATAATGAAAAAGTATAGATCAGGCAAGTACCAAGCATCTAGATATTCAAGAACTTCTATAAATCAATAAGAAAAAAAAACACATTTTATTTATACATTTATTTTTCTGACTTTCTTGAGATACTATTGACATACGATATGTAACTTTAAGTTGTACAGTGTGATACACATGTACATACTGCAAAACAATTACCACAATAAAGTTAGTTAACACCTCCATCCATTCACATAGTTATAATTGAGATGCATGTAAGATCTTTCTTAACAACTTTCAAGTATATAATTACTTATTGTTAATTATAGTCACTATGCTGCACATCAGATCTCCAGAAATTACTCATCTTATACCAGGAAGTTTGTATCCTTTGACCAACATCTCCCTATTTCCCCTTTCTCTATCCCTTGACAACCACTGTTCTCTCTTTTTCTATGAATTCAGCCTTTTTAGATTTCACATATATGTGGGAATTATGTGTGTATGTGCATGTGTGTATGTGTTTGTATTTGTCTCTCTGACCTATTTCACTTAGCATAATGCTCATAAGGTCCATCCATGTTGTTACAAAAGGCACAATTTCCTTCTTTTTTTTTCTTTTTTTATGCATAGCTAAATAATATTCCTTTGTGTGTTTTATGCATGCCATGTTTTCTTCATCCATTTATCCTTCAATAACATGTAGGTGGTTCCCATGTCTTGGTTGTTGTGACTAATGCAACAATGAACATGGGAATTCAGATGTATTTTCAAGATAATGATTTCCTTTACTTTGGATATCTCTCATGTTCCTAGTGATCATTTAGATGTCTTGGGAGAAATGTCTATTCAAGTCTTCTGATCATTTTTTAATCAGATTTTTAAAAAAATTTTTTTTAATTTTTTATATTTTTTCCTGTTGAGTTGTATGAGTTCCTTATCAGATATATGCTTTGTCAGTATTTTCCTACACTCCATGGGTTACCTTTTCATTTTGCTGAATGTTTCTTATGCTTTGCTAAAGCATTTTAGTTTTGATAGCCCTACTTATTTATTTTTACTTTTGTTGCTTATGCTTTTGGTCATATCCAAATAATAATTGCCAATACCAGGGCTCCTGGTCGGCTCAGTCAGTTAAATGTCTGCCTTCAGCTTGGGTCATGGTCCTGGGGTATTGGGATCAAGCCCCATGTCACACTCCCTGCTTAGCAGGGAGTCTGCTTTTCTCTCTCCCTGTGTCCCTTCCTCATGCTCTGTCTCAAATAAATAAATAAAATCTGTAAAAAAAAAAAAATTGTCAATCCAAAATCAAGGAGTTTTTTTAAAACTACCTTTTCACCTAATACTGTTATAGTTTGGGGCCTTATATTTAAGTCTGAGTGGTATAAGATAGAGGTCTAATTTCATTTTTTTGAAGTAAATATCCAGTTTTCTCACCACCATTTATTTGAAGAGACTGTCCTTTCCCCATTGAGTATTCTTGGCAGCCTTGTCAAATATTTGTTGATCATATATCTGTGGGTTTATTTCTGGACTCTGAATTTCATCCCATTGATCTAGTCAGGTTTTCTGCTAATACCATACTGTTATGATCACTATAACTTTTCAATAAGTTTAAAATAAGGAATTGTCATGCCTTTAACTTTGTTGTTCTTTCTTAAGACTATTTTGTCAAGCCAGGTTTTTTGTTGTTCCATACAAATTTTAGGATTTTTGTTTTCTATTTCTGTGAGAAAATGCCATTGAAATTTGATAAGGATTGTACTGAATCTGTAGATCACCTTGGGTGGTATGGATATTTTAGTAATATGAAATTATTCTGATCTAGGAACATGAGATATCTTTCCAATTATTTGTGTCTTCTTCAATGCCTTTTATCAATGTCTTATTATTTTCGGTATACATATCTCTTACCTCTTTGGTTAAATTTATTCCTAAGTGTACTATTATTTGTGATGTTATCATAAATGAGATGGCTTTTTTTTCTTTATTTTTCTCAGATAGCTCATTGTTAGTGTCTAGAACTGATCTTTAGATATTGATTTTGTGTCCCGTAATTTTGTTGAATTCATTTATTATTACTAATATTTTTTTGGTGGGGGATTTTCTATATAAAAGAAAATCTCTTCTGAAAACAAAACATTTTACTTCTTCGTTTCCAATTTAGATGTTTTTATTTCTTTATCTTGCCTATTCCAGATAGAACTTCCAGTACTACACTGAGAAAGGATAGTGAAAGTGGCATCCTTCTCTTGTTGCTGGTATTATAGGAAAATTTTCAAAATTTCACCACTGAGTATGATGTTAGCTATAAATTTGTTATGCATGGACTTTATATGTTCAAGTATGTTTCTTGTATATCCAAATCACTAGGAGTTTTTATAATAAAATGATGTTGAATTTGTCAAATGCCTTTTTATGCATCTATTGAAATGATCATTTAATTTTTCTCTTTCAATCTATTAATGTGGTGTTAAATTTAATATAGTGTTAAAATTAATCACATTTAATGATTTGCATATATGGAGCCATCCTTGCATCCCACGTGTAAATCACACTTGATCATGGTATGTGATCCTTTTAATGTGCTATTGAATTTGGTTTCCTAGTATTTTGTTGAGTTTTTTTTTTTTTTTTGGTAATTTTATTTTATTTTTTCAGTGTTCCAAGATTTGTTGTTTACGCACCACACCCAGTGCTCCATGCAATACATGCCCTCCTTAATACCCACCACCAGGCTTGTTGAGAAATTTTTGCATTTATAATCATCAGAAATAATGGCCTTTAGTTTTTTGTGGTGTCCAAATCTGGTTTGGGTATCCGGATAATGTTGGTCTCAAAATGATTCTGTGAGTACACCATTTTTTTTTTCTTTTTAAATTTTTTAAAAATTTTTTAAAATTTATTTTCAGCATAACAGTATTCATTGTTTTTGTACCACACCCAGTGCTCCATGCAATCCGTGCCCTAATACCCACCACCTGATTCCCCCAACCGCCCACACCTCCCCACAACTTAAAACCCCTTCAGAGTCCACAGTCTCTCATGGTTCACCTTCCCTTCCAATTTACCCCAACTCCCTTCTCATAACTCCCCATGTTCACCATACTATTTGTTATACTACACTAATAAGTGAAACCATATGATAATTGACTCTCTCTGCTTGACTTATTTCATTTAGCATAATCTCCTCCAGTCCCGTCCATGTTGCTACAAAAGTTGGGTATTCATCCTTTCTGATGGAGGCATAATACTCCATAGTGTATATGAACCACATCTTCCTTATCCATTCGTCCGTTGAAGGGCATCTTGGTTCTTTCCACAGTTTGGCGACCGTGGCCATTGCTGCTATAAACATTGGGGTACAGATGGCCCTTCTTTTCACGACATCTGTATCTTTGGGCTAAATACCCAGTAGTGCAATTGCAGGGTCATAGGGAGGTTCTATTTTTAACTTCTTGAGGAATCTCCACACTGTTCTCCAAAGAAGCTGCACCAACTTGCATTGCCACCAATAGTGTAAGAGGGTTCCCCTTTCTCCACATCCCCTCCAACACATGTTGTTTCCTGTCTTGCTAATTTTGGCCATTCTAACTGGTGTAAGGTGATCTCTCAATGTGGTTTTAATTTGAATCTCCCTGAGGGCTAGTGATGATGAACATTTTTTCATGTGTCTGATAGCCATTTGTATGTCTTCATTGGAGAAATGTCTGTTCGTATCTTCTGCCCATTTTTTGATATGACTATCTGTTTTAAGTGTGTTGAGTTTGAGGAGTTCTTTATAGATCCTGGATATCAAGCTTTTGTCTGTACTGCCATTTGCAAATATCTTCTCCCATTCCGTGGGTTGCCTCTTTGTTTTCTTGACTGTTTCCTTTGCTGTGCAGAAGCTTTTGATTTTTATGAAGTCCCAGAAGTTTATTTTGGCTTTTGTTTCCTTTGCCTTTGGAGACATATCTTGAAAGAAGTTGCTGTGGCTGATATCAAAGAGATTACTGCCTATGTTCTCCTCTAGGATTCTGATGGATTCCTGTCTCACGTTGAGGTCTTTTATCCATTTTGAGTTTATCTTTGTGTACTGTGTAAGAGAATGGTCGAGTTTCATTCTTCTACATATAGCTGTCCAGTTTTCCCAGCACCATTTATTGAAGAGACTGTGTTTTTTCCAATGTATATTTTTTCCTGTTTTGTCAAAGATTATTTGACCATAGAGTTGAGGGTCCATATCTGGGCTCTCTACTCTGTTCCACTAGTCTGTGTGTCTTGGTGATCACAGCTTTGTAGTAAAGCTTGAAATCGGGTAATGTGATGCCCCCAGTTTTATTTTTGTTTTTCAACATTTCCTTAGTGATTCGGGGTCTCTTCTGATTCCATACAAATTTTTGGATTATTTGCTCCAGCTCTTTGAAGAATACCAGTGGAATTTTGATCAGAATGGCATTAAAAGTATAGATTGCGTGCTCGCTTCGGCAGCACATATACTAAAATTGGAACGATACAGAGAAGATTAGCATGGCCCCTGCGCAAGGATGACACGCAAATTCGTGAAGCGTTCCATATTTTTTTGTGATCTCTGTCAAATAAATAAATAAAATATTTTAAAAAAGTATAGATTGCTTTAGGCAGTATAGACATTTTAACAATGTTTATTCTTCCCATCCAAGAGCATGGAATGGTCTTCCATCTTTTTGTGTCTTCTTCAATTTCTTTCATGAGTGTTCTGTAGTTCCTCGAGTACAGATCTTTTACCTCTTTGGTTAGGTTTATTCCCATGTATCTTATGGTTCTTGGTGCTATAGTAAATGGAATTGATTCTCTAATTTCCCTTTCTGTATTTTCATTGTTAGTGTATAAGAAAGCCACTGATTTTTGTACATTGACTTTGTATCCTGCCACGATACTGAATTGTTGTATGAGTTCCAGTAGTTTGGGGGTAGAGTCTTTTGGGTTGTCCATATAAAGAATCATGTCATCTGTGAAGAGAGAGAGTTTGACTTCTTCATTACCAATTTGGATACCTTTTATTTCTCTTTTGTCTGATTGCTGTTGCTAAGACTTCTAATATTATGTTGAACAAGAGTGGTGAGAGTGGGCATCCTTGTCGTGTTCCTGATCTCAAAGGGAAGGCTGCAAGCTTTCTCCCATTGAGGATGATATTTACTGTGGGTCTTCCATAGATAGATTTTATGAAGTTCAGGAATGTTCCCTCTATCCCTATACTATGAAGCGTTTTAATCAGGAACAGATGCTGGATTTTGTCAAATGCTTTTTCTGCATCAATTGAGAGGACCATGTGGTTCTTCTTTCTTTTCTTATTAATTTGTTCTATCACATTGATTGATTTGGGAATGTTGAACCATCCTTGTAGCCCAGGGATGAATCCCACCTGGTCATGGTGGATAATCTTTTTAATGTGCTGTTGGATCCTATTGGCTAGGATCTTGTTGAGAATCTTAGCATCCATTTTCATCAGTGATATTGGTCTGAAATTCTCCTTTTTGCTAGGGTCTTTGCCCTGTTTGGGGATCAGGGTAATGCTGGCTTCATAGAAAGAGTCTAAAGTTTTCCTTCTGCTTCAATTTTTTGAAACAGCTTCAGGAGAACAGGTGTTATTTCTTCTTTCAAAGTTTGGTAGAATTACTCAGGGAATCCGTCAGGTCCTGGGCTCTTGTTTTTTGGGATGTTTTTGATCACTGCTTCAATCTTGTTACTAGATATTGGTCTATTCAGGTTGTTGATTTCCTCCTGGTTCAATTTTGGGAGTTTATAGTTTTCCAGGAATGCATCCATTTCATCTAGGTTGCTAAGCTTATTGGCATCTAACTGTTGATAATAACTTCTGATGATTGTTTCTACTTCCTTGGTGTTAGTTGTGATCTCTCCCTTTTCATTCATAATTTTATTAATTTGGGCTTTCTCTCTTTTCTTTTGGATTAGTGTGGCCAATGGTTTATCGATCTTACTGATTCTTTCAAAAAACCAGCTTCTAGTTTCATTGATATGTTCTACTGTATCTCTCTGGTTTCTACCTCTGCTCTAATCTTGATGATTTCCCTTCTTATGTGTGGAGGTGGTTTGATTTGTTATTGATTCTCCAGTTCTTTAAGGTGTAGAGACAGCTTTTGTGTTCTGGATTTTTCAATTTTTTTGAGGGAGGCTTGGATAGCTATGTATTTCCCCCTTAGGACCGCCTTTGCTGTATCCCATAGGTTTTGGACTGAAGTGTCTTCATTCTCATTGGTTTCCATGAATTTTTCAGTTCTTCTTTGATCTCCTGGTTGATCCAAGCATTCTTAAGCAAGGTGGTCTTTAGCTTCCAGGTGTTTGAGTTCCTTCTGAACTTTTCCTTGTGATTGAGCTCCAGTTTCAAAGCATTGTGATCTGAGAATATGCAGGGAATAATCTCAGTCTTTTGGTATCAGTTGAGTCCTGATTTGTGACGCAGTATGTGGTCTGTTCTTGAGAAGGTTCCATGTGCACTTGAGAAGAAAGAGTATTCTGTTGTTTTAGGGTGGAATGTTCTATATATATCTATGAGGTCCATCTGGTCCAATGTGTCAGTCAATGCTCTTGTTTCTTTATTGATTTTTCTGCTTCGATGATCTATTTCTGAGAGAGGTGTGTTAAGATCTCCTACTATTAATATATTCATGTCAATATGACTATCCTGATTAACAGTTTTTTTATGTAATTGGCTGCTCCCATATTGGAGGCATAGATATTTACAATTGTTAGATCATCTTGGTGGCTAGTCCCTTTAAGAATTATGTAGTGTCCTTCTTTATCTCTGACTACAGTCTTTAGTTTAAAATCTAATTTATCTGATATGAGAATTGCTACCCTAGCCTTCTTCTGAGGCCCATTGGCATGAAAGATGCTTCTCCATCCCTTCACTTTCAGTCTGGTTGTATCTTTAGGTTCAAAATGGGTCTCTTGTAGACAACATATGGATGGGCCTTGTTGTTTTATCCAATCTGCAACCCTGTACTGTTTTATGGACGCATTTAGGCCATTCACATTGAGAGTGATTATTGATAGATACATTTTTATTGACATCGTGTTACCTTTGAAGTCTTTCTTTCTGTAGATTGTCTTTATATTTCTGTTCAATGCTATTATTAGGATTTTTCCTCTTTTATAGAACCCCCCTTAATATTTCCTGCAGTGTTGGCTTGGCGGTTGCATAGTCTTTTAAGGCTTGCTGGTCTTAGAAACTATTTATCTCTCCATCCATTTTGAATGTCAGTCTTGCTGGATAAAGTATTCTTGGCTTCATGTTCTTCTCATATAGTGCCCTGAATATATCTTGCCAGCCCTTTCTGGCTTGCCAGGTCTCTGTGGACAGGTCTGACGTTACTCTGATGGGCTTTCCTCTGTAAGTAAGGAGCCTCTTTGTCCTAGCGGCTTTCAAGAGATTATACCAAATATTATGATTCCTCAATTTGACTATCAGGTGTCTTGATGTTTTTCTGGAATCTATAATCTTGTGTGGAGACCATTCGGCCTCTAGTACATGAACGCTGGTTCCATTTGCGAGATTGGGAAAATTTTCATGAAGAACTTGTTCCACTATATCTTGTAGACTTCTTTCTTTCTCCTCCCCTTCAGGGATTCCAATAATTCTGGCGTTGGAACGTTTCATGGCATCATTTATTTCCCTGATTCTGTTTTCGTGGTTTCTAAGCTGTTTGTTCCAGGCTTCCCCTTGATCCTTTCTCTTTATCTGTTTGTCCTCCAGATCACTAATTCTATCTTCTGTCTCAGTGACCCTAGCTTTGAGAGAATTTAGATTAGATTGGAACTCATTGAGAGCATTGTGAACCTCAGCCCTGGTAGCTTTTAGCTCTGCCCTAACATTTTGAACATCCTGTCTGGTCACTTTCAGCTCGGCCCTAATCAAATCCATTTGGTCATCCATGGCTTTCTCCAACCTAGCTATTGCCTGGATAATTGTTAGCCTGAATTCTCTTTCTGACATATTGTCTGTGTTGATAGCCATTAGCTCTGTTGCAGAAGGTCCATCCTCTGTATTTTTCTTCTGTTGGGCATTCCTCCTCCTAGTCATTTTGGTCAGAGATGACTGAACAGATGTAGTTGGATGTATCGACTGTGGTACAGTCAGGGTGCACCCTAGAACTCTTCTGAGCAATCAAGATTCCCCACCCAAATGAGAGAAAAAAGAAAAGAAAAAGAAAACAAAAGAGAGAGAGAGACAGGAAAGAAAGGGAAGATGAAAGAGAAGGTTCAACCCAAATGGGCCCCAAGGTAAGACTTACGGGGTATACAAACAAAAACAGACAAAGACTGGTAAAATATATAACAAGAGGAAAAAAAATTATATATATGCAAATAAAGGAAGAACCTCATCGAAAAGAACCCCAAGTGTAAGATTTATATACTATCAGGAAAAATACAAAAACACAGAAACACTGGTGGAAGAAAAAGATGGGAGAGTGGTTATAAATTCTCAGGGTGGGCAAGGAAGGTTGTTTTGATCCTTCCTGGATGTATCTTGATATCTTTGTTAAAGGACTCAACTTCCTAGGATAAAGGGGAATTAAAAATTGGTTAACCTATAGGGGTAGTATTGATTGGGGAAAGGGGATTACTTTGAAGTTTAACTCTATATGAATATTAGAAAATAAAAATAAAAAAGGAATAAACTAGATTAAACTAAACTAAAATTTAAAAAAAAATTCAAAAAATAGAAATGCAAAAGAAAAACACAGGTGTATGTATCAAAAAGTTCAGGTTAGAAGGTTATTATGGAATTTGATGTACTGGACAGCTCGCTGTGATAGGTTAAAAAATTATCTATATAAAAAAAAATGAGCCAGAATAGTGGGAACAAATTAAAAATAAAAGTTGTCCTATGAAGTAGTGGTGGTGGTTCTCTTGTAGTCTTTTTTTTTTTTTTTTCCTGGTTGGTTTTCTGGGGGAGGGGCCTGCCACGTGGCTTTTCAGTCAATGATGTTCCCTGAGTTAAGTCCTCCAGTCCCCCTCAAGGGGGTGGGCTCTGAGGAAACAGGTTTTTTCAGGCTTCTGTTCTCTGGAGGTTTTCATGTTTGTTCATCTTTTTTTTTTCCCCTCTCGCCTTGACCACTTTTGATGTTTTTTGTAGGTTTAGAGGAAAGCAAACTGCACCCTGACCTCCCTCTCAGAGAGAAGCCTCAGTCTGTTCTTCTGTGGGTGTTGCAGAGCCCATATAAATTTTCCCTTGGCCGCTGGCAGAGCAGGTTCCGAGTCACGGTCCCTGGGGATGCAGGATCTTCTGCTTGTACCCAAAACCACGGCAGCGGTGGCTGTCTGGGAGCTCCAGACTGCCAGAGAGGTTCCAAGCAGTGATCGCACGCTGAGATTTTCCTGCGCCCCGGGCTGGGAGTGCCTGGTCTTTCTGGGTCTAAGAGCGCCTGGCTTGCACGCACCTCTTTCAGGGAAGGCTGTGGGTCCCGTGCATCTCAGGCTCTGAGAATGAGGTGCGGGTCCGAAAGCACCAGGCTGGGCCTTCACGCACCTCTCTCTCTCGGGGGAGAGTTTGGGGCATGCGTCTTAGGCTCTGAAACAATGGCGCATATCAAAGAATGCCGGCTGGGGCCTTTGTACCTCTCTCAGGGAAGGATTAGGGGCACGCGCATCTCAGGCTCTGTAGCAGGGCTCGCGCATTCTGCCCTCTGGCATGGCTCCCATCCCCTCACAGGAGCCAGAACCCACGCAATCTTGGGCACACTGGCAGCTGAGGGACCAAGACCTGGTTTCTCCACCGCACTCTCTCTGGCTCAGCGCCGGGGAGGCTGTCCTGGGATTGGGGACTTAAGCCCCTGTCCCTAGTTGCCCCGATTCCCACAATTCCCTCCTGCGATCCTTTGCTCTTTTGGAGTGCTTTCAACCAGTCTCCAAGTTAACGCTTGTCCCCAGACACAGGGTACTCTCACTTGTATTAGGAGTGTTACTTTACAACCGGTCACCTCTGGTGGCTTCCTCCCCCTTTTGTTTATCTTCCAATATCAGTCCGCCTTTCCCACTCTGCTTTACCTGCCCACTGAGTCTTCTGCCCTTAGAGATCCAGATGTGTGTAATTCTGATCGCAGGCTGATTTCATGGGTGATCAGTGTTCTTTGGTAGGTAATCAGCTCACTTTAGGGTACAGGTTGAAAAGGCGCCTTCTACTTCCCCACCATCTTGTCCTGCTCGTGAGTATACCTTCTTCAATTTTTTTCAATTTCCCTTCTCCAAACTTTAGTTTCAGAAGGATTGCTGTTAATGCTTCTTTAAATATTTGGCAAAATTCACCAGTGAAGCCATCTGCTTCTTGGGTTTTTGTTTTTTGTTTTTAATGGGAAGTTTTTGCTTACTTATTCAATCTCCTTATTAGTAACTAGTCTGATCAGATTTTCTATTTTTTCATGATTCAGTCTTGGTAAGTGGTATTTTTTAGGAATTTATCCATTTCTTCTATGTTATCCAATTTGTTGGCTTATAATTATTAATAGTATTCTCTTATGCTGTTTTTGTATGATGTCAGTCATAATGTCTACTCTTTCATTTCTGATTTTGAGTCTTCTCTCTTTTTCTTAGTCTAGCTAAAGGTTTGTCATTTATCTTTTCACAAAACCAGCTCTTAGTATCACTGAACTTTCCTATTGCTTTTCTGGTCACAGTTTCATTTATTTTTGCCTTTCCTTCTGCTAACGTTGGGCTTAGTTAGTTACTTCAGGCGTAAAGTTAGGTTGATTATTTGGGATTTTCATTTTTTTCTTAATGTAGGAGTTTATCAATATAAAATTCCCTCTGAACAGCGTTTGCAGTATCCTGTAAGTTTTGGTATGTTTTGTTTTCACTTTTATTGGTCTCAAGATTTTTTTTTTTTTAATTTTCATTTCTTTTTTAACCCTTTGTTATTTAGTAGCACATTATTTAATCTCCACATATTTGTGAATTTTCTGGCTTTTCTCCTGTTATTAATTCCTAGTTCATACCATTATGGTCAGAAAAAACAATTGGTATGAGTTCAGACTTTTTACATTTGCTAAGATTAATTTTGTTTACCTAATAGATGATCTATCCTGGTGGATGTTTCATGTCCCCTTGAGAAAAATTGTATTCAGATGCTTTGGGGATAAAATGTTCTATATTTGTCTATTGGGTCTATTTTGCATAAAGTATACTTCAGGTTCAGTGTTTGTTTATTCATTTTTTTGGCGGGATAATCTCTGCATTGCTAGGATTGAGATAGTGAAAGCTCCCTTCCTATTGCTCCATTCAGATGTTTGGATATTTGCTTATATTTTGGGGGAGTTCCAATAATCAGTGCATATTTACTTATAATTGTTATATCTTCTTGAATTGAGCCAATTATTACATGATGACCTTATTTGTCTCTTATTATAGTTTTTGTCTTCTATTTTGTCTGAGCATAGCTATCCCTGCTTTCTTTTAGTTTCTATTTTACAGATTATTTTTTGTCATCCTTTCAGTTTGTGTTTGTCCTTACAATTGAAGTGAGTCCTTTGTAAACAGCATATGCTTGGGTTTGGTTGTTTAATCCATTCAACCATTCTACGCCTTTGGATAGGAGGATTTATTCCATTTACATCTAAAGTAATTATTGATAGGTAAGGACTTATTAATGCCATCTTATTAATTATTTTCTGGTTGTTTTATAGTTCCATTGTTCCTTTCTTCCTCTTTTGCTATCTTCCTTTGTGCATTGATCATTTTCTATAGTGGTATTATTTGGTTCCCTTCTCTTTTATTTTTTCTGTATCTATTTTAGGTTTTTGTTTTGTGGTTACCATGCCTCTTATGTAAAATATCGTATAGATATAACAGCCTATTTTAAACTGATAACAACCTGCTGGAGTAGGTCAAAGTCCTATGCCCATGGTAGTGGGCCTGGCTGGGAGCCCGGGGTTCACAGGGGCTAATTTGAACTTGCTGCCCCAGGAACAGCCACCTAGGGATGGTGCCATGTTAGACCAAGGGCCTGGATTCATGGTGACCCACTTAGGAACCTTGTGTCACAGAAGTCATCTGGGGCCATGGAAGCCACCTAGGACCAGTGGAGCCAGCAGATGACTGGCTAAACCAGAGGCCTAAGTCTACTGGGGGCTATCTAGAACCACAGGAGTTGGCCTGATGCTGGAACATGCATGTGGAGGGGGTAAGCCAGAGGCTTAAGTCTACTTGGGGCTATCTAGAACCACAGGAGTTGGTCTGATGCTGGAACATGCATGGGGGAGGGGGCCATGATGCTTAGGTACTTTCTTTCTCCCATAGGAAGAGTGTCTCCCCATGTTGGGATGATCAGGTTTGGTGGAAGTGTGATGGGGTGATGTAAATCCATTTTTCCTACCCTCCTCTGTGTATCTTTTCTTATTTCTATACTTGGTTTAGGTGCTCTAATCTCATCTGGAATTCTTAGCCTTTGTAATGGTATTTCCATGTACAAATAATGGTTCGAATTGATGAGTTGGAGAGAGAATGGCCACTAAAATTCTTCTTCTTTTTTTTTTTTTAAGGATTTTATTTTTTTATTTGACAGAGATCACAAGTAGGCAGAGAGGCAGGCAGAGAGAGAGGAGGAAGCAGGCTCCCCGCCGAGCAGAGAGCCTGATGTGGGGCTCTATCCCAGGACACTGGGATCACGACCTGAGCTGAAGGCAGAGGCTTTAACCCACAGAGCCACCCAGGTGCCCGGCCACTAAAATTCTTTATACCACCATTTGCAGACATCACTGTCCCCCAAAAGCTCAATTTAAGAATGGGCTGAAGGCTTGAACACCCCATTGCAGTATGTGGGCAATAGACAGAATGTTCTGAATAAGATCCAGGAGCTCATCTGCTCTGGCAATTAGCTGCCTCAGAGAGTGTAACCTCTTTCTTCCAGCTGGGAGGACTGGATATACACATCTCCATGGAGGTTCAATAGCTTCCTACACCTGAAAGTTGTTTTTCTCTTTCCAAAATTAGCACTCCCAGAGATGATGAGCAACTACCTAATATTCTTATTGATGCAGACTTGACTGAGGTAGACTATAGTGAAAGCAAAAAGTATCTCATTATTACTCTCCTTCATAAAATAGTAATTGTATCAAGAGATGAAACCTTGATTTGACATGAAGCAACTCTTCTAACACCCCAGTGATTAATTAGTGTTAAATTAATGGTGATATGGCCAAAATTCTGACATAAGGCTATGTGGTAGTTTTATTTTTCAGTGTACCAGGAGGTTTTATTTTTACTTGTTCTTCATCAGAATAAAATTGGAGCTTAGATGGTTCATGGCCCATTAGCAGGATTTTATTTTTCACTTTCATTCTAACAGGAAGTATAGAAAATAAAGATCTCTTAGAGCAGGCAAGATGCATTTCTCTATTTCTGGGGATGGCAAAGAGCAACTTGGCTTAAGCACATTAATGATGATTTTTGACTATTATAAAGACTGTCTTACTGGTCTTACATATAACATTGAAACAGGCTACTGAAAGAGATTGACATAGCACCATCTTCAACATCTTTGAGAAGTGAAAAGGAGACAACATGGTGTCATACTGCTTTAAAGGCAAAGAAAGCAATTCCATGCCAAGAAAAGGAGGAGCAAAGCCCTTTTCCTTAGACCTTTGAGTTAAACTGACCTGATTTAGGTCTTTCTAGAAAAGGGTTACCTTCTAAATGGGAATAATTCCAAGGCTGTTTTTCTGTTCAAATGACTGGAGGGAAGATAAAGATGGATAAAGAGAATACTCCCTATCTGCTCTAAGCTAGAATCCCTTCCCATCAGTGGGAAAGCTCCAAACCTTAGCAACATGATTTAATGTAAAGTGATTCTTTGACATGACTAACCCATCAATAATCTTCTTGGCTCTAGAGTGAATAAGGAAGAAAAATAAAGTTTCCATTCTGCTCTTCTTCACAAATTTTTAGAAGTCCCTTCTGTTTTGTCCTTCGTAAAATGGCTTAAAATAGTGTTGTGAGGTTTTTATTTATTTATTTATTTTTATTTATTTTTTTGACTTAAAGCTCTATAGAATTGACTCAGGAGACTCATTGAAGAAGGAGATGAGGGAGTGGGACTCCATGTTTCTAGTCCTGCCCTTTTTTAAAAATAGCTTTATTGAGATATAGTTCATATTCAAGTAACCTACTCATTTAAAGCATACTGTTCCATGGTTTTTAGCATATTCACAGATATGTGCAAGGATTACCACAATTTTAGAATATTTTCATCATCTTAGAAGAAACCCTCTGTCCTTTACCTTTTACCTTCACAGTTTTAGGCAACTACAAATCTACTTTGTGACTCTACATATTTTTCTTTTATAGAAATTTCATATGAATGGAATCACATAATATTTGGTCCTTCATGACTGGCTTTCACTTAACCTAATGTTTTCACACATTGTAACATGTATCCATACTTCATTCCTTTTTATGTCTGAAAATCATTTCATTGTAAGACTTTTTTTCTAATATGTGATTATAGCCAAATTTTACTTGAAATAAACACATTTTTATGCTATACTGAATTTAAATAAATATGTTTGTTCTGTACTACAAATAATAATTTCAATACTAAAGACATGAAGATCCAAAAGTCTGCTCCATATCATATTCTTTGAACCTATAATTTATCTTTTCTATAACCAACAATCCAACTGAATACTGTTGGTGAGCAAGTGATCCCAACTCCCTTTATTTATAATAAAACTAAAGAAAAATTGAGTTAGTGTGTGATCACATTTACTAGTATATTCAGTTTGACAATGATTGCCCAATCAAGTCTCCCTCTTTAACAAAATACAGAATTCAGAATCTTCACTGATACACAACATCTCTTGAAAACCTCCAAATGAGATAATGGATTTGAATCCTGATACCATCAATTTCTACCTTTGGGAATTTTGGCAAGATGCTTGCCTCTTCTGAGCTTTAGGTTTTTAAATCTATGCAATAAGATAATAATTATATCTGCATTTCAGGGCTTTTTTGGGAGACAATTTAATGAGAAAATGTGTGTGAATTTCATGGCATACTGAATGCTATTAAGCATTTAATAAATGTGAGTTGCCATCATTCATATTATTATTACTTGAATCCCAGTATGTAGCACAGTGCTTATTACATACTAATTTCCCCCAAAATATTTGTCTAATAAGAAGTAGATGACTTAAGGAGCCACTCAAGACTAGAAGACCCTACATTGTATTTCTTATTTTATTAACCCCAGACTTCACAACAGAGTTGTCTGTTCTGCGTAAGTCATTTGGAAAAGCCACTGAGGGAAGGTCTTCTCATTACAAAAGTTACTACCAATGGGGAGATGTGTCAGTATCTGTCTTGAACCTCTAATTTCATCTTAAGGAGAAGAGCAGATATTAGGATGTTTCATTTCTGTCAATAAACAGTGATGATATTACAGCCCTGCACTCCCTCCCAAGGTAAAATGACAACATCAGAATCCTTGGAAGCATTTTTTCTAGAACCACCTGGCATTTATCTATTTATTTATTTATTATTTTTTTTAGCTGCCCTTTCTGAGGACTCAGCACATTTACAAAGTGAAGGAAGCAATAATTCTCTAGCCAAGAAAACTGCTGAAGTAAAGCCACGTGTTCTTTCTATACGCATTGGTATGACACAGAGTCCATCTGACAAAAATGCTGACCCCTCCTCCTGCTTGAAATGGTTAATTTCTGAGGAGTAGGGAACCTGGAGCTCAATCTCTGTATTTTTGTTGAAGGTTCCTGTGAGTGTATGTGTTCCATTTGATTTTTTCAAGGTTGTAAACTGCCTTGATTTAAGATAGGGTAAGTCCAGAATTGTCTTTTAGGAATAAATTACAATTTATTGAAGGCTTGCTCTTTGTACATTTTTTTGGATACATTAAAACAAAATAAAACAAAACAAAAAAACCCCATAAAAATGGGAACTTTTCAAAACATAGTAGAGGAAAGATGACACAGTTCTGCCCTGTCCTCTGAGCTCCTGAATCTAAGCAATTTGGGAGACTAGGTGGATATTTCTTGAGTGAGTGAAACTTTGGAATTTTGTAAGGAGAATAAATGAAGAAGATAGAATGAAATTGTAGAAGGGAAGTTCTCAGCTACTCATTGCTGTCCATCATTCTGTCTTTTCGTGTCTGTCTTCCTGTGGGCCACCAGCTCTCCTTCTAGGACTGACCATCTCTCCACTCTGCATGATTGGATTCATTACTTCCCCTGGGTAGAATGGGGACAAATCCCTACTATGTTTGGCCAAAATAAACTTGTTGTTTTTTAAAAGGAATATTTTAGGGAAAAGAAAAGATGAGAATTAAATTAAGTCCTGGGTGGCTCAGTGGGTTAAGCCTCTGCCTTCGGCTCAGGTCATATCTCAGGGTCCTGGGATTGAGCCCCGCATCAGGCTCTCTGCTCAGCAGGGAGCCCACTTCCCCCTCTCTCTCTGCCTGCCTCTCTGCCTACTTGTGATCTCTCTCTCTGTCAAATAAATAAATAAAATATTTAAGAAAGAAAAAAAAAAAACTATAGGTAACTTAATCCCTCACCTGAAAGAGGTGGAGGAAAGGGAGACTGCAGTGTTCAGTGCAGCCATAGGTTGGCTTCATGGACATGACTCAGCAGGTTAACAACCCTTACTTTCTTCTTCTTCTTCTTCTTCTTTTTTTTTTTTTTTTTTTTTTTTAAGGTTTTATTTATTTGCCAGAGAGACACAGTGAGATAAGGAACACAAGCAGGGGCAAAAGGAGAGGAGAAGCATGCTTCCTGCCAAGAAGGGAGCCCGATGCTGGAAACCAGGACACTGGGATCATGACCTGAGCCAAAGGCAGACAGACACTTAATGACTGAGCCACCCAGGTGCCCCCTCCTTACTTTATTTCTATGTACTTTAAACATCTGTACTTACCTCAAACCTGTGTTTGCCTTGGGCTGCCTAAGAGCTGTTTCCACGGTCCTTTTTCTTTTCTTTTCTTTTCTTTTTTTTTTTTTTTTTTTAAGATGTGGCTTAAATAGTGTTACCATCTTGGAGCCTCTGTGCTGCATGTGGTCCTTTTTAGTTGACCTTGCTTAAATCCTGGACTCACTATATTCTAATGGTGTGATCTTTCAAGGTCACAGTTCAATCAAATGTAATAGGCTGAAATTCTAACAGCTGACTTGGAGGGGTGTTTTGAGTATTGTTGATATGGTCTTCATGGTTCTTAGCAGAGGCTGGCACCATGTAGGAGCTCAGGAAAATGGCAGATATTTTTTTGTTATTACCACAGCAGATTGGAAGCATCTAGCTCTTATTATGCCTAAGCTTTGACACCTGTGTTTTAAGTTTTTAGCTTCCAGTTTTCAAATCATAGGTGACTGAAAAATTATTATGAACACTTCTATATTATTTCTGGTTTCTCTACATAATTTCTAGTAAGTACTTCCTATTGCTTTAGGTACCCCATGAAAACATCTAGAAAGATTCTTCCCCAGAGGTGAGGTAGACAGTAGGCATTTAAATTCTTCTCTTTACAGGGTGCCTGGGTGGCTCAGTGGGTTAAAGCCTCTGCCTTTGGCTCAGGTCATGATCTCAGGGTCCTGGGATTGAGCCCCGCATCAGGCTCTCTGCTCAGCAGGGAGCCTGCTTACCTTTCTCTCTCTGCCTGCCTCTCTGCATACTTGTGATCTCTGTCTGTCAAATAAATCTTAAAAACTAAAATAAAATAAATGTTTCCCTTCTCTCGAAAGCAGTACTTGGTGTTTCTCGTCTCAGAGGTGGTAGACCAGGTTTTACTTTTATGAGTATTTGGCTGCTTATCAGAACTGGAAAGGAAAATGAACAAGCATGTAAAGAGTCAAAGTATATATAAATTTTTCTCCCCTCTTCCCACCTTAATTATCTAATAGTGAGTCTTGAAAACATATTCAAATTTCACTTTTCTCTGTTCCACTGGCATTGTCTTAAATATTGAACAATATAATAAGCCATGTGTCACATTAGACTACCTTTTTAAAAATAGATTTTATTTATGAGAGAGAGAGAGAGAGCATGCAGTGGGAGGAACGGAGGGAGAGGGACAAACAGACTCTGTGCTGAGCGCCAAGCCCCACAAGGCCTCTATCCTAGGACCCTGAGATCATGAACTGAGTTGAAACCAAGAGTCCGGTGCTTAACCAGCTGAGCCACCCAGGCACCCCAACACTATATCACTTTTAGTTGGACATCGGCTAGGGTAGGCTTGAGCCGTAGTGAACAGGGCCAGAGGACAAAACCCAAAAGATTTGTGATTTCAAGAATGAAGCAGAGGGTTTAGCCAAACAGTAAGTATAGCATTATGTAGCAGACTGAAGACACTAATTTGAGCAGAGCAGTGCGTCAGTGGGACTAGGGTCAAGAGAGCAGAAGCAGTTACTGGGGAAAGAAGACATTAATAGAGAAACAGTGTATTTAATATAGAAGGAAGTTTGTCGAAAAGCCTGTGAATCTAATGCTCACATCACCATTTACTGTTTCTACTTCCTGGTATATAATTATAAGCAAACCCATTTCCTCCTGTAAATTGCATTTTTCTCACATATAACATAGGAAAGGTATTTATCTTCCCTTCCAAGAAGCTAGTGATATAAACAATAGTAAAGCACTTAATAAACAATTGAGCACTACGTACATTAGCACTATGGACATTGTAAGGTAAAAGTAGTGTGGGGGTTAGAGGCCATATGCAGATGTACTCTGTTTGGCCAAAATGTGGCATCCCACCCATGAGTTACAGACAGCATGGATTTCCTTGAAACACTGAAAGATCTGGAGCCTCTGGGCCAGTGTTACTATGTAACAACAAGAGGCTGGGCATTTGGGTTTGTAACCTGTAATGAGAGATTCATGTGTCCCCTCTGCTCAGGATCCAGACCTGACAGCCCAGGATATGACGAATCAGGGCTTAGGAAGCAGCTCTCCACACCTGGCAGAACCTGACAACATCTTTGCAATCAGATTAACAAAGCAGTGATATGACGTTTTGTCAGTGGGGGCTCGGACATGGAACGTCATGATGCAGAACAACTTATTATCATAGCCAGCCTTGTCCTGGGCTTTTGACTGCATATTGATGTGGCACAGCTCACTGAAGATGCGTGGATAAATGCGGCTAAGGCATTGTGAGAGCAGTTGGCAGCAGCTAGAAAGTTGGCTCTTTCTACATCACGCTCCTCTTGAAAAGAAACAAAGTTCTGGGGACACCATTCATTTTGCTATTACTGGGTCCTTTCACCTACACTTCAGCGACAGACAGGGGCTGCTTTTCTTTATTCCTGAATAAGTGTTTCTCTTTCTCCTTCAATTCTTTTTCCGCTCTGGTGCTTAGGAGGTCACTGGGGTGGGAGAGTGGTGGAAATTTTCATTTTATTTCTTTTTAAGATATCAATTCTCCTTTTTTTTTTTTTTTTTTTTGAATAGTCCAGGATATACCCATTCCCTTCAGAATCTCCTTTTTTCCTAAGCCAGCTGTCCTAACTCCGTAAGTGTATGATGTCACTCACAGGTACCACGAGGCATCACTTTCTTGCATCTACATTAGGCTACTGCCGCCAGACACAGGGTCTTCCCATGACGGTTTACTGAAATACCGACCAGTAATTTTAGACAGAGCTTTAGTCATGTTCCACCTCTGCTAATTTAATAAAAGGGGAGGACCTGGTATTATTTGATTAATTCTTTTAAGCTTTAATTTAATTTAATTTAATTTTATCTTATTTTTTCAGTATTCCAAGATTCATTGTGTATGGCCATTATAAGGAGAGGGGACAATAAGCTCTCTTCCTTAAAGTACAATGGATTTGGGGTTGTTCTCTGAGCAACTAGCCTGGTAATCCCGACTTCAGTGCCCTTCACATTCCTGGTGAGTTTAGACTTGGGAGGGAGAAAGACACAGGTGGTCCCACTGACACCTTCTGGAGGTGTCTCCAAAGTACTTTTATCAGAGAGTGCTTGCTTACTTACCTATTCAGTCACCATCTTTGAGTGCACATAGAAACCGATTGCAATGGTGGGAGAGTAAAATCTAGTTTCATTCACACAACAAAATTGCACCTTCACCAGTGCAGTGTTTATAAAACATTCTCCTTGTCTTTGGAAAAAGATGTTGGTGTCACAGGTCAGGTTCCCCAGGCAGTACACTTTGAATAGAGGTTTGTGTATGGCAAATTTATTAGGAAATGCTCTTGAGAGCAGTACTCTGGAACAGAAGGGAAAGAGAAAGTTGGGGCAGAATGAAAACTTGGGCTACGATGCAATCTCAGTTTAATTTTTAACCAATCCCATGGATAAAAATGACTAGGATAGCTATTCACTTTTCCTAAACACTGGGGGTGAGAGCCGGGCCTTTATACCCTATATTGACCAATCACTCGTTGTGGGAAGGCTCTGAGAAGGGGTTTTAACCTTCACAGAAGCAATGCTGTCTAGGCCAGAGCACCTTGGAGTAGGACCTGGGGCAGAGAAGCTGGATAAACGATAGGTTTTATGCTTTTTCTTAGTGCAGACATTTCCTTTTCCAAACCACTCAGATCTCTGCCTGTAACACCTCCTTATTTTTGCATAATGCTTTATATTTGACAGAGATTATCACATATATCCCTCCTCCTCTGTGACATTTTTTGAAGCCAGTGAAGCTCTCATTCCCATGCTAACGAAAAAGAAAGAAATTTTGAGACCCCTTCCAAATATTCCTTCCTTGTGTCGCCCTTAACAAATTATAATTGCTGTGGGATGAAGCTTCCTTTTCAAAAAAATGGAGGTGAAAATAACTTAGGTGCCTAATGTTTCATCCCCAATTCAGGATCTGTGGTTGTGTACGTTGCACCAGATGTCTGTGTTTGCTAAGTGGAACACCGGTGTCCTGTAGACTCCCGCTCCCGGCCTCGCTTTCTTGCCCCACACTGCCCCAACGGGACAAGTCAGTGATGGGACTATGCTCTGAGTGCAGAGAGGATCGCATGCAAAAGAACTAAAATGCAATCTGAAAAGACGTCCCAGTGTGTGGGTGGGGTGTCCTTAAAGTGTATGGAATTGCATGAATAACAATGAATAATATTTCCATGTTATGTGTGTCCTGAGGTTTTTTTTTTTCTCCTTCCAGATAAAAAGATTCCTGCTCCTAAAGTGGAATCATATGGAGCAGACTTGGCAGGAGTCTTTGCAACACTCGTGCCTTTTTTTTTTTAAAAGCCATTTGTTGACACAAGACTTTTTCTGCGATATACATGCTATGGTGCAGCCACTCTGGAAAACAGCATGGAGGTTCCTCAAAATGTTGAAAATAGAACTGCCCTATGACCCAGCAATTGCACTATTGGGTATTTACCCTAAAGATACAAATGTAGTGATCCAAAGGGGCACATGCACCCGAATGTTTATAGCAGCAATGTCCACAATAGCCAAACTATGGAAAGAACCTAGATGTCCATCAACAGATGAATGGATCAAGAAGATGTGGTATATATACACAATGGAATACTATGCAGCCATCAAAAGAAATGAAATCTTGCCATTTGCAACAACATGGATGGAACTAGAGCGTATCATGCTTAGCGAAATAAGTCAAGCAGAGAAAGACAACTATCATATGATCTCCCTGATATGAGGAAGTGGTGATACAACATGGAGGCTTAAGTGGGTAGAAGAAGAATAAATGAAACAAGATGGGATTGGGAGGGAGACAAACCATAAGTGACTCTTAATCTCACAAAACAAACTGAGGGTTGCCGGGGGGAGGGGGTTTGGGAGAAGGGGGTGGGATTATGGACATTGGGGAGGGTATGTGATTTGGTGAGTGCTGTGAAGTGTGTAAACCTAGTGATTCACAGACCTGTACCCCTGGGGATAAAAATATATGTTTATAAAAAATAAAAAATTAAAAAAAAAAAAAAGATGTTGGACTATGCAGGTTATTTATTTTCTTGTGTAGGATAGGGTAGTTTGGTCCATCCAAGTTGTGCCCAAATTGTGTCCAATTTGTTCATTTCCTCTAAATTTTTAAATTTATGAGCATAGTAGGTATGTAATGTTCCTTTATTAAATTTCTAAAGCCCCCCCCCAAAAATAAATAAATTTAGCTTGTTCTATTAGTGAAATACAAAAGCTGTGATATCTAATTTGAGTGTCTGTCATTCTCACATTACATTCCTAACCTCTGGATATTCTAGATACCCTCTTTCCGACTGAGAGGGTTTGCAGAAATACTATATACCCATGGGTAGCAGCTTTTTCCCTTATCCATGGGGGTGATGTTTAGCCTACAGATTTTCTTGCAATTTCAGCCAGCGTTTAATGCCCAAGCAGATTACCTGAAAATGTGGGGCTGGAGCAGACCAAAGTCAGACCTCATCAGCATTCAGTAATACAGGTAGAAGGTGAGAAGAGGTAAGACATGTGAAAAGGGTTCTATCAAAGACGAGCAGTGGGCGCCTGGGTGGCTCAGTGGGTTAAGCCGCTACCTTCGGCTCAGGTCATGATCTCAGAGTCCTGGGATCGAGTCCCGCATCGGGCTCTCTGCTCAGCGAGAGCCTGCTTCCCTCTCTCTCTCTCTGCCTGCCTCTCCATCTACTTGTGATTTCTCTCTGTCAAATAAATAAATAAAATCTTTAAAAAAAAAAAAAAAAAAAAAAAGACGAGCAGTGGAGCAGAAAATAAGGACATTGCCAGGTTGCTTGGCCCCGAGTTCATGAACCTTATAAGTCATTTATTACAACAGTGTGAGGTCTCCTGATCTACCTAAGTATGCCTTTTCTAACACTATGGTTCCTATATTTGGGGTAACCTGGCAGTGTTGTATATAAGCTTTGGTTTTAGAGAAAATGAAATTATGCCTCAGTTTCAAGGAGAAAATGCTCCCAGCTCCATGATGTGAGAGAAATAGAGTGAGGCAAGCAAGAAGTTCTTTTCCTTTATACTGTGCCTTTGTCGTTGACAGCTGCTTTCAAAAGCTCAGACCATGCCCTCCTAGATTTCTTTGAATTTTTTTTGATGCACTTTGGTGCATTTTCATTGTTCCTCCTAGCTACTTCTTCTCTTAAAATTTTTACTTTTGACTCTAAGTCTCTTTGAGGAAATTTCTTAAAACATTATATTGATTTAAATTGCATTCTTTAACACATTAATTCATTATATATATTGGCAATCACAAATATTACTAAATGTTGTATTCCCCATCATTGGTAGGAGCCAAAATGTTCTAGTCACAGTTCAGGTTCACAGTGAATATCGAGTTTCATTCTTATCTCTTCCTAATGTGCTGTAGTAAGATGAGCTGAAATGAAGTCATTGGAGAAAGATGTGAAATCCCCCATTTTAAGTTCTGTTGCCTTTTGGTGAGGAGCCACCAGAGCTTATCAATCAATATATAGCATTTAGATACGGGGTAAAAGATTTGAAGGGAATTTCTATGTTTAGCCTACTGTGTAGACTGATAGACTCCTACCACAGTCATAGTGGACATGAGCTGGTTATATTAACTCCAGCTATAAGGCCAATATCCATATTTTAGAATAGGAAAAGCATATTGGAGCTTCTGTAGAATATCCTGACAGTGTGGCATGCATTAAACCAAATAACAGTTTTGTCTAAAATCATCAATAATGTCAGTTATAAACTAAGAAGTCACCTCTCAAAGCATTCATCATCTTCTATCTTCAGGATTATTCTAATCATTTATATAGCAAGCCTGTTCCATCTTAAATCAACAAACAGAACCAGTGAAAGGAACCAGTGATTGATTGAAACAGCAAAACCCTTTAACCTCAGTTTCCTTCTAGCTATGTAAACATAGCTACTCATTGTCTCTTTGTGTAGAGTGAAATAATCTGAAAACAGTGTTCTTCAGTGTAAAATGTTAGGAGAAACTCAGGTGTGGAGTAGCAGGCACTCTGTGCTATCTTGTGATTTTGCTGTAAATCTAAAACCATTCTGAGGGGTGCCTGGGTGGCTCA
Source organism: Mustela lutreola (assembly GCF_030435805.1). Taxonomy (NCBI): domain Eukaryota; kingdom Metazoa; phylum Chordata; class Mammalia; order Carnivora; family Mustelidae; genus Mustela; species Mustela lutreola. Next base: position 86,525,592 of record NC_081291.1, on the reverse strand, counting down.
GTGGGTTAAGCCTCTGCCTTCCGCCCAGGTCATGATCTCAGGGTCCTGGGATCAAGCCCCATATCAGGCTCTCTGCACAGCAGGGAGCCTGCTTCCTCCTCTCTGCCTGCCTCTCTGCCTGCTTGTGATCTCTGTCTGTCAAATAAATAAATAAAATCTTTAAAAAAAAAATTTAAAAAACCATTCTGAAATAAAAGGTTTTATTGGTTAAATGTCTAGGTCTTGATCTCAGGGTCATAAGTTCAAGCCTCCAGTCAGGCTCCATGCTGGGTGTGGAGCCTCCTTTAAATGAACGAATGAATGAATGAATGAACAAATAAGTAAATAAATATATAAATAAAACGTTTATTTAAAAAATTGTCTCTTCACCATCTCATTTTCATCAAATCCCACTCCCTACTCACGCTACTGCAGTGTTTCACTCAGCACTGAACTGAAAGGACTTCACAAAGTTAGCAATAATCGCCATGTTGGTAAATCCAGTGGTCTCTGGTAGTCCTTATTTCCTTTAACTTCTCAGGCGTATTGAACACTTTTGATCACTCTCTCCTTTCTGAAACATTTTCAAAGGAAGACTCTGTTGCTCTTTACCGAAAAGAGAGAGCTGAATGTGAATGTGTTGTATGCTAAGTAAGGGAGAACCACATTTGAAAGGCACAGTCTTCTTTAACAATCAGTAGAGGGGCCCCTGGGTGACTCGGTTAAGTGTCTGCCTTTGGCTCAGGTCATGATCCCAGTCCTGGGATCCAGCCCCGCATCGGGCTCCCTGTTTAGTGGGGAGTTGGCTTCTGTTACTTCCTTTGCTCCTCCCCTCCTCTCATCTTTTTTCTGGCTCTCTTTCTCAAATAAAAATAAAAATAAAATAAAATAAATAAAATAAAAAAATAAAAAAAAAAGATAAAATAAAAATCAGTAGCTTTGGGGAGTTTATAGAGTGCAAAGACTGACATACTTTCAGAAGTGGGAGTATTTGGCATGAGGTTAAACTTCAGCATTGAAAGATTGGTTATCAGAACCACACTGTTGCTGTTTAACTGACTTGAATGTATGGTTACCAGACAGTTTTGTCATGCAAGTCCTCACTAACCAATTGAGATGGATTTAAAACCAGTTCTGCAGATTATTTTATATTTCTTGGACTGTGGCCAAAGAGCAATCAGCCCTTTCCTTGAATTATTAGAAGTAAATCAACTTTTTAATTTCTCCCTTGGCTTCTGTTCCTCTCCTAACTTTCCTCCCATGTCATTAATTCCCCCATTTCAAGTTTTACTTGCCATACCATTTTCCCTTTTTAAATGCTAGACACTAAGTATTAGAATTCCTACTATCCATATACTTTATGTACATGCAATTTCATGTGTCCTAAGACCTCTTCTCTCCTCATCAGTCTCTTGATGATTTCAGCTATGTCGTTAAACACAATTTCCTTGCTTTTACCTCCTTAAAGTAGGTGTCTAGCTGAAACCTTACCTCTCTACCTCATATTTTTATATCTACCTGCCTAATTAATGTCTTCATGTGATTGTCCAATGCATATTTCAAGCTCAATATGGCCCCAATGAATCTTCCCCCTAAAAATGCACTTCCATTGATAGCCCTGTTCATCTCAGCTAATGACAATTCAGTTATTATTTTTTATATTTTATTTTTACTGAGATATAATTGACCTAAAAAATTGTTTAAGGTACATAGCATGTTAATTTGATACATTTATATATTACAATATGTTTATCACCATAGCATTACCTAACATCTCTCTTGTGTCACATAATTATCTTTTGTGGTGGGAACACTTAAGATCCAGTCTTTTAGCAACTTTGAAGTTTACGACACAGTGCTGTTGCTTATAATCATTATGCTGTGCATTGGGTCACCAAGACTTATTTATCTACTATTTCCAAGTTTGTGCCCTCAAACATCAAATTTCCCACTACTCATTCTCTGGTAAACACCATTCTACTCTCAGTTTTTAACAAGTTCAGCTTTTTTAGATTCACATATATAACTGATATCATACAGCATTTTCTTACTCTGCCTCACATAACAGAATGCCCTTATGGCCCACCATGTTGTCCTTAATGGCAAGATTTCTTTCTTGTCATGGCTACATAATATTCCACTGCAGGGTGTGTGTGTGTGTGTGTGTGTGTGTGTGTGTGTGTGTGTGTGTGTGTGAGATTGCTTGATGGACTCTTAGGTTGTTCCATATCTTGGCTATTGTGAATAATAGTGCAGTAAACATTCTGACAGGTGTGAAATGATATCTTATTGTGCTTTTTTTTTTTTAAAGATTTTATTTATTTATTTGACAGACAGAGATCACAAGTAGGCAGAGAGAGAGAGAGAGGAGGAAGCAGGCTCCCCGCTGAGCAGAGAGCCTGATGTGGGGCTCGATCCCAGGACCCTGGGATCATGACCTGAGCTGAAGGCAGAGGCTTTAACCCACTGAGCCACCCAGGCGCCCCATCTTATTGTGCCTTTGATTTGCATTTGCCTGATGATTAACCATACTGAGCATCTTTTCAGGTACCTGTTGACCATTTGGATATATTCTTTGGAAAAATGTATCTTTAGTTCCTCTGTCCATTTTTAAATCAGATTTTATTGTTATTGAATTGTATGAGTTCTTCACATATTTTGAACACTCAATAAAGAAAGGACAGTTTCAACAAATCGTATTGGGAAAACAGGATAACCACACACAGAAAAATGAAATTGGACCCTTGTCTTATACCACTTATAAAAGGTAACACAAAATGGATTAAAGAATTAAGACCTGATAACATACAGGGAAGAAGCTGCTTGACATTGGTCTGGGCAATGATTTTTTTATTGGATATGACATCAAAAGCTCAAGCAATAAAAACAAAAATCAGTAACTAGAACTACATCAAAATTAAAAGCTTCTACACAGAAAAAGACACATTTTTTTAAAAAAGGCAATATGGAATGGGAGAAAATAAAAGCAAACCATGTGTTACATAAGAGGTTAATATCTAAAATTTATAAAGAATTCATATAATGCAATAACAATGACAACAAAAAAGACAACCTAATTTTAAAGTGGATGGAGGACCTAACTAGATATTTTTCCAAGGAAGATATCTAAATACCCAATAGGTACGTAAAAAAAGTGCTCAGTCATAAGAAAATTCAGTCCTATGCTATTTTGCCTTGTGAGGGTGGAGTGGTGCTGGAAAAGTTTCTCCTACTCCTGTGACCAACTAAACTTGTATTTTGAAGGATTTTTTTGGTTTGTTTGATTGTTTGTTTTACTGCTCCATTGGTGTGCTGAAATCTTTTTGGGAGAAAGCTGTTATGTCTGTAAATTTTCTCTTTCCCACGGTAATTTGCCCAGGTGACATATTCTGGGTTTTTTCCTATGAAAAAGGAACTACTACTACTAATACTCTGAGAGGGGTTGTGGCATGCTTGCAAGCTCTGCTGATTCTGCAGCCATTATGGAGGTCTCTCTATTTACTGCTGGATGCACAGATGGGTCAGATTCCTTCCAGGTCCCTTGGCATCTGGTGCTAGATCCCACAACACCCACAAAGGTGCTTTTGTTCATGGGTGGATATCTAATTCATTGTTTAAAAATAGGGACAAAAAGGAGGAACATCTTAAACCACCGTACTCATACCCATGTCATTACTCATTCTAGCACCCATCTGTTAAGTTTGAATAATCTTTGACTTTTCTCGTCTCACACCACACTAGTCAATCTATCAACAAATCCAGTTAGTGTAACTTCAGAATAAATCTGTAAAGTGGTCACATCTTGCATTTTCTATGGCTACTGTCTTGGTCCAAAGCATTATGATTACTTGGAAGATCACTGCAGTAGCCTCTAAACTCATTGTCCTACTTGATTTCTTGATCTTCTCACCTACTATTAAGTTGAGCAAACATCCTGGTTTTCTTGGAACTTACCTAGGTTTAGCACTGACATTCATATGTCTCAGGACAACCCTCAGTCCCGAGAAGCTGGAACAGGTGGTCTCTCTATCATTAACTCTCCAGACAATGTCCAGAGTTGTCTTTTAAAAATACAAAGCCTGGGTGACTTCATCGTTAAGTATCTGCCTTCAGCTCAGGTTGTGATTCCAGGGTCCTGGGATCAAGCCCCTCACCAGGCTCCCTGCTCATCAGGAGCCTGCTTCTCCTTTTCCCACTCCCCCTGCTTGTGTTCCCTCTCTCACTTTGTCTCTGTCAAATAAATAAATAAAATATTTAAAAAAAAATCAGATCAGATCTGATGTTCAAATCCTTCTGTGACTCCCTGCTTCACTCAGAATAAATGCCAATATCCTTACAATGGCCTGCAAGATGATATACATTATATTCTACTGCTTTCTCTGTTCTTCTGACTTTGCTACAACTCCTCATTATTTTGGAACAGCCCCAGTGACTTTTATGTTCCTTGAACTTTCTAAGGATCTTGGTGTTGCTTGCTCCCTCTGGAATACTCACCCTCTACATAAGTATGTTGCTCATTTTAAGTCTTTGCTCAAATGCTACCTTCTCAGTGATCTCCACCCTGACCATTTAACTTAATGTTGCAGTGCCCACTCTCAGAGCTCTGAAGCTTAGTTTCCATGCATTTTTTTCTCCATTGTATTTACCACCTTTAACATATTATGTAATATACTTGCCAGTTATGTACATGTCTGTTAACAATGGAATATAATCTAACGAAGATGGGAATTTTTGTCAGTTTTGTTTACTGATGTATTGTCAGTGCTTAGAATAGTTCCTGGCACATGATGGATCCTCAATACATTTGTGAAATGAACAAATTAATGGCTCTGCCATCTATACATGGAGTGTTTGCTCTCTTTCTTTCCTCCTACTTAGACCACTCTTAATAGTTCAGACCTCTATATGTTTCTTCCTTCTTAACTATATCATCAGAATGTCCTACGAGAATTTCAGACTCAACTTATTCAGTGTAATTCGTTATCTTCCTACTAAAACCACACTTCTTCCAATATGTTCTTTTCTAGTGAATACCATATTTTATATCTGATTATACAAACAAAGAACTTGAGACTTACTATGACACCCTTTTCTCCATGATCTACCATATTGAAAATTCTGTCACTTCTGAGTAAGTGGAATCTCTTCATTTTATTCCATCTATACTATCAATATCCCTGCTCACACTTCTATCATTTCTCAGCTGGCAGATGTCTTTAGCTGATTCTTAAAAATATTCTCCTCTCTCTTTTATCCATTCTTCCTACTGCAGTCAAGCTGACACATAAAAATAGAATTCTGTCACTTTGTGAATACACACATACCACCATCACTATGCACAGGCATTTAAGTATTTTTTTTTTTATTGCCTTTAGAATAGAATGAATACCAAATCATCAATATAGCCTCCAAGACCAGGTATCGTCTGGCCTTTGCATATGTCACCAACTTTATCTAGTGCAAGCTTCCCCCTAGCTCTCCTAATTCTAGCCATAAAAGTCAGCTGGAGTTCCTTAGAAGCTTTATGCCCTTTCAGCCTTGAGGCGTTCATATGTGTCTGCCTTCTGCCTGAAATGCTCTCCTTTTCTGCTTTTTCCTAATTTACTGCCTGCTTCAGAGCAGTGCTCAAACACTGATCTTTCTAGATCATGTTTTCGGACTCTCCAAACCTGGCCAGTGTCATGATTAGGCTCTCATAAAATCATGCATTTCTTTCTATAATCCTTTAAAAAAATAACTTAAATAATTAGGTGATTGCTTTTTAAATGTCTATCTCCCTAATAAAATATCAGTTACATGAAGGAAGTGCTATTTTTTTTCACAGCTGTTTTTCTTAAGCATTTAAACAGTTCGCCCTGGTCCATTTGGGCTGTTATAACAAAACAGCACAGACTGGGTAACTTATAAACAACAAAAATTTACTTCTTACAGTTCCTAAGGCCAGAAGTTTAAGATCATGTTCCAGAATGGTTGTTTTCTGATGCAGACCCTTTCCAAAGCACTTTCCAGGTCGCACACTACCAACTTTCAGCTGTATCCTCACATGACAGAAGTGGCTAATGTGTTCTCTGGACTCTCTTTTAGAAGAGCGCTAATTCCATTTATGAGGACTCCATCCTCATTATGTAAGTACCTCCCAGCCTCCCATCTGTAAGTACCATCACATTGTGAATTAGGATTTCAACATATGAATTTTGAAAAAATATTGAGATCATAGCACAATTCTTGGCACGTTTTCGGCATTTACCAATATTTATGAATGAATAGATGAATAGATGGGTGGGTAGATGGAAGGATGGATGAATGAGTGGTGAAGATTAAATTCTAGTTGACGCCTCTCTGATTTTGTCCTTCCTCTCTCTTCTTTCTCCTTATGGCATATTGATGAAAATCTTCTGAACTACATGATAGTCACATTTTGAACATCACATCTATGGCAGCCTTTTTCAGTAATGATAAAGAATTATTTGCTTCCCCTTAGCAAGTATACCTGCAAATTAATCAGTAATTAATTTTGTAATATTCACGTTATGTAAAATAGCAGGCCTGTGCGTGCTTTCGTCTCTTAGTATAGTATGCTGATATGAAACCAGGATATCAGGAAACTAAAAGTCTTGGGAGAGCCTCTCACCTGAGAAGCTTTAGGTGAGGGAAAGTGTATAAAGTGAAATTAGGGTGATTATAGAGTGTTTTCATGGAAGACACCACGTACTGATTGGAGTAGTTATCAGAATTACAAGTAGAGATAAAAGCAAATATTAGTAAGGTAAATTACACAACAGAAGATTTCTGCTAAGGGAGGAAACACTAGCCAAAATGATTAAATTCTGGATAGAGCCTTGCAGATGATCCTATAAAAACATCACTTACCTATATACTTGTTTTACAGGCCACGTTAAAATAAGTGACTTATCTGTGATTATTTCTACCCCCCAATTTGTATTCTTAACAGAAATGTACAAATTTGATTATATGAAATTTTTGGAAAGATCGTGGAAATATATATTTGAAAACATTGTTATACTGGTTTCTGAAATGTAGGATGGCAGGATTAAGATGAGCTTTTCTAACAAAGAATCAAAATAATAATGGCTTAATCAATGCAACAATTTTCCAGAAAGGCAATAATATGTGTATAAGTGGTTCAGAACTAGATTAGACCTTTCACAGTGTTGGGACCCAGCTCTAACCTCTGCCCTTCAGTCTCCTGCTCTACTCCAATACTACTTCCAACCATATTATAATCTGTGGAAAGGGCGCAAGGGGTAGAGAGAGCATACCCTAGAAAGGGCACATATCAGGTCTGCTCTCATTGGTCAGAACTTAGTGCTAACCATAACTGACGCTAAGGGAGGTTGAGAAATAAGCTCATTATCATGAAGACCATGTGTCTGTTTAAAATTGGAGCTACTATTACTGTGAGAGACAAAGAAAAGCTTATTTTATGAGAAAACCAACAATCTCTTAGTAAATAAATCTAGTCTCGTTCACTTTTTTTTTTTTTTTTTTTTTTTTAAGATTTTTATTTATTTATTTGACAGAGAGAGATCACAAGTAGACAGAGAGGCAGGCAGAGAGAGAGAGGAAGGGAAGCAGGCTCCCCGCCGAGCAGAGAGCCGGATGCGGGACTCGATCCCAGGACCCTGAGATCATGACCTGAGCCGAAGGCAGCGGCTCAACCCACTGAGCCACCCAGGCGCCCCTCTCGTTCACTTTTTATAAACTTCTCACTCAACTTGTTTTCTGGGGTTGGTTTCCAGGGAAAATATTTTTTGGAATACCTTCTGCTTTTAGTAAACAGGCCAATGTTAAGTAAAAATAATGGTAACTAAGGTCAACATGAGAATGAGTGGAAATTCTTACATGGAAAATTATTATAACCTAGAAAGGACTAACAGAAGTCAACTGAGTTACTAAGTTTTTCTTGATGCAAACCAAATTTTGTCACTACAGACTACCTATAATGGAGACTCCATATCCTTTTCATTGTCTCTATGCATTCTGAGTAGCTTGTGTTTTTCCTAGTTAATTTTTGCTCCGATCTGTGGTATCCGCTGAATTGGTGAGAGAACCATCTTTTTTCCCACTTATGGTACCTCATGTAAACACTGCTGAAGTCTAGATGTGGAATAGTCAATATTTGATTTCTCTCAAAGACATCACTCACACAAAACATAATGTATATATCAGAAATTGACTGGATTTTTTGTAATGTTGATCATGCGTGTGTTCATGTTTTATGTCCACATACAAGACAACAAAATATTATTTGTTTGGTTGTTTCTTAAAGTGTCTCTTTAAAGTTTCTGCTGACTTAGTCTTGAGTCACCCCTCTCCCTTCTCTTTTCTGTTCTCTATCCCTCCTTGAAATTCCCGTTGATTTCCTACTTAAAACAACTTGGCTTTCTTGTACTTTAAATTTTTTTTTTTCTTAGTTCTGTTGATGTGAAAATATTCTTTAAAGCAAAGATGATTCTTAACTAATTTTTGATATCAGTTACCAAATATTGGTATGATAATCGTCTTGCTATTTGTGTTCCGATGATATGCATTTCCTGAATATGAACTATCCAATAGAAATATATGAACCTCTTATTTACTTTAACATCTTCTAATATCACATTAACAAACTAAATACAAATATGTATAATTAATAGTATCTTTTATTTAACTAAATAAATCTAAAATTATATGTAAAATTAAAATTAAGATAAAATCAGTATAAAAATTATTGAGAAATTTAATCACTTTCTTTTTGTGCTAAGCTTTTAAAATTTGATATTTATTTTAAACCTCTAGCAGCACATCTCAATTCACATGCTAAATTTTCAATGGGTATCATGATTTCTATTTAGATTTCATAATTTCAAAGCTCAGATTTACATACTCAAATGTTTGCCAATATACATAAAAGTTTTCCAATAATTGAAAGGCAAAATTAATTTTCCTTTTATATTCACATATACATTGATATACATTGATACATTGATAGAACTTATTCAACTTATATAGGAGAATTGATTTTACTTTGAAGCAAGAACATTTCAGTTTTAAAATTGTAGTTGTCCAAGTTAAATAAATTCACAACTTTTGCATCAATTTATAGTTACATTGAATTCAAAGAAGTACTCCATTACTTAAAGGGCAGTTCTACATCTGACAGTATAAACAAGGCCTTTTAAAATTTTTCTTGTAATTTTGCAACTAACTTCCATAGCAAACCCATTGTTCATATTGATTCATGTTAGAAATGTTTTTAAAATCGTTATAATTGATTTATATTTTAAAAACTCATAATTTCAAAATTAATTCTAGTACCTCTCTCATCAGTTCACAAAGTCTTCTTTTCTTTGAAGCTTTAAATTTAGCTTGTTCATATACAGTGAAAAAAATCCCAATTCATATTGCCATATTTGTCTTTGATTCTTGAATATTTAACAAGGATTTCTCTTGTTTCCAGAAAATTCTGAATTTGAGTTTACAATGCAGTAAATCTTTTTAAAAACTCTTCCATGCCTTAATCAATGAGTACTGACAAAGCACGTTAAACAGTATTAAATTATTGTTTTGGGGGCGCCTGGGTGGCTCAGTGTGCTAAGCTTCTACCTTTGGCTCAGGTCATGATCCCAGGGTCCTGGGATCGAGCCCCGCATCGGGCTCCCTGCTCAGTGGGGAGCCTGCTTCCCTTCCTCTCTCTCTGCCTACTTGTGATCTCTTGTCTGTCAAATAAATAAATAAAATCTTTAAAATATATATATATATATATATATATATATATATATATATATATATTGTTTTTGTGTTTCATTCAAAAGTTCTAAAAATTGGCTATGATTCATGTGTTTATGGCACTTTTGATCATCTACTTCAAAAGCCAAAGCATAGATGTTTTTAACATTTCTCATACAGTGGGCTAAAGCAATAAGAGAACTATCAGTCTCTTGTTTTAAAGTCTCAATAAATCAGAGTGCCTGGGTGGCTCAGTTAGCTAAGCATCTGCCTTTGGCTCAGGTCATGATCCTGGGGTCCTGGGATGAGGCTCTGCATCAGACTCCCATCAGACTCCCTAGTCAGTGGGGAGTCTGCTTCTCCTGCTCTTTTTACAAGCTCCCCCACTCCTGCTCTTTCTCTCCTCTCAAATAAATAAATAACATCTTTTAAAACAATCTCAATAAATCCTATTTTTGACCTAATACAGAGCACTGTTTTATATTTTTATTTTTCATATCTAGCTGAAATCCTTCTTTGAAGGATGCAAAACATTCAAAGGTATATATGGCTGAGGTTGATATTTTAGATTGACAACATTGTCTCATAAATTTGAAAGTCCACTGAGCCCAAATATTTAATTAGAAAGTGTATTTTGTTTTATATGACTCATCTAAAGAAAAGAAAAAAGGTGTTGCAATTTTTCGAATTTTGAATCAAATGATTCTTGATATTCTTGGAAAGGTGTACCATGGGCAATTGTTTAGTAACTTCACTGAAGATCTGTCAAGTTTTAAAAATCAAAATATTTTCCTCATGACTCACTAACTAAACTTTCATAACTAAACTTTCATAACTAAAATAATAATTTATTTTACCATCTCTTGATTTTTTTTTTAAAGATTTTATTTATTTATTTGACAGAGAGAAATCACAAGTAGATGGAGAGGCAGGCAGAGAGAGAGAGAGAGAGAGGGAAGCAGGCCCCCTGCTGAGCAGAGAGCCCGATGCGGGACTCAATCCCAGGACCCTGAGATCATGACCTGAGCCAAAGGCAGTGGCTTTGATTTTAAAATGGCTTTTTGGGTATGTGTTCAAGAATCCAAGTTGTTTTATAGCTGACCAATAGCAATCTTAGATCTGTTAAAAAATAATTTATAATTTTTGGCATTTAATTTTTATTTTATTATTATTAATTAATTTTTTAGAGAGGGAGAGAGGAAGGGGAGGGGAGGGATAAAAGGAAAGAGAATCCTAAGCAGGCTCCTTGCCCAGCATGTAGTCCAATGCAGGGCTTGATATCCCAACCCTGAGATCATGACCTAAACTGAAAGAAGAGTTGGGTGCTCAACACACTAAGTGACCCAGTCACTCTAATTTTTATTTTAAATGACTGGTTTCTTCAATTTTTGGGGGGGTATTGAGATAAAATTTTTATCAAATGTATTATGTCCACTGAACATTGTTCTCTTTATTATCAAATTGTCTTTGCAGATCAAGCAACTTTTTCATTTTGCACTTCTGCAGCTAATTTTAATGGCCATATGTATTTTTTAATTAAAAATAATTGTTATAATTAATAAATATTTCAACTTATCAAGTACAGTTTATAAAGGTACCATTGCAACTCTTGCTGTTTTCATAAAATATTCAAATTCAAATAAACACACTATAATGTTACATAAAAAATTAAAATTGAAGCAATCCATAGACACCAACTGAATTGATGATAGACATGTGTAGTAATAGAATTAATGAATGGTTCCAACATAAACATTATAGCAATAATATCTTACATAATCTAACAGTTAAAATGAAATGTAGCTCTACCAAAATAATAAACTTGTGTAACACAAAAATATATTTTTTTAAAGATTTTATTTATTTATTTGACAGACAAATCACAAGGAGGCAGAGAGGCAGGCGGAGAGAGGGGTGGGGGAAGCAGGCTCCCTGCTGAGGAGAGAGCCCAATGTGGGGCTCGATCTCAAGACCCTGAGATCATGACCTGAGCTGAAGGCAGAGGCATTAACCCACTGAGCCACCCAGGCGCCCCACACAAAAATATTTTATGCCACTTCAGTTTTTAAATGTAAATAAAGTAAAAGTAAATTAAAAGTTACATTCCTTAGACTCATTAGCCACATTCAAATATTCAATAGCCACATGTGGCTAGTGGCTACTATATTGAATAGGACAGTTATAGGGGCTACGGTGACATCTCTTAATGTTTAACTCTCAGTGATTTCTTACATTTAATAATTGCAATAAGTTTCAAAAGAACATGTTTCTCTGGATTGTCTGCTTTGTCATAAATTCCGTCTTTTATGTATTCTTCCTACCTAGTATATTGCCAGTTCTTGGTAAACATTATGTGAATAAATAAGCAAAACTAGAGTTTACTGTTTTGTATTCCTTCCAGTGATAGACTTTTACAGTATATTTAGAGCAACCTATAAATCCAGTCAAATCTAGAGACTAGGTCACCTGTTCAGCTTCTCTGCAGCCATCAGCTTTGGTTTCAATTCTCTTCAGATATCTCAGTCATCATCACTCATTTGAACGCTTTCCAGCCGCCAAAATTCTGCTGCTATCATTCTCTCATATTCTCCCAGTCTCTGTGGGTTAATGCTTTTGCAATGTCATTTCAGGAAGGTGTAGAAATAAATGCTTGTATCCAATTACCACATTTTTGTTTCCTCTTTTAGCTCAATATAATCTGTATTTTGGCCTCCTCTTTATTATAGGTATTCTCTCTAAAGTTACCACTGACCTGCATATTAGCAAATCCCACCGACTCTTTTCAATTCTACAATATTTCAGGACTTTTATCTCTTCATTTTCTAGAGACCAGTTTCTTCTGGTTCTTCTTTTATTTCTGTATTTATACTTCTTTATGCTTTCCCTTTGTCTCTTAAAAGCCCTCAATTTTCTTATCTACTCTTTTTATATTTTTATATAGACCTTAATTTTTCACTAAACTTAAGACCATTCAAATTTAAATTCATTATTTTCTCACAGAAATACATTTCTTCCCTTATGTAAATTCTATACAAGCAAGAAATATGTTTTTCTTGTGGTGCATAATTTCATTTCCAATCCTAGCAGGTGCCAACAATGTAGTAAGCATATAATAAATGTTGTAGAATGATTTAATGAATGAAAATTCATTTTAAATTTTGTTTTCTTGCATTTCTGACTAGATTTATCTTCCATTTCCTTCTTTGGCTTTTCTTTACTTTTTTTTTTTTAAGATTTTATTTATTTATTTGATAGATCACAAGTAGGTAGAGAGGCAGACAGAGAGAGGGGGGAAGCAGGCTCCCTGTTGAGCAGAGAGCCCAATGTGGGGCTCGATCCCAGGACCCTGAGATCATGACCTGAGCTGAAGGCAGAGGCTTAACCCACTGAGCCACCCAGGCACCCCTCCTTTGGCTTTTCTTTCTCAGTCACCAGTTAAATGTTTTTCTCCAGGTTCATCCTGGGCCTTCTATGCATTTGACTCCAAACCCTCTCTGTTTTCTCTTATCCATGACTGTAACTATTCCATTTATAATTGTGACTACTATGTTTGGATTTCTAGTTCCAAATTTTATATAAAGGTCCAGAATCACATCTTCAGTTGCTTACTATGCACCATCAGAGTTTCACTCTGGCCTCTAAAATTTAACTCTTACAATTTCCAGTAATTTCTTCACCATTCATTACAATCTGGTCTTCATCTTTTGCTCCCTATCCTGGATTATGGAATCACTATCCACCAAGTTGTCCATGATGCACTCTCCCTCCATCTCCCTATATCAGGGAATTCGTCACCATATCCTGTGTTGTCCAGTTCATAGAATTTCAAACCCAGTTGCCTTTGTAGGTCATGTGCTACTATCTGATCAATAATTCCTTTTCCCCTCCCATTTCCTCATTGCAAGACGGTCCCATCTGATCTTCCTGTCATCCTTCCTTCCCATATTAGTCCATCTTCCATATTCTCTTATTATCTAGATGATTAGCTTTCTAAAATTCAAACTTGGCTATATATCTCTCTTGAACAAAACCTTTTTATTTTTGTCTCCTCTTATCCAAACACGGAAGGACCTCACAGCCTATTTTTTCTAGACTTAGCTCACAACTCCTTTCCTCCACCTTTAACTTCTATAATGAGCCGTGGCAGGCTCTCTATTAATAAACCTAGTGGAATTATTTTATCTATTTCTGAAACTGCTATCCCCTTTACTGCCTTTTTGTATATTTTTAGAGAAATACATCTATTTCCCTCTGCCTGGAATGGCTTTCTGCCTCATCTTTGCCTCTGGAATCATTCAGTACTCCTGCACATGGATATTCACAGCCTATCTGTAGGTTCTCACATAAAAACACAGCTATCAATCTATCATTATTTGAGAAAGTTATTCTCTTGTAAACCTTCACCTTGCAGAGGGGAGATGTGTGAAAGTAAGGGGGTAGTGCTAAACCATACATAATCAAATAAATCCATCCTGCTAATTAGTATCATCTCAGGTGTGGGGTCTGGCCAGGCTCACATCTAGCTTAGGGGCAACTCACATTCTATTTCTGCTTTAAGGCTTTCTTATAGGCAGTCAGCCACTTTCTGTGTTTCCTTTGTATTTGGCTCATAGTCCCATTAAAGCACATACTAGATAGTTTTCTAGTCATTGGTTGACATGTCTATTGAAATGTGATTTTCTTATGAACAAATCCAATTTATCTTTATATCCCTGCATATATAGTTTACTCTGAATTTATTTCTTTTGAATGAATAAATTTAAAAGAACAGAGGAGTGAGGGGTAGGTTGAAGACCTGTGAATGAAAAACCTGTTCTTGATAGCTCTCCAGTTCCTTGATTATATATTTCTAGAGGGTAGAGTATATCCGCCAAGGTAAGAATTTTTAATAAATTGCTCCTTTCAAAGGAAGTCTCTAAGATAGCAGCATTTCTTATGCTTGCAGGTTGAGATTTTGGTTTATATGGATCAGAACTTTTGTTCAGGAGCCTTTAAGTAGCCTCATGTATGGAGATTAGCTTTTCATGGACCCTTTTGTGGCATGAGCAAAAGCACAACTCCTGTGATCCCTCCAAAATTGCTAAGTGGGAAGGAGAAGGAGGACTTTGCCCAAGAATTTCAGGGTCTACTTGGAAGTAAATGTACAATGCTTTTCCCCTTTCTCATTTAATATAAGAGAGTATTTTTATTTAAAATTCTTCCCATGGAAGGTACTGTGAAAATAATATTTTAATCATCAGATCATTTATTAAAAGGTATGATACTGGCCCAAGGGCTAGCCTCTATACTTTAAACACATAATCCAAGAACTTGAGAGCTATCAAGATGAACTTTTTGTTTTTGTTTCTTAATTTCAGTGTTGGGAGGTTTACTTTAGTAAAGTACGGCACTCCAACCAAGATGAATGGCAGGCACATTTCTTAAAAATGCATCAACTTAGAGAGGCAAGAAATCTAAACTGGAGTAACTTGAGTTACTAAGGGCAGATCTATGTTTAACTGTGGCTACTTCTAGCCCTTGCTCTAAATCCAAAAACTTGGCGAGAAATTTGCTTTGGGGAATACTAGCTGACATGTGATTACAAACTCTAACAGCTATAAGTTGGGACCCACAGTTGGCACCACATTAAGAATTATGGTAGGCATATGGGCCTGGTATTATTACCCTGTGGACAAATTTCCCAAGGACCTTGCAGAATTCTGCTCCAAGAATAATAGCAGTAGTGCTCAAGCCAGTCTCCAGGTCCTTCTACTCTTGCTGTTAGGAGAAAATTGACTTACCTTTGGACTGGGTAAACTTACCCTGGGATTCCTGAATAATTAAAGCGCAGGGAAAATGAGTCTTGATGGGGACTGGTGAGCTCCCTGCTAATAATAAGTCATGAAGAATTTGAATGATTAATTAAAGAACAGAGATGGCATATTTGCTCTCTGCAGTTGTGGTGAGGCTCATACTAGTTAAATAGAATACTGTGTGGAACTGTTTTTGATACATAGAAGTCCAATGGTATGACATCTTTTAGTAAAATCATACAGTTATGAATGCTTCATTAGTGAAAAATACTATACACATGAAAGAAGCTTTATAATAGATTATTGTTATAAATTTAGAAGTTACGTAAGAATATTTGTGGAAATATAGTAGCAGTTACTCTCAGTGAAATTATTCTAAACCAGGTAAATGAAGGAAACTTACTGATATTGATTCTCTGATCTTGTACAAGGGAACTGTCTTAGATATACCTCTATCATAAACCATTTATCCAAGGCTTTGAGGCAGATGTGCTTAAGTCTGAAATGTAAATAACACATATTTAGAGGCAAAGCATATTCTAACTAGGAGAAAAAAGGCAAGACTTTTGTTGTCTTTCATGACCCATTTAATCCTGTTGCTTTCCATTCATTATGAATGTTTCTGAATGGTGCCAAAATAGGTGAAAAGTGGAAGATTAAATCATGTTCAGCCAACCACTTGTTTGGCCACACTGTGCCAAAAGTAAAATGCCATTTAATTTTTTTTTTCAGCTAGTTGCCTGATTTTTTTTCCATTCTCACTCTTATTTTTTTCTTCCTTCTTTGCTTTGAATTTAGTTTGCTCTTCTTTTTCTAGTTTCTTAAGGAATTAGATTATTTGTTTGATGTCTTGTTTCTTTTTAATGTAGATGTTTAAAGTTATAAATTTCCCTTTAAGCCCTGCTTTCACTGTATTCCATAATTTCGGTAACAAGCTCCTATATTGTTTAAGTTTCCTCCCTCCTTTATACATTGGTCACAAATTATATCTTTATACATTATGTGCACACTGACAGATTGATAAATATTGCACTGTGCAGTTGTCTTTTAAATCAAATAGTAAAAAAAATAAAAAAGAGTTAAAAACAAAAAGAAAATAGATTTACATTGTCTTTTATATTTACCTGCGTAGTTCTCTTTACCAATACTCTACCTCTTCATGTGGATTCAAGTTACTGTCTGTTGTTATTAATTTCTGCCAGGAAGATTTCTTTAGACTTTCTTCTAATGCAAAGCTGCTGGCAACAAAAAAATAGTCTTTTTATCTCCAATTTTAAAACTTTCCTTTATTTTTGAAAAATAGTTTTGCCAGAAGTAGGATTCTCAGTTGACAGTTCCTTTCAGAGCTTTATCCCACTATCTTCTTGTCTTCATGATTTCTTTTGTGAAATCAGCTGTTACTATTATGGAGGATCCCTTATATGTAATGAGTTACTTCTTTCCTGTTGCTTTCAGGATTCTCTTTTTGACTTTAGTAATTTGATTATAATGTGATTCAGAGTGGATCTTTAGGTATGTCCTACTTAGAGTTACTGTACCCCCTAGATGTATAGATTCATATCTTTCATCAAATTGGAGAAATTTTAAACCATCATTTCTTTTAATTTTTGACCATATGCATATGTTTCTATGTTTTATGGTATTGAACAAGTTTCTAAGGTTAAGTTAACTTTCCTCATTCTTCTCCTTCTCTTCCTCTTCCTCCCCCCTTTGAGTCGGGTCTTTCAGATCCATCAGACAAAAGAAAATGGGGACATTTCACTGGAAATGAGATTCATTCTTTTTCCTGTAGTGCTGGTAACACAAGTTGTTATTTTTAAATCTATCACTTATCTGGGGAATGGCAGATGGGCTAGAGCAAGTTAAAATACCATGAAGCTTGCTGTTCTTACTGAGCTATTTTTCTTGATTAAATATTCCCACATTGCTGCAAGTCTTTGGTTAATTTCCAGATTTTTAAAAAAAGTTGATTCAGAAAATTTTTCCCCCCGGGTTTATTTTTGTTTATTTATGAAGGAATAGACTTTCAAAAATTCTTAACCTATTATTTTCACTGAAGTCACCATGGATTTAATCTTTTTAATGCCTGAAAATGGTTGGTACTATTTATCTTATTTTGCAGCTAATAAGAGAGTGAGTGAGTGAGTGTTTGAGTGACTGAGAAAGAGAGAGTAAGAGAGAATATTAATTTGCCTAGAAACCAAGTGAAGCAAGCTAACTCAAGATCCATTACTTATGTTAAATACAATATTAGGTTATCTTTTAAAAATTCAACTTTGTGATGACTGAGGTCCTCAACAAGAATAATAACTCCCTATCATGTTTGTTGAAAAATTTTTTGCTTCATGTGAATAGTAGGTTCAGATGATCTTGAGTAATTACTATGCAAAACATTTTATCTACAGTGTCATATTAGATCTTACAAGTTTATGAGATACTTCTATTTTTTTAATGGGAAAATTCATATTTAGAAGTTTTAAATAACTTATTTAAAATCAATGCCATGGTTAAAATTTAATCCAGAACTATTAACTAAAAGATATCATTCTCTTCTTCTAAAGTCATTGGACTTAGTGATCTATCTGGAAGCCAAAAAAAAAAAAAAAAAAAAAAAATCAGATTATTCTATCCCATCAATTACTTTTCTGCAAACAATTGAGGAAAATGAATGTTTGAAAATATTAACCTTACATTAGTATTAACTAACATTCATTTAGCAATAGCATGCTCTGTTCTTGCCATGCATTTTCTCTGTTTATATCAATCCAATAATGTGGGTTTCTTGATTCCCTTTAGATATAAAAATGAGAGGTGAAAACATAAGTATTGCCTAAAGTCACAAAGTAAGTAAATGATTGAGCTGAAAATCAATAGTAGACTATCTAATCCCAGAGTTCATGCTTTTTTCATTGTATACAGCTACTTATACTTTGTAGACAAAATACTTGAGAGATATCAAAGATGATAAATGGGAATCAATGGCATACAATGGTGAGGTACTATCCTCATGTTAAGACTTAATTGAATAGTCATCTGATTTTTTGAGAATATTTGCTCTCTATTTTGGAAGCGTAACATGGAGAATTTCAAACTTAACACAAATAGAAATTTATATCCCACTAAGAATACCTCTTAGGCACCAGAAAGTACTTGGATATGATCCAAAATGTACCAATGAATAAATCTCTTTTATTATCTAAAGAGCAGCAGAATGAAACAAAACAAAACAAAAAAGATTTCCTTCACAGGTTCACCAATACAATGTCAGTCCTCAGAAATGCAGGTGGGTCTCAGTAATGTGTTCTACTATTATATCTTCCCCCTAAGATTCTGCTACATTAATGCAATACAAAGGGCAAACCCAATCTCCAATCTCAGGAAGTTCTCGTATTTATCTATATGCATGTTTACCTGTTCATCTATAAAATACCACATCATTTCTGTAAAATGGAGTCACATATGCTGGATATGGAGAAAAGGACAATGCGGTAGTCTTCCCTTGCATTTCTGCAATGATTTCCAGCTGATGAGTTCATTATTTTTTTTCTCTTTTTAAATTGTCATTTAAATTCTAGTTAGTTAACATACAGTACAATATTGGTTTCAGGAGTAGAATTCAGTGATTGTTCATTTGTATATAATACCCAGTGCTCAACATAACAAGTGTCCTCGTTAATACCCATCACCCATCTAGCCCATCCCCCAACCACCTCTGGCAAACCTCAGTTTGTTCTCTATCAGAATCTTATGGTTTGTTTCTTTCTCTCTTTTTTTTCTCTCCTTCCCACATGTTCATCTGTTTTGTTTCTTAAATTCCACATATGAATGAAATGATACGGTATCTGTCATTTTCTGACTGACTTATTTCACTTAGCATAATACTCTCTAGCTCCATCCACGTTGTTACAAATGGCAAGATTTCATTCTTTTTGAAGCCAGCTCATGACTTTAAATCTCAACTATATCTATGCAACAGAATGGAGAGGTGAAAAGTTGATTCATGTGTTCATAAGAATTCAATGTATTATTACAATGATAGCTATCATTTGATGAGTAATCATTGTATAGTTTTGCCTGTATTACCACCTACTATGGAGATATCAGTATTACTTTTGCTTTTAAAATTAGAAAATTGAAGCTAGAATGAGTTAAACAAATATACAAGATTATACAGCAGATTAGGAATGGGATTTAAGCTCAAGACTTTTAATAGCAGAGTCCTCTCGGTACCACTGTGTTATATAGACTGACATAACAAAACCAATTTTGAGAAATATGTATTATTCAATTAGATGATGGAGTATTAAACAGCAGCAAAGTGTAACTCAATTATAATTAAGGACATAATTAAAATAAATTACAAAATGGGACATATTTGGAAATGTATATTAAACATATATGATGGAAAAGAATTGACATCTTTGACATAAAAGTTATTTAAAATCAACAATAAGATGATAGACACCTTACATATTAAGATGAATAAAATGAGAAACAAAAGAAAAGTTTCAAGTGACCAATAACTTCAAGACCCTAGGTTTAAATCCTCTGATGACTAGAAAAACACAACTCAAAGTCTCATGAAATGCCAGTTTAACTTACACAATTAGTAAAGGTTATTTTTTTTTAAATGATTTGCAATTTTGAAGAGCAAATGGTGAAGATAACACATTTATACATATATAATTGTTTTATTTAATTTTTGCAAAGAATGACACAGGAAACAAAAACATAAGTTAGGCAGACAATTACATTTCTGTAAATCTTAAAAAATCTTTAAAAAAATTTGACCTATGTTTGAAATCAAGAATCTGAAGTAAACCTTGAAGATAGATTAAAAAACAAACAAACCAAAACCCCATAAAACCCACTGTTCTTCCCTCAAAAATTTGTGGAATTGTTCCCTAAGATCTTAGATATGTTTTTAATGACTTCATGTTCTCCATTCAAAATTTCATGTATGTAAAAATTTTTCATGGAATATGGCACTGAATTTTATAAATTTTTAAAATACCAGGCTTACTTCAAATGTAAGTTACTTGGTTCCTAGGATTGGCACTATAATACACTATTTAGTTATTGTGAGTGTGAAGAGAACAAATCTGAGGCAAAAAAAGTGTATATTGTCACATTTTTTAAAAATGTTTTATGCTAGCAGTAGTAATTGCATTATTATTGTAAGATGAGAGTCTAATTGAATCCTTGGTATGATTCAGAATGAAAAGAAACTTCTTAAATGTCCATTAAATCATTCATATGTAATACCTGTAGGTTCAAACATTATTTAGTAAGAGCTATAATATTTTCTCTGTTCAGTTATTAAACCCCCTAATTTGTAAGAGCTTTCTTTCTTACAGTCGTAGAGCACTTACATACTTTCCTAAAGTGTTTAAATGCATATTTTCACATTTGATTGCTGTGATTATGTAAGGAAAGCAAATGTAATTGCTTCTATTTTATTTACTTTATTTTACTTATTTTTTTAAAGATTTATTTATTTATCTAGGTTGGGGGCAGAGGGAGAGAAAAGAATCTTCAGGCAGACTCTCTACCGAGCCTGGAGTCTGATGTGGGGCTTGATTTCATGGCCTGTGAGATCATGACCTGAGCTGAACCAAGAGTCTGACGCTTAACTGACAGAGACATACAGGGGCCCCCAATTGCTTCTATTTTACATAGGAGGAAACTGAAGGCTAGTGACTTCAAATGCTGTGTTAAGGGTCACAGAGTATTGGTGACAGAATACAAACTGTTGTGTGTATGTGTGTGTATTTTTTAGTTTTTATTGTTTTGTTTGTTTTCTGCAAGGGTCATTGAAGCATGGATTGAGGAAGGTACTCTATCTGTAGATTCTTTTGTATATAACATGTTTAAAAATCTACTGAACCAACAAAACCCATTATTTTCTTTTGTAATTTCTTGACAAAGTTGCTTCTTTGCAGAAGTGTTTATTACATGTCTTTACCCAACTATAAATTTGCCAGAGCAAATACAACACACTGTATATCCCTTAGCACAGTATTGTAGTATTGTTTCATAGGAATGTAATGTGCTTCTCTTGTATAATTTAAATTTTCTAGTAGCCACATTTTTAAAAAATGAAAAAAGGTAAAATTATTTAATATATTTTATTTAACCTAATATGTCCAAAATATAATTTGAACTTAAAATCAATATAGAAATTATTATTGAGATATTTTACATTTTTTTATATACTAAGTCTTTAATATTTCATGTGTATTTTAGACTTATAGCACATTTCAATTTGAACTAGTCACATTTCAAGTACTCAATAGCTAAATGATTAGATAACACAGCCTGAGAGAAATTGGGACCTCTGATTATCTCTTTTGACTTTTAGTTAAATAAAATGTAAAGTATTTCCAGATTTCAAATGGGCTCTGGGGAATATATCTGCTTGCAGAGTTACCATTGAAGTTCTGCTAGTTAACCTTTGTTCTCATAATCTGTGCATAATTAATTAATTGAAATGTGAGTTTCTTTTAACTGACTCTGTGCTTTCTTAGCGCCTCACTTTGTTATGACCTTTTTCTTCCTCTTTTCAGTAAGATCCTTCCATCACCTCATAGGCCAGCCTTAGGACAGGAGCAGTTAATCACATACCTTGAGACCAAAGAAATTTCCTTCTTCCCAAAGAATCCCATTTCCTTCACTAATGCCTTGTTTCCACAGAAGTCCGTTAGTTCCTTTACTGATTTTTTTCTTAGTCAAACAGCCTCTATAAAAGACAAACTCCAAAATTTCAGTTGCTCAACCCAAAATTTATTTCTCTCTCAAATAATAGCCTAAATATAGGCTCCTTTTCAGCAATGTTCCTGGGGGACGGAAGGGGATATTTGTTTCCCACAAAGTTGAAGATGCCAAGCATCTGAGGCTCTGCCTTCTTGAACACCTCCTCTCTAAGATAATTCTTTCAAGCGTTGACATTCAGCAGACATAGAGCCAGGATAGGGTAGGTAACTACCTCAGTCTGTAAGCAACATACATCATTTTTTAAAAAGATTTTATTTATTTATTTGACAAAGAGAGAGAGAGGTCACAAGCAGGCAGAGAGGCAGGCAGAGTGGGAGGGAGAAGCAGGCTCCCCACTGAGCAGAGAGCCGGATGCGGGGCTTGATCCCAGGAAACTGAGATCGTGACCTGAGGTGAAGACAGAGGCTTAACCCACTGAGACACTCAGGCACCCCAATATACATCATTGTGATTTATGTTCCACTAGCTAGAGTTAGTCACACACTCACACTTAAATGCAAAAGAGGATGGGAAATGTACTGTTTGGCTGTTCTGTTTCCCAGCATCAGCTCTCATAGATGAAAATAGGACATAAATCTCTGGTGGACAGCAAGCCTTCTACACCACAAAGGCTCATCTCTTTTAACTATAAATCCTTTTGAGAAGGATCCAAAACTGAGATAGGGGCAGCGATATATGAGAGGTAGGGACTTGGATTCCAATTCTGCTTCTAGCCTTGAGGCAATTAATCAACTTCTTTGAATCAAGTTTTTCCCATTTTTGTCAATATAGTTGGAAATGGTGGCAGAGATGAAAATTTTATTTCCAATATCATTATATCCTCATTATTTAAAAATGAACTTCAGGGGGGCACCTGGGTGGCTCAGTGGGTTAAGCCTCTGCCTTCAGTTCAGGTCATGATCTCAGGGTCCTGAGATCGAGTCCCGCATTGGGCGCTCTGCTTGGCAGGGAGCCTGTTTCCTCCTCTTTCTCTCTCTGCCTGCCTCACTGCCTACTTGTGATCTCTGTCAAATAAATAAAATCTAAAAAAAAAAAAAAAAAAAAAAAAGAACTTCATGGATGCCTGGGTGGCTCAGTGGTTTAAAAGCCTCTGCCTTCAGCTCAGGTCATGATACCAGAGTCCTGGGATCGAACTCCACATCAGGCTTTCTGCTCAGCAGGGAGCCTGCTTTCTCCTCTCTGTCTGCTGCCTCTCTACCTACTTGTGATCTCTGTCTGTTAAATAAATAAATAAAATCTTTTTTAAAAAATGAACTTCAGTTTTATTGGGGTGAGAAATTCATCCAGCAAAAAGCTGCAGTTCCCAGTTAGAGCTGAACATATGATTCTTTCTTGGTGAGTGTCAAAACTGGTCACATTCTTTTTGATTTGGATATCAGTTGCTTACTGATGCTTCCACATGAAAGTACAAAAATTTCAGAGGTTCATGTATTTCCTTGGGAACAGTATGTCACAGGGAGCAGTTAAATGTTTACAGAATTTCTGAGGGATTAAGTAAGTTGTATACAAGGTAGAGTAGGCTATGTTGTACTGTAGCATCAAACAATCCCAAATTTCAGTGGTTCTACTCAACAAAAAATTGTTTGATTCACACAAAGTCTGCTACAAATCTAGTTGATTCTCTGTGGCAGTTCTCTGTTCAGTGAATCAGAAAGAGCTGAAGATGTAATTTTTTCCTTAAAATTTAGAGATTCCCAAGTGGGCAACACAGAGACCTGTATTAAGGTGGACCTTAATGCAGACCTTCAGTTACCATATGGTTTCACTTACTTGTGGAATAGCATGGAGGACTACAGGAGAAGGAAGAGGAAAATGAAGGGGAAGAAATCAGAGGGTGAGACAAACCATGAGAGACTATGGACTCTGAGAATCTAACTGAGAGTTTTAGAGGGGAGAGAGGTAGGGGGAAGGGTTGGCCCAGTGATGGTTATTAAGGAGGGTATGTATTGCATGGAACACTGGGTGTTATACACAAACACTGAATCATGGAACACTACATCAAAAGCTAATGATGTACTGTATGGTGACTAACATAATAAAAATAATAAAAATCTTTTAAAAAAAGCATACTTACCTTAAAATCTTATTGACCAGACAGTGGAAGAATGTTTACATGTGTGAATGTATCTCTAGTATCCTCCAGATTAGTGTACTGTTTACTAATTTCTTAGTATGTGATGAGGTCTAAAACATTTCCTTTGAGAAACTTCAAATGATTATTTACAACTAACTGTCACTTCAAAATACACAGAGTGTAATTATTCGTCTACTTTACCACCAACTCTCCTTTGGTTAAATAAATATGATTCTATTGCAAAGGCCTCTCTTCAAAAGCTGTCTCCAAATCACTATTTTCTGAAAGCCACCAGTAAAGGGTGATATTTTGCCAAGGTAGACTAATGGAAGTCAAATCCCATTGCAAAAGCAGAACTGAAATTATGCTTCATGCACATCTGGCAACATGTCCATTTGTACATAAGAAAGGCATGAATAAGATTATGTCTCAAATAAATTACCCACTGATTATGACAATTAACTAGCTGTCATAGGTATTCAATTATCTAATTATATGCCAAAATTGTGTGCCAGGTGTTCCCTACATCCAAATTTCCAGTATGTTATATTTTATTAGCAAATTTGCTTCGTTTTGAGGAACATTCTAACTTAAAATACTTTCTCTTGATCAAACTATTTTCTTTCTTTTTTTTCATTCCTAAAGGCCCTAATTTACAAATGAAACCATCTGAATAATACACGGAGAATGGGTATGGGTTCAAACTCATTTGTCTACATCATAGCAACTGTTTGTACTGGCCCAACTGCTCGCTATGCATGCAGATGTTAAATTGTGCATCCTCGATCATCTGTTTATAATGCAAAATGACAGATTGACTTGATTTTATCTAGCAGAAATAATTCAGGCATCCACATTGGCAAATTTGACCCAGAAGGTTTTATGAAATGTTTTGCAGTGAAACCTGTGGATGAATTAAAATGCGTCTCCCCATTTCTTTGTATGTGTGTGTGTGTGTTCACTGCACTGGGTTTTTGAAAAACTGAATATTTCCCTCCTTCAGCTTCAAAGAAGGGTAATTTTCTCCATGAATCAGAAAGGTGTAAATAACACTGTTTTCCCCTTTTGGTTTTACCTCTCAGCATAAAATAACTATGAGCAATATGCTCAGAACTACAGGTACCCGCTTTAGCAAATGTAAGGAAGTTTTATTTATATAGAAATTTATGTAGGATTTTACAAGGACTTACTGGTCTCTGCCCTTTTTATGGTAGTGATGGCAACTCCCACTGAAACCAAAAATAAGTCTTGTTCTACAAAACAAATGACTTTAAAGGCCTTTGATTGCATTGTCCAATGCTGTATTGAAAGCATCTGTACACTAACACTCATTAATGAAACAAAAAATATCTAAATGTAGTTGCAAAGAACGTAGGGAAAGAAAGCATTAAAAGGAAACTGTTTGATAAATACATGGTTTTGATGTTTGCAGAGCCAGAGTTACCTGCAATTCTTTTCCCATTGTCCCTTCCTGCTGCAAATTCTAACTAAATAACCCAGACATTTCCCAAACCTCGCTGGTCTTTCTGCCACCTGTGCTATGTTCTCAGCCCTCAGTGCTTTAGTCTTTTTTATAAAAGCTAAATACAGCTTCAAGAGGGCATCTTTAAGATACTGATCTTATCATCTTATTATGCTATTTCCCTGTAGGGCTTGTGTGGGTTTGGGGTTAGAAGTAATCTTTCTAAGGTTCAGACAGAAAACCAAGTCTAAATCTTTGACTTAGCAGTTGTGGATTCTCTACCATAGAGCTACTAACTGTTTTTATAGCCTTACTCCTTGCCATATTCCATTCTCTTTCTTTTACTTATTCATCTTCAACATCACAGTAATACTCATTTGAACACTATTGTCCCAAATAACATCTGTTGCTCCACTTGAGGGTCCTTGTTCAACAGAAATAAGATATATATCATTCTAGAATGTCCTTTTCTACAATATCCACTTATCAAAACACCGAAATATTTTTATAGATCTACAAGTTCCATAAGCAACCAACCTTGCCCACCTAAGCTGGATTTTTTTTTTTTTTTTAACAGAGCCACATTCAGACAGAGCACTAATTTAATTATTTATTATTTATTTCAATTTTTATTTCATCATTTCTATATCTGTGTTTCATCTGACTGTCATAGGTATCTGTATATGCTACACTATTAAATTAAGCTATTACATTCTGTGATGGATACTGTATATTTTCTGTATAGTGCCTTCACAGCTCTTAGGATGCAGAAAACAAGAGAGGGAGATGTTTATTAAAATCAAATTGAGATCACTTATTCATCAAGTATATATTAGCCACTTATTATATGTTTAGTGTGGGGTGAAGGGTTTAGAATGCAAATGTGCATGAAGCACAGAAATACAAAATAAATAATTCAGGGAGTGGCATGTACAAGACGGTAGAATAGGAAGCCCCAGCCCTCATCCTTCTACAGAAACACTGACTTAATAAACATACACAGATCATAATACTTTTATGAGAACCCCAAAACTCTAGCTAAGAAGTTCAGCACCCCAGAAAGCCAAAGGACCAAGAACAGTTATATTGAAATGGGTAAGAAGAACAGTTTTACTCTATCCGCACATCCCCTTCTCCCATATCAGCGCAGTGAAAAATCCCCTGTGTGACATCTTCCATGAGAGGAAAACTGTAAAAGCATACATCCAGTGTCCCTAGCTTTTCAGGGTACTGGCTGAGAGAACTATTTCTGTCTCATCTCACCCAGAGTGTGGAGGGATCCAGCAGAGTTGAAATGTCCTGGAGCTGCTAAAGCAGTAGGAGTGGGTGGTGACTCTCAGCAGAGGGCAAGGATCTCAGCACTCAGCTTGGGTCTGCAGGACTGAGTGATGGCACATAATCCTGAGACTTCTCCTTCAGGAGGAAGGAAGGAAAGTGTAACTTATACTTAGTATCCTCAAATCTCCATGTACCACCCAAGGGAAAATAGCAGAATAATTCTCAGTACCTCACACAGTTCAGTAGGAAGGCGGAGAGTGTACAATCCAGAGTTTTCTTTTTCAGGATGGAGGGAGGGGGGAAGTGGAGCTGGCACCCAGTGTCCCAGCATTTTAGTGGACCTCTTTAGGGAAAGGGACAGATGACTCAGCACTGCTATGGCTCTGTGAGATTGGGAAAAGGGGCACAATCCCGTGATTTCCATCCCAGGAGGAATAGAATGTGCATGTCCATAAAAAAGGTTTGAGATACTCTCGGAATCTTAAGCTGATCTACCTGGTGAAAGCCTTTCCCTGCCAGTGACAGTCCATAAAGACTGGAAATGTGGCTGGTTCTTCAAATGGGTAGGCACTAATGCAGATCGACAAGGGGGCACAAGAAGTTAGGAAAATAGGACACTATAAAAGGAACAAAAATAACCAACCCTAAAGAAATCTATGAATTGCTTGACAGATTTCAAAATATTTGTCTTACAGAAGCTCAGTGAGCTACAGCAGAGCACAAATAGAAAATCAAATGAAATCAGGAAAATGATACATGGTCAAAATGAGAATATTTACAAAGAGATAGAAACCATTTAGAAGACAAGAGAAATTCTGGAGCTGAACAATAGAATAACTGAACTGATAATTCAATAGAGTGCTCCAATAGCCATCAAACAAACAGAAGAAACATTAGAACCCAAAGAAATGTCATTTGAAATTATTAGTCAGAAGAACAAAAAACTAAAAACTAAAAAATAAAAAGTGTATAAAGCTTAAGGGATTTATGAAATATCACTAAGATAGTCAATATATGCATTATAGGAATTCCAAAAGAAGAAGCACAAAGGAATTTGAACGGGATGGTTCAAAAATTTACAAAAACACATTATAACAGAAAAAAAAATTCAAGTCAAAGACAAAGAGACTTTTAAAAGCAGCAAGAGAAGTGACTCATCATATACAAGGGAGCCCCCAAAAGACCATCAGAGGATTCCTCAGTAGAAATCTTGCAGGCCAGGAGTGTCTGGGTGGCTTAGTCTGCCTTCAGCTCAGGTCATGGTCTCAGAGTGCTGGGATCAAGCCCCACATCAGGCTCCCTGCTCAGCGGGGAGTTGGCTTCTCCCTCTCCTCTGACCTTCCCCCCAGTTTGTCCTCTCTCTTCCTTTCTCTCTCTCTCTCCCCCACCTCCAATAAATAAATAAAACAATAAAGAAAAAGAAAGAAAGAATGAAAGAAAAGAAAAGAAATCTTGCAGGCCAGAAGGGAGTGTGATGACTTACTCAACAAGCTGACAGATTTACTAACCAAAAATGTGATACCAGGCAAAACTGTCTTTAGCAGATAAAGAAAAGATAACTATGTTTCAGAAAAGTAACAGAATGAGATTTATATTTTACAAATACCACTTTCAGTGTAGTGAAAAAGACACACAGCAAAGGAGAAGAATGGAAACAAAGTTAGTTAGAAGTTATAAAAAGACAGGTAGCAAAGGAGAAGAATGGAGTTAGTTAAGTTAGTTAGCTTTTATATCAAGATGGGTAAATGGTGATGGGAAAATAAGTAAACAGCAGAAGATGTATTTGAGTATCATTTCCTTAAGGGTATTCCATGAAATGTTAGCTTTAAAGGAGTTCATTAGGTAGTAAATAGAAAAGTTTGGGGACTCAATAATTTGGAAAAACACTAAGTTAAGTCAAACTTTGATTTGCTAAAATGCAGTGGAAACTGTTAACTGGGGATTGAATAACAGGTTTTAATCTCTATAAAAGAATTTTCACTGAGGCATTTCACAGAACTTGTGTTTCACAGAACACATTGTAGGAAATTCTAGATTTGGGTTACATCCCCCAAACCTGGAAGTTAAACATGAGATAAAATTTCTCAGTTTCTATCTTGAGTGGTATGGTAGATAGTGGTACCATTAATTGTGAACAGAAACTTTTAAGGGAATATAATTCATTCTTGGACATTCTGAATTTTGAATTGCCTTTGGGACATCAAAATAGGAAAATTTGGGTGACTATTTGAATACACAGCTGAAGTTCAATGGTATTTTTCCTAGATACATAGGTAGTGATTAAAGTTTTACGAGTAAATTAAATTGTATTAAATTCTGTAGTATGGACTTTGAGCTTCCTTTCTGTGTAGTTGATGACATCTGAGGCTTGGAGAATATCCTTTGCAGATAGAAGAGGACAGTGGTTTCCATTGAAATGTCTAAGATGGGGGGATATAACGTTAGTGTAAGCTGCACTTAACTGTTCATTTTATATCCTCTTTCTCCACTGAAAAGGCATCTCTGAAAAGTGCAGATTCACTCCTTAAAGGTACGTAATGAGTGCTCCCTTTAGAAATACCTGTGATGTATGAACTTTGGGCAATGCCATAGAATTTCTCAGGTCTCACTCAGTCTTGAGTGCAAGGGTTTCTATTATTAACTGCAGCTGAACTTGAAGCAGGACTCTGGAGATAGAAAAACTTGAGTGGCCATTGTGAGCTCTCTAAGCTACAAAATCATATACCCCAATTAAGCTTATATTTTTAAAGAGCCCAAAAGTTAAACTGTTGATATTTTTAGATGGATCTGCACAAGCACCGATTTGTGGACTCTGGAACAGAGTGACTCACAAAGACCACTTCATCAAACACTTTGTTTCCTGAAGGTTGACTGAGTGTTTATTCCTCTAACATTCCATGTCAAAATGCATATCTGAACTCTCTTTTTTTTTTTTTTTTAACTAGCCGCTATGCTCTAGATGTGACATAAGATGGAGAAAATGTAAAGCAAAATTGCCAAGTCTGCCATTGTCTCAGTCTGACTTGTTGAGCCCAGCTATGGCAAGGGAATCACTGATGTACCCGCCTTTTCCTGCTGCGTGTTCATAGAGTGACCACTGAAGAGGTATAAACCCCAGACACACAAGGAAAACAAGCAGATGGTGATGCAACAGGGAAGAGAAAATAGTGAAGCATATATAGAAACATAGATAGAAGATTGCATAGAGCATACTTGCTGAGAGGAAACATTATATAATTCTCCGCCAAAGATTTCCTTGTTTAATTTCATTCTGGAAAGCCATAGTTGATGTCTGACATGTTACACATGGCAAAAATGAAGAAAACTCAGTACAAAGAGGCTCTTACAGCACATCTCAGAATTTTGAAGTCAAATAAAACTAAGGGAATTTAACATTGTATCGTGCACCCGAAATAACTGGTGACTGGGCATGCAGTACATTGAAGATGACTGTTTGTTCTTTGTTACAGTCCCACACAGCATGGGAAATTGACCTTCCCTTGGATTTTTTATTTGTTTCTTTGTTATACTCTGTGACTGCTTAAACAACAAAATGTGGTAGAAATCACACTGTACCAGTTCTAAGGTTAGGCTTTAAATTATCTAACAGCTTCTATTTGCTCCCTTTGGAGCAATCACTGTTGGGATGCTCTGTCTCAAAATCCATCTGCTGCTCAGAAGCCAACGTCACATGGGGAGGCCATGAGTGTGAGCTCTGTTCAACGGTCTCAGTGGAGCTCCCAGCCCAAAGACAGCATGTGAAGAAGCCATTTTGGCTGTTCCAGCCCAAATAAATCCCCTGATGATGTAGTCCGCTCACTTCACACCAGAGGAGAACTACCCAGCTGATCTTGGTTAACACAGAGAATTATGAGAAATAATAAAATTGTTTTTAGCTACTAAGTTTCGATGTGGTTTGCTATACAGTAGTTGATGGTTGAAAGAGAGAACATGGCTTATTGTTGGGGACCAGTACATTCTTAACTTGTAGATGCCATTTAGTAACAGGACATTTCTGTCTGTGGGCATGTGAGAAAGTACGAAATGGTTCAGTATTCTACTTAGGAAATAATAGAAATGGATGAAATTCATGATTAGCTGCATTAGTCTGCTATTCGTAAAAGAAAAACAGGAAACAACTATGCTCAGCCACAACAGTATGGCAAAGCTATTCATTGAGATATAATACAAACATTTAGAATTATGTAATAAGAACCTTATGTTATTTTGGCTCAGTGAAGAAATATTGAGATAAACCACTATCTATGAAGTCTTAATTATAATCACATAAAGTAAATAAGGTGGGAAATATGTCTAAGAAGAAATGGCTGAGAACAGTGCTTCAAAGTATGCCTTAACCTCCCTGGAGATACCATTTGCATACCTAACTCTTGGAGTGAAAACAAAAGCAAGCAAAATACTATTCAGGAACAAAGGAGGGAAGAGCTCACTCTCCCCTGGTCAGGGATGGCATCATTGAGGAGTATTCACCTGAGAGGAGTTTTACAGGATGAATAGGAATTTGTCAGGTGGTCAATGACAGGAAAAGTCTAAGCAGAAGAAGTAACCTATACAGAGTCACAGAAAGAGACAAAATAGCAGAGACTAATTGCTTTGGGAAACTGTACTTGTTCTGGTGCAGAATTTGTGGAAGGGCTTAAGGAGGGAAAGGCAGGTTATAATATTATGGGCCAATCTCCTAAACTCAGTATTTCCATTTAGATTGGTCTCTCCTTTTTCTTTGAATGCCCATGGTGCTTTGTTTGGTTATGCTTTATACTATGGATATTTGACCACATATTTGTTTGTTTGTTTTAAGATTTTTATTTATTTATTTGTCAGAGATCACAAGCATGCAGAGAGGCAGGCAGAGAGAGGGGGGGAAGCAGGCTCCCCACCGAGAAGAGAGCCCGATGTAGGGCTCGATCCCAGGACCCTGGGATCATGACCTGAGCTGAAGGCAGAGGCTTGAACCCACTGAGACACCCTATGTGCCCCATTGATCACATGTTTTACTTTCTATCCTAAATCATAAATTCCCTGTACCTGAGGCTTTTGTTCAACAAATACTGATGTGCTACCTTCACTTTCCCAAGCCCCTTTTGGATTTGTAAAAAAAAATTTTGAAGATATTATTTGTTTGTTTGTTTGTTTGTTTGTTTAAGAGAGAGAGCATAAGCAGGGGGACGGAGGGACAGAGAAAGGATCTCAAGCAGACTCCTCTCTGAGTGCAGGACCCAACACAGGGCTTGATCTCAGGACCCTGAAATCATGACCTAAAATCAAGAGTCAATTGCTTAACTGACTGAGCCATCCAGGTGCCCCTGTGTAAGATTTTTTTTTTTTAATGACCTTGGAATTCTAACCTAAGAGCAGAAAGTGAGCTGAGCATTATATAATTCCAAGATGGTCATATTTCATAAAATCCACAGATTATGGCTAAGACAGGAAATGGATGTGGAAGACAAAGAGCCAAGGGAAATTTAACAAATAAGAGCTTTTCAGAGAGAAGAATCAGGGCTGATAAAAGGACCCCCACAAGAGGGGTCCTTTTAACATTTTCCCAGTGAGACTTGTTATGTCCCAGCAGCTACTGTGTCTACTGTTCTCCCCCTCCCCAAAAAGAAGTGTGTGTATTGCAGTTATCTGGTGGCAACAGTGGTGTAGAGGGTAAGGCAGCTATCCTCCTTACCCAGCAATTTCAAGAAGGTGGTGTGCCACACCCATTCTGATGGAGACCCTACTGCTCACACTCAGAAACTGTAGACACTCAAGGTGCAATGTCTTTATGGGGTTTTGTGCTGACTCCTAATGGGAGAGTTTCTGTGTATTCACCATATTTCAAGAAAAGAGCAAAAGGAGACGGTAGTTGTAGAGCTATGACCTGTGCTCATCACATATTTGTATGCTCTCCAGTCATTTCCCTGACACATTTGCAGTTGGGTTGTGGCTATGTGGTTAGACACAGCCAGCAGACTCTGAGCAAAACTAATGTGTGTTACTTCTATGATCATACAATTAAGACCGAGGAGAATGCTTCTATCCTCTCTTCTACTGCTCTGGCAGTTCCCAGTGCATCTAATTTATATGATGTAGACAAAAAGAAGAGGGAGATACCCTAACCTGTACTGGACTGTGTTAAATCGCTGAAACCTGAAAGTTTGATTGTTGCAACAATGAGCATGAATGACCTTAACAAATAGATTCCTGGGAGGAAGCGCTTAGCAAAACCTTTCCTATTTCTTCTCCAATTATTGCACACACCCTTGTGAGAGGCACTCAGATTTTTGTATCTTCCAATCCTTTGCTCAATCTCTGTTCCATTTCTACAATATGTGTAACAAAATCCTTGCTAATTTAGCCTTACTCTCTGTGTGCTTTCTGAAATGAAGTAACATATCTCTTGGTATGGCCTAATTTCTAAACAAGAGTGGATTTATTTCTCTTCCATCTAGCCAGAAATTAATTTTCCTCCCCTGTTTGGCAGTCCCAGTCTACTGGCTTGTCAGCTAAGGTCTCATAACTGGAAATGTTCTCTCCAACTTGTTGGAACTACATCTCTAACTTAAATTTCCAGGGCTAGTGTTTCCCATTGTTCATTTTGCTTCTGCAAATTTAATATCAGAATATTTCCTTTCTTACTGTACATCTCTTTAAAAAGGAGGCAGCTCCCATTTTTAATACAGAATTTAAGAGCTTAAGGGTTCATTCACATATGTAATGTATTTGATTCTCAAAACAACTGTGGAAGCAGGCATGAATGGCATCATTTATACCTTATCCCCATATTCCAGATGAGGAAAATGAAGCTCAGGGGACTTCTCCAGATCCCTTGGCTATGACTGCCCACCTATCAATTCTTATTCCAAATATCATTTTTCCACTATATTTTATTACCTTTTACCAACTTTCTATATTTTGTATATATTTCTATATTTTGTATATACATCAGACATTCAAATGCAATCTGACAAGTTTTGAAATCTATATTATTGTGCCTAAAATCATCTTAATACAGCATGTTATAATGCTGAAAGTTTTAGGGAAGAAAAAAGTTGGAAATCCAAACAGGAAATAACAAATCTAAAAATTAAAGAGAGAGGAAAACAAACATTTGAGTTGCTTCCTATGTTTTTTTGTTTTGTTTTTTGTTTTTGTTTTTGCCTTCTCATTTGTTTTTTTTGTTGTTGTTGTTGTTTTGAGTTTGGGTACACACACATGTGTTTTTTTTCTTTTTTCTATTAAAGACAATTCTTTCATGAATATTCTTATTCAGCTTTTGATGCTCATGAACAAGATTTTCTCCAAATCTAAGGAATAGAGCTAGAATTGAAAATGCTGAGGGGTGGGGCACGTGGGTGGCTCAGTGGGTTAAGCCTCTGCCTTCGGCTTGTCGTGATCTCAGGGTCCTGGAATTGAGCCCCACATTGGGTTCTCTGCTCAGTGGGGAGCCTGCTTCCCCTTCTCTCTCTGCCTGCCTCTCTGCCTACCTGTGATCTCTGCCTGTCAAGTGAATGAATAAAATCTTTAAAAAAAGTTAAGCGGCTGCCTTCGGCTCAGGTCATGATCCCAGCGTCCTGGGATCGAGTCCCACATTGGGCTCCTTGCTCATTGGGGAGCCTGCTTCTCCCTCTGCCTCTGCCTGCCATTCTGTCTACCTGTGCTCGCTCTCTTTCCCTCTCTCTCTCTGACAAATAAATAAAATCTTAAATAAATAAATAAATAAAAGAAAATGCTGGGAATATTTGAATGAAAAAAATCAATTCAAACAAAGCATGTATTGTATACATACATACATATACAAATGTATTGTATATATATGTATACTCTTGATGGAAGAGGCGTTGGCCCAGCAATTCCTGGTGGAACCAAATGGGGAGATAGTTAAACTGGCAAAAGGTGGATACCCCTGGAAAGAGCACCTCCACCACTTGGAATCTGGGCTGTCCCCTGACTCTGTAACCATCACATTTGTTATCTGCATTGACCAGGCTGGATAACAGTGGGTATACAGTGTGTGCCCAAGGAGCCCCACTCATTCCAGAGGAGACTGACCTTGTTAGAGCCACGGTGGGGTCCTCAGGATGAGGCCCTGGATCATACCAGTGGGATTCCCGACTGCATCTTTGTTTTCCTGACTGCATCTGTTTCCTTGGTGGGCACTGAACCTGAGAAGGTAGCATGGCCTCTGCTACCTTGGCCTAATGCCTAGGCCTTCCACAGATCCCCTAGACCAATAAAATGTCTTTCATTTCATAAAAAAATAAAACCCTTTATATATAATCCCATACATACATATATGTATGTGTGTGAATATTTGTAATATAGATATATACAGTATATATATACACACACACGTACACACTATACCTATACACACATACCATATATAGCACATATGTATATATATATGATATATAGAGTACGATACAATTTAAGGTACAGAAACAATTTCTAATTATTACCCAATAATAATTACTATGGTTATTAAAAATAGAATTACGTGATCTATTTCAATATGTAGCCACACTTTTGCTTTTAGAATTATAACATTATTTCTGATATCACACTTTTTATAAAATTTTTATAAAATTACTGAACCTATGGAAGACATTTTCTTTTTAGCTACAGTTACTGACAGCTCACTTTTTGAGATATAAAAACCGATAATCATTATTTTTGCTTTAACACTAGATACCTTTTCAAATAGATATTTATTTTATGTTTTAAAAAGAATAAAATCTTAGAGAGAGCACACATAAGGGGGTTAGAGGCAGAGGGCAAGGGAGAGGGAGAAGCAGACTCCCCACTGAGCAGGGAGCCCTACATGGGGCTTGATTTTGGGATCTCGAGATCATGACCTGAGCCAAAGGCAGATGCTTAACCAACTGAGCTACCCAGACACCCCTAAGATAGATACTGAATTATTATTTTAGTATCATGTAGAATTTAATACTAAATTTAAATACTATGCAGAACCATAGTATTTTAGTTTGTAATTTCAAGTCTTTTTCATTTGCTTTGGTTTTGTATTAAGAGAACATTAAAAGATTGAATTTTTTAGCCTATTTGTTGGTATAAAACTAAGGGTAATTTAAGAAAAAATGGGAGATATAACTACTCAATTTTATATTATACTGTGATAGTATCAAATAGATAAAGTCATGATAATTCTTCTAGTAAGGTGATATAACTTGCTGGATGCTATTTAAAAATCTGTCCTACGACCCAATATAGAGGCAGTATTATAATTTGGGGGATGTCTGTTTCACATCCAACTGACCATCCCTCTCCTCTCAGGCATTAGGGTTTGAATCATGTCCAGCTTAATGAAGTGACTGGCAAAATGCCAAACCAACATGGAGAATGAAATATCTAAGAGAAGGATGGGGTAAAAGTAAGCAGTGACACCATGTCCTGGTGATATTGTTCAAGCACCTGGTTCCGTTTTAGGTCCTACGTTACAAGACCAGAACTTAGCTCTATATTTTGCAAGGGAGATTTTCAACTCCCAAATTTATTGCTGGATTAAAATGGGAGCATCACCTGTTTAATGACAGATTTCTTCACGGTTCACATTGTGATAAAAGATGGTCAGTCCTAAAAAGCAATGGTGCCAATTCATTAGGGTAGCATTTGAAGAATTGCATTAAATGTATTTATTGCATTAAATGAATGTGTGGACATACAGGTCTATTACAAAACTGCCAAATATCTGAAGGAGAAAGGTTAAAAACAATTTCCAGGTACCTACTGCAGCCTTGAGAGTGAGCCACTCGCATTTTTTGAAAGAGAATCTGCTGCAAAGAGGGCCCTCAGTTGAGTCCTGGTGCTTCATCTTGGCTTTCAGTTCAAGGCCACATTCTTTCTGGGCAGTCTCTAGCCAATGACTAAGCATCATGGGGATGCAAGGGCTTACCGTTTGTGGTCATTCTGGCTCCCCTCTTGTGGGCAATGTTTGCACTAAAACTTCTTGCTGGCTGGCTAAGACTTTCACAGAGATGCACTGCAGTCTGAGCCTCTGTCTTCCTGTCCAATCCTGCTTCCTTCCCTTCCTTTTACAAGTGTGAGACCAGCATCATGGTGAGAAGTCTTTCCCTATTTTCGCCCTTCCTCTCTTTTTCCCTCACAGGAATCACTTCCAATAACTCATGCATTTTAATTTTCCTTTTGGCATCTGTTGTGCAGAGACCCAGCATTGTCACCTAGGTGTTACTACTGACCTCTGTGAAACAGAGGACTTGTAGTTTCTGCATTTTGTGGGGAGAAAACTGAAAGAGAGCATGGACCTATATGAGCTGCTTTACAACTAGTGTAAGGAAAAACATCAAGAGGCTCAGTCCCCTTGAAATCAGTACAAAGCACAATTAGTAAAACATAGTTTGCTTGCTTGCAAAAAGCTACTTGCAGAAAGTTAGCTGGTGATCAAAAACTTTCCTTTGATTGGGCAAGAGGATAGGGTTCTGTGGCTATTTAGCCAAAGAAAAGGATTTGAAAAATTTGAAAAATTCCAGTACATTGTGTGATAATAACAAAACCTAAGCCTTCCTCATCATTGTTATGGCTAGTAATTAATTAATTAATTAATTAATTTTTAAAGATTTTTATTTGTTTATTTGACAGACAGATCATAAGTAGGTAGAGAGGTAGGCGGGGGGGCGGTGAAGCAGGCTCCCCACTGAGCAGAGAGTCCGATGCGGGGCTCGATCCTAGGGCCCTGGGATCATGACCTGAACCGAAGGCAGAGGCTTTAACCCACTGAGCCACCCAGGTGCCCTTGGTTAGTATTTAGGTTGTACTCTACTGGCTCAGGTCAGAAAATTTCTCCACTTCATGCTTTGGAAGTTAGCCAAATTCTAATGGGTTGTTTACTTACTTAACAGAACCTCAGAAATTAACAAAAACTAGTTATCAATAAAATACATCTTGCCATAGGTTTCTTCAAACGCTAAGGTCTGTGATACTATGAATTTATAATAAAATAGTGTATGCAGTATTGAAGAAAAAGATTACAACCTGCCCCTAGGCTATGAGATATTTGAGGGAGTATCTTTAGGTCCAACTTTTGAGAGCACTTAGGACTAGTAGGCATTTGTGAAATGTTTCCTAAATTGAACCGAAATCCAATTTTCAGTTATTTTTGTGCCAATGAATCCAGACACAAAATAACTTTATTGCACTAAGTTTCTCTGACATTGATGGCCAGTATTTGCCAAGAGAATTGGAAGGAAGTATTTATAGTTGAATTTCAGTGTATATAATTTGAAGTCTCTTCCATTCTCTTTACTTTGTCAGGACCTTAAACGAGACTTTTGAGTGCTGTGTAACTAAAATAGGCAAAAGCATTTATTGGTCTGGCTTGGCCTGCAGATGTTTGGGATTACACCTAATTGCTTTGCTGCTGCTATTTTCATCAAGCTGCTGAAGGGATTTTTGTAAATGCTGGAAGAAAGCCTAACTGAAAGGGGTTAAGCTTCTAAACTACTGTGATCTAAAATATATGTTTATAAAAAATTTAAAAAAAAAATAAAAAAATTAAAAAAAAAAAAAAAAGAAGTGACAAATTGTAAGCAAAAGATAACCTCTTCTACTTACAGAAATGCCAGCCCAAATATCATCTGTAGAGAGACTTCAGCAACTATAATATATTCATGTTAGAGGGCAGAATTTAAAAATAGGCGCATTTGTGGATCTTTTAGGTCCCTGCTGCTTTATAGATTTTAACTATGCTGGTTAACAAGTCTTTTCAGCTGCGGTTTGATGGTTTGCATGGAGACTCTGTCTCTTATGGAGATTTATAGAAAGCCTGTACCACAGAGGCAAGGTAATACCCAGCCTCCCAACTTCATGTATCTTCCACACAATAGAAACCACAGCTTGGGAGGCATGGGAACTTGAATCTGTAACAGTTTCAAGCTGCAGGTAACTGAACACTCTACAAAAAGTGGCTTTAAATAAAGAAAAAATTAAATTACATACAAATTATTGAAATGTATTTTTTTTTTTTGGAACAGTATCTCAACTATATCAGGGATATGAGCACTTTTATTCACCTATAGCCCTTTCTTGTGGGCACAAAATGGCAGTTGTAGGCTCCAAGCAAGTAGAGCATCACCAAATCACATTCCAACCAGGAAGAGAGGAGGGCAGGTAGACAGGGTCTTTCCTTTTGTTAAGAAGAAAAATCCTGCTTAGATTCCCCCACTAGTCTCTCTTTATGTCCAGTTAGCTACAATCAGCTAATCTCTGGGCCCAAGGGTAATTGGGAAAAGTAAGGAGATGTCAGAGAAGAATGAGTCATAACTGACTTGGATAAAACTGTTCAATTCCATGGGATAGGATGCAGTTTTCCTCTTGTAGAAATTTGAGAATTTGTTAGCAAGGAAAATAGGAATAGGATAGCCTTGCAATAATGTTTGCAAACTTCTAGTCAGTCCTAGGCCTGTCCAAATTTGAAAGACAGACATGTGAATTTCTCTGCTCGTCTCCACCTATCCCCGTGTTGCTACTTGTTCAATATAAAGGACCAACAGAAGCGAAATTAAAACTAGAGAAAGTTACAAACAGTAAGGACACGTAAAACGCATCCGTAATATTAGCGCTTGAAGAATTGGTTCAAATTTGTATGGTACTATTACCTTGTTCATATTATTTTTTATACACTTACTCTTTGTCAACTTCGGCAACTTTGTCTTCTTTTACATTCTGATATTTTCATTTGTCATAAATATTTTCCTTTTTCTGTATTTTCACTTACAGCATCATAGTTTTTCATCTGTTGTTGGCTCCAAATATCCGTAACAATTTTCCTGTGATTGGAACTCAGTGTAGCACAGAGTGGCGTTACCTAGCTAATTGTGAGTTAGAGCATAGTTCTACCCTGCCTGAAATGTCAGTTGTACCGCTAACAAAGTGGGTGCCCTTGGTAAGTTACTTAACTGCGCTGCACTACAGTTTTTAGTATCTGAAGAGTAAAATTAATAGTAAGACTGTAAAGCTAATTATTGTTAATAAGTACATTTTATTAATGTAATTAAAGTTAAGATACTTCTTGTAAATTGCTTAATATGGATCTTACTGTGCAATCCAATATGGTAGTCACTAGACACATGTGACTACTTAAATTTAGGTTTAATTAAAATTTCAGTTCCTCAATCATTACTACATTTCAAGTGCTCAATAATCACATGTGATCAACGGTTACCAGATTCAGCAGTGCAGGAAAAGGATATTTACATCATTATAGACTATTTTATTGGACAGCACTGGCTGGAATATA
This sequence comes from Mustela lutreola, assembly GCF_030435805.1. NCBI lineage: Eukaryota > Metazoa > Chordata > Mammalia > Carnivora > Mustelidae > Mustela > Mustela lutreola. The sequence continues at coordinate 86,485,225 of NC_081291.1, read as the reverse complement.
GTAAGAGCTCAATAAATAGTTGTGCATTTACTTTTTCTTTCCTCTGAATTGTCTTTATGGCCAAGCTCATAACAATTGAAATCATGCCATATCATTTATATTTAAGTAGAAGTAAACACCTATCAAAATGTTTTCACAAGTATTTAGACCCTCTGCAAAGTGAGTGTTTTTATACATTTAATTCCTGACCCGCTAATGTTACATTGTAACACTCAGCAAATGTAGTTATTGAGTGAATGAATGATTGACTGGGTAATACTACAACCCAATAAAGTATCTGAGCAGAGATCTGTTCCCTTTTCTAGATGGAAATGTTGTGTCATTCAGTGAGTTCCAATAAATTACAAACTAGCACCCAGTTGTCCAAGCCTAGTTTTTTTTTTACCATAGTGTCACTAGCAAATATTTCAAATTTGAGTTCTAGAGATACCAGTATTGTTTCTAAAGATCAATGTAGAAATTTCCATCTCTAATCTATGACAAATGTGCCTGAAATTAGTGCTTGAAGCAATATGTGTATATACAACCCCCAGACCCATATACACTTATATAAAATACATATTTACATATATATCATGTATATAATATATGCATATATGTAAGTGCTACATTTACATTTAATCCTGAGTCTAATGTAATACTCAGTGTATTCATGATATTAATACTGTGTTATGATCAGGAGACTCAGGATGCCAAATAGTGCCCCAGACTTATCCATGCCTGCCCTTGAAAACCCCAAGGGAAATTTGTAAACACACACACACAAAAATCACAAATAGGAATTACAGGCAGGTTGTATTTTGACTGGGCTTGTGCTTATAACTGCAGTGCACAGCTTTCTGGAGAAGTGAGCTGGAAACAGTGATCTAACCCAGAGCTTGCAAGGGTATCTCTCTCCTCTTGTCTAAATTTTGCCATAAGCTGATTTTGCCATCAGCTTTCAGAGGCTGATGGATTACCAAGCCACAGTACACTGAAACACAGAAATATTTCAAGATATACAGCCTAGGCTGTCTTACCTGATCTTGCAGCATAAACAGAAGAGGTAAAACGTGAGCTTAAGAGTGATCCCTAACTTCTCAGAAAGCGCCCTAGAATTGCTTCCTGCTTTGACAACGAGGGGACCAGAGGAGAGAGAGAGATTATAGAGGAAAGGATAACATCCATGTCTATGTGTCTGACCTTGCAATGTTGTCTTTCTCAGATGTAACTCAATAAAATGAGCTGCTGCTTTATTTGGGAGAAACTGAGAGTGGGGCAGCATGGAAGAGTAGATCTTCTCTGCTGTGTATGGGACCACCGGGGAACCACCAGTTCCTTAATCTCTTAGTTAGATTTTATATTTAATTTTATTATAGGGTGTATCTAATTTTGCTTAAACAATGTTGATCTAGAAGCATCTTTTTGAAGTGTTTTTCACTGACCAGAGGAAAAAAGTTTTTTTTTTTTTTAAATGTTGGTTTGATATGAACTTTGCTATAAATGGAATGTTTGTGTCTTCCCAAAAGTCATATGTTGAAATGGAATCTCCAGTGTGTTGGTATTTGGAGCTGAAGCATTTGGGAGGTGATTAGTTCATGAGGTCACAGAGCCCTCATGAATGATTAATTCCCTTATTAAACAAAAAACAAAACAAAATCCAGAGAGTTCCTTCATTCCTTCCACCTTGTGAGGACAGAGTGAGAAGAGGGTAGTTTGCAATCTGGAAGGGGGCTCCCACCACAGCTTGACCATGCTGACACCGTGATCTCAGACGGAAGCCTCAAGAACTGTGAGAAATAAATTGTTGTTGTTTATAAGCCATCCAGTCTATGGTACGTTGTTATAGCAGCCTGAACTGACTAAGACAGACTAAGTAGAAATTGACAGGAACTACTGAGGCAGATGTTGGAGTCCCATAAGTACTGGATTGGCTGAAGCTTTGTGACACAGAGGAGACTCGAAGAAAGAAGAATCATGACACATAGTTCAGTAAAATTGTGTGGGTTTGGGGTGATCTATGTATTTGTGTCAAGTGATTTCCCAAGGGAAATCACTGATTTTTCTTTCTTTGGTTCCCAAACCATTTCTGGATGCAGCAAAACAAAGCAAACTTTTTCCTGAACGAGTCTTACAGACTAAATATAATCATTTTATTCTACAGTTGGAAGATGGTTTTTAATCTTATTTTCATAATAATAATCTTATTGCTGTATGGGCCAATTTAAACATAGGCCATGAGCTAAGTTTTCCGTACTGTTGTATGTTAACATCTATGTCATTATATATATAAAACACACATCAGACAAAACAGTGAAGATCATTTTGTGGTTTTAGTCACTTTCCTTTCAAAGCTGAAAAAATGGTGAGATTAAAAGTTGATAAAAAATGATGATTTTTTTTCATCATTTTTTTTCATCATCAAAAATGATGAAAATTTACCAAAATTTTCTAAAACAGAGAACCTGTTAGGAACCATGGTCACAAATAACTAGTGAAATCCAGTTCTCTATGGGTATAATTCTGTACACTAGCCTGGATTAGGAAATTTATTCAGGCTTTTGAAAAACTGTAGAGTTTAACAATAATTTTCTATTCTATGTTATCATGGTTTAACTTTACACTTTTTATAGTAACAATACTGATATATCACTATTTTTATTAATTGTTGGTATCTTTCAAATGATGGATACATCAGTTCTGTTTTTAAGTTACTGTATAAAACATAAAACAGTTCTGTGAAGTTAAGGGTTATAAAAGCCACAAAAGGCAAGGAGATATGTGTGTATATGTTTGTATTTGTGTAACAGTATAATAAACAGTTGGGGGGGATAGAAAGACATTACTGTAGATTGGATATCTACTGTGTTCTAGACACTGTTGGATACTTTATAGTCATTCTTTTATTCTCTGGATAGTTTTCATTAATTATATTTGAAGAGTTTATCCATCCAAATGCATCAATATTATGTCACAAAAAAGCATTCTGATTTGGTCCATTTAGTGGTATTAAAAGCAATTCACATTTCATCTTTTGGCAATGACTTCCATTTTTGAAGTTCATATAAATGAGTATAAATGCTGCTTAACTATAAACAAATCTTTTAAGTCCCAGAGGGAGACTGAAATTAGCATATCTAGCAAACATCCTTCATTTAAAAAGAACTCTTTTTGTTTGTGGTTTCTCAATAAAAATGTGTCTGTGTGTATACTCATGGAAATGTATTATCACAGAATGTTAAAATTGGTACCTAGTATGATATTAAATGTAGTGTGTACAGAGGTGAACTAGCCTAGAAGAGCTGCCACAGCAAAATATTACAGCCTCGGGGACTTAAACAACAGAAATTTATTTTCTCACAGTTCTGAAGACTGAGAGTCTTAGAGCAAAGCACCAACTGACTCAGTTTCTGGTAAGGGCTCTCTTCCTTGTTTGCAAAGGCAGCTTTTTTGCTCTATCCTCATATGGTTTTGTCCCCTTGTGCATGTGGAGAGAAGGAGATTGCAGGAGTCTCTTCCTCTTCTTATAAGGACACCAACACTATCAGATTAGGGCCCCAGCCCTATGACCTCATTTTACCTTATTTACCACCTAAAAGCCCTATCTCAGAAGACAGTCGAATGTTGATGTTTTTAGAACTCTCAGCACAGAACACCTCTGCACTAAGAGACTTGATCAAACTCTAGCATGGCTGCTAGCAGCAAAAGCCATGCCCCTAAGATAACCCCAGAGCCCCCCTCTTTAAAAAGCCTCTCTGGGAAAACTCAGTGCCTGGAGAATCCATCATTTGTTCTAGCCAACACTGGAAGATAGGCCCCAACCTCCTTAGAGCATTTAGGAAAAAGGGCTTACAATTGTGAATGGGCATCTCTTACTGCACATGTCTTTCTCATGGACCTGAGAGCCACTCCTTTGAAATTAGTCATCAGGAAGGATAGGACCAATGTCTTCCAGTGTTTGTGGGAGGGTAGAATCCTGACATCGATCACTGTCAGCTCACAAACAGCTGTCCTAATCACATTCACATTCCCACTAGCCAACTCTGTAATTTTTCACTTCTCCCACTCTAGTGAGCCTCCGCTCTTCCTCCTCCTCTCTCCTTTTTTTGAGGCACCAGATCACGTCTGCACACAGTGGAATGGAGCTCAGTTCTTTCTTTTACTGTCGGTACTTACTGAGTAAAACTTGTTTTCACTGCCTTAACTAATGTCCATCATTATTTATCTTTGACAGCTTCAACATATGACTTTGAGGGGCAGGGGACACCGTTCAGTCCATAGCGAGGGGGTAACATTAAAGTTACAGATAGGTGAGGGTGCCTGGATGGCTCAGTTGGTTAAGGATTGGGTCATGATCTCCGGGTCTTGAGATCAAGCCCTGGGGTGGGCTCCCTGCTCAGTGGGGAGCCTGCGTCTCCCTCTTCCTCTACCCCTCGCCCCTCATGCTCTGTTTGTCTCTTTCAAATAAATAAATAAAATCTTTAAAAAAAAAAGCTACAAATAAGTGAGACCAAGTCTACCAAAAGTGATATAAGATACTTTCTCCTATAAGGAAGGAAAATTGCGAATTGTTTCCTGCCGCCATGTCTTTGCTTAGAGTGAATAACTGCTAGTGTTTGCCATCATTCAGCTCAACATTCTACTTATCTTTTTGAGAGATGACTTCTTTCATTTAGTGTAGGCCAAATAATCTAGGTAAGTAGGTGCTACAGAAACATCTAATTATTTAGCAACCAAAAGAGCAAAACCTTTTTCTAAACTACCCCAGGCTGCCTGATCATGGCTAGGCAGCTTAGACACTGAAGGAAAGCTAACTCCAAGAGTGTGACGAACCTGCAGGAAGTTGCGTAGGGAATATTCCTGGAAGGAAAGGGAAGCAAGCAGGTTTGGACAGAGGGAGAAGTTGGGCTACAACACAGTCTCAGTGGAGACCTCAGCAATGACCCTTCAGTGCTGTGCTAAGTTAGGAGGAGGAGAAGGCCCCATGCCAATCGTTTTTATACAGATCACTCCAATTAAGAAGAGTGTAGTTTTCTTCAGCTAAGATTCTCCATCAGGGCTGTTGGCTAGGGCTTTCTACTGACAGCATTCTTAGTGGTTGGGACAGGAAGTCCCTTCTTACTGAAGGGGACTGTCCCTGGTGCATTACACACCCACTATGCTGCCAGGTAACAGGTCAATTCTGGGAGTTTAAATCTTGAGCTAATAACACAAGAGAAAACAGAATGGTTAGAATTCATTTATCCTAGTGACAAAATGGCTAGATCAATCATAGTGTTTGGCAAAAGAAGCTAGACACAAAAGAATACACATTTTAAAATTCCATTTTCTTGTGATTTAAAAGCCAACTGCCAGGGGCACCTGAGTGTCTCAGTCGGTTAAGTGTCTGCCTTCAGCTCAGGTCATGATCGCAGGGTCCTGGGTTCCACATGGGCTCCCTGCTCAGCAGAGAGTCTGCTTCTCCCTCTGCCCTTCTCCCCAGCTCATGCTCTCTCTCTCTCTCTCAAATAAATAAATAAAATCTTTAAAAAATAAATAAATAAAAGCCAACTGACAAAATTAATGTATGGGGGTTACAAGGCAAGACCGTATTTATAGTGACAGTTTTACTTTTTTTTTAATTTGGTTGAATTTTCATCATTAAGTTGTTAATTTTTGTTATTCTTTATAATCATAAATAGCTTTAAGCACAAAGACATCTAATATGTGTGTGTATTTAAAGAACATAATAAATGTAAAATTATACTTATTATATAAATATATATGTATTTATAATATCCATTTATAAAGTTAGTAAAAATTAGGGTGCTGTAAGAATTTTTATATAGAAGAGTCCATCAGTTTTTCAAGCTTCTAAAATGATCTTTTATAGAAATTCAGTTAGGCAAGAACCAGTGTTCAGCAGACGGGTATAAGCAAGTAGGAAAATAGAAGCTAGATTACTTCGATTAAAAGACAAAATGTGGAATCAGCACTCAGGGACCTAAAACAAACACTGGCAAAGACAATACTAAATACTCAAAACTGGCAACTAAAGGCACAGAGCTACCACATGAAGTTTGGGGCTGATTTTTCCCAGAACAAGAAGAACTACCATATATTGAGCACTTTCATGGTCAGATGTCCTGTCCTATGCATTTGAAAACACATGTTGTAAATAGTATCTAAAATTTTCAGAACACAGAAGTTGGTACTTTGACCTGAAGTTTTACTGAAGGAGTCACTGAGGCTCAAAATGATTTCCATAAGATGCCCGAAGTCACAGAGCCAAGTGTTTCCACCAGGATTCAATCCAAGTCTGTTCCCAACAAAGTGTCTACTCTTTATATTATCTAATAATAAACTGAAACCGATTTAAGATTCATGCACACACGTGTTAACACATGCATTTTATGTATATGTGACAATAATAAACATTTTTAGCCACAACAGCTGTGACACAAGCCATAAGGTATAAACAGCCTCAAATCAGAGATGGTCGAAGAGAAGCCGTTCAATGCTGAGGCATTCCGCTCTGGCGTCGCACATACGTTGGTTTTGTTTCTTCTCATTTCAGTCAGCAGAGGAATTTACTTGGAAGCAAAAATCTTAACTATTATTACCCACCTGAAGTCATCGTTTCTGTTTATTACATCATAATCATCTCTGCTTGCCACCAATTGTACATTCCCGAAGAGGAAATTATGATTTCAAGTGAAGACAATGGAGCAGGAACAGATGTGCTACTAAAAGAGAGACATCCTATTATCCTGAAAATGTACTCCATAATGAAAAACAAGGGAAAAGAGATCAGAAGTTATTGTCATATTTCAAAATAGAGTCTGCACTAGCAGCAGGATTACATTTAAATAGAAAGATCTGCTGAAGTTTCCATGTACTTTATGCCTGACACTTCATGTACTAGAGAAACTGAAATAAAACGTGAAAAAATATCCCTCTGCAGCATTGTTGGTAAATCTTTTACTGTGGCCTTTGCAACATTTTTCTCTATTCTGAATTTCTTTAGTCACAGCAAGTTGACCTTACTTCCAAGTGCGACACTTTCATGTGGCTCCAACCCATTATTCCCAAAACTTCAGTTGGATTGCCCCATCTGCTTTAGAGGTCTTCATAAAATATATGTCTTCTTAATCCTAGGGAAGGAGACACTGACAGAATGGGAAACTGTGTAATGATTCACATTTTTAAAAAATGTGTGTTTGGCCACACCAGTTCATTCATAAAAGCAGAACTTGTTCACTTAATATGTGTCAGATATTGTATGGGCTAAAGGTACAGAGGAAGGGCTTGTTACATGAACTCAAAGCAGCTGTAGCAGGGTAGAAGACAGATAAGGTGCTGGATAACCTCAAAACTGTGATCAGTGTTCTGACACAGATAAATCACTATATCCAGTGAAAGTTCCTTGTAAATACAGAGACTCAGATCAGACCAATAAGGGAGACTAAAAGTGAGCGAAAATTGTTTGCAGAGGTACCGTGGTCAAACCAAGCACAGTACATTAGGGGCAGGGACGGGTATTAACATATATGTGTTGAGAGGAGTGTTGGCTACGGAGGAGTCAGGATGGGCTAGGCAGGACCGAATGAGCTTTTTAGTCAGTATTAAAATGTGCAGAACTTCAATGTGCAGAACTTCGGCTTCTCTCTGGAGTCACTCTGAGAAAATTCCTAACTAAACCTCTGCTGATGTTTACAAAGCCCAGGGGGAGATTAGTGAAAACCAATCTGTTTTCTTCTCCAGGAGCTGCCCTTTTATCTCCCTTTGAATTTCCTATGCTTGGAACACCTGGTGCTACTTCTGACAATAGAAATACTTTTTTCACCCCTGTGATTTCGTTTCCATTTCTTTCTGTTCCTCTACTCCTTTCCCGTGGGCCTAGTGGATTAATTTTTATTAACTTTGATAAAGTCAGTTGATTAATAACATCATCATACCTCTAGAAATTGCTGAGCTGATATACCTATCTATGTATTCTGCCCACATTCGGGAAGAATTACGTGAGGCAAGTATGTCAAAAGGAAGGAATCTCAAGGGCCATCTTAGAATTCTACCTCCTAGACCATCCCACAGCACCTACCACAGCTTTTTACACTGTAGATACTCAATATCTATTTGTCCATTGATTGAAGATATGTTATTACGTACCTATAACAGAATTATAGAAATAATATATAAAAATGGCATGACGATGTCTCTCCTCCTTGGGCAAAAGCTTACTTGGTCCTTTAGCTCTCTTTGTGTCTCCCTCCCTCCAACCTTTATAAATGATAATGGCCAGAACTATATAGGCTCTTTGGCATTGTCTCCAGCTTCGGTCAAATGTGCGATTTTCAGTGGTCTGAACAGTCTTGGGTCCTGGAGGTAATGCGGAACAACCTTGCTTCGGTGTGTGATTTCTTTTATACTGATTTCTTTCAGAACATGCAGCTGACCTGTTAGGAACTTAGAACATGACTGCTCCAAGAAAATCACTCTAAAATATTTCAATTTCTTCAAATAATTCTCCTGCAGAAGAAATTAAGGACTATAATGATTTGTAGTTGCAAACTTACTTGAGTCTGGGCACGGATGGACTAGTATTTTCCTCTTTTTTTTTTTTTTTTTTTAAAGATCTTATTTATTTGATGGAGAGAGAGAGAGAGAGAGAGAGAGAGGAAGTAAACAAGCAGGCAGAGAGGCAAGGAGAGGGAGAAGCAGGCTCCCCCCTGAGCAGAGAGCAAGAGGCTGGGCTCCATCCCAGAGTCCTGGGATGGAGGACCTGAGCCAAAGGCAGATGCTTAACCAACTGAGCCACCCAGGTACCCCTCCCCCGACTTTTTTTTTTTTTTTCCAAAAGAAACAAACAAGGTGACCTGGGTGGCTCAATAGGTTAAAGCCTCGGCCTTCGGCTCAGGTCATGATCCTAGGGTGCTGGGATCGAGCCTGACATCGGGCTCTCTGCTCAGTGGGGAGCCTGTTTCCTCCTCTCTCTCTCTGCCTGCCTCTCTGCCTATTGTGATCTCCGTCTGTCAAATAAATAAAAATAAAATCTTCAAAAGAAACAAACACATGAGAAAAGCAAGCATATGTGAATTCTAAACAAAGTGTGTGCTGACTCGTCATGTTCAGCTTCCTCATTGGAAACATGCAACATATAAACCTGCAAAGCTTGTCTTTCTTACTTACAACCATGAAATAAAAAGCATAAACTGTTTATTATCTGTACTGCTTTATAGAAGAAAAATATATTGATACTTCATAGTATCAGAGAATTTCAGAGACCAGTAGGGATTTTTTCCTAATGGTCTCTCATAATAAGCATATATAATTAAAACGCAAGTAAATTTACAGAGTTTATATTTTTAATAAAATGTAATCATGCAAAGGGAAATTGGAAAAGATTACAAAGCTTTTTGTACATCTGTCATGTATATCTGTAGAAATGTGAATATAAATGAAAAACCTAGTTACATTAAGACCAGTTTCCTCAAATTTGGAATCCAAAGCGGTTTCATACATCCATCTGGTTCAGAGAGGGACGTTCACATAAAGGGACAGAGATGAGGTGTAAGAGCATAGTTCTAGTTACCTATTTGAATATTTCAAAATGAAATAAATGGTGTTGATGGTTAATATCCATTTATATATTTCTTAAAATTGATAATGTCTAAATTGCTTGGAATAAAAAAAGTTTGCCAGCTTATTTTTAATTATGAATTAAATATTAGAAAAAATTCTAAAACTGAAAATACTGAAGAAATCCTCCAGATTTCCACCCCATAAAGAATCATGAATGAAGAGGTGCTTGGAATTATAAACAAGTAAACCAAAATTATATAATTGTTTCTGTTGATGGAATTAGCACAGAATGGGGGGAAGAAATATGTTATATATTTTGAATTTGGATCCTTTGAGCCCTATAATACAGGATTCAAGACATTTTTACTTAAAAGAATTGATGCAAAATGGGCTAAAAGATTTTTTCAGGGTTTCACTGGGGCAAACAACTCAACACCAGGATTCTTTCATGAGACAAATAGGGTTGTATTAAGTAGGGGTGGCATTCTGTTGGCAAAGATGGGAAATAAAGGAATTATGCACAGAGTGATAATACATTGAAAAATGCTATCTAGTAGAGATAAAAACAAACCAGAAGCCCTTGCTTCCCTTGCCTTTTGCGTTGTTCCTAGGAAGATGTGCTGCGGCAGAGGTCGAAGAGGTTGCTGCCTGTGTTCTCCTCAAGGATTTTGATGGATTCCTTTCGCACATTGAGGTCCTTTATCCATTTTGAGTCTATTTTTGTGTGTGGTGTAAGGGAATGGTCCAATTTCATTTTTCTGCATGTGGCTGTCCAATTTTCCCAGCACCATTTATTGAAGAGGCTGTCTTTTTTCCATTGGACATTCTTTCCTGCTTTGTCGAAGATTAGTTGACCATAGATTTGAGGGTCTATTTCTGGGCTCTCTATTCTGTTCCATTGATCTATGTGTCTGTTTTTGTGCCAGTACCATGCTGTCTTGATGATGACAGCTTTGTAATAGAGCTTGAAGTCCGGAATTGTGATGCCACCAACGTTGGCTTTCTTTTTCAATATCCCTTTGGCTATTCGAGGTCTTTTCTGGTTCCATATAAATTTCAAAAGCTTTTGCACAGCAAAGGAAACAGTTAACAAAATCAAAAGACAACTGACAGAATGGGAGAAGATATTTGCAAATGACATATCAGATAAAGGACTAGTGTCCAGAATCTATAAAGAACTTAGCAAACTCAACACCCAAAGAACAAATAATCCAATCAAGAAATGGGCAGAGGACATGAACAGACATTTCTGCAAAGAAGACATCCAGATGGCCAACAGACGCATGAAAAAGTGCTCCATATCACTCGGCATCAGGGAAATACAAATCAAAACCACAATGAGATATCACCTCACACCAGTCAGAATGGCTAAAATCAACAAGTCAGGAAATGACAGATGCTGGCGAGGATGCGGAGAAAGGGGAACCCCCCTACACTGTTGGTGGGAATGCAAGCTGGTGCAGCCACTCTGGAAAACAGCATGGAGGTTCCTCAAAATGTTGAAAATAGAACTGCCCTATGACCCAGCAATTGCACTATTGGGTATTTACCCTAAAGATACAAACGTAGTGATCCAAAGGGGCATGTGCACCCAAATGTTTATAGCAGCAATGTCCACAATAGCCAAACTATGGAAAGAACCTAGATGTCCATCAACAGATGACTGGATCAAGAAGATGTGGTATATATACACAATGGAATACTATGCAGCCATCAAAAGAAATCAAATCTTGCCATTTGCGACAACATGGATGGAACTAGAGCGTGTCATGCTTAGCGAAATAAGTCAAGCAGAGAAAGACAACTATCATATGATCTCCCTGATATGAGGAAGTGGTGATGCAACATGGGGGCTTAAGTGGGTAGGAGAAGAATAAATGAAACAAGATGGGATTGGGAGGGAGACAAACCATAAGTGACTCTTAATCTCACGAAACAAACTGAGGGTTGCTGGGGGGAGGGGGTTTGGGAGAAGGGGGTGGGATTATGGACATTGGGGAGGGTATGTGCTTTGGTGAGTGCTGTGAAGTGTGTAAACCTGGTGATTCACAGACCTGTACCCCTGGGGATAAAAATATATGTTTATAAAAAATAAAAAATTAAAAGAAAAAAAAGAAAGAAAGAAAAAAAAAAACCAAACCAGAAGCATGACCAAGGACAGGTAAATTGATATTCAAGTCAGAGAAGGTATGTTGTTAAGACAGTGGGAAATTAGCTGGAGTCGAGTGTTCAAGTCTCAGAGAAGCAGTGCTGTAAAAATTATCACAAATACCACTACTTTTCCTTTTGGTTGTCTAGTTTGACCTTCCCTTTGATTCCCTTTCTTCCTACAAAACTCCGACTTTGTTTTTCATTGATTTCTGCGAAGGAGTATTAGACACTAAGTACACCCCAAGTATTTTGCAAATGAAAGTACTGATACTTAAACCCAGTGTGTATAATAACTGCTGCTTGCTAATACTGTTTTCTTCCAGTTAACTAGAACCCTGGGATACTGTTACGATTCATCTATATTCACACACATGCACACACACATAACATACACACACACAAACACAGAAACACAAACATAATCCCTGTGAGGATAGACATCAAAAACCATTTCTTGTGTCAAACACCAACAAGTGAGAAGAAACAGAGAAGGCAATATTCAGTGATGTGCTTGGGCTTTTTCTGGCAACATACATCATGGGAGGAGGTCAGGAAAGGCTGATACATAAAGAAATACTTATATTGCTGGATTTGCCTAGTATAAAATGATTTAACTCTGAAAGCTATAATATGATGAACTATGAAGCTGCATGTGGAAAGCATACACAAAGATAAAGCTTGGGAGGAAGGAATTTCCTTCTCAGCAATGAAGCAAGGAATTATAGGCTGGTGTTAAGAGAAAATTTACTCTGAAAATAAGAGAAATTGATCTGACCACAGTGATAACTTGTCAAGGGAAGAAACTGCAAATTACTTCAATGTATTCATCCCTAGTGGATTTTTAAACCAGAGTAGATAAGATACAGCGAAGTATATTAATAGGGACAACAATAAGCTGGCAGAAAGATAGAGTGAGAAAACTCTTAGGTCATTTTCATTATTATTCATCAGTTTTTAAAAATGAATTTGATATCTTAAAGGGTCTTGGAGTTTATGAACACATTTTTTCAGAGTGTTATAAGCCAAAAAATAATAAAATAAAAAAAGATCTTAAAAAAAAAAAAAAAAGGATCTTATGTCTTGAAAGCCATTTCAACCATTTTCTCAGCAAGTTGAACATTGAGAAATGTCTTATGGTGCAAATTAATAGAGTATCCTAAGATTTATGTGGTAGTGAGAAATTACTGATTCCAAAAACATAGGTCTTAGACTTAATGCTTAAAGCTCTTGAAGACCTAATTTCCAAATTACATTCTGAGAGCATTTTAGCCTCCCAACCCTTAATGTAGTCTGCATATTCACCAAACGACAGCGCCACCCCTATTCTCTCCTTGCTTATATATCACATGTTTTCCGGCTCTCTGTCTTTCTTGGCTCATGTAATTTTCAGATTGCTTGTACACGTCCAGCCACATCCCACTCACATACCAAGCATTCTCCAACACCCTATTGATTACCTTCCTAGGTAAATTCCCAAGGACCTGAGTTCAAATCTCTTTTCTAATGTGTTCACTTTTGTGTTTTAATTCTTTGCACACTTAACTTACTTCCACCGTTAACAGTGGTTCCCCAGGCCTAAACCTTTAGCCCCTGGGGAAGAAGGAATTATTGAAGGAGGCTCATAAATTTATACATGCCTGTATATTTTTTCAATCAATGGGGTAGTGAAACTATAGCCAGTATTATATGAAGAAATGTAAAATATTGAGTCTAACAGGAGACAGAAAATACAGTTTGTGGACCAAATTCAGTCTACTGCCTGTATTTGTAAATACAATTCTATTTAGACTATTCTGTTAGACTACAGTTCTGTTACACTACAGCCATACCTGTCCATTTATTTTCTTGTGATAACATCAGAATTCAGTGGTTGCAATAGAAAACATATGGCTTTCAAAAGTGAACATATTTACTATCTGGTCATTTACAGAATAATGTTGCCTCTCTCTGGTCCAAAATATAATCATCTTGAGGACAACGGTAGTATCATAGATATATTTGCATCACCCCCTGTAGACATTTAGAGAAAGTCCCCAAACTCTGGAGATCGAAATCAGAAATTATTACATTTTCCCAGAAACATTATCTTCTTCCATTTTTATTACCACTCTTGCTTACCATTCTCAACAAATACTCGAGTTTACAAATACTGGTTTTGCTGACTCTTCTCCCCTCAATGTTCATATCTATTAATTATTTTTTGTGTTTATTTGATCAAGTCATCTGGGTATCCTCTCCTTAATCTCGGTCCCCCTCTTTCTTCCAGATGTGACATTTAATTGAATGTGCATCCTTTCCATACATGATTTCATATATAAGCATATATTTTTGCATATATGTGTATCCATAATATAGATTGCTATTTTTTAAGTTTTAAGAATTTACATATATGGTATCATGTGCACCTACATTTCATAGAGCAAACCTTTTTTTTCCTCTCCACTCAACTCAAATATTTTTCTGACTCTGACCCTCTTCTTCTGTCTCTTTCTTATAAAGACCTCTGTGATTATGTTGGGCCCACCCAGATAATCCAGGATTACCTCCCACCTCAGATCTTTAACATAATTGCATTGCAAAGTCCGTTTTTATCACATAGAGTAACATGTTCCAGAGATGATGATGTGGATATCTTTACAGGGACATTATTCAGCCTACCACAAGTATGAAAGTCATCAGTTATTAGATACTATTAATTCCCTCTTCAGTGGAGGTGTAGCAATCTAAATATTGCCTCCAATGGCTAATGGTGCTTCCATATCTTTCTTTATTTTTTAAAAGATTTATTTATTAATTTGACAGAGAGTGAAAGCACAAGCCGGGGATAGCTGGAGAGAGAGAGGGAGAAGCCGGCACCCCGCTAAGCAGGGAGCCTGATGCGGACCTTGATCCCAGGGCCTGGGTATCATGAGCTGAGCCGAAGGCAGATGCTTAACCCACTGAGCCACCAAGACGCCCCATCATATCTTTATGGATGCCTGGAGCTGACTCTCAGCCTCTATGGAAGTTACCAAATCTAAACTTACTGGTATAGCTTATAATTTTAAATTGTTATAATTTCAAATCTATAGAAAAGTCACATGAATACTGAAGGAACATGTATATCACTTAATTACATTCAACTATTCTATATATTTGCCCCATTTGAGACTAAGCTGGTCATGTATAACCCTTTATCGCTAAGCATTTCAACATGAATTTCCTAAGAATAAGGACCTTCTTTAAGTTAGCCACAGTACCATCATGTAAATCAGGAAATTTAAAATTTAGTATTTTCACATAGTTCCCAGTCACTATTTAATTTCCATCAATTGCCCCAATAATATCCTTTATGACTATTTTCCCTTGGTTCAGGATCCACTTTGAGATCACAAATTATATTTATTTGGCATCTTTTATTAGATCATTTTATCTGGAAAATTCCCCGCAGTCTGATATTTTGACATAGTACAGGCCAACTATTGTATGGAAGGTGCTTTCCTTTGCCTGATAGTGCTTCACAATTTTATTCAGGTTATGTATGTTTTTGGTAGGAATACTCCAGAAATATATCTTTGCCAGCACATCTTATTAGGAGCAACATAGATGGGGTAGATGTTGATTTATCCCAAACTAGTGATATCTGTGGCTAGTTGTTTCAATTATTTCTTCCGGATTTCTCCACTGAGATGCTATTATTTTTTCCCTTTGTAGTTAATAAGAATCTGTGGGCATTATGGAGGACACGTATTACATGGAGCACTGGGTGTGGTGCATAAACAATGAATTCTGGAATGCTAAAAATAAAAAATAAAATAAAGGCTACCTGAGAAATTAAAAAAAATAATCTGTGGGGTAATACTTTGATATTACCTTCTCAAACTTGTACTCACTAATTTTAGCATCTGTGGATGACTAATTCTATCATCTGTTCTACACAGACTAGTTGATGTTTTATTTTTAAGAAAGAGCTTTCCTTTCTCCTTCCATTTATCTACTTGTATCTTTTTGAATTTATGTATTTTTTATTTTATTCAATGAATTATAGTCCATTAATATAACTTATTTTTATGTTCCACTGTCCCAGATTTGACCACTTGGAGTCCCCTTTAAAGTGGCTCAAGAGAATTTTTAACATATTTCCATAATTCATTGAATGGTTTCTTATTTTAAGGCACAAAAATCTGTTCCAGACTCCTCTTGTGCCTGTATTTGTTTATTTTCTGTCTACCTTATCTTATAATTATGATTAAATAAGATTGGTGAGTTGCTTGGTGTTTAATCTAGGGAAAAGGAATATGAATACTGAAATATGATTATGTAATGAAATTTGTTTAAGACAGAGAGAGAGATGAGGGGTGCCTGGATGTTTCAGTCAGTTAAGTGTCTGATTCTTGATTTCGGCATAGGTCATGATATCAGGGTCATGAGATTAAACCCCAAGTCTGGATCTGTGCTCAGCACAGAGTCTGCTTAGGATTCTGCTCTGCCTCTCCCTCAGCCCCTCCCCCTGATTGCTCTCTCTCTCTCTCTCTCTCAAATAAATAAATAGATACATAAAATCTTTAAAAAAAAATTGGAGAGAGATGAGAATGACAGTGATGGTGAGAAAGAAACACTTCCCAGAAAACAAAGTATCAAGTCAGTGTTACCTTACTTCTTTTACTTCTATTCTCAGTGATGTCGCTTCAGCTCTCCAGTAATACTAAAAATAAGAAGGGCTTGGCAAAGCAGTAATTGATTATAAACACATGACAATAGTTTATCAGAAGGTCTTTCAGTGCCTTTTCCTGAAAAAATGTTAAAATTTTGTGTTCTTAAACCAAAGTACTAAGATACTTTCTGTGGGGTAGTATGTATCTTTCCATATGTTTGTAAAATATTGGATATCATTTTAATTAAATAATTTTGTATTAAATCTCTTTAATACATATTTGGCCTTTATAGGTTCACATCTGTGTGTGTTTTCCTTATAGCTTTCTGTGCCCTCTTAAACTATGATGTCATTATATTCCAGTTGATTATGTATCACTTCATTAAATTACAAATTTAAAAATTAAAATTCATTTAGCTTATAATTTATAAAATTAATTTACAAAATTTATTAATTTACAAAATACACATGCATTCGTCTACACATTGTTTGTTGTTATGTTACAGTCACTATTCTGGGCACTAAGTGACAGAGAAGTAGGGAAAAAAGTCCTGAACAGCAATATTAGGTTCTTATTGCTGGTGTAACAAATTGTCACAAAGTTAGTGGCTTATAGCAACATGAAATTATGATACATCCCTGGAATTCACTGGGTCTCACTGGGCTAAAATCAAGTGTCAGCAGGTCTTTGTAACTGCTGGAGTTTCTAGGGGAGAGTCTACTTTCTTATCATGTCCAGCTTCTAGAAGTCACCCACTTGCCTTGGTTTGTGGATTCATATTTTGATTTAGAAAGCCAGGAATGCTGGGCTGAATCTCTACCCTGCTACCACTCCGGTCTTCTTTCTGAACACCTGGTTAACCCCAATAATTTCCCTATCTTAATATCAGCTGATTAGCAAACTTCATTCAATCTGCTACCTTAAAACCCTTACCCATATCATGTAACATACTCAGTTTCTAGAGATAAGAACGTGGACATCCTTGAGGGAACATTATTCTCTCTACCACAGTAGCCAGGACTGGTAAGATCTCTGCCCTGATAGAAATCCTATTTTAATGAGGGGAGAAGTAAACAAATATAGAAACATGTCATAAATTTTAAAGACTAGATAAATACTCTAAGAGAGCAGGTTTAGTGGAAAGAGATTGATAGGGACTGAGTGTACAAAAAGTAGACTATCTTATCTCCATTTTATAAGCAATAAATTGGGGCGCCTGGGTGGCTCAGTGGGTTAAAGCCTCTGCTTTTAGCTCAGGTCATGATCCCAGGGTCCTGGGATCGAGCCCTGCATCAGGCTCTCTGCTCAGCTTCCTCTCTCTCTGCCTGCCTCTCTGCCTACCTGTGATCTTTGTCAAATAAATTAAAAAAAAATTTATAAGCAAAAAATTAAGACCAAGAAGTGAGGCGATTCTCCTGTCGTTAAGGTGGCATTCACATCTCTGTGTCCAAATCTCATGTTCTTTTCGTGATTGAGCTCTGCTTCCCCATTTACCCAAATGTCAGATTGAATGAATCTCCCCAAGTTACTCACAATTCCACCTACAGTGCCTGGCATAGTGTCTGTGACATAACGCAACCTCAGTAATTATATATTATCGGTGTTGATATTCTTTTTAGGCATTCTCATCCTCCTGTTTTTCATTGCTTCCCTGAGCCAGTTAAGAGAATTATCTTGTAGGGACGTACTCAGAAGTTTCCTTTGAAAAAATTCTTCAAGAGACAGAGCAATACGAAGATCCTTAGCCTGATTATTCCCCACATTTATCTACAGATTTGTCAGTGCTCTCAGCACTGGGTCAGAGTCATGGGTGAAATACCGGCAAGCAAAGAATTGGCCTCTGAGAAAACAAACAAGGCAGAATTACACAAAAGTTGTGACCAAATGGCCCATATAATCATGAGGTCATTTTTAATAACATGGCATTTCTTTGAAGGAGAGAATAGTTCTCTAGAACCAGATTGCCTAATTGTTTGAGGAAGAAATAGTTTTCTTCACTTTCTTGATACTGTTTTTGAGTCACCCCACTGCTTTAGAGTAAAATCCAGTGACTCCTTGCTACCTAAAACAATCCAAAATTCCTGTCATCACATTAAAGACACTTGGCAGTCTGGATCCAATCTCTCATTCCAGTTTCATTTTCTACTGTCCTGTATTCTATTGTAGACTACATCACTGTGCATCACAAATGTTTCCAATTTTCAGGAAATTCCCTGCATTCCATACTTTCCTAAGAGTGAGTTCCATAAAAACGGGACGGTGACATGTATTTTTGTAGTGTTGGTGCTTATCATAGAGTTAGGCACGTAATAAGAATCAACAGATGAACTATATAACTAATGAGCTGAGTAAATAAATGAATTAATATCATTTGACTGTTCAATAATTCTGTACTTGTTTTTTAGATCTATAATTGCATTTATATCTATTAAAATATGGAACATTTCCTTGGTTTTTAGTGCTGAATTAGTTCAGACATTTCCTATATTTTAGATTCAAGGCATTAGCTTGACTGTGTCTCATGGTGGATGATTCTAAGGAAACTCTGGGACTGTATGTGCCCATCTCCTGATCAGCCATTTGCTTTGGTACATTAGGACTTTAATAGAAACTGCTTAATGTGCAGGTAAAGTCAGCAAGAAATGAAATATAGGTCATTACTCAGTGGTATCCATCGAGAGAGCAGCAAAATGTAAATCACTGAGAAATGGGGGTGGTTCATGCCATTTTGCACTTCGGAGTAAGTCTGAGGACTTCCTGTGGCTGAGAAGTCCCACGGCCCACTTTAGAAAGCTAAAGAGCAAATCTGTTCCCTGTCAGGGTCAACTTAACACCAGCCACTCTGCGCTCTAGAATAGGGAAGTGAAGATTGTATTTTTTCCCTATGCTCTGCAATTGTCTAGCCCCACCCTTCATGTACATACTGTATAGCATGTGACCTTAGGTTGTCACTCGGCTTCTCCAAACCTCAGCTTCTTGATTTATAAAATGAAAATGATACCTGTTCTCCCTATTTGGCATGATTCTTTTTAGGCATTAAATAAAATGTGCAAAAGGGCTTGGGTAGCAGACCTTATCATCGCCCCACCCATAACTCCAGCATCTTTTAATGTCTCTGGCCAATCCCCAAATTCCAGTACTTGGAACTCTGCAGATACTGGCTCCCCCCCCCCCCCCGAAACCATGGAAAACCTCACTGTCTATGCGCTTGTGAGTGTGCACGCACACACAAACAGGTAGTGTACTGAGGAAGGAACTCCTCCAAGAGCAGCTCTCAACTACCACTTCTCCAGAATTAGTATATAAACATTCTGGTAGCCTCACACTTTGGGTTGCCTAATTATGACGTGTGTGTTTTGTGTCAATTTCGAGAGTCCAAGCAGAATTTAGCCGCATTTGTATACTGTGTCAGCCAGCTGAAGACACACGTTCCACTGGCTGCTTTCCATTCTCTTTCTCATGTCTCTTCCTGTGTTATCAGAACTCCTCAAACAGACTACTTAGAAATGAACCCCGGTCTCAGGATCTCTACTAGGGAGAAACCAAATAACAGCCTACACATTGTGAAGGGCCACCTGAGGGTAGACTGATGATGTTGTTATTTTGATAAATTAGAAGCATAAAGCTAAAAGAACTTTTGGTGTTTTGGGCTTCCCCGGGCATATAAGGAATGGAGATGTGAAGGTCTCTGGGTGATAGCCTGAGGCAGGATTAGAAGTAGAGCAAGGCAGTGCCTAGCTGAGCCCAAGGATTAGCCTAAAGGCAGATCATCAGATTTCAGCTCAAAAAAACTATTTATAGGTTCATAAATATAATTCAAGCAAAAGAAGGTGGGGTAGCAAATTGCACCTCAGACTCATTCCAATGTGTGGGAGCATCCATAGCATACTTTAGCCCTAAAACGAATCCGACCAGCTCACATCAATTTACCTTTATAACCTGTTTTTCTGACACTTGTGACAGATTGATTTTTCAAAATATTCCAGGAAAAAAAGAAAGAAAATAAATAGTGATAGTACTGGATTATTACCTGTAGAGTAAAATAAGAACCCATGAGTTCATGTTGATTAAAAATTTGAAAGAATGGGGGCGCCTGGGTTGGCTCAGTGTAACCCACATTCTGCATTAGATCCTGGGTCAGTATAAGAACATTGGCTGGTCAATTGGCAAAATTGGTCTGTAGATTTAAATATTAATTGTATCAAGGTTAATTTCCTGATTTCGATTAGTGAATTCTAGCTATATTTCGAAGAATCTGGGTAAAGGGTAAGGGGTTCTTTGTACTATTTGTATAATTCTCTTAAGCTCTAAAATTATTTCAAAATTACAACTGAAAAAATAAAACCTTCTAAGATATTATAGACATAGTCACTCTAGGGGATCATATAATAATCAGAAACATGTCAACCCTAAATCTCAAAACTAAGGACCAAAGTTTAGAAGTCATGTGTTATTTAAATTAAACTTTGATTTTAAATCAGAAGCTGTTTCATGAAAATATTGTTGTTATATTGCTATTTGCTTTTTAAAAAATGCTCATTTTATAGGAACTCATGTTTGATAAGAACTCACAAAACCAATGTTTGTATCTCTGCCACTTGGGTATAATATCATAGAATGTCTCTGTGTCCATTTCTTTCTCTGAAAAAAAATGGAGATAACCATCATCTGTCCTTTGAGATCTTGCAAGTAAACGTAACAAAGAAAATCAAAGCAATTATAATGAAAACACTCTAAAACAGTCCTTGCTATTCTCTGTATACTCAGGTTCAATATCCCACTCTGAATTGAATGCGTAAAACAATACATTTTTCTCTAAATGTGAATTATTTTGAAACATGATTACATTTTTCAACAGATTTCTTTTTATTGAAACTGGATTTTTTTTAACCCCAACCTTTTCAGTTCTCAAGAGGCTGCCTTTTAATTATATCATCCCTTAATCTGGAGTCTTTCTTATTATTCGTTTAAATGTTATTGTTTGGACTTGAATTGATCTCTTCTGTTCGATTTCAGGGTTAGCAGTTGCTGCAACACAGAGTGAGTTTTTACTCCTGTTGCCTTGAGGACATTCATTGGAAACATCATGTTGCATTTGATGGAGATTCTCCTGATGAAAAGGTTCACAAAAAAGAACAAATTAATTTTTGGTAACAATCAGTGGCACCATCCAATGCATTTTCCTATATTTTTTGCTTTTTATTCTCTTTCTCATTGTGCCTGAGCTTCCTGATACTCTTCATGGAGAAAATACACTGTAATTTATTTTAAAAGAACTCCTCTGGCTCCCTACTGGTCCTAATTAAAACAGGGGCCATAGTTTATCTGGAATCCTAATCTAGCTATGAGTGTTCAACAAGAGCCTCAGAACCATAGCTCAAACCACAGAAAAAATCAATCAAGAGGACTTTATCTGTTCTAATGATCAAGAGAAATGGGACCTCCTGGCTATGAGGAGACAAATTGCTATCCCAGTCAACCTCCTTTTCTGGTTTCTTAAACGATATATTTATGTATATGTAAATATATAATTTAAATATATCCACACGCGTATGCGCATGTGCGTGCAAACACACGCTAATTTGAGGTTTGTTTTCCTTGTTTCTGTTGTGTATTCCCACACAAAAGGTATATTATAAATCCCCTTGGAATGGCTAAAATATTTGTGAGTTTATTGTACAACAACTTTCTCACTGCTGTTAATCTTATTTAGCACCTAGGGGACCTCGTCTATAGTACATGGGGATTGTAGATATAAATGCAGTGTTATTATGACATTGTTCTGTATTGAATACATCAGGAGCAGCCGGGCTGACCTGAAATGGCCAATTTGCCCTGCTCACTTTGTCAGGGTGGTTTTCTATGTTGAAAATTATCTGTTCAACTGAGAAAGAGTATTTTCTCTCCCAAATACATGCTTAGTATCCCTTTGCATTATTAGCTGTGTGCTAAGTATTGGTCTCCCTAAGTTTTAGCTGTAAAAATATCAAATGACCCATGTTTCTGAAGAGTTCTGAATATAAGTCAGCAACTGAGAATTAAGAATATGAAGTCTAATCTCTTACTATAACAAAGGGAGCAAGTTAGCATCTCCAGTGTACTTAAGCAATTCTTAAATTATAATATTAAAAGAAATACTCACTATTTCATATATACTGACCAGTGCCTACATAACAGAATGCATCTGACCAAATGACATAGTAGGAGCAGCACTTGTTGCCTGGAAATTCAGCTTGTAATTAAGGAGTTGCCCTTATTTATTTTTCCTCTAAGAAGCTAATATCATCTTCAAAATACAGTAAAGACCATTCTACAAGCAGCATTGCCAGAGAACATTCTCGTATCTGGATGGACACTGTAATAGAAATGTTTTAGATGAGATAAGGGAAATGGTGAAGAGGAATCACGAGGAGGAGGAAGATGAACACAGAGATTCCAAAAATATGTCCAAGTAAGCTATCAGTGGGTTTTCATGTTTACCGCAGTCAGAGTTGTCTGACTTTCTTTCATTTCTTCAACAGGGAAATAGAATATCTTTTCTTTTACTTATAAATATTCTGAGAGTGTAGGTTGTCTGTGTAATGGCTTCCATTAAGATTCTTTCAATATTTCTTTCTGCTTGATTTTCATATAAGTGTGCTAACATTACTACAGAAAGCGTCACTAAATTATTGTTATAGCTAAATGTTACAGGTATTACATTATAATTCATGATAGAAGGTTATTCATTAGTTCAAGGTTCTGTTAGCATAATCTTTCTGCCTTCATGACTAAGAAATAACAATGTTTTTTCATTTTATAATAGTGAGCTAATTGTTCATTTGCCTAATAGTAGCCCTTAAAAAATGTAAAGAATATGATGACAATATTGCTCCTTCCCTATTAAAATAGAAGAAGGACAGGATAGTGTACTTGAAATAGTTACATACAATCACGGAGTTAGAGAAGCTGGGTTCAAGATCCATCTTCTGTGCCCATATATGTTATTAAGAAAGTAATTTATTGGGGAGCCTAGATACCTCAGTCGGTTGAGCATCCAACTGTTGGTTTTGGCTCAGGTCGTCATCTCATGGGTCATGAGATTGATCCCCACAGTGGGCTCCCTACCCAGCAGAAAGGCTGCTTGAGATTCTTTCCTTCTGCCCCTCCCTCTCCTCTCGTGCTCATCATCTCTCTCTATCCCTCTCTAAAATAAAATAAATAAATCCCTAAAAAAAAAATTTCTTTCTGAACTTGTTTCTTAGCTATAAGGTGAGGATAATAATAATTAAACCTGTCCTCTAAGGATGTTGTGAGACTCAAATGTGATAATATATGTGATTATATTTATACATTTTTTAAGTATAAGGTCTTATTGACGTAATCATCTTCAAATTTTTAAGACTTTGCCTGTGAGTATAAATATGACCAGTTCCTACCCACCCACCCAAACATACCAAAAGCTCTGATGTTTTATATTATTCTTTAGATATTTGTATATAATCCATGATACAAGTATAGATCTTTGAAAGCCATTTGAAAGCCATTTGATTAATGGCTTTTGAAAGCCATTTGAAAGAAGGAAAATACTATAACATAGAGATATCATTGGATATTAAAACTTTGGGAAATCACATGTAATACTTTGAAGGAACCTGATGAGGTCTGCCTCCTCCTCAGGTATCTTTGTGTTAGGATTATCTGAAATATAATTAAATCCATGAATCACAATTTTGTAAGGTATTCTAATGAGGATGAA
The DNA here is from genome assembly GCF_030435805.1 of Mustela lutreola. Lineage (NCBI taxonomy): Eukaryota > Metazoa > Chordata > Mammalia > Carnivora > Mustelidae > Mustela > Mustela lutreola. The sequence goes on along the minus strand of NC_081291.1, from coordinate 86,461,162 downwards.
GCTCCTTATCCCTGGAAGAACAGTGCCTTTTATTCGGGAATGTCTAATGGTGTGGATCTGGGGAATTTAAAAGTGCTGTGGAGGAGGAAATGGAAATGAATGGGCTTTGGGGTGTGGAGAGAGAAAGCAGCTATAGGACACTCCATTCAACAGCTGAGTCTGGAAGAGCCTCTGCATACTCTAAATGATCAAATAATTTAGATAGGACCTCCACCTCCCTTTCTCAACACTGTGCTTTTCTCAGATTTCTCTGACCATCCAGTGGAGGTTCTCTTGTATACCAACAAATGCCTAACTAGTCTGGCAAGGACAGAGATCCAGGCTGGCCTGTGGAAGAGATGGACCTTATCTATCTCTAATCTTCTCCAGAGAAGCAGTCACCAGAGACTATGAGTGTCACTAGGCAGAAGCAACACCAACCACATGCTCTGGCTCCACTCATCTTTCAAACCTTATCTTGAACCATTCTCCTCTTGAGTGACTGCACTCTAGACATACCAGCCTCCTGTTCATTCTTCAAAAATGAGATAATGAGCTCTTCCCCATTCCAGGACTTCTACATTTTATGTTTTCTCAGCCCAGAACACTCTTTTACTGTGTTTTCCATGGTTGGCTTCTCCACATGCATGAATTCTCATCAGATACATTGGTCGACTAGAGTGAAATTGGTAGCCCTGTGACTAACACCACATGATAAAATAAAGCTGGCGTTAACACTTTGAGAAGAAAGGATGGACTTTCTTCTTATGTAGGATTAGAATATTTAGCTATAAAATTTGGAGAAAAATACTAGTTTCTAAAAATAAATTCAGATGAATTAATACCAATATGCAAAAAAAATTAGAAAACAGAAAAATATATTTTGGAACTGAGAAAGAACCTTTTAAATCAACATAAATCATAAAATCCTTAGTTGCCATAAAAATTAAAATTCTTCTGCAGAAAAAAGCATAGGAGCAAAGTTAAAATGTAAATGACAGACCTGGAGAAAATAATTGTAATATATATCTCAAAGAAATGATATCCTGTCACCAAAACAACCTTCCTTAATGTTCCCCTCAGTTTCTTCTTGATTCTTTGGATTCAAAGAAAGAATTTAGAATCAAGGAAATCATTTTCTTTGGAAAACTTGTAAATTCTTTTCTTGCCTCTTTGGGATGTATGTAAATCCTTTTTTTCCCCATTTTTTATTGTGGTAAAATACACATAAAATTTACCATGTTTACAAAGTGTACATGGTAATATTCATAATGTTGTGCGACCATCATCATTTCCATAACTCTTTTCGTCTTGTGAAAATGAAACTCAGTACCCATTAAACAGTATTCTCCATTCTCTTTCCCCACGCACTGACAACTACCACTCTACTTTCTGTCTCTAGGATTTTGACTACTCTAAGTATCTCATATAGTGGAATCATACAGTATCTGTCTTTTTGTGATAGGCCCGTTTTACCTAGTGCAATGACCTCAAGTTTCATCCATGTTATAGCATATGTCAGAATGCCCTTACCCTTTAAAGCTGAATGATAGTCCATTGTATGTATATAACACATTTTGCTTTCCATCCAATTGTCAATGGATACTTGGACTTCTTCCACCTTTTAGCTATTGTGAATAATGCTGCTATGAACATGAGTGTACAAATAGCTCTTTGAGAACCTGCTTTCAGTTCTTTGGGTATATACCCAGAAGTGGAATTCTGAATCATACGGTAATTCTATTTCTCATTTTTTGAGGAACTACCACACTGCCTTTCTCTGGGAGTACATGGTCACTTTCTAATTTTCCCTATATATGCAGTTTTTGAATGTTCTAGTCCTTAATGACTGGCTCCTGAAAGGGGGCAAAGGGAAAAAATGACAAGAGAGAAAGGGCACTGGCCCTTTAAATTCCCCAGTAGGTGCTTTACTTGGTGTGTGTTTGGGTGTCTCACAATAGTGAGGGAAGATGCAATAACAAGGGCCACAGCTTTTTTTTTTTTTTTTTGTCTACACCTCTGTGACAGGAAGCAGCTAGCATTGAAAGCCCAGATCCAAATACTTTGAGGACAGGGTGCTTTTTGTCCATTCTGGTCCTCACAAGCTGTGTATGTAGAGCAGGTACGTAATTGGTATGAGTAGGGATGGGGGATAGGTAGCTGCTACTGTGATAAGAGATGAAATTTAGCAAAATAGACCACACTTTACCAACCAAATCTTCCCCTGGAGATTGCAGACATTTGGGAGATTCTAGATTTCCAAAGCAGCTACAAGCACACATCTTCTGTCAATGCAATTGTTGTCTAGGTGGGGAGATAGATACCTGGAGCTTCCTACTCTTCCGTCTTCCCAGAATCTTCTCTGTAAATTTTTTTGAAAGTCAGTTTTATGATGTTTTATGATGTGGGAATGTCTTTCTCAAGAACCTGGGAGCTACCTCTTCAAAATGTAATCTTCAAGGGAAATAGAACCCTACACATATCTCTAGTTTCTTGGGGAAGGTATGAGTCTCCCTCCTGTCAGGACTATATGAGAAAGTTTTCTTTTCCTCTGGATACTTAGTAAACACAGATGACCTGTGTTCTCCCTCCCACCCCAGTATTTAAAACTTCCTTGCCCTTCAATTAGGCAGAGTTGAATTCTGAGTTCTGGCCCCTACCTTATTGCATTAGCCTTGAATTTAGTCTTCCTTACATGTTTAATTTTGCGTGGTACAATTTTTGCTTTGACACCAGAAAATGTAACGAGCTAGCACAGATCAGGAAAAAAAAAAAAAAAAGATAGCAAAATTTTAAGTGGTGAAATAAATAATATATTCAGAAAATAAAAATCTAAAATGGTGGATGAACATAGGAAATAATTCTTCAGCCAATTTTTATCAAGAATTACAAATCATAACAACAATAAAATGTCAAACGTTAGCTGGTATCCAGGCTTGCCAAAGGCATAAAGAAACGGAAATTGTCATATATTACTTGTGAGAGTAGGTTTTTATTTTTTGTCTTTTTATTCTATTTATTTATTTATTTTAATTCTTAAATTTTTTATTAACATATAATGTATTATTAGCCCCAGGGGTACAGGTCTGTGAATCGCCAGGTTTACTCGCTTCACATTACTCACCATAACACATACCCTCCCCAATGTCCATAACCCCACCACCCCTCCCCCCAGCAATGCTCAGTTTGTTTTGTGAGATTAAGAGTCTGTTATGGTTTGTCTCTCTCCCAATCCCATCTTGTTTCATTTATTCTTTTCCTACCTCCACACCCCCCACATTGCATCTCCACTTCCTCATATCAGAGAGATCATATGATAGTTGTCTTTCTCTGACTGACTTATTTTGCTAAGCGTAATACCCTCCAGTTCCATCCACGTCATTGCAAATGGCAAGATTTCATTTCTTTTGATGGCTGCATAGTATTCCATTGTATATAGATACCACATCTTCTTTATTCATTCATCTGTTAATGGACATCTAGGTTCTTTCCATAGTTTGGCTATTGTGGACATTGCTGCTATAAACATTCAGGTGCACATGCCCCTTCGGATCACTACATTTGTATCTTCAGGGTAAATACCCAGTAGTGCAGTTTCTGGGTCATAGTGTAGCTCTATTTTCAGCTTTTTGAGGAACCTCCATGCTGTTTTCCAGAGTGGTTGCACCAGCTTGCATTCCCACCAACAGCGTAAGAGGGTTCCCCTTTCCCCGCATCCTCGCCAGCATCCGTCATTTCCTGACTTGTTAATTTTAGCCATTCTGACTGGTGTGAGATGGTATATGTCATTGTGGTTTTGATTTGCATTTTCCTGATGCCGAGTGATGTGGAGCACTTTTTCATGTATCTATTGGCCATCTGGATGATATCTTTGCTGAAATGTCTGCTCATGTCCTCTGCCCATTTCTTGATTGGATTATTTGTTCTTAGGGTGTTGAGTTTGATAAGTTCTTTATAGATTTTGGACACTAGCCCTTGATCTGATATGTAGTTTGCAAATATCTTCTCCCATTTTGTCAGTTGTCTTTTGGTTTTATTGACTATTTCCTTTGCTGTGCAAAAGCTTTTGATCTTGATGAAGTCCCAATAGTTCATTTTTGTCCTTGCTTCCCTTGCCTGTGATGATGTTCCTAGGAAGAAGTTGCTGAAGCTGAGGTCAAAGAGGTTGTTGCCTGTGTTCTCCTCAAGGATTTTGATTGATTTCTTTCTCACATTGAGGTCCTTCTTCCATTTTGAGTCTGTTTTCATGTGTGGTGTAAGGAAATGGTCCAGTTTCATTCTTCTGCATGTGGCTGTCCAATTTTCCCAATACCATTTGTTGAAGAGACTGTGTTTTTTCCATTGGACATTCTTTCCTGCTTTGTCGAAGATTAGTTGACCATAGAGTTGAGGGTCTATTTCTGGGCTGAGAGTAGGTTTTTTTTTATATGTGTGTGTGTTAGTATCTATCAAAATTTAAAGTGGACATGATTTTTTGTTCCAGAAAATAGAATTTTTATTTATTTATCAAAAAGATTTTCTTGTTGATTAGCTATTAAAAAGAATAATAGAAACAATTTCATATTTAATGAGAAAGTACTTATATTTAATGACAGAAGAAAATTAAAAGTTTCAGAAGGGAAGTCTTTCCTAAATGGAGATAGGACCGAATAGAAATCCAGTAAACAAAATGTTAAACATGGTGGATTTAAGGATTTAAGAAATTATTTTCCTTAATTGTTTTATACTTTCCATAGTTTCTCCTGCAGTCAAAAACATAAATAAATTTTTAGAACAAAGTATACAGTTAAAAATTGCAGATTATGTTGTCTCACAACAAAATATAAACCCTTGCTTCAGTTTAGGCTGTTTGCCCTTATTCTACAGGAACCTCCCAGAAATGAACACATTCTCCAAGTGATTTACCATCTTAAATGTGGCACTTGAAAAATGAGATGTCCCATCCACTCTTTTCACCTCATATTTGGGGAAAAAAGAGAGAGAGAGAGAGAGCATACCTTCAAAATAGTGTTCAACCTTATCTTTGTATCAGGATTGTTGCTCAAAAAGCTTCCCAAATCTCACCTTTGCTACTTCTTTTGAAGGCCCGCTATTGCTGTCTGGGACGTTTCCCCCAGCACATGCAATCTCAGCACTCAGAAATAAGGAGCCTCTTCCTAAATATTGCAGGTACATTTGAAGAAGCATGGGTGTTGGTTTCATCTTTGGCATGTGCTGACTTTCATCTGCTTCTCTCTCTGGAGGCACAGGGATGCCTGTGGCACAGGCACATTGTGGACACCCTGATAAATATTAAATGATGATGATGGTAATGACAGAGCAGAGCCCTGTATAATTCCTCCCTTACACTGTGCGCCTCCTCAGACAGCTGTCACATCCTCGCTTTCAGAGGCAGAGATTCCTTGCCAAATTAAAGCTGGAGAGGAGCACATTACATCCTCATGTCATTTTGGGAGTGTGAGATGTGAATGCCTAGAGCCATCCACGTCACTCAGAGACACATCTATTTGATAAATACTGTCTCAAGAGCCAATTCAGATCGACTATCTGGCCAAGTCGATCAGTCGTATGGATATCTGATCCAGAGAGTTTATACGATGCCGGAACTACTAATCAATTCCAGGGGGAGCGAAGAGCCCAGCCCAGATGAGACTTTTAGCACATTTTAGTTGTGTTAATTTAATAATCACGCATTTAGCTTCCAATGCTTAGCCAAAACCATTTTTAGATGTGCTGTTTAATGAATTTATTGATTGAGGGACTGAGTGGATATTACCACCAATATCAGTGTTGATTTTTAAGGAATTAGGAATGTTACCGAGTTACAATTTGCTTGGTACTGTACTAAGTACTATTTATGCATTTTCATGTTTAATATTCAAGTGAAGACCCTCCAAGGTGGATACTAATACTGTACTTTTGTACACTTGGAAGAATTGGGTCACAAGTAAGTAAGAGGAGTCCAATTCAGTTCCCCATGACTCCATAGTTTTCATAATCTTTTGGAGAATACTTTTAAAACAGACAAAACACCTTAACAGTAACATCATTCACTTATATTTTTTTTAAATGTGTACTAAGTATATTTTGTTCAAAGTTTAATGAGAAATAAGCATACCAAAGGAAAAACTTCAAGTTCATGTGCTTTAAGCTAGCAATTCTAATTCTTAAAAACGCTTTTACAGTGGCTGTTCTATTCAAGTTATGGTAAAACCTATAGATAAGAAAATGCCCATGTCCAATAATAAAGGGATGGTTTAAAACTACAGAATGGGATATTCTTCAACCATTAAAGTTGAGTATTATAAAGACTAATAGACTCAAATGCTGACTATACAACAGAAAATAAGAAAAAGAATATTTCTGTATAAATTTGCTGACTGCATGATAAAAATTGAATAGGAAATTGAATAGGAATAAAAACATACAACAAAATGTGTGTTAAGTTGTTAAGATTATGGGTGTTTTTCCCTTTTGTTTAAGTAATTTTTAAAAATGTGTGATGTGAATTTTATAATAGAAAACATTTTTAAAAAGAGAACTGCTACCAAATCAGATCAGATTCTTTGTTCTGATGGTCATATTAAATTATGATAACTAAAGTTTAAATCAATCACATATATATTTTCTTTCTAAAATAACTGATTAATTCAGCAAGAAGAGCAGTCATGATTTATCAAGAGGTTTTAAAAAGCATACTTTGCCATTTGCAAAGTATGTTTTTTAAATCATTGGCTGGGTTTGTTTTCATAGCACATTTTCCCTGATCACACATTTCCAGCTGTATGCTTACTACAAAATTATTTTTTTTTTTAAAGGGAGAGAATTTTAGGAATTTTGATTATGACTTATGCAATTTCTGATTTACATAGTTTACCAGTGCTTTACATTTTAATTAACTCACCATCACTAGCACATTGAAATTATATTTTAGACCACTAATTGAAAAAAGTTGTCAATTTCTGCACTTAGTCATGCAGCTATAAATTTCATTGTCTCCTTCATGAGATTAAGGAGTGTCCAATTAAGACAATGACTTTAATCCATGAATTCATGAGACATTTCCTAAGCTTTCCTTGGTTTCTACTAAATTGCATAATAAACCAGATTGTAAAGGCCAGCCACATCATGAAGAAAAATAATTATCGCCTTGTCTTGAGAATGGAAACATATTCCTATGAAAGCTCCCCATAATGGGAAGTGGGGAGGGCTTGTTGTGAATCGTTGGCCTTCAGAGTCAGGCATGCAGATAAGTGTCCTGAAAGTGAATAGGGCAGACAACCGGGAATAAAAAGGTCTTTGTGAAGAAAGGGGGCTGTCAAAATTCTGTCTTAGTTGTGAATAATTTTTTTAAAGAATATTTCATTTTATCTTTTAAATGCTTGCAATTTCTGATGTTCCCATCTAAAACTACATCTACACAAAAGCTTTTAAACTAGAGGTACTCACTTAAATTAAGCACTTAGACTGTGCAAGAAAGAATTTTGTTACTTAAACTGGGAAAATAAATTCTATTCTTGACTTCCGAAGATTGGCTGAGCTCCTTCTGTTTATTCACCTATCTATCTATCAGTCTGCCTAGTTGCTATTTTCTTCTGAGTGTTCTGTTACTTTCCCATGTATATACTGAAAACAAACATATTCCTTCTTTTAGTACCAAATAGTCATAATAGTTTGTGTAATAGGAATTATTTATCTTCAACTTTCAAGCTACTAATTTCTTAAAAAGATCTTTAAAAAATGTTTACATTGATTCATTTGCTCAACTGCAAATACCAAAATAAGGATTCAAATTTCTTTCAATTGTTTCCTCTCAGAATCCTTACAATACTCATTGAACAAGGTACTGCCTTTTGAGAATAGTTTTGTGGGAAAAATAATCTTGCTTTGCCATTCTGAGGTTTAACTATTAGCATAAAAATTGCTATGAAAAAAATTAATAGAGGCTGAATGCTTTATAAACATAGTGGATAGATTTATCATTCTGTTCAGAGATGATAGTTCATACTACCCCATTGCTGATTTAAAATGCGCTGCTTGAGATGTAAGCAAAGACAAAATTGAGTTATATCAAGGTGCTGTGTGTCACTGTGCTAGCCAGGGTATCTAATGTAATTTGTCTGTTACAGTGTTTATGAAACATTCCATCTGGCACAATATGCCTCTAAGACAGAAGGTGTTGGCATATTAAAGATGCAAGCATCTCACATATGACTATTTACCCATTTATTATTTCAGCAGAAAGGAAGACAACCTTTAGAAAACAGTGAAGGGATTAACAAACACAGACCCTTGATTCAGATACAAATTTGAGGACAACTACATTCACAATACATCAAGATATTTTAATAGGAAATGGGACTGTGTTTTGAAGCTAAAAGCAAATAAATCCCAGAGCCTTTTTTTTTCTTTTTGTTCGTGGAAATAGTACTTTTTACTTTGGTTGGCTGGTTTTCATTTTAAGAGAAAGGGATTTTTAAAACTAAAATTGCCATGTCACAACAAGATATGTTAACAGAGGAAAATTTCAGGCAGAGTCTGAGAAAGAAAAACAGTCCAATATAGATCTAGCTCTCTCATTAAAAACTAAGGAAGCACTTGATGGTCGTTGATTACATTTCATGGGTCTTTTAACAAATTACAGCAAATCCAATCTTACCATGCATCCCCGCAGTCAATTAACTTGACACTTTTTAAAAATAATAATAATAACTTCCAGAGTGATAATATATGGAAGTAAAGGGAGGGAATTCTGGCATTCAATTGAAAGAGAGGAGATAAGTGTCCTATTTTACATACTGGGAATAATGGATGTGTTGAAACTAAAAGGACATTCACATTTGCCACAATATTGATTTTGTAGTTACCATTATTTGAGAAAATGCTTTGTTGGAGATACCTCACCCGGCACCTCACACACATCATCTCATTTAATCCTCAAAAACAAATCTTCAGAGGATGCTTTTATTATCCCATTTTCTCTCTGAGGAAACTGAGGTTAAAAGAAAGTAAGCAGTTACTCAATTTGGTTTCCCCCTAGCAATGCCTGGACTCCATATCCTATGTTCTTTCCGCTGAAACTCCAGTCATGGAATATTCCAGGAAGAAGTCACACTTCGGGAATATTTTGATAACGCACAGTTAAAACTACTCTAGATTCCATGAGAAGCTCAGGGGTTTCCCTGAGTAGGTTATTCTAACTTCCCTGAGGTGAGATTTGAAAAACTCAGACACAAATCCATCTGAAGGGCAGCCCAACAGATCTGGACTTCCTGTAGCTCTCTTCCGTCTGAACCTCATGCCTCCCGCACCTGCATGTTGTACTTCCAAGGCTTGTTATAACATAAAACAAAGCAGATTCCGCGTTGCCTTCCTTTTCCTCTCTGCCAAAGCACTATTCCTTTTAAGCATTTCCATTGTCGAAAAACCCCCTTCTGATAAGAAACTTGGCCTTCTCCTTCCATTTTGGTTTTCATGTCCTTTTTATTATCAACTCCTGCCATTTCTGACCCACTACATTTCACAGAAAGAGAGCTGCTCTTTCAGACCTACACTAAAAAGGAAACACTCTTAATTCAAATAGTTTTCTATGTGCTTTCTTTTCCTCATAGGTCCTGCCTTGACATCAATCATCCTGCTGTCTATAACATACAGGGTTTCACTCTGTAGGAACAATAATAAAAATATCTTACACGATCAGAACCGTTATTGCCTTAATCTACTTCTCTGAAATAATAGTTTCAATTGCTTCTCAAATCAAATGAAAATTCCATGTCATGGCCTTTCAGTTTCTTCACAAGTTAACAAATGAACGCCACCCCTCTATACTGGTGGCCCTAGTATCTCCATATATAAGTTATTTGGTCTTCTACAAGATAATCTCTACCTGTCTTTTCTTTTCATGAACAATAAGTATATATTTATATATACGCACACATATATACCCACATACCATGTATGTGTGTAGATACACACACACACACGTATACATATGCATGTATATGTTTAACCTTATGAAAATACTCTTTTTAATATAGGTACTCATGCTGTTGAAATCCTTATTACTATCAATCTCAATGGTAGTATTAGCTAATACTTAAGTACATATTGTATTAGATACTCTCTAGGCATTATATAATATAATATAATTATTAAAGTAACTCCAGAAGAAAGAATGACAATGAAAGAACTAAGGGTGGGACTTGTAAATATTTAGTAATGACAAGAGTAGGTCCCTGACATGTTGTTTGCCTTGTTTGCTATTATTAAAAAAATAGGCTTAAGAAAATGTGCCAATAAGTTCAAATTCAAAATATTAAGTAAATTTTAGAAATGCATCTATTTAGTTAACAACCACGCTATTCACAATAAAAAGCATTTCCATCACCTCAGCAAGTTCCCACATGCTCCTTCTAGACATTCACCATCAATATAAGTGATTGGTGTTCTAATTTCTAATATCATAGGTTAGTTTTACCTTCTATCAAATTTTATATAAGTTGAGTCATGTAATGTACACTGTTTTATATCTGACTTCTCAATGTTTTTGAGATTTCCCCATGTTTTATATACATAAATGGTTCATTCTCTTCATTGCTGAGGAAAGATCCATTGTGTGAATATACCATAATTTCTTTGTTCATTCACCTGTTGATGGATACTTGTTTGTTTGTTTGTTTGTTTTTCACTTATTTTATATTATTAAAAACTTTTGTGGACATAGGTTTTCCTCATTGAATTAAAAAAACAACCTGGAGAATTTACTTTACTCCTTGACTTTCTTCCCACCAAGATTCAGGTTTAATTTCTCTTTTTTAAGCTATCTTCTTCTGTTAGATTGCAATTACCATTAGGAAAAGGATTGCATCCTTTTATTGACTTTCCTCTGCTATCCCGTAGATGACACATGTAGGATCTGCCAGTAAGTAATAAATGAATTAAACTTTCTCAAATAGCTGTTTAAGGCAGCTTCTTCAGGAATCCTCTTTTGATACGCAAAACCAACTTCTTAGCACTCAGGAATGTCCTTCTATATTCTGTCCTTTGTGTGACTTTTGTCTGAGGTTCTCTGGGTTTGTATATTTATTTCTCTTGACCTCCGTAGAGATCATGTTTGTATCTCCTTTGTGGCTCTCCACAGGGACCATCATGTGGTCGTTGCCCCCTACATATGGGTGGCTGCTTCATCAGCCTAATCCCAAAATGTAATACACATACGTGCACATACACACACACACACACACACATACACACACACAACTCCAGGGTGAGGACTGACCTCAGGGAAGAAGAATAACTCTTCATTCAGATTCATCTCTTTGTGGAATTATCACCGTGAAAGAAGAAGATAAATGTAAAGGAGCGGCAAAAATGCCTCTGCCTCTGCCTGCCACTCTGTCTGCCTGCAACTCTGTCTGCCTGTGCTCGCTTCCTCTTTCTCTCTCTCTGATAAATAAATAAAATCTTTAAAAAAAAAAAAAAAAAAAAAAAGTTCAGAACCCTCACTCTTCAATGAGCAAAAAAGCAGTATAAATCAAAATTCTCTGCCATATCCCAAACTAACCACTAACATATATATCTTTGATTCTCACAGCCATATTTTATTTTATTTTAAATAGTTTGCATTTTAAAGATTTTATGTATTTATTTGACAGAGAGAAATCACAAGTAGATGTAGAGGCAGGCAGAGAGAGAGAGGGAAGCAGGCTCCCTGCTGAGCAGAGAGCCCGATGCGGGACTCAATCCCAGGACCCTGAGATCATGACCTGAGCCAAGGGCAGCAGCTTAACCCACTGAGCCACCCAGGTGCCCCTCACAGCCATATTTTAAAAGAATTGCAAGATAAGCCTGGAAACATCTTCCAAGAGATTGAAATATAAAACTTACCAAGTTATGAGAACAAAAGTTAACCTTTCTGTGTTCTCACAACGGCACAGTATGAAAGAAACGATTAAGCCTTAGACCACACAATCAGTTCTTAAATGCCAGTGTGCAAAAGAACTGGGAGATGGGTGGGACATTCAGATTTTCAAGCCTCACATTCAAGTAATCTAATTAGGTAACTGCGGAATAGTAATTGCCTTGTATCTTATTTAAAAAAAAATTTTTTTTAAAGATTTTATTTATTTATTTGACAGAGAAACAGCAAGAGAGGGAACACTAGCAAGGGGAGTAGAAGAGGGAGAAGCAGGCTCCCGATGAGCAGGGAGCCAGACACTGGGCTGGATCCCAGAACCCTAGGATCAGGACCCGAGCTGAAGGCAGACCCTAACGACTGACCCACCCATGCGCCCCAGTAACTGCATATTAAATAAATATACCTGGTGACTCGTAGGCAGATGTTTAAAGCTTTTGCTACAGAAACTGGACCAGCAGCATCAGCCTCACCTGTGATCCTTGTTGGAAATAATAGTATCTTGGGGCCCTCCCTAGACCTAAATAATCAGGATCTACAATTTTTTTTTAAAGAGCTTATTTATTTATTTGACAGAGATCACGAGTAGGCAGAGAAGCAGGCGGGGGTGCGGGGGGGGGGGGGGCAGGATCCTTGCTGAGCAGATAGCCCGATGCTGGACTCGATCCCAGGACCCTGAGACCGTGACCTGAGCCGAAAGGCAGAGGCTTAATCCACTGATCCACCCAGCCGCCCCCAGAATCTACATTTTAAGAAAATTCCGAGATGATTCTGATGCCTGTTATAATTTGAAAAGTACTGTTTTAAATACTCTACACTTTGAGAAACATCGGCTATTCAAACCAGCTAGTGACGATGATCCTTCTGACTCTTTGTGGTTATTTTTCCCTAGAAGATTCTAATTGGGCGGTGCCACAATATAAAAACAACAACAAGCAACATTTAGCATTTGTTAACATGCACAGCGTGCCAAGCCGACACTGTATGGTTCCCGCGATACGTTTATTTCACCGTTGTAATAACCAGGAAGCATCGCAGGCTACAACAAAGAGCGCACACTTGGGGACTTGACAGGCCCGGGTTTGAATCTCCATTTTCGTTTTTTTCCTGCTGAGAACTTAACCTTGGCATTCCATGTAATGTCTCTAATCATTAGTATAGCTCCTTTGGAAAGAATGTCTCCATCGCAGAATTTGTTGAGAAGTGAAAGAGAGAACACCCATGAGTGACTTAGTGCATGGTAAGTGGTTAATTCTCCCATTTTTGGACCTAAATAAAATGTACATACATGGCCCACTTCCCTGCTCTCCATGCAATGCTGATTTGTTTATAATTCTATTTACTCTTTTAATAATTTATTGCAAATATAAATATATTTTCATTATAATGCATTTTTTGCACATGTTCTGGGTGCACTTTTTTTCTCATCCAGTCAAAGAACATTCTGCCATCCTGTCATGACTTTAGTGTTAAAGAGAATGATGGTAACTTGACAAAATAATTCTGAGAACACAGCACTGTGACTGGACTGTAATAATATTATACAGCAGTAATTCAGCCAGTGTTCCCATTTTCAGAAATGCACCTTCCAAACTAGATAGGGTAAGTCCCTCTTCTTTAGTGAACTTGCTGCTGCAAAGAGTCATAAGTGGAAAAGACGGTGATAGAACCGTACTCAGTATCTTTAGGATATGAATACTGTTAAGAACTTGAATCTGAGTCAGTGCATAAAGAGCCATGTAAATAATTAAATGATTTCCTAGTGTGGCTATGAAATTTGTATGACCACCTGCCATTGTTCTTGCAGGAAAACAAGTTATATTTCTTACAATCTGGGGCTTTGTCCATACATCTGTTGTTGAAACTATTTGTTTCAATTAAGACAGAGACTGTAACTTACATGTTTTTTATGCAGCAAGTAATACCCAGCCTGGTACAGAAAAGGTTCTCAAGAGGTATTTGTTGAACTGCACTAAACAGGAAGACAGGCTGTAGGAATTGAGATTTCCTGACCCCCAAAAGAAAAATGTGACATTAAAAATATGATTTCCCTCTACCACAGCTTTACACCATATAGATGCATTTCAGCTATAAATATGGAAGGATTATTCTTCAGTTCTACTAAGGATAAAATGATTTATCATTAGGCATGGAAGGATTTTCATAAATTAGATAAGCACCTCCTGACCAAAACATAGGAGACAACAGGACACATAAAGAGATCAGAGAACCTTGATTTAGGGTTAAAAATAAAAACACATATATACATATACATGAACACATATGTAAAGATGGTTTAGACACAGTGTAATATTTTCTGGAGAAAAATGAAATGACCGATTTCATTTTAAATAATAATAATATACCTGCTGAAATAATTGGGAAAATTAAATATATAAAATGATATGGGCTCACTCCGCCCCATAGTTATGCCACCAGAGACAGCCACTGGGCCAAGTTCTATCTTCATCGTGTCTAGTTACACACTGAAATTCCAAATTCTGTTTATGGCCCCATTCCTTTTTGTCTTCATCACTGTTTTGTCTTACTGATGATATGATCTCTGCCATTGTTTGTGACATACGGTATTTGTTTATTGTAAATTTGAAAATTAGTGATCCATGGGCCATACTTAAACTATATATGTATTGTTTCTAATGCAAAATATTTTAAACATCAGTACTCTCTTTTCGTCTCAGTAGATTTTTGTAAATTTTACCTATAAATTTAGTGTATCTTTAATCTTATTTTCAGTGACTGGTACTATATTTGATAACATATTAAGATGTACAGATTTTCAGAGGCAAAAATGATTTAACTTTAATTCAGCATTTCCTACACCATAATTTAATTTATTTATCCATTTAAAAATACGTATTCATTGCTTACCATCTGAGGCAGTAGAAATACATAAAAATGCATTTAAAAAGCAAGCATAGACTCTACCTTTCTGGTGCTTACATTCCAAAAAGGTACACAGTCATTAATATTTAAATGACTGTTCCTTATAATATATTTAATAATGGTTGTAAGGAAGAAAGAGAATAAGGAAGCCATGTAACAGTGACTAGGCTTGTTTCGGGTTAGGGTTGATAGAGAAATCAAGGAAGCTCCTTGAAGCAATGTTCAGTTGAGCTTAGAAGGGTAAGTAGAGGATCTTTAGATTAATAAAGGATAGACAAATCACAGTAAGGAACTTCTTGTGTATGTGCAAAGGTCCTGATGTGGGAAAAAAACAAGTCCCAATCAAGGAACCGAATGAAGATCAGGATAATGGGAAAAGGGAAAGTATGTAGAAATCGTGGAAGGAGAGGGGGTCTGAGGCAGATTATGTGAGAGCAGGGAGGACACAAACAACATAAGGCAGTTGAAGGATTTATGTGGGAGACTTACATGTTATATCAGATTTTCCTCTTCCTTTGCTTATTCTAGTTGCTTTGAGAGGGGGAATTTCATGTCTGCTTCCATGACAAACTAATTATCAATAAAAGACCCTCCTGGTTCAGGGGAACGAACTGCCTGATAACTTACTTAGTTTTAAGATGTGTCTGAGCTCATGAGAAAGATACTTTCTCCAGTGCTGACAATAATAAATGCAAAAATACAAATAAATACAAATCTGTAAGGGAAAATTAAACCCCAAGCCCCAATTGGCCCTAAAGACATGGGCTATTCCCTAGGGCTCCTGAAACGGACTTTTGGAGGTTTATGGTCCATTTATCCAAGCAAGGTAGGAAATTATCAGAATCCCCTTTATAAAGCTAGGACACTTTAAGGTGAACTAGGAAAAAAAATACTACTCGGGTACATTTGAGGTATACTCATCTCCCTTGGCTCTGGATCTGGGGGTTCAGAAAGAAAATTCTCCCTCTAAGAGTTGCGACGATACTCAAGTGTATAACTGACATTCGTACTGACAGGTTTTTCATGGGGTTCTGTCCAATCCTTACCCGGGATGTGGGCTGTGGGCTGTGGTCAGTCTAGAGAAGAATATGTTGTGTAGTTGGGATCTACTTGCCAAAAATGTAGGGTACTATGACCTAGAAAAACAAAAAGTTAGGGCCAAGTGCAGACACCCTTTGAGATTTCTCTGTAAGTGAGTTTGGGAGGTAGGGGGTGTTTCAGTAGATTTCTTTAACTACCTAAAAAATACAAATTGAAATTTTGGTTGTAATTCTCTCATAGCCCACTAAAAGCATTCACACCTCCTCTCTGGAAAATCACACCAAACTTAAAGGCAAAAAAATCCTACTTCAGGCAACATTCCATGGAAATTGAAATCATGATGAAAAAAAAAATTGCTAAAAACAATGAGAAATTAGTCACCTGAAGGAGAGTCAGCAAAAACAATAAGCTGAAGAATCAGAAAAATAAGTACTGCAAATTTTGAAATTATCAGATGCAAAGGTTAACATATCATATGTTTTAAAAGGTGAAACAAAAGTAATGAAGGAGCAAGACCTCCAATGCAAGCAAATAAATAAAACTTGCCTAATCTACTAAAAAAACTCCATAAAAATGATTCATGAAGTAATATAAGCAATGTTCAAAACTCAAAATCATTCTTTTAAAATAATTTTTAAAAAGATTCCCATGTCTACTTAACTATATTCAACATTTTACTGGAAGTATTAGCCTGCACAATAAGAAAAGAAAAAGACACACAAATCTACAGTTCTTAGAAAGGAAATAGCAAAGCTGCAAGTAATCTGCTTGTCATTATAGTGAGCCCAAATGAATCTATAGACAAAATATTTGAATTATAACAAGAGTTTAGAAAGTTTGTTTATTGCAATGTCAGCATAAAAATCAATTGCCATCCAGGCTCTCTGTTAAGCAGGGAGCCTGCTTCCCTTTCTCTCTCTCTGCCTGCTGCTTTGCCTACTTGTGATCTCTGTCTGTCAAAATAAACAAACAAACAAATAAATAAATAAATATTTAAAAAATCACTTGCCATTTATATTACCAAAAGCCAAGAAATGAAACTCAAAAAAGCTATTTACAATTGCATAACAAAAGTGAAAGATTACAAAAGAATAAACTAATAAAAGATATGTGAGATCTTTAACTAAAATTAATGTAATTTTACCAATATACTTAAAAAGTACTGTTTTGGGGTAGGCAAACCCACTATAGTAAAATTGTCAATTTTTTTCAAATTGATCTATAGATTTTAAAAAAATGGCAAATCAAGCTTCCCCTATCATATGTCAAAGAATTTGACAAGCTTATTCTAGATTTATGGAGTAGAAAAGAGCTAAGAAAATTCAAGACAGGAAGAATGATCAGGTAAAATTTTTAACAGTAATTAAAATAGTGTTGGCACAGAATTGATCAAAGGGACAGAGAGAAACCAGAGACAGAATCCAACATGAAAACCTGAGATGACCAGTAAAGAAAATGAGTGAGAATATATTTAAAAAAGTGTCGGAACACTTTTTTTTTAAATTGAAGTGTAGTAGACAGACAATATTATATTAGTTTCAGGTGTACAAATGATGATTCAACATTTATACACATAACAAAGCTATTACCGTAATAAACCTAGCTACCATCTATCACCATGCAAAATTGTTTGAATATTATTAACTGTATGCTGTACATTACATCCCTGTGTCTTATTTTTTAACTGGAATTTTGTACCTTTTAATCTCCTTACTGTATTACTTTCTTTCTTTCTTTCTTTCTTTCTTTCTTTCTTTCTTTCTTTCTTTCTTTCTTTTAATTTGAGAGCGAGAGAATGAGAGAGAGAGAGAACATGAGAAGGGTGCAGGTCAGAGGGAGAAGCAGACTCCCCACTGAGCAGGAAGCCTGATTTGGGACTCCATCCCGGGACTCCAGGATCATGCCTGGAGCCAGAAGACAGTCCTTTAACCAACTGAGCCTCCTGGGCACCCTCCTTACCATACTTCACACATTTTCCTACCTCCCACCCTCTGGCAACCACTAGATTGTTCCCTGTTATCTTTGAATCTGTTTCTGTTTCTTTTCAGTGGTTGTTTCATTTTTAAAATTCCACATATAAGTGAAATCAAATGGTATTATTAATAAAAAATTAATTATAAAGTTTTATAAATTAACTATATGGAAGAAAAAGTAAAATATACTCCCAATATTATTTGCAAAACAGTTTCAGCTTAATCAAAGACAAACATAAAAAGGTAATTTTTTAAACTTTTAGAATAAAATGTAGAGTAGTTTTGTTCAAGTTTGAATATTATAGGATTTACTAACACGCAAAAGGGCATAGAGAAAATTGACAATAATAAAATTATGAATGTCTGCTAATTAAATTACAGTGTTTAAGGAAAATCCATTTAATGGGAGAAGGCATTTGCAACATATTAACTGACATATTCTTTCCTCTTAGCAACAAATCCACCCTTTGTTGCCCTGTGTTCTGATACTATAGCTGGACCCTAGAAACATTTCTTTGCAGCTGGAACAAGATTAAGCCTTGTTAGTCTGCGGCTCCAGAGGGACACTATAGGAAGGAGTGGATTCTTTTCTTGGTTCTAGTGTGCTTTTCTCTTCCTGCTGTTGCAGTACTTGGCTGATAATGCAGGACACTCACTTACACTGACCTGCCAATGAATTTCAGTGGCTCCCCAGTGGTTCTCAGAGAGTTTTAGTGGTGCCTCTAAAAACATCTTTTCAGTGGTTAGCACCAACACTGTGCCTGGATGTTTCCTGCCTCCCAGCCAAATTTCACTGCCATTTGGTGCACGAAAGCTACCTTCCCCAAAAAGTCTGAATCTCAGCCTTGGTAGGGGTGGAGGACATCTGTTCCTTCTTTAGATACTTCTTTGGATGCACGCAGTCTTATCTCTAGAGGTGGTAGCTGCTTCTAAAATCCCCCATTCTGGAATTCTTTAGCATTCTCTTTATTCCTTAGTACTTAATCTCCTATTGTTATTTAATAATTCTTTGTATTAAATTAACTCTACTCAATTTACTGTGTCATTTCTATCTCCTGACTGAATCCTGAGATAAAGATAGAATCTCCTTTTGCAATCAGTGTCCTATAACATTCTTCAAGAACTACCTGACCTATCTCCACTTCTGTATTCATTTATATTCTAATTCCCTCTAGTCAAAAGCTAACCTAGAATTTTGTTTGAGTAGTATCTGTTTTCTTTTACCTTTAAGTGATCAAGTTTTGTGACCTTTCCCACAGACTATGACAATTTGTCCTGACCTTTGGTGGCTGGTAAATTACCTTTGAAGAGTCATTGAGGAAGGCAGAATCCAGTTTTCAGTGAATACAATTTTAGATCAGAAAGCCTCATGTTCTCTTTGAAGAGTGAAAATAAATAGTGAAAGATAAATTTTAAAAAGCCAATATGTTTCGACAAATGATATATTCGTGTGCCATGGAGAATAAATGACTTCAATAATCATAAATGAACGCCGCTGGAATCACAGTATTTTTTTCCAAATCAGACTTTATTCTATGAGATAAGTAAACTACTCGTCATCCATTGATTTTTGCCTTCATTTTCCATGTGTTTCTACTCATTGAAAATGAAATCCTCCCGCTTCTTTTACCTACATGATTAATGGCACATGCTAATCAAGTGTCTCTTTCTGCATAGTTCATTGCAAATGTGAGAAATATTGTCAGCAACTAAATGAACCTTTTGGAGTTGACTGATTTCTCCCACTTTTCATGATTTTACCCAGCATCTGAGTGGCATTTTTTTTTAAAGTAAAAGCGGAGATGTGTCTTCAAAATCCTGGTTTCTAATCCCTCCTAAAGCGGAAAGTACACAATTGAAATAAATTTGTTTCCGGAATATACCTGATAAAACCTTTGCCTCTTTAAGGCCTTATCAAAATACATTAAAAAAGCAATTCAGTTCTTTTTTTTATCATTGTTGCTCCACTTTCTGATTGAGCCAAATGTGAATGAGCTGTGTTTTAAACAACCGACTCCTAAACTCACCAGAAAAAAATGGTTCCGTGGCAGCCCAGTATTTAGAAAAACCTGGATCTTCAAGACTAGAGAAGCACTCTTGTGCTTGCCCTACAACATTGGACCAGTTAGGTTAGCCTGTTGGGCCTCAGTAACTCCAATTGTAAAATGGAGATAATAATATCCAAATTAGAATTATTGGAGGGACTGAATTAGGTGATGCAAGTAAACTACAGAGTTCAGTTCTAATCACAAAATAGGTAACTTCCCTTTTCTACTGTAGCTCCAGCATGCACAGAGCCTCAGTCTGAAAATTGCTCCAAAATCGCACAGAAAGGCCCAGGCCTAGGCAAGGTCCATCTTGGGAACTTTGACCAGCATGATGCTTTGAGCATGCCCTGCCCAGCTGCTCATCAATAGTTAGTGGTAAATTATTGATCTCCTTGCTCTGAAATAAGGGACTGAAGAAATGGATGAAATGGATGAACTTGATGAAAACAGATCACTTTTAAATCTCACATATTTCCCAAATATTATTGGGAGAAACATAGGTTGATGAGTCGTCAAATACTAACCATCCTCCTGTAACCATCACAAAGACCGGGAACAAACATTATGAGGCCCCAGAAGGCTCCATTTGCTCCCTTCCAGTCACTACTTCTTACCCTCATCCTAAGGGAACCATTATCCTGGATTTTTAGTGTCAGACATTAGAAAAATAGAATTATTTATATATATTACATAGAATGCTTACCAAAATCAAATGAGATATCACAGATAACATATTTGTATATTCCTTTTTGCAAGGAAAACACATTTGTGTGTGTGTGTGTGTGTGTATCTGTATGTGTGTAAAATAAAATAGATAACCAACACATAGTATGAAGATAGAACCCCCATTATACACAAAGAAACCGGGTTTAACCCAGAACTCAACAAAACGGTTTGCACGACCTAATTTGAGAAGCACAGAACCAAGCTGTAGGTTTCCCTCCCCTATTTTATTTATTTCCAAACCTCTCCTCTCCCTTAGTTCTCTTGTCCTCACCCCAAGATGTGTCCTCTGTGACCGTATTCCTCTTCCTAGACTCCTTCCAATGATGCCCTGTTCTTTCATTCTTAACTAGAAATTAAGGTACTCAGTATCAATAAAATATTTACTAAGACTCTTAAAGAACGACCCTACTCAAATATATATTTAATTTAAAAGACAATGCTTGAAGATACAAAGAATCTTAAAGATCGAACATAGTGAAGTTCTAATGAAGAAAAGCTAGGAAGTCATTTTGGGGATTGAGAGGTCTTTTTATCTTCCCGCATAGACCTACTGGCTAGGATTATAAACATAGGCTTCTGCAAATGTGCAGTTCTTATTTACCCTGGCACAGTTCAAGAATGCAGGTGAGAGCAGAAACCCACTTAGTCCCCAACACTTCCTTTTTACTACTAGATATGTTCGTTCTTACCATCCTTGCTCTTCCCTCCTCACCCATAGATCAGATCCCAGAACTGTCAAGAGAGTAAGTACACCCAGTTTCATCACAGCCTCTCTGACAAGTGAGTACCATCTAATCTAAACATTAACTTTCTTTTCTCTTTTGAGCAGGGTATTTATTTGAAATGTCACACTCTTCTAAAAAATCTAATTTTTATGAGAAACAATGTTTATTCCAAAATGACAGCATATCCTTCAATAGGCACAAATTATACCAGTCTCGTAGACTATGAATTTAAATTACATGATAAGATAGAATACAATGTATAGACATTTCTGTGCATTTGATTTTCTTTCTTTTTTTTTTTTACCTTACTATTCTTCTATTATGATTGCATGATAGCATCAAATGTTGAAATGTTACTTATTGGAAATGGCAGATAATCACAAGGAAAGCTCTAAGAGTTGGCAAAATTCCTGAATATGAATAACAATGCTTGCTATTTATAAAGCACCTTTCTTCTCAAAAACCCCAATAACTTTAATGGTGTTATTTTACTATATATATGACTCTTTTTGTAGTAAGTAGTAGGCAATACTACCTATTCATTTGTTGAATTAGACTGTAGACGGGAGAACAGTTCAGCACCCCAAAATCCAAGGGTGAATAACATACATAGTATTAGAATTCAAGTATCAGAATTGACTCTCACCCTTTTGCTAGGTTGAATGTGTCTCTTTTCATTCACTGACAGTTAAACTTTAACTCCATTACTGCATCTAGAGATGGTATATTAACCAAAAAGGTGTTGTTATTTTAATGCCATGTATAATATTATAATAAAAGAACACAATTTTGCTCTTCAATGTAAATTTTTTTCTTAAGTCTTCAGGCTAGAAAGACAATCAAACACTGATACAAAAATACCATGTGTTTCTTTCCTGAAAAAGAAACTTGTATGACATACTTGTGTGACAAATAAAGGAAGGGAGCCTCCTTTGATGGTAAAAATAAGTGAGTGACATTCGTTATTTCAGAGGAAACCATATGGAATTATTCTAAAGAAGTGGAATCTCAAGAATATTGAAAAAGGAAGAATATTTAGAGGTTTTTATTCTACCACATTGTGACATATTTAGTATAGATGTGATCAGTGGGACACTGGTACCTGTTAAACAACAGTCTCTTACAGGAAGGAAAAGAGGTGATTTGTAGCATTTGTCAGTTTCTGTGTTGTAAAGATTCCCATCATGGCTAATTTCATGTTGTCAACAAGACACGAGAATTAAAAGAGATATATACATAGGCCAGCCTGAACTGACATCTGCATGTCATTGGGTGTTGCATGTCATGCCTTATTTCTATTACTATTTGTGGTGGCCACCACAATGTACTTAGAAGACCTTCAACTACAGGGATGGCAGTTGACCAGCAGCCATGCTCCAGAGCCATCACACTTGTGCCAAGGACAGTGGCTCCCAGCCAATGGCAGGATGGCAGGGATGTTAAGGCAGGTCCATTCCTGGAAGACTTGGAATGCCTCTGACCACAGACTGGCTCAAATACTTCCCAATGGCTTTGCCAAACCTTTCTAAGACGCCTTGGCAGTCTGGGACACTTCTGCCTTATCCCTGTTTCCTCTCTCCCTCATTCAAGGACAGACCTACATTGAGATCTATGGCTGTCCCAGCCTTTTCCATTTTCTCTCACAGGTGTTTCCCCTAATAAAATCCTTGTGCGCTCAACTCCGTTTTGCTGTCTGCCTCTTAAAGGACTGGGACGAACATTCCATTTCAGGAGTATATTGTATGTAACAGGAATTACTGCGACTTCATCTGTATCACTTGAGCCAGTTGAAGGCTGTCTGCAGCTGCGATGGAAACTTCTCATGAGTGCCTACAGCTTCCTAATGCAAGCACTCCCTCTGTGCTCAGGCAACCTGGAGAAGCCTGGACATGTAGAAGTCTTAATGGCTCCCAGGTGTGACTGTCAAGCAATGAAGGTGTTAATGTGATGGATAAATGTTCCAGTTTTCTTACCTCCCCATGGGACTGTTCTAAGTTATGTCTCACAAAGGCACACAGAAGGTCACATATACTCCATGCATTACATTGTCAATTAACCCACTCTTTCCTGGCAATCTTCCCTTCCCTGTTTCCACTCCGAAATGATGGCTTCTTGGGCTCACCTTCCAGATAAACTACTTATACCTAAATCCATGTCTTTGGTTTTACGTTTGTGAAAACTGAAAATAAGGCTCAATGTTAAAATCAAGTGAGATACATTTTATTTTTATTTTTTAAATTTTTTAAAAGATTTTATTTATTTGAGAGGAAGTGAGCAAGAAAGACTGCACACAAGCACGGGCTGAGGGAGAAGGAGAAGCAGACTCCCCGCTGAGCAGGGAGCCTGATGCGGGACTCGATCCCAGGACCCTGAGATCATGATCTGAGCGGAAGACAGTTGCTTAACAAGCTGAGCCACCCAAGCATCTAAAATTTCAAGATTTTTAAAAAGCCATATGAATACACCTGGGTGGCTCAGTCAGTTAAGTGTCTGCTCAGGTCATGATTTTGGCTCAGGTCATGAATTCAGGTTCTTGAGATTGAGCCCCACATCAGACTCTGCTCTGAGAGCAGAGCCTATTTAAGGTTATTTCTCTCTCTCTTTCTTCTTTGCTCCCTCCCTCCCTCCACAACCCATCACTAAAATATATATATAAAAAAAGAAAAGCTATGTGGACAAAATAAATACACTTTGTCCATACAGAAGTGGACTTTGAGTTTGTGATCAGTGATTAGAGATTCTGGACAAAGATCCTAATGGATTTAAACTTATACAAATTGTAAGAATAAATGCCGCTTCTTGGATGCCATCTAGTTTTCAACAATAACTTCTGGATCCTCCCCTGTTCTCTCTTTTCATACTCAAGAGAATTCCAGGGCTTGTGGCCTATCAAGTCCAATAAGGCAATAGGTAAGTCAAAATGGCATGAGTTGCCTCACATGGTCTATTTATGTGAAGGAATCAAGAGACAAAGAGGGTTTCATTCTCCTTTCTCAAACATGAAACTTCTAATGTTTTAAGAACAGAGGCTAGTGGGGGAATTCTTGTTCTTAAATAAAATGTTGCTAACTTAAAAAAGAGACATTTGAAGACTAAATTTTCTTATAATAACTTGAAGTATATTCAACTTTACCTTGCTTTCAAACTGTATTTGCTCTATCTGTTTTCTTTCTTTCTTTCTTTCTTTTAGAGATTTTATTTATTTATTTATTTGTCAGTGAGAGGGAGAGAGAGAAAGCGCACAGGCAGGCAGAGTGGCAGCAGAGGCAGAGGGAGAAGCAGGCTACCTGCTGAGCAAGGAGCCCAATATGGGACTCGATCCCAGGACTCTGGGATCATGACCTGAGCCGAAGGCAGCTGCTTAACCAACTGAGCCACCCAGGCGTCCCGCTCTATCTGTTTTCTTACCCTCTCTATTTTTTTGATGGTTTCCTTGCTGTTGGTAAATTGTAACCCTTCAGTTGTCGCTTAAAATTGTTGCCACTGCAAACTTTCCCCCTCATTGTCTTGATCCAGTGTTCCCTTATTTTTCTTTTCTTTACTCCTCCTTACCCTTTAGAAGACTTAGCTTGAATATGACCATCTCAGAGAAAATTTTGTTCCTTGAACATGCACACAGATTTAGGAATACGTGTTTAAAGACACTTGCGTAAATCATTATCTTTGATAATATTTACATTATATAATTATTATTTGTTTCATTGTCTATCCCTCTACTCAGTAATCTGGCAGAAGACTTGGCCACAGTGTACTTTCAATTCCAATGTCTAGCATAGTGCCAGGTATATACTAGGGGACTAATACATGTTTCACAAGTAGAAGCAAGTTCCTATTTTTTATAACCTCTATTCCTCTTCCTATTACATCTTCCCATCCTCTTCTGCTCCTCATGCCAGCAAGGCTTATGATGAAAAAATGTAACTGGCATCACAAGGCCAGTTTCACTGTATCTCGTGGACCCTGGAATTTCCTTTACCACATCTTTCTTAAACCCTGAATGGAAATGTAAGGAAGAAGAATATGAAAAAAGCAAAAAAGACATGGAGGAAACATTGACTAATGCAAATTTGCCAATCTAATGGATTTGTATTCAGTTATTGTTGGAGAAGTAGATACTGTACCTCATTTTAGTCTCAAAAACCCTTAGAGATAAGGAGGGTAGACACTATAATTCCAAGTTAGAGAATGGTAAAGAATGAGAATACTGAGGTATAGAATAAGAGTGTTACCTAGTATGGTCTATTCATTCCTTTCCCACCTCTACATATTCCTACTGGCAATTCTTTCCAATTTAAAGGTCAGGAATTATTATTATTATCATTTAAGCTCAAGTCCCCTTTGAATGAAAGACTCCATGCTGTCTCCTTGGTTTGTTTTTTTTTTTTTTTTTTTTTTTTTTTTGTTTCTGTTTTACCTTTTTTTTTTTTTTTAAGATTTTATTTATTTATTTAACAGATCACAAATAGGCAGAGAGGCAGGCAGAGAGAGAGGGGGAAGCAGGCTCCATGCTGAGCAGAGAGCCTGCTGAGTGGCTCCATCCAGGACCCCGAGACCATAAACTGAGCCGAAGGCAGAGGCTTAACCCACTAAGCACCCAGGTGCCCCTTCCTTTAGTTGTTGTCTCTATTAGCTGACTTCACTGAAAAACAAATCCAATGACAACTCAGCCAGAATAATTGAGTAACCCAGTAAGTAATGTTACACAGCTTCTTTTGTAAAAGGTATTCAAGACAGCCTTGACATCCATCTATCAAGCTTGGTTAGTGCTAATAAAATCAGGCATCCCCCAGTACAGGTAGATGGGCTGGCTGACCCTGTATCACAAATGATTCATGGTAATTTGTGGTTCCTCATAATAATTAGAAGTCTCACAGGAGGGAAAAGCTAAGTACCTTCCTCCAACTGATGGTTGCTGTCAGGAAACATGACTTATATACCTGTATTTCTCTGTACCCCCTCTAACCAAATACCTTGAACAGCTCATTTTGGATAGTGGAATATAGTTTCCAAATGGCAATGTAGGTAAGTTAGAGGGAAGCTAGGAAGATGCTGGGGATGCTTTGAATTCCACATCTGCCCTTGAGTCTGCATGTGGAACCATGCCCACTTGTCTATCAGCAGAGCCTAGGGAAAGACATAGAACATTCAAGGTACCTCTGGGCTGGGTGGGGAAGAATATCAACATCTAAGAAGATGCAATAAATATACTTTTTCCCATACCTCCCACTAGATACAACTAAAGAAAAATCTTGGGTATTTTATATATCAAAACATAAGGTAGAGAGAAGAAATTGGATTGGTTAGGGGTCTTGAGGCACAAAGAGTGATAAAGTATTGAGTTCTCTGAGTTTTCTTTTGCTTAATATATTCTAGACTTGGAACTAAAGAAACTGACAACCCAGAAATGCCAATGGATAGAAAATTCCCAACAAACATTGCCATTCCCTGTCAAAGAACCAGAAAAATGACAATCCGGAAGGACAGAAAACTTTGGACAATACCGCTCTACTTAAGCCAAATACCACAAAAGAAAATTGTGACCCTCACCCCCAACCACTCAAGATAAGACCGAGTGGATAGTCTAGACTTCCACCCTTCCCAGCATGATTTCAGAGAGGCCAGAATAGAGAGCCAGGAATTCCATCATCCACCAGGGGATAACTTCTCCTTGTGAAGTCCATAAAGACCAAATAGAAAACCTGGATTTCTACATACATCTGGCAGTAACAAAGCACTGCTTATATCCCCAGCTTGGGTGGGATCAGGGGAGGTCTAATGGCAAGTCAGGATATTCACCACCACCCAGTGATAACCAGGTTTGTTTCTCATGATGTCAGTGGAGGCCTCATAGGGAAGAGTAAAAAGACACTCCAGTTCTTTCCAACCAGAGAAGTGTAAGTGGAGACATAATGGGAGACATGAATACCCAGTCAGTAATGATGAAACCTCTCACCTACTTGAGTGTCACCTGGCAGTGACAGGCGGCATATTTCCCCCACACCCTTCTATATAGTGTCAGTGGAAATAGGGTAAAATAGCAGCTTAACATTCAAAGTGCCCAGGTTTTAGTAGAAAACAAAAACCATTCACACCAAAAGCTAAGAAGATCTCAAACTGATAGAGAAAATAACAATTAATAGATGCTAATTTCAAGATGACAGAAATGTTAGAATTAGTTGCCGAAATCTTAATGTAGTCATAAACATTTTTCAGTTATAAATTTCAAACACTTACAAAAAATAAAAAACAGGACATTTCAGCAAAGACATTAAAAAAAAGAAAAAAATGGAAAATTTGAAATTGAAAAATACAATAACCAAAATTAAAAAGCAAATGAACTGATTAGCAAAATGGAGGGACAGAGAGGAAGAAGAATTAGAAGATAGGAAAAAAAACAAAACAAAACAAAACCTGAACAACAAAGAGAAAATAGACTAAAATACAAAAATGAACAGTCAGGGAACTATGGGACTATAACAAAAGTCTAACATTCATGTCACTGGAGTTTAACAAGTAAAGGAGAAAGAAAAAAGTAGTTGGAGAAGTGATGACTTCCGAAATTTGGCAAAATATGTGAAACTACAACTCCAAACAGGATCAACCCAAAGAATTCCCACACAAAAACACATCATAGTCAAACTTATGAAAATTAGAAAGAGGAAGAAAAACTAAGAGAATTTATGGTCCATAGTTCTACCCTAAAAGGTTGATTAGAAGGATTTCTCTAAACAGAGGGGGGAAAAAACTTGCTTGAAACATAAAAAAATGAATAAACTATACACTAAGCAAAATGTTGGTAAGTAAATGCGTTTTGTTTCTCTGATATTCTAGTAATGTTTTCCTTGAAAGTAAAAAATAATAGTATCACTATTATATCACTATTATAGAATCACTGTAAAGGAGATTATAAATAGGATAAGAGACCATAATCCTCCATATTAACAGACTAAAGAAAAATCACATGATCATTACTATGCAGTAAAAAATTTGACAAAAATCCAGCTATCGTTATGGTAGAAACTTCCAGAAACATAGGAATAAGAGAGGCCTGTCCTCAACTTGAAAAATACTATATATAAAAATCCTATAGCTAACATTATTCTTAATAGTTAAAGATTGAATGCTTTTCCCCCTAAAGTCGGAAGTAAGGCAAATACATCTGTCACCACTCTTAGTGGTGGAAAATCTAGCCAGTTCATTAAGGCTAAAAGAGAAAGGGAAGGTGGGAGGGAGGGAAGGAAGAAATGAAGAGGAAAGGAAGTGAAAGGAAAGGAAAAAGGAAAGGAAGGAAGGAAAGGAGAAAGGACGGAAAGGAAGGAAAAACAGCTTAGAAAAGAAAAAACATTCGCTCTTTGCTGTGATGTGACATCCTGTGTAGAACATACTTGAGAATAAAAAAGCAGAAGTAAGTGAATCCAGCCAGGCTACAGGACACAAGATAAACAGACAACAATATTTTTTAATTTTATTTTATTTTTTTCAGTGTTCCAAGATTTATTGTTTATGCTCCACACCCAGTGCTCCATGCAATACGTGTCCTCAATATCTATCACCAGGCTCACCCATCCCCTCACCCCCCTACTTCCAAACCCTTAGTTTGTTTCTCAGAGTCCACAGTCTCTCATGCTTCATCTTCATCTCCCCCTCTGATTTCCCCCAATTCACTTTTCCCTTCCTTCTCCTAATGTCTTCCATTTTATTCCTTTTGCTCCACAAGTAAGTGAAACCATATAATTGACTGTCTCTGCTTGACTTATTTCACTCAGCATAATCTCCTTCAGACCCGTCCATGTTGATACAAAATTTGGGTATTCGTCCTTTCTGATGGCTGAGTAATATTCCATTGTGTATATGGGCCACATCTTCTTTATCCATTCGTCTGTTGAAGGGCATCTTGATTCTTTCCACAGTTTAGCAACTGTGGCCATTCCTGCTATGAACATTGGGGTACAGATGGCCCTTCTTTTCACTACATCTGTATCTTTGGGGTAAATACCCAGTAGTGCAATTGCAGGGTCATAGGGTAGCTCTATTTTTAATTTCTTAAGGAATCTCCACAGTTTTCCAATGTGGCTTGCCAACTTGCATTCCCACAACACTGAAAGAGGGTTCCCTTTTTCCACATCCAACACATGTTGTTTACTGTCCTTAACAAGATAATTTTTGTAAAAAAAAAAAAAAAAATGGCCATTCTAACTGGTGTATGGTGATATCTCAATGTGGTTTTGATTTGAATCTCCCTGATGGCTAATAATGATGATAATTTTTTCATGTGTCTGTTAGCCATTTGTATTTCTTCTTTGGAGAAGTATCTGTTCATGTCTTCTGCCCATTTTTTGATGTGATTATTTGTTTCATGTGTGTTGAGTTTGAGCCATTCTTTACAGATCTTGGATATCAGCCCTCTATATGTAGTGTCATTTGAGAATATTTTCTCCCATTCCATGGGTTGCCTCTTTGTTTTGTTGACTGTTTCCTTTGCTGTGCAGAAGCTTTTGATCTTGATGAAGCCCCAAAAGTTCATTTTCACTTTTGTTTCCTTTGCCTTTGGAGACATATCTTGAAAGAATTTGCTGTGGCCGATGTCAAAGAGGTCACTGCCTATGTTCTCCTCTAAGATTTTGATAGATTCCTATCAAAAAAAGATTGATGTTGTTTCATCCATTTTGAGTTTATCTTTGTGTATGGTGTAAGAGAAGAGTTGAGTTTCATTCTTCAATACATAGCTGTCCAATTTTCACCAAAAGTTTTAAATACCACTTATAATCATTCAAGAGAAAATGAAATAGGGGTACATCTAATGAAACTAGTAAGCAGAAACTGCAAAAATCTGGTGAAAGAAATCAAAGAAAATCTCAGTAAATGGAGAGACATACTGAATTCATGGGTTGGAAAATTCCACATAGAAAAATGTGAATTCCTATAAATTGATATGCAAGTTTACAGTAACTCCTATCAAAATCTCAGGAAGAAAAAAAAAATGGCATAGGATAGTAAAGGAACTAGAACAGCTAAAAGAATTTTGAAAAAAATGAAGTGGAGGAATCCCCTTTCCTGATTTTAAGATTTATACCTATGGCAATGAAGGCTGTGTGGAACAAAATAGAGAACTCCAATGTAGGCTCATGAATATGCCCCAAAGATACTTGACAAAATTGCTAAAGCAGTGCAGTGAAGGAAAGAAGCCCTTACCAAAACGTAAATACCCTAGGCCAAACACAAATAAATAAAGAAGCCTAGATCTAAGTCTCACACCTTGTACAAAAAAAAAAAAAAAAAATCACCAAAATAAATCATGTACATAAAGTGTAGAACAGAAACTACCTATAGAACAATGGGAGAGTATAATAAATATTTTTAATTGCATCTTTAGTCTTGAATTATATAAGTTTGCTATGCTTATCCCCAAGTCAGAACTACATAAGGAATATTTAATTCAGACAGTAAATATTACACAACAAATAAAAAACTTAGAATAATTAAGGTAAGTTACGCAATGTTATACAACATTGATTCAAGATTTATTTAGAATTTGGAAATCAGTGATTTGAACAATTGAGAATTCTCTTTTGAATTCTGCATGGCAATAAATGTTTGTTTGTTTTGTTATGTTAGTCACCATACAGTGTATCATTAGTTTTTTGTTTTGTTTTGTTTTAAGATTTTATTTATTTATTTGACAGACAGAGATCACAAGTAGGCAGAGAGGCAGGCAGAGAGAGAAGGGAAAGCAGGCTCCCTGCCAAGCAGAGAGCCCGATGCGGGGCTCGATCCCAGAACCCTGGGATCATGACCTGAGGCAAAGGCAGAGGCTTTAACACACTGAACCACCCAGGCGTCCCTATATCATTAGGTTTTGATGTAGTGTTCCCTGATTCATTGTTTTTATATGACACCCAATGCTCCTTGCAATACCTGCTCTCCTTAATACGCATCACCAGGCTCTAACAGTGCGTTGCCTGCCCAGGTACAGAAAGAGGAGTAAGTGATATTTTGGGTTCTTTTTTTTAAATATCAGTGATCAATATATTAAACATAAAACAAAATTATTTTTTTCTAAGTCTGAGGTAGGAGGCTTTAGTTAGAATTGAAGTGCTCACATGAACATGTTTTCTCTGACATGTGGAAATTTGTTTCATTATCATTAAGAATTATCTGCTTTAAAAATGGGAGTGAGGGAGAGGTGCCTGGGTAGCTTAGTCAGTTAAGCGGCTGCCCTTTGCTTAGGCCATGATTCCAGGGCCTTGAGTTTGAGCCCTGCCTCAAGCTCCTTGATCAGCTGGGAATCTGCTTCTCCCTCTGGCCATCCCCTTTCTCCTGCTCCTGCTCTCTCTAATAAATGAAGCCTTTAAAAAAAGGGGGGGGGAAGTGAGGGAGATACATCCATAAAAATACATCATGCATTTTCCCATTGCATTATATCAACTTTCCTCTCCCTTGGCAGAAACAGGTTCTTTTTCTTCACTTTAAAGTCATGCAAACTTTTTGAAAGGGATATATGAGATAGGAAAAATATTTAAAATCTTATCCTTCTTATTTTATATCCTAGAGAAGAAATATCCAGGAACAATATGTGAACCATAAATACAATAAATGTGTGTAATTTTAAATTTTCTAGTAGCTATATTAGAAAAATTAAAATTTATTAAATTTTAAATTATAATTTTAATGTTATTAAATTTATTATTAAATTAATAATAAATATTAATAATACATTTTATTTAGCCCAATATATTCAGATTTATTGTTTCAACATAAAAATATTAGTGAGGTACTTTACATTCTTTTCCTATACTAAGTCTTTGAAATCTGATGTGTATTTTACACTTGCAATGCATTCAATTCAGACCAGCCACATTTCAGCTGCCCACGAGCCCTGCCTAGTGGCTCTCATACTGGACAGTGCAGCTTAGAGAATAAACAGCAAATGTTTTCATTATTCAAAAAGATTTTATGCATTGATTATGGCCACTCTATTTCCTTGGCATGCCTAAAATCTTCATATATTTACGCTGCTAGATTAACCTATAGATTAAAATGGACTTTTTAATGGTAATATAAAATTTCATACTCAAGGTTGGTTTATTTCCTCATCAGGTCTTTATTCCTTTTTGTGAACTAAAAATTGTCTGTAATTGTGTAGAAAATCAAGAACAAACTGCAACATTATGCAATAGTTCTGTAGGAGGGATATAATAATAGATCACATTAATCAAAAAGAAAAAGATGTGCTTCAAAAAAAGAAAAAAGAAAAAGATGTGCTCCTGAACATCTTTTGTACTTGCATTTTTTTATTGAAATATAGTTGACACACAGTATTAGTTCAGGTGTACAACATAATGATTTGACAGGTTTATATGTTATACGTTATGCTTAACCACAATGTACCACCATCTGTCACCATATAACACTATTAAAATATAATTGACTATATTCTCTATGTTGTACCTTTCATTCCCATGACTTATTCATTACATAACTGGAAGCCAGTACCTTTCACTCCCCTTCACCCATTTTACCCATCTTTCTAACACCTTCTCTGGTAATCACTAGTTTGCTCTCTGTATTGATGGGTCTGTTTCTACTCTTTGTTTGCTTATTTATATGTTTTGTTTTTTAAATTTCATATATAAGTGAAATCATGTAGTAGTTGTCTTTCTCTGTTTGAGTTATTTCACTTAGCATAGTACCCTCAGTTCTATCCATGTTGTTGCAAATTGCAAGATCTCATCATTTTTTATGGCTAAGCAATACTCCATTATATATATGTATATATGTATATATGTATATATGTATATATGTATATATGTGTGTGTATACAATCTTTATCCATTCTCTATTGATGAACACATGGGTTGCTTCTTTATCTTGGCTATTATGAATAATGCTGCAATAAATGTAAGGGTACATGTATCCTTTCAAATTAGTGTTTTTGGTTTTTTGGGGTATATACTCTGTAGTGGAATTACTGGATCATATGGTATTTCTGTTTATGACTTTTTGAGAACCCTCAGTACAGTGTTTCACACTGGCAACACCAATTTACATTTCCACCAATTGTGTACAAGGGTTCTTTTTCCTCCTTATCCTTGCCAACACTTGTTATTTATTGTCTTTTTGATACTAGTCATTCTGACAGGGATAAGGTAATATGTCATTGTGGTTTTGATTTGCATTCCCTGACAGTTAGTGATGTTAAGCATCTTTGCAAGTGTCCCTGGCCATCCGTATGTCTTCTTTGGGAAAATGTACATTTAGGCCATCCTCCAGTTTTTAATCAGATTTTTTTGGTGTTGAGTTGAATAAGTTCTTTATATATTTTAAATATTAATCCCCTGTCAGATATATCATTTGCAAATATTTTCTCCTATTCAGCTGGTTGTCTTTTCATTTTGTTGATGGTTTCCTGTGCTATGCAAAACTTCTTTCTTTTTTCTCTTACTAACTCCTACTAACCTTGGGTGCTTCTCTTGCTGTCTTTCCTTGTTTATGCTTGGCTTTCCTTCTCTTTATTTTTTGTGTATCTATTATAGTTTTTTTGTTTTGCAGGTACCATGTGGAATGATGAGGTTCATATATTCTGGGTGTTTTGTTTTGTTTTGTTTTGTTTATGACGGAGAGAGAGAGAGAGAGGGAGGGGCAGAGGGAGAAGCAGACTCCCTGCTGAGCAGGGAGACCGATGCAGGGCTCCATCCCAGGGCCCTGGGATCATGACCTGAGCCGAAAGCAGACATTTAACCGACTGAGCCACCCAGGTGCCCCCATATATGCTGTTCTAAATATGTAGTAGTGTATATTAAGTTGATGGTCACTTAAGTTTGAACACATTCTAAAATTACTTCATTTCACTTAGCCCCTCAAGGTTTTACATACATATTGTCATAGTTTTACATATTTTTCTTTTTATAAGTCCCCTTAACTATTTTTTTTTTTTAGATACAATTGATTTTACTACTTTTGGCTTTTAACCTTCACACTAGCTTTATAAGTGATTTCTCTACTATCTTTATTATCTGTTTGCTTTTAGTCATGTTTTTTTTTTCCTTTTGTAATTTTCTTCTAATTATGACTTTTTCTTTTCTACTTAAAGAAATCCCTGTAAGATTTCTTGTAAATCATGTTTAGTGGTGACAAACTCCTTTACCATTAGTCTGGGAAACTCTTTATCTGTCCTTCAAGTCTCAATAATAATCTTGTCAGAAGGAGTATTCTTGGTTGTGTTTTCTTTCAGAAGTTTGAATATATCATGGCACTTCCCTCTGGCCAGCAAAATTTTTGCTGAAAAATTAGCTGATGGGCTTTTCCTTTTACATAACTAGTTGCTTTTTTCTTGCTGATTTTGAAGTTCTCTCTGTAGCTTTAATCTTTGACATTTTAATTATTATGTGTTTTGTTGTGGACTTGTTTGGGTCCATCTTATTTGGAACTCTCTGTGCTACTTGAACCTGGATATTTATTTCCTTTCTTACATTAGGGAAGCTTTCTACTCTTGTTTCTTCAAGTGAATTTTCTGCTCCTTCTTTTTGCTCTTTCAGTTCTTGGACCCCTATGATACTAATGTTTTATTCACTTGATATTGTCCATGAGATCCCTTATCTTATCCTATTTTTTTCTATTATTTTAGGTTTGTATTTATGTATGTATATATGTATGTATATGTTTTACTATTCATGATGAATATCTCCCATTATCCTGGCTCCCAGATGGGTGATCTATTCTTCTGCAGCCTTTAATCTACTGCTGATTCCCTCTAGTATATTTTTAGTATACTTTAGTTATTGAATTCTTCCAACCTTATTTTTTTTAAAGATTTTATTTATTTGGCAGAGATCACAAGTAGGCAGAGAGGCAGGCAGAGAGAAAGAGGAAAAACAGGATCCCTGCTGAGCAGAGAGCCTGATGTGGGGCTCAATCCCAAGACCCTGCGATCATGACCTGAGCCAAAGGCAGAGGCTTTAACCCATTGAGCCACCCAGGTGCCCCTTCCAATCTGATTTTTTAAATACATCCTCTTTCTTGAAGTTCTTACTAAATTCAACACTCTTCTCTTCAGGCTGGTGAATACTTTTATAGCTATTACTTTGAACTCTTGATCATGTAGATTGTTTATTTTTGTTTCACTTAGTTCTTTTTCTAGGGTTTTGTCTTGTTCTTTCCTTTAGAACATATTCTGCTTTCTCCTCATTGTGCTTGACTTTCTGTACTTATATTATGAATTAGGTAGAATAGCTACTTCTCCTAAACTTGAAGGGATGACCTTGTGTATGGATCACTTGTGTAGACTGTATGTGCCTTGTTACTATGGCTGGCTGGAACTGTGGTTGTCAGGGGCTGGGGGTCCCAGGGTACTCTGTACTGGGGACATCCTGGTGGGATGGCTGGAGCTGAAGTGGGTGCAGGCCAGAGCAGTCCTCTGTGTCTCTGGCCAGACAGTGATAGCTGAATGTGGCGCAAGCCAGTGAGTCCTCAGGCTCTCCACACAGAAGTTGTCCTAAGAGGACAACTAAATCTGAGATGGGTTCAAGCGAAGATATCCTGGGGTACTCCTCACAGGAAGCACCCTGGAGGTGTGGCTAAAGCCACGGCACACTTGGGACAGTAGTGCCCAGGGTGCTCTGTGCAGAGGGCACCATGGCAATGTGGCTGGAGCTATAGCAGTTTGGGCTCGGAGTGTCCTGGAGTGCTTTGCCCCTGATACCTTGGTGAGATGGCTGGAACTGCGGTTAGTGCTGACCACGAGCCTCCCAATGTGTGCCATACTGAGGCTGCCTTGATGGGGTAGCTAGGGATGGTGTGAGCTAGGGACTCCAGGTTCCCTGAGGTGGTAGGCCCGATAGGGTACCTGGGCCCTCTCCTGTCCATGCTGGAGGACATGGTGAAGGGGAGTGCAAACCATGGTATTTGTCAGCTGCTCTGACCTAGAGAGTTTTAGCAGTTCCCCTGACATTTGGTGAAGTTCTAAGTTTGGATCCTATATATTTTAGCTGCTCTTTAAAATTGGAGCTTTTTTCCTGTGCTCTTGGGCATCAGGAGCCCAGGGCTCACTGAAGTGGCAGGCCAGCTGTGGCATCTGGACACTGTTCCCACCCGTACTGTCAAGGTAGAGGTATAACTAACTTTAGCTCTTGCCATCCCCTCCAACCTGGAAGAGACTTCCAGCAGCTCTCCCATCCCCCATTTGGAAGGGTTCTATGTTGGTTCCTTTATATTCTACTTGTCCTTTAAAACCAGTTTTTCTCTGTCTCCCTGGGGCAGATAAATATGCTCACAGTCCTTCAGTACTGTCCCTCCCACTGCAGTCTGACTCAGGGATTGGTGGGGAGTGCCTTCATTACCATGTTTCTGTCCTTCTTACTGTTCTCTTTGTGGTCTATCTTTTATTGTGTAGAAATTGTTCAGTTAGCCCTCAGTTCTCCTTTAGGAGGAATCACTTCATGGATAGATACAGATTTGGTGTGTCTGTGGAGAAGGTAAGTTCAGGGTCTTCCTCTGTCACCGCGTTGGAATGGAACTCTGCAATTTTTCTTTTTTTAATTTCAGTTATCTTAAAAGAGATATGAAAGGAGGCAAGGTCTGTACCTGAAAAAAGAAATCATGAATTGTCATTCAATTAGGAAACAAACTGTTTAAGTACTTTTGGGTGGGAATTCCTAGACAATAGAATTATGTGTTGGAGTTCATCAAATGCCCAGAATATGCGATTAATGAATAAAACAAATGACTGAATAAAATACCATATTGAACTTGCCTTTGGACTTTTTTCCTCCATTTTACCCTCATTTTAGTCATCTCTGGACTTACTGCATTGACAAACACACAACACAAACACTATCTCCTACCTCCATGGCTATTACCTTCTTCTGAGCCACCATTTTTTTTCTCTCTGGATTACTAAACAGCCCTGGAATCCTTTCCTTCCTTCTGCTTATGCTGACTCATAGTCTGTTCCGAAGACAGCAAGCATAGGAGATATGTCAGATTATATAATTTCTAAAGAAAACTGCATTCATTCGTTTTTTTTTCTTAAACACAACAATGCCCCCTGAACCATACACATGTTGACCCCATTATATCTCAGACTTTAGCTCTTACTGCTCTTCCCAGTTCTCACTCCAGCCCAAACATTAATGTTCTTTGAACAAACTTGGAAGATCCATTCATGAGTTCTTTACATGGGCTATTCCCTCTGCCTAGAATGCTCTTTCTAAATGACTACCTGGTTTCTTTCTTACCTCCATCAATTCTTTCCTTAACTTCACTTTTTCAGTGAAGTCTACCTTGACCACTATATTTAATTTGCAACCTAGCTCTGTCTCTACTCCTGGCATTCCTAAAATGCATCTCTCTCTCTCTCTCAGCATTCCACATCTTCTAACATATTGCATAGTATGTTATGTTAACTTCATCAGACCTTTGTTTCCTCTGAAAATTGCCTCTGAATTAATGAGTGAGTTTTGATATTTATATTTCTACATAGTAAAATTACTAAATTTTAGCCTTTATTCCTCATATTAACTTTTCCTTTATCCAAATTTATCTTTATCACTTATTATTTATACATAATACATAACCCTCTCAGCAGGCTGTATGTTTTTGTTAAGC
This sequence comes from Mustela lutreola, assembly GCF_030435805.1. Taxonomy (NCBI): domain Eukaryota; kingdom Metazoa; phylum Chordata; class Mammalia; order Carnivora; family Mustelidae; genus Mustela; species Mustela lutreola. The sequence goes on along the minus strand of NC_081291.1, from coordinate 86,423,250 downwards.
ATTTTGGTTAATGTCCCCCATTCCCAGTTATTTTTATACATATACATATATATATATATAATATATATTATTGTATGTAATATATATATGTATATATACATATATATATCCCTCTGCCTAGAATCCTCTTTCTAAATGTCTACATGCTTTCTTTCTCACTTTCATCAACTTTTTGCTTACTTTCACTTTTTTAATGACATCTGCACATTTTAATATTTATCTATTTATGTATATATAAATATATATTCACCTAGGGAGTTAACCTGTTTTGTGTACTGCTGCATCCTCTTACCTAATAGAATGCATAAGTTCCATGATAGATAGTCAGTAAGTACTCATGGAATATATGAATGAACTGGAGGTCAGCATTTACACTTCAGTCAGCTATCTAGTGCAATTAGACTCTGCACCGATATCAAGAGCTTTCACTTCTGTGAGAAATCCACAAGATTTGCACTTCTTTATGGTTTATTCTATTCCATTCATTGTATTCTTGTCAATGAGTAATATTTGACCTTTCGTCATGACTCTGCTTATACAAACTTGGCAATAAACAGCAATAGAAAAAAAAAACAATTTTGAATCTTTGATTCATGAACTAAAGATATTTTCATTCAGGCACAATTCACCAGGCAACATGAAACCAGAGTCACTTCATTAAATCGTTAAGATAGTCTATAATGTGAATGTGGAAGACCTGCAAAGAGGGTAAGGAAAGGATTAGCAAAGGAGAAAGCTATCATATATATACAGTCTTTAAGAAAAAAAAAAGAAAAACCTCCTTGGATTTGTGACTTATCAATGTTAACCATATTATTCAGTTATTTAGGTAACTAACCAGCAATAATTCGCATGTATTTGAAGCCAAAGCTTTTCAGCAAGTTGTGAGGTTTCAACATGGCTGGCTAGTGAGGAGAAACAGGCTACTCCAGCCTGTACTTGCTTAAAGAACACTATTTATATCTTATGACTCTGAGCTATTTTAGAGTAATAGCAGCAGATTTGAATAAGTAAACCTGAAGCCAGTGTGTGGGGTCCCCTTTGGGACTTCTGCTTCAAGCAAGTTGTTTTCACTTTTACTATTTCTATTTAAAGCTGGAAAACTCTGTCCTATACATTATAAACTGCCTGGGAGCATATGACTATATATGTTTAACTATTTTATTTTGGAAGTCAACAACCACCTACTTTATGTTGAATAATTAGACAGAAGGTTAAGAAGATATAAGCTGGTTGAAATTTTCAGGATGCTTTCAAAATTAAATTTTTTTTTTACAATATTTAATTTGTTACTAAATACGTCACATTTAAAACATTCTCCCCAAATAGTGTCCTTAAATCAACTATATACTCTCCAATCTCCTATTTTCTCCACAGTGAAATCCTATATACAAAAATTGGATTTAGACCCAAAGAATGGAGTAAAACAATTTTTCTGATTGATGTAAGTAAAATTAAAACAAAAACAAAAACAAAAACTTTGTGTTTTTTTTGTTTTTGTTTTTGTTTTTTAATTTATTAATTTAACAGACAGAGATCAGAAGTAGGCAGGGAGGCAGGCAGAGAGAGGAAGGGAAGCAGGCTCCCTGCTGAGCAGAGAGCCCAATGCGGGGCTCGATCCCAGGACTCTGGGATCATGACCTGAGCTGAAGGCAGAGGCTTCAACCCACTGAGCCACCCAGGCACCCCAAAAACTTTATTTAAAAATTTAAAAAAAAAGGTTGTAAATTGTTCTGGTTTGAATGTTTAGATCTTTACTTTTTGCCCAGTTTACATTCTGTGTGGACTCAAAACCCAGGGTAATAGATGGAGAATTTGCATATATGCTTCAAGAGATTCAATATGGTAAATCAGAGTAATCAAAGTGACTTCCTGGAAACACAGATAAGGCAGTGCCAGTATTTATTGATGAATTTATTTGCCACCACATAATGTCACCTGTTATGTGCTTGAAATATATGCATTCCAAATGCCTTCAGTAAGTACAGTTGAGTACAATACAAGGATGAGAAGCCATATAATCACCTGGTCCTGGTAGATGGTTGAAAGACTAGAAAACATATAGACTATATAACATACATACAAAAGTAAGGCATGCAAAATAGCTATCCAAAAAGTATAAAAAATAACCCAACAAAAAATTTAGACACTACTGATGGGGGAAAATAATGACTCATATATGAATTAATAACATAAATGAAATCCACTTTGGTTGTGACTTCATATGTTTGCCTAAAATAGTCATTAAGTCACTAGAGTGTGTCAGTGAGAGAAAAATGTGATCAAATTTAAAGAAAGGTTTAAATTTCACCCTGCCTCAATTGCTCAGCAGGAGCCTACACTCAGTACATAAAACCCTAATATTAGAGTATACACTAATCATTTGTTTAAACTTGTGTGTAGATTAATCCCTGTTACAGGTGTTAGTTTTGTTTTGTAGAGAATTCTACTCAGAAATCTATAGGCTAAAGATAGTTCTAAAACATTTTTCTTTTCTTTTTGACTTAATGGCCTAACAAGAAACTAAAAGCACCAGAATCCTACATATGTATCCCAGTGCATTATTTCTCATTTTTTTCTTTTAAAAAACAGTTGAAAAAGTCAGCTTCTCTATGTAAATTTACCATTGATTTTTTGTAGTTCTGTAATCATCCGAAGTCTTAAAAAGTTATTTTATGGTAAATAAGATCATTGCAATGATGCTAATCATCAGTAGAAGTAGTATTTTATATTCTACAAATTACATGAAAGTTATAATGTAACTCGAATGTCTTTCTCAAAGACTTCCAAGAAGAAATTAGAGAAAGAGCATATTGCTATACAGGTTTAAGCATTCTGGAAAATAGTCTATCTTTGTTTTGGAGGAGAAGCTCTAACCACAGTTAAATACAGTTAATTATTCAGCGGCTGCTTATCCATTTTATGGATTACCTAAGTCCTTTGCTTCTCCTTTCATTAATTCAAGGTTCATTAGTTCCTCTTTCTTTTGGTAGGTGGGGAAAGAATGAGGAACTAGAGCTCAAACTAGCCTTGGATACATTTTGGTTTGGGAGTGAGTCAAAGCTGTTAGCCAAGAGGAAGTTTGAAATGATCTTGGGCAAGGTTAGTCATACACTGAGGCATTTTGGGCAGCTGTTTATAAGGGATAAATTAAAGGAAACATGTCCAAATATTTTTCTAGTGACTTAAGTAATCATTTTCTATTGCTCCCTTGACAAAGCACCACATAGTGACAACACAAATTCATCATCCTATAGTTCTATAAGTCAGAAGTCTGACATGGGTCTCATTGAGCTAAACTCAAGGCATTAGCAGGTCTGCATTCTTTCCTGGGGCATGTAGGGAAGAATCTATTTTCTTACCTCTTCCAGTTGCTAGATACTAGCCGCATCCCTTGGCTCTTCAACCTCCTTCCTCCACCTTCAAATCAACAGGGTGCCATCTGTCTGACCTTTTGTACTTCATTACATCTTGCTCTAATCACAGCTGGGAGAGGTTCTCCACTTTTAAGAACTCATATATTAAGTTGGCCCACCCAAATAAGGTAAATAAATTTCCTCATCTTAAGGTCTGTCCCCTAACTCACATCTGCAATATTCTTTCTGCCAAGTAAAGTAACATATTCACATATTCCAGGGAATCAGTGCATGGATTGGATATCTTTGAGAGATGTTTATTCTGGCTATCACACTGAGCAAATCTAAAATTTTTGCAGTGCTTTTTAAAAAATGTTTTAGGTAAAACAATTACTAACAAAATACCAAAGAAACTCAAGAATAATAGCTCCCATTTACTGAGTGCTTATTATCTGTCAAATACAAATGGTATCCCATAATTTTCAGAGTGGTCTCTTGAATTACGTAGTGTTTTTATTACCATTTTACAGAGGAGGCGAGGGAAAGTGATGGTTTAGGCCAAGTTATGCCATTTTGACCTAGCACAATGGCAAAGCCAATGTTCTATTCCAGGTTCTTCTGGCTCCAGGTTTTGCTCTTGACTCCCTGTTATGTTGTAAGTAATTTATTTTCATGGATTTATGCCTTGACTCAGAGAGTTTTACTGAATGAAAACTACAATGGAGATTACAGGGCATGGCTTAGCAGTGATTCTTATGCGTTGGCTTCTATCAAAACCACCTTCCAGGGTTCAATGAAGTGCAGAGTGCTGGCCCCATCCCCAGAGTTTCTGATTCCGCAGGTTCAGGGTGAGGTCTGAGAATCTGTGTTTCCACAAGTTCCCTGGTGATGGTGATGCTCCTGGACTATACTCTATGAACCACATCTGCCCCAGTTGTTCTTGGCAGAACAAAAGTCATTGAATATTATAGAGTAAAGAGGTTAGGGAGAAATATTAGTAAGCCAGCCTAACCCCTGTAAAATAGAACAGCTTGACCATGGCCATTATTTTTAGGTATTAAACCCATGTCTTCTCAGGTTCAGAAAACTCTTGAGAACAAACATCACTTATTATTAGCCTTTTCTGCATCTGACCCATAAGTGGATTTAGTTGTCTACACTCTCTCCATTCTCATGTTGATAAATAACTGAAAGGCTGGCATCCAAGGAGGTCTGTTCAGCCAATTGCTTTGAAAGACATTCTGGAACTTTTGGGGTATAAATAAAAAGTGAAATCTGTTTTTATCGCCATCATTTTATTAATTTAGGCTGTGCCTAAAATACACACTATTTGAACATCAGGAGGATTTTGCTAATTTTTCACCCCCGAAGAACGTCATTTTGGAACAAGGTCTTGATGTGCTGTTTCTCATGTTTCTCTCTAATGTTGCCTGGCAAGGCACGTGCTAACAGCCTGGCTCCACAAGCATCTGGCTGGCACTAGAGCAACCCTGAGAGAGACAGAAGGACCTGCTCTTCATCATCTTTTCAGAAAGGATTTCAACTCTGGGGAGCTTGGCGGGAATTCACGTCTTTTCTTCATCATTTTCTAACATTGGTATTCCTTTTGAAAGCCCGTTTATTGAGGTCTCTGAAATGCCTTCTCTGACACCAAGTTTGGTCATCCTCTGATCAGAAGATAATCAAAAGAACCTGGGAAACATCTGGAGCGAAATGTATGGCATGCCTTAGAATTGAGGCACAAGGGGAAAGTGAGATGAGGCAGATGTAGGAGCTACAGCTAATGCACTGCATTTCTAGATGTCAGCAATGTTGAAATATGTAGCTTAAAGCAAGTGTAGATCAGCAAAGCCTGGGATACAAATAACACTCTATTTCCTGGGATGATTCATTTAAGGAGGCTATTTATTGCATACAGAGTTTAAAGATTACATGCCCATTTTCTTGTATGATTGTTCATACATAAATACATTTTACTGGTCCTAAAATAGCCTTACATACCCTCAAGAAATAAAATAAAAATACAGGGGGAAGAGAGTTCATCTCCTGATCACGAAACATCCAGTTTCAATTGCATAAGATTATTATAGTAATGATTGACGTCTTTAACATGAGGTCAGCAAGAATGATATTTTGTCCTTGATTGTTGATTTGAGTCAGAGATTAAGTGGAACACAACAACCCACGCCAGAGGTTCATTGGAAAGGATGAATATGTTAAGAATATCTTTCAACTACATGGAGAGTTGAGCACAGCAGCTTTGGCTCAGCCACTGGAAGTCTTCCATTTTGGTTTTTTGGCAGATATCTGCCTAGGAATCCTCTGAGCTCTGTCTGTGGTGGTATATGTGGGATATACCCAGGGCTCAGTTTTATTTCTGTGTCCTTAAGTAAGAATTTGTGTCAATTTAGAGCTTCTTGATTTGAAGGCCATGGCAACTCAGAGTAGACAGAAATCATTCCATGGGATGCAGGTGTTGTCTGGAGTGGTATTTAAAAGACTATACATCTCCGGCCTGTTTACCAAGCCCTCACTAAGGAATCAAATCACCTCTTCTTGGTAAACATTCAAACACTCTTTATTTGCTTGGCTAGTTCTGTCTTTTTCCTTTTCTGCCGCTCATGATGTCTCCTTCCATCCAGGAATAGTTCCAGCAGTCTACTTAGGATATTTTTATTGGACAGCTATGCTGCAAATGTATCCTCTCCTCTGGTCCTCCTTAAATTAAGGTAATTTCTTTCTCTCTTCGTGTTCTTCCACTTTATCATTGCAAACAACAGCACATTCATATGGCTCCCTGATGCCCTTTAGTTTCATAAACAAGCAATGGGTATAACAAACATGTATTTAGCATTCCATCAACAAGCTTCTCTCGGAGGATCCATAGGACTTTAGAACTCCATTCTGAAAGGGGAAATACACATTGACAGGAAAGACAGAGAACTAAGAATTACCTAGGTGAAAATAAATTGAAAATAAAATTCAGTTTTATTAGGTATGATCTCCAGAGAGAAACTTACAGGCTACTAAAGAAAATAACTCCATCACTCCAGTTGCTTCACCAAGATCACAGAAACCAGATTCTATTTGAGATATGCATGGGGCGCCTGGGTGGCTGTCAGTTAAGTGTCTGCCTTTGGCTCAGGTCATGATCCTAGAGTTCTGGGATGGAGGTCCCCATTGGACTCCCTGCACAGTGGGGAGCCTGCTTCTCTTTCTCCCTCTGCCTGCCAGCCACCTCCCTCTGATTGTGCTCTCTCTCTCAAATAAATAAAATCTTAAAAAAAAAAAATTGCAAAGACCTTCTCCTGAGGTTGACAGAGTGGTCTATTATTATTCTTAACAATATTGTCCTTTCTAAGTATTTCTAATTCAAATCATTTAATACCATCTGAGTAATCATTTAAGTTTCAGGTGCAATATTAACTTTGGAGTTTCCTAACATTTTCTGGTACAGTATCAAATAATACTATTCAAAATAAGTCTGTAACATAGCCTTATTACACTGTATTTTACAATGAGGAGCCTGAGGTGCACAGAGTGAGTCAACTTGTCTGGATCAGGTGATGAGTGACACAATGGCCCTGAATCCAGTGGTTTCAAATCCTGCCCCCAAAACTTCCTATCTCAATCACCTGGGGAGTTTCGGGGGGGGGGGGGGATCAGTGCCCAGGCCCCAATCCAGACAAATTATATAAGAATATCTGAGGGTAGTCCAGGAATCAGTATTTTCTAAAAATTTCCTAGGAGATTCTGATGTGTAGCAATGATGCCCACAGCACTAATCTGAATGGCTTTCTTTTTCATAGCTATTATTGGAGTATAGCTTATTTACTCAGTGTCTCGCAGCATAGGCAGGCCGACTAAAAGCAAAATAGCTGGGATGCCATTTGCTATCTCCCATGGCCCTCAGCAAGTGTTCTGGGTATGCCTTTACCCAAACTCCATGAAAACATGGGGATATTTAATACTAATAACTGAAAGAATGCTTGGAATAGCAGGGACAATATACAAAACAAGCAAAGAGAAGGCCCTCCTAGTGGACTCTATTGAGTATTCCAGTTTAATCATTCCCGTCACCATGCATACCACTCCCTTTGCTCATTGAACCAATCATTATCGATAGTGTGGCATATACTCGAGAGGGAGAGGAAGTGACTAGAAAATGCCGTCTCCTACACCAATTGCTCCGTACACCAATTGCTTTTCTTTCTTTAGGTCAGTTACCAGTGAATGTGAACTTACTTTCCAAATGGCTCTGAGCTTTACTTAATGGTGATTCTAAATGCTCTTACCATTCCAGTGAAACAGGGAGAGTATTTTGTGACTATGAACTCCACACACTTAGTCTGCATCACACCTCTTTTGAATCAACCTTCTTTCTCCTGAGACTGCAGAGGCCTGCCTTCCAAAAGTAGAAGATGAAATGGTCTGATATTAGCCTGTTTAGCATGACCCTGGATTAGAAAACAAGGTGTGGGGGGAGAGGGAATTCACGAGACTCCACAATCCCTTCTCTTGCCTACAGTCAACTCTACTCAATAGGTAGAATAGCAATCATAAAGGTGATCTAGTCAGAGAGAAAAAAATGTGAAGATTTCTGGTTTCTAAAATGGAGAGACATTTCTACAATTGGAGAGAATGGTTTCTAAGAATGGCAGATAAAATGGTAGCAGAAGGAAGTCTTCCGATTATGTTTTAGTATCCCTGCCTCAGGTCGTCAGTAGATTGTAACCGGGTGAGGAGAACACCAAGGGCTCCTGCCTTCATCGGGGCTTTCGAAGGAGAACCACGTGTATTTATCCATCTACTCAATCAACAGTATTTACTGAGTGCCCGCTTTCTACTGATAACTGTTTTGAGTGACAGAGATAGAGTAACTTTACTCCGTTTCTATGCAGCACTGGTGATAGAAGAGAGGGCTTCTGTCAACCCTCTTAGAGGGCTGACTTAAATCTGAAAGAAAGATCTATCGACTGAGCTACCCAGAGTCTAAGTTATTCAGAGAGTCTAAACTATTATAGTGGTCTAGATTACTGAAATGATAGAAAAATTTTGATTCCCTCCCCTCAGAGGCAGACAGTGTTTCAAAGCATACCATACCAATTAGTTCTAAGAAAACAAATAAAGCTGTGTTTCTCAACATATTACTAATTTTGAAGCTTTGCTCTATTAGGAAACAAGGGATGTAGTAAGACAACAGAATACCCGGGAAAGGGAAATGCTTGGGATAGAGGATTGCTGTTGGTCATTGTCATCCCTGGTAAGTCTAAGAGGCCTCAGAAAGTTAGGATCAAGAAACGGGTCTCGAGAGATAATGTACTACCACTGTGTATTTGTGCTGATGTATTTTTTTTTTAAACCTTTATGATGAGAACTAGAACTGTGCTCCTAATTATAAAGATCATCTTCGTAGGAGAGAGGAGTCAAGATGGTGGAGAAGTAGCAGACTGAGACTGCATCAGGTAGCAGGAGATCAGCTAGATAGCTTATCTAAACATTGCAAACACCTAAATCCAATGGGAGATCGAAGAGAAGAAAAACAGCAATTCTAGAAACAGAAAATCAACCACTTTCTGAAAGGTAAGACTGGCAAAGAAGTGAATCCAAAGCAACGGGAAGATAGACTGCGAGGGGAGGGGCTGGCTCCTGGCATGAGGCAGAGCAATGGAGCACTAAATCAGGACTTTTAAAAGTCTGTTCTGCTGAAGGACATCGCTCCAGAGGCTAAACCAGGGTGAAGTCCATGCAGGGTCAGCGTGGCCTCACGTCCTGCAGGGTCAAAGAAGGATCGGGGGTATCTGAGTGTCACAGAGCTTATAGGTATTAGAACAGGGAAGCCGATTATAGAGACAGAGACGAGTGAGCTCTCAGCTTGGGGTTACCTTGAACCAGTCACAGGCTCGGTGAGCACGGAGCGCGGCCAGAGGCCAGGGAGATGGGAGTAATTGGGCACTATTCTCTATAAAGAACTTAGGAAACTCAACACCCAAAGAACAAATAATCTAATCAAGAAATGGGCGGAAGACATGAACAGAAATTTCTGCAAAGAAGACATCCAGATGGCCAACAGACACATGAAAAAGTGCTCCACATCACTCGGCATCAGGGAAATACAAATCAAAACCACAATGAGATATCACCTCACACCAGTCAGAATGGCTAAAATTAACAAGTCAGGAAATGACAGATGCTAGCAAAGATGCAGAGAAAGAGGAACCCTCCTACACTGTTGGTGGGAATGCAAGCTGGCACAACCATTCTGGAAAACAGCATGGAGGTTCCTCAAAATGTTGAAAATAGAACTACCCTATGACCCAGCAATTGCACTACTGGGTATTTACCCTAAAGATACAAACGTAGTGATCCGAAGTGGCATGTGCACCTGAATGTTTATAGCAGCAATGTCCACAATAGCCAAACTATGGAAAGAACTCGATGTCCATCAACAGATGAATGGATAAAGAAGATGTTGTATATATACACAATGGAATACTATGCAGCCATCAAAAATTGAAATCTTGCCATTTGCAACAACATGGATGGAACTAGAGGGTATCATGCTTAGCAAAATAAGTCAATCGGAGAAAGACAACTGTCATATGATCTCCCTGATATGAGGAAGTGGAGATGCAACATGGGGGGTTAAGGGGGTAGGAGAAGAATAAATGAAACAAGATGGGATTGGGAGGGAGACAAACCATAAGTGACTCTGAATCTCACAAAACAAACTGAGGGTTGCTGGGGGGAGGGGGGAAGAAGAAGGGGGGTGGGGTTATTGACATTGGGGAGGGTATGTGCAATGGTGAGAGCTGTGAACCTGCCAATTCACAGACCTGTACCCCTGGGGATAAAATATATACTATATGTTTATTAAAAAATAAAAAAATTTAAAAAAATTATCTTCCTAGGGAAAAGAACAAGATAGGTAAGCTGTTTTGGTCGCTGAAATTAGGTAATGCCCATGTTTGAAGGAATTTATGTGTATTTATACATATTTGAAGTCATTGAAACAGCTATTGTGAACTGCTATGGATTTCAAAAACCCTTCACAATTATGTGGAATCCTCTTATAAAATATGGAAACCAAATAAGTAGGTCCCTTCCTAAGTATCATGAATAGCATCTCAGTTTTCATCCTTCCTTTGATATTCATTTAGTGCTTGACATTGTCTTCTTAGTTTTTACTCTCGCTAGACTCTTCATTTTGTCTGCAGTGTCTCTAATACACCAGCAACAATCCTGTGATCAAGGGGCAATATAGGGGCTCATCTAAAGATCTAAGAACTTTGACAAAATGTAACTGCTTCTCTAAGAAGATTCTGGCATGGCAAGGAGATTTTTAGACTTTCCTTTTGATACTTAGTGTCAGTTACATATCTATAGTATCTGGCATGTTTCCTAAGTATAGATATACACAATGAGATACTCAGTGGCATCCAACCATGGCAACTTAATTTTCCACTTATATTATATATTCAGGAAAGAGCCTGAAGTATGAGGCAATGGGTACATTGAATACAATTCAGTGGTAATGATAATGAAAGTAAGCAATTCTCCTCCAAGGAAAGATCATCTTTTCTTGGTTCATTAATTGGTTAAAGAACTTAGATCAGCATAAAATGCCTTTAGCTGGTAATTAGCATGCAAATAAGCACTGGCCCACAGGCCCAGGATTTAAAAGGAATTTGGCTGGGCTTAAAAGGAGTGTTGGAGGCAAGCATATTTTAATAAAAATTAAAAATAATTCCCAAAGCATTGGTAATATTTGCTTTATGATGTTTTCCTTATTAATCCTGTGAGCCCCACCTTGACTGTTTACTATTAAGATTCACCATTGAGGTCACTGGAATGAATTCTTTAAGAAGTAAGGAAGAGGGGCGCCTGGGTGGCTCAGTGGGTTAAGCCGCTGCCTTCGGCTCGCGGGTCATGATCTCGGGGTCCTGGGATCGAGTCCCGCATCGGGCTCTCTGCTCATCAGGGAGCCTGCTTCCTCCTCTCTCTCTCTGCCTGCCTCTCTGCCTACTTGTGATCTCTCTCTGTCAAATAAATAAATAAAATCTTTAAAAAAAAAAAAAAAAAAGAAGTAAGGAAGAGTACAATGTTGCTTCTGAAGAAGACCTGTGGGTTTTCCTTTAAGACATTTATGAAACATTTGGGGCGCCTGGGTGGCTCAGTGGGTTAAGGCCTCTGCTTTTGGCTCGGGTCATGGTCCCAGGGTCCTGGGATCGAGCCCCGCATCGGGCTCTCTGTTCAGTGGGAGGCCTGCTTCCTTCTCTCTCTCTCTGCCTGCCTTTCTGCCTGCTTGTGATCTCTCTGTCAGATAAATAAATAAAATCTTAAAAAAAAAAAGACATTTATGAAACATTTATATCTGGTACACAGCACCTGGGCTTTATACAAGAGTATATTTTACAAGGCTACAAAATTGCTGCAGGGATTAATAAATTTGGAACACCAATATCAACTCCACATCTCAAAACTAGCAATCACCTTTGCATTTTTCAGGATAAACTAGAGTATGACACTGTCATAGATTAATCCTGGAATTTCTAACTTAGCACAAGCAGAGTTGACTTCTCACTCAGACTCTTACAGTAAGTTTCTGCCTTTAGTGCTCATGGTTCTCAGCCATGCCACTTCAAAGAACAAAGAGGTAGACCAGATGAAGTGTGGTGGGCAGCAAGCAAAGTTTATTGAACAGTTGAGTACAAAGCTCCCAAGAGGGTTGTCCTTGGAGTTTCTAAGTTGAGGGAGTTTTATGAGCTCTTTTGCAAAACTACCTTAAGCAATCCAGGTGAGCTGTGCCAGTCAGGGCTTTGGCTACCTTATCTGTCTACCTGTTAGGTTAATGTCAATGTGCTGAAGATCTTTTTGCTGACATCTAGGGGCTTAGGTCTTAACTGCCACTTACCTATGATAGTGACAAATGCTTTGTGGTTAATTGTCTTATTTTATGATGTTTTTCAAAAGTCATTTCTGCAAAGGCTGTAAAACAATCTTAGCACGGTCCTGCCTAAGCTGCAAAGCAGGATGTTTGTGCTGTTTTATCTTAGCTGTCTTGACTCCATGGTTTCTTGTTGGGGACCCTGGTCCTGACTACCTAATTGTCCAGCTAACTCCTAACAAGACTACCTTTCCTATGCAGATGAGTAGGACGCACTCCTCCACGTCTTTCCCCCTAGACCAAGAATTTGGGAGGCTCTGGCAATTTATAGCTGCACAATCTGGAACACATGTCACTCACCCTTGAATGCTTCACCCTAGAAATGAGACTTGTTACTTCTGCTTTGAACCCATTGGCCAGCACTAGTGCTCTGGCCCCACCAAACTAGGAAGGGGTTGAGAAATATAGTAGGGCAGAATACACGATACCATTTCATTTTAAAGTCTCACAGTAAAATATTTCACCACAGACTTCATGTTCTATTTCAGGGCAACAAATTTGGGCAAGCTTAGGGTCACCAAAATACTTTTTTTCAGAATAAGAAAATATGGACTTTTTTTTAGAGTGATGTAACAAAAATGACTATGATGGAAGAGAGGTGGTGTATTGACCACTTTTAAATGGCATTTAAGATGTAGTCTCTGTTGAGGGGCACCTGGGTGGCTCAGTTGGTTAAGCATCTGACTTTGGCTCAGGTCATGATTTCAAGGTCCTGGGATGGAGCCCTGAGTGGGGGTTCCTGATCAGTGGGGAGTTTACTTTTCCCTCTGCCTCTGCCTCTGCCCCTGCCCCTGCTCATGTTCTCTCTTTCTTCCCAAATAAATAAATTAAAAAAAAAAAAAAGATATAGTTTCCATTGAATTCTATAAAAGGGCTTCTAGTTTTAAATTTTTAAAGTTGTTTATGCAGATCAGTATTTCTTAATCTTCTTTTTCCCCCCAGTGTCTCTACCAGGGAGCCTTTTCAGATATGTGTTTACTTAAATGACCCCCTCATAAAATATCCTACCATAGATATACTAGTTCTGTTTATGTACCACATGCATAGCTGAACTTTACACATAAGAACACTAAGGGTTTTTTGTCCCCCAAGAACCAATTTTCACACCCTTGAAGGTGATATCAGCCCCCCCCCACCATGAGAATGCATGATCCAAATTTAGCAGAATAGAATTGAAACATGACCTGTATTCTAGGATTTATGTAGCTGATTCCATGTATTTTGCATGATTCTATCATATTTTCTATAATTGTTTCCCATGTGCCATTAGGAGTCATGTGCCCCCACCCTCATTTGCCACATTTCTTTACTAAGACTATGAAGGTGGCATAACTTACTAATTCGGAGCACAGGCTCTGGAATTAAATAGCATACTTTCAAATCCTATTATACTCACCAGGAAGATCTCAGGTCTTTGACAAGTTATTTAGATCCTCTAAAACTCAGGTTTGCTTTTGTCTTTGTTTTTGTTTTCTTTTTAAAATCTATAAATGGATCCTAGTAGAACGTATAATGAATAATGGTGGGGGGGTGGTCAATGTTTTTTCATATTGCCTAAAACGTAGCTTGTGGCAAATGTTTTTTATCATTGTTGTGGTTGGTGTTCTTGTGCTTATGTGGGCCTATTTCATCGCCCCCAAATCACAGAAGTTTTTAGCGGAAAGAAAAGAAGTGGAAGCTTAAATTCTCTGTTATGTGTCTTCATCCTGTGTCACCAGGTCTTAATCCTTATTTTATGACTGGCAGTACTGCCTTTATGGCTTCAGACCCCAGGCTCACCTAGGCTCATCAGTATTAGGTTCTGGACAAGGATCCACAGAAATCTCTTTGGTTCAGAGAAGGCACAGATTTGTGGAAGATTAAATGCTTTCTTTGACATTTTGGCCCAAATGCCCTAAAAGTATTAAAACTGAAGGTCCGGAGTCTTACTCAGATTTGAAGAAACAGCCTCCCAGCAAAAGTAACAGCTGAGAGAGAAAAAAGTTGTGGTTTCTCTAAATCTATGCGTGAGACCCATCTCTGAGGGAGAGTGGAAAGAACACTAACTGGGCTTGAGTAAAAAGTTATGAGTTCAAATCACAGAATCATTTTTGGCTTACTAGTGATATTTGGGCCAGTCATTTAATCCCATTGAGCTTTGGTTTCTTCATCTATAAAATGTGGTTTGTACAGTGTCTGCCTCACTGATGGATCTTGTTGGGCTCAAGTGAATTAGTATTAATGCACTGATGAGAATACTCACTAGAGACCAAGACTGTATGCAAGTATGAAAGATTATTACCTCTACCACCTTTACCCATACTCTGGTCTAATTTTTCTAGTTACTGTGGGAAAGCAGGGATGGTTTTCTGATTTCAAATCCTTTGTCAATTTATCCCATATCAAGACCCCATCTAATAGAAAAGGTAGTACTGTTGAATTTTAATATGAGTACTCAGAGTCCTGATATTAATTATAAATTGTCTGAGATCCCCCCAAAAGCACTAAACCTACCATTTTTTTTTCCTGTAACATCTGCCAAATACATTTAAGACTAGGTGGATATGAATGGCCAGAAATCCAATCTGCATTCTGTTTTCCTTTACTTTGAGCTAATGGAATGAAAATCTGTTAAAAAGAACTTATCTCCATACCTTGGCCTGCTTCTAGTTGTCTCTGTAAATAAGGTTATAGGAAGGGATATAAATTGGAGACTTTTGATGTTTTTGGCATGAAGTATTAACATGACTCCTTTGGTTAGATGCTAAAGATCATAAAATGCCAGGTGTTCACATACACACAAGGTGGAATCAAACATTAGGAGAAGGGAAAAATGAAGGGGGAGAAATCAGAGTGGGAGACAAACCATAAGAGACTGTGGACTCCAGGAAACAAACTGAGGGATTTAGAGGAGAGGGGAGGGAGGTTGGAGGTTGGGTGAGCCTGGTGCTGGGTATTAAGGTGGGCACGTATTGCATGGAGCACTGGGTGTCATACACAAACAATGAATCTTGGAATACTACCTCAGAAACTAATGACATACTATATGGTGACTAGCCTAACATAATTAAAAAAAAAAATAAAAATGAAGAAATCTCTCAGAATAAAGGGCAAAAATGGCACGTGCAGATCAGCTCACCTGGAAAGTTTCCTTCTGCCCTCTTGTACCTCCTCCTTTAACTCAACATGTATGTGAATGGCAAGAGAGTGGTCACAGAGGCTTTAGAAGTTAATTGTAATTTGGAATCTTGGGAAAACTCTTAGGATTGAATACAGAAGGAATATCGGTCACTCCCATGAAGTGTGGCATCTCATAAGGAAAATGACAAGCTCCTGAGCTTGTGCCAACCAGTCTCTCTAGGATCTAGGGGATGAAGGACTAGGGAGCTGGGATGGAACACGGTTTAGCTGATGAAAGTATAGTAGATTTCCAGTTCTTTGCTGTATGATATATTCCTCCCTGTCTTAGCAGGAAAATTTGAGCTGCTTTCCATGCATATTTGAACAAATGAATGCAGCTCAGCATAACATTAGTGTTTTTAAAATATACAATGTCGAGTTTTACAAATAATATACTTCTTTTTATATCCATGACCTATAAGTTGACCTTGGTACCTTGCTCTTCCTCTACCATCTCTTCCTCCTGCTAGTCTCCTGCCTTTTCCATGTCAGCCTGTGTATCAGCGCAGATGCCTAGGGCATGGGAATTGTAATTCCATATACTGTTCATTTCATATAGATAGAAATCTGTGAAAGAGCCAGGGCAGCACTGTTCAGAGTGGCAGAAAATTGGGGCACTGGACATTAAGCACAGATACATTTAATTATTTACACAGAATTAATAAGGTACTGGGTTGTTTTTAAAAGCTGTGATCAAGCGACTGTTACAGATGCTATTTACAAAATTGTACTTCACTAGGAGACAAACCAAGTTTAGTAAAATGATTAAATAGAAATTTAATTAAGGAAAATGCATAATCATATTCTTATTAATATGTTAACTCTATAAAGATTATTTGCGTATTGTGGGCATTGAGCAAGATAACTAAAGCACGTTAATTAGATTTCAAGTGAATTGCCACCATGTTCATTCATATTTTATAAGAATAGTAATTAAAATCCAACATGTTATAGCTATAGTCTGGTATTTTATTATATCCCATTCTAACATTTCCTTATAAGTAATTTTAAAACATCAGCTTAATGGATTAGTAAAAGTGCAATAGTGTAACTGGGCATTTATTGTTAATAGAATTCAGATTATGAAGTGAATTTTTATTATTCTTAAAGTCATTCACAGCACACTTTTAATGATAAAATACTTACATTCCATTAGGGGTTCTTTTGTGGCCACTTTGTGCTGCAAATGACTTTCTCTATGCGTATTTAAATAAATATTCATTTTACATCCATTTCTCTAACCTTCTTTTATTTATATAACAAAACATGATTATCCTGTCTTTAGATTTGAGTATCCAGTTCGGTAGGTATGTAATATGTCACAAGTTTTGTGGACTGGAATTTTATTTGGTCAGACCACCATATCAGTTTGCCAAATATTTCCCATATTTGAAGAAAGGTAAGGGTGTAAGCGGTGATTCTGCTTCTGCCTGAAAGAAAATTATAAGAAGGATGATGAGATAAATATGAAAATGGGTGAAGTCAGGTTAGGTCTTTTTTTTTTTTTGGTGAGTAAACTACCCTCTTGATCATCTGCCTTTTAGAACACAAAAATTTCATTGCTCTGTTAACTCAGGATCTTCACAGGGCCCCTGTAGTTGATAATGCCAGTGTGTGTTCACTGAAAAGTGTTGCAGAGAAACTAGTGAGAAGTCATATGAATGGGTTCTTCATCGGATCAATTTGAAATGGCAGCTACCCTGCTGAGAATCATCTGCGAAGAGTTCCCATGCCGATGTTTGAGAGAACTCCCTCTTCTTTTCTTTCAGTGCTTGAGATCAATGAGGAGATACGGCCCAAGGGAAGGATCTTAAACCTGTTTCCAATAAGGTTGTGGGGAATGTGTTAATATTTCAACTTTTTAGGTAAGGAAACAGAAGTGTAGGTATGGAAGATGCATTACCAAAACTTTCCAGGTATTCCCAGTGGGGGCCTTTCATTGTATTACACTTATAACTGATATCAACTACTCTACACTACTGTTCTTTTTTTTTTTTTTTTTTAAGATTTCATTTATTTATTTGATGGACAGAGATCACAAGTAGGCAGAGAGGCAGGCAGAGAGAGAAGAGGAAGCAGGCTCCCTGCTGAGCAGAGAGCCAGCGACAGGGCTTGATCCCAGGAGTGGGATCATGACCTGAGCCTAAGGCAGAGGCTCAATCCACTGAGCCACCCAGGCGCCCTACCCCTCTCCACCGTTGTTCTTTTTTTTTTTTTAAAGTAGGTTTTTTTTTTTTAAGATTTTATTTATTTATTTGACAGAGAGAGATCACAAGTAGGCAGAGAGGCAGGCAGAGAGAGAGAGAGAGGAGGAAGCAGACTCCCTGCCGAGCAGATGCGGGACTCGATCCCAGGACCCTGAGATCATGACCTGAGCCGAAGGCAGCGGCTTAACCCACTGAGCCACCCAGCTGCCCTCCACCGTTGTTCTTAACACAGATTTCAATCACATATTTGTACTTATTTCAACACTACCTTCTGTAGTGTTTAGGCTCTCTGTATTACTTTACCCAAGTATAGCTGCAACCTTGTGGTGGACACTTGGACTTCTGCCCATATCGTCCTCAGGAATGAAGGACTTAAACTTGCAGTTGCTAGTGCTTCAGATTTTAGGCTCCTCCAGGTACTGCATTAGGTGGAGATCGCCTCACACAAACTCATATCCAATTCCTGCTAACAATAACTAATCTAAAGTTGAAGGGCCAGCCATCTAACCCCAAAGTGGAAAAGGTTTGAAGAGTAACCCTTCCTTACAACTCTCTGCGGGGTCATCTGTAACTTCTGCTGAGGCCACATTACAGTTCAACATCTCATTTTGCCCAGTCCTGCCTTTTTCCCCTTTTCTCTTCTATAGGTTAGATCCCCAGAACCCTCGCTGATAAATATCCTGCATGTTAAACTCCATCTCAGGGACTGAGAGATAATTGGATTCAGATCTTGAATACATTAACTAGAAATCAGGAATATGAATTTAAGTGATTGTATTTTTTAAAAAAAGCATTTCCCTTTGCAATATTCAGTGTTCAATAATTAGATAAAAAGTCCTAGAGGAAAGTATGTTTTGCCTTTGTAGCTTCAGTCATTGGATGACTCTTGGGAGCAAAGACTTCAAGTTTGCTATAGGGAAAGGAGTTTGAGCAAGTGAGGAAATTTCACTTGTAAGTTTTATCAGTGTAGAACACTTAAGCTCATTACCCTTTATACTTAATGAAGTCACTCACTGAACTTCTTAAGTGCCCCTTGGCTGAACACATCCCAGGACAACCAGCATGGAGCCAAGAGGAAAACAAAATTCTTTCAGATTCATAACACTTTGGAGATACTTCATGGACTCTTTCCAAATATTAGAAAAAACAACTTTAAATAGATTGCTAACGAGTTTTATTTTAGCATCCAGGTACTTTCTAGACAGTTCTGTGACTATGTGCTTTCTGTGAGCTCAACTCTCACCAGTGAATTTCCATAGCTTCATTCAATACAATATTTATGTTTTCCAAACTGTAACTGTAAAAGTTTCTTATTTTCTGTGTTTTCAGTCTGAGATTCGGAACATTTCTGTGTTTTGCTTTTCTTGGTCCTATCTTCCCGGTGCGATTAAAATCATAGCATTCTCTGATCCCCTGCCCCGCAACCCCAGCCCCATAATGTTTACGGAGATTAGAAATTGAAGATTTAGCTAAGTTGTATGTAAATAAGAAATCTCTTTAATAACCCACACAATAGAGAAAATCACCATCCTGTCTGTCCATGGAGAAGTCTGTGTCTATGATATGAACTTATTTGTTTAAACACATATTTTATTTAAATAATAGGATGTGATATATATTTCAAAATCTAAATGATCAAAGATGGCATTTGAAATAACAAAGGCTATGCTATGCAACCCAGCAAGTTTCCCTTCCCTCCATCCTCTCCTACTTTCTGCTTTTTACTTTCTTCTTTTGTAGTGTTTAGGCTCTCTGTATTACTTTACCCAATTCCTTAAGTCACACTGATAGATTCTAGTAGTGCAAGGGTTTGCACATTCACTTATTCAGCAAATGTTTACTGAACCTCTGTTATGTACTAAGACATGTGTTAGAAATTTGGGATACATTTTTTATGCATGCAGGCTTTTCCCTTTCCCAAAGAAACTTAATGTAGAGGGGAAAAATAACTTCCCTTATTCTTCTAGGCTCTATGACTTACCTTAAGAATTAAAATGATATAAACAGATTAACAGGAAAAAAAATAAAAGTTTTCTTTAATATTTTTTGTATGTACCTGAGAGTCTTCAAAAAGAAAATGAAGATCCAAAGAAGCTGTAAAGCTCCAAAGCTTATACAGTTGACAATGAAAGGGGTAGGAGTGCTGACCCCTGCATAGTGAAAAATCTCTGTATGGCTTTTGATTCCCCCAAAACTTAACTGCTAATATACTACTTTTGCCTGGAAGCCTTACTTATGACATAAAAGTCAATTAACACTTTTTTTTATGTTACATAAAAAAACACTTTTTTAATGTGTTAACACTTTTTATTATTAACACTTTTTTATGTTACATAAAAAACACTTTTTTATGTTACATTTTTTTATGTTACATGTATCATATGTAGCACTCTTACAGTAAAGTAAGCTAGAGAAAAGAAAATGTTATTAAAAGAAAATCATAAGGAAAAGAAAATATATTTATGGCATTATATTTATCTATTATATTTATTATATATTATATTATATATCTATTTATTATATTTATCTATTTAAAACATTGTGCTTTAGTGGACCCAGTGCAGTTCAAACCCATGTTGTTCAAGGGTCAGCTGTACTTGGCCTAGGAGCAGTAAATCACAGAACAGTGATGAGGAAATACATGGGGGAAACTAATAGAAGACAAGGGCCTTTTTACTGGATTTGTTTGTATAGATCCACATCTGTATTGACTCCCAGTCAGGTGATATGTTCTTCTCAGTACAAGGAAGTCACTTGTGTCATGGGAAATGTTATGCCTGCTTTTAAGTAGAAAGGGGAAGGTCAGAAAGACTTTCCTGCTTCTGCTCTTTCTCAGGTGCCTTCAGCTCAAAACAATCAATATTCCATAGCAGGATGTTTTGGGTTGGCACATTCTGAATCCCTTCAGTAACATAAAGTGACTCCTGATTTCAAAAAGTTCACTCTGGAGTAGGAGACTTGGGCCATGTAACAGTCATACATCAAATGTGTTATATGTATTACTTGCCACACAATGATGAGACTGAGAACCTCCCAATTCTACCTTCACAATTCAGGAAGCTATCAACAAGACAAAGAGAAATCCAGGCAAGAAAATAGCTTGTGCAAGGGGTACCTGAGTGGCTCAGTGGGTTAAAGCCTCTGCTTTTGGCTCAGGTCATGATCCCAGGGTCCTGGGATAGAGCTCCACATTGGTTCCCTGCTCAGCAGGGAGCCAGCTTCCCCCACTCTCTCTGCCTGCCTCTCTGCCTACTTGTGATCGCTGTCTGTCAAATAAATAAATAAAATCTTTAAAAGGAAAATAGCTTGTGCAAATACATGGAGCTTAACAGTGAAACCTACAATAGCATAATTAGGGGGCATTCAGATGTATATCTGCATGGGGAAGACATGGGAAAAGAGGCCGACACATTAGCAAAGGGTTAGATCATCATCTTGCATTTCTTACTGAGAAGACTGGTGATGGAAATGGTGTTAGAGAAAGCAAACTGACCACCAAAATTTGGGGTCTCCTTTTATAATACAGAATTACTGCTAAATATGGCTTCTCAGCCAGGAACTACATTTTCCAGTCTCTGACACATCTAGATTGTGACTAATGTTCCCTGATTCAATATAAGCAGCAGGGTTATGTGTCTGTCCCAGGAATCATGTCCCTGCCCTAACCAAGAACACCTATGTTAGACAGATACACAATTGAGAAATTAACTTTTATTCTGTTATGTCACAGACATTGTGAGTTTTCTTTGTCACTGCAACTAGCTCTAACCTAATAAATTCATGGGGCCATTAGAAGTATGAAATGATCAAATATATCCTTTTGGAAGAGGAAGATGTATTGATGTAAGCAGGATAATCATGGTATCAGGAAGGTGTAATAAACTACTAGAAGGTTAGGATTAGTCTCAGGAATTTTACAGCAAAAAGAGAGAGTTTAGCTCTGGGCAACATTTGGATAGTCCATCCTATAGAAATTTCTCCTAGCTTAGTTAGGGATAGTTCCGATAACTTCCAGGGTTTGAAATATGAATGGAAAATTTTTTAAAAAATACAAACATATCCAGTTAGTAATGTTCTGGAGCACTACATCAAAGTATTTAAGATGAAAGATTCTATTTTTATTGGGAGATCAACATCTCATTGTAAAAACGAGTACCTTTGGTTTAACTCTTATTTATAGAAAGAGGTTCTTTTTTCATATGGATGCTAGCTACCTCATAAAGACAGGAATGCCATGATATATTCCAGGCAAGAGTGTCTAGAGACTTATAAATGCATGGAGAGTGGAGCTTGAAGAGAGAAATCCCCTCTGCCAGGGTATAGAATGCCTGATAATGAATCCTCGTGGAGGCGACATTACAAATTGGAGTCTAAAAGGAGAGAAGTCAGGGAAATGAGAGCTGTTATAGAATGAATGATTGTGGTAATTAAGATTATGGGTAAAGAAGGGTTTAGTTATTGCAATGCAGATAAATCAGGGGCATGTTTCAAGCAATGCAACAGTTTGCCTCTTGGAATTTTTCAAGTTCTTGTTTTTTTTGGTTCCAACAAAACCTAATGATCCAGACAGGAAGTGTCTTATTCCTGTAAGACATATAGAAAAAAGATAATTGCTAAAATATAAAAAGAGGCTTATACACACACCTACCTGCCTTGAACCAGTTTTGGATTCAAACAACAAAAAAGACATCAATCATATTTCTCAATCAGTATTTAGCATATCATTAACAACCTTGACAGGAATAAATGACACGTTTGTAGGTGATGCTAATGAAGATGACATTTTAAATTCAGATTGACAAAACTCAAAGCTTCTATTTGTAAAATAATCCCCAGATATGACACTGAATCTCTGAGGGGATGTTTGAATCGTGAAACTAGAACATTGTTCTGCTAAAGGTTTCATGTATAAATTGATTATAATCTATTTTTTCAAGCCACACTTTAATGAAGTTCTTTGATTATTTTTTGGATTTCATGTTAGTTGTTTGTTTTTCCTTTTGGAGGGGAAAGAGAATTTTCTCTTGTTACTCTGCTGTGAGGAAGCCGGTGACAGAAAATATAGTGTCGCATTCATGGAATTGTTTCAGATTTTAGGTTTTCAAATTCTTTTATATGATTACAGACAAATTTGTATTCATACTAAAAAATATATTTTTCTGATTATAAAGTTATGTGCTCAGTCCATAAAACTTAAATTATGGAAAATTAAAAGGACATTAAAATATGTTAAAAGGCAGTTATGTATTTCTTCTTTTTTTCTCTATACACATATAAATATGGTGTACTTTATCTTGCACTATTTTATTTGGTCCTCTGTCAAAAAAATTTTTTTGACAACGTGATTTTAATAGCTGTGCAATGATTTATCACATAGATGTCTCGTATATTTTTTTAATGATTTTTTTCATTTTTTCTGAATGTATGGTATGTTTCCAAAGTTTTGGTCTTCTACAACAAATATACACACACACAAAGAAAATTCCTGCTTGGATAAATCCCCTGACAATATATCTGTATCAGTACATGTTATACATGTTATTTTCTTCCATAGTTTCCTAGAAATGAAATTTCTACGTCAAGGTACACAAGTCATGTCAAAGGCTCTGGATATATATTGCTGTATTACCCTTCAGGTCACCTGTGACGATTTATACCACCATCAGTATCATTGTTACTTTGATCTAGCCAGCCTTGATTCTCCTTACTGTTTCTAACCTGTGTCAGTTTGATAGGTAAAAATGGAATTTTATTGTGATTATCATATTATTTAAATGTTTCTGTCTATAATAGGGAATAAACTTTATTATTTGTTAATTAGCCATTTGTATTCTTCCTTCTTCAAGTTGACTTTCTTTTTTTTTTTTTTTTTTAATTTTTTTATTTTTTTTTTAAATTTTTTATAAACATATATTTTTATCCCCAGGGGTACAGGTCTGTGAATCACCAGGTTTACACACTTCACAGCACTCACCAAATCACATACCCTCCCCAATGTCCATAATCCCAACCCCTTCTCCCAAACCCCCTCCCCCCGGCAACCCTCAGTTTGTTTTGTGAGATTAAGAGTCACTTATGGTTTGTCTCCCTCCCAATCCCATCTTGTTTCATTTATTCTTCTTCTACCCACTTAAGCCTCCATGTTGTATCACCACTTCCTCATATCAGGGA
Source organism: Mustela lutreola (assembly GCF_030435805.1). Taxonomy (NCBI): domain Eukaryota; kingdom Metazoa; phylum Chordata; class Mammalia; order Carnivora; family Mustelidae; genus Mustela; species Mustela lutreola. The sequence continues at coordinate 86,399,410 of NC_081291.1, read as the reverse complement.
GATCATATGATAGTTGTCTTTCTCTGCTTGACTTATTTCGCTAAGCATGATACGCTCTAGTTCCATCCATGTTGTTGCAAATGGCAAGATTTCATTTCTTTTGATGGCTGCATAGTATTCCATTGTGTATATATACCACATCTTCTTGATCCATTCATCTGTTGATGGACATCTAGGTTCTTTCCATAGTTTGGCTATTGTGGACATTGCTGCTATAAACATTCGGGTGCACGTGCCCCTTTGGATCACTACATTTGTATCTTTAGGGTAAATACCCAATAGTGCAATTGCTGGGTCATAGGGCAGTTCTATTTTCAACATTTTGAGGAACCTCCATGCTGTTTTACAGAGTGGCTGCACCAGCTTGCATTCCCACCAACAGTGTAGGAGGGTTCCCCTTTCTCCGCATCCTCGCCAGCATCTGTCATTTCCTGACTTGTTGATTTTAGCCATTCTGAGTGGTGTGAGGTGATATCTCATTGTGGTTTTGATTTGTATTTCCCTGATGCCGAGTGATATGGAGCACTTTTTCATGTGTCTGTTCGCCATCTGGATGTCTTCTTTGCAGAAATGTCTGTTCATGTCCTCTGCCCATTTCTTGATTGGATTATTTGTTCTTTGGGTGTTGAGTTTGCTAAGTTCTTTATAGATTCTGGACACTAGTCCTTTATCTGATATGTCGTTTGCAAATATCTTCTCCCATTCTGTCAGTTGTCTTTTGATTTTGTTAACTGTTTCCTTTGCTGTGCAAAAGCTTTTGATCTTGATGAAATCCCAGTAGTTCATTTTTTCCCTTGCTTCCCTTGCCTTTTGCGTTGTTCCTAGGAAGATGTTGCTGCGGCAGAGGTCGAAGAGGTTGCTGCCCGTGTTCTCCTCAAGGATTTTGATGGATTCCTTTCGTACATTGAGGTCCTTCATCCATTTTGAGTCTATTTTTGTGTGTGGTGTAAGGAAATGGTCCAATTTCATTTTTCTGCATGTGGCTGTCCAATTTTCCCAGCACCATTTATTGAAAAGGCTGTCTTTTTTCCATTGGACATTCTTTCCTGCTTTGTCGAAGATTAGTTGACCATAGATTTGAGGGTCTATTTCTGGGCTCTCTATTCTGTTCCATTGATCTATGTGTCTGTTTTTGTGCCAGTACCATGCTGTCTTGATGATGACAGCTTTGTAATAGAGCTTGAAGTCCGGAATTGTGATGCCACCAACGTTGGCTTTCTTTTTCAATATCCCTTTGGCTATTCGAGGTCTTTTCTGGTTCCATATAAATTTTAGCATTATTTGTTCCATTTCTTTGAAAAAGATGGATGGTACTTTGATAGGAATTGCATTAAATGTGTAGATTGCTTTAGGTAGCATAGACATTTTCACAATATTTATTCTTCCAATCCAGGAGCATGGAACATTTTTCCATTTCTTTGTGTCTTCCTCAATTTCTTTCATGAGTACTTTATAGTTTTCTGAGTATAAATTCTGTGTCTCTTTGGTTAGGTTTATTCCTAGGTATCTTATGGTTTTGGATGCAATTGTAAATGGGATTGACTCCTTAATATCTCTTTCTTCTGTCTTGCTGTTGGTGTAGAGAAATGCAACTGATTTCTGTGCATTGATTTTATATCCTGACACTTTACTGAATTCCTGTATAAGTTCTAGCAGTTTTGGAGTGGAGTCTTTTAGGTTTTCCACATATAGTATCGAGAGATAAGTGACACCATAAGACGAAACAACATTAGAATAATTGGGATTCCAGAAGAAGAAGAAAGTGAGAGGGGAGCAGAAGGTATACTGGAGAGAATTATTGGGGAGAATTTCCCCAATATGGCAAAGGGAACGAGCATCAAAATTCAGGAGGTTCAGAGAATGCCCCTCAAAATCAATAAGAATAGGCCCACACCCCGTCACCTAATAGTAAAATTTACAAGTCTCAATGACAAAGAGAAAATCCTGAAAGCAGCCCGGGAAAAGAAGTCTGTAACATACAATGGTAAAAATATTAGATTGGCAGCTGACTTATCCACAGAGACCTGGCAGGCCAGAAAGAGCTGGCATGATATTTTCAGAGCACTAAACAAGAAAAACATGCAGCCCAGAATACTATATCCAGCTAGGCTATCATTGAAAATAGAAGGAGAGATTAAAAGCTTCCAGGACAAACAACAACTGAAAGAATTTGCAAATACCAAACCAGCTCTACAGGAAATATTGAAAGGGGTCCTCTAAGCAAAGAGAGAGCCTACAAGTGGTAGATCAGAAAGGAACAGAGACCATATACAGTAACAGTCACCTTACAGGCAATACAATGGCACTAAATTCATATCTCTCAATACTTACCCTGAATGTGAATGGGCTAAATGCCCCTGTCAAAAGACACAGGGTATCAGAATGGATAAAAAAACAAAACCCATCTATATGTTGCCTCCAAGAAACACATTTTAAGCCCGAAGACACCTCCAGATTTAAAGTGAGGGGGTGGAAAAGAATTTACCATGCTAATGGACATCAGAAGAAAGCAGGAGTGGCAATCCTTATATCAGATCAATTAGATTTTAAGCCAAAGACTATAATAAGAGATGAGTAAGGACACTATATCATACTCAAAGGGTCTGTCCAACAAGAAGATTTAACAATTTTAAATATCTATGCCCCCAACGTGGGAGCAGCCAACTATATAAACCAATTAATAACAAAATCAAAGAAACACATCAACAACAATACAATAATAGTAGGGGACTTTAACACTCCCCTCACTGAAATGGACAGGTCATCCAAGCAAAAGATCAGCAAGGAAATAAAGGCCTTAAATGACACACTGGACCAGATGGACATCACAGATATATTCAGAATATTTCATCCCAAAGCAACAGAATACACATTCTTCTCTAGTGCACATGGAACATTCTCCAGAATAGATCACATCCTCGGTCCTAAATCAGGACTCAACCTGTATCAAAAGATTGGGATCATTCCCTGCATATTTTCAGACCACAATGCTCTAAAGCTAGAACTCAACCACAAAAGGAAGTTTGGAAAGAACCCAAATACATGGAGACTAAACAGTATCCTTCTAAAGAATGAATGGGTCAACCGGGAAATTAAAGAAGAATTGAAAAAAATCATGGAAACAAATGATAATGAAAATACAATGGTTCAAAATCTGTGGGACACAACAAAGGCAGTCCTGAGAGGAAAATATATAGCGGTACAAGCCTTTCTCAAGAAACAAGAAAGGTCTCAGGTACACAACCTAACCCTACACCTAAAGGAGCTGGAGAAAGAACAAGAAAGAAACCCTAAGCCCAGCAGGAGAAGAGAAATCATAAAGATCAGAGCAGAAATCAATGAAATAGAAACCAAAAAAACAATAGAACAAATCAACGAAACTAGGAGCTGGTTCTTTGAAAGAATTAATAAAATTGATAAACCCCTGGCCCGACTTATCAAAAAGAAAAGAGAAAGGACCCAAATAAATAAAATCATGAATGAAAGAGGAGAGATCACAACTAACACCAAAGAAATACAAACTATTATAAGAACATACTATGAGCAACTCTACGGCAATAAATTTGACAATCTGGAAGAAATGGATGCATTCCTAGAAACATATAAACTACCACAACTGAACCAGGAAGAAATAGAAAGCCTGAACAGACCCATAACCAGTAAGGAGATTGAAACAGTCATTAAAAATCTCCAAACAAACAAAAGCCCAGGGCCAGACGGCTTCCCGGGGGAATTCTACCAAACATTTAAAGAAGAACTAATTCCTATTCTCCTGAAACTGTTCCAAAAAATAGAAATGGAAGGAAAACTTCCAAACTCATTTTATGAGGCCAGCATCACCTTGATTTCAAAACCAGACAAGGATCCCACCAAAAAAGAGAGCTATAGACCAATATCCTTGATGAACACAGATGCGAAAATACTCAACAAAATACTAGCCAATAGGATTCAACAGTACATTAAAAAGATTATTCACCACGACCAAGTGGGATTTATTCCAGGGCTGCAAGGTTGGTTCAACATCCGCAAATCAGTCAATGTGATACAAAACATCAATAAAAGAAAGAACAAGAACCATATGATACTCTCAATAGATGCTGAAAACGCATTTGACAAAGTACAACATCCCTTCCTGATCAAAACTCTTCAAAGTGTAGGGATAGAGGGCACATACCTCAATATCATCAAAGCCATCTATGAAAAACCCACCGCAAATATCATTCTCAATGGAGAAAAACTGAAAGCTTTTCCGCTAAGGTCAGGAACACGGCAGGGATGTCCATTATCACCACTGCTATTCAACATCGTACTAGAGGTCCTAGCCTCAGCAATCAGACAACAAAAGGAAATTAAAGGCATCCAAATCAGCAAAGAAGAAGTCAAATTATCACTCTTCGCAGATGATATCAAGTTGACTTTCTAAACCTTTACATATCATTGTTTCCAAAATACTGATTTATAGTAGTATATTTTTTTTATTACAAGGAGTATTTTTTTAATTTTTTATAAACATATAATGTATTTTTATCCCTAGGGGTACAGGTCTGTGAATTGCCAGGTTTACAGACTTCACAGCATATAGTAGTATATTTTTACATGTGCATATTCTAAGATCTTTTCAATTTTATTGTTTTCTTTCATCCATATATCTGTAAGTAAATATAAATTTTTGTCATTATTCCATAGACAAGTACAAATTTTTGAACTTATAAATTCTTAAAAAATCTTTACCCATGATGTGATCACTTAAAATATTACCTTTGGAGCGCCTGGGTGGCTCAGTGGGTTAAAGCCTCTGCCTATGGCTCAGGTAATGGTCCCAGGGTCCTAGGATCGAGCCCCACTTTGGGCTCTCCGCTCAGTGGGGAGCCTGCTTCTTCCTCACTCTCTGCCTGCTTCTCTGCCTGCTTGTGATCTCTGTCTGTCAAATAAAATCTTTAAAAAAATAAAAATAAAATATTACCTTCATTTTCTTCTAGTTTTTTTTTTCATTTATTTTCATAAATTCTTTTATTCCTGCATTTATTTTGATGTATTTATTTGATCAGCATTTAAGTTGTATGTGTGTGTGTGTTATACTTTCTAACACTTCTGGGGAGAGAGCATATATAAAATAACTTTCTGGTCTACAAACTAATAGCCATTAAATATGCTTTAATAAATTAACATTTCCTTTACTGCCTTCTCAATAAGATACTTGTAATACCCTGAGCATAAGTCCCTTTCTCATACATATAAGTTATGATATATATAAGTATATAAATGTAACTATACAAGCAGATAAATATTTTCTGCTAATCAGAATTTTCAGGCAAACAAGGATTCTGGCCTTTATTGGAATATCTCTACCTCTTCACTCTGTTAATTTGGAATGCTTATTGTATCATTCACATATTGTGTATCATATCATCTATTGCATTCTTACACGTTCTCTGGTCTGTTTCAGAACTACCTGTGTGAGCTCACAGATCTGTTTACCCTATATTACACCAATATATCATTTGTTATACTTTTATAATTTTCCATTTTCAATTGGGGTTTTTAATGAGATTCCAGTCAATATAAGAAGTATTTTGGACATAAATAACATCTTCTTCAGTACTCAATATTTCCATTCAGGGAAATACTTTGTTTCCTCATTTATTTAAATTTTCACAGCTCTTAGAAGGTATTGTAGCGGGGTGCCTGGGTGGCTAAGTGGGTTAAGCCTCTGCCTTCGGCCCCGGTCATGTTCTCAGGGTCCTGGGATCGAGCCCCACATCGGGTTCTCTGCTCAGCAGGGAGCCTGCTTCCCTCTCTCTCTCTGCCTGCCTCCCTGCCTACTTGTGATCTCTCTCTCTCAAATAAATAAAAATTTTAAAAAATCATTTTAAAAAAAGAAAGTATTGTAGCTTTGTGTATATTAACTCTAGCCATTTCCAATTAAAATCGATCATTTCTGTACATTTTATTTATTTACATTGCTTTATTGAAGGAAACATCAATACATTACATGTGCTAACTGGCTTTACTGATATATAGGAAGTCTGTTGCTTTCTTTTATTTCACTGTTTACTGGATTTTGTTATTAATTAAAATATAATGGAATTAATCCTCTACATTCTTTTAAAAAAAAGAAAGGATGTAATGATATCATTGCAATCATCTTGTTTCATTCTTCCACTAGGTTTAACTCCTGTTACTTGCTCTTTCCCCTTCTTCCCTTTTCTTCTCTTTTGACTTTGAATAGACCCTCCAGAAAAATATTAAATAGTAATGGCACTAACAAACTTTATTGTATTATTTAAAAGCTGGATGGAATTCCACTACAGCTGTGTTTTCCAAAGTGTTATCCTTTGAACATTAATCTCTCCAGATGCTTTGTGAGCAAAGAATTCCATGCTTAAAAAAAAGTTTAAAACTTCTCATTAAAAGGTTATGATGTATTTTTGCATATTAGAGAGCTGAGAAATCTCATATTAAAAATTGTGTTTTATCCCATTAATTAATGTTTCATTGAGCAAAATCAGTCATCAATTAATGCAAAACTCTTTGTCCTATTTTCCCAATGGAGCAAGTGCCAAGGTGGAGAGAGTGTCCTGCCCTGAGTACAGGCAGAGATAAGGGGATATAATCTCTGAACGGAATGTAAAAGCAATTTTAAAGCCAACTAAAGATCAGTGCCATTACCACTCTTCACTTGCTTGTACTTCTCACCCCCAACAACTTTGGTTAGTTTGAATTCTAAATTTAGAAATTATTTTTCAGTTTTTGTTGACTCTTTGTAATTTTATTTATGCTTCAAATTACACATTTTGTGAATTTCTTTAACAAGTGTTATAGTCAACATGGAAGTTAATTTTTATTTCTCCCATTTATATGGTGCCTCCTAACATATGCAGGTTGAGCTGCATGTGTTCATTGTGAGAGCTAATTGACAATGATGGAATTCTTTGGTCTCTGGGTGAATTTGGTGTCTTTGTGGGACTAGGTAGTCTTGCATTTAAATAGTACTTTTGATGGGGTGCCTGGGTGGCTCAGTCATTTAAGCATCTGCCTGCCTTCTGCTACGGTCATGATCCCAGGGTCCTGGGATCAAGACCCACATCCAGGTCCCCTCAGCTCAGGGAGGAGTCGGCTTCTCTCTTTCCCTCTGCCCCACCGGTCTTGTGCCTCCTCTCAGTCTCTCACAAATAAATATGTAAAACGTCTTTAAAAAAATAAAAAGTACATTTGAAATAAACACTAACAGCCTGGTGGTAGTAAAGACAAAGAAACAGCTTGAGTTATTTCAATTTCATAATTCATTGTTGCCACTTGGAATTTTTAATCTGTGTTTAAGATTTCAATCAGTGAAAAAAGGTGGGCTGTAATGTTTTCATTTACTAGATGCAAATTTCAGTTCTTTCTTGAAACATTTTGATAAATTAGAGTAACATATTTAAGTTAACATTTTTAATTATACTTACTGGGCTAGTAGAGTTGATCTTTTGCACACCTGAATCAGTCAGTCATTGGCTGCAGGTTGGGAGTAAATCATCTTCAATTAGCAGACAATTCTCCAGGGAAGGTAGCTGTGAGCAATTACCCAATCCTCATAGCAACTGGGATGGTTCATGCTCCTGGTTAAGGGCTCTGAGAACAAAGAGAATGTACTAGAGGTTCAAAACTTTTCTTACCATTTACTCTGCTGAAGATTTTTTCAATTTGTCAAGAAGATACCTATGGTAGGTGAACAAATGTACTTCCAATCCTCAAAGAGGATCCATGTCCTAATCCCTGAAACCTAGAAATGTATCTTATATGGAAAACAAGCGAAAAAGGGATCTTTGCAGGTGTGATTAAGAATCTTGAGATGGGGAGAAGACCATAGATTATTCAGGTGGGCCCTTAAGGCAGTCACATGTACCCTTATAAAGCAGGAAGCAAAAGGAGGGTTTTGTTTTGTTTTGTTTTGTTTTGTTTTGTTTTTTAACAAGGAGACGCTGAAGGAGAAAGTGTGACCGTCAAGGCAGAGATTGAAATGACGAAGCCACCAGAAGCTGGAACGGGCAAGGAATGGATTCTCTTAGCTCTCCAGAGGGAGCATGGCTTCCCTCTATCTAATGCTAGCCCTAATGCTAGCCTCCACTACAATGAATGACTAAATTTCTGTTGTTGTAAGCCACATGATTTGCTGCAACCTCTGCTCTAACTTGATACAACAGCCATAGGAAATTAATGGAGCATTGCAATTTGAAAGGTAAGCAGTTCTGGGTTAACTTTTTCTAAGTACACCCATATTTGTGCCAGATCAGTGAATGCCAAACATTTTTCCTATATTCATGGCTTTTTTCCCCCCTTAGCAGATTTTTTGTTACTACACAGATGAATCTTTCTGTATTTTCATTGTTTTTATGTGTATTTATTCTGACTATAAAGTCCTTTTAAGGAGAACTTACTTTGATAGAGGTGGAAAGAAAGTGAAGTTTAAAGTCAACTAGTTCTGGTTCTGAGTTGCAGACCTTAGGTAAAAGGTACTGAAGCCTTATATTCCTAATATGTAACACAGTAATGTTAATACCTAGCATGTAAGGGAGAATTGCATATATTAAAAGAAATAAAAAATACAGAATACTTGGTTCAGTGTAGGAATCAGATAAAAGTAAGTTCTCTGTGTCTTTCTTTCCCAAAGTAACTGGTACATACTTTGGCAACACAGTAACCCTTGAGTAAATAAGTATATTTGTTGCTGAATTGGATATAGTTAAATTTTAAACTGCAAATTGATTGCAAATTGTTTAAACAGTTGATATTTAGGAAAAGGTATATATATCATTTACATACAAACATTATATATCTGTGCTAAAGGTGAGCTTGGAACATATTTGTAACTATGGAGGCTCAATATTCTTCTTTTAATCATATTACAAATCCTCTCTGCCTGATAGAGTTGTTAAAATCAGCTGTTAATAGTATTGCTGAATCTTGTAGTTTGCAACCTGAACACAAAAAAGTAATGGGTGGTAACTTGGCTGTAGGGATAAATGTGTGGTATTTATGGTGTGGTCTTAACATTGCATTCTGTTTTCATGTATATTAACAGGATAACTAGTTGTTTTAAGAATTAATAAGCACTAATATTATAAGACATATTTACAAGAAAGAAGACTGTTTCTGAACATTGGATTGGACCACTTTGGCAGGAAAGAGACCAAGGGGGGGGGGGATGAATAAGTTCAAAAGAAAGGTGGTCTTAAAAGGAAATGATTGAGGGAGAGAGAGTTATAACTGATAGATATTTTGATAGATCCAGTGAGTTCAGGACATGCCAGATAAGTAGAAAAGACAACAGGTCTCAAAAGAAAATACTAGTACTTTTTTTTCCTCTGTAAGCTAGTAGGAAGTGGTTTAGGATATGCCTGTGCTGCTAGATTAAAATGACTTCTGGGGTTTATTAACTAATCTAACTTGGTGCTAGACACACTATGAGTGTGCTTTCTAGTCCTACCAGTGAGGCTCTTGTGTTGTGCTCTTTGCTTTTGTGAAATAATAGATACAGATAGATCTTTCTTCTCCCAGTCCCTGGTACCCAGCTCCTAAAACCCTTGTACTTTACTAAGTGATACAGCATTAAGAGCATATTTTGTTCCAATAGTTGGTCTTTAACCCTGGTTTCTGACAGAGTTTGTAAATCCCTTGGAATTTCCTGGATGGTAGTAATGTCTTTTGCTCTAATGAGGTCACTCCAGGATGGAGTCCAGTCACCAGAAAGACCCAAGCCATGATGAGAAGCTTGGGAACTTTTGTCCCAGGCCTCATTTTCCAGAGAGGGAAGAGGTGCTAGAAAATAAGATAATTATCAATAATGCTTACATGATAAAGGTTCCACTAAAAATCCTGAAAGTATGGGTTTCAAAGAACTTCTGGGTTGGTGTAGCCATCTAAATGCAGTGGAAGTGTGCTGTATTTCAACTCCTGAGAGACAGAAGATCCTAAACTGGGAACCCCTTCTGGACTTACCTTATGTATCTCTTCATCTGGCTTCCACCTGTACCCTTTATCATCATATCCTCTATTGTGAAATAAACTGGTAAATAGGTTCTGTAAATGTGTTCCCTGAGTTCTGTGAGGTGTTGAAGCAAATGATCAAACCAAGGAGGGGGGTCATGGGAACCCCATTTTGTCATTGGTCAAGCGAAAGTACAAGTGTAGCCTGGGATTTAGGATTGCCCTCTGAAGTGGATGGTCAGTTTTGTGGAAATGGGCCCTTAACTTGTGGGGTCTAATACTATCTCCAAATAATTACATCATAGCATACTCACTCAGCTTGTGCCAGAACATTGCTTGGTGGATGGAAAACCTACAATTCTACTCTCAGAAGTGCTGTATGTGAGTAGAGGAAAAAACACAGGAAGAGTATGTGGTTATCTTTTGTTTTTGTTTGTTTTCCTTTTGTGGCCTATAAATTATGACCAGCCATAAACTTGTATGTGTGTGTATAATATTTATAGTGTATTTATATATGTATGTATGTGGTGGCTTCCATAAATAAATGGTGGCCTATACCAGAAATGCCAAGTATTTATTGAGAGGTTGATAAGGGAATGTGTTAATTTTTTAAAGGTTATGTATCTGTTTACAGATAAAACAGTTCTTACAGACCATATTATTATGTTCCTGCCAACAATACAGGAAAGTAAATTTATTTTTGACTTGTTCCAAATCTCAGAAATATTACAATTTCTTATTTTGTGAAACTTGTAAATGCAAGTATTGTGGCTCAGATCCAGAGAGGCCCCGAGCTCATATCAATCTTATTTTTCTTGATAAGAAACCACAGGAACTTAAAGGACAGAGAAATCAGAAAGCTATGTGCTCTTTGGGAACAGCTTTACAGCACACTTAAGGGTAACACAGAGAAGAGTGGCGGGGACAGCATTTGGTACAGCCCTGGGGGTAAACCTTGCTGGGGTGTCTCATGTTCCTAAAATCCACTTAATATTCCCAAAGGATTCCTGAAAGAGTCAGCAGATATAATACAGAGGAAGTTCTAGAGGTAGTGTTTGCTGCTGAACAAGGTTTTCCTGTAAGGATAGCTGATGCCCCAGAAGTTCAAAAGCCCTAAGTCAACAGTGTTCCTGTCTTCATCCCAAATCCCATACAGCTCTCGTATTAAATCTCTGCTTTTTATCATTCTTACTATTCCATTCTTCCCCTCCTATCCAATTCCTCTTCACTTCCACTTGGGAGTTACACAGTTTTGAAAGAGAAGGAAGCTTACTTACACCATTCTCTTTGTAGGTGAATCCTTCTCTCTCTTATTGTCTAGATTATTATATAGATAATATTATCTATTATCTATAATTACCCATCCACTTTTTTCTAACTTCTACTAAATTTCACTCCTTTCTTATTGATTGGCATTTGGGAAATTTTTCATATTTGCAGATTTGCTCTTCTAATTGGATTTAGGCCCAAGGTGGTTACTTTGGTGCATTGTAGAACTCCGTCTTGAAAAGGCTGATCCTAGGTGGGCAAGAGTGTTATTCAGAAACTGCATTTAGGAAATGGTGTATGTAGTGCTAAAATATAGGTCCTTTGACTTTAAATCTTTTTCTTTTCAATCCTAGAAAATTCTGTGTTTAACTTATGTACAAATCCTCCTTCCTGAATGGAAGAGAATGAGAGCTTAAATATAATAAATGGGGAATGTAGAAGAAATATATCTTAATTATAGTGAATAAAATTCATATCCTGCTGTATTTGGTATCTATTCCCTCTTTGCCACAGTAGCTACTCTCTGGATTTGAAAATCAATTCCAAAATACTGGACATAATATTAAAAATGAAAACGAACCCCATGGTAGTCTAATGAATTAGCTGTGTATTGGAAGATAGACAGAAAACATCTTCCAATACACAGCTAATTCATTAGACTACCACGGGGTTCTGTAAATTGGAGAGGGAAAGGAACTTCGCCAAAGATCCTGAGGCTTAGGACGTAACCCTTTACCACTTGAACACTCAGATTGTAATTATCCTCCAAAAGGGGTAAATTCTTTTAATGAGAAGTAGAGTGCCATTTTCTACATTTTTATTCATCACTACCTTGCTGAATTATTGAATTATTTGATACCTTAAAACTATAACTTAATAATGCCTAATATTAAGATGGCTCATGTTTCCTATGTATAGTCATTCATTTTTGTAACAGAATAAATGCATTGCTACAATGGGTCAGTTACTAGATGGGCTGTTTGGGACACTGCGGTGAAAGAAACCTAGCATTTGTTGTTTTTCAGGGAGCATGTTTTTCAATGGAACATGAAAAGCATGTGTATACTTTTAATATAGCATGGGACATGTAATAATTGAGACCTATGTGAAGTGTTTTGGTAGCTTCAAGTGGGAAATAATTATCTGTAATTAAAATTGTTGGAGACTTCCCATAATAAAATTGGCCTCAAACTTTAAGTTGAAGTTTGTCAGTTGGGGAAAAAAGGAGGGAGAGGATGGTTTAAAACATTCCAGACTTGTGGAAAGAAACAGTGTGTGATGGAGAATGGGGCATTTGGGAAACTGACTTCTCCAATATTGGCTAGGTGGTGCCAAATGCAGACTTCTCAGAATATAAACAAAACAGTGCACCAGTGAGACAAAATTAAGTTCAGTCTTAACATAGGAAGAGCTTTCCCTCTGCAGTAGTAGCAGTAAGGTGAAGGGCAAAGTTGGGATATTTATTGAGATTTTAAAAATCAGGTTTAAGGCTGGTTTTTAAAAGTGAAGATGAAAAAAATTATTTAATTTGGGATTGCTACAGAGCAGTAAGGCAAGTATTGTAAAGTAAGAGGTTCTGAGTCTCCGTGTAAATGATCATTTGATACTTTCAAGTGAAAGGTGGATGGATCTGTCTGATAGTTCCTAGAATGAATGATAGTTATTTGCAACTTTTATCTTCTCTGGCAGAAGGGGCCTGGAATTACAAGGTTATATTAATGATAAGTGGGATAATAAAGTCCTGCTAATGTAGATTACAAGATGGGCAGCTATGGATGGTTCTGATTCTCAGCTGGGATAAAATGGGAGGTAGTCAATAAAAGTACATTCTATCAAATGTTAAAGAGTATCGAATGTCGTGTTAAAAAGTTAGAAATGATTTTGTAAGTACCAAAGAGAGAGCAAATTTTTCTGAAGAGAGAGGCATGATTGTGTACATGTGAATTGGTAAGAGATTAGACTAGATATGTCAAAAAGGAGGAGTGGAGACAAAAGGTTAAGATGTTCTGTAGTCACTGTGATGAAGTTTTAGAATAAAAGTGAGGTCCAGAGCTGACAACCAAAAAAGAATCCTTGAGACTTTTCTGGTCCAAAATGGTGGTTTATTAAAGCACAGGGATGGGACCTATGGCCAGAAAGAGCTGCTGCCCTGTGATCCCTAGAAGCGGCTGATTATATACGCAGTAGCTAGGGAGGTGAGGACAAAGGGGGTGTTCAGAAGGGCTGTTATGTGGTAAAGAAGACTCTCAGGATAAGGGACCTGGTTATTGTAGAGCCAAGGATGATTTTCCCTCTAATGAGGCACTAATGGAATGTCACACTCCCCCTGACACACATCCTTGTCAATGAGCTTTAGGTTTAGAAGAAATTCAACGTTATTTACATTACCTTCTGCCTCAGCCTCCCTCAATTTTAGAGAGGGGAGGGCCATGTTAGGGCTTCAGGAACTGAATTATAGTTCTCTGGAAGTTATGGGTCTGTTGATAAGAAAGCTTCTTCCTTGTAAATCACTAGGACATTTGTAAACTGAGGAAGACTCAGGTCTTGCAGGATTGTGATCTCTAAAAGTTAACTATCTGTTTTTCCTTTAGGGCAGTCAGGAGTGCCTGAGGAGTGTCACATATATCCCATAGTGGGTTGGGGGATGCGGGGTGTCAGCTTCTGCTTTGTCCTCAGTTTGCCTCTTCCCTCATCAACTGGATACAGGTTAATCAATTGAAAGGTAAGAGGTTATAAGGGTTAGAACAAACACAATATAAATAATGAGCCAATAATTTTTTAGAAGAGGAAAGAAAATGATCTGGTTATAAATGTGAGGCATAAAAGGAATCAAAGTATAGATTTGTTTAATTTTATTTTTTTATTTTTTAAAGATTTTTTTATTTGTTTATTTGACAGATAGAAATCACAAGTAGGCAGAGAGGCAGGCAGTGGGGGGATGGGGAGAGCAGGCTCCTTGCTGAGCAGAGAGCCCCGTGCAGGGGTGGGGGGCTCCATCCCAAGACCCTGGGATCATGACCTGAGCCGAAGGCAGAGGCTATAACCCACTGAGCCACCCAGGCACCCCAGATTTATTGAATTTTAAATACTGTATATTTATCTACATTCAATCTAGAATCCTGAAAGCTAGGTATTACATTTTCACTTATATTTGAGAAGACTGAGTCACTGAGAGGTAAAATTATTGAAGTCATGCAAAGGTAAAGTCAAATGTAGGCTGTCTGGCCTTTGCTATGCCCCAGATTGCTGGTTTGGGTAACTACTAGGAAACTGAAGGTGGATTAACGAAGATGGCTCTTCTTAGAAGATAATGGTTTGCAGGAAGGATTGACTTAGTGATAATTTGAGCTTGGGACACTCTGTGTTCTTTATGTCCAGAACTGATCCAAGGGCAGGTGTTGATAAGTTAGTTGGAAAGGAGTCTAAAATTCAAAAGAGGTTTTTTTGTTTATTGTTTTGTTTTGTTTTAATCAAATATTTGAGTATAGTTGGGCTTAAAGAAATAAAAATAATGATGATGGTACAGTTCCTGCTTAAGTTGGCTGTATGAGTTAGTTGGACAATTAGGGAGTCAGGGCCAACATAAAACATGGAATCAGGACAGCTGCTAACAACAAACAAACAAGCAAACAAACAAAAACCCATATCCTGTTTTGCAGCTTAGACAGGACTGCTTTAGCATTCTGTAGCCTTTGTAGAAATGACTTTGCAAAACATCCTAAAGTTAAGGCAGTTAACCACCAAGCATTTATCAATACCTCTGGCAAGGGGCAGTTAAGACATAAACTCTCAGATGTCAGCAAAAAACCTAATCAGCCATTGACGTTAACCTAACAGGTAGATAGATATGTGACCAAAGTCCTGACTGGCATGACTCGGCACACCCTGATTGCTTAAGATAGTTCTGCAAAAGAGCTCCTACAACCCCCACAGCTTAGAAACTCCAAGGGCAACCCTCTTGCGTCCCCTCCATCTCCAGGAGCTTTGTATTCTTGGTCAATAAACTTTGCTGCCCACCACTCTTCATCCAGTCTACCTCTTCATTGTTCGAAGTGGCTCGACCAAGAACTGTGGGCACTAAAGGCAGAGAATTCCTGCAACACATGGATATTGTATGGGAAAACCTACATTACTGTTTCTCCTCTTATTCTTACACAACAAAATGTTCACAACACTGGAACAGATGTATGGGGATTCTTCCCACACAAAACAATTCTGCATACCATCTGGGTGTCCTCACAATTTAACGCAATTCTGACACTATTTACCTGGAGATCACCTCAAGCCACAGGTTAAGGGCTCAGTTCTACAAAATTACTCTCCCCCTGTCCCCACAACAGTTCAGATGCCAATTTCAAGTCCAGGTTGTTTCCTGTGCATTTAACCAATTCACTGTAAATTGGGGTTTCCCACAACCCCTCCTAAGGTTTGATTAATTTGTTAAAATAGCTCATAAAACTGAGAATTTTTTTTTTTACCAGTTTACTACAAAAGGATAGGATAACATCATTAGATGGGCATCTAAATAGAAAAGATGCATAGGGCAAAATATGTAGGAAGGGGCATGAAGCTTCCATGCCCTTTCTAAAAACATCCCTCTCCCAATATCTTCATGTGTTCAGCAATGCAGAGGTTCCCTGAACACTATGCCTTTTGGGATTTTTATAAAGGCTTTATCATGTAGGTATGATTGATCATTATCTCAGCTTCCAGCCTCTCTCTGCCCTGAAGAATGGGGGTGGGGTGAAAGTTCCAAGCTTCTAGTCACGATTTGGTCTTTCTGGTGCCCTCCCTCCAGGAGCCCCCTGAGTCCTCTCCTTAGAACAGAGGATACTACTGTTATGTAGGCAATTTCAAGATATTTGGGAATTCTGTGTAAGAAACTGGAGTCAAAGACCAAAAATTAGACCCAAAAATGTTAGGAAAATACAAGGGTATTAGGAGCTCTGTGCCAGGAACCAGGGACAGATAAATAGGTTATACATTATATGTTATACATTAAATATGTAATTTTTATCTCACAGAGGTATAGAAAATAATAATAGAGGAACTTAATCATGCACCTAATAGAGCATGCTCTAATGGTGCTTTCTCCTATGGTGTATACTTTTGGAAGCATGTGGTTCTTGACCAGATCTTTCTTCAGTCAATTTCATTGTAATTTATTTGAGCTCTTTTTGATACTCTCCTTAAATTTGATATAGAAATGAAATATGAAACTTTGCTCTACATGATTAAGGCAGGACTTGAGTTTCCTAAGCTGTAGCCTGGTTTAAGGCTAGATATTTTTAGACTAACTTAAGACTAAAAAGATTTATAACCTGGAACCAAGGCAGACCATCATTCATCTTCACCTCGGACAACAATGTGAACAAGTTCCTACATTTGCTTGAGTCTCAATTATTTCTTATGCAAGATGGGCTTTGTAATGCCAACTTCACAAAGTTTTTGTGATTATTAAGTAGGTGCTATTTTATATAAAAAGTCTTATTTTTTTGGAGAAAATAGGTTGTTTTATGTCACCACTCTAATGAAATTCTGTTCTATGATCCAGTCTATTTTAAAACTCACACACTTATCTCTGAATTCTGTTTTTAGGCAAGTCACATTTTCTTTATCGTTTTTCAATCTGATGCATCTGCCTTCATAAATCATATATAAAGTTGATAAAAGCAAAGAGCACAGCCTTAGGAAAATCCAACAGGTCGGCAGCTATTTATAATTTGACAATTTATGAGAACAAATGTCTCCATTACATAAATAATTCCCTTGCATTTCATTTGCTTACACACCATTATTTCTACAAGTTTGTCACAAAAGAATGGAGATCGATTTATCTTCTTAGCTGGCACACTGGGTAAATGTGAATCCAACATACTCCTTTAGTTCTTTTTGCTAGAAAGTTAATACTATCTTTTATTTTATAAAGATATACCTGTATTTTAGCCAAGGGCTAATGAGAGATAAAAAAGAGACATAAAAAACCCTGTGAGTAATTTGGCCTTGAGCTTTTTCTGTGTACTCCAGTGATCATTTGGCTGGTTCCACCTGAGTCACAGTCTTTGAATGGAAGTGTAAACTGTCCTTAAATGTTATTTTGCCCTTTAGCTTCTCTCATCAGCATAAAAGTGGAGCAATAAAATTGCTTCAGGGCACATTTACCAGCCTGTGTGCAGGTAGAGAGACCTCCCTATTCTGAGGATCAGACATCTTGTGTTCTAATCATTACCTCCTGTTAAACATTCTTGTGCCAATCACAGAACATTCTTAAAATTACTTATGAAATAAGGTTAGGTTGGATATGTCAACTTAAAAATCACTTTTAAATGATTTTATAATTTATAAATGAGAAGATTGGTATTTATGAAATAAGGGGACTGGACTGTGTGCTTGAATATGTTTTATCAACTTGGCTAAGACTAGAAGCTGGATTTCCCAGAATCCTCTTCCCAGCATGGTTCCAGAACTGAGTTGGCCTTGATCAGAAGGCAGAAATGATGCCAAAGCCACTACTGTGGGAAGGAACTGAGCAGCTGGACACTAGAACAGCAAATAAATAAACTCCACTTTGCCTTTACTCTCTTGCCAGGCTGAGTTCCTATTATCCTCCTCATTGCTCGTCCCATCAGACAAAAGTGACTCCACGTCCACCACCAGGCACATGCCATGGGCACGAACTTCCTCAGAAGAGGTAGATACTACAGGCCTTCCCACAAGTGCTCCCTTTATGATCCCACTTAGATGTCCAGAAGTACTTTGCTCTTAGCATTTTCCTGCAAGCTCTAACTTGTCCATGTGCTCCAGTGTTTCAGGCCAACAGGATTGATGACTTTTTTTTTTTTGGATCTTCCATATCCCCTTCCACACCTTCCCTTCTTCACTTCCTTCCACATTCATGTAATATCTAATTCTGGTCATGTATACTCTGTTCCCATAATACTTTTAAGGGGTTTTATTTTCCTGAGCAAACCAGGACTAATACAGACATATTCATCCAGTTACAACATAAAATGTTTCTATAATTCTTTCACAGACAAAAACATTAAGCTGTGTGTGATAATAAAGATTTTTACTTAATCCTCACAAGTCTATGAAATATTATTAGTAGGCTCATTCTGCAGATGAAAGAACACATTTTACAGATTATCTAATTTGATTCACACAACTTGTTGTGACTGTAATCCCAGTGTGTCTCATTCAAGAGTCAAAGTTCTCAGGGTTCACAGACCTCTATGGATCCATAGACATGACTCCGAGTATCTTGTGAACACCTGTAAAGTGCGCATTTTCATTAAACATTTTTCAAGGTAGAAGGGGTCCATAGTTTTCAGCACAACTATAAAAATTCTATAAGCTCAAACATTAAAATTAATGCTTGAAAACTCTATTGCATGTGGTCTGTACTGGCCGCATATGGCTACTTAAATTAGTTGAAATTTATTAAAATTGAAAATTTAGTTTTAGTTACAGTAGTCTTATTTCAAGGCTACCATACTGGACAGTGCAGATAGAACTTTCTTCAATGATAGAAATACTTTCTTTACACAGTGCTACTTTAGAGGATATTCAACATTTTAAGAAAATGCCAAATTTCATCTGTTGCTCTGTATCATTAAGGGAGCCAAACCCCTTCCTGTCCATTCTACTCCCCCTCAACTGTTCTGAAAACACAAAATCCCCATTCAAGTAGAACATCAAATTCATTGAACAGCCTAGGAGAAGCTCTGTTTTCTTTTATAAAGATCGGTGAATTTTGTACAATGTGATTGCGTACAGAGTTGAAAAACAGACCCAATTCACCTACAGAGCCACATAAATATTTTAAGACTGTGTTTTATAAACTGTAAACTTTATTATAGGCTTTGGTTTAAGAGCAGGTGAAGTCTATATATCATTGAGTCCCACCACTCATGGCTATTGTTCTAGAGGCCTGCTTCTTCACTTGTGCCTTACGCTTCCCCAGCAGATTAGATTAACAGCTCTCTGGGGCCCCCTTCCACCTTCCAAAAGAAATACTGATTGAACCAGAGCAAATTCCTCCTTCTCTGACTTATGTACATAAAAGAAAAACGTAGGATTTACCAACAGCACAATAGACTACCAACAGGAAACCAATCACCCTCTTCAGGGAGACCACTAAAGAGTTTATCATCCTTTCAGGCCAGAAAGGTTTTAAATGGAGAACATAGACCTCTACAGCTGCAACAGACTTTTTTTGCATTTTAAGGAGCAGCATAATAGCATCCCCAATTAGGAACTAATTAGAAAAATAAGTAGCAGTTCTAGAATTTTTGGCAGCTAGCCCTCATAACCTGAAAGTAATCAAAACACTTCAAAATCACCTGCAGAAAGCACTGGAGTGGGTATCAGCATCAGTTCTGTCAAAGGGAAGGTACAGTCTGTTTTCTGCCTTAAAGTGCTCTCACCTTTCTTCCATGAAGCCTTTGTAAGAGTAGATTCTCTGCTTCTCTAAGATAATGACTCAAAAAACCGTGTAGGTGCCATGTGGGGTCTAGAAATATTTTGAGTCAACTATTTCTTAAACAGAAATGTATGTAGAAACAGGGCCTGGAAAGTACTTGAAAGTTTATGAAATGATGAGAATGTTTAAATTTAATGTTTTTATTAAACTAGACTAATTTGAATATGAAGAGTGTGAGAAAGGTACACATTCTTTGCAGTCGTGATTTGCAGCAGAAAGATACTTGCTTTGAATTAGACATTTTCTATTCAAGTCAGTATTCTCAAGCTGGGGTTAGTGGAGCCATTAGGACTTTTTTAAAAAATATTTTATTTATTTGACACACAGAGAGATCACAAGTAGGCATAGAGGCAGGCAGAGAGGGGTGGGGTGGAGGGAGCAGAGAGCCCAGTGTGGGGCTTAATCCCAGGACCCTAAAATCATGACCTGAGCCAAAGGCAGAGGCTTAACCCACTGAGCCACCCAGGCGCCCCAGGGCGTATTTTTAAAAGTGCTTGAGAACTTTTCTTTTTAAAAGGGTTTCTCCTACTTTGGGGTTATTTGTCAACTACTTCCCTCAATTTCTTTCCTTTTCAGATAATAAAACTTGTCCTATTAATCACGGAACTTAAGAATCTCCTGAAACTACAAAATGATGTAAATTAGGATTTAGCTAACCTGTGGTATGGGGGAAATGAGATGCTGCATGGAAGTCCTCTAGGATTGTGCCCATTCCAGTAGAGCTTTGAATGAATGTTGGTTCCCTTTTCATCCTTCCCCCATTTGGAAGCATGGAACTCAAGCTGTCACATTCCTAAAAGATTTCCTCTCTCATGCTGTGAAAGTGGGGGGCTTCTATTATGCCACTTGCCTTGTGCCCAAGTCCATATGTAGAACCAAATTTCTAGTTTAACACTCTTATGGTCAGAGAACACACTCCATATAATTTCAATTAAAATTTGTTGAGGACTACTTTATGACTCACAATATAGTTTATCTTAATGAATAGTGAATAGTCCATAACCACAATACACATGCACACATACACACTTTTTCTTTGCTGTTGATGGATGGATTGTTCTATATATGTCAGATCCTATTATTCAATTATTCTGTTCAGATTATCTGTTTGTTTAAATATAACACTTTGTATAATTTTCTTATTGGTTGCTCTCCATATTACAATTTTGTATGTAACTTATAATAGTTGCTTCCAATTTGAGTAAAATACAAAAACACTTTCATTCTTGTGCCTTTATAATTTTACTTCCACTATCAAATGTGATTTAAGAAACTCATAAGTAGGATAGCCTATTATTTTTACACCTATATTTAACCATTCTGATGATTTTTTTTTTGAATGTCCAGGCCTTCTTTTATTTTCTTTATGTCTAAGAAACCCTTTAACTACTCTTTAGAGGTAAGTTTGCTAGCAATAAGTTTGCCTAGTTTGACCTTATCCAAAGATATATATATATATTTAAGATTTTTATTTATTTGACAGAGTGACAGAGGGCACAAGCAAGAAGAGTTGCAGGCAGAGGGAGGAGAGAAGCAGTCTCCTCACTGAGCAAGGAACTCAGTGAGGGGCTCAATCTCAGTACCCTGGGATCATGAGCTGAGCCAAAGGCAGATGCTTAACTGACTGAGCCACCCAGTCCCCACCCCCACCCCCGAAGATATTTTTAAAACCCTTGTTTCTGAGGCATATTTTCACCAAATATAGAATTTGTGATTAACAGTTCTTTTCTTTCTGTATTTGAAACATGGTAGGACACTTCTTTCTGGCTTCCATGGTTTCAGATGAGAATCAGTATTCCTCCACAAGTAATGTATTATTTTTCCCTAGCAGCTTTCAACATTTTTGCTGGTCACTGATTTTTTTTATAAGTTTAAGATATATATTGGATGGCTTTCTCTGGTTTATTCCATTTGGGGTTCACATAGCATCTTGAACATATAGGTTTAGTTTTAATGCCAAATTTAGGAAGTTTACAGCCATTATTTCTTTGAAAACATGTACAACATACCGGCCTCTCCTTCTGGGACATTCAGTGATTTAAAAAAAATAATAATAATAATGATTTTGTTTTGTCTCTTAGGTTCCCGAGATTCTATTCATTTATTCCTTAGCTTCCTTTGTTCAGACTGGGTTAGTTCTACGATCCGTTCCCAATTTCACTGATTCTATCCTTTATCGTGTTCATCTGATGAGTTTTTATTTTGGCGATTACATGTTTTAGGCCCATAATTCTTTTTTTGTTATGGACATATAATTGATATTAATATTGCATGAATTTCAGGCATAAAACATAGTGATTCAACAACTAGATACGTTACGCTATGCTCACCACAAGTAGCTACCGTCTGTCACCATACAATGCTGTTATAAGATCATTGGCTAAATTCTCTATGCTGTACCTTTCATTCCCTGGGATCCATTTCAGAACTAGAAGCCTATATGTCCTACTCCCCTTCAATCATTTTAACCATTCCCCCAACGCCCTCCTCTCCTCCAACCACCAGTTTGTTCTCTGGGTCAATACCATTTTGCTTTGTTTTTTAGATTCCACATGGAAGTGAAATCATATGGTATTTGTCTCTGTGTCTGACTTGTTTTCACTTATCATAAGACCCTCTTGTCCATCTATGTTGTCACAAATGTCAACATCTCATTTTTTTATACTTGAGTAATATTCTTGTGTATCTCAAGTGTGTATGTGTGTGTGTGTATGTACATGCCACTTTTTTCTCTATTCATCTATCAGTGAACACTTGTATTGTTTCCATTTGTCAGTAATGCAGCAGTAAACATAGGGTGCATTCAAAGTGATGTTTTTATTTTCTTTGTGTAAATGCTTAATGAGAGAACTACTGGATCATATGGCATTTCTATTTTTAGTTTTTTAAAATATCTTCATTCTGTTTTTTACAGTAGCTATACCAACTTACATTCCCACCAACAGTGCACCAAGTGTTCCTATTTTCTATAACATGACAAAACTTCTTTCCTTGTCTTTTGATCCTAGCCATCTGACATCTTACTGTGGCTTGATTAGCATTTCTCTCATGATTAGTGATATTGAGCATCTTTTAGTATGTCTAGGCCATCTGTACGCCTTCTTTGGAATAAAAGGTCTATTCAGGTTCTCTGTCCATTTTTTAATTAGATTTTTTTTTGGTATTGAGTTGTATAAGTTCTGTAAATATTTTGGATATTAAATTCTTGTTGGGAATGTCATTTGCAAATATTTTCTCCTACTCTGTAGGTTAGCTTTTCAATTTGTGAATGTTTCCTTCATTGTGATAAAGCACTTACTTTGATATAGTCCCAATAGTTTTTGCTTCTGTTTTCTTTGCCTGAGTAGAACTATCTAGAAAATATTGCCAAGGCCAGTGTCAAAGAGATTACTGTTTGTGTTTTCTTCTAGGAGTTTCATGGTTTCATGTCTCACATTTAGGTCTTTTATCCATTTTGAATTTATTTTTTGTGTATAATGTAAAAAAATGGCCCAATTTTATTCTCTTGCATATCGTTGTCCAGGCCCAGCACCATTTACTGAAAACACTGTCTTTCCCCCTATATATCCTAATATCCCCTATATATATTTTTTCTCATTTGTTCTAGATTAATCAATCATAGAAATGTGAGTTTTCTGGGCTCTCAATTTGTTCCATTAATTTATGTGTCTGTTTATGTGCCAATATCATTTTGTTTTGGTTATTATAGCTTTGTAGCATGTCTTGATATCTGGGACAGTGATACTGGCAACTTTGTTCTACTTTCTTAAGATTACTTTGGCTATTCTGCCTGTAATTTCATACAAATGTTAGGATTACGTGTTCTAGTTTTATTAAAAATGCTACTTATAGGAGCACCTGGGTGGCTCAGTGAGGTAAAGCCTCTGCCTTCAGCTCAGGTCACGTTCTCAGGGTCCTGGGATCGAGCCCCGCATTGGGCTCTCTGCTCAGCGGTGAGCCTGCTTCCTCCTCTCTCCCTCTCTGCCTGCCTCTCTGCCTAGTTGTGATCTCTTTCTGTCAAATAAATAAATAAAATCTTAAAAAAAATGCTATTTGTATTTTAATAGGGATTGCATTGAATCTGTAGATTGCTTTGGGTAGTTATGGACACTTTAACGATATCAATTTTTGTAGTTCATGAGCTAGGTATATATTTCCATATGTGTGTTATCTTCAATTTCTTTCTTCAATGTTTTATAGTTTTTGGAATATAGGTATTTTACCTTCTTGTTTAAGTTTATTCCTAGGTATTGTATTCTTTTTTTGGAATAGTAAATGTACTTTTAAAAAATATTTCTCTCTGCTGCTTTGTTATTAATGTATTGAAATGAAGCAAATTTCTGTGTTTTAATTTTATATTCTTCAATTTAACAGAATGCATTTATTCTAATAACTTTTTGGTGGACTTTTTAGGGTTTTCTATATCTAGGATCATGCCATTTTCAAATAGTGACCATTTTACTTTTTCCTTACCAATTTGGGTGCATTTCATTATCTCTCTTTTTTGTCTGTTTTCTGTGGCTAGGACTTTAGTACTCTGTTGATTAAAAGTGTTGAGAGTGACTTCTGTGTATTGATTTATATCCTGAAACTTTGCTGAATTCATGTATCAGTTATAGCAATTTTTTGGTGGAGTCTTTAGGGTTTTCTACATACAGTATCTCTTCATCTGTGAAGAGTGAAAATTTGACTTCTGTGAGAATGTGGACATTTTTTCTTTTCTTTTTGTCATCTGATTGCTAAGGCTAGGACTTCCAGTACTATATTGAGCAACAACGGTGAGAGTGGACATCCCTGTCATGTTCATGACGCTAGGGGAAAAGTTTTCCATTTTTCCCTATTGAGGATGATATTTACTGTGGGTCTCTCACATATGGCTTTCATGAAATTGAAGTATGTTCAATATCTATCTTTTCCCTTCTTTCAATACCTATCCTCTATTCATACATGACAGAGTTTTATCAAGAAAGGATGCTATACTTTGTCAAATGCTTTTTCTGAATCTATTGAGAAGATCATATGGTTCTTGCCCATTCTTTTATTAGTGTTGTGTATCACACTAATTGATTTACAAATGTTGAACCACCCCTGTAGCCTAGGAATAAATCCCACTTGGTCAGTTGAATTTCTAGACATTAACAATGAAGCAGCAGAAAGAGATATCAAGGAATCAATCTCATTGACAATTGCACCAAAAGCTCTAAGATACCTAGGAATAAACATAACCAAACAGGTAAAAGACCTGTACTCTGAAAAGTGTAGAACATTTATATAAGAAATTGAGGAAAACACAAATAAATGGAAAAACATTCCATGATCATGGATTGGAAGAACAAATGTTAACCTGTCTTTGCCACCCAAAACAATCTACACATTCAATGCAATCTCTATCAAAATACCATCAGCATTTTTCACAGAGCTCAAAAAAAAAAAAAAAAATCCTAAAATTTGCATGGAACACAAAAAGACTCCAAATAACCAATGGGATGTTAGAAAAGAAAACCAAAGCTGAAAGCATAATAATTCCAGACTTTAAGCTGTATTACAAATCTGTAGTCATCAAGATATCAGTGGAAAAGAATAGAGAACCCAGAATTGCACGAACAGCTCTACAGTCAACTAATCTTTGACAAAGCAGGAAAGAATACCCAATGAGAAAAAGTTAGGGTCTTCAACAAATGGTGTTGGACAGCCACGTGTAGGAGAATGAAACTGGACCACTTTCTTACACTATACACACAAAAAAACCTCAAAATGGATGAAAAACCTAAGTGTGAGACAGGAATCCATCAAAATCCTAGAGGACAACACAGGCAGCAATGTCTTTGACCTTGGCTGCAGCAACTTTGTGCTAGGCACATCTCCAAAGGCAAGAGAAACAAAAGGAAAGATGAACTATCAGGACTTCATCAAAATAAAAAGCTTTTGTATAGCAAAGGAAATAGCCAACAAAACTAAAAGGCAACCACTAAAGTAGAAGATCTTTACAAGTGACTTACCAGATAGAGGGCTAATATGTGAACTCTATAAAGAACTTACCAAACTCAACACCCAAAAAAACAAAAAATCTGGTCAACAAATGGGCAGAAGACATGAACAGATGTTTTTCCAAAAAAGGCATACATGTGGCTAACAGAAACATGAAAAAAAAAAAAAAAAAAAAAAAAAGGTCCACATTACTCATCAGGGAAGTATAAATCAAAATAAATCAAAACCATCTATCTCATTAGTTAGCACCTCACACCAATCAGAATGGTTAAAATTAACAACTTAGGAAATAAGAGATGTTGGTGAGGATGTGGAGTAAGGGGAACCCTCTTACACTGTTGATGGGAATGCAAACTGGTGCAACTACTCTGGAAAACAGCATGGAAGTTTCTCAAAAAGTTAAAAATTGAGCTACCCTATGACTCAGAAATTACACTACTAGATATTTATCCAAAAGATATAAGCATAGTGATCCAAAGGGGCACATGTACCCTGGTATTATAGCAGCAATGTCTCTACAATAGCCAAATATGGAAAGAGCTCAGATATCCATGAACAAATGGATAAAGAAGATATTATATGTGCATATGTATGTATGTGTGTGTGTGTGTGTACACATGGAAATATAAAGCATGGAATATTACTCAGTCATTGAAAACAATGACATCTTACCATTTGCCATGATGTGGATGGAACTAGAAGATATTACATAAGTGAAATAAGTCAAATATATGAGTAATTTAAGAAACAAAATAGATGAACATAGGGGAAGGGAAGGAAAAATAAAATAAAATGAAAACAGAGAGGGGGGCAAACCATAAGAGACTTTAACTCTAGGAAACAAACTGGAGGTTGCTAAAGGGGAGCTTGGTTGGAGGATGGAGTAACTAGGTGATGGGCATTAAGGATGGCACTTGATGTAATGAGCACTGGGTGCTGTATGTGACAAATATATCTCTGAATTGTACACCTGAAACTATTAATACAGTACATGTACCCTAAATCAAATTTAAATATTTTTTTTAAAGTGTTGCGAATGGACATCCTTGTCTTGTTCCTGATGTTAGAGGAAAAGCTCTCCATTTTTCATCATTAAATATGATGTTAGCTGCAGGTTCTTCATATGTGGCCTCTATTACATTGAGGTATTTTCCCTCTAAACCCAATTTGTTGAGAGTTTTTATCATGAGCAATATTGAATCTTGTCAAATATTCTTCCTGCATCTATTGAAAGGATTATATAATTTTTACCCTGTATTTTATCAAAGTGAGGTATCACATGATTAATTTGAAGATATTGAACAAACTTTACATCCCCCAGAATAAATCCCACTTGATCCTTTTAATATGTTGTTGAATGTAGTCTACTAATATTTTGTTGAGGATATTTACATGTATGTTAATCAAGCAATCAAGCATTCTAGTCTGTAGTTTTCCGTTTTTCCCTCCTGCAGTTTCTTTGGTTTTGGAATCAGGATAGGGTTGGCTTTATAGAATGTATTTGAAAGCTTTCTTCCCTCTTCTATATTTTGGAATAGTTTGAAGGAAAAATGTATAAGTCTTCTTTATGTTTTATTTAAAGATTTTATTTATTAGAGAGAGAGCATGTGCAGGGTGGAGGGGCAGAGGGAGAGGGAGAAGCAAACTCCCTATTGAGCAGGGAGCCTGACATGGGGCTCAATCCCAGGGCTCTGAGACCATGACCTGAGCCAAAGGCAGTCACTTAACTCACAGCCATCCAGCCAACCTTGTATAATTCTTCTTTGAATGTTTGGTAGAATTTACCTGTGAATCCACCTGTCCTGGACTTTTGCTTGTTTTTTTTTTTTTTTTAATTAAATTTTTTTTTTTTATTGTTTCAATTCCTTTACTATAATTGGTCTGTTAGATTTTCTATTTCTTTTTGATTTGGCTTTGGAAGATTGAATGTTTCTGGAAGTTTATCCATTTATTTAAATTGTCCAGTATGCTGGCATACAATTATTTTTTAATTTTTAATTTTTAATTTTTTATAAACATATAATATATTTTTATCCCCAGGGGTACAGGTCTGTGAATTGACAGGTTTACACACTTTACAGCACTCATCATAGCACGTACGTCCCCAATGTCCATAACCCCACCCCCTTCTGCTAACACCCCTTCCCCCAGCAACCCTCAGTTTGTTTTGTGAGATTAAGAGTCACTTATGGTTTGTCTCCCTCCCAATCCCATCTTGTTTCATTGATTCTTCTCCTACCCACTTAAGCCCCATGATGCATCACCACTTCCTCATATCAGGGAGATCACATGATAGTTGTCTTTCTCTGCTTCACTTATTTCACTAAGCATGATACGCTCTAGTTCCATCCACATTGTCTCAAATGGCAATTTCTTTTGATGGCTGCATAGTATTTCATTGTGTATATATACCACATCTTCTTGATCCATTCATCTGTTGATGGACATCTAGGTACTTTCCATAGTTTGGCTATTGTGGACATTGCTGCTATAAACATTTGGGTGCACGTGCCCCTTTGGATCACTACGTTTGTATCTTTAGGGTAAATACCCAGTAGGGCAATTACTGGGTCATAGGGCAGTTCTATTTTCAACATTTTAAGGAACCTCTATGCTGTTTTCCAGAGTGGTTGCACCAGCTTTCATTCCCACCAACAGTGTAGGTGGGTTCCCCTTTCTCCACATCCTCACCAGAATCTGTCATTTCCTGACTTGTTAATTTTAGCCATTCTGACTGGTGTGATGTGATTGGTTGGAGGATGGAGTAACTAGGTGATGGGCATTAAGGATGGCATATAAATTTCAGGATTATTTGTTCCATTTCTTTGAAAAAGATGGATGGTACTTTGATAGGAATTGCATTAAATGTGTAGATTGCTTTAGGTAGCATAGAGATTTTCACAATATTTATTCTTCCAATCCAAGAGCATGGAACATTTTTCCATTTCTTTGTGTCTTCCTCAATTTCTTTCATGAGTACTTTATAGTTTCTTGAGTATAGATTCTGTGCCTCTTTGGTTAAGTTTATTCCTAGGTATCTTATGGTTTGGGGTGCAATTGTAAATGGGATTGACTCCTTAATTTCTCTTTCTTCTCTCTTGTTGTTGGTGTAGAGAAATACAACTGATTTCTGTGCATTGATTTTATATCCTGACACTTTACTTTATTCCCATACAAGTTCTAGCAGTTTTGGAGTGGAGTCTTTTGGGTTTTCCACATATATTATCATATCATCTACGAAGAGTGATAGTTTGACTTCTTCTTTGCTGATTTAGATGCCTTTAATTTCCTTTTGTTGTCTGATTGCTGAGGCTAGGACTTCTAGTACTATGTTGAATAGCAGTGGAGATAATGGACATCCCTGCCGTGTTCCTGACCTTAGCGGAAAAGCTTTCAGTTTTTCTCCATTGAGAATGATATTTGTGGTGGGTTTTTCATAGATGGCTTTGATAATATTGAGGTATGTGCCCTCTATCCCTACACTTTGAAGAGTTTTGATCAGGAAGGGATGCTGTACTTTGTCAAATGCTTTTTCAGCATCTATATAGAGTATGGTATGTTTTCCACCCCCTCACTTTAAATCTGGAGGTGTCTTTGGGCTTAAAATGAGTTTCTTGTAGGCAACATATAGATAGGTTTTGTTTTTTTATCCATTCTGATACCCTGTGTCTTTTGATTGGGGCATTTAGCCTATTAACATTTAGGGTAACTATTGAGAGATATGAATTTAGTGCCATTGTATTGCCTGTAAGGTGACTGTTACTGTATATTGTCTCTGTTCCTTTCTGATCTACCACTTGTAGGCTCTCTCTTTGCTTAGAGGACCCCTTTCAATATTTCCTGTAGAGCTGGTTTGGTGTTTGCAAATTCTTTCAGTTTTTGTTTGTCCTGGAAGCTTTTAATCTCTCCTTCTATTTTCAATGACAGCCTTGCTGGATATAGTATTCTTGGCTGCATGTTTTTCTCATTTAGTGCTCTGAATATATCATGCCAGCTCTTTTGGGCCTGCCAGGTGTCTGTGGATAAGTCAGCTGCCAATCTAATATTTTTACCATTGTATGTTACAGACTTCTTTTCCCGGGCTGCTTTCAGGATTTTCTCTTTGTCACTAAGACTTGTAAATTTTACTATTAGGTGACGGGGTGTGGGCCTATTCTTATTGATTTTGAGGGGCGTTCTCTGAACCTCCTGAATTTTGATGCTCGTTCCCTTTGCCATATTGGGGAAATTCTCCCCAATAATTCTCTCCAGTATACCTTCTGCTCCCCTCTCTCTTTCTTCTTCTTCTGGAATCCCAATTATTCTAATGTTGTTTTGTCTTATGGTGTCACTTATCTCTCGAATTCTCCCCTCGTGGTCCAGTAGCTGTTTGTCCCTCTTTTGCTCAGCTTCTTTATCCTCTGTCATTTGGTCTTCTATATCACTAATTCTTTCTTCTGCCTCATTTATCCTAGCAGTGAGAGCCTCCATTTTTGATTGCACCTCATTAATAGCTTTTTTAAAATTTCAACTTGGTTAGATTTTAGTTCTTTTATTTCTCCAGAAAGGGCTTTTATATCTCCCGAGAGCGTTTCTCTAATATCTTCCATGCTTTTTTCGAGCCCAGCTAGAACCTTGAGAATTGTCATTCTGAACTCTAGATCTGACATATTACCAATGTCTGTATGGATTAGGTCCCTAGCCTTCGGTGCTGCCTCTTGTTCTTTTTTTTTTGTGGTGAATTTTTCTGCCTTGTCATTTTGTCCAGATAATAGTATATGAAGGAGCAAGTAAAATACTAAAAGGGTGGCAACAACCCCAGGAAAATATGCTTTAGCCAAATCAGAAGAGATCGAGGGGGGAGAAAGGGGATAAAAAGAGGTTCAGAAAGAAAGAAAGAAAAAAGAAGAAGAAAAGAAAAGAATTTAAAAAAGAAATAAAGAAAAGTATAAAAAAGAAAAAATATATATAGATTAGATAAACTAGTTAAAAAACGTTAAAAAAAGAAAAGGGTAAAAGTTAAAAAAAATTTTAGCAGAAGAAGAGAAAAAAATGGAAAAGAAAAAAAATTAAATTAACTGCAAGACTAAAGAATCATAGGGAGAAAGCTATGAGTTCCATGCTTTGCTTTCTCCTCCTCTGGAATTCTGCTGCTCTCCTTGGTATTGAAACTGCACTCCTTGGTAGGTGAACTTGGTCTTGGCTGGATTTCTTGTTGATCTTCTGGGGGAAGGGCCTGTTGTAGTGATTCTCAAGTGTCTTTGCCCCAGGCGGAATGCACGGTCCTTACCAGGGGCTGGGCTAAGTAATCCGC
Organism: Mustela lutreola; assembly: GCF_030435805.1. Classification (NCBI taxonomy): domain Eukaryota; kingdom Metazoa; phylum Chordata; class Mammalia; order Carnivora; family Mustelidae; genus Mustela; species Mustela lutreola. Next base: position 86,368,409 of record NC_081291.1, on the reverse strand, counting down.
TTGGGTTTGCTTTCAGGAGCTTTTGTTCCCTGAGTGCTTTCCAATGAGTTCTGGAGGATGGGAATACAAATGGCAGCCTCCTGGTCTTTGACCCGGAGTAGTCAAGAGCCCGGGCCCCCACTCCTCAGTGCGTCCCTAGAGAACAGCACCCAGTAACTCCCATCTGCCTGACCTTTGGCCGCGCTCTGAGCTCGCAGAGCCTGCGACCAGTTCAAGATAACCCCGAGCTGTGAGCTCACTGTCAGCTCTGTCTCTATAGCCAGCTTCCCCATTCTAATACCTGTAAGCTCTGCGACACTCAGACACCCCCGATCCTTCTGTGACCCTGCAGGACCTGAGGCCACGCTGACCGCGCGTGGGCTTCACCCTGGTTTAGCCTCTGGAGCGATGTCCCTCAGCGGAACAGACTTTTAAAAGTCCTGATTTTGCGCTCTGTTGCTTTGCCGCTTGCCGGGAGCTGGCCCCTCCCCCTGCAGTCTATCTTCCCATTGCTTTGGATTCACTTCTCTGCCAGTCCTACCTTTCAGAAAGTGGTTGTTTTTCTGTTTCTAGAATTTCTGTTCTTCTTCTCTTCGATCTGCGGATGGATTTGTAGGTGTTTGCAATCTTTAGATAAGTTATCTAGTTGATCTCCTGCTAGCTGAAGTAGTCTCAGCCTGCTACTTCTCCGCCATCTTGAGTCCTTCCTGGCATACAATTTTTTATAGCTGTTCTTATAATCCTCTGTATTTCTGTGATGATGGTTGTTACTAATTCTCTTTCATTTCTGATTTTATTTACTTGGGTCCTCCTATTTTTTTCTTGATGATGCTGGAAAAGGTCTAGTAATACTGTTTGTCTTTAAAAAATAAAACAACAGCTTTTGGTCATTGATCTTTTCAGTGGTTTTAGCCTCTATTTTATTTCTCCTTTGATCTTTAATATATTCTTTCTTCTATTAACTTTAGGCTTTATTTTTATTCTTCTAGTTTATTTTAGCGTAAGGTTAGATTATTTGAGATTTTTCGTTTTTCAAGGTAAACCACTATTGAAAAATTTTCCTCTTAGAGCTGTTTTCACTACATGCCAAAGATTTTGGACCATTGTGTTTTGTTTTCATTGTTTCCATGTATTTAATTTCCTTTCATTTCTTTATTGACACATTGGTTGTTTAGCAGCATTTATCCTCCACACATTTATGCACTTTCCAGATTTTTAATTCTGATTGATTTCTAGTTTTATACAATTATGCTTGGAAAAGATTCTTGATATAATATCAGTTTTCTTAAACATATTGACAAGTGTTTTGTGGCCTCATGTGTCATATTTCTTGGAGAATGTTTTACAAATGTTCATATGCACTTGAAAAGCATGTATATTTTGTTTTGGATGAAATATTCTGTATATATATGTTTAGTCTGTCTGGTCTAATGTGTCATTCAAAGATAGTGTTTCCTTATTGATTATGTGCCTGAATGATCTATCCATTGATGTAAGTGGGATGTTAAAGTATTCTATTATGGTATTACTGTCAGTCCCTTTATGTCTCTTTATATTTGCTATATGTATTACATGCTTGTCTGTTGAGTGCAGAGATATTTATACTTGTTACATCTTCTTATTTGGTTGATCCCTTTATCATTATGTATCTGCTTCTTTGTCTCTTCCTACAAAAGTCTATTTTGTCTGATACAAATATTGCTTCTCCAGCAAATTTTTGCTTCTATTTGCATGAAATACCTTCTTCCATCCTTTCACTTTCAGTCTCTGTGGATCTTTAGGTTGGATGTGGGTCTTTTGTAAGCAGCATATAAGTGGACCTTGATTTTTTTTTTTTTCCATTCCACTACCCAATGTGTTTTGATTGGAGCATTTAGTCCATTTATATTTAAAGTAATTATTAAGAGATATACTGACAGCTGTTTTCTTGTTTTGGAGTTACTTTTGTAGCTCTTCTCTTTTCCTTTCTTCTTTTTTTGCTCTCTTCCCTTGTTATTAATGACTTTAATGTTATGCTTGGCTTTTTTATTTTTTACGTGTGTGTGTGTGTGTGTGTGTGTGTGTGTATGTATCTATTACAGGTTTTTGGTTTGTGGTTATCATGAGCTGTATATATAACATTCTAAGTATATAACAGTCTATATTAAGTTTATAGTCACTCACGTTAATACTCATTCTAGGCACACCTGGGTGGCTCAGTCAATTAAGCATATGACTCTTGATTTCAGCTCAGATCATGATCTCAGTGTTGTAATTGAGCCCTGAGTTGGGCTCTGCACTGGGCCTGGAGCCTGCTTAAGAATGTCTTTCTTCCTTTTCATCTCTCTCCTTTCTTCCAAAACAAACAAAAAAAAACAAAACCCAACTCACTAATAATATTCATTTTTACTCTCTCTTATGTATATGTTTTATGTATATATTGTCACATTTAACTTTAAAAGTTTTTTGATCCCTCTTAACTCTTAGATGTAATCAATTATGTTATTTTTGTCTTTTATTCATCTTACTAACTTTGCATGTGATTACTTTACCACATTTACTGTGCATTTGCTTTTACTAATGGGATTTTTTTCTTTCATAATTTTTAACTTCTAATGTTTGTCTAGGAAACTCTTTTTCTCTCTTTAAGTTCTGAATGATAACCTTGCTAGGTAGAATATTTTTGGTTGTAGCCCCCCCCCACCAACTAAGCACTTTGAATATATCCTGCCACTTCTTTCTGATATGCTAAGTTTCTTCTGAAATACCAGCTGATAGCCTGAGGGGTTTCCCCTTGTATGTAACTGGTTGCTTCTCACTTGTTGCTTTTTAAATTCTTATTTTCAGTCTTTTAATTATTATATGTCTTGGTATGGACCTCTTTGAGTTCATCTTGTTTGGGACTCTGTGCAACTCCTGAACCAGGATGTCTATTTCCTTCTCCAGGTTAGGGAATTTTTCAGCTATTACTTGTTCAAATGTGTTTTCTTCCCCTTTCTCTCTCTTCTCCTTCTGGGACACCTATGCTGTGAATGTTTGCTCATTTAATGTTGTCCAAGAGTTCCTCATTTTAATTTTTCTTTTTGCTGCTCATCTTGGGTACTTTTCATTACCCTGTCTTCTAGATCACTGGTTCCTTCTTTTGCATGCTCTGTTCTGCTATTGATCCCTTCTACTGTATTTTTAATTTTAGTAATTCTTCAACCAAGAGTGGCTATCTTTTATATTTCTGTCTTATTGTTGAAGTTCTCATTGAGTCATCCATTCTTCACCCTAGTCTGGTGTGAATCTTTATGACCATTACTTTAAACACTTTATCAGGTAGATTGTTTATCTCCTCCATTTCATTTAGTTCTTTTAGAGATTTTATCTTGTCATTTCATTTGGTGCATATTCCTCTGTCTCCTCATTTTGGTTGACTTTTGTGTTTGTTTCTATGATTTAGAGAGAACAGCTACTTCTCATCTTAACGGAATAGTCTTGTGTATGATCATTCTCTGTGTAGACTATGTGTGCCTGATGACTTTGGCTCAATGGCTGTAATTGTGACTGTCATGGGCTGGGGGCCCTGGAGCACTGTATTCTGGGGCTGCCCTGTTGGGATAGCCAAAGCTGAAGTGAGCACCAGTGGAGGCAGTCCCAGGTGTCTTCATGGAGAGGGATCCCTGGCAGGATAGATGAAAGCTAGGGGTTCTGGTATTCTCTGCAAAGAGGGTACCCTGGCAGAACAACTGAAGCTGAAGTGGGTGCAAATTGGGATATCCTTGGGCAGGGTGTCTTCTACATTGGGGATGCCCTGGTAGGGTAATTGGAGCCAGCCATTGCAGGTCAGGGATACTCAAGGAGCTTTGCATGAGGGTGCCCTGGAAATGTGGCTGGAGCGGATTTATGGGCATTGGCCTGTGGTTTCAGGGCACTCGATGAAGGGGGCACCCTAGCAAGTTGTCTGGAGCCTAAGTGGGTGTGGACCAGTAGTTCCTGAGATGCTCTGCACCAGGGGTATCCTGGCAAGTTACCTAAAGCTAAAGTGGTATGGGCCTGGACAAATCTGGTGTGCTTTGTACCTTTGTTATCTTGTCAAGATGGTTGTAACTATAATGAGTTCTGACCAGGGTTGTCTAGGTATGTGCTGCACTGGGGCAGCCTTTGTGGGACAGCTGAGGTTGGTGTGGGCTAACTGAGGCAGTATCAGTCCAGGTAAGGAGACCTTGTTTCCATCTATGCTTTCAAGGGGTAGGGAGAGCATAAATCATGGTGTTTGTCAGCCCCTCTAAACTAGGGAGTATTTCAGAGTATTTCCCTGCTATTTTGCAGAGCTCTAAGGCTGGTTTCTTTATATTCTAGTTGCTCTTTTAAACTGTAGAATTATGTGTGTGCACATGTATGTGTGTGTGCATGTGTGCAAGCGCACATATGCACCCTAGGGCATCCATGGCTGGTATAGGCCTGGTGTTTGTTATGCCCGAGTTTTTGCATCCAAGAGACCATCAAGGAGCCAAGCACTGATGCAATCACATGAGGGTTTATTTGACAAGCTTAAGCTTGGGCCCAAGTATACCCGGCACAGTGGAGTAGGGACTTAGACCCCAAGGTGACATGCTTAAGCTTGGGTCCAAGTAAACCCGATGCAGTGGAGTAGGAACTCGAACCCCGAACCAGATTACAGTCAGAGTTTTTAAAGGCAGAGTAGGGGTGGACTCAGTGGTGGGTGAGGCAAAGGGGATTATGGATGATGTAAGTCTCCAAGGATTTTTGGAAGCAAGGTCTCCAGGACCTTGAGGGGCTAGCTATTGTTGGGAGAAAGGTTATTTATTACCAATAATAAAAATCTTCTCGTGAGACCCTTTAGATGTATGTCAGTGGGCCATATGCTTGGGAATGATTCTCGACACTATCTTGGAGGTTTAGAGATAAAGGAATTGTTAAAGTAGACTTACAGGATCCTGGTTGGAACTGTTGGGGTCAGGCTAGGATTGTCCTTAGCAAAACCTCAAGGTGAGGGCAGTTGAGTCCCCAGGGGACAGCCACTCTGTCTGTTTCAAGGGCTTGTCAGTAGGTAAGGAATTTTAATTATTTTCTACTGCCTCTGTTTCCCACATCAGCTAAACTTGAGGTGGGATGGCCTTAATTTTCTCAGCCTGCACATTTCCCCCTGAACAATTTTGACCCTTAAATCTTTAAGGTTCTTGAAGGTGGAAGGTTTCATCTTCTGTAACTTCTTCCTGTTGAATAGGGGCGTAGAGTTGTCCCTACCTACTCGGGTCAACACTGGTCAGTTGGGGAATGTGTAGGGGAGTTATGAAAGATAGAGACAGCGGAGTCCAGGGGTTTAAATCAATCATTAAAGGAGAGAGGGACTGTTTAAAGTGCTAACCTGAGTAGGTTAGAACCCGAGAAATATTTTGATAATCTGGAACATCAAGATGGCTGCACTTATGTCAGGGCTAGACTTGAGGTGGGCACAGCCTTGTTTTTCTTGGCCTCCACAGTGTTCACTAGGATGGCAGGCCAGCTAAGGCACCCAGACCCTGATCCTATCTAAGTTATCAAGGTGAAGGAGAAATGTCAACAGTGGTGCTGGCCAGCACCTGGGAAGTAGCTTCCAGTATTTGTCAGGTATTTTAGGACTGGTTCCTTTATATTCTAGTTGCACTTTTACACTACACATTTTTCCCATACCAAGGTAGACAAATCTCCTCACCAACCCTCAGTATTGTTCCTCCCTACTGCAGTTTGCAGCATGGGAAAGCAAGTTCCCTTCATTACCAAGTTCTCTCTTTCCTTTCTCTGTGTTTTTTGTTGTGCATAATCTGCTTAGTCAGCCTGCAGTTCTTCTTCAGGAGGAATTCATTTATAAATAACTTTAGATTTGTATATCCATGGAGGAGGTGAATGCAAAATCTTTCTATACCACCACTCCGACCTTCTGAAACCATTTGGTTCTTTTTTAAATTTTTAAAAATTTTTTTCATTTTTTTACTTAAGATAATTCACATTCGATTGTTGAAATAATTTATAATGACTACCTTAAAATCATTGTCAGATAATTCTAACATTTGATTGATATTAATGTTGATATATATTGATTATCTTTTCTCTTAATATAAGGATTTTCCTGGTTCTTGGTATAACAAGTGATTTTTTTAATGTAGCCTAGTCTTATATTATAAGACTTTGGAGCCCATTTAACTTTTTCTTTAAATGAGCAGATCACCTCTCTATACGTGCAAGAGCTGGCGGATATGTATGTTTAGTTTTCCAGTGGGTCCTACTTGATATCACTCCAGTAAAAGTACAACATTTACTTATACAGGCTCATTGAAGAAGGGTGGAATATAACTTCATCTTTTTCATGGTCTCCATTGATACCTTCCCAGAAAAAATGGGGCAGCTCATTTAATCTTGTTCTGCCTCAATGATACTGGATGGAATTGTATCTCAGTTCTCACAGGCCCCATAGATACCAGGGAACAAGAAGGGAATAGGAATGCAGACTAGCCTGTCCTCCTATTGCCTCCTTAAGTCTCCTTGCTGCTGAGTGAGTGTGGAAGTTCTGCAGCTCACTGGGCCTTGCAGAAGGGGTAGTGAGAAAGCAGAATGATTACTTGTCCTGAATTTCATAAATATGTTGAGTCTAGATAGAGTAGTTTGCCACTGAGCCCCAACAGATTCTAGATGTATCATGAAACCTAGTTGTGATCAGCACTGTCTCACCATACACTGGTAATCTTCAAGTTGGCTGGATGAAGGTAAAGGCACACCCAGCTGCTGGACCCCACTGACACTATCTCAGTTGGGGAATTAGAATACTGCCTGTTTTAGCTAAGCCTGGAATGAAAGATCAGATCCCTGTCACTACTATCCAGCCAGGGCAATCAGCATCTCCTTTTTCTGGAAGGGGATAAAGATCAGCTGCTACCTGGCATCACCAGCTGGGAGAATCAGAACATGCCAACTGCTTCCATGGTATGTAAGAGTGAGAAATGCAAATAAAATCTTAACTTAGTCTGCTGAAATTCAGGGTGGTGGTAAGATTTTTCCATTTGTAAAAAGGAATAAGCTTTCCTTGGAGCTTTTTTCACTCGTGCCTGTTAGCAGTTTTGAGATGGAGCCTTCTGTAGTACCCTGCTCAAGATACTGCATGGCAAGGAAACCTCAGAGCTCAATATCATGTTGTTCCTCAAGGCCTGGCAATCCTAATCTGCCCACCTATTTCCTTTCTAACTTTTAGAGCCTTTTAATGCAATTTTAGTTTAATTTAAGAGGGAGGACTAGGAAGAATGGGGTTATTCAATCTGAAAGCAGGTAATTTTCATTTATTTATCATTTTTAATTGTGGTAGGAAACCATAAAATTTACTATCTTAACCATTGTTAGTGTTCAGTTGAATAGTATTATCTACATTCACACTATTGTGCAACAGTTCTCTAGAACTCCATGCAAAACTGAAACTCTACACCCATTGAGAGAAAAACTTAATACCCCCCTGCCCCTGCCAGACCCTGTCAACCACCATTCTACTTTTTGTTTCTGTGAATTTGACTATTTTAGGTACCCCATGTGGATGTAATCATATAGTATCTTTCTGTTACTGACTTATTTCAGACATTAGCATAATTTCCTCAAGGTTTATCCATGCTGAGTATAGGACATGATTTACTTCTTTATTGAGGTTGAAAAATATTCCAGTATATGTTTATACTGCTTATGCTTATCCATTGCTCTGACCATTTAGGTTGCTTTCATATCTTGGCTATTATAAATAATGCTGCAATAAACATGGGTTTGCAAATATTTCTTCAATATTTTGCTTTCAGTTATTTTGGATATATACTCAGAAGCAAGATTGCTGAATTTTATGGTAATTCTGTGTTTAACTTTTTTGAGTGACCTTCATATTGTTTTCCATAGTAGCTGCATTATTTCACAGTCTAACCAACAATGTAGGGGTATCAATTTCTCCTAAATCTTGCCTCCTTGCCACAGTTGGTGGTGATAGTTGTGGTGGTTGTGGTGGTGTTGGTGTTGGTGTGTGTGCACACACATATTGGTAGTGCTGATCCATTGTGATTTTGCTTTATATTTCTCTAATAGTTACTGATGCTAAGCATATTTTTTATACATTGTTGTCCATTTGTATATCTTATTTGGAGTAATGTCTATTCAAATCTTTTAAATTGAACATTTTTTTGTTATTACTGAGTTGCAGGACTTCTATATATATTTTGGATATTAACCTCTTAGCAGATAGATGATTTACAAGTAATATTTCCCATTCTTTAAGTTGTTTCCACTCTGTTGTTTCCTTTGATGTATAGAAGTTTTTAAGTTTCATGTAGTTTCATTTGTCAGTTTTACTTTTGTAGCCTATAAAGCAAAATTATTGAAAAAATAGCCAAGATCAGTGTCATGAAGACTTTTCTCTACGTTGTCTTCTAGCAGTTTTACAATTTTAGGTCTTAGATTTAGGTCTTTAATCCATTTTGACTTAATTTTTTGAATGTAGTAGAAGGTAAGAGTCCAATTTTTTTCTTCTCATATTTTTCTTCTCTTTTTTCTTTTTCCTTTTCTTCTTTTTCCTTCCATCTCCTTCTTTTTTCCTCCCTCCCTCCCCCCCCCTTTTTTTCTTTCTCTCTTTATTGTGTGTGAATATTCAGTTTTCCTAATACCATTTGTTGATGAAGTTATCTTTTTCACATTGTGTGATCTTGGCACCCTTGTCAAAAATCATTTGACCATATGTACAAGGGTTTTACTATTTAGGGGCTTTCTATTCTATTCTATTGGTCTATATGTCTGTCTTTATGCCAATACCACATTGTTTCAGTTACATAGCTTTGTAATATGTTTTGAAATTAGAAAGTGTGAGGCCTCCAAATTTATTGTGCCTCTTCAAGATTTATTTGGATATTTGGATCCTATGAATTAAAAAAAAAAAACTTGTATTTTCTATTTTTGTAAAAAAAAAAAAGTCATTGAAATTTTGATAGGCATTGCATTGAACCCATAGATTGCTTTGAATACTAGGACATTTTAATATTATCAAGTCTTCCAATCCATGAACATGAAATGACTTTGCATTTATTTGCTGCCTTTAATTTCTTTCAGCAATGCTTTGTACTTTTCAGTGTATAAGTCCTTAACTTTTTTTAGTTAAGTTTATTCCTAAGTTTTTATTCTTTTAATCCTATGGTGAATAATTTCATTTTTTTACATAAATAGCAACAATTTTTTCAGATTGTTGTTACTGTATAGAAACGCAACTGATTTTTGAGTGTTGTTTTTGTATCTTGCAACTTCACTAAATTTGAGTCCTAACAGGTGTGTGTGTGTGTGTGTGTGTGTGTGTGTCTATCGTAATCATCAACATTTTCTAAAGATTATGTCATCTGTGAACAAAAATCATACTGATTTTTTTTCAATCTGAGTATATTTTATTTTGCTCTCCTAATTATTGTGACTAGTAGTTTCTAGTATTGTATAAAATAGAAGTGGTGAGAATGACATCCTTGTTCCTGATCTTAAAATAAATGCTTTTAGTCTTTCATCATTGAGTATAATATCAGCTGTCAGTTTTTCACATATGGATTTTGTCATGTTGAAGTAATTTCCTCCAATTCCTAATTGGGTGAGTTGTTTTGTTTTGTTTTAGTCATGAAAAGATGTTCAGTTTTGTCACGTTTTTTTTTTTTTTCTGTATCAATTGAAATAACAATGCAATTTTGTCCTTCATTCTGTTAATGTTATGTATTTTATTGATTGATTTTTGTATGTTGAACTATTCCTGCATGCCAGGAGTAAATCTCACTTGGTCTTAGCACATAATCCTTTTCGTATGCTGTTAATTTTGATTAGCTAGTATTTTGTTGAGAATTTTTGCATCAGTATCAGTCAGAGGTGATGGTCTGTAGTTTTTTCCTTATACTACCTTTGTCTGGCTTTAATATCAAGGTAATACTGGTCTTCTAAAATGAGTTTGGAAGTGTTCCCAACTCTTTAATTTTTTGGAAGAGTTTGAGGATGGTTGTTGTTAATTCATTTAATGTTCGGTAGAATTTTCCAGTGAAGACATCTGGTCCTGAGCTTTTCTTTGTTGGGAGGATTTTGATTACTGATTCGTCCTTTATAATTATAAGTCTGTTTAGGTGAATATCTTCATGATTTACACTTGATAGGTTGTATGTTTTCAGGTATTTATTTATTTCTTCTAGGTTATCCAATTTGTTTACACAGAATTATTCATAGTAGTTTCATAACCCTTTTTATTTCTGCAGCATCAGTTGCAATGTCTCTTTTTTCATTTCTGATTTTATTTGTCTCTTCTCTTCTGTTCTTAATCTAACTAATAGCTTGCTAATTTTTGATATTAAAAATATAGTTTTATATCTGTTTTTCTAATCTCTATTTTATTTCTGCTCTAATCTTCATTTCCTTGCATTTGCTAACTTTGGGTTTAGTTTGCTCTTTTTCTGGGTTCTTGAGGCAAGAAGTTAAATTGTTTGAGATCTTTCCTCTTTTTTAATATAGATATTTATCACTATAAACTTTCCTCTTAATACTGATTACACAGACTCTCATATATTTTTATCTATTATGTTCTCATTTTTCATTTGTCTCAAGATACTTTCTAACTTCCTTTGTGATTTCCTTTTTGGCCTATTGATTATTTTGTATCCTTGTATTTTCCCATTTTCCTTCTCTTTGTTATTGAAGATAAAATTATTATTTCAATCATCTTATATTTGTTAAGACTTTATTTTTGTAGCCTTACATGTATTCTATCCTGGGGAATATTCCATGTGCACTTGAGAATGTGTATTATGCTCTTATTACATGAAGTATTTTATATATATGTCTGTTAGGTGGAATTTATCTGTCCTATTATTTATTTCCTCTGTTTTTGTTTTTTGAATTCCTCTTGTGTTTGTTTTTATCTCCAGTATTGAAAGTGGGGTATAGAATTCTATTATTGTGTTGCTCTTTGTTTCTCTCTTCAACTATGTCAAAGTTTACTTCATATATTTTGGAGTTCTAATGTGGATAAGTGAATATATATTTATAAAATTGTTATATCTTTCCAGTTAATTGGCTCTTTTATCATTATATATATTTTCCTTATGTGTCTCTTGTGAGAGTTATTTACTTAAGTTCATTTTGTCTGATACAAATATGGCCAAACCCTCTCATGTGATTACCATTTACATGGAATACCTTTTTTCATTTTTTAATTTTCAGACTGTTTTTGCCCTAGATATAAAGAGAATCTCTTGTAGACAGCATATAGATGGGACTTGTTACTTTATCCATTCAGCCAACTTATGCCTTTTCTTTCAGGAGTTTAATCCACTTAAATTTGAATTAATTACTGCTAAGGAAGAACTTTCTATTATCATTTTGTTAAAACAATTTTTTCTATATTTTGTAGGTATTTTGTCTTTTTTTTCTTACTAGTTTTCTTTGTGTTTTTCTATTTTTTTTGTTTTTTCTTTTCTTTCTCTCTTTATCTATTTGTTTTTGTAGTGGCATGCTTTGATTTATTTCTATTTCCCATTTGTATATCTTTGATAGGGATTTGTGGTTTCCATGGAGCTTATGTAAAATATCTTAAAGTTATATAAGTTACGTTAAGCTACTAACAACTTTAATTATGTTTACAAACTCTTCTTTGTATTTTTATCCCCTTTATGTTATTGATGTCAAATTATATTTCTTATATTGTGTATTAACATTTTGTAGTTTTTTTGTTTTTATCTTAGAAATTCTGTACTAGACTTACAAGTGATTTACACACCAACATTGCAATGCTGTAGGATTCTATATTTGTCCATATAGTAACTTGATCAGAGAATATATTTTGTATGTTTTCATGTTACTATCTAGTATCTTTTCCCTTAAATTTGCCTTGTATTTGTTTTTGTTTTATAGAACAAGTATAGTAGCAATGAAGTCCCTCAGCTTTTATCTGGAAAAGTCTTAATTTCACTTGCATTTTTGAAGGACAGTTTTCCCTGACATCGTATTCCTGGTTAGAAGGGTTTTTTTTGTTGTTGTTTTGTTTTGTTTTATCTTGTTTTTTCCCTCTTCATTTGGCAGTTGGAATATATCTTTCCATTCTCTTCTGACCTGCAAGTTTTCTGTTGAGAATCCAGTGATAGTTGTATGGGGGTTTGCTGGTACATGAGAAATCACTTTTTTCTTGCTGCTCTCTAGATTTTGTCTTTACCTGTGACTTTTGACAGTTTGATTAAAATGTTTCTCAGTATGGGTCTCTATGGAGTTTATTGAGATTCTTGAGCTTGTTTCTCTCTTTTCTTCATCTTTTAGAAGTTTTCAGCCATCATTTCTTTAAATGGGATCTCTGGCCCTTTATATCTCTCTTGCTCTTCAGGATTCCCATAATAAGTATATTGTTCTGCTTATTATGTACCAGAAGTCCCTTAGACTGTTTTCATTTTTCTTTATTCTTTTTCATCCTCTAGCTAAATAATTTTAATACTTGTCTTCAAACTTGCTGATTCTTCTATCTGCTTGATCAACCTGTTGTCAAACCCCTTTAGTGATCATTTCAATTCCACTGTTATATTCTTCAGTCCCAGAATTTCTGCTTAGTTCTCCTTTATACTTTCTGCCACTTTTAAAAAAAGATTTAATTTATTTGAGAGGGAGAGAACATGTGGGAGAGGGGCAAAGGGAGAGGGTGAGAGAGAATCTCAAGCAGACTCCTCACTGATTGCAGGGTCTGGTGTAGGGCTCACTCTCACAACCCTGAGATCACAACCTGAGTCAAAACCAAGCATCAGACTCTTAACCAACTGAGCCACCCAGGTCCTCCAGTAGTTTGTCTTTTTTTTTTTTTTTTTAAATACATTTTGTTCATACATTGTTTTCCTGACTTTGTGTAGTTGAGTGGCTTTAAAATAGTTCTTTTGCTTCTTTGGCAGGTAATTGATAGATTTTTTTAAAATATTGATTACTACAGATTTAATATTTTCCTTTGATTGGACCATGCTTTTGTTTCTTTGTATGTTTTGTGATCTTAAGTTGACATTGTGACACTTGAATAAATAACCATTTCTCTTCATCTTTAGGGTGTGAATTAGGTGCAGCAAAAGGCCACCAATCAGGTCAGCTGGGGATTCTTAGGACCTTTCAAACCTTGTCTGGGAATGTATCTGCTCTTGACCTGTGTGAGTAATGTCCTGTTATAGCAGTTTATCCATTTCTTTAACAGATCCTGTAATCTCTTCTTTACCTCTGGTAGGTGTCTGCCATGTTTTAGTCTTTCTGGTGCTCTAATAAGTGGTTGTGTTTGCATTTGTTCTCAGAGGTTTCCAACCTGGTATCCAAATTATAACATATTTCTTTTCAGGGCTCTAAATTAGATGGAAGAGAAACCTTTAGTCCCTTACAAAGCCCCTTAAAAAGCCAGAATGTTATTGCTTTAGGTAGCATAGACATTTTCACAATATTTATTCTTCCAATCCAGGAGCATGGAACATTTTTCCATTTCTTTGTGTCTTCGTCAATTTCTCTCATGAGTACTTTATAGTTTTCGGAGTATAGATTCTGTGTCTCTTTGGTTAGGTTTATTCCTAGGTATCTTATGGTTTTGGATGCAATTGTAAATGGGATTGACTCCTTAATATCTCTTTCTTCTGTCTTGCTGTTGGTGTAGAGAAATGCAACTGATTTCTGTGCATTGATTTTATATCCTGACACTTTACTGAATTCCTGTATAAGTTCTAGCAGTTTTGGAGTGGAGTCTTTTGGGTTTTCTACATATAGTATCATATCATCTGCGAAGAGTGATAATTTGACTTCTTCTTTGCTGATTTGGATGCCTTTAATTTCCTTTTGTTGTCTGATTGCTGAGGCGAGGACCTCTAGTACGATGTTGAATAGCAGTGGTGATAATGGACATCCCTGCCGTGTTCCTGACCTTAGCGGAAAAGCTTTCAGTTTTTCTCCATTGAGAATGATATTTGCGGTGGGTTTTTCATAGATGGCTTTGATGATATTGAGGTATGTGCCCTCTATCCCTACACTTTGAAGAGTTTTGATCAGGAAGGGATGTTGTACTTTGTCAAATGCTTTTTCAGCATCTATTGAGAGTATCATATGGTTCTTGTTCTTTCTTTTATTGATGTGTTGTATCACATTGACTGATTTGTGGATGTTGAACCAACCTTGCAGCCCTGGAATAAATCCCACTTGGTCGTGGTGAATAATCCTTTTAATGTACTGTTGAATCCTATTGGCTAGTATTTTGTTGAGTATTTTCGCATCTGTGTTCATCAAGGATATCGGTCTATAGCTCTCTTTTTTGGTGGGATCCTTGTCTGGTTTTGAAATCAAGGTGATGCTGGCCTCATAAAATGAGTTTGGAAGTTTTCCTTCCATTTCTATTTTTTGGAACAGTTTCAGGAGAATAGGAATTAGTTCTTCTTTAAATGTTTGGTAGAATTCCCCCGGGAAGCCGCCTGGCCCTGGGCTTTTGTTTGTTTGGAGATTTTTAATGACTGTTTCAATCTCCTTACTGGTTATGGGTCTGTTCAGGCTTTCTATTTCTTCTTGGCTCAGTTGTGGTAGTTTATATGTTTCTAGGAATGCATCCATTTCTTCCAGATTGTCAAATTTATTGCCGTAGAGTTGCTCATAGTATGTTCTTATAATAGTTTGTATTTCTTTGGTGTTAGTTGTGATCTCTCCTCTTTCATTCATGATTTTATTTATTTGGGTCCTTTCTCTTTTCTTTTTGATAAGTCGGGCCAGGGGTTTATCAATTTTATTAATTCTTTCAAAGAACCAGCTCCTAGTTTCGTTGATTTGTTCTATTGTTTTTTTGGTTTCTATTTCATTGATTTCTGCTCTGATCTTTATGATTTCTCTTCTCCTGCTGGGCTTAGGGTTTCTTTCTTGTTCTTTCTCCAGCTCCTTTAGGTGTAGGGTTAGGTTGTGTACCTGAGACCTTTCTTGTTTCTTGAGAAAGGCTTGTACCGCTATATATTTTCCTCTCAGGACTGCCTTTGTTGTGTCCCACAGATTTTGAACCGTTGTATTTTCATTATCATTTGTTTCCATGATTTTTTTTCAATTCTTCTTTAATTTCCTGGTTGACCCATTCATTCTTTAGAAGGATACTGTTTAGTCTCCATGTATTTGGGTTCTTTCCAAACTTCCTTTTGTGGTTGAGTTCTAGCTTTAGAGCATTGTGGTCTGAAAATATGCAGGGAATGATCCCAATCTTTTGATACCGGTTGAGTCCTGATTTAGCAATCTACACATTTAATGCAATTCCTATCAAAGTACCATCCATCTTTTTCAAAGAAATGGAACAAATAATGCTAAAATTTATATGGAACCAGAAAAGACCTCGAATAGCCAAAGGGATATTGAAAAAGAAAGCCAACGTTGGTGGCATCACAATTCCGGACTTCAGGCTCTATTACAAAGCTGTCATCATCAAGACAGCATGGTACTGGCACAAAAACAGACACATAGATCAATGGAACAGAATAGAGAGCCCAGAAATAGACCCTCAAATCTATGGTCAACTAATCTTCGACAAAGCAGGAAAGAATGTCCAATGGAAAAAAGACAGCCTTTTCAATAAATGGTGCTGGGAAAATTGGACAGCCACATGCAGAAAAATGAAATTGGACCATTCCCTTACACCACACACAAAAATAGACTCAAAATGGATGAAGGACCTCAATGTATGAAAGGAATCCATCAAAATCCTTGAGGAGAACACGGGCAGCAACCTCTTCGACCTCTGCCGCAGCAACATCTTCCTAGGAACAACGCCAAAGGCAAGGGAAGCAAGGGCAAAAATGAACTACTGGGATTTCATCAAGATCAAAAGCTTTTGCACAGCAAAGGAAACAGTTAACAAAATCAAAAGACAACTGACAGAATGGGAGAAGATATTTGCAAACGACATATCAGATAAAGGACTAGTGTCCAGAATCTATAAAGAACTTAGCAAACTCAACACCCAAAGAACAAATAATCCAATCAAGAAATGGGCAGAGGACATGAACAGACATTTCTGCAAAGAAGACATCCAGATGGCGAACAGACACATGAAAAAGTGCTCCATATCACTCGGCATCAGGGAAATACAAATCAAAACCACAATGAGATATCACCTCACACCAGTCAGAATGGCTAAAATCAACAAGTCAGGAAATGACAGATGCTGGCGAGGATGCGGAGAAAGGGGAACCCTCCTACACTGTTGGTGGGAATGCAAGCTGGTGCAGCCACTCTGTAAAACAGCATGGAGGTTCCTCAAAATGTTGAAAATAGAACTGCCCTATGACCCAGCAATTGCACTATTGGGTATTTACCCTAAAGATACAAATGTAGTGATCCAAAGGGGCATATGCACCCGAATGTTTATAGCAGCAATGTCCACAATAGCCAAACTATGGAAAGAACCTAGATGTCCATCAACAGATGAATGGATCAAGAAGATGTGGTATATATACACAATGGAATACTATGCAGCCATCAAAAGAAATGAAATCTTGCCATTTGCAACAACATGGATGGAACTAGAGCGTATCATGCTTAGCGAAATAAGTCAAGCAGAGAAACACAACTATCATATGATCTCCCTGATATGAGGAAGTGGTGATGCAACATGGAGGCTTAAGTGGGTAGGAGAAGAATAAATGAAACAAGATGGGATTGGGAGGGAGACAAACCATAAGTGACTCTTAATCTCACAAAACAAACTGAGGGTTGCCGGGGGGAGGGGGTTTGGGAGAAGGGGGTGGGATTATGGACATTGGGGAGGGTATGTGATTTGGTGAGTGCTGTGAAGTGTGTAAACCTGGTGATTCACAGACCTGTACCCCTGGGGATAAAAATATATGTTTATAAAAAATAAAAAATAAAAAATAAAAAATAAAAAAAAAGCCAGAATGTTAGATGCATATTCTACTCTTTTCTTACCCTTCCAAAGAGAAGGCTGGAAATTGAGAATTTTTTTCTAATCACCCCACACTACCAGAGATCGTGGGGTGCCTTGAGTGGGCAAATGCAATGGATTTTCCTGCCCATTTGGATGTGACTCCTCTTGCCTTTGTGTTCATTGTCCTCTCCCTGTGGTACTTCAATCCTTAATTGGCTTCTAAAGGTCTAACAAAAGGAATTTGGTTCATATTTTGTTATTAACATGTATCACTGTAGGTAATGGGGGCCTAAGGTGTCCTTTTCTGCCATTTGACTGACATCACTCAAATACAGATAATTTTCAAGCTAGAACAAAAATAAAAACCAAAAAAAGGCTGCTTTTTTATTAAGGAGGCACATATAGTTGCACAAGAATCCCTTAGCTGAGAAGCTTCAAAAATGAGAAAAAAGGGCCAATGCTTGTACCAAAATATCTTTATGTAAGACTGTTTGCTCCTCTAGGCTAGAAGCTTTGTTAAAACAGGTGGGAGGTTGGGCACCTGGGTGGCTCAGTTGGTTAAGCCTCTGCCTTTGGCTTAGGTCATGATCTCAGGGTCCTGGGATTAAGACCTGCATGGGGCTCTCTGCTCTGCAGGGAGCCTGCTCCTCCCCACACCGTGTGCCTCTCTGCCTACTTGTGATCTCTGTCTGTCAAGAAAATAAAATCTTAAGCAAACAAACAAACAAACAAACAAAAAAACAGGTGGGAGGTCTTATTCATCTTTATGGTCATGGAGGCATTCATTCATTTCATGCATCTAGTAATAAATACTCTCATTGAATTATTGCTAGTTATTAAATTTGTTGCTAGGTATACGTGCTAAGCAAGAAAATCCTACTTCTCATCCTCATGGAGTTTCTAGTGTAGTGAAGAACACAAACATATAAACAGACACTCTAAACCATTTTGATAACTATTTAGAAAGTATTAATTTCAGGGTGCTAAGGGGGAAAAGGTGATTATATTTGCTTCATACTGGCCTCAGCCTATTGATAGTGATGTTACTGGCTAGAAATGCCTGGGGGCACTTTCCTAGGCTTGGAAAGCTTCCCAGAGACATTTCCTCTTTCAGAACCAATATTATGGCTGGACTGGCCCTTGTGATTCTTATTATAATTGCAGAATACCCTCCACAATAACCAGGAAACTTCTGGGGTGAAAAAAGCTTATTACTCACAAGTCCTCAAGGGTACATAGCATACGTGGGACCACATAAGTTAATGGGGATAGTGGTGATGAAGGAGAGAAAGAAAGAGCATACACAAATGGGAGAGAGAGGGCCTGAGGTTCTGTTTTTATTGGGGTTAAGGGTAAAATCATAGGGGTTTATGGGTTCACTCTTTATTGGTGAATTTAAAACACAAGAGCAGGAATTAAAATGTAGGAAAGGAAAAACAAACAGCCAAATGGTCATTTATAAAAGTCAACCAGGTACCCCTAAGAGAAAAAGAAACTTTGCTGAGGGAGGGAGGGTTTGGGGGAATAAGGGGATGAGAGTGGGGTGGCCTGACTTTTCATGTAGCACTGTGACTGGAAATCTGTTTATTTGAGATATTTGACTTTGAAGTAGACGCCTGAACAATCAAAAGCTTAAGTCAAGCACTTGCACTTAAAAAAAAAAAAAAAAAAAAAAAAAAAAAAAAAAAAAAAGTGCCTTGGTGCTAATACTACAATCCCAAATAAGGTGAACTTACCTAATAAATGCTTGATATCTTTGCAGAAGAGAATGTAAGGAATATTTATAACAATTTTATCAAAGGTGGTTGGTACTCCTATATAGTGTTACTTCTTTATCCGTATTTTTTTCTTTCTGTGGTTCAGTAACCCACTATCAGTCATAGTCTAGAAACAGATGATTCTTCTTTCGACATAGCATCAGAAGGTCAATAGTAGCTAATGCTGCATCACTATGCCTACATCATTCACCCTATTTCATCTCATCATATAGGCATTTTATCATCTCACATCATCACAAGAAGAAGCATGAATAGCGTACCATAAGATATTTTGAGAGAGACCATATTTAAATAACTTTATTATGGTATGTTATAATGGTTTTATTATTAGTTCATCTCCAACTATGCCTAATTTATAACTTAAACTATATCATAGGCATGTAAATATAGTAAAGAAAAAAAAGTATATATATAGGATTTATTACTGTCTGTGGTTTCAGGTATCCACTGGAGGTCCTGGAACATTTTCCCCATGGATGAGGTGGTAGGCTATTATAAAATAATCTAATGTAGCTAAAATATTGTGTGACTATGCCAAGCTCCAAGAAAAGCAACAAGCAAAAATTAATACTTATTCTAATTTTCTTATTAGAGGGAGTTCTCTACTTAGATTCCCAGATTTTCAAATTTTCATCCTTTTTGAGTGAGCTCTCTATTAGCCAACTAGATATTTTGACATTAGAGCAGAACTAGAATTTGATCAATTGTGTGGTAGTTGTGAGAATGTGCAATGGATGGCTTTAAGGGACAGGAGGTGGCCCACACTCCATTCATCATGTGCTTCCAGTTTCATATTCAAAAGCTCTCTTGCTTTAGTTTTGACATTTCAGGTGTGCAGAGCACAGTCAGCAAGTTCCCTTGGTGAATATTAAAAAATTATGGCTGAAGACTCTCAGGAGGAGATGTGGAAGCAAAGGGCATGTAGTGAGAGGAAAATGGATAAGTACTCTTAGGAAAGGGAAAGGGAAGAAAATCCAACATTCTGATATGGATAACCAGGGTCTGGGGACACTTGGGCTTTTTCTGGTACAGAAATAAATCCATTCTTTGTTTCTCAGTCTTTTCCCAAATGTCTTAAAAAACAAAGGAAATGATAGAAATGTACTCTTCTTAAAATATAATGTAGACATTATTTGGATAGTCCTACTTTTTAAAGAGATTTCTTCTCGGATTGTGAAAGAATGTGTTTATAAAACTCAGAGGAAAGAACTAAAAAATCATCCCAGAACACAGTGGAGCTTGCAAGTTACTTTACCACCTCTTTTAACATTCCTTTCAACTTTTGGGACCCCATTTATCCATATTATGTTGGATAGTTTCAAACCTTATCCATCTTACTATGTTGGATAGTTTCAAACCATCAACCTATGTCCCTTAAAGCATGAGTGCCAAATGCTTTAGAATATGGACCCTAAATGGAAGACAAATGATCTGTCTGGGCTGAAAGGGATGATCCTTTAATAGTGACATTTCTTGCAATGAGGCAGGTGATAAAAGTGACAGAAGAGCACTGTGGGTGTGAGGGTGATTTTCCAAGTCCTTTTGAATTCTGCCGTTTTAGCACACATCAGCTATACTGTTGGATCATTGGAGGATTTTTCTATAAAAGTTGAGAGGAAGAGTTGGGGGACTCTAAATTCCAATTGTATGAACCCTGAAGAAAGCCTTCACCTAAGGGGTCTGCATACATGCTAAGTTCTAGGAATTTAACCAAAACTTAAAGCCCTGCTAAAAAAGACTCAATCTTTTTGTTCAAATTAGTATCCCACATTGATGTCTTTATAAGTATGTGATATGGCACCTGCTATCATAAATCTTATCATTGTCTGATATACATATCCCCCAAGGCTCAGACCTAGATATATGCCTCCCTTACAGCTTCCTTGATCATCCCATCCTTCAGATGTTTCTATCCACACACTATATGTATTTCTATTTACAGAAATTTGGCACTTAGAACATGTGCTTTTAGATTTCTGTCTTCAAGAATGTACTTCGTTGCTTCATGTAAAGTTTATGCTCATGGAAAGCAAAAACCATCTTTTATAGCATCTTTTGTTCTTGCATTTATTGATGTGTTGGTCCAGTGGTATAAGTAATCCTATGGTAGGCATTAAATGGGTGACTGAAATAATATGTCCTGGATGAGCTCAGGTAACCAATGGCAGGCAACCACAATAGTTAAGTAGTGGTTTTGATCTTCAGTATCTGTCTTTGTGTTAATAGAAGTTTGCTCTTAGCCAGATGAGGTTTCCTTTAGCTCTTTAGTGTTTGAAAAGTTCTCAAGTGAGCAAGCATCAATTTCATGATTTATCAGATCTTAAATCAGTAATTTCCTGGAAGGTGCAATAAACTGAAAAGAGGGGTTAATTTGCTTCCCTGCCCTCAGGTCTTGTTCTCTTTTAATCTTTTTCTGGATCTTAGATTTTTTATTTCCATTCGAAAATTGGGATATAATAGTAATGACTCAAGGGTTGTTATTTGGCTTTACGGAAGTAATTTCCAAAAATAATTAAGACGGAGTCTGGTACATACTAAGTCCTTGTAAATAATAATATGATAATGATGAATTAAATGTATTAAATGAGGTATTAAAGCCTTTTGTAATTTGTGGAGTTTTTTTTTTTTAATGAATATAAAGGAGAAGAAAGATTTTGAAAATAGACTATCTTAGCTTCTGGAATAGAATTTAGATCCCTTCTATATCTTACATAATCTTAATTGTTTTCACCAGGCATATAGCAGGTACTCATGAAAACATTTTGTGAAAAATTATGTTCAGAGTCAGAAGAGAGGGAGGAGAGAGAAATTTAAGAATTTTTTTTATTGAAAAATAGCATTATGTTGGAATTGTCCAGATTATAAATAATTTGGGGAGGTTGAATGAATATTCCTCATAGTAATTGAAGTAGTGGTGATATTGTCTGTAAAGGATATAATTCAAATCCCAAATTTTTATAGAATATTCTAAATTTTATTCATGGTCCTCTTTAACATATAAATATAAGGAATAGGTTAACATTCTCAGTCAAACATTGGGAAAGAAGGTGTTTTTTTTGTTTTCATTACTTTAATCAGCCTTATTATAAGTGCCCAATAAACCTTTTAAATAAATGAGTAAATATATTCAGGAGTGATCTGTAATAAGTGTCTTATGATCTCAAAGATGTATGTGTAGATGGTTGCTGAGTCTTTTGTCTTCTGTGACTAAGCCATTTGTCATGATTGATATCCTCTAGACAATGGCCTCTTCAATTTTTAATATTTAAATTTTTTATTGAAGCATAGTTGACACACATGTTAAATTAGTTTCAGGTGTACAACATGGTGATTTAACAATTCAGCATCTTCTGCTATGCCTACCACAAGTGTAGCTACCATCTGTCAGCATCCAACATTATTACAGTACCACTGACTGTATTTTCCATGATGTACATTTCATCCCATAACTATTCATCTAGAAGCCTGTATTTCTGACTCCCTTTTATCCATTTTTCCCCATAGCACCATTCCCTTCTCCTCTAGGAATGATTGGATCATTTTCTATATTTATAAATCTGTGTCTGCTTTTTATTTGTTTATTCATTTGTTTTAGATTCCACATAGGAGTGAAATGATATATTTGTCTTTCTCTTCATTTTTTCACTTAGCATAATACCCTCTAGGTTCACCCATGTTGTCATATAAAGTAAGACCTCAATCTTTTTTTTATGGTTGAATAATATTCCATTGCACACATTTACACACACATGACATCTTTATGTATTCTATTGATACACCCTTGTGTTGCTTCCAAATCTTGGCTAAATAAATAGTGCTGTAATTTTTAACATAGAGGAGTATATATCTTTTCAAATTATTGTTTTTGTTTCTTTGGGTAAATATCCAGTAGTGGAATTACTGGATCATATGGTATTTCAATTTTTAATTTTTTGAAGGAGTCTCCAGGGGCACCTGAGTGGCTCAGTGGGTTAAAGCCTCTGCCTTCAGCTCAAGTCATGATCCCAGGGTCCTGGGATTGAGCCCCTCACTGGGTTCTCTGCTCAGCAGGCAGCCTGCTTCCCTTCCTCTCTCTCTGCCTGCCTCTCTGCCTATTATGATCCCTATCTGTCAAATAAATAAATAAAATCTCTAAAAAAAAAAAAAAAAAGAGTCTCCATACTATTTACTAGTGCTGAACCAATTTACATTCCTACCAACTGTGCATAAGGATTTGTTTGTTTTTCCTCTACATCTTCAAAAATGCTTGTCATGTCTTGTCTTTTCGGTTCTAGTCATGCTGACAGTTGTAAGATAATAACATCTCATTGTGGTTTTGATCTATATGTCTTCTTTCAAAAGATACCTGTTTAGATCCTCTGTTTATTTTTAATTGAAGTATTTGCATATTGAGTTGTATAAGTTCTTTATATATTTTGGATACTAAGCCTTTATTAGATACATCATTTGAAAATAACTTTTCCTAGTCAGTAGGTTGCATTTTAATTTTGTTGATTGTTCCTTTCACTGTGCAGAAGTTGTGTGTGTGTGTGTAGCTCTATAGTTTATTTTTACTTTTGTTTCTCTTGCCTGAAGAATCATTTAGAAATATGTTGCTAAGGTCAGTGTCAGAGATTACTGTCTATGTTTTCTTCTAAGGAGTTTTATGGTTTTGGATCTTATGTATAGATCTTTCATCCATTTTGGATTTATTTTTGTGTATGGTGTAAGAAAATGGTCCAGTTTCATTCTTCTGCATATGACAGTCCAGTTTTTCCAGCACCATTTCCAAAAAAAAGACTATCTTTTCCCCATTGTATATCCTTGTCTCCTTTATTGCAGACTAATTGACCATGTAAGACTAATTATTTCTGGGCTTTCTATTCTCTTCTACTGATATTTGTCTTTTCTTGTGCCGGTACCATATTGGTTTGATGACTACAGCTTTGTATTACATCTTGAAATCTGGGACTGTGATACCTATAGTTTGCTCTCCTTTCAGAACACTGGTTTGGCTAGTCAGTCTTTTTGGTTCCATACAAATTTTAGAATTATTCTTGTTCTGTGAAAAATGCTTTTAGTATTTTGGCAGGGAATTGCATTGCATCTGTAGAATGTTTTGGGTACTATGACATTTTAACATTATTTCTTCCAATCCATAAATATGGATTATCTTTCATTATTTCTGTCCTCTTCATTCATCAGTGTTGTGTTCTTTTCAGAATACAAGATTTTTACCTCCTCAGTTAAAGTTATCCTAGGTATTTTGTTCTTTTTGATATAATTATAAATGGAATTATTTTCTTGATTTCTCTTCCTGCTACTTAACTGTTTGTGTTAAGAAACTCAAACTGTTTGTGTTAGAAACTCAAACTATTTCTGAGCATTAATTCTGTATCCTACAACTTTACTGAATTCTTTTATTTCTTCTAATAGTTTTTTGGTGTAATCTTTAGGGTTTTGTACATATAGTATCCTGCCATCTGCAAATACTGACAGTTTAACTTCTTCCTTACCAACTTGGATGTCTTTTATTTCTTTTTGTTTTCTGATTGCTGTGATTAGGACTTCCAGTACTATGTTGAATAAAGGTGGTCAGAGTGGACTTCCTTGTATTGTTCATGATCTTAAACTCATTTTTTTCACATTGTGTGTGATGTTTTAGCTGTGGCTTTATGATACATGTATATGGTGTTTTAGTTGTGGCTTTATGATGCATGCCCTTTATTATATTGAGGAATGTTCTCTCTGAATCCACTTTGTTGAGAGTTTTTATTATGTATGATGCTGAATTTTGTCAAGTGCCTTTTTGACATCTATTGTGATAATCATGTAACTTCTTTCTTTTTTTTAAGATTATTTATTTATTTATTTGACAGGCAGAGATTACAAGTAGGCAGAGAGGCAGGCAGAGAGAGAGAGAGAGGAGGAAGCAGGCTCCCCGCTGAGCAGAGAGCCCGATTCGGGGCTTGATCCCAGGACTCTGGGATCATGACCTGAGCCGAAGGCAGAGGCTTTAATCCACTGAGCCACCCAGGCACCCGAATCATGTAACTTTTATCCTTCCTTTTGTTAATGTGATTTATCATATTGATGTATGAATACTGAATCATCCTTGTGTTACCAAAAGGAATCACACTTGTTTGTGATGGATAATCCTTTAAATATCCTTTAGCTATAATGTTGAATGTGGTTTGCTAATATTTTGCTCAGTATTTTTGTATCATGTTAGGGATATTTGCCTGTGGTTTTTTGTTTTTTATTCTGGTTTTGGTATCAGGGTAATGCTGGCCTCACAAAATGTATTTGGAAGATTTTCTTTCTCTCTCTCTCTCTCTTTTTCTTTTCTTTTCTTTTTTTTTTTTTTTTTCCATAAAGTTTAGAGAAAGTAGGTATTAACTCTTTTAATTATTTGGTAGAATTTACCTCTGAATCTATCTGGTCTTGACTTTTCTTGTTAGGAGTTTTTTAAATTACACATTCACTTTCATTACAAGCAATTGGTGTGTTCAAATTTTATATTTCAAATTTAGATTTAGATTATATGTTTCTAGGAATTTATCAATTTCTTCTAGGTTGACCAATTTGTTGTCATATTTTTTTTTATAGTATTCTCTTATTATCCTTTGTATTTCTATGGTGTTGGTTTCTACTCCTTTGCTTTAATTTATAATTTTATTTTTTTTATGTCTTCTCTTTTATTTTAATTGATGAGTTGGCTAAAGGCTTATCAATTTTGTTCATCGTTTCAAAGAACCCCACTCTTGTTTTCATAGATCTTTTGTCTTTTTTTTTCTCTTTTACTCATGTTTTTTATAATTTTTATTATTTCCCTTTTTCTTTCTTTCTTTCTTTTTTTTTTTAAGTTGGGCTTTGTTCTTTTTCTAGTTCTTTTGAGAGTAAGGTTAGATCATTTCCTCATTTTTGTTTGTTTCGAGGTATGCTTTTATCACTATGAATTTCCTTCTTAGAATTACTTTCAGTGTCCCAAATATTTTAAACTGTTCTGTTTTGATTTTCATTGTCTTCATGTATCTTTTGATTACCTCTTTCATCTTCATTGACTCATTCCCAGTTTAGTAGCATGTTGCTTAGCTTCCAGGTTTTGTTTTGTTTTGTTTTATTTTTGCCCCAGTCTTTTTTTCTTGTGATTGATTTCTAGTTTTATATTGTTATTTTCAGAAAAGATGCATGGTATGATTTAAATCTTATTAAATGTATTTTAGGCTTGTTTTGTGCCCTAAAATAAAAATTCTCTGTCCTAGAGAATGTGCCATGCGTTAATACACATTGAAAAGAATATGCATTCTGTTTTGGAAAATGTTCTGTGTATACCTACTAAGTCTATCTGATCTGATGTGTCATCAAAGACTTATTAAATTTCTAAATTAAATAATCAAAGACATTAAATTTCTACTTGAATCTGTAGATGTAAACAGGAAGTTAAAGTTCCATACCATTTTTGTATTACTGTCAATTTCTCCCTTTATGCTAGTTAATGTTTGCTTTATGTATTTAGATGCTCCAATATTAACTTTATAGATATTTATAATTATTAAATTCTCTTGTCAGATTGACCCTTTTATCATTATGTAATGCTTCTTTTCTTTGTCTCTTGTTACAGTCTTTGTTTTAAAGTATTTTTTTCTGATGTAAGTATTACTGCCTGGCTTTTTTCCTTTCTTTCGTCTTTTATTCTTTCTTTCTTTCTCTCCTCCTCCCCTTCTCTCCTCCCCCTCTCCGGTCTCCTCCGTTTCTCTCCTTCTCCCCCTCCCTCTCCATCCCTTCCTTCTCTTCCTCCTCCTTCACTTCTGTTTGCATGGTATATATTTTTCCATCTCTTCACTTTCAGTCTCTATGTGTCTTCGTATCTGAAATAGTCTTTCAATAGAAAGTGTATAGATGAGTCTTTTGTTGTTGTTATCCATTTCACTGCCCTGGGTCTTTTGATTGGGATTGGGATATTTTGTCCATTTACAATTAAAGATAAGTGTGTGCTTATTCTCATTTTATTGCTGTCTGGCTGTTTTGTAGTTCTTCTCTCATCCTTCATTTGCTTCCTTTGTGATTCCTTTGTGATTGCTGACTTTCTATGGTGTTACTTTTGGCTTTCTTTCTCTTTATTTCTTGTGTATGTGTTGTAGATTTGGATTTGTGGTTACCATGAAGTCATATATAGTATTCTGAGAATATACCAGTCTATATTAAACACATTAAACACATTCTGAAAGAACATTTTTAGTACTTCCTCCACATTATATATATATATATATATATATATATATATATATATATATATATAAAGAGAGAGAGAGAGAGAGAGAGAGAGTGTCATATTTTACTTCTTTATATTCATAATTTTCTTCTAATTATGACCTTTTCTTTTCCACTTAATTATTTTTTATAAGCCTGGTTCAGTGTTGATGCACTCCTTTAACACTTGTTTGTCTGGAGCACTCTTATTTATCCTTTAAATCTGAATTATAATCTTGCCAGGTAGAGTATTCTTTCTTTATTTAAGATTTATTTATTTTAGAGGGGAGAGGGTAGGAAAGGAAGAGAGAGCAAGAACCTCAGAAAACTCCCTGCTGATGGTGCAGCCTGATACAAGTCTTGATTCACAACCTGAGCTGAAATCAAGAGTCAAATGCTTAACCAACTAAACTAACCAACTAAACTGCCTCTCCAGGTAAAGAATTCTTAATTGTAGGGTTTTTTCTTTCTTTCAGCTCTTTGAATATATTACAGCACACCATTTTGTTCTGAAAAGTTTCTGCTGAAAACTTATAAGGTTTCCTGTGTGCACTTTTTCCTCCTCTTTTGCTTCTGTTAAAATTCTTTATCTTTAAATTTTGATGTTTTAATTTTTGTGTGTTTTCACATGGATATCCTTGGATTCATTTTGTTTGAAACTATGATTCTTAAAACCAGATATGTTTCTTCCCCTAGTTTATGGATTATTTTCAACTGTTACTTCTTTAAGTTGTCTGCTTGTTTTGCTTTTATTCTGGGACACATCTGATGTAAATTTTTGTTTGTTTGATGTTGTCCAGCAGTTCCCTTTACTTATTCTCATTAAAAAAAAAATTTTTTTTTCTGTTCATCTGGGTGTTTTCCGTTAGTCTGTCTTACACATCACTAATCCATTCTTCTGCATGCTCCAAGGTACTACTGATTCCCTCTAGTGTATTTTTCATTCATTTATTTTTCATTTCAGTCATTTTATTCCTCAACTATGATTGTTTCTTTTTACATTTTCTCTTTGTTGAAGTTCTCACAGAATTCTTCCAGTCTTCTCTCCAGTCTGGTAAGCATCTTTGTGATAATTACTTTAAGTCTTTATGAGGTATATTGCATATCTACATCTCATTTAATTTTTTTTTTTAAGGCTTTGTCTTGTTCTTTTATTTGGAGCATATTTTCTATCTCTGTATGTTGCTTGAGTTTCTGTGCTTATTTCCATGAAATAGGCAGAACAACTACTTCTCCTAAACTTAAGGGAATACTCATGTGTAGACTAGGTATACGTGCTGATTTGGGTTGGTTGGCTGGAGCCATGTGGGCACTCTGTGCTGAGGCTTCCCTTGTGGGATGATTGGATCTGAAGTGGGCATAGGCCATCACTATGGCCCTTTGCACAAAGGAAACCTTGGCAGGAAGGCTGAAGCTGAAGTGGATGCATGCTGGAGTGCCAGCTAGGGTGTCTCAGGGTACTCTCTGTAAAGGGCATCCTGGTGGGATGGCTAGAGCCAAGATAAAGCATTGTCTAATGTGTCTCAATATGCCCGGCACAAGGAGCAACTTGGTAGAACAGATATAGCTGAAGTGGGTGCAAGCTGGGATGTCCAGGCATGCTAAGCAGAGGAGTTTCCTTGTGGGAGTGATTTGAGCTAAGGCTGGTCTGGGCTGAGGCGTGCCAACACACTCCACATAGGGGGTGCCCTGGTGGGGCAGCTGGAGCCAAGGAGTGCTATGGGCCAGGGACCTCACAGTGTTCGATATGGGAGATACCTGGAAGCATGGTTCGAATCCTGATAGGCATGGACGGGGGTGCCTAGGCTGCTCTGTGCAGGGGACACCTTGGCAGGTGAATGGAGCTGAAGGACGTGTAAACTTGAGTTTAAACAGAGTGCTCTGTCCTAGAGATGCCCTGTGAAGTTGTCTGGATCCAGAACGGTGATGGCCTGGAGTATTCTGGAGTGCTTTGTACCTGTGTCACCTTGGTGTGATAGCTAGAGCTGTAATAAGGGCTGATCAGAGGTGTCCTAGTACGTGCCATGCTGAGAGAATTCGTGCAGCTCCTTTGTGGAGCTCCAAGGACGGATGTTTTACATAACAGTTGTTCTTTTAAACCACAACTGTTTTTATGTGCCCCTGGGCAGATTATTCTCCTCATAGTCCCCTAGTGTTATCCCTTTCCACTGTAGTTTGCAGCATTGGGGGAGGGGGTTTCCCTTCATTCTGTCTCTCTGGCCATTCTTTGGGTAGCTTTTCTCTTTTATTACACAGAAACTGTTTTGTCAGCCCTCAGTTCTTCTTCAGGAGGAATTGCTCTATAAACAGGCATAGAGTTGATATGCTCATTATAAGGTAAGTTCAGGGTCTTCCTGTGTCACCATATTACACTGAAACTCTCCTCTTTAACTTTGTTTTTAAGCCTGTGCTTCCAAAAAGTTTCCCATTTCTAAAGCTGCGCCACAGAATGCTCAACATGGGAACTACTGTTTTCTAAGCCACTATTATAAGATTCCCACCGACAGGAAAAGTATTTACTATGCCCCATGAACCTGTGTTGACTTTCTTTTAGCTTCTATTATGGAGTGTCTTTAGCATTCTGCAACCCTACTCACATAGACTGGTCACAGGATACCTGGCCTTTGGGGGTTATCAGACATCAGAAGCAAAGTCACTTATAAGGCTGTGAGAATAAGCTGGCTGAGTGTTTGACTCCAGTGACTACCAGGCTTGATGGGGTTTCTGACTGGCCTCATGTTTTTAGCTCCCTCTAACTTAAAAGACAGCTTTATTGCAAAGGATGCACTTTCCAATATAATGCACCATACATCAGAAGCACCTCCTCATTCCTCTTACACCTACTGGAATTCTCTGTAAGGATTTCCAACTAAGTTCTCAAAGTTTGCTTAGAGTAGGTCTCTTAAAATCAGTTATGAAAAACTGACAATGCTTGACCAGTATCCTAAGCAAAATAAATATTTCTCCTTTGATTTCTGCTCAATAGACTGTAAGATTAGGATTAATCAGAAAAACAAATAAAAATATACTTTTGGTTCTGAAACAGGTATCTTGCTCTATGTGTATCTACCAGCATTAAATGTAGGGGTTGATTACAATGCCTTAATCTAGTACTTTGCCAGAACTTTCATTATAAACTTGTGGAAAAATTAATGTAGTTGTCTGTGTCTGTTAAATTCTTGCCTGCACTGACTATCTGCATGTTAAATCACTCCCATTGCTCAGGGACAATGAGATATCTGGTGGGACCTCCCAACCCTAGAGTAGGGTTTTGAAAAGTTTTTTTTGTCTTTACAGAGTGTGTTAAATCAGTGAACCTGACCCACAGTATAAGATAAATACCAGGTGTGCAGCCTCCTTATTTAAACTTCACTTGATAGAGATAGTTGGTTTCTGCTTTGCTTTCCAATGACCTCTTCAATTTTCCATTCGGACTGTTATCTGAGCTCAATTATAGTTACATAAGATCTTCTCTCCCTTGCCTTTTTTTCCTTCCTGCCAGTTCCTTCTCCATCCTGGGTCTAGACTATGAAGGATCTAGACAATGCTTTGGTATGCCTTGCATCAGTACAGATAATTTCATCTTTCCAAAGACGCTGACACTCAACTTAATTGTGGGAAACACAACCAATATGTTTAGCACTATTGAAAACAGGACGCTGAATAGCACTCAAGTTAAGTTATGGCATCTCTTCTGTGCCTTTTTTGGTTTCAGACTCCTCCATCTGCTCTTCTCTAACCTCTAAGAAACTGATCTTAACATTTGGTGTGGTTTGAATGACATAATGTAAAACAGAGTAAAACCAAGAATTCAATTCCATTAAAAATACAGGTTCCTTATGGTTCTGGAAGCTTTTAATATCTGTGCTGTGAAGTGTGTAAACCTGTTGATTCACAGACCTGTACCCCTGGGGATAAAAATATATGTTTATAAAAAATAAAAAATTATAAAAAAAAAATACAGGTTCCTGGTTTGAGTGGCCCTAGAAGGCATGACAGTAATTTTAAGTACTCCTAAAGTAATTCAATTTTCCTGACTTCAGGAAAGGAGAACTGTTTCTGTTTTGTTTTTTGGTTGTTTGTTTTTGCCTACATGAGTCATTTATAGAAAAAACAAACTTCTTAAAGAAAGGGAATGTGGCCAAAAAACCCCACACACCTTTGGTATTTTATCCTGCATCTTGCCCTCCAGTTGCTCAAGAAGTAGCTGCTGGTGAGGACAATACTGCTTTTTCCCCAGGGGCCAGTAAGGACCCCAAATATTAGAACTGAGGAATGCCTCCTCCCCCCTGTATTGGCAATGAACTTCCCATCATGAAGACAGGCATAATTTTACTTTATAGTTTTTGGTGTTCCAGCCACTGAATCCATCTGGTTAGAATAAAACCAGAGGAAAGGGAGAGAATGAAAAAGACAGATTTGTTGTTTTTTTCCCCCATTAAGTGAAGAGTTTTTATCCATTGTGATTCCCATGGTTTCCAAGCTGTTTTGAATGAATACCAGCCTTCCAGCTAACTCATATGGGTGTAGTATCGATCAATAAAAGAGCTCATGAAGCAGTTAGTTGGAGGTTGTGTGAAAAGAATGAGAAGTTTCCCACAGATTCCTTCTCCAGTGGATAATGAGCATTATCTCACTGAGAAGCAGCAAGCTTTTAAGAGAACCACTCAGTGTCTGTCCAAGGAGTTCACAAGAATTCCCCCTATAGCCAAGGGCTCCTGTTGTGAGCACGAAAGGTTTTTGACCATGTCATTTCAATTTGTCCCATGAAACATGTCTCAAAGAGAAAGAGAAATGTTTACTCCATGGATGCTAGTTGTTGGCTCAGATCTAGTTGTTTTTTTTTTTCTTCTTTCTTCTTCTATAATTTTTTTTTTTTCCCCCACTAGTGAGGTCTCCTGAAGCTTTATTTCTGCTTTCACCAAAGTGTCTTCTGTACCATGGCAGGACACAACATAACAGTTGAACAAGGAGAAGAATAAGAAATAACCCGTGTTCAGGTTCCAATTTCTGATTCATCTACTCTAGGCTGCATATTCTGGGAGGATTAAGTTATTTGTCTGTACTGAGTTGAATAGGAGAGGCTATAGGTCAAATCAGAGAAGTATTTTGTAGGTCTGCTAACAAAGAAAAGGCAAGCTCAAGCTTTGATGCTTCCTGCAAAGTTAACTTGTCAGCTATATTACTGCTGACATAATCTAATTGGTCTCCTTAAACAAGTGGTGATTTATGATTTTTTTAAAAGATTTTATTTATTTATTTGACACTCAGAGATCACAAGTAGACAGAGAGGCAGGCAGAGAGAGAGGAAGAAGCAGGTTCCCCGCTGAGCAGAGAGCACGATGTGGGGCTCGATCCCAGGACCCTGGGATCATGACCTGAGCCGAAGGCAGAGGCTTTAGCCCACTGAGCCATTCAGGCACCCTGATTTCTGATTTTTTTTTTTAAAGATTTTATTTATTTATTTGATAGAGAGAAATCACAAGTAGATGGGGAGGCAGGCAGAGAGAGAGGGAGGGAAGTGGGCTCCCTGCTGAGCAGAGAGCCCGATGCGGGACTCAATCCCAGGACTCTGAGATCATGACCTGAGCCGAAGGCAGCGGCATAACCCACTGAGCCACCCAGGCGCCCCCGATTTCTGATTTTTAATGAATTTAATTTTAGCAACTAGTAAGCCTTATACTTGGGCAAAAATTAAAATATTTGGTTGAGAGAGGGTGTTCTCAAAAACAACAAGCACAGTCATTGCAAAGAAATGTTTTGGGGTGCTTGGGTGGCTTAGTGGGTTAAGCCTCTGCCTTCAGCTCAGGTCATAATCTCAGGGTCCCGGGATAGAGCCCTGCATCAGGGCTCTGCTCAGCAGGGAGCCTTCTTCCCCTTTCTCTCTACCTGCTGCTCTCCCTGCTTTTGATCTCTCTGTCAAATAAATGAATAACATCTTAAAAAAAAAAAAAGAAATGTTTTGATATTCTAAGTAGAAATATACTTTCTTTTGAATGTAGAATCTAAAATGGAAAACTGATTTTGTTCCTATATATTTTTTTATTTCATTCTCTTTGCTAAATTTGGTCCCCATTACAAATGGTTGACCTTGAGAAAATTACATAGTCCTATATATCTCTGTCCTCATCTGTCAAAAGGGCTTATAATGGTACCTCATTAAGTTGTTAAGATATTAAATGAGGTACATAGTAAGCTCCAGCTACAATAGCCTGGTTAAATATAACTTTAGAAGAACCCAGAAAATATGTTTTCTATATGCCAGGCACTATTCTAAATGTTTCATGTAGATTATTAGTTCATGTAATGATGCTAACCACTCTTTGTATATTAGCCTACTTTTCAGATAAAGAAAATGAGGCACAGAGTGCCGAGTAACCTGCACCGTCTCTCACAGTTAGTAAATGTCCATGCCAGGGTTCAAATCCAGATAAACTGATTTCAAATCCAATGATGGTGTTCTGCCCTTTGGTGAAATACTCCACAACTTTATCTGCTTCTACTGTTGCACACACACTCTCTCTCTTTCTCTTTCTTTTCTTTAATTAACATTACTGCTAACATGAGCTTTCTTTTCTTTTTTTTAAGATTTCATTTATTTATTTGACAGACAGAGATCTCAAGTAGGCAGAGAGACAGGCAGAGAGAGGTGGGGGAAGCAGGCTATCGACTGAGCAGAGAGCCTGATGCGGGGCTTGACCCCGGGACCCTGGGATCATGGCCTGAGCTGAAGGCAGAAGCTTTAACCCACTGAGGCACCCAAGTGCCCCCACATGAGCGTTCTTAAAAGAACCTGATCCTATTGTCGATTTTCTTGGAACCTTTCAAAGATTGCTTTTATCACTTGAATAACATTGACAGGATCTTTCAATATTCCATCCATGTCTGTCTCCTGACCCATTTGCCAAAGCCCTGACCTTGTAGTCTATAATCTTCTGCATATATATACCTTTATACTTTCCCTGACATTCAGAATGCAATTTAACTCTCTGTGTATTGGAATAACATCTCCACTGTCTCTGGAATGTACTCCATCTAATCTGTGTATCCTCTTTTGTACCCATGAAACTTTGTCTTATTCTTCAAAACTTGGCTTTGCTTTTGCATTTCCCATGATGCTGTCTCTTCCCAAAACACTTCATTATTCCAATTCTGCATTTGGACATTGCCATTGTCACTTCCCCATCTATTGATGGACGCTTGGTTATTCCCATATCTTGGCTATTGTTAATAACACTGAAAGAAATATAGAAATGCATATATCTTTTTAAATTAATGGTATTTTGTTTTCCTTGGTTAAGTGCTCAGCAGTGGAATTACTGGATGATATGGTATTTCAATTTTTTTAATTTTTGAAGAACATCCATACTGTTTTCCACAGTGGCTGCACAAATTTACATTCCCACCAACAGTGCCTGAGAGTTCCCTTTTCCCTTCATTCTTTTTTTCTTTTCAAGATTTTATTTATTTATTTGAGAGAGAGAGAGAGAGTGAGCAAGAGAGTAGAAGCAAGGGGAACAGAGGGAGAGGGAGAAGCAGGTTCCCTGCTGAGCAGGGAGCCCCGTGCAGGACTTGATCCCAGGACCCTGGGACCATGACCTGAGCTGAAGGCAGTTGCTTAACTGATTGAGCCACCTAAGCGCCCCTTTCCCACTCATTCTTGCCAGCGCTTGTTACTTATTTTGATTCTAGTGATTCGGACAGGTGTAAGGTGGTATCTCATTGTGATTTTGATTGACATTTCCATGATGTTAAGTGACATTGAGCATCTTTTCATGTGTCTGTTGGCCAGCTCTTGACTTCTTTAGAAGAATGTCTATTCAGGTCCTCTGTCCATTTTAAATTAAATTATTATTATTATTTGGTGTTGTATAAATTCTTTATATATTTTATTTATTAACTTCTATGGGATGTAGGATTTGTAAATATCTTCTCCCATTCAGTAGGTTGCCTTTTGATTTTGTTGATGGTTGCTTTCACTGTACAAATGTTTTTATTTTTTTATTTTTTGTGAATGCTCAAGAGTTTTTTTTTTTTTTTTCCCTTGCCTAAGGAGAAATATCTAGAGAAAAGTTGCTACATCCAATGCCAAAGAGACTATTGTTTTCTTCTAGGAAGACTATGTTTTCTTCTAGGAGTTTTATGGTTTTTGGTCTCATATTTAGGTTTTTAATCTGTTCTGAGTTTATTTTTGTGTAAAGTGTTAGAAAGTGGTCCAGTTTCATCTTTTGCATGTAGATCTCTAGGTTTCCCAGTATTAATTACTGAAAAGATTATCTTTTCCTATTATATATTCTTGCTTCCTTTGTTTTGGATTAATTGATCATAAGTATGATTTTATTTCTGGGCTCTCTATCCTGTTTGATTGATCTAAGTGTCTGTTTTTGTGCCAGTACCATATTGTTTTGATTATTACAGCTCTGTTGTATAGTTTAAAACCTGGGATTGTGATATCTTTAGCTTTGTTCTTCTTTCTCAAAATTACTTTGGCTACTCAGGGCCCTTTAGGTTTCATATAAATTTGAGTACTATTTGTTCTACTTCTGTGAGAAATACTTTTGGTATTTTGAAAGAGATTGCATTGAATCTGTAGACTGTTTTGGGTGGTAGGAAAACATTAACAACACTAATCTTCCAGTTTGAGCATGATATACCTTTCTATTTATTTGTGTCATCTTCAATTTTTTTTACCATCTTACAGTTTTCACAATGCAGGTCTTTCCTCTTTGGTTAAATTTATTCCTAAGTATTGTTTTTGGTATGATTGTAAATATGATTATATTCTTAATTTCTCTTTCTGCTACTTCATTATTAGTATACAGAAACACAACAGCTTTCTGTATATTTTTTATTCTGCAGCTTTACTGAATTGAAGTATCATTTCCAGCAGTTTTTTGGTGTTTTTTTGGATCTTCTATACGTGGTATCATATCATCTGAGAATAATAAAAGTTTTACTTTTTCTTTGCTGATTTGGATGCCTTTGATTTCTTTTTGTTGTCTGATTGTTGTGGCTAGTATTTCCAGCACTGTATTAAATACAAGTAGTGAGAGTGGACATCACTGTCTTGTTGCTGACCATAGACCATTTGATTCTGTCAAATGCTTTTTCTGTGTCTATTGAAATGATCTAAATTTCTTATCCTTTTACTAATGTGATGTATCATGTTGATTGATTTGCAGATATTGAATCAACCTCGCAACCCAGGAATAAATTCCATTTGATCACAGTGAATGATTTTTTAAAATTTGTTGTTGGATTCAGTTTGCTAGTATTTGGTTGAAGATTTGCATGTCTATGTTCATCAGGGATGTTGGCCTGCAGTTCTCTTTTTCTGTGTTGTCTTTATCTGGTATTGATCTGAGGGTAATGCTGGCCTCATTCAATGAATTTGGAAGTTTTCCTTCCTTTCCTATTTTTTGGAATAGATTGAGAATAATAGGTATTAACCCTTCTTGAAATGTTAGATAGAATTTACCTGTGAAGCTGTCTGGCCCTAAACTTTGGTAGTTGGGAGTTTTTTTTAAATTAGTGATTAAATTTCTTCACTGGCCATTGATCTGTTCAAGTTTTCTAGTTCTTTCTGTTTCAGTTTTGGTAGTTTATATATTTCTAGGAATTTATCCATTTCTTCCAACTTGTCTATTTTGTGGCATATAATTTTTCATGATACTCTCTTATAATTGTGTGTGTTTCTGTGGTGTTGGTTGTTATTTCTCCTCTCATTTGTTATTTCATTTATTTGGGCTCTTTATTTTTTCTTTTTGATAAGTCTGGCTAGACATTTATAAATTTTATTAAGTTTTTCGAAGAATCCACTCCTGGTTTCATCAGTCTATTCTACTGTTTTTTTTTTGGTGGTGGTGGTTTGTTTGTTTGTTTGCTTTTTAGTTTCTATGTCATTATTTCCTTTTTTTTTTAAAGATTTTATTTATTTGAGAGAGAGGGAGAACATGAGGGGGGGATGGGGCAAAAGGAGAGGGAAAGCAGACTCCTTGCTGAGCAGGGAGCCCAACTCAAGGCTCAATCCCAAGACCCTGAGATCATGAGCTGAGTAGTAGGCAGATGCTTAACTGACTGGGCCACTCAGACACACCTATGTCATTTATTTCTGCTCTAATCTTTATAATTTCCTTCCTTCTGGCTGTAGGCTTAATTTATTTTATTTTTTCTACCTCTTTCAGAGACAAGGTTAGGTTTGTATTTGAGATTTTTCTTGCTACTTGAGGTAGGCCTGTATTGCTATTTATTTCCCTTTTATGACTATTTTTGCTGCATCCCAAAGGTTTGTATGTTTTTCTTTTCTTTTCTTTTTAAGATTTTATTTATTTATTTGCCAGAGAGAAATCACAAGTAGATGGAGAGGCAGGCAGAGAGAGAGAGAGGGAAGCAGGCTCCCTGCTGAGCAGAGAGCCCGATGTGGGACTCGATCCCAGGACCCTGAGATCATGACCTGAGCCGAAGGCAGCGGCTTAACCCACTGAGCCACCCAGGCACCCTATGCTTTTATTTTCATTTTCATTCGTTTCCATGTATTTTTCTTATGTCTTCTTTAATTTCCTGACTGACCCATTCATTGTTTAGTAGCATGTTGTTTAACCTTGGTTTACTTGTGTTCTTTCCAAATTTTTTTTCATTATCAACTTCTAGCTTCATAGCATTGTGGTCAGAAAAGGTGCACTGTGTGGCTTTGATCTTGAATTTGTTGAGGTCTGTTTGGTGGCCTAATATAGGATATATTCTGGATCATGCTCCATGTACTCTTGAAAATAACGTGTATTATGCTATTTTAGGATGGAATGTTTGGAATGTATCTGTTAGGTCCTTCTGGTCTAGTGTTGTTATTCAAAACCATTGTTTCCTTGTTGATCTTCTATTTAGATGATCTGTCCCTTGATGTGAGTATGGTTGTTAAAATCACCTCCTATTATTGTATTATTATGGATTGGGTCTCTTATGTTTATTATTCTTTTATGTATTCAGGTGCTCCCATGTTGTGTGCATAAATATTTACAATTGTTATATCATCTTGTTGGATTGTCCCCTTTATTATTATATAATGCCCTTCTTTGTTACAGTATTTTAAAGTCTAGTTTGTCTGATATAAGTATTGCAGCTCAACATCTCCTCATTTTCAATCTTCAAGTGTCTTTAGGTCTAAAATGAGTCTCTTATAGGAAACATATAGATGGTTCTTGTTTTTTTTTTTTTTTTATCAATTCTGACACCTTGTGTCTTTTGGTTGAAGGATTAATCCTTTTAGAGTCAAAGTAATCATTGATAGATATGTATTTATTGCCATTTTATTACTTGTTTTTTCATTGCTTCTGGAGATTTCTCTGATCCTTTCTTGTTTTGTCACTTTGGGGCTCTCCTTTGCACTCAAAAAGACCCCTTTAATATTTCTTGCAGAGCTGTTTTACTGGTCATGAATTCCTTTAGTTTTTATTTTTCTGATAAAGTCTCCTTCTATTCTGAATGATTGCCTTGCTGGATAGCATTTTTGGCTACATATTTTTCCCATTCACACTTTAAATATATTGTGCCACTCTCTCCTAGCTTGCCAAGTTTCTGTTGAAAATTTCCAGGTAGGCTTGAGGGTTTTCCCTTGTAAGTTAAGAATTTCTTTTGTCTTGATGCTCTTAAGATTTTTTTCTTTATCTCTATAATTTGCAAAAGTAACTACAATTTGTTTGGGTGTTGGCCTGCTTTTGTTGATTTTAATGGAAGTTTCCTATTCCTCCTGCCTCTGGATGTCTGTTTTCTTCCTTAGGTTAAGAAAATTTTCAGCTATTATTTCTTTGAATAAATTTTCTATCTCATTTTCTCTCTCTTCTTCTGGAACTCATATAATATGAATATTATTACATTTGATAAATTCACTGAGTTCCCAATGTCTGTTCTCATCTTGCATAATTCTTTCTCTCTTTTGTTCAGCTTCATTGCTTTCCAGTACTTTTGTTTTCTATGTCATTATCTCTCTGCTTTTTCCAACCAGCTGTTCATTGCATCAGGTGTGATTCTAATCTTCTTTATTGAACTACTCATCTGTGAGTGATTCTTTTTTAACTCTGATCTTGTGGTAAGGGTCTCATTGCTATCTTCTATTCTTTTCTCAAGCCCAGTGAGTATCCCTGTGGTCGTTGCTTTAAAATCTCCATCAGGCATGTTACTTACATCTGTTTCACTTAGATTTCTTGGTGTGTCCTTATATTTTTCTTTCATTTGGGATAAATTCCTTCATCTTCACATTTTTTCTACATCTCTGCCTTCTTATCTGTGTTAGAAAAGCTGGCTATGTCTCCTGCTCCTGAAAGTAATAGCCTTGAGAAAAGGTCATGTATTGCCCAGGGCCTGGCACTGCAGGGAGTATCTCTGTTGTGTGCTGTGTGCCCTCTGCTTTTGTGTTCTGGCTGCTCTGTCCTTCAGACCAGTCATCTACAGAATCCCTCTTTGCCTGCTATGGGCAGTGTTTGGTCCTTGGTTTGAATGTGGTGTGTTTTAAATAGGAATGCTCTGGTCTGCTTGTGGAACAGGACTTGTTACCATCTCTACTGCAATGGAGGCCCTGCAGAACTCTTTTCTTGGGAGACATGGTGTGGGAAAGGGTTTGTGCTTATCTTCTTGAGGAAGGTCTTGCTGCCCTGGGAATGAAGCAAGTGTGACTGAGAAAGGCAATTCCACCAGAGTGCAGGAGGGTGGGAAACAGATCACTGTTTCCATGCTTTCTGCCCCTGGATTGTTTGCCTACCTTCTCTCCAGGAGGAATACAGTGCTCTCTGGGCTCTATGCCAGCCAGGTCCACTGACATTTAAAACTCTAGGCTTTAAGCCTGCTGATTCAAAGAATTCAGATATTCAGTCCTTTCTTTTTCTAGGCCAATGGCCTTAGGGAAATATTGTCCTT
The DNA here is from genome assembly GCF_030435805.1 of Mustela lutreola. Taxonomy (NCBI): domain Eukaryota; kingdom Metazoa; phylum Chordata; class Mammalia; order Carnivora; family Mustelidae; genus Mustela; species Mustela lutreola. The sequence goes on along the minus strand of NC_081291.1, from coordinate 86,328,614 downwards.
GTGTGTACTTCTCTCTTTTTCACCCTTCTCTGCAACTATGACTACCTCCTGTCTGTAACATCTATGATCCATTTCTCCCCTAAACCACATCTCAGCATTTCCTACCTTCTTTTTTCCATTTAGTTGTGGAAGTTTTTCTTCTAGTCTTCATCCAAGTACCTTTCTAGGGTATTTAGGATGATTTGATAGTTACCTAATTGTGTTCATGGGATGATGAAGGCCTAGGGTCCTCCTGTTCCACTGCAGTCTTCCTCTGCTCTGGTCTACAGATAGATTTAACTTAGACAAATTTCCTCAAATGCTTCTACCTTGTTACCAGTTTGCCCTTGCAATCAGCACAAAAACTGATCCAAACCTTCACACATTGTTTCATGTTTTTTTCTACAACTGGAATGCCTTCCTTTTCTCTTCAGACATTCTTAATTTACCTGTGTTTTATACTCAGGTCAGCCATTATTTCCTTTTATCATTCCTTGGCATATCCTTTAAGTGTTCCAGGATTCAAGTCTGAAAGAGATTAATGTTAGAACCTATTTGTTTTCACTGAATAATATAGAACTTTGTATGTAATGGCAACTGGTTGTTTTGTATGTAAATACTTTGACCCTCTAACTACTGGGCTACTATTTGGATCTTTTGCCACTTTTAGAAAATATTGTAGTTAAGTATTTTGCTAAGTATGTAAAAGGTATTCAAGTTTGATTGGCTTGCTTAAAACGAAAGAATGACTTTGAGAATCATATTTTCAGGAAAGAGCCCAGTGTGTTAGATTGATGTAGGTTATTTGAGGACAATTGTATGTTGTAGAGGAACAAAAAAATTACAAACTCAAATTACACTGTGTAGAATTTGAGCCCATTTTCTATTACTGTTTTAAGAATGGATAGGCAACATACATTCATAAAATTTGAAGTGTCCCAGATTTAGGTACTTGTGTCTTTTTCTGGCTCAAAATCTTATTAAAAGAAGCCCAAATATAAATGAGCCAAACACTCAGCCAATGAGATGCCCACATGTACTTCAGCTATTGTTTTAGATGTGAGTCATGTGCATTTGGTACAAGATGGAATATCATATGTCAAAGCATATGCCTGCCACTGTAGCCAACTGCAGATAACATATGCTTAGAAGTAAAATATTTGTGAGTCTTATTGCTTATCAAAAATTAATGAGAGCAACTGTGTGTGTTTATACTATTTTGGGTTTACAAACAGATCAGCAGGGTTAATTGTAGAAACTGTTTTTGCAAAACATTCAAGTATAGCTTTTTGAAGCTGTGATGTTTTCTTTCTATGTCTCCACTCTGAAACACACACCCACCAATCCCTCCCTGCACAAGCTTACACATACCAACACATTTACTATGGGGGTGGGTGACTACTGGAATCCCTATTAATAGATACTTGAGCTCAGGGTTTCTTTTCTCCACACTGTAGGAGCTTAATCATTAAAAGTTCACTTGTGGAAATGTTCACACTTCCACTAAAAAAACCCCTGTGTGTAAATTTGAAATAGAAGCCATAAAAAATGTACCATATGTATATTTATGTTAATCTTCCATATTTATAAAGTATATTCACTTAAATGGCCTTGTGCAATTTTAAAGTATCTGGTGGAAGATGTTTTTATCTTTATTTTATGGGTGAAGGAATTAAAGCTCCATTAGGCAAAGTCACTTTCAGAGTTGGTTTTGGTAGAGCCAGGCCTTGAACCCTTACTTGCTTCCTCCACCTCCAGGGAGTGTCCACCGCAGGTAGCTGTTCAGCATCATTTGAGAATGATATCATACTAGTAACCAGCTGATGTTTTGATTAAAAGCTTGATTGGGTATCTGACACTGTAACCACCAGAATTGCTATTTGTTAATTTCAAGAGTTTGGTATAAGGAGGTTTGGTTGCCTCATTAGGGCACGAGGTGATGTCTCTCTTCCTTGGCAAACCAGCAATATAAGTAAACTTATTTTCCAAAGTGATGACATATCCTCTTTCCAAACAAACATATCTGAAACCTGAATACACAGTTTAACTTCATGGTGTACTTCAAAGTTTATAGGTAGTGCAGCCACTCTGTAAACCTCTACATTCAATTATTATCCAAATCTTGACAATTCTATTTCCATAATATCCATTATACTACCCTTTCTGTCCCATCTACACAATTTGAATTTAGACCTTCCTCACCTCTCTTCAGGAGTCTTGCTAATGTCCTCTAATTGATCTTCTTAGCTTCAGTAACTCCTTTCCCAATTCTACCTTGTGCATTGCCATGTCAAATCTGATTATGTCTCCTACAAATACCATTTATTCTCAACTGTCTTCTGAACACAGAAAATTACACATTTTTTCTAATTATGAAATTAGAAACAATCAGCATTTTCCCATCTTTGTTTTGCATCTTTGCTTTCCAAACAAACCAAAGTTTGTTTTGATGCAACATTGTTTCATGAGCATATTGTATGTTTTAGGCCCTGCGAACTCTTTATTTTTATTTATTTATTTATTATTATTTTTTTTTCCCTGAGAACTCTTTAAACCACATACCTTGTAGACTATAACACATAAAGGGTGGTTAATAACACCATTGGCTATTTCATTCTTAGTCTAGAACAGCACTATGCAAGCCATATATATAATTTTAAGTGTTCTAGTAACTATGCTAAATGAAATTTAAAATAAATTGATTAATTTGAATAGCATTTTTATTAAACTATGTCTAACATATTCCTATTTCAACATATAATCAATGAAAAAAAAATAATGAAATCCTTCTTTTGTTAATACTCTCTGAAATGCAGTTAGTGTTTTTTTTTTTTTTTTTTACTTCTAGCACATCTCAATTCAAACTAACTACAATTCAAATGCTCAATTACTGTATGTGTCTACTGGCTACCATATTTAACAGCACAAGTCTAACAGTTCCCTTCCTAACTGTTCCCTCTCTCCTCAATTTTATGGCTGGACTTCTAGAATGTATCTGTCCTTGCTTTCTGGATGTAATCATCATTCATTATCTTCAACTTGAGCAGGCTGACTTCTGCCCCACTTTTACACTGAAACGATTCTTGCCAAAGTTCTTAACTTCTTTGTTGCCACATATGATACCAGTCCTCTCTCTTCCGTAGGAGTTCTGAATCAATTAAGGTCCAACCAGGAACACAAGAACTTTACTAGGTGCTTCAAATGGAGATTTAATACAAGGAATCTATTACAAAGATGGAAGAATTAAAATAATCTCAAATCTGTTCAGAGTATTAATTTTAAAATAGGAAATGGAATGGCCCAAACTGAAGCTGGAAAATTATTTATGGAAATTTGATACAGAGTCTTGCAAGCCATGTTTAGAAATGTGCATATTTGAAGAACATAGAGAACAAGAACAGAAAGCAACTTAGTACAGGAAGTTACTACCGTAAATTTTAATAACCATCCCTAGGGTAGGATAAATAAAGCAGGAGGCGTTCTTCCACAATTCAGGAACAAACTTACAGCTTACACTGATGGAAATGAATGCTGCTGTTCTTACAACTACTGCTTGGGAACCTTTGACACTGAGAGAGCCCATAGTTCCTGGCAGACATGATCCCTACTGTTAGAGTGACAGAAAAATTCAGCAGCTTCCTCCTTCCTTACCACTTCCATTTTTCCAGTAGGCATCTCTCATTGCCTAAACTGAAGTGGATGTCAACTAATAAAGAATTCTGGGAAATGTAGTTTTGAGTGGTCCATTCCCCTGCAATTCACAGCTGAGCACGTAGTATGGAAATGAGCTGAGTAAAAAAATGGGTAAATGACAATCTGGACAGTCTAGCAACATTCAGTATAGAAAATATTTTTCTTCATCTCTGAACACTCTTATTCAATCTCCTTATGAGGCTATTCTTTATCTTAATATTAATAATAAATATTAATATTATTCAATTTATACTTTATAAAGTATAAAGTCCTTATAAAGACCTTTATACTAGGTCCCTTTACTCTTCTAGACCCACTTCTAGTGGATGATTTCATATACTCTTCCTGGATCCCCCTGCCACCAGTTATGTTCTTTATAATGATGATTCTCTAATCAGTTCCTTTATTTTTGCTGAACTCTGGATCCAAACCAAATTAAAGTACCCACTGGAGAACGTCACTTGGGTATACCATATGTATATAAAATTCACAACACTGAAAATAGAAGCTATCCTCTTTCCTCTCTATAACTATGTTTATTTTCTATCATAGTTACTACATCTTAACCAATGAATGACATCACATAATAATCCAGGTATAAATTTATAAAGCTCTTTCATTCCTACATCTAATCAGCGTCGTCTGCTTACTAAAGATTACTCAAAGTTGCCCCTTTTCAGAACCAGCTGATAACTTCCTTGTTCAAGTTATCTTTCACTTGGATTACTTCATCAGTCTCCTAGTCAGTCTCACTGTGTTCAATATATTTCCCACACTGCGGTTTAAGTGATTGTCTTAATATGCAAATATGACTGCATCACTTTCCTGCCTAAAACTCCTATTGGACATGTAAGATCTCCTCTGCTTACATTTCTAGCCACATTCCATACCATTTCCTTCCCTTTGGGGATGTCATCACTTTGATAAAACTGAATTAATTCTATTCACTGTTATCTCTTATTTCTTCATCTTGGGGTTTGCTCTTTCTTTTGGGTGGCACATATCCCTACTCTTCTTTGCTTCACTCCTCACTTTGCTCTTTTTGTGTATACTCCTGCTTATACTCTAGATCTCAGAATTACATTTCTTTATCCAAGATGATGACCCTGATACCCTCACATCTCACTCCATCATAAGAGAAAGCCCTCTCTATTTTAAATATTTGTTCTCATTATCCCCCTCTAAAACGTAAAGTCTTGTTTTCTTCCTTTCTTGTACAATATGTGGCACTGAATAGATGTTTAATATTTTTAAATAAATGAATAGATAAATGGTTGGAGGCTTGGATGACTTCCCTAGCACCCTTTAATACCTTTGCTCTTTTCACTTACATTGCTTCAACTCTGGTTGCTCCTTGCATTTTAGTTCATCCCGTCTTCTTGGACATAGCACACGAATTGTGGAAGGGCATAGTCAATCAGATCTCCCCCCGCCATTCCTTTTCTGAGTAATCAATAGAATAAAAGACCAGTAGAGGATTTATTACTTTTTTGATAATTGTGTCTCCCAATGTGTGGCTCTTGGTTTCCTTAATATCACTGATGATGGGGAGATTTCATTCACTTTTGCAGTTCTCACAGAGCCCAAGATTGGGTTGGTGTCCTGTGATTATTTGGCAAATGAAATAATAAGTGGATGTATAATGAATGAAAATTTGTGTCCTAAGGAAAAATACTTAGTATAAATTTTGCTCAAGACTCACTTTCTAAAGGAGAGAACACCAATATCAACATAAGAAAGCAGCTCATTGGGTTTGGGAGTTGTTGAAATTGCTCCCTGAAGACATGGGTCTTATGCAATTGCCCTGAAAAACCAATGATTCTTTGCAAATGTTCATGAATTCAGCAACATTCACTTCTTGTGGCTTGGATGCTTAAAACAATTAGCAAGGGAAAAACCCTTTGAGAGTTCTACTTTTAATATTTATTCCATCTTTTAAAACTTGATTTAAGACTATTAACAGACACAAATTAGCATTCTTTAAGATATCATTCTCTCCATACAAGCATAAAATTGGAAAGGGCCTTGAAAATCTCTTGTTCAACCCATCCTCCAGCACCATGATTTTATATAACAGATAAGCAAATCGGTACCCAGAAAACCCAGTGACTTTCCCAAAGCCACACAGTTCTTTTGATGCTACTGGATAATAATAATAGAAAAGAACAATAACTATCATATACTGAGAACTTGCTATGTAAAGTAATACCCCTTATCCAAAGAAGATACATTCCAAGACTCCCAATGAATACTTGAAATTGCAAATAGTAAAAAGCCCTATAGAGTTCTTTTCTCTACATGCTTACCTATAATAATTTATAAATTAGACACAATAAGAGATTAACAATAAAATAAAACAATTATAATGATATACTATAATAGAAATTATGTGAAGATGGTCTCTCTCTTTCTCTCTCAAAATATCTTCACATACTGTACTCATCCTTCTTGTGATGATGTAAGACAATAAAATGCCTATATGATGAACTGAAGAGAGATGAAGGACATAAGTATTGTGGTATAGCGTTAGGCCACTAATAATCTTCTGACAATAGCCAGAAGGAGGATCATCTTCTTCCAGACCACAGCTGACTTTACCTAACTGTAGAAAATAAAACTACAAATAAGGGGGAGCCACTATATGTGGGAATAGCTAAGCATTATAGCTTTGGGTCTCCTTTCAACAAATGTAATTGTTCCTACAAAGACTGACTTGAACCTAAATTTCTGCCAAAATGTATTGGCATACATGAGGTAGATGCTGAGCACTACTTATGGTTCTGAGATCAAAGTGAAAAGGATAAAATAGTGCATAAAAAAAACTGATAGAACTACCTTGTCTTTGGGGCACCTGGGTGGCTCAGTCTGTTAAGCATCTGCATTCAGCTAGAGTCATGATTCCAGAGTCTAGGGTTTAGACCCAGCGTTGGGCTCTCTGCTCCATGGGAAGCCTGCTTCTCCCACTCCTTCTACCTGCCATTCCACCCGTTTGTATGCTCCCTGTCAAATAAACATAGAATATCTTTTTTAAAAAATTACTTTGGTCTTCTAATCCTTATAACTCCAAATTATAGTGGCACATTTCAAGATAAATTTATTTAGCCCTTTCCCTGAGTGCCTGCTGAGGGAAAAAAGGGGACATTGATGGGAACATTGACACCAGGCAGAAGAAAGTTTTGAAAGAAAATTTTGAAACATATGAAAGAGGTGACCCAGGATAGTAAATTGGCAGGTGGGCTTGCTGCAAAATATACTCCAATGAAGTGGTTGTATGTATTCCATCTCTTCTGACTTCTACCCAGTTTTCTGTAAGGACTAGGGCACAGTACCTGCAGCTGACCCATGCAGTGCTTCACGCTGGCAAAGGTAAAATTCAAGCAGAAGGTTCTCTTTGAGAGTACTAAATTCAGCCAGCTTTCTGAGTGAAGACGCTCTTCCTGGGAGGAACATCTCAGTCCTAGGGAAGGGTTAGATAATGCTGTGCAGCAAGCTAGGCTTCCAAGGCAAAGCTGCACAGCCCTGAACTCTTCTAGAAAGTTGAAGGCATCCCTTAATGAAGTACAGCTGATGGGCTAATGCAGCAGAGCAGCTGCCCTGAGCAGTTCACAGCCTGCAGTTGCAGGGAGCTCAGGTCCATGTTCTTAATTCACTTGCTCTAATTATGATGAATGGGGAGAAGATGCAAAGCACTCTCCCTTTTGCAGAAAAGCCTTGGAGGTCATCAAGTTTCCCAGCCATTTCAAGAAAACAGTAAACTGGGGCAAATCCTATTGAGGAAAAGGAGAGGGGTTTATCCTTGGCGGAGGAGCCAGTACTTTGCAAAAGATGCTCAGGTCTCAAATACTCCTCATTTTCTGATAAAAAGAAATTGTTTATGGATCAGATAACTTGTAATGGCCAACATTTGAGTGAGTAATTACCAAGGATAATGGTCAAAGAGAAGAGTCAAAATGATAGGTGTTGTCCACTTGAAAGAAATAATATCTTCTAGGAAAAAAAATGGCCAATATATAATATTTGGCCACATTTATTGAATAATTGGACAAATTTTTACTTGTTCAGCCACAAGGCCTCTTAGGGGATTTCTGGATGTTCAAAATATTTAAGTTCCCTTTTCCCAATAAAAACTTGAGGAAATCAGCTTGGTCCTGCAGTCACCTAAGTTGTATATTCTACAGACTTGAAACTGGGTAACTTCTTTCCCTCCCCCGCTCCGGGTCTGTGACTATCCTCTGGAGGCCCTGGAATTTAAGGGAAAGATCTGATCACATAGGCGTAGAGTCAGAGACGTGAAAAGGAAGGGTAGTCCTCTGTTCTGCTCTCTAAATGACCCTAATCCATGGGTTTTACAATAATTGTGGTTAGCTATGCAGTTTGTGAGTTGAAATGATGAATTCGATACTATTCAACGAGACAAATATTTATTAAGCATCCATTATGCTTCTTTCCTATCTATTGTGATCTTTAAGACCAGAATCTTGCTCTTAAAAAGTTTTTCAACTTACTTGATAATTGAAAATGCATTTGAAACAGTTATAAAACAATATGAGAGCATCCTAAGTGGTGAAGACCAGAATTACACAAACCCAAGAGGTGGGGGAAAACAACAGCTGCAAAACAACAACAACAATAAGGGGCCAGAGCCATTGCAGGGGATGTATTTAGAAAGAGAACAAGGCTGAGGTCCTAAAGAATTAATGAACTATCAATAAGTGCAGAAAGGGAGGGAGCAATTCCTGACAAGAAGTAGAATATCATCAAAATAAATTTGTCCTAGTAGACTAAAGGTGATCTGTGAAGAATACTACTTTGTTAGTAATTTCTTGATAGGTAATGTGCACCTGTTAACAGGGAAGTAAAAATGTGTTCTTAAGTAGCTGAGTGCTGAAAAACTGTAATTTTTGGAAGAATTACTTTAGAATTTCTTTGAAATTGTTTATAACGTCATAAGAACACATTTTTCTCATGGGTGTTCTCAGCACTTTCTTGAGATTGAAGTGTGTGGAAATTTCTCCAAAGTTGTACTGAAAGTAGACCAAAATCTAATCTTCTTGCACTTATTCTGGTGTTCTTTCTCTCCCTTTTCCCCCTACCTCTAGGTCCATTCCAGGGATAGTTTCCTCTTATGGAGGCTGTAGCAGATGGAGAAAAAATATAGCTATCTCCTATTTTCACTTTATTGAGAATTTACTATTTCGACTCCAGTTCTAGTACTTGAAGTCACCTCATGCAGTATAAGAAATCATAGTTGATTTAGAGCCAAATGAAAACCTCAAGAATAATCCGTTACTTTCCAGGAACAAAGCAGTTTCCAGAGGATTTCAGTTTGAATACAAACATGTTACTTCATTCAGTGAACATTAAATGGATACCTTCTCTGAGCCTTGGAATATGCCATATGAGCTCAAGCTCAAACTTACTAGCAACTAACAGGGCCTAACACTGAGTTTCTTCCCTGAGTGCAACAATCACAGTGGCACAGAATCAAGCATTAGCCTCTTACAATAGGAATTAAAGTCCGTAGGTGTGATTTATGAATGTCTGTTAAATGTCTTCTGCTAAGATGCTGCTAACAAGGAAGGAATTTTAGGATTGGTGGGTCTAGTCCTACAGGGTAGAAACCAGGATATGTGGAATAGTAGAGAAGGGTCATCTAAAGAAAATTATTCCTGATTATGTGTTTGACTTGAAGCCCAGTCTGCTCCCAGTACCCCCAAGTGAATAGTACATTCTATCTTATATCTGGTTTAAGGCCCAACTGCAGAGTGTGCACACTTATGTCCTGAACATCCCAGAGGAACTTATCACACAGTAGAACCCATAAATGTTACATTTTTAGAGATTAAGAGTTCATAAAATTATATGCAGCCATCAGGAAAGTTGGGAAGACTAAATCTTTATATGGTCAGGACCATCTACTCTTGCCTGATAGAACAAAATTCAGGCAAAGGAAACTATAAGAAAAGAGAAAAAAATTTTTCCTTTCTTTCTGGCTTATCATTGCCAAAAAGGGAATATCAAAATAATTTTAGCTGGCTGATGAAAACACAGGGTGAAATATCCCAGGCAGGGAGCTGCACAGCTCAAAGAGAATAAATTTTATAGTTTTCTTGTTTTGTTTTTGTTTTTTTTTTTCTTTCGTTCCTCTCCCCCATGGAAATATTTATGTCTTAGTCATGTACTGGTTGAATAAAATGATCACATGGCCTGCTATTCAGAGCTGGGGTTGTGTGGTCATCTTCTTTGCAAGACAGTCAAGAACAAATTAGGCATGCATTTCTCATATCAAATTTTGACAATCTAGATATTTGGTGGCGGCATAAGAAAAGGTCTGCTGATGGATACTTTGAGTAGAAGAGACTGTTTTCAATGCCAAGAGCCTTACAGAGTTAGGTATCTAGAATTATTTGTCCTATTGCTTCCTTCTTGCTTCTTCTACATCAGTGCTATTAAAATCTGGCTAATAATCAGTTTCATTTGGAAAACATTCTTTGGGGGGGGCCATTTTACTTAAATGTGTGTGTTCTCAACCTCCACTTTAGATTTTGTGAATAAGAAATTCTCAGGGTAGGTAAGAATAACTTACAGTTTCAATAAAATTTCCCAAGTATTTCTAATGATCACCAAAGTTTTATATCCATAACCAGAGGTGATAAGACTTTAACTGGAGGGGGTCACCTACTCAAGGCTAGAGCTAAAACAGGATGCTTCAAAAAAAAAAAAATTCTCTTTGTTGCTATGTGAGTATGTGGAAGGTTCTGGAGTAAATGAGAAAGTCCTCCATTTATTTTCTTAAGAGTACCAGTAATCAGCCACGCACCTCTTGAAACAGCCATTAATTGCTGCTTTGGTTATAACAGATACTCTTAAAAACTGCTGAACAGAAAGAAACGATCTTTCCTTTCACAAAAAACACAAAGGGCTTGAAAGAACTCCATCCTAGATAATAGTTAGAAGAGGACATTTTCCCCTAGAAACACTGCAGTTAGTAGACTCTTACATGCAGAGTTGGAGATGTCATTTGGATAATTTTTAAACATTTTTTCCAGTTTTGAAAAAATCAGTTTTAGGTGTCCAACACCATGATTTGACAACTCTATATGATCACCGCAAGTGTAGCTATCATCTGTCACCATTCAATGCCTTTACAATACTTACTATGAACTGTACTCCCTATGCTGTACCTTTAAGCCCCATAACTTGTTCATTCCACAACTAGAAGCCTATACCTCATTCCCATTTACCCATTTTGCCTATCTCCCCATCCTATTCCCACTGGCAACCACCAGTTGATTCTCTGATTCTCTGATTTATGGGTCTGTTTCTGCTTTGATTTTTTTGTTCAGTTGTTTTATTTTTTAAATTCCATAAATAAATCTTATGGTATTTTTCTTTCTCTGTCTTACTTATCTCAACGTGCTATCTTTTAGGTCCTTCCATATTGTTGCAAATGGCAAGATCTCACTAAATTTTTTTGGCTTAGTAATATTCCATTCTGTACACACACACTGCCCCCCAAATCTTCTTTATCCGTTCATCAATGGACATTCAAGTTACATGCACATAATGGCTATTATAAATAAGCTATGATAAACACAGGGATACATAGATCATTTTATGAATTATTGTTTTTGTTTTCTTGAGATAAAGACCCAGTGGAGCATAATTGGACTCTATAGTTTTTCTATTTTCAACTTTTTGAGGAAACTCTATACTGTTTTCCAAGTAGTTTCACCAATTTATATTTCCCCCAACAGTGCTTTAGTGTTTCTTTTTCTTCACGTCCTCTCTAACTTATTATTTTTTGTCTTTTTCTATCCATTACAGGTATAAGGTGATACCTCATTGAAGTTTTGATTAACATTTCCCCAATTATTAGTCATGTTCAGCATCTTTTCATGTGTCTGTTGGCCATGTGTATGCAACCCTTGGAAAAAGTCTATTAAGGTCCTTTGCCCATTTTTAAATTGAATTGTTGTTTTTGTTTAGGGTTGACTTGTGTAAGTTCTTTACAGTAATTTTGGATGTTAACTCCTTATGGGATACATTATTTGCAAATATCTTTTCCCATTTGCCTTTTCATTTCATTGATGTCTCTATGCTGTACAAAAGCTTTTTATTTTTGTGTATTTCCAATACTTTTTTTGTTTTTGTTTCCTTGTCTGAAATGACATATCTAGAAAAATGCTGCTATCCAAGAGGTTACTGTCTATGTTTTCATCAGGGAGTTTTGCAGTATTAAGTCTCCTGTTTAGATCATTAATGCATTTCAACTTTATCTTTGTGTATGGTGTGGGAAAGTGGTCCAGTCTCATTCTTTAGCATGTAGCTGTCCAGTTTTCCCCAGCACTGTTTAGTGAAGAGACTATCTTTTCTCCACTGTGTAGTCTTGCCTTCTTTGTAGTGATTAATTGACCCTAAAATATGGGTTTATTTCTGGGCTTTCTATTCTCTTCCATTGATCTATGTCCGTTTTGTGCCAGTTCTATACTGTTTTGATTACTACAGCTTTATAATATATCTTGAAATCTGAGACTGTGATACCTCCACGTTCTTCTTTCTCAAGATTGACTTTGTTATTCAGGATCTTTTGTGGTTCCATACAAATTTTAAGATTACTTGTCCTGGTTCTGTGAAACATGCTATTAATATATTGATAGAGATTTCATTGACTCTGTAGATTGCTTTGGTTAGTGTGGACATTTGTAATGATATGATTTTCCCAATCTGTGAGCTTTATGGTTCTATTTTGTGTGTGTGTGTGTTGTCTTCAATTTCTTTCATCAATGTTTTACAGTTTTCAGAGTACAGATGTTTCACACCCTTTTAAAAAAATGTATACCTAGGTATGTTATCATTTTTGGTACAATTGTAAATGGAATTATTTACTTGTCTTTCTTCTATGTCATTATTAGCATATAGAAACTCAACAAATTTCTGCATATGAATTTTGTATCTTGAAACTACTAGATTCATTAATTCCTTCTATAGCGTTTTTGGTGACGTCTTTAAGGTTTTCTATGTGGAGTAAAATGTCATTTGCAAATACTGACAATTTGACATCTTCCTTACCAGTTTGTGTGCTTTCATTTCTTTTTCTTACATGATTGCTGTGGCCAGGCCTTCCATTACTATGTTGAATAAAAGTGGTACAAGTAGACATTCCTGTCTTTTTTCTGATCCTAGAGAAAAGTTTTCAGTTTTTCACAATTAACATTGATGTTAGTGTGGTTTTTAAGTATATGGCTTTTATTGTGTTTGGGTATATTCCCTCTAAATCCATTTTGTTGAGAGTTTTTATCATAAACAGATGTTGAGTTTTGTCACATTTATTTCTGAATCTATTAATATGATCATTTGGTTTTTATCCTTCATTTTATTAATGTGGGCTATCACATTGATTGATGTATGAATAGTGAGCCATCCCCAGAGCAACTTCCTCTTGATTTTCTTGATTGTGGTGAATTACTCTTTCTAATGTGTTACTGAATGTGGTTCACTAATATATGTTTTGAGGATTTTTGTATATAGGGCCATCAATGATTTTGGCCTATAGTTTTCTTTTTTTGAAATGATTTTGTCTGGGTTTGGTTTCAGTGAAATGCTGGCCTCATGAAATGAATTTAGAAGCTTTCCTTCCTCTTCTGTTTTTTGGAACAGTTTGAGGAGAATAGGTATTAACTCTTTCTTAAATGTTTGCCAGAATTCAGGACCAGAATCTGTCTGGTCCTGAACTTTTATTTGTTGGAAGTTTTTTTATCTTGATTCAAACTCATTTCTAGTAATTGGTGTAATTGCTAGTAATTAGTCTGTTGATATTTTCTATTTCTTCTAGGTTCAGTTTTGGAAGATGGTGTTTTCCTAGGAATTTATGCATTTCTTCTAGATTGTCCAATCTGTTGGCATATAATTTTTCATAGTAATCTCATAGTTGTTTTTTTTTTTTTTTTGTATTTCTGCAATACTGATTGTTACTTCTCTTTCATTTCTGATTTTATTCATTTGGCTTTTCTCTTTTTTTCCTTGATGAGTTTGGATAAAAGTTTATCAATTTTGTCTACATTTTGAAAGAACAAGCTCATGGTTTCATTGATCTTTTCTTTTTTTCTTTTTCTTTTTTCCTTTTTCTTTTTTTAGTCTCTATTTCATTTATTTCCACTCTGATCTTTATTATTCCCTTCCTTCTATTGGCTTTGGGCTTTTTGTTGTTCTTCTTTTTCTAGTTCTTTTAGGTTTAAGGTGAGATTATCTATTTGGGATTTTTATTCCTTGAGTTAAGCCTTCTGTTGAGTTATGACTATAAATTTCTCTCTTAGAATTGCTTTTGCTGCACCACAGATTTGATTTCTTGTGTTTTGTTTTAATTTTCTTCCTTATAATTTTCTCTTTGATTTCTTTATTGACCTATTGGTTGTTTAGAAACATGTTGTTTAGCCTCCACATGTTTCTGGTTTTTTTTTTTTTTTGTTTTCAGTTTCTTACAATTTCTTTCTAGGTTTATACTGTTGTGGGCAGAAAAGATGCTTGATATAATTTGTATCTCAAATGTATTGAAGTTGTTTTGTGGCCTAACATGTGATCTTTCTTGGAAAATCCTCCATGTACACAATGTAAAGAATGTGCATTGTGTAGTTTTGGGATGGAATATTCTGTATAAATCTACTAAGTCTATTGGTCTAGTGTATCAGTCAAAGACACTGTTTTCGATTTTCTGCCAGACTGATCTATTTGTTGATACAAATGTGGTGTTAAAAAGTCCCCTATTACTATTTTATTACTATCAGTTTCTTTCTCTATGCTAATAGTTGCTTTATGAAATTAGGTGTTCCAATATTGAGTGCATAGATATATACAACTGTTATATCCTCTTTTATCATTGTCATAATGAAGCTTTTATCATTATGTAAAGCTTTTGTCTCTTGTTACAGTCTTCCTTGTAAAAGTCCTTATATACTGATATAAGTATTGCTATACTGGCTTCTTCTTTTTTTTTTTTTCCAGTTTCATTTGAATGAAATATCTTTTTCCATTTTTCATTTCAGTATATATGTATCTTTAGTCTAAAGTGAGTCTCTGGGACACCTGGGTGGCTCAGTCAGTTAAGTGTCTGCTTTCAGCCCAGGTCATGATCTCAGGGTCCTGGGATTGAGTCCTATATTGGGCTCCTTCCTTGGTGGGGGAACCTGCTTCTCCCTCTCCCTCTCCTGATCCCCTTCTTGTGCTCTCTCTGTCAAATGAATGAATAAATATTTTTTAAAAAATTTAGTCTCTTGTGGACAGCATATAGATGAGTTTTTTTGTTTGTTTTTGTTTTAATCCATTAACTAGTCTATCTTTTGATTAGAGCATTTAGACCACTTACATTAAAAGTAATTATTGGTATGTAGGCATATATTCCTATTTTGTTCTTCCCTATCCCTTTCTTTTCCTCTTGTACTCTTCCCTTATGATTGGTGACTTTCTGTAGTGTTATGCTTGACTTTCTTTATTTTTCTAATGTATCTACTATAGCTTTTTGTGTTTTTGGTTACCATGATATTCATATATAAAATTCTAAGTATATAGCAGACTATATTAAGTTGATGGTTGCTTAAGTTTAAACATATTCTAAAAGAACTCATTTTTACTCCCCTCCATATTTTATGTATATGTTACATTTTACATCTTTTTCTTTTGTGAGTCCCCTAACTTAACTAATTATAGATATAACAGACTTTCATACTCACTTTCAATCAAAGTGATTTCTTTACTATTTTTCTGTTTACTTCCTTTTACTCATGAGTTTTTTCTAAGTATGTCCTTATTTTCTTCTTAAAGAAATACCTCAAACATTTCTTGTAAGGCCAGCTTAGTGGTAATAAACTCCTTTAATTTTAGTTTGTCTGAAAAATTCTTTATCTTTCCTTCAATTCTTCTAATACCCTTGCCAGGTAGAATGTTATTAGGTGTAGGTTTATTTTTCCTTTCAGCGTTTTGAATATATATCATGCCACTCTCTTCTGGCCTGCAGTTTCTGCTGAAAAACAGCTAATAGCCTTATGCAGTTTCTCTTGTACATGACTAATTCCTTATCTCTGAATAAGGCTTTTAAAATTCTCTTTATGTTTGCCATTCTAATTATTATGGGTCTTGGAGTAGACAACCCTGGGTTCATCATCTTTGGAATTCTCTCTGCTTCCTGAACCTGGATACCTGTTTCCTTCCCCAGGTTAAGGAGTTTTTTAGCTATTATTTCTTCAAATAAGTTTTCTACCCCTTTCTTTCTCTCTTCTCCTGAGACGTGTACAGTGTAAATGTTTGCTTGTTTATGTTTCCCAAGAGATCCCTTAACCTATCTTCTTTATTTTACTTTTTTCTTTTTGCTCTTCAGCTTGGGTACTGTTCATTACCTTGTTTTCCAGATCACTAATCCATTCTTCTGCAGTCTCTCATAGGATGTTGATTCCCTCAGTGTAGTTTTCATTTCAGTTATTTTATCCTTCAGCTGTGATTGGTTCTTTTTAAATATTTTCTCTCCTTTTTTTAAGTTCTTGCTAAGCTCATCTACTTTGTTCTCTGGTCTGATGAGCATCTTTATGACCATCACTTTGACCTCTTTATCAGATTGACCAATTATCTCCATTTCATGTAGCTTTTTCTGTGATATTGCCTTGCTCTACTATTTGGAGTGTATTCCTGTTTTTCATCATTTTGCTTGACTTTCTATGTGGCCCCCCCCCTATAAATTAGGCAGAACAGCTACTTCTCATAAACTTGAAGGGATGATCTTGTATATGGTCACTCCTCATGTAGTCTGTGTGTACCTGGTGACTTTGGCTGGCTTGCTGTCTGGAGATGTGCATGTGGTGGGCAGGGGTCCTGGGGCACTCTGTGGTAACTTGTTGGGATAACCAGAGCTAAACAAGCCTGTGTTCAGACTTGGGTTGTCCCAAGGCTCTCCATGCAGGGTGGGTTCTGCTTGGACAGCTAAAGCTGAGGTGGGTGCAAACTGGGGTGCCGTGTTCTCTCTGTACAAAGTAAATCCTAGCAGGACAACCAGAACTGAAGTGGATGAAAGGCAGTTGGTCCTGGAGCTTTCCATGAAGATGTTCTGGTAGGACAGCTGACCCTGAGGTGGATGTAGGCTGGAATGTCGCTAGATGCTTAGTGCAGAGGGCACATCGGTGGCTGGAACCTAGGTAGTGTATGGGCTTGGGGTCCCAGGACATTCAGTTTGTGGGTACTAGGGAAGCTGGTGCCAAAGCAGTGTGCCAGCCAAGGGTGTTCAGAGGTGCTTTGCATAGAGGGCACACAGGCAGGATAGCTAAAGCTGAAATGAATATAAGTCAGGGGGTCCCAGTGTGTACAGTGCAGGAGCATCCTCAAAGGACAACTAAAGCAGGGTCCAGCAGGGTGGTCCTGGAGTGCTCTACACAGGGGGAACTCTAACAGGATGGCTAGAAGCTGGGCCTAGGTGCATGTGATGGTCGCAAGTGTTCCACAGGAGGCGACCACTCTGGTGGGTGGCTAGAGTCACATCAGGCGTGAGCCAGAAGGTCTTAGAGTGCTGCCCTAGCAGTACTAGAGTGATGTACCTAGAGTGATGCCCTAGCAATTCATCCAGAGTGAAGTGGTGGGTGTCTGAAGTGTTCTAGGTTCTTTGCACCTGTGTCATATTTCTAAGACAGCTGGGGCTGTGGTGAGCACTGATGAGGCTGTCCAACTGTGTGCCATACTGGGACTACCTTATAAGGATGGCTGAAGCTGGTGCAGTAAGGGCCCAGGGTTTATTAAGGTGGTAAGCCAGCCAGGGCATTCAGACCTGCTCCCATCTGCAAACCATTAGGGTGGAGAAGGAACATAAGCAGTGGTGTTTGCCAGGTCCTCCTACCTAGAGAGGATCCAGCATTCTCCACTTGTTTGATGGAGTTCTCGCACTGGATTCTTTACATTCTTGTTGCTATTTTATTTTATTTTATTATTTTATTTTATTTTAAGATTTTATTGTTTTAATGACAGAGAAATCACAAGCAGGGGGAGAAACAGGCTTCCCAGTGAGCAAACTGGGACTTGGTCCCAGGACCCTGGTGTCATGACCTGAGCCAAGGCAGACACTTAACCCACTGGACCACCTAAGTGGTCCCTGCTATTTTATACTATGGCTTTTTTTCTGTGCCCCAGGGCTTTTCAGACTGGTGTAGAATAGGGGCCCAACTATGGCACACAGACCCTGCTCCTTACTGCAGTATCAAGGTGGAGATAGCACATAAATAATAGTGCTCAGTAGCCACTGCAACCCAGTAAGAGTTCCATCAGCTTCCAAGCCAATTGGCAGAGTTCTAGGGCTGATTCCTATATATTCTTTTTATTCCCCCCAAACTTTTTTTAAATTAATTAATTTATTTTCAGCATAACAGTATTCATTATTTTTTCACCATACCCAGTGCTCCATGCAATCTGTGCCCTCTATAATACCCACCACCTGGTACCCCAACCTCCCACCCCCCGCCCCTTCAAACCCCTCAGATTGTTTTTCAGAGTCCATAGTCTCACATGATTCACCTCCCCTTCCAATTTACCCCAACTCCCTTCTCCTCTCTAACACCCCTTGTCCTCCATGATATTTGTTATGCTCCACAAATAAGTGAAACCATATGAAAATTGACTCTCTCTGCTTGACTTATTTCACTCAGCATAATCTCTTCCAGTCCCATCCATGTTGCTACAAAAGTTGGGTATTCATCCTTTCTGATGGAGGCATAATACTCCATAGTGTATATGGACCACACCTTCCTTATCCATTTGTCCATTGAAGGACATCTTGGTTCTTTCCATAGTTTGGCGACCGTGGCCATTGCTGCTATAAACATTGGGGTACAGATGGCCCTTCTTTTCATGACATCTGTATCTTTGGGGTAAATAACCAGGAGTGCAATTGCAGGGTCATAGGGAAGTTCTATTTTTAATTTCTTGAGGAATCTCCACACTGCTCTCCAAAGAGGCTGCACCAACTTGCATTCCCATCAACAGTGTAACAGGGTTCCCTTTTCTCCACATCCCCTCCAACACATGTTGTTTCCTGTCTTGCTAATTTTGGCCATTCTAACTGGTGTAAGGTGATATCTCAATGTGGTTTTAATTTGAATCTCCCTGAGGGCTAGCGATGATGAACATTTTTTCATGTGTCTGATAGCCATTTGTATGTCTTGATTGGTGAAGTGTCTGTTCATATCTTCTGCCCATTTTTTGATATGATTGTCTGTTTTGCGTGTGTTGAGTTTGAGGAGTTCATTATAGATCCTGGATATCAACCTTTTGTCTGTACTGTCATTTGCAAATATCTTCTCCCATTCCGTGGGTTGCCTCTTCGTTTTTTTGACTGTTTCCTTTGCTGTGCAGAAGCTTTTGATTTTGATGAAGTTGCTTTTGTTTCCTTTGCCTTTGGAGACATATCTTGAAAGAAGTTCCTGTGGCTGATATCAAAGAGATTACTGCCTATGTTCTCCTCTAGGATTCTGATGGATTCCTGTCGAAACAATCATCAGAAGTTATTACCAACAATTATATGCCAATAAACTTAGCAACCTAGAAGAAGTGGATGAATTCCTGGAAAACTATAAACTCCCAAAATTGAACCAGGAAGTAATCGACAACCTGAATAGACCGATATCTAGTAACAAGATTGAAGCAGTGATCAAAAACCTCCCAAAAAACAAGAGCCCAGGACCTGACGGATTCCCTGGGGAATTCTACCAAACTTTCAAAAAAGAAATAACACCTATTCTCCTGATTCCTTTATATTCTAATTGCCCCTTTAAGCCACAGGGTTTTTTTCTGTGCCGGAGGCAGACAAATCTCTTAGTCTCTCAGTAACACCTTTCCCCACTACAGTTTGCAGCCTCAGGGTGTGGGGGTTCCCTTTGTTACCATGTCTTCATCTGTCTTACCATTCTTTATGTGGTTTCTCTATCTTTCATTGTGCAGAAGCTGCTCAGTCAGCCCTCAGTTCTTCTTCAGGAGTAATTGTTATATAATTAAGTATAGATTTGGTGTGTCTGTGCTGATGATGAATTCAGAGTTTTTCTACATTTTCATCTTGGACCAGAAGATCATTCTTTTTCCATTTTTATTAAAAATAATTGGAATACATCACTATAAGTTTAAGGTGTACATCATAATGGTTTGGTTTACATACATTGTACAATGATTACAATAGAGTTAACATCCATCCTCTCCTATAAGTACCATATTAACTTTCCTATATGTCCTGCAGCAGTGTTAATTATAAGCATTATGTACATTATATGCCTAGTACCTGTTTTTCCTTGTAACAGGAAGTTGGTACATTTTAACCACCTTCTTCCAATTCCCCTCCCCTATTCCCCTTACCTCTGGTAACCACAAATCTGATCTATCTATATCTCTATACACACACACATACATATACACATATATACATACTCGGATACATACATGTGCAAATACACATACACTGCAACTTCTGTGTCCATTCACCCATCAATGAGCAAAGAGTGTTTCCATGTTTTTGCTATTATAAATAATGCTGCTATGAACATGGGGGTACAGATATCTTTTCAACATAGTGTTTTTCTTTCCTTTGGAAATATTCCTAGAAGTAGAATTACTGGATCCTATGGGAGTTCTCGCTTGTTGAGAAATCTCCACACTGTGTTCCATAGTGGCTGTACCAGCTTAAAATCCCATCAGCAGTGCCCAAAAGTTCCCACTTGTCCACATCCACGCCCACATTAGTTATCTCTTATCTTTTTCATGATGGCCATTCTAATAGGTGAGAGGTAATAGCTGATTGTGCTTTTAATTTGCATTTTCCTAATGACTAATGGTTTTGAGCATTTTATCATGTACTTCTTGGCCATTCATATATCTTCTTTGGAAAAATGTCTGTTCAGATCCTTCACCCATTTTTTAAGTTGGATTATTTGGAATTTTTTGCTATTGAGATGTATCAGTTCTTCATATATTTTGGATATCATTCTTTTATCAGATAGATGGTTGGCAAACAATCTTTTCCCATTTCTTTGGTTGTTTTTTTCCTTTGTTGATGGTTTCTTCAGCTGTGCAGATAACTTTCAGTTTGATGTACTCCTACTTGTTAAATTTTATGTCATTGTTTGTGCCTGTGTGATTTCTAAAAATCATACCAAGATACATTTCAAAGAGCTTTTTTCTTATGCTTTCTTCTGTGATTTTCATTGTTTCTGGTCTTACATTTAAGTCTCCAAACCATTTTGAGCTAATTTCTGTGAGTGGTATAAGATAGGGATCAATTTTCATTCTTTTACTTGTGAATAGCCAAATTTCCTAGTACCATTTGCTAAAGAGATTGTATTTTCTCTATGAACATTTTGGGTCACTTGTCAAATATTAATTCTTTGTAAATGCTTGTGCTTATTTCTAGGCCCTCAATTCTGTTGCATTTGGTCTATTTGTTTTTATGCCAGTGTCATACTCTTTTAATTACTATGGTTTATTTCATTGCTTGAAATTAGGAAGTGTGATGCCTCCTGTTTTGTTCTTTCTCAGGAATTTTTTTTTTTTTTTTTTTTTTTTTTTGGCTATTCAGGATCTTTTGTAGTTCCATGTACTTTTAGGACTATCTTTCTCTATTTCTGTAAAAATACCATTGGAATTTCAATGGGGATTGTATTCCATCTGTAGATGGTTTTTTGTATTATGGACATTTTAACAATATTAATGGCTCCAATGAATGAACATGAGATATATTTGCATTTATGTTATCTCCTTCCATTTCATTCATCAGTGTCCTATGGTTTTTCAGAGTACAGATTTTTTAACCTCCTCAGTTATATTTATTCGTAAGTATTTTATTGTTTTTGATGCTATTGTAAATGATTGTTTTATTTTCATTTCAAAAATTTGTTATTAGTGTATAGAAATGCTACCAATTTTTGCCTGTTGATTTTGCATTCTCCAACCTTATTTTATTAGTCCTAACAGTTTTTTGGCTGAGTTTCAGGATTTCTATATATAAAATTATGTCATCTGCTAATAGAGACAATTTTACTTCTTCTATTCCATTTCTGATTTTATATATATATATATATTTTTTAATTTTTTATTTTTTATAAACATATATTTTTATCCCCAGGGGTACAGGTCTGTGAATCACCAGGTTTACACACTTCATAGCACTCACCAAATCACATACCCTCCCCAATGTCCATAATCCCACCCCCTTCTCCCAAACCCCCTCACCCCGGCAACCCTCAGTTTGTTTTGTGAGATTAAGAGTCACTTATGGTTTGTCTCCCTCCCAATCCCATCTTGTTTCATTTATTCTTCTTCTACCCACTTAAGCCTCCATGTTGCATCACCACTTCCTCATATCAGGGAGATCATATGATAGTTGTCTTTCTCTGCTTGACTTATTTCGCTAAGCATGATACGCTCTAGTTCCATCCAAGTTGTTGCAAATGGCAAGATTTCATTTCTTTTGATGGCTGCATAGTATTCCATTGTGTATATATACCACATCTTCTTGATCCATTCATCTGTTGATGGACATCTAGGTTCTTTCCATAGTTTGGCTATTGTGGACATTGCTGCTATAAACATTCGGGTGCACATGCCCCTTTGGATCACTACGTTTGTATCTTTAGGGTAAATACCCAATAGTGCAATTGCTGGGTCATAGGGCAGTTCTATTTTCAACATTTTGAGGAACCTCCATGCTGTTTTCCAGAGAGGTTGCACCAGCTTGCATTCCCACCAACAGTGTAGGAGGGTTCCCCTTTCTCCGCATCCTCGCCAGCATCTGTCATTTCCTGACTTGTTGATTTTAGCCATTCTGACTGGTGTGAGGTGATATCTCATTGTGGTTTTGATTTGTATTTCCCTGATGCCGAGTGATATGGAGCACTTTTTCATGTGTCTGTTGGCCATCTGGATGTCTTCTTTGCAGAAATGTCTGTTCATGTCCTCTGCCCATTTCTTGATTGGATTATTTGTTCTTTGGGTGTTGAGTTTGCTAAGTTCTTTATAGATTCTGGACACTAGTCCTTTATCTGATATGTCGTTTGCAAATATCTTCTCCCATTCTGTCAGTTGTCTTTTGATTTTGTTAACTGTTTCCCTTGCTGTGCAAAAGCTTTTGATCTTGATGAAATCCCAATAGTTCATTTTTGCCCTTGCTTCCCTTGCCTTTGGCGTTGTTCCTAGGAAGATGTTGCTGCGGCTGAGGTCGAAGAGGTTGCTGCCCGTGTTCTCCTCAAGGATTTTGATGGATTCCTTTCGCACATTGAGATCCTTCATCCATTTTGAGTCTATTTTCATGTGTGGTGTAAGGAAATGGTCCAATTTCATTTTTCTGCATGTGGCTGTCCAATTTTCCCAGCACCATTTATTGAAAAGGCTGTCTTTTTTCCATTGGACATTCTTTCCTGCTTTGTCGAAGATTAGTTGACCATAGAGTTGAGGGTCTATTTCTGGGCTCTCTATTCTGTTCCATTGATCTATGTGTCTGTTTTTGTGCCAGTACCATGCTGTCTTGATGATGACAGCTTTGTAATAGAGCTTGAAGTCCGGAATTGTGATGCCACCAACGTTGGCTTTCTTTTTCAATATCCCTTTGGTTATTCGAGGTCTTTTCTGGTTCCATATAAATTTTAGAATTATTTGTTCCATTTCTTTGAAAAAGATGGATGGCACTTTGATAGGAATTGCATTAAATGTGTAGATTGCTTTAGGTAGCATAGACATTTTCACAATATTTATTCTTCCAATCCAGGAGCATGGAACATTTTTCCATTTCTTTGTGTCTTCCTCAATTTCTTTCATGAGTACTTTATAGTTTTCTGAGTACAGATTCTGTGTCTCTTTGGTTAGGTTTATTCCTAGGTATCTTATGGTTTTGGATGCAATTGTAAATGGGATTGACTCCTTAATATCTCTTTCTTCTGTCTTGCTGTTGGTGTAGAGAAATGCAACTGATTTCTGTGCATTGATTTTATATCCTGACACTTTACTGAATTCCTGTATAAGTTCTAGCAGTTTTGGAGTGGAGTCTTTTGGGTTTTCCACATATAGTATCATATCATCTGCGAAGAGTGATAATTTGACTTCTTCTTTGCTGATTTGGATGCCTTTAATTTCCTTTTGTTGTCTGATTGCTGAGGCTAGGACCTCTAGTACGATGTTGAATAGCAGTGGTGATAATGGACATCCCTGCCGTGTTCCTGACCTTAGCGGAAAAGCTTTCAGTTTTTCTCCATTGAGAATGATATTTGCGGTGGGTTTTTCATAGATGGCTTTGATGATATTGAGGTATGTGCCCTCTATCCCTACACTTTGAAGAGTTTTGATCAGGAAGGGATGTTGTACTTTGTCAAATGCGTTTTCAGCATCTATTGAGAGTATCATATGGTTCTTGTTCTTTCTTTTATTGATGTTTTGTATCACATTGACTGATTTGCGGATGTTGAACCAACCTTGCAGCCCTGGAATAAATCCCACTTGGTCGTGGTGAATAATCTTTTTAATGTACTGTTGAATCCTATTGGCTAGTATTTTGTTGAGTATTTTCGCATCTGTGTTCATCAAGGATATTGGTCTATAGCTCTCTTTTTTGGTGGGATCCTTGTCTGGTTTTGAAATCAAGGTGATGCTGGCCTCATAAAATGAGTTTGGAAGTTTTCCTTCCATTTCTATTTTTTGGAACAGTTTCAGGAGAATAGGAATTAGTTCTTCTTTAAATGTTTGGTAGAATTCCCCCGGGAAGCCGTCTGGCCCTGG